>NC_136059.1:1892579964-1893786474 GCF_964261635.1 Lissotriton helveticus | reverse complement strand
GCTAAGAAGCGATGGGACGATGAGAAATGGAGGGAACTCAAGGATGCTTGGGTAGCCAAGATTTCCAAGCATTTTTGGGACATATACAAGTGGGATTGAGGAGGCTGCCCAGACCGCCCCCAGAATAATGTGGCTCAACATGCGTGGGTTGACTTTTTCAAACCTCAGTATACCAAGTCCATTGATGATGAGTTTTGTGAACCGCCCCCACATATTTATTATGTTGGAGTGATTTTCACACCAGAAGATGTTGACAGGGCTATAGATGGAGTATCCGGTGGTAGAGCGCCAGGCATGGATAGCATACCATCAGATGTCTTCCTAAATGATAGGCAAACCTGGCGTTTATACATTGCACACATTGCAAACGCAATTGCGTGGGGTGCAGTTGTTCTGCAATCCTGGAAGGGGGCGGAAATTGTACTGGTATTTAAAAAGGGCGACAAATCAGTGGCAGGCAATTACAGGCCGATAAGCCTGATCGACTCTGTTCAGAAGATCGTGGGCAGACTGGTTCTGGCCAAGATTCAAGACTGGATGGAGGATAACAATATTTTGAGCCCAATGCAGGCGGGCTTTCGCCGCTTGACCAGTACAATTGATCAAGTTTTTCGCTTTGTCAATTTGTACTGGAGGACAGTCTTATTAGGAAAAGGGGCCCTCTATGGTGTATTTGTTGATCTTAGGGCCGCCTTTGATCTGGTTCCTCGCAACAGATTATGGCAAGTGCTGAGCAAAATGGGGATGGCCCCAGAGCTGCTGACCCTAATCGTCCGTTTACATGAGGGAAATTATGCCCGGGTGCGGTGGGGGGTGCAGGGCGAGGCTACAGATACCTTCCCTGTTGACAGAGGCGTGTGACAGGGCTGTGTTATGGCACCTACACTGTTCTCACTCTTTGTCAACGGGGTGGTTGATTTCCTGTCTCGGACCCCCTCGGACGCTCCGGTGCTGGCAGGAATACACATCCCAATCCTTATGTTTGCGGACGATACTCTAATAATATCAAAGACTCCAAGCGGTCTTCAAAAAGCGCTCCATCGTTTTGAAGAAATCTGCATTTTGCGTGGTTTAGAAATAAACACAGAGAAAACCAAATTCATGTCCTTCAAAGAGCATGGGTCATTCAGGTGTAAGATTTTTATGAACAATTTGCCCCTGGAAAAAAGTTGATTCTTTCACGTACTTAGGTGTTACTTTACAGAACAATATGCGGTGGAACTGCCAAATCGATCGGGCTGTTCTGACCCACAAACGCCAAGCAGGAATTCTTCTAACAAAGTTTCAGACCTCCCTGACTATAACAATTAGCCCTGTTTTAAATATCTACGGGATGAAG
The DNA here is from genome assembly GCF_964261635.1 of Lissotriton helveticus. Lineage (NCBI taxonomy): Eukaryota > Metazoa > Chordata > Amphibia > Caudata > Salamandridae > Lissotriton > Lissotriton helveticus. The sequence goes on along the minus strand of NC_136059.1, from coordinate 1,893,785,135 downwards.
GTCCTAAGTTTTGCCCTATATGGAGCTGAGCTCTGGGGGTTTGAAAATTTGAAGTCCCTGACCCTCCTGGAGAACGCTTTCCTATGCAAGGTCACAAGTCTCCCACAGAGTACCCCACTATTACCCTTATTGATGGATCTTGGTAAAAAGCCCGTCTTGTTCTTAGCTAACCTTCGTCCCTTGCTGTACTGGCGCAGGTTATGGTGCACAGTGGAACTTGCACATTACGCTAGGGGTCTCATGGATGTTATCAAAGCTGACTCATTCCATAAAATCAAATGGTTAAAGGAGATTTGATCACTCCTAGGAAACCTTGGGATGTTAGAGCTTTGGGATGACCCTGTTAGCGCAGTTTTTCCCCCTAAAGAAACCCTGAAAGTAAGGTATTGGGAATTGGTATTTTCATCTATAAGTTCTCATGGAATTTCCGCCCACCTTACTGGCCAGTTTCTCGAGTTCAAGTGCAGCCCAGGGCTGGAGAAATACTGGGACTTGATCGAGAAACCATACGACCGCAAGTTGTATTTTCAGTTGAGAGTGGGTGCGCTCCCAACTCGGGAATACACTTCCAAATGGGTGGGTTTTGTAAATGAGAGGTGCATTAATTGCCAAGAACAATGTGAGACATGGGCCATATATTATTTTTTTGCCCCCTCTATAATGTACCTCGTAAAGTGTGGATAAAACCAGTATGTAGATTGTTGTGCACTAGAAGGTATGCCGATGCATGCGCATCTTGTGTACAGATTCTTCCCTATTTGTATTGCTGTTGCAAAGTTTTTAAGTTGGGCATGGCATATTCGTCTGAAAAAACTAGGTTTAAGGACACGGGAGTGATAGTTGATATTGATATCAATTTAAGTATAGATGAATATGCTTCCTCTATATCTGTTTTGGCCTTTTGTAACATACGAGTGGTTATAACTATAATATGAATTGGAAAATGAAATTTTGGATTAGTTCTTTTAGCCTTGATTTTATTCAAACATGGAAGTTTTAATTGTTCGATGGTTATTAATTGGTTTAATTGTATCTTAAATATTTATTGGATGATTTTAAACAATTACCTGTATATGTACTTTTATGACTTAACTGTCGAATAAAGTTAAAGCAATTGGTAATTCTCTTACGATACCTCATGGCAAGGAGGGTTCCTTCCATTATAGTCTGGGTATCGTCGGTGACCGGACTTGCCATATCGGAGCAGAAGGAATAAAATAGAATTCCTGCTACGAGTCCCAAGATGAGAGGCAGGCCGCCGAACACAGAGTGCACGAAATTTGGAAAAATGCAGAGGACTACTTCAAATGGTGTTAACAGTCCCGAAAAAATCGTCTTAAATACATGTGCGTTGCAGCTGGTATCAGACATGTTTAAGATTTGACTTAACATTTCTGCGAAATGTACTGGGCAGTTTGTTGATAATAATGCATGTAGCATACGTTTCTCTAGACGAGGTCAGTGGCACATTTTTTTTGCAAAAGAATGACTTTCATTCTGCTTAAAGTATCAATTCGTATAGAAGAGATATTCAGTGAAGGCCATAATTCCGTCTCCCTGTCTGTCTTTCTCTTTGGATACAATACTTGCATACAACAAGTGACCCTGGATGACACACTAATGAGATAAGTGTTTCCTTGCAACATGCCACAACAGCTGTGGTCATTGAGCATAACGTAGCTGCCATTGGATAGCTGCCTGAAAATTGGTTCTATCACTGTGGAGGGAGTACCGTGCAGGTGGAAAGCAGAACCGTCACAGGCTCCGTGTAAATTAATACCTTGGCACAAAAGTGTACCGCTTAGTGAGTTTTTACAGTTTTTACCACTAAGGAATACCTCCTTTCCCTTATTCCAACATTTGTGTGTGTATGGTAAAGTCCAGGGCGACTTAATGTATTCTTTACCCAACCTTTCATACAGGCCCACTGGTCTATGCTGTAGACAATACTCAAATTGGTAAATCGTCACTGGAATCGTAATGGTGCCATGTATTATCCATTCAATGACAGGCTTCTCAGAAACTGTCAATGGTAATCTTTCCAGTTTTAGGTCTCGCCTGTCGATGCGCATGCGCATCGAGCAAGCGAGACTATAGGGGCTCATCGACTCTTTATCTAACTTGCAAGGAATCGTGGCGATTCCTTGCAGTGCCCGTGACTTTTAAGCTCAATGCGCATGTGCATTGAGCTTAAAAGCGCGTGCACAGCCGCCCGCATTCCTCCGACACCTTTGAAGTGAAGCTTAGCTTCACTTCAAAGGCCCGGCTTCTTCACACCCACATGCCGCTCTGCCCCGCTCCGCCCCCTCCCCTGAGTCATCCTGCCTGCCCTCGACGTTCCCCCCGCCCCCTCCCGCCACGCAATGCCGAGAGCTTGTTTGTGTAACTGTCACCATCACAATCACCACGACCTACTGAGGCCCAATAGAAGACAAATACCCTCATGCAATATATTTCTTCCCATAGATGCAGCGTATTTACGTAAGCAATCTCCTGATTACTGGCGTCTTTTGCTTTTTTTCTTGCGGCCACGTTTAAAGCATATTTGCTGCCGCATCGAATGTATACTCGCGGCCGCGTTTCATGTTTAATTGCGGCCGCGTTTAGTGTTAAGTCTCGTGGCCGGCGTTTGATGTTTAATTGCGGCCGCGTTTAATGTGAAGTCTCGCGCCGCATTCATTGTTTATATTTCTCTTTTTTTCAGCACTATTTTCTATCTTTGCCTTCTTATTGTATTACTTTTCTGCTTCTCACTGGGTCAAAGTTTAGTGACGAGAAACAAGTTTACAGACATGGGAGCCGGCGTTCACTACCTGCACATACAGAACTGCTCCGTGTGCATACTGTGTAATATATTAACTGCCGCGTTTAGTGTTAAGTCTCGTGGCCGGCGTTTGATGTTTAATTGCGGCCGCGTTTAATGTTAAGTCTCGCGCCGCATTCATTGTTTATATTTCTCTTTTTTTCAGCACTATTTTCTATCTTTGCCTTCTTATTGTCTTACTTTTCTGCTTCTCACTGGGTCAAAGTTTAGTGACGAGAAACAAGTTTACAGACATGGGAGCCAGCGTTCATTACCTGCACATACAGAACTGCTCCGTGTGCATACTGTGTAATATATTAACTCAGAACTTAAAGTGCTAAGGAAAACCGAACGGTGAACAATACCTACGAACGCTATAGAACACCTAAGCATTTGAGAGTCAGGGGAATAAATGGCAAGACTGCATTTAGAAGGGATAGCACTGCTCCGATGCTTTTAATGAGAGAGTACTGACACATCTCAGTACCAAATAGGTACTCTGTAACAAGGAGTACCTGTACTTCAAAATTTCGATTTCAATCACTGGGCACCACATTTTATTGTAAACCTTGTACTTCCCCTCACCCCGGCCTTCAAACATCGTTTCATAGCGTAGAAACCTCTTCAGCTAGTTAACTGAACAACTCATAACTTCTGGTCCATACCCTTCCCAAGAGAAAAACAAACACTAGATTCCAGTGTGCTCAATGATCCCTCGAAGACTTCCCTGAGTGCTCCCTCGTTTATTCTTTAGCAGAATATCTGTAGCAGGTCCCCGTCTGGTAGGATCGTAGTACCTATGGCTCACACTCACCCTCACTCACCCTCACCCTCACCCTCACCCTTACTCACCCTCACTCACCCTCACCCTCACTCTCACTCACCCTCAACCCCTCACCCTCACTCACCCTCACCCACCCTCACTCACCCTCACTCACCCTCAACCCCTCACCCTCACACAGTGGAATAGGTCTCGGAGCATTTGAGTTAGAGCTTTTAGAAATGTTTATGTTTTTTTTTTTTAATTCTTTAGCATTGGCTACAGGAAACAAAAATGCTAAAGATTTACAAAAAAACCCATAAACAATTCTAAAAGCACTAACTCTAATGCTGCGAGACCTATTGCATTTCCAATGCTTGTTTCAATACTCAGCACCATATAGTCTTCTCCTTTTTGTGCCAAAGATATTTGTTTATCTGTAAGTTTAAATACAGCAAACAATTACGTTGTGTTGATTAGACGCCATGGCACGTAGCCTGAACGAAGATTTTGTAACGTCCAGCCTAGCTGCATTATAGAACGTAATTGAGACTGGCCATGTTGTAACATTAGCAAATCCTGCTCTGTTATGTCAATTGCAGATGATACAATGATGTCCAAAGAATATATTCTGGAGGACAGAGTCGTTAACCCATTGTCCACTACAGAGAGAACTTTCTCTAAATTAATACGATCAATTTCTCGTATTCTTTCTGCAGTTTCCATTTGCGTTATTTTCCAAGCTTCGTTGTACGCAGCATATATACCGGCGTATATGAAAAGTTTTTGACGTGGTTTGCGAGGCCCCATTAAGAAATCTCGCAAATCATTGCCTTCTTTAAGTAAAGATAAGTGTTGCTTGATTTCCGGAAGTGTGGATGTCATTAGCCACTCGAGGCATAGTTTTCCTACACTGTATGTTGTTACTATCCCTGGATGTTGTCTCTGGGAATATCTTGGATCTGGCCTGTTCATTTTGAACCCCTGTGTTTTTTCCAGGAATCTATCATGACAGTTATTAGTGTCTGTGGGCCAGATTAACCATTTTTTCCAATCAGGATTAGTTCTATTTTCAAATATAGGGTACGTCTACCTCCTCTTCTGTAGTATCATCACTGTCAGATGTGGGTTTAGGTATAGACGGTTTATTTAAATCTTATATCTTAGCCAGGGCAAGACAAGAAGTTTGCTGAATAGTGTCATTTAAAAACATTATTTGTTCTGGTATAATGTAGGCTCTGAACATGGCTTCTAAACCTTGCACCTGCCAGTCTTTTGTGCCCAGACAGTTTTTGTCTCAATGTTGTCTTTCCAGAAGTCAAAACCTAATGTAGACAACTGAGCATAAAAGTTTTCAGAATAAATGTGTTTAGTACTGGTCAACATTGTTTTCATGCCTGTCTTATTTATATTTTTGAAATAAAACGTTTCTGGATTTGTAACATTAAACCCTATGAAGTATGGAAACTTTTCATAGAACGTTTTTGAGCTGCCCTTTGGCGGCGTTGGACAATGTTCCCATTGATTATATGTAAAAACATTCCTAGGGCTTGCAGATTTATGCAAATAATGGTGACCATAATGATTAAAACAATATATTTGTTCATAATCTGATGAACCTTGTAAGTATTCATGTTCAGTAAATTTAGCTGACATCTCTAAATCTGACATCATATTAATAATAGTCTCAAAGTCCCAATCATCAGAAAATGTGCTTGGTGATACAAAGGGCCATATGTATCAAGCCGTTTTTGAATTGCAAAGGCCGAAATTCGCAGAATTTTGGCCTTTGCGACTCGCAAACTGCCGTTTTGCATGTTTTGGGATGTATGAAACATTCCCAAAATAAGGAATTGCAAAGTAGTGCGATTCCTTATTTTGCCATAGCATTTAGGGAATCGCAATTTTGCGATTCCTTAAATGCTATGTGTTATAATGAAGAAAGATGCGATGTCCAGACGTGTAGAATAGGATCATAGCTTTATTAGATGTTAGTCAGATCCATTGTAATGCCCCACCAGGAGCAGGCTCTCCACAGCTCAGCCCTTCCACACTAACTGACATACTCTTCTAAACCAAACACTATCAACATTCCATTTGACATCATCAGTGGTTGAGCAGCAGGGAGAGAACTTCTGCAGGGAGGGTGTATTAAGTAAAAGTACATTATAACACATCCCCCTTTCATAATGATAGAAAACAAATAACACATGTGAAGATGGTAAAATACATGTTCCTACAAAAGAGGATGTAATAATAAGAAAGAGGATGTAATAATAAGAAAAATTATACATCATCTCTATATTAAAAATGATCATAACAACAAATGTATGAAAGTTGCCAAACATACATATGAGGACAAAGGAAAATGGATGAGAACTCAGTTGCTACACCCATCTCCCTTTCATAATGATCACAAACAAAAGAAAGCTAGTTAAATAAAAATATACATCAAAACCAGTGGAAACTATCCACAAAACCTACGTCCCAAACTACGGGCACAATATGAGTAGCCAAATGCACCACAAACTAAGGCACAAACCAAGGAAAGAACCAGGTCTACCCAAAAGAAATGGAATAAGACACAACCCAAGCTAAGAAAGGGTAATAAAACCTCCCAAACACTCTAAAAACCAATATGGGTATCCCTTAACCCAAAGCAAACATATCCTGGTTTGCTTAAACCCAAAGCAAATATATTAAGAGAAAATCGAAACCCAAAATGCACAACCAAAATGCACAGTCAAAAACATAAAACAAATCCAGGGTATCCCTTAACCCAAAGCAAACATATTATAGGCCTGCTTAAAACCAAAGTAATTATATCGTAAAAATCTCCAAACTCAACGTACACAACCACAATGCACAGCCCAAACACCTACTTGGAGCATTAACCATATACAGGGTAAAAACAAAACCAAATGGAAGAAGTTACACAAGAGGTAAACTTTCCACGTCCATATCAAAGGTAACTCTCTACGTGTGTACCCGTCACACACAATCTATGTAGCGTATAAACATACTATAAAGCACACCAAAACTTAGGGTATCCCTTAACCCACATGTGTAGCCATCACACATAACATGCATACATACATAATGCAGGGCAACCCAAAAACCTATGGCAACCTCAAAAATTTAGGGTAATCTTTACTCCACAAGACACTTTCGCTAAACTAAGGATAAGTCTAAACTTATGGCAGACTCACAAAAACTATTATCACAACATACGCAACACAACAAAGTCAATTTTGGAATAACTACCAACCTCCAAAATTATATATGTCCAACATTAAATAAAACCATATTAAAAGATAATTTCTCTGTTGTACATGCCATTTTCGAACCATGTATGCAAGACACCCTTTTTTGCATGAGGTGAATAGAAAAAGAATATTCAATATTAATATTTAAACGTTCTAGAAGAAAATAAAAGGCTAAAACAAAAATGTTGTTACTGTGGTCTTAAAAGTATACAACAGGATGGCTTGTCTGTTTCTCAAATTGTCTCAGCCGAGGTCATCAAAATCCCATGACGTAATGTAATAAAAACTGGTGCTCGATCTATGCTCCCGAGTATGGCAAGACATTATGCAGACAATATACCTTCAAGTAGAGTGTTTTCAACAAGTTCATAACGCGATAAGTAACTTGTTGCTGCCATATTCGTAGGGAAATGCTGCCAATGTTCTTTGCAAACCGCCGATATTCTATGCAGCTCAAACGTTTCACTCAGACTCTCAGAACTCCGCGCATGCGCAAAATGAGAAACCTTGCACATGCGTAGAAATAAAAATGTTATCGAGAGACCAGAGTAGGTGAGAAGCGTTCTGTTGACCACTTCCTTCAAAACGTTCTATGACGTAAGAATTTCACCAACACTCCTTAAAGATTCTGTGACGTAATCAGTCACTAACTGAGATGGCAGGGGAAAGATGACTCCAGACGGGAAACTGTCAACTGTCACACCGGACCCAGACGTTTTTAGACGAAGGCAGGACGAGCAGGGAAGCAGGTAACACATTGTTTTCACGAAGGCAAAGCAAAAATTACTTTGTAGTATGTGGTAGAAAACACATCAGCACCACCCAGTGGTAGAAGTTAAGTATTTTCCTTTCTGTGGTTTGATTTTTCCTTCGGATATAAACAAAGTATGCAGAAGCTGATTTTTAATTATCTTAGCGCTGCAAGGCTCGATTTTTTTTCACAGGACCACATTTCAGTTGGTAATAATTCTTGACTTTATATCTAGGTTCAAATTTCAGTTCCCAATCACAAATAAAAATGTATTTTGTCGTTATTGAGGGACTTAGCTCAGCTGTAGCCAAAAATTGTCCAAATTTTAACAGCAGAGCTGCATCAAAACTTCTGAATTTACACTAAGATTGTTCCAATTCAGTAATTAAAAAATTCAATACTGGGAACTGAGAGTCAGTTGATAGCCATTAATAATCATGTGAAACTGGCAGATTTCAATTCAGGGCGACCGTTGGCAGGGTCACAGGTGGGGCAATTGGGTGCCTAGTTTCATCAAATCCATAAGTCTAAGTTCACTTACTTGAGTCTTTTAAGTCCCTTAATTTCCAAACGGTTGGAGAATTTCTTAAAATTCTTACTCCTTCAAAGCGGCTTCATTTACTTCAGTCTTAAAAGTCAACTCTAATCCAAGGTAGTTCCATGGGTTCTTTGCATCGTCGCCAGTGTTATAATGAAGAAAGATGCGATGTCCAGACGTGTAGAATAGGATCATAGCTTTATTAGATGTTAGTCAGATCCATTGTAATGCCCCACCAGGAGCAGGCTCTCCACAGCTCAGCCCTTCCACACTAACTGACATACTCTTCTAAACCAAACACTATCAACATTCCATTTGACATCATCAGTGGTTGAGCAGCAGGGAGAGAACTTCTGCAGGGAGGGTGTATTAAGTAAAAGTACATTATACTTCCTATCCTCGTCGCCAGTGTTAAAACGAAGTAATAGCGCAGACATCTCTTGTAGAAGGTATAAGTAGATTTATTCACGTAGTAATCAGCAGGTATACAGTTACAAGAAGATCCTTAGTAAATCAGGTAGTCTCTGGTAAAGCCCCACCAGGAGCAAGGTCCACTCTGCTCAGCCCATCTCACCAACTGAAACTCTCAACATACAAGGCAACCCCAACATTCCATGTGACATCATAGCAGGCTGAGTAGGCAGAGAGAGAACTAAAGAGGAGAGACATGAAATGGCAATAAGCACATTACAACACAATGTATGTAGCATTTTTGGCTAGCGAAATATGGTTAAGAATTCGCAAATTACCACCAACTTTTGGTTGATGGTAACTTGCGAATTCTTCAAAAAATTCATATTTTGGCATTTTTTAAGGTGGCATGTGATGCACACACATGCCCATAGGGCATGTATGTGCGTCATATGCACACACATGTATATTTCAGGGGTGCAGCAGGGTGCCTTTGAGACACCCCTGCACTCTTGAAATAATTCTCAAATTGTGATTAGCAAATTACGAATTCGCTATTTGAGAATTATTTCGCAATCATTCCAATGGGCCTCCTGGCCCATAGGAATGCATTGGAAATTATTTCTTATTTGCGAATTTGCTAAATGCGAATTCGCAAATAAGGAATATTAAGGAATCGCTAAAAAATTGCGATTTTTTTCATACATACCATTTTGCAATTCCTAAATAGCGATTCCTTAAAATTCGCTATTTATGAAATGCAAAATTGTTTGTTGATACATATGGCTCAAAGTCACTTAAAGAGATGTTGAACTGGTGCGGAATCTTCAGCAGCTCTACCGGGCCATAGATGTCATACTCAGTTCTGTCCCATGCTATACCACCAGGTATAGGAACGGCTGTGATGTTCACTGATGACAGATCTCTTCTTTCACAATGGGAAGATTTATGAGGTTTCAGGACCAAGTTGATTTTCTGACTTACTGTGTCCATTGCATTATATTTTCTATCTATCATTTTTCCCAAGCTCAAAACCAGAATGAGCCAGAGCAGGAGGAAAAGTACACCTAACACAATCCAAAATTCAATCCATGGTGAAACCACGTATATTTTCTCAAGTTGATGAAAGAGTCCTTTTATTTTTTCTTTGAAAGTTTTATTTGCTGGCGTATCTTCGGGTTCACTGGGATCCTCAGAAAATGTATCAAAGTTGATAAAATAGCCAGAGGCAGTTCTGTCAATTGTTGGAATTGCATCAGGATTGTTATTAATCTTTGGAGTTGCTTCTTCCTTTGTCATATTTGTATAGTCAGAGGCTACATCATTGTAGACAGGTGTTTCTTGACGAACTGTTATTTGAGTCTCAAGAGGCATGAGTTCCATGGCTTTGTTGCATAGTCCTTCATTTCTTACTGCAGGTTTTCAAAGCTGATAAGTCTTTCAGTTTGAACCTCTTGGATAGTAGCGAGATTTGGTCTTCTGCTACATCTTGGGAATCCACTGGGCCTACTACTTATTATTGGCCACATGTTGTGGTTTGACCAGGTCGATGGATGCAACTCTGTTCTCCCTTTTTCCAACAAGGGGCAGTAGTACTACAAATCTTGTTCCTTGGATTGCCAAGATAGGTACTGCTTTTCTGTAAGAAGGCCCAAATTCCTTCTTCATCGCAATCTTCTCTCTGACTAGATCCCCAATCTTTGGAATCCAGAGAGGTCTTGCTGGGACAGGTGGTTTTTCTTCAGTGGATGTCGGCTTTTGTGTTGCATTACTTAGACTTTTTCTTGTTTCGTTCAAGTCCTATAAAACAGCCAAACGATCTTTGACATCAAAGGGTTTTTGTTCCACCACTGAAGTTTGACAACCGAGGTCTTCGATTATCATTCTAGTACCAAACAGTAATTCATATGGAGTGATTCCACCCAGAGAATTTCTTGGCAGATTATTAAGACTACGTTGGACACTTATTAGATGTTTGACCCACCCATCACCCGAACCTAATACCTTAGCTGTTATGTATTGCTTTATGTTACGTTTTTTTTCTTTCCACTACCGCATTACCCTCAGGATGGAAGGGACTAGAATTCCGCAATGCAATACCCAAGCTAGCCATGGCCTCCTTGTAAGCTCGAGAGCTAAACGCAGGACCCTGGCCAGAGTGTAGCGTGCCGATTGCATATGTGCCGATAAAAACTCGCAAATCCTTTATAATAGTTCTGGCGTCAGCCGAGCCCTGGGGCCACATCCAAATAAATCTTGTCCTAGTAGTTGTGGGACCGCATCCGATCAATATAACGTTTGCGCATAGATAGTCTAATGCTGTCTAGCAATGGTATCTGAACTGGGCTGGCTACACTGTAGTCAGGTATCTGGTGGCTTTCGCTGCTGCGATCTCTGTTGCAGTTAGGGCAATAAATTGCAAAATTATACACATCAACGCTCATTCCCGGCCATCTTTTCTAATTTTATTAGAGATTTTAAGATCCCTCGATGTCTCAGACCCTCTCCCATATGTGCTTCGTGTGCCAAAGCAGCTCCCCGATTCCTGTTTGGAATTACTCTGTCCCCCACTCCAGGGATTCAAGCAAAAGGAACGGAGTTTGCATCAATTATGTATGTATTACCGAGTGGATAAATTAGAGGTAACGCTGCATAGCTGCCTTCCATTGAGGCTTTTACTGCTAGTAACGTTTCACAGTCTATTACTCTTTTAGAGCGATTGATTGTAGCTACGGAAGCCGTTTGCACAGCTGCCTTCGCGGCTTCATCAGCCAATGAATTCCCTGCAACGTGAACGCCATCACGCTGATGACTCAGTGTGTGAATCACGGGAGTCTTTTGTAGTTCTTTTTGCAAAAGCACTACTTGTTTCCAAAGCGTTTTATGCTTGATTGTGCCACCTTTTGAATTTTTGAAACCATTTGGAACCCAGTTCTGCAAATGTTCGTTGTAAGATTCAATGCAGAAATACGAATCGCACACTATTAGTGTGGGGAATTCGCGATTGGTATTTTCAAGCGCCATCTTGAAAGCATGTAGTTCAGCTCGCTGAGCTGTACAGTCTCCGAGTGATTGAGTTTTAGTGACCATAGGTCTGAATTTACCTTTGCGCCAACGACCTTTAACAATCGCGCACACAGCACTAAAAGCTTGTTTACCCCCAATTGTGGGCTGTGCTGATTCGTCTGTATATATTATACATTCGTAATGTTCTAGAGGCAGAATCTCGGTCGGCAGAGCACATTCGTACTCGTAATGTAGGAATTATTGTGTCTTTAAGTAGGGGTCAAACACGTATTCAATGTCTGTTGCAGCAAGAGAGTTAACCCATTGTATCCATCTCGGATGTAAATCTTTTGCATTAGGAATGCTTGTGTTTGTCACTGCCTCTAAGGCAGGTACAGGTGTAACGATCATTATGCGTTTACCCTTTGCTAGAGCTCTCTCCTTTGCTACTGCAGTTTGAACCGCCATCAGAATTTTCTCTGTAGAAGTGAATTTTACTTCCGCTTGTGTGTACAAGTGTGATTTGTATGGTATTGGTACCTTTTCACCTTCATTAAAAGTCAGGTACGTGAATCCGCATCTCCCTGGAATGATTCGGATCACAAGGTTGAGCACATTGTCACGTGTCTCTAACTTTGTTTTTGCTAACATGTCTGTTTGCACTGAACGCAACATTTCTGTGTGTGTTTGCGTCCAATTAGTTGGTTTGAAATCAGGTTTGATTAATTCGTAGAGAGGTTTAACCCTTTCTGCGTAATTCAGAAAATAAGTTCTTCTAAAATTCAGGAAACCTAGAATTGACTGTAAGTTCTTCAGCGTTTTTGGAGGTTGGAGCAGCGCACATTTCTCTAGAAAGTTTGCTGCCAGGCTTTGGCCCTCACTTGATAACTCGTAGCCTAGAAATAGGACATTGAGGTGGGCAATTCGTGATTTCTTAAAATTGAATTTGTAGCCCTCAGAGGCGAACCCAAGTATTATGGTGTCCACTCTTTTCAAGTGCCTGTCCAAATCGTCATCTATAAGATAGATGCCATCGACATATGATAATGCCTCATCATCGTACATTGGTACTAACTCTGTTACTCTGGCTGAAAATAACTCTGGACTATTCTTGAATCTCTGGGGTAGACGGCAAAATTGTCGCTGTGTCCCCATAATTGAGAAAGCGGTCAGATGCCTGCTTTCAGGTGCAATGTTTTGACAGAAAAACCCATTTGAAATGTCTAATGTGGTTTTATATTTTTTTCCGCACGATGTTATTCATCAGTACTGCACTGTGTGCATTTTGTACTGCAAATGTTTTGCAACAGGAGTTTAAATGTCTGTAATCCAAAACTAGACGAAATTAATTGTCTGGTTTGGAGACAGGAAACAAAGGATTGTTCATTGACGAGGTGCATGTTTCAATCACCCCTTGGTATTCAAGTTGATTTAAAATCTCCCTGACTTGTTTTTTAGCTTCTTGCTGGACAGGATACTGCCTCTGTGCAGTAGGTTGATTTTTTAACTGGATTTTATGCTGAGGAGAGTCTTCATCCCAACCTGCATGATTTTTATATAATGCTGGAGCTTGGGCCACAGCACATTTTCTGGCATAGGTGTATTTTTTATGAATAGGAATATGATTTGAGAAGGCTGGCATAATTACTTCCTCGTCATGTGGGCACTCCCTAACAAATTCAGGTGGCCAGTCTTGTTCAGCTAGAAGAATGTCATAGCCCTTAGAGAGCTTCTCCCAAAAGAGTGCTCTTATTTTTCTAGTTATGTCCCCCTCCATCTGGAGTGTTACTTCATATAACTTGTGGGGTACACTAACCCTGGTGTCGGCAGTTTCAACCTGAATGCATTCATTCAAGTCGACTGTCTCCAGATGATCCATCAGGATCCTGCGAACTATGGTGACTTCTGCTGCACTGTCTAGCATTGTCTGGGCCCACTCCCTGTTCTTGAGTTGTGTCCTCAAGATCCTTGGCATGTCTGATCTTTATGCTTGCTACCTTCTTTTTGGTGAATTGAGTTGTCTTATTTTTTGGAACGTGCTGTTCTTCTTTGGACTTCACGCATTCCTCTTTCTGTTATGGTCGTCCTCTCCTCTCGGATTTCTGTGAGGAAGTCTGAAAGGTATGAGAGGAACGAGGATCAGTATTTTGATATCTATCAGGTTTTCTTAAAGTATCCCTATTTCTAAGGTTATACCTTTTTTCAGAGGTCTCCCGTTGGGGAGGCCTACCTCCCCTTTGGGGAGATCTTCCTCTGGACTGAGAATGTTTCTCTTTAGGAAGTGTCTGTTTAGTATTTTCCCTCTTCTTCTTAGGAGTAGTGAGATTATTTTTAATAAACACCTTTTCAGGATTTTCTGTTAATACAGGTTTTACTTGTTTCCCACCCAAACTATCTCTTCCTAGCTCTTCATATGATTTTTCAATAATTCTTGCAAGCTCATATGGTTGGTCTGTTATATCTGTTTCTTTTAACTTTTGGCTGATTGCCACGGATGCTGCTTCACCTTTTATGTTCGCTAATAATATAGCTGAGACCTGTTTGAAATCTTTCAGTAATCTCATACCTAGATTTAAGGCCGGTTCTGGACTGTATTCATTTTGAATCTGTCTCAGAACGTCTGGTATCACCGCCATGGACAATACTCCATGTGTTTTTGTGTAGATTGAAGCAAAGACTGTACCCCAAGTGTCGCAGTCCTCCACATGTGGTGCTATCCCCATTGGTAAACAGATTGTCAGAATTCTGTGTTTCTCATGAGGTGTACTATCAGGGAATACTGCCTCAATTTGAGTAATTTTTTGTGCTAACCAAAACAGAATTTGTTCCCGTTTGGCAGGCAATTTACCAATGACTGATTGTATAGTCTGTGGTGTAATTTTGTTTCTGTTCCCCTGGTGAGGGTTGTGCTGTGGAATCCTTACAGTAGGTTGTACTGTTAAGGTCCGCATAACATATTGAACCAATTGTCTATGTATTTTGATTAACTGTTTCAGCTGAGCTAACAGTTCTCAACCTGTCATATTTTCTATGTCAGGAGGATGTGGTGTATAGCTGGCTAGTAATGGCCATGTTGCTCCTGGTCTACCTAGTGGACCGAGCCTGGTTATGTGATTTTCATGTTTTAGGGCACCTTTAAACCAGAGCTGATGCTCTTGGTAAGTTAATGGAATCTCAATGTCCTCATAAGGAACATATTCCTCCGGAGGTTCCTCTACCTTGTAGTAGTGAAACTCGTGTGTTCTTCCATCTGCTGGAGGAAAGTGAATCCATGAATAGAATACCTCTGTCTGCCAATATTCATGTCCCTCTATAACAAAGATTACTTTACCACCTCTCGATGATACTCCATTATTTATGAGTTTGTAAGTTATAGTTTTCCTTACATTTACCGGGATGATTATAGCATCCGGGCCATTCTGTAGCCTATTTTTGTCATCTAGAACTGCTTGTGCTGCTGCTGCAGTTCATTCTTTGTCAGAAATCATTATTTTACTGACTGAAGAGTTTGCAGAGTAATTTTAAAGAAAACAAAGATTAGGTGCACAGTATTTTGTAACAATATATCCTTCAACGTTGAACAAACCAAAAATTAATACATAGGTTTTTTCGTCCTACTCAGTTCTGGTGGATATTAACCTTTTACCCACTCCAGACGCCTATTGGAGGTTTTACGGGAAAAAGGGGTCTGTGTGAAAAGCACGACTGAGTTACTCTAGTATCTAGCGTTAAATTATCGCCTTACCGAACGTTGGGCGCCATGTAGTGTAGTTCCTATATTGGCCAATAGGCTCTGCGCAGTGGAATAACATATACTATAGTTTAGACGTAGGACTGAAGTCGACTAGGTCTCTATCGTGTATATTAGACTTAATTGTGAGTGCCAGCTAGCTCAGAGCTCACTAGAAACTTTCTCGAATTCACAAGAAGGGATTAGTTTCTGACAACCGCATAAACATGACAACTTTGTTTCCCAAGAATAAGAAATCAATCTCTAGAGTCGCGGAAAAAATAGATAGCTATTTTACTCAGTCAATCGTGCATGCTTCATTTCACCAGAGGTGCTGAGAAAATAGAGAGACTGGCGTTTTCAATAAAAAGCATTTATTGAACAGTCTTCTTTCTCAAGCATAAGAAATGTACTGCTACAATCGTAATACTGGTAATAAAGTACAGGGTATATAATACGAACAGTATTATAAAGTAGTACTGTAAAAGCATGATATGGTTTCTAAGCCATAAATTGCTTTAAAACGCATAAAATACATACAGTGATAAAATGATGGCTAAAAGTACTCAACTGGTGCTTCTAAAATACGCCTACCCCGGTGTACCTGACCTAAGCCCAGAACAAGGGAAGAAGTAAGTGAGGAGTAGTTTAAGTTTAGTATTTTCTGCCAAGAATCTAATCAAGAATTCTCTAAGGGTCTAAACAGCTCCGTACCTTGGTTTAGAATGAAGGAGGTCTTGTATCTCTCTCTCAGGACTCAATTTCCCAGCAACCCGCAAGGGTAGCCTGGAAACGCTGGAGCTGGATTTCTCGGCAGGAGAAAAGACAGAGTCTCTCAGTGCGTGAGCTGGAGGGTCGGCTTCATTCGGCACTTGCTGCTGCAGGGCGTTGGGCAAGTAGTTAGTCGATCTGCTCCAAACCACCGTGTGTTTGTCTGGGCAAATCTAGGCATATTTATACTTTGAAGGTGCCGAGTTTGACGTGTGATTGGACTTAATAACGCCATCATAGACTCAGTTCTTTGAAAACTCCATGATTTCATAGATAAATTAGTATTTAGGCAAGGGGATGTCCCTCGCTGCTGAAGGCGGGGTTTTTCTAAGAAATCGTTGTTGATTCTTGGAACGTAGTGGAAGTAGCCATGCCGTATTTGGGCTGCATAGACTCAATCTAAATATGGTAATGATTTCTATGCCTATATAAGGATTGGATAATGTATACCTATATAGGAGCATGAATCGGGAACAGTTACACTAGGGTCCTAGATTCATTTACAACATCATAGCAGAGGCACAAGCTTTGTGCCAGCTTTATGACCTGCAAAGCCCGAAAACTCTTACACACCCTGTATGAGCACTCTCAGGATAACTGCCCCATGCGCAAGCTGTAGTGGAGCGAGCCTGAAGGGATGTGATTCACTGTTCAATTGTAAATAACTCACACCATGATACGAACATTGAAACTCCTCCCACCTCCCTGTAAAAGAGTTAAGCCCATAGCAATGCCAATGCTCCTCCTATCACCTGGTGGCGGCCATGAATAATTTCCGACCGAACAGCTATGAACAGCGTTTTGTTGCTTTCTAGCGATTTTTATGCTTTGTTAAGTTCTGTCATATATATACGTTTATCCAAACAAGATTTAATTTAGGTTGTATGACAGAGGCACGCATGGCTAACCCACGCATGCCTTTACCACGCAGCCAGAACCACGAATGAGTCTTAACCACACATGCCTTTACCATGCAATTTCATTGTAAAGGCATGAATGGTGAGGGGGTATGTGCAGTTAAATCACCACTACCGACTCCCGCCCTAAGCCCTACAATTCAAACCCCCAACCAGCCTAAAACCATCCCTGCCCTTAAAAATACCTCTTTCCCTCCCCCTGCACTGAGGCCTAAAACCATACCCCTACCATAACTACACCGTCCTGAGCCCTAAAACGTACCCCCACGCTGTCCATAAAAGTACCCCAACGCCTTCCACTGTCCTAGGCCTAAAACCCTGCCCCAATAAAAAAAACTACCCCAATTCCCCTGCCCTGAGCCCTAAAACCACACTCACTCCTAACCAACTCCCCCCAAATCCACCCTCAGCCCTTAAAAATACCCCTCCTCCCTCCCCTCTCTGAGCCTAAAAACATGCCTCCTTTCCAAAAGTACATTGACCCCCCCCTGCCCTAAGCCCTAAATGCAACCCCACCCTTAAAAACTACCCCCACAAACCCGGCCCCAGCCCCACTTACCTGTCTGCGTCTGAAGCTTCCTGTTCTTCGCCACGCCCATCCTGAATACTAGACCTCTATCTGCCTTTACCACGTATATGTGTGGTTAAGGCAGATGCGTTGTTCAGCAAGCGTGGTAGCGCGTGCGTTAGTCAGGCACATGTGGCTCTGCCCACATTGTTCCGGCTGTTCCCCTTTCATTTCTAATAAGTACTTTCTCATGAAAGACATTCAAATTAGGAGTGTATTTAATCAGAGAACAAATCCACAGCAGAATTTACGAGGCCACATTGGGGTGAGAAATATAGGACTGATTCAAAAGTATCATATTATTTTTAGGCAAACATTTCCACATTTATGTAGATTTACTAGCTTACCCGTCCGTTGCTGCGATCTCAGAAGAAAGGAAATTTAAGGAAACTTGTTATGATAAAATTCAATTTATATTGTGTCATTTTTATTGAAGCATTCATTTTAATTTGGAAAACATTTTAAAGTGTTGTTTTAATTCTGTTTATTTATTCGAGTGCTTGTGGATAAAAGTTATTTTTGGATTTTCCGTCTGGTGTGTACATGAATAAATCAGAAGGTTTTCCGACGCGTGAGCTGCCCACATACAGTTGTCCATGTGATAAACACAGATTCTCCAAATCTAGTTCACACACTTGCAGCGATTGTCCTTGTGCTTTGTTGATGGTCATTGCAAAAGCGAGTCGCACCTGAAACTGTAAACGTTGCATACACGAATAAATCAGAAGGTTTTCCGACGAGTGAGCTGGCCACATATAGTGTTTCTCCTTGTGCTTTGTTGATGGTCATTGCAAAAGTGAGTCGCACCGTAAACTGTAAACGTTCAGTTTTGGAAAGATTATGAGGGCCCTGGGTGGTCGGGGGGCCGATATTCAACACATTTTTTTTTTTTTTTTTGCCAGAAACCTTCACGGGAGTGTACTCAACAACCTTTAACAATTTTTTTATTTTTTATTATTATTATTATTTTTTTTAGCCAGAAACCTACGCGGGAGTGTACTCAACAACTTCCCAAAGTTTCATGCCGATCGGATGAACGGTGTAGTAATGCATAAAGGACAAACGGACATACTTTGGTTTTTATATATATAGATTATCTGCGCATGCTTACATTAGCAAACAAAGGTGGTAGGTAGATGGCTAAATTGAAAGTCATTCAAAGCTTTATCAAATATTTATTGAAGTTTGAGCACTATGTGATGGTGCAAATGTAAGCACTTGAATCAATGTTTATTTTTCATTTTTAACTAGTCGTTTTGTAGAGCTTTGGCCCGGCCTGGGAGATATTACAATGTTTTATAAGGTATTTCATAGAATTTTGTTTTAGAACAGCACATTACAATCAACATCTTTGGTATGAAAGAATGGTGAAGGTAAATGAGAGAATAAGCGTGGGTTAGGGTAGATTAGCATTCACAATCTTTAGGATAGTAGCGTTAACAAAAATGATACAAAAATGACCAGTTATGATCTCTCTTTCTTTCATTATAAAGAAAGACATTAGGGATGACTCCATTTGTAATTCCCCAAATAAAGAGTTACACGTACTTTTGCAGCTATGGTGAAAATCTAGTTAGTCCTGAGTCGTTTCAAACTTTGATGTTTCCAGATGAAAAGCTCCCCTGCTCCTGAGATCTCTTGAGCTTCCCAAGATGGCCAGGACTTTAGATGGGTAGGGAGTATTGATCAGATGGAGTGTTTTATAAGTGAGTCGGCCTAGTTTGCCTTTGAAGTTTATGTGATTTGGTCAAATATTCTGAACAGCAGCGTTTAGTGACAACAATGCACATTGACAACGGCTGATGGTTACTGCAGTAAGAGCATTAGAAAGTTGTTTCACAGCCATAATTGTAGTGTCTAGGAAAGAGAAAAGGATGAAGACATACTTAAAGGATGACTTTCAAATTTACTTTTGAGCGTCATCCTATCTCCACCATCATTTTACTCATGCAAATTGCATAGAGTTGGGCTACACTGCATGTCATTTCTTCAGATAATTATGTGGCATTCCTTTGGAGACTGACAGCCGAGAGACGGCACAGTGGTTATATTGCCCTTCCATAGGTCTTTATGGATATTAGACTCAGTAGTATGTAAGAAGCAAGGGCACAACAGCCTGAATCTTGCAGTTGATGTGGATAGTGATCCAACAGGATAGGGGAGTGTGATGGAAGTAGAACCCAATAGTGTCCAGCACAAACCTGGAGGAACAGGAGGGGGTCTGGCAATGACAACAGGCTGGAGTGCTGTAGTGCAGATAGTAGGAAGGAGTACTGGCCATAGAGTGGAGTGCTAGTATTATGCACGACCCAGGAGAAACACAAGGTAAGATATGAACAGACAAATACTTTTAGAAAAACCATGGTGCCAGAAAAAGGTGGAGAAACAAGAAGAAAGGAAACAAGCATTTGCAATGCAATAGGTCTCCCATTGGCTAGAGTTAGAGCTACTTGTGTTGTAAATGACACTGTTTTTTACCTATGTGTTTTGGTTTTGAGTTGTTGTATGTGGTGGGGAGTGCAGAGGTGTGGGGTGGACTGTAGTGGAGCAGCATTGCATGACATTCTGTGCTGTGGAGTGGTCACATTGTGTGGCGTAGAAAGTTATTGAGTGTGTTGCAGAGATAGATGTAGATGTTAGTATTATTAGCGAGGATATAACGATGGAGATTAACGCCCAGGTGCTGAAATTGGGCTGTGGTTTTTTTTCTTTGCAACATTTTATAGCATCTGTAAAAAACGGTATTCTTTATTTAAAGTTTCATACATAGCGTTACGCAACTCTGAAAAGAGTTAGTGTGCTTTACTTATATATTCCACAGTACAAAAAACCAAAGGGACAATGTCCATTTACTATAACCATAAGTAGTACATTTTAAATCAGGAGTGAGAGATATTGGATCAGCAAGAGAAGCATGAAGGGAACAAGATAATAGAGGGGAAGACTGCATACTTGTGAGAGCGCAACATGCAGGACACCAAGACCAAGGATGCTCACAAGCAGTATGGGGGAGAGGATGTACAGGTGGAGGGCGGAGTGTAGGTTTGACAGAAACTATAAAGAACACACGATGTAAGTTGTAAAACACTCACGCACTCGTGGAAGAGTGCTGAATTTACAATTGTGTTTTGCAAAACTTTATCTATAGGTGCAGTTTTTTGGTTATAAACTCGCAGTACCAGGTTGCCTTTTTGTTTACTGAGTGATAACTTTTAAAAGTTTTACACCTAACATCAAAGGGCAGCCACAAACAGCTGCCTGTAAAATGAGCTCATGTACAACGCAACCACCCTAAGTGCGTTTGTTTTCCGACATGCTTGTGAGCTCGCGACAGTGCTGCTGAACTCCGTGCAACCCAACTAGTTGGCCAAACTGTTGCATTTTGTAATTTGTTTTGCATTTTTGGGGGCTTTTAGTAAACCATTCAGAGGGTTTTGAAATGCGCAACACCAATGGAGGGGTAGAGCAGGTAGCACAATGGGGCTAGTAATTGATGGTATTTAAACAGAAGTTGGGTATATTAATTGGGAGGCTTGCTGCACAAAGAAGCGCACAGCTTCAAAAGCGGAGGGATTAACCAAAGCAACTTACCTCTGCTGGCTGCTCCAGACCAGCTCCCACGTCCTTATTCCCCAGGCTGGGGGCAGAATGGAGGGTTGCTAAGGGCAGATACGTAGAATCAATAGGGTAGAATAGAGGTGTGGGGGGTGAAGAGTGCATACCAAAAAAGCACACCACTTTAAAATGGAGGGATTAAGTAAGGCAATTTATCTCTGCTGTCCGCTCCATACCAGCTCCCACGTCCTTATCCTCCAGGGAGGGGGCAGTATGGCGGGTTGCTGGGGACACGGAGGGAGAAAGAATAGGCCTGAATGAGGGGTGACAGAGTGCGATGCTAACGCTATATACCTGAAAGTGGACGCGCATCCCCAAGATGTCTTGAATGCACGTATTACCTGGTGGGTGGCCCAGAGCACCTGAATATTATGTAATAAAAAGTATTTCTAATGTATGAAGGATAGGAGAAAGAAAGTGAAACTATGTAAGGGTGCGGACATTTTATTTCCAGCTGCAAGAAAAGCTTAGGAAACGTTATGGGGGAGATATGTACTTCTTTATGCAGGACAGTAAAGCTTTCTTCTCTCGCTCACCAAAATCCAAAAAGAAATGGTAATGTTGGACACCAGTCATTGTTTCTGGCGGGGCTGCGGCTAACGCCTCCAGCCGTGTCTTCCACTGTGGTGGCCGGATGGAGGTGTAAGTAGACACTTCAGGACACATCACAAAAATTATAGACAATTTGATCTCCCCCAAAAAAATTTGACTCGCACAAAGTCTGCCATTTTTTAATGGTATGAGAAAAGCAAAATGCCTGCAAAGCAACTCCTGTTGGGTGAATGCTACAGGAAGTAAAGTGGTCAGGGGCAGAAACACTCCATCACAACATCAGCCGAGGCAGGAAACCAATAAAAGAGTTCTCCACACAAAAGGTAAAGAATAAAAGTGTAACTATATTGTAGTTGGTCGGTGCTCCCTTGGCATAAAACGGAAATGATTTATGGGAGCACCAACTAAAAAAGAGCCAGGACAGAAGAGCAACACAGGAGTGAACCAATGCCAAGCAGCAGGCGTGATTACACTCAGGACAGTGGTTACAACAGGTCTTCCAGACAGCGCCTGCACATTACCTTGGCTCGACCTAAAAACTGGGTAGCAGAATGCAGAAGAATTCCAATGTTTGATAAAATAAGTACCACAAGCACACGGAATATAGCTTCTGACTGATAGTAACGGGTGAAGCAACAAGCATTGAACTGAAGCAAGCTTTTACAGTGATAGTAATGTTGCACACGTGTTCTTATTTATTTATGCTTGCACTGAGAGGCTTAGTATCAATGTTTCTCTTTAGTTTAGCAGCTGACATGCCCAGGAGAGAGAAAGACGCCCACCACTCTCCTGCCCATTCATTGTGGGATTCAGTAACTGGATGACTTTTCCTACAGGTCTGCTGATGCCCCCTCCTTCGATTGCATTCCCCATGGCATCTGCAGCTGGAGAGTAGAGAGGGCGTAGCAGGACAGCAGGTGAAGTTGCAGGACAGCAGGTGAAGCAGGAGTGCATCTAGGGCTGTGGCATACAAGTCTGGAAAAGAAGCTGCTGGAAAGTCATTTGGGGGGGTCTGGGGTGCTGACAACCTATCTGAAGATAATATAGTAGTGGGGTATGGGTAAGATATTCAGGCCTGCCAGTTCCTGGTCTTAAAAATTGGTGGAAATTTCTAATGAAACAAGCACAACTGTCCAGAGATTTCCCACGAAAACCCGTTGACAATTTCTTCCATATAATGATGTTCATAGCTGTGTCTCAATCACAGCCCATACCTGGCCCCATACCTTGTGCGAAGAGCCTCTGCCATGCTGGAAAGCAATTCACTTCATAGTGTGAACTAAATACACAACCCTCTCAGTGTTATTGGACACCATGCCTCAGCTACCAAGAGCTTTCGGTATTCTGAAGAAATCCAGACAGGTTGTCAAGGTTTAGCGGTGTGGTTTCCTCAGTCATATTTTCCTATGACAGCTTTGTTTCCAAGAGCGACCTCTGAGGTGCCATGTTTTGTACGGTGGAAGGCAGCTGAACAGGTTTTCTCAAACAATAGCTCTAGGAACGCAATATCCCATTGTTCAATGTGTAACATATTGTACACAGTGAAGAAATGTTTATCCTGATGGGTTCCTATCATTCACAGTAGCCAAACTTTTACCTGACTATTTCACCTGTAGAAAAGATCCCATATTTTTAGGGGTATTTATTTCACTGCAATAAAACCGCTCCTTGTTTAGGAAGAGAAAACGGGGTCGGCTAAAACCACAGAACAACATCAAATATTCTCAAAAGTGTATTCTGCTTCTGCCTCCCATCCAAACTGCATATTGGAAGACCTCCAAGTGTTCTGCTTTAAGTCAAATTATGGCGGCTGCATGAAATACATTTGTCATTTATGGACCATTGCCTCCAGGCCAAGCCCTCGAAGAAAGCGAAAACCAGACCAGCAACATTGTATTTCATAAACGCCCTTTTTCTGCACTGTTGCTGATTTTCTTTCAAGTCACCATAGCATGTTCCCGAAGATTAAACGTAGACCACCACAATTTGTGCTCTTAAGCCCCAGCGACTGGGAAAATCATTGTTATCAATAATCATTTTCTCTTTCACTTGTCAGCACTTCCCTTTGGATGACTGATTCTGTTTTCAGTCCCGACATGTAAAGATGAATTCCAGGTAAAGCCAATCCTTGTGTCTGCTTTGTTGCTAAGTATAGGAGAGTGTGTAAGTGCGTGCGTTTGCCTATATCAGCTAGTCAACATTTCACAGCTAGAAATAAATTATTCTCATTAGGGTTTTTGAGTGTGGCCGTCCTCCCAAAACGCCATTCTTTTTTAAACTCAAATGTGCTGTAGTGGAAGAAGGTGCCAGCGTGTCTTTTTCAAACTGTAAGACTTTTAGACGTTTTTTGTGTACAAAATATACCTGCCAGAGACTGGATTTCTCAACTGTAATCTTTGTTACCCCAGTATTTCCTTTAAGAGGAGAGCGGTCTTATATCCCATTTTTTGAGCTGAGCCTCCATCTTTTTCTAATGAAATGAATGTTAAATGTTGTATACTTGTAAAGCGCACAGCTGCCCCAGCAAAGGGGCGTCCCGGCGCTGTATATCACTGGGGAATCCATCCTGGCTTTCCCTGTGAGATGATCCCTCCTGGGCATCTCCAAGGTGAAGACAAGCATCCCCAGCGCTGATGGGGCCGTTAGTAGAGATTAAGCAAGCTATTGCCCAGAGTTGCTGAGTGGGACCCATAGTTGGAGTGTCAGGAATCGAACCCTGGTCCCGGGCCGACCTCTGCCTCCGGGTCTGCCGCCTCTAACCAGTGAGCCACACCACTCCACAGTCTTACTTATCCTGTCTTCTGCTAGGCTGTAAAGGGCATTCACGCCCAGAACACTTCACAACATGAAGTGCTTGTGTTCCCGGTGATCGAAGTGTAAAGGCGTGTTAGAACATTGTGTGAGACTAGAATAGTATAAATGTCCTTCCTCTTCTCTTCAGCGCTGGCTGTAGGTTAAATTGTGCTCCGAGTAGAACAAACAGTTAGCCTGGCCACCAGCCTAAGACACTCCCCTTCCAAGTCCCTTCATATGCTTCAAATAAATGGTCCTCAATGTTTCATTAAATGACAAACACATCCAAAGGGTAGAACAGGGGCTGGTCATGCTTTTTAGTTTCCGGTAGGCACATTTATAGGCACAAAATCTAGATGTAATGAGTGATGGAATATTTTTAATTGATTTCAATGATGTGCTTGGTCCTCAGACCTTGGTCCAAGGATCTCACTCCTCCCATCAGCTCCCCAGCAGCTCAGTGGTGCTCTGCGCCGCCTCGCATCCAGCCAGCCCTCCTGTGCAGGGTTTGAGCCTGCCTGCCCTCTGGTCTTGTTATTTGCTTCTGTTCTGGTAGTTTACTCTTTTTTTCTACACTCCCTGTCTGCCACTGTACTTTTCTTTCTTGTGCTTATTTCCCCTCTGCTCCCCCTCGTTTTTCCCACTGTTATCGCCGCTCTCCCTGATCCCTCCCCTACCCTCCCACCCCTGCCTCCTAATTGATCGCCCTCCCCCTTCCCCTTCAAATGGCGATCGCTTGGCGGTCGAGCCTAAGGCGAGCCCGCCTGCGTCCGTCCGTGCCTGGACCGCGCCTAGCGCCACACCCATTGGCTCCCCCAGACGTCGCCTTCCTGACAGAGATCTGGCTGAACGCCTCCTCGGCACCAGACAACACCATAACCATCCCGGATGGTTACAAGATCACCCGCAGGGACCGAACCAATGGAACAGGAGGAGGAATCACCATCATCCACAGGAACACTCTCAGAGTCTCAACCAACACTGATGACACCCTCAGTACCGCCGAACACCTGCACTTCCAGATCCACACCGATCCCAACACCACCCTCAGAGGAACCCCCGGACCCCGGCCACAGTTCAGTGACTCCATCGCCAACTTCGTCAGCACACACGCCCTCGCCTCCACAGACTACATCCTCCTCGGGGACCTGAACTTCCACCTTGAGAACAACGACAGCAACTTCACCACCCTGATCCCCAACCTCGCCATCCTTGGACTCAGGCAGCTCGTCACAACACCTACCCACTCCGCAGGCCACACTCTTGACCCCATCGTCTCGATAAGCTCTCACGTCTCCTGCGGCCACACCATCGAACTCCAATGGACAGATCATCGCTGCATTCACTTCACTTCGCCTTCCGGAAACCCACCACTCACCACCGCACCCGACATATCCCCCACCATTCATGGAGCAAAGTCACCGAGGATCAATTAACCACCACCCTTGCCCTGAACCCACCCACCGACCCCACCAACACCGACACCGCTGCCCGCAACCTCAGACAGTGGATCGACGACTGTGCCAACACCCTCGTCCCAATCAGGAAACCCTCCAACAGACATACCAGCAAGAAAGCCAGCTGGTTCAACGAGGACCTCCAGGTCTCCAAGAACACATGCAGAAAACTAGAGAAGAAATGGCACTGTGAACCGACACCGGACAACTACCCAGTCCACAAGAACGCCACCCGCAGACATCACCTCATCAGATCCGAAAAAGGGCTTCCTTCAAAGACCGCCTAGACGACAACGCACACAACAGCAAGAGCTCTTCAACATCGTGAAGGAACTCCCCAACCCCAGCTCCAACACCAAAGACATCCCATCTTCGCAAGACCTGAGCGACTCCCTTGCCACCTTCTTCCATCGCAAGATCACAGACATCTACGACAGCTTCAACGTCACAACCACCCCGACAACCACTGAGACCTCCGTCCCCATGGCCACCATCCACACCAATCCCCTGCTCTCCTGGACCAACATAAGCAATGACAACAACATCAAAATCATGAACACCATCCACTCCGGATCTCCGTCAGACCCATGCCCACACCACATCTTCAACAAAGCCAGCGCCACCATCGCACCCCATCTCCAGAAAGCCATCAACATCTCCTTCGAAACAGCGACCTTCCCGGAGAACTGGAAGCACGCCGAGATCAACACCTTACTAAAAAAATCCAAGGCTGACCCCAACGACCTCAAGAACTTCCGGCCCATCTCCCTAATCCCATTCCCGGCGAAGGTCAACGAGAAGACCATCAACCGACAACTGACCCACTACCTCGAGGAGAACAGCATCCTGGACCCAACCCAGTCCGGGTTCTGCAGAAACCACAGCACCGAAACTGCCCTCATCAAGGCCCTGGACTGGACCGCCTCCTTCCTCTCCGGCAGAACCCAGAGCATCCGCCTCCCTCCTTTGCGCTCCAAAGCCACCGAGATCATCAGCATCATACCCCAAGGCTCATCCCTCAGCCCGACGTTGTTCAACATCCACATGGCACCGCTCACCCACGTTGCCCGACTACATGACCTCAACATCATCTGCTACGCCGACGACACCCAGCTGATCCTATTCCTCACCAAAGACCCCCTCACTGCCAAAACCAACCTCCATGAAGGAATGAAAGCCATCGCCAAGTGGATGAAGAACAGCCATCTGAAGCTGAACTCGGACAAGACAGAGGTCCTCATCCTCGGCTCCACCCCCTCAGCCTGGGATGACTCCTGGTGGCGGACCACACTGGGAACAGCCCCAACACCCACCAACCACGCACTCAACCTGAGGTTCATCCTCGACTCTACTCTCACCATGACAAAGCAGGTCAACGCCGTCTTGTCCTACTGCTTCAACACCCTCTGCATGCTCTGCAAGATCTACAGGTGTATCCCCACAGAGACAAGTAGAACAGTCACCCAGGCCCTCGTCAGCAGCAGACGGGACTACGGAAACGTCCTCTATGCAGGAACCTCGGCCAAACTCCAGAAACGACTACAACATATTCAGACTGCCTCTGCACGCCTGATCCTCGACGTCCCTCGCCGCAGCCACATCACACCCCACCTGAAAGACCTGCACTGGCTCCCCGTCAACAAGAGGATCACCTTCAAGCTCCTCACCCATGCACACAAGGCACTCCATAACACCGGACCAGCATACCTCAACAGACGACTCACCTTCTACACCCCCAACCGCCAGCTTCGCTTCACCAACCTCGCCCTCGCCACCGTCCCCCGCATCCGTAGAGCGACCTTCGGCAGCATATTGTTCTCCCACCTCACCGCCAAGACCTGGAACACCCTCCCCATCCTCCTACGGCAGACCCAGGACCTGCTAGCCTTCAGAAGACTACTCAAGATCTGGCTATTCGAACAGTAGCTTCTCCCACCCCCCAGCGCCTTGAGACCCTCACAGGTGAGTAGTGCACTTTACAAATGTTCTGATTGATTGATTAAATGAGGTTGCCAATGAGAATTAATGGTCTCATTGTGATGAATGGTGTGGATGCAATAGATCCCAATGATATATACACCAATGTTTCAGTAGCTATTTGTTGAAGCACAGGTTATGTGGGGTGATATGTGGGGTGATATGGGTAAACCCCTTCTTCTTTTGTCCACTTTATTTGAAACAAAATCGTGAATTTCCTTGTTTGGATATGCAGGACCATTGCGTAATAAAGCATGTCAAGACCAATTGAATACATGTTTACTTGTTCACAGTATGTCACCCCATGACAGCCAAAGCCCATACCTCTCTACTGTTTTTGATTATAAAGAGGCTTTCTGGAGTTAACCCCTTACCTGCGGCTGCAATTTTCCGGCAGTGCGGCACTTCCACAAAATGGGAGGGGCCGCGTTGGCCCTTGGCCGACGGCAGCACTAGCAAGGTAGTGCTGCCGTCGGCCAACGGCCGACAGAAGCAGGCAAGGGGTTAATAAGGTGAAAGAGTCCAAAGCGTCCCTTAGTGCACAAGGGCCACCGGACTCGTAGACAGTTCTGTACATCAGGGTGATAAAATACCTGTGGAGTGAAGAAGAGTGAGTAGCATTTCCTTCAAATTGAGCAGATCTTCTGCCACTGTTGATTTCTTTAGTAATTGTGCTATGGATCTTCTCTGCTATTGCCCATTATTGCACATTCTTTGGCCAACTTTCAAACTCAGGCCTTTGGTGCTAGTGAATTGTGGTCTGCCATTTAGGTAGAAGCCGCCCTGTGTTGTCAGTTTGTTTAATTTGTCATCGCTTAGGCATTATGAACAACAACAAGCTATGTGCGGTCGAATTCAAGCATATGGATAGCCACACTTGTCAATATTTTTACAATAATGGACAAAAAAATAGCATTATGTACAGGCATAGGTAGGCAATATGAAAAGACCTGCATTGGAATAGCTAAATCCTGCATACGTTGTTGGGTGATGTGATTATGTTTTATTTAGGGGAATAGAAGGCAAATACTCCCTGTTCTTAGATGTATGAGAGCGCAGACCAGACCTTATGTCAATCCCAGACTCTTATTGGACTTGTCAAAAAGTGAATTTTTCATCTTTTATCACTTCAGCTTTCCTGCAAACATTATTTATTTATCCATTTATCAAACACATTTGAGTAGGGTAGATATAGCTACATGGGTAATGGAGCACTTCACATAAAACAACAAATACATTGAAGGGTCTTTGAGGTGTCTTTCTTTGTAAATCGTCTTCACTTTTTCTGTGTAGTCCCAAAATATCACTATTGTCTGTGCTGCAGATGTTATCTTCTCGACTCTGCTGAAGTATCACCGGCCTAACTCTGAAGCCTGGCTTTAATGGACCTAGCTGGTTGGGAGTCAAAGCTATATGTGCTCCCTCACACAACAAGAAGGGGGATAATCGCTTTGACTCTAGTGTTTTTAGCATTTTTATTTCAAGAAACAGTTCAGCTGATGAGCCCTTGGTTGTCTCAGGAAAACCAGTGAAGCACTGATTATTACACATGGATTTCCCGTCTGCATCTTTCACCTAGCTTCCAACAATATATGCTATTCCCTTCTACTTCTTAATATATTTTCTCAGTTCTCCTATGTCTTGAGCTATGGCTTCCCTCTGGTGGTTTTTTCGGCTACCTTGCACAACCCTATGCAAATTCATTTTATACTTATTTCCACTGTATCTAGTTTATTATCCAGGATACATCTGGAACTTTGGATGGCACCGAGGCACTGTTGATGAGGTCTTGGCGACTCCTTTGTTTTCGGTCAGTTCCTCTTTCTTTCATTTTGGGTTTTCTTAAGAGCTTTTTCCTTGACCAAATATGCAATCTTGTGCATATATATATAGATTGAAAAAGGCAGGAAGTGCTGAAACGCGTCTCTGGGAAACATAAGCAGCTTTAAATAAAGTTGAATGGCCCACCCTCCCTGGAGTACAAGGACTCTTTTGTACCTGAAGGAGAAAGTGATAATATATATATATATATATTCACTGTATCAGTGATGTCATTTGAGATGTCATCAGTGATGTCATGAGTGATGTCACTGACCATGTCATGAGTGATGTAATATGTGACGTCATCAGCAGTGCATTGCACGCGCAAGTTATAGTGAGTCCAACTAACTATAACGTGGGAATTTCAATGGTTTTATGCGAGTAAAATTTCCACCTAACTATAACTGGTGTTAAACCTATGGTTTTTTCAGTGAATATATATATATATATATATATATATATATATATATATATATATATATATATATATATATATATATATAAAATTTCTATGGCAAAATGAAACCCCTCATTTTGTTCCTTTTCAAATTAAATGTATTAAGTGTTACCACTTTATTCCAATCAAGATGACTACAGGTGTGCCATACTTTTGTCATAAGTAAGACTGTTAGCGTTCTAGTTGTTCTTTAGAACACTCTGGGACATTCTGTCATTGGGCTATAGTTGGGCTACATCTGGCTGATATTTGGGCTACATTTGGGCTCTTTTGTCTCTGGTGGCCATCTTGGGAGACTGCATATCAGAATTTTTTTAATGAAATATAAGAGGATTTGAGAAGTCACTCAAAATGTGCCCTAATTTTCCTTTCTTCAGCACTAATCATAATTTCTATGGCAAAATGAACCCCCTCATTTTGTTCCTTTGCAAATTAAATGTTTTAAGTGTTAACACTTTATTCCAATCAAGATGACTTCAGGTGTGCCATACTTTTGTCATAAGTAAGACTGTTAGCGCTCTAGTTGTTCTTTAGAACACTCTGGGACATTCTGTCATTGGGCTACATCTGGCTGATATTTGGGCTACATTTGTTTTTTTTTGTCTCTGGTGGCCATCTTTGGGCTACTTTGGGCTACATTGGGCTACATTGGGCTACATTGGGCTACATTTGGGCTCTAACATATATATAGCCCAATGTAGCCCAATATATATTTTTTCAAAGTTAATTTTCGTAAAAACCACTGGAGCATATATCTTGAGGCATAGCAAAGGCACATCGGGGTACCAGTCCCTACAATTTTGCCAAGTTTGGTGGAAATCCATTCAGCGTTCGGGCAAAAAAAAATTGAGTCCAACCGCCCTAACGAAATTTACATGGGGAAAACACGTTTTGGGACCCCCCCTTTATCTCGGCCCCCGCTTGACGGATCCCCCCGAAACTTTCAGGGAAGGAGCGGAGCACAGCGAGGCAAAGTTAAGGAAAATTACAGGCAGATCCCTCATTCGACGACAAAGTTATTCCCAATAGAATGTTGCGGATTTCCTATGGAAAACGATCCTAACTATAACTACCTACTGGCGACCGCCATCGCAGTCCCTTGTCGCTGTCTATAGTAGACCTCATTGAAGATGAAAAAATTGTTTTCGAGACAAAACAACATCATGCAGTCTTTACACCTCGATTCGACACAAGGATGGAACAGATGCTTGTCGTCGGTTCCTCAAGAAACGGTCTATCTCCTTTCGTGACCACACTGAAATGATTTTAAACATGATGTTGTTTTGTCTCGAAAACAATTTTTTCATCTTCGATGAGGTCTACTATAGACAGCAACAAGGGACTGCGATGGGAACTTGTTTTGCTCCCAGTTTTGCCAATCTATTCATGGCAGACTGGGAGCAACAGGTGGCAGAGACTCATGGACTATACCGCAGACATGTGAAAACCTGGCTGCGGTATATTGATGACCTATTTATCATCTAGGATGGTCCCCAAGCAATGGCAGAAGGTTTCATCCACGACCTCAACTGTAATGATTTCAATCTAAGTCTAGAAGGGAAAATCAGTAACCAGTCAATGGAATCTCTGGACTTAAAAGTTGAGGTTGCTGACAATCGACTAGTGATGAAATTATTTCGCCAAGCCACTACAGGCAATATGCTGCTTCACGCAGAGAGTAGCCACCCGAAATCCCTAATACGCAGCATACCCTTTGGTGAGTTCCTCCGGGCTCGGAGGAACTGTAGCAAGGATGAGGACTTTATACTTGAAGGGGAGTGCATGAAAGAGCGTTTCAAGGAGCGTGGCTATAATCCACAAATAGTTGAAGAAGCTTTTGTGAAGGCAAGTAAGATCAGCCATGAAACTTTATTAGTCCCCAATGAGAGTAAGAAGAATGAGGTGCAGGAGGTGGTTAGATTTATCTCCACATACCATGCAAAATCTTGGCAGGTACAGAACAGCCTAAAGAAACATTGGAATGTATTAAAAATTGAATCCACGTTAACTGAGGTGGTGGGCTGTAATCCCAGCATTACATATCGAAAAGCGGACTCTCTAAAGGATAGACTAAGTAAAAATGAAGTTAACACCAAACAAAGAAAGACAACTGATGTACAAAGCTTTTTTACATGCATGACATGCACAGCTTGTAAATATAGCAATAATGTTAAAACAGTCTACTATCCCCAAGAAATATGTAGGGAGCACAATGTTCCCTGCTAAAAAACGTATTCTGGAACATATGAGGGCAATCGAGAATAAAGACCAAAATTCACCGGTAGCCCGACACTTTGAAGAACTGCACAGAAGTAATCGCAATCTATTCAAGTTTTTTGTGATTGATAAGATACCACCCATGAAAAGAGGTGGGGATAGAATACGAAGGTTGCGGCAATTAGAAAGTAAATACATTCTTGACTTAGACACCCGTATCTCGGGTGGGCTGAACTCTGAGGAAGAATTAAAATGGCATCTGGGAGAGTAAACTGCCAGCTGATGAGCACTTCTAGACTCTTGAATTTTTAACTTTGTAGAATTGCACAGCTGTTTTCTCAGTCTCTTGCTTGTGTTTCTCCTGTTTTTAACATTAGCTTAAAATCTATCACTGTTTAGTATTTATGTTTTGCACTGTATAGTTCAATAGAGTAAGGCCATTTTAGCTCTAACTAATAACAAGACTTATTGGTTTATTTTGTTTTCCTTTACAGGGAATATCTGTTAAAGAAGAATGAATGTGCAAGAGAGGTTATATTCCCACTTGGGACTAAAGAATTACTAATTCAAAAGGACATTGTTACTATTGTTTGTAATTCATTGCGGAGACTATCCCACTGGGGACTTGTGCCTTATATCAGAATATTGTTTTGATTGGCTAGATAATTGATGCCACGAAGCGCAACGAAATAGAATTTCTACAATGTGCTTTTTGTTATATAATCTTTTTCTATAGCATGTTCAGTTAAGATGTACTGGTCAAAAGTTAAAGATCTTGGTTTAACAGGGACACCGTTCCAAGATGGCCGCTATGTATATAATTTGCACTTTAGTCCTTTGTCTATGTTCGTATAAGGAAGTGGTATGTGAAAACTTTATTTATTTGTTTCGTTTGAGAACACAATTCACCCGTGACCAAGGCGAGTAATCGCTGAAACGCGTTGGGTTGGTTCCATGCACTGTTTGTCATGCTGGAAATAAATTGAACAAATATGAACTACTACTGGATGGTTTGATGAAGTGGTGATTATCGCTGGATTTGAGTGCATTCGCGCTACTTTGGGAGCGTTTGGTGAAATGGATTATATTTGACAGGGAACCCTCTGACCCTGCATTTGCACCGCAGTCTATGTGTCTCGGTTAATTGGAGGAAGTGAAACGGAAATATATATATATATATATATATATATATATATATATATATATATATATATATATATATATATATATATATTTTGTAATACAAGATGCTCAGAGCTGAAAGAAACACTCCACAACAGCTGGTCGCACGCAACCTTTTATTGCTTTGAAGGTGGCATTTCCTCCGTTCTTTTAAAACCCTTCCACCAACGCGTTTCAGAGCTGTCCGCTCTTTCTTCAGGGTGAGATGGCTTGATGCGATGATTTTCAGCTGCCTCACAATCTCCTGCTCACGTGCCTTTAGTAGTTGCGAGCAGCTTTGTTGCGCTGTGCATTGTGGGACTTGTGGTGTTTGTGAATAGTCAGTGTCTGCCCACAGTGGGTTTCGCATATTCGCCATCACTAATATCAAGGTCCACAATGATTAGTGAATTCATTGTAGTGTTCAGGCACTCCAGTGTGCCCCGGAACGATCTGCTGACCTTCAATTATTCAAAGCGCTGCTGCGCGGTCTTTTCCACAGGCACGGTTTCCTGCTAAGACAGTCCCATTCCTCCTCAGCTCCCTCTCAATCAGCTGGGAGGTGCTCCTTTCCGCGACCGAAGCCGTCGCGTAAATTTTGTAATACAAGATGCTCGGAGCTGAAAGAAACACTCCACAACAGCTGGTCGCACGCAACCTTTTATTGCTTTGAAGGTGGCATTTCCTCCGTTCTTTTAAAACCCTTCCACCAACGCGTTTCAGAGCTGTCCGCTCTTTCTTCAGGGTGAGATGGCTTGATGCGATGATTTTCAGCTGCCTCACAATCTCCTGCTCACGTGCCTTTAGTAGTTGCGCAAAGACACTCCCTAAGCCACCTCCAAATCCGTTAGATCAGCGAAGCTAGTAACCGGAGACGGACCACAGGATCTGGCCATAAGATGATTTATTGGCACAGGAAAACAGCCATGACGCATTTCGGGCTACGTGAGCCCTTGATCACATGCAGAGCGTTTACATTTTTTTGTCATTTTTATGCAGTGAAGACAAGTGCCCGCCTCCCTGACATCACATTCCCGGTCACATGGCCATGGACATGGAAGAGGTACTGTTGCCAATGGATTTAGCGCAAATATTTCAAAAAAAGTTGGTTGTTAGCAAGAAATAAATACATCTTTGCAAATATAAAAACAAGAAAATTGCCTCTATAAAAACCACTATTTACATTGCGCAATCCACTAGATATGGGGCCCCCCTCTGTCAAGAGAAACACATACACCGAAGATATTAATATAATAGCGTCAATGCTTATTTTCAAAAGAAACGGTGACTGTGCTCTTGACGATGCCACACCCTTCTGCATGTATCAAAAATAAGCTCAGTATGTTATATATATATATATATATATATATATATATATATATATATATATATATATATATATATATACCAACTTTGATTATGTACCCCGTTGACATTTTCCAGTTTGTTAGAAAGTTAAAATTGCAAAAATATTTTTTTCAATGTCTCTAACAACATCGGAGAAAATGAGATATCAAGCAAAACCATCAGTGGTCTCAATGTAGAAGATATGACTCTTCTACAGGATCTGACCGAACTTGGATGTGAGGAACAATTCAGCAGTAGATTACCTACTGATTTGGCATTGTCAATGGATTTAGACATTTTAAGGCAGTGTACGTACTCCTTATAAGCCCAAATCAGTATTTATACCCATTATGCTTAAAGATGGACTCAATAGTTTTGCTGAAAATGTCGTTAAAGACATCAAAGATCTGGCAATACAATCGAGCAAAGGCTTTACAAGAACAGACCATAATCAGAGGACACAATATAATGACCTTATTCGAAGAGTTAAAGAATGACAAGACATTGTAGTGCGGTGGTCCGACTAAAGGTGGCAACGTAGTACTCTGGCCACTAGACAAGTACAATATAGAGGCAAAAAACAACTGCAAGGCAGGGAATGCTACAATCGCATCAGTCCCACTAGCATTTTTGGCATCAAGGAGAGGTTCCACAAAGCACTCTATGAATGGAGGGGTGTGGGACTCATCTCCAAGCAAGAGTTAGAATTATAGAGTTATAATTCGTCCAGAATTATAGAGTTATAAAAAATAACTACCCAGTGACACCTCAGTTGTATCTCATACCTAAGATACACAAAAATGCAACTGACCCTCCTGGAAGACCTAATTCTGCCATAGGGGGACTCTTTGAAAGTCCCTTGAGATACATTGAACATTTGCTTCAACCATTTGTTTATGAACTCCCTTCCTACATCAGGGACACAGGAGATTTCCTAATGAAAATGTACAATATGTCTTGGAAAAAAGACTATGTGTTGATGACATTGGATGTTAATACACTGTATACTAGCCTCAGACACAGAGATGGGCTAAATGCATTAGGTTACTATTTGGGAAAGAGCCCTATACACTTGTACCAACACACATCTATGCTTCAACAAATGGCTGAATGGTGCCTTGACAACAATATCTTTGTTTTTGAGAAACCTTTTTTAAAAACAGCTACAAGGCACATCCATGGGTACCTGCTTCGCCCCCAAATATGTGAATTTGCATATGGGCTGGTGGGAGCAGCAGGTACTCATGACATCACACAAAAAAGTAAAGACAGAAAACATCATTTTGTATGTGAGGTACATAGATGACATCTTAATTCTTTGGCAGGGGTCTCAGGAAGCTGCGAGTAGCTTTGCAGAAGAACTCAATGTCAATAACCTGAATCTAGTCTTCACTTGTAACACCAGTACAGAGTCCATAAACTTTTTAGATCTAGAAGTGTTTGTGGATAACAACAAGATACACCCTTCGGACATACAGAAAGCCCACTTCAGGAAACTCCATTCTTCATGCTAGTAGTTTCCACTCTACTAGACTCAAGGAGAGCATTCCATATGCTGAGTGCCTCTGATTGAAGAGAAACTGTAGCACTAAAGCCGGTCTGAGGGAATCCACCAATGATTTGTTTTGGAGACTAGAGTCCAGAGGTTACAGCCCAGAAACATTAGCTACTGCTAGTGCCAAAACTAGAAATACTAAAAGAGAAGATCTATTATTTAATTCCATCAAAAGTAAGATCAAAAACACCAACAGCTCTGTAGGAACCCCAACACTCATCACAAGCTACAACACATATTATGCAACCCTCCGCAAGATACTTCACAAACACTGGAGAACAGTTCGCAGTGACCCTGTCATCAGCCCCACTTGCGCCTATATCTTTCAGGTGAGTAAAATCAATGCGTAAAGAACTTGTATGCAACTCACTCACAGTTAGAAAGGGGTCTGATTGGCTGAGATCACAAAGAGGTTTCCTGAGATGCTCAAAATGTAATGCCTGTCGGCATGGTGTCAATGCCAGAACAGTGCAAACACCTTTTAGACAGTCACCTTATGAAATCTGAGGCAGTTACACTTGCAAAAGTGATTTTGCTATTTATGTCCTTAAATGCACTTGCAACAAATGGTATGTGGGTAGTATCATTCACCCAGTATATGTCTGCATACTACAACATCTCATGGCCATCGCCAATGATGACCCTAGCTACCCAGTCGCCAGATAAATAAATTTGTGTCATGGTGGCAATGCTAAAGACCTCTCCTTCTTTGTGATCGACACCATCCCCAAGAACCTGAGGGACGGGAACAGACAGTTGACACTTAGGAGGTTAGAATACAGATACATTATCTTACTGAATTCCAAAATTCCGTATGGGATGAATGCAGATGAAGCGGTAAGTGTACATTTGTAGTCTATTGCTGCTTGTCCCGTTCCATGTCCTGCCCCTTTCCTTTAGGCCCATTTTCACATCACTTAGCTTTCTAATTTAATACTCTTTAGTTGTTTAGGTTATTCACACTATACCCTTACAGCGATGTATGCCCTCCATTTTTTACCCACAGTGGTGCTTTTTGTATATATTGCGGGGGATTTCCTACCTGCCCACTTGGGTGGTACCGCTTAGTCCTTGACAGTAGGTTCAATTTGCCCATTGGGGCTTGATTATACAATTAGGATGTATCAAAAAGCTCAACTAGATGCAATAGTCTTAGATGCAACCAGAAAAATATGGAATCAAATGTATAGCATGTTCCGCTCAGTACATATGCAGGCATCCTAGATCGTTACTTTGGCACATTCTGCCTCTTTCACATTTTTTTTGGGGAATCCGGTAAATTTACCATATTCACATTCATTCTGTTTGTGTGTTTGGAAAAATGCAGAATTTTGAGGGTTAGAAGAGATTGATTAACCTTTAGTCTGTCTTCCTTGTATGTCTTACAGGGTCTATGCCCTGGGTTTGACACAATGCTATAATGACTAGCTTTCAGTTTATAATTTTATTTTTTTTATATAATTTTTTCTGTCATAATATTCCTGTGCTAATCAAGATACAATCTATAACAATTATATTATTTATATGCACTGATTTTTTTCATTCATATATGTAACTTCTATGTTTACTATTATGCATGGTTGCTGTGACAACCAACCAAGAGGCTTCACTATATAGTGATGGATTTCAATGGCACCCGATGTAGTGAACAATGCGGCTCGCCGTCGAAACGCGTCTAGGCCATCTATTCGATATTGGAATAATCTTGCTGTGTTATATTCCCACGGAGTCAGCACCTGTCATTGTTTGTTGACAGGACTGGTATCAAATATATATATCCACCAAAAGATTTCTCTCCATACCAGAAACTGGAGGGACACAGGGGATTCCTGGAAGAATGCATTAATTGAAACACTGTCGGCTTGACACGTTTCGGTGAACTGCCTTATTCATATGCCATACATCAGTGGTTTGCATCAGTCCATTGTTTAAATAGTGATCACGCTCCCATTGGTGGAAGCCCAGCTGAGTTACATTGCTTGAATCGTCATTGCAGTCCTGCTCGGCAGACTGTGGTTTCCAGACTGCACCATCACAGCTGAAGGGGAAAACGTATTCAGGTAACTGCTTAAATCTCGTAGTGAGTGCTGGATAAATTAAACAACCTAAATATGTGCAAATTTACTGTCCCGATGTCACTGTTAAAATGAACTCTTCTCCAGGGTCCCCAACGCCTTACCGCATCGTATCAAGTCCTGCGGTACTGGAGACTTCACTGTAGTCAGTTGGTCTCCCCGTTCAATCACAGACTGTTTTCTCCATAAAGCGGTACCATGCTGTACTTGGGATGCCGGGGCCAAAGTGATCCCATCCTTTGGAAACGTGGGAGTTAGAGCAGAAGCCCTTGCTCATGAAACTCTGGCCACTTGACAGGCGGGTCCCCCAAGCGCATCAGGGGCCAACGCGCACAATATCCACCAAAAGATTTCTCTTCATACCAGAAACCGGATAGACCCAGCGGGGATTCCTGGAAGAATGCGTTTAATGAAACACTGTTGGCATGACGCGTTTCGGCGAACTGCCTTATTCATATGCCATGCATCAGTGGTTTGCATCAGTCCGTTGTTCAGATAGTGATTACGCTCCCATTGGTGGAAGCCCAGCTCAGATACATTATTCGAATCGTCATTGCAGTCCTGCACGGCACACTGCGGTTCCCATATTGCACCATCACGGCTGAAGGGGAAAACGTTTTCAGGTAACTGCTTAAATCTCATAGTGAGTGCTGGATAAATTAAACAGCGTAAATATATGCAAATTTGATGTCCCAATGTCACTGTTAAAATGTATTCTTCTTCAGGGTCCTCAGCGCCTTACCGCATCGTATCAAGTCCTGCAGTACCGGAGACTTCATTGTAGTTAGTTGGTCTCCCCGTGTAATCACAGACTGTTTTCTCCACACAGCAGTACCATGCTGTACTTGGGATGCGGGGGCCAAAGTGATCCAATCCTTTGGAAACGTGAGAGTTAGGGCAGAAGTCCTTGCCCATGAAACTCTGGCCACTTGACAGGCTTGTCACCCAATATATATATTATATATATACATATATATACATACATATATATATATATATATATATATATTACCTACTGGCGGTCGCCAGTAGGTATATATAGTTAGGATTTTTTCTCTATGGGATTTTTGAAAATTCTATGTCTAATAACTTTGCCGTTTGTGGACGGAATTGGCTGCAATTTTCAGGAAAATGGCACATTTTGTTTCTGAGCAGCCTTTGAAAATTTGGGGGGGGTTCGTCAAGGGGGGGCTGAGAAAAAAGGGGGGTCCCAAAACGCGTTTTTCCCATGTTAATTTCCATAGGGCGGTTGGCCTCACTTTTAGCCCGAACGGCTGAATGGATTTGCACGAAACTTGGCAAAATTGTAGGGACTGGTAGCCCGATGTGCCTTTTGTAGGTCTCAATATATGTGCTCCAGTGGATTTTGAGAAATTAACGTTTAAAAAAAGATATATATCTGTAAGCGCGGACCGGGCAGCGGCCTAGGACGCGTACTTTTCGCGCAACGGAGCTTTGTGAAGCGAAGCTGATTGGTTCTCCGGCGTCTGTCAACATTCCAAACAGTCCGTAGTGGCCGCAAACAGTCCGTAGTGGCCGCCATCTTGTCTCTCGGTAGGATCGAGAGACAAGAGGAGGCCAAAGCGAAGGGGCAAATGACCATAAGGGGGAATAGTAGATCCTCGCTGACCCCCTAGGTTTGATGTGGAGGTTTTAAAAGGGCCCCGCGGGGCAAAAAAAAAAAATTATAATAATAATCTTACGGCTGAATGGATTTGCACGAAACTTGGCTAAATTGTAGGGACTGGTAGCCCGATGTGCCTTTGCTAGGTCTCAATATATGTGCTTCAGTGGATTTTGAGAAATTAACGTTCAAAAAAAGATATATATCTGTAACAGCGCACCGCTTCGCGTACTTTTCGCGTTACGGAGCTTTGCGAAGCGAAGCTGATTGGCTCTCCGGTGTCTGTAAACATTCCAAACAGTCCGTAGCGGCCGCCATCTTGTCTCTCGGTAGGATCGAGAGACAAGAGGAGGCCAAAGCGAAGGGGCAAATGACCATAAGGGGGCATAGTAGATCCTCGCTGATCCCCTAGGTTTGATGTGGAGGTTTTAAAAGGGCCCCGCGGGGCAAAAAAAATAAATAATAATAATAATCGAACGGCTGAATGGATTTGCACGAAACTTGGTAAAATATTAGGGACTGGTAGCCCGATGTGCCTTTGCTAGGTCTCAATATATGTGCTTCAGTGCATTTTGAGAAATTAACGTTCAAAAACAAGATATATATCTGTAACAGCGCTCCGCTTCGCGGAGATAAAATTATATCTGTATTACCTAGCTGTTGCTAACACCAGTTAGCGACGGCTAGTAGGAGATAGCGACCATCTTGGGCCCCACTTTGCATGTGAGTGATATTTATCACTAATGACATGCAAAGTGGGCATGCCAAGATGTTAGCGACTGGAAACAGTCGCTAACATCGCTATCTCCTATTATCAACTTTTGGAAATATTCGAGATAAGCGCGAATATCTCCAAAAAGTAACAGCTGCCCTGAGCAGTTCTTAGCCATGTTATCCTATGGGAGGTGGATAACATGGCTAAGAGGATTAGCTCGGTAATGCATGAATATCGCTGAGTTTTCAGCGATATTAATGCATTGCGGTCGGTTTTTATCGTATTTGCGATAAACTTTGATAATAGCAAGGTTTATCTGCGATAATTTCTGACGGTAAAAAAATCTTTGCAATGCATCGTTAGGGATAAATATCGCTTAACTTTGGTAATATGCCCCAACGTCTGTTAACGTTCGATTCGAAGGAAATCAGGAAGTGTTGAAAAACATTGTCTGCGCCATCTTGTCTTTTTTCAAATGCCACACTTTTGTCGTGCACGGCAGCCATTTTAGATGTCTTGACCAGACCCACTCTCTGCACGCTGTCGATTCGTAGCATGGCTCCTCACCCTCGTAAGCATCTCCCCCAGGCACTGGTCACCACCGCTCTCTGTCTTATGCATGGGCAATAAACCTTCCCCCATCTGCGCTGCTCTTCCCTGAGAATCACACTCTGTGCCCGCCCGACACCTCCCTTTTGCCCTATTCACTACCGCACCCTCTGACACTCCTCTTCCTCTGTGTCCGAATATCCAGGCCGGTCCTAGGCTATCAGCTAGCCCTGCAGATGTAGTTTATGGCCCCAGCTGTAAAGAATCACCCCTCTTCAAAGGAGTTATAGTAGATCAAGGCCCACACCCGATGTGATCCGTCACAGCACACGCGTTCCTACTATCTGAAAACCATCCTGTATTGTGATTGGGGAGGGGACCGAGCCTGAAGCGGAAGATTCCAGGAATGACTCTTTGTACATCAAAGTTTTTACAATTATGTGTCACATTAAAAATATATAGCACTCCAACAAAGTAGTAGGAATATAAAACTTTAATAACATATAAATATATACAACAAAACAAAAACAGTAAAAACATTTAAACAACGAAGAGACCGTGGCAATTTCTTTTTAATTATCCAATAGATTTATTGAAATTGACAGCACCAATAATGAAATATTCTTGTCAGTAGCGGTCTGTTGTGCGAATAGTTCCAAGGCAGCAGAACGCGCTGAAATCTAGATGGCACGAAAGTGATGTCTAGTAAGTTGCCGCCCAGCAAAAAACGGCGTGGGGCGCCGCGGGGGTGAGTGAGTCCAGTAGGCACCACAGCTATTCTTACCGGCATTGCAGAATTACTGCTGGGGACAATGCCTGTGCTGTAGCAGGGTCACAGCAGAAACAAAAAGGATTCTGTTGAAGATGTTGTTGGTTTTCAATTTGAAAACAGTTCTGGTGTCAACTGCTATGCTAAAGTAGTGGTTAATGTTTTGTTTTCTCTAGAAAATGTAAAAGAGGGGGAGGCAGTCCAAAGTTCCGTTAAAAGGGCAAAGGAAAGGATCGGTGGTTTGAACTATCAGTCAAAAAGGGGAGGGGGTGCAATAATTTTTCCTACCGGGTCACACTGTGCTTTCACCGGAAGTGAGGTCTGCAGGATTGTAGTAATTCAAAGTGAGGCTGGCGCCAGCATGGGAGCGCCGACGTCCCGCGGATACAGTTTCGTCACTCCACGGGCGATCATGGCAGTCATTCCCCATCGGGGGTCGGAGACTCCCGCGGCTCCTCTAGAATCTTCAAGGTCGTGGAGGACTACGGTGGTGGAGTCAACCAGTGACCGGGCCATTTCTTTATGTTGGGCCCGCTCTTGCCAGGTCGACCGCCATTTTGAGAGTTCGGCAGCTACCGGCGATCGCGGGGTCACATGAGCGGACGGGCTCCACCCTGCCGGGCGAGACGTTGCAGCATGGCCACAGTGGAAGAACCGTTATCTAGGTCGTTCCGAAACTGTGCAGCACTGTAGTTGTTAGGATGCCACCGCCTGGAGCGCTGAGGGTGCAGCTGGGAAGCCTCCACCTGGGGAGGCGGGAGAGGCCTGTTCGCACCGTCTCTCCCTCCCAGTGCACCCCACGGCGTCTCGCTTGAGATTTGTTATGGCCGGACCAGGCGATGAGGACGAGGGGGGGGTCGGAGGCATGTGCAAGACATCCCCCTCCAGTGTTGTCGCAGCCATTATAAAAGAAAGAAGTGTCCCGTCCGTCTTCGGGCCGGGCTTCCGGTGGATGTCGGCCGGACGCCCCTGGCTCTGGCCCCATGAACGGGTTTCTTGGTTTATCGGCTGCAGCCGGATCCCGTCGGCCTCGGCCCCCCGACCGTTGGTGGTCGGACCGGAAGAGCATGTGGCGGGACTACCTGCAACTCTCAAGGGCCACCGCGGCCGGACTGGGAGAGAGAGGGGAGGGTCGAGGAGACATTCCCCCCCCCTGCAACTGTTCAGCGTTGTAAAGGCAATCCCCTGGCCGGGTCCCGCTGGTCTCGGCCTCTCCTCCGGCTACACCCTACGTTAGGATCTCCTGGCCGAGGCGTGGCAGCAGGACCTGCCTTATATGGGCTGCTCCCGGCTGGGCGTAGCCGGAACCCTGCCCCACCTTGGAAGTTTCCAGAGTGGGGGTGGATGTTCTACTGACTTGCATTTTCCCTAGTCTATCGATTTTTTTGGCGTGGCAGGCGGTGGGACAGCGAGGGGTGATTTGGTTTCTCTTACTGTTTTTCTGGTCTCTCACCACTGGCATATTTTAACGTTTTCTTGTTTCTAGGACATTAATAGGTTTTATCATTACGTTATGTTATCGTTTCTTTGTTCGTTGTTTAATAAAAGTTCATGTTCATCAGTGGCCTACTGATTTTCGTTTTCCTATTTTTTTCTTTCCAGGTTGTTTCATGGTAAAGTTTCTGTTAACAGGATACAGTGATCACTTCGTTATTATTGCATATGTCCTTTTCACTAGGGGTGCTCTCTGGTCGGGCCAGATGACGTATCTCTAGTAAATGGTCCGGGTGAAAAAGGTGCATCAATCAGTGGGGAGTAGATAGGCATGACAGATTACAACGGGGGAGAACGGTCCGCATTACGTACCCTTTCACTACTTGCAAAGATTTTCCTACGTTTATTTGCAAACAGGGAATACCTCCAAAAAGAACTAATTCCCAAACAGTCAATGTTCGGGCAATCAATCAATCAATGAGGAATGAAATAGGTACGACGTGTTAAAGGCTTGCGTTACCTACCCTTCACTATCTGCAAAGGGAGATAGAATATTCCTATTCTTCCTCGTTTGCAGGTAGAGAAGATCGTTAAGAGAATTAACTTCGAACAATTCAATGCTCGATTGAAACAATCAACAAGGGGTACTGTGAACACAAATGAACGCCGCTTATATACATACGCATTGCTATTTTCAACAGGTTGTTCCTAATGTTTCTATTTTAGCGAGGTCAAAAAGAGATCCCATTAGTGGCCTACTGATTTTGCTCGATTCCTTTTGTTTTTTTACACGATTTTTCGCTATCTGCAAAGACTAAACAGAGTATTGCGACTCTGTGCTTGTTTGTAAATAGAGAATGAACCAAAGAGAACAATCAATCAAATGCAGGCACGACGGA
The DNA here is from genome assembly GCF_964261635.1 of Lissotriton helveticus. NCBI lineage: Eukaryota > Metazoa > Chordata > Amphibia > Caudata > Salamandridae > Lissotriton > Lissotriton helveticus. The sequence goes on along the minus strand of NC_136059.1, from coordinate 1,893,740,597 downwards.
TTACAAAGGGGGAAAGGGCTGCGTTAACTACCCTTCACTATCTGCAAAGAGAGAGTACTCCTAATAGAAATGAGGGGTGGGGGGCAGCAATCAAAGCAGATCAGTGTGCATAAACACGAAAAAAAAAATTCTTACCACGTACTTGACATTCGACAGCTTATGATATTTGCTATTAAAAAACCATTGAAATTCACTGAAAAAACCATAGGTTATAGACCATATATAGTTAGGAATTAGCATTTACAAAACCTTGAAAATTCACTGAAAAAACCATAGGTTATAGACCATATATAGTTAGGAATTAGCATTTAAAAAACCTTATTTTACTCACACAAAACCATTGAAATTCCATATATAGTTAGTTGCACTAACTATATATTGCGCACCCGCAATCCACTGCTGATGATGTCACATATTACATCATTCATGACATGGTCAGTGACATCACTGATGACATCACTGATGACATCTCAAATGACATCACTGATGACATCACTGATGACATCTCATTTGACATCAATGACCACATCACTGATGATATCATTCATGTGACAATACAATGCATCTCCTCACATTTTAATATAACCTCTGTTTCACACAGTGTTAAAAACAGAGTATAATTTTTGAAACCATTGACACACCAATACTAGTTACTACATACGTACTCACTGATTCCTACGTCTACACACACATTCACTCATTCACCCATACAATCATTCATACATACAATCACTCATGTTTACAACACAATCATATGCACTCATACACCTATACAGACACTCACACTCTGCCACTCATCCATGGAGTTACTCACACACCTAGTCAGTCCTGTAAAGAATCAATCACACTTCCATTTTCTACTCTATACAGTTAAACATAGAGCACCTTACGTTTTCAACCATATACTAACACATACTTACTCTCTTATACAATCATTGATACAAGTACACATTGATCTGTACAGAGTCACACACCTCCCATCCAGCCACACACACACTCAGTCTCCCATGCAAATACTTGGGCAATCAATCAATAACCCATATAGTTACTCATATAGCTACTGATCAACACATGCAGCAGTTTACAGAACAACAGACATAATGATGCACAAATTAAGACAGTTTAGTCACTAACCCATGCACTCAGTGAGACACATTTAATCACTCACTCATACATTCAGTCATGCACCTACTAAATCCTTCGTCCAGACACTTATACATCCACTCATTCTTCAATATGTAAGACATATTTTAACTTTACAGAAACATAGTCACTGGATGTTGTCATCAGTGATGTCATCAGTGATGTCATTTGAGATGTCATCAGTGATGTCATCAGTGATGTCACTGACCATGTCATGAATGATGTAATATGTGACATCATCAGCAGTGGATTGCGGGTGCGCAATATATAGTTAGTGCAACTAACTATATATGGAATTTCAATGGTTTTGTGTGAGTAAAATAAGGTTTTTTAAATGCTAATTCCTAACTATATATGGTCTATAACCTATGGTTTTTTCAGTGAATATATATATATATATATATATATATACATATATAAATATATATATATATAAATATATATATATATATATATATATATATACATATATAAATATATATATATATATAAATATATATATATATATATATATTCACTGAAAAAACCATAGGTTATAGACCATATATAGTTAGGAATTAGCATCATTCATGACATGGTCCGTGACTAAGCATGGGCGGATTTTGCGGATTGGCAATCCGCGAACTTGCGTATTTACGGATTCGCAATCCGCGAAGATCCGCGAACTCTAGCGGACTTGCGGATTTTTCCGTTTTTTGTGTTGGCGCGTGTTCGCGCCGATTTTGGGACAAGTTCGCAATTGCGAACTTACTTTTCGGCTTGCAACGGCCGCGACTATGTTGTTTCTACGTCTGGTTTATCATCACAGGTTCACAGCACCCTCTGTTTCACCACTGCCACCCTCTGGGACACCCATGCCACCCTCTAGTACATCCTCACAGGCACCTATTAGGTTTATTTATTACTGTAGATTATGGTGGTTGAAAAAAGCTAGCACACCTGCCCTTCTTCAACTGCCATCAATTAATTTGTGTTTCATTAATGTGTCAGTAATTTTGAAAGTTCCAGTCTGGCTGGCACCTGCTTCCTTCCTTATCTGTAATTTGCTATTTGTTGCAGTGATTTTTTTTTTTTACAGGACCTTTATGGTGCTATTCTATGAGCCTGCTGTTTGGGTCATAGCAGGGTCATAGAATTGTTGCAAACTCTGGAGGGGCCCATCAGGAAGCACTACCTTGAATGTTACTAATGTTAAGTTTGAACTTTTGCACCTGCTCATTGCTTTCATTTTAGCTAAAATCGTTTTTTTTGCAATTTCGCGCGTTATTTGGGGCGCGAATCCGTGCGAGATCGATTTCGGAAGCCGCGAATACGTGCGAATACAAAATTGTTTTTGTTGCGACGTGTATGTTCGCGTGATCTTGCGCGTGTTCGCGAGGCGCTTCTAGCTATTCGTTTGCCAAGTTACCCTATCGGTCGTACACGGGCGCGGCCATCTTGTTGGCGTGACGTAATTCCGTTTCCGCCCGCTATGTGTAATCTCGCAAAGTGTGCTGCTCGCGAGTACAAGTTCGCGCGTACTCGCAAGGAAAATCTCGCGCGAACTTACCCACGCGGTCGTGAACGGGCGCGGCCATCTTGTTTCTCATTCATTGCTATGGTTCTGGGCATGCTTTCTCTATCCTCTCTCAATCTCTGCCATCCTTTGCTTGTTTGAAGTTTTTTTGATCTAATTTTACTTATTATCTAACCCTCTATTTTTCTAGCTCTATATTTTTGTGTTTTCTGCAGCTTTTAGTTACTTTTAAACTACTTTTTTAAACTCTTTTATTTTCTTCTTCACTATTCTATTTCTTCTTTATCATTTAAGTTTATTTCTGCCCAGACCATGGTAAAGGGAGCCGGGAAGCACCCTGAGAAGGGGAAGGGTCCCGCACCCCGTGCCCGGCTCCCGTGCGGGCGTTTAAGGGGGGAGCAAGTGGTCCCGAGGGAGATCTTTAGCGCGGAGGAAGTGGCGGCACTGATCTTCCATGTCCAGCGCCGCCTCCCCAAGACGATCCTGGGAGGCGGCAAGATCGCGACCGGCTATGGCATCCGGGAGCGCCGCCAGCGGTGGGAGAAGGTGTGCCGGGCCATGTACAAGATCTCTGGGGTCCGGCGCACGTATAACCAGGCCACCCACCGCTGGACCGATGTCATGGACCGGGAGCGGGACTTGCTGGACGCGCTCGGCGTAGAGGTCCCCGGGCTTGGTGAGTAGTAGTAGTAGTACATTTACTACTCTGTTTTATCCGGCTCTGTTATTTGCAAATCTTTGTTCTTTACCAAGAGCAATAATGCTGCCGATTACATTGAGGTAAATAATATTTCAAAATCTTCTATGCATTTCATTTTCAGGTGCACTGCTCTCCTTCTCAGTAGCCTTGCTTGCTACTATGCTTCTTTGTTTTGTATGTTGTGTTCAGAAGCATTTCATTGGCCTGAGAAATTATGTATCAGTGTACTGTAAAGAAAAGAACTGCGTAATGCTAGACAGTAAGGGTCATATTTTCAATTACCGGCGCATCCCTGCAAAGTAGCAGGGATGCGGCAGTAATTGTGTGCCATGCCACCACCACCCATTGGCCCAAAACGTCACAGAAGCCTTACGCATCTGTGCCGTAAAGGCAGCGCATTGCTGGAGTTGCGTGCCAACGATGGCGCAGCTCCAGCAATGCTCTGGGGTACCCTATCTCCCCAATGCTGCATCAAGCCGTACGTCGGCTTCAAGCGCGCAGGGTTTGAGTCATGCATCATTGTCATAAAAATGACTGATTGACATCTTGTAGATTTCCCTCAGCCACTTTTAGGATTCGTTCCTGCGCAGGTACGCCCTCCCTTGCGCCGGAACGCCCCCTGATGGCGCAGGGCTTTACAACGTGATGCATCGCCCATATGCCCATATGTGTTTTTTTTTTAATATATACGCCGCACCAACACCATGGCGAGTCTTTTGTTCTGCCGCTGCGTCAGAAAAGGCACGCAACAATGGAGGAAAATCAGCCGCAACTTCCGCAAGGGACTTATAAATCAGCCCCAACAGACTGAAGTCCAGTGTCCTTCCTTTAGACAGTCACATGGCTATCAGAAGAAATAGTGGCGGTGGTGGCGGGTGGATTGATAGTTTGAGTATTCACTGATCTGCAAGCAGGATGGACTTTGTCTGTCACGTGTTGTGCACTACTGCCTGCAGTGCCAGGCCTAGGCAAACCTCTTTAGTAGTCTGTTTATTGAGTTACATAGGAACTTTCTAAGTCAACGTTCCGCAAATCAGGCAATACGAATAACGTAGTATACCACATGAGATAGATCCCGTGGAATAGTTGTCTATCTATTTGCTATTTTTCCAAAATATGTTGTTATTGTTCTTTTGAAATGTTTGATTTGGTTGAAAAATCTCATCCATGTTTTATGGTTTTTCTTTCTTTCATGTTGTACATCAGCTCCCCCCAAGGGCAAGAGGACACAGGAGGAGGGTGCTGAGGATGCAGGCCAGGATCGGGCAGGCGAGGGCTCCTTTGCTGGCCCCAGTAAGTTTACATTTTACTAAACAGTACCTATTTTTTCCTAGCGTTCCTCATTCGATTTTTTCTAAATCGTCTTTGATCTTCTTGTAGACTGAATATAAATTCTTATCCTGCCTCGAATATGATGACTCCCTGTGGTATTACTAGACTATTTTTATTAGTCTGTCTGTGTAGCTAACTAAGATTGGACATTTGGCAATTCCATTGGACTCCCATTATATTCAGCAATACCTCTATGCACTGTCTCCTTACTGACTAGATAGTGTGGCAGAGTCATTCAGCTCCCGAAGTCACCGATTATAGATCCCCAATGATCTCTAGATTATCGTACGCAGGACAAGAGAGTAGTACGGAGTCACAGCACAGTCAAGAAGTGTCAGAGGCACTCATGCTTGCAAAAATTCCAAAACCTTTAGCTCATCCACTCTAGTCTAGAGGAACAAAAACCACAGAGTCTATTTAAGTGTAAAAGCTTTATTAAAAGTAAACACATTTATTGAAATCTACTTTGTCATAAAACTATTTAACTGTAAACGGAAAAGTGGTTAGTGCTGACGATTAATTGGACACATTTCTTGTGGTCGAGCCGAACTCTCACCTACTTTGAACTTGATCCTGGTCGTGTTCTTAGGACTCAGGAGTCAAGCTTCTGTCTGTTAGGAGAAAAAGTGGTGCGTGTTAAAAATCAAAAGCAAGCATTCATCAGTTGTGCATAAAAGTGCAGCAAGACAACAGCCTTCCCTGGAAAATGGGACATTTTTACTATGGAGTAGACAGTCACAAATTATTACATTGTATTCTGTTTTTTTAACATTTCTCCTAGACCAAATATTATATAGTAGTGAGTGGTGTATTCTAACTTTCTTAAATGTACTTTGTAGGTGTAACATCTGGTGACGGGGCCAGCGCGGAGGTGGCTGATGTGTTGGACTTGGACTCGGAGGCCTCTGGGGAGGATGCGGCGGTAGAAGAGCTGGTGGCCGTTCCTGTGGGGGATCAAACGGTGGTGGCGGAAACAGGTAAGCTATATATTCCTTACTTATTGAGATTGAAGACTGCATAGTGTGCTTTCTGCACGGGTGTATTACAATTACAAATCAACCAGGTAGTAGCCTCCTCGAAATGTACTTCGACTTAGCTGTGAAGTTTTTGGTGAGAAGAATCCCAATAAGTTCTTAGACGAACGTGATGGATGGGATGAACGAAAAGCGAAAGAAGGGTGTAAGTAAGTGGGACGCGAACTTGTATGATGGCTGGCAAAGAAGAACGATATGTGTTTGCTTGGACCCAGAGGTGGCTGGGAAGGAAAGAATATGGTATGGTGCATGGCTGGGTCAATGATGAAGCAAGGATGGGTGGAAGGACAGCAGCCTGGGTGGGTGAAACAGAAACTGTATGTGTGCGTATACTTTGAATGAATGGATGCCTGGAGCATGGTATTCTCTGACTCTTACATAGCAAATGTGTATCTAGAGAGAGTAGATGGTCGCCAGGTGAAGTAAGTGTTACCTTGAAGAGCATGTACCACCGCACCCGCACGTCCGTCCCAGTGCAGGGAAGGCAAGGAAAAGAAATTGTAAATGTGTCCAATACTTCCATGAATAGTAGCAGTACTTTGTATTGCGTTTGCATTCACAGCATATATCTGGTTATTACGGTGGACACTCCGTACCTCTCTTAATAACTTTAGTTTACTTGTAGTACGTCATTCATGTGTGGGTGTATCACTGTGTTCACTCAATATTAAGCAAAGCACCTAAAGTCATCTCATCTGTCATTAAATACGTCCCATGTGAAGTGATAGATAATCAAATTAGTTAGCTTCTTCAGTTTCCTTTTCTAGTACTCATTTGCACTGTAGGGTGAAAGGTAAATTAATTAAGCAGTAGCCCTTGTAACAGAGTATTCTCAGTGCCACCCGTAATAGAAAAGTAATAGCTTCACCACCTGCATGTACTGGACCGGTACAGTAACGCAAGTCTGTCTCCATCATCATGGTGTGCAACTTTTTTTCTCGGGTGCAACTTCACTGTGCTGTGTCCATGTCATTCTGCCGGCTTGCATAAGATAACGTACCCATTTCCCTAAACAAGAGAGAAGAAGAAGAATAAGACTGGTGTACTGTCATAGTCGACTGTAATGGAAGTCCATAGTGGTCGTAGAATTAGTTCATTAAACTACCACTACTGTTAGAGCAAGGATGCAGAAGTGGGAGGGTTACATAGATACTGTCCTCAATAGTTATGTACTGTGCTTTCAATTTGCTACTTGTACTCTGTGACCCAACTTTCGGCTCAATCACTTTGTGTTATTAATAAGGAGCATTGGTTACAGACTATGTCTTTCTTTCTTCATATAGTTGCTCCTTCTTCCAAATCAACAACAAGGAGGGAGCAGGCTAGATTGGCCCGGCAACGGAGGCTGGAGGCCACAGTCGCCGAGTATCGGCGGCTGGTGGCCCTGGAGGAGGAGGAGGACACGCAGTCGAGCGGGGCAACATCTTCGACTGCATCCTCCTCCGTGACTAAACCAGCGGGACCGAGCCGGGCTAAGAAAGCCGACCGCCACCGCCAAGCACCGGAAACACCAGCTGCCCCCCACAGGAGCTGCAAGGAACGCCAACACCGCCTCCGAGTCCGCATGTCCAACCTGGAGCAGGAGGTCCTGAGGTATAAGACCTTGGTTAAGGGCCTCCGCTCCGAGCTTGCCACCCTCCGCAAGGAGTATGATGCCCATGCCGCATCATGCACCAGCACCAGCACCCTCCAGTAGTGGAGTGTCCCTTGCCCTTTTTTTATAGACTTTTGGGGGGTGGGATTTGGGAGTTGGGATCGTTTTGGGACGTTTCAGAGACAATCGTTGGGGTTAGGGTGGGTGAGGGAGATTATTTTGTTAGGGATAAATAAATATATTTTTCAACTACTTTATCTGACCATACCTGTTTTTTACTGCTTTTCAGTCTGGTGGGTGGGGGGCGGGGGTGTAACAGTAACTTTGTTTTCCTGAACAGTCGTAGGACTTTAGTAGTACAACCGTCAAACTCTTGTCTACTCCGAAATAATACTCCATTATACTACCTCCCACCAAACGCTTATCTTACCTGTAATTTGTGTTAGAAATTAGGGCTAGGCCCAGGGCTGGCTCCAGGTGAAATGGGGATTAACGTTGTCATTCCTGGGCGGGTGACATTTCCTCATTGCGGTGTTACTAGTGGTGTGACACAGTGGCAGTTGCATGCCTATGGAAAAAAAGAAAACGAAACCTTGTTTGTACTCCTTACTGTAGCATTACAACGGTTACGGTACGATCGAGAAAATAGCAGGTGACAGTACACTAGAACAGTGCCATAATGTAGCCTAACAAATGGTAAAGTATTGCAAGTATAACTAGTACTTGCGTTGAATTTATTTGACATTGGCTACTACTACTAGAAGATATAGTACTGAAGCTGAGTAAGTCTAGAAGATATCCTCGTATTCCTTCACCAGCCTGTTGCTGCTATCACCTTATCCTCCCCAGCAAGTGTGTGGAATTATTGATGTCATTTTAGTCAGACATCAAGCAAAACAACACAGCCCGGGGGAAGAGGGTTAGGGTTTGTAAAATGGATGGGAATGGGGGTTTCTTTTTGGGTAGGTTTTGTTGAGAGAAGAAAAAAAAAGCAGAGCATGGACAAACAATAATTGAAGATACAGAGTTTACAGACAATCTTTGGTTACAAAGTAAAGGTAAGCACATGCAGTCACACTCATAGAATAAAAGACAACAATGGATACTGTATCTGTATTGCGTATGTTGTTGGAGTTGTCCTGTTGAAATTGGTAAGTAAGTTGCATGCAGCAAACAATTCCTCTTATTGGCGGCACTCCTCCATTCCAGCTGACGCTTCGTCCATCAATGTGGTGGTGACCACTGACAGAAGAGACACCCTGTCCACTGCCTGCCTGGCGGATGTTGACTGAAACCCGGCCTGTAATTATTGAACGGAAAACAGGAAGTGCTATTACAATACCACTGATAAATAAATAAAAGGTATGTACGCTGTGTGGTTCAAAAAGTCACACTTTGATGATGCCTAGCAGAAAAATGGTTACAAAACGTACTTTGAAAGTAACAGTAGACCCAAATACAGACCGTGGATTGTATTCAAACCACTTGCCTGCAAGCAAAAGTATCCATAGCCAGCATCGCTCCAACAGTGCTCTACAACAACAGAACCGCGTTGCAATAGAACCCCCCTAAACACATGCAATCCTGCTGCTAGGGCTAACCCTAACGAACCCTAACTTACAAAGTGCCAAAACTGGTGTTTCCTTATGGATTTTGTCCAACTAACTTCTAGCCGGTATTAGACCTTCCCAGGAATGCCCCAGGCAAGACCCGCCAACCCACCCGCAAAAAAACACCCGACACAACACCACCAAACAGCGAAAAAGCTAAATCTCATACTTACAATGTCTCTCGGCCTTCGGTCCAAACGCGGCGCTGTGCAGCTAGGTCGTCATCATCATCAATCATCATAACTCCTGTTTTCCACCACGGATTTCCTGAAAAGCAAATGCAATCAAGATTAGACTGTCGCAGCAGTGCTTCGACAGAGACCCCGGCCGCAACCCACCCACGAACAGCAGGAAGCCCCCCAAAATGCTACATTGAGCAAGATGTCTGAAGAAATGGCAAAAAAAAGGCTGTTCCTTATGGATTTTGTCCAAAACACTTGTATCCGGTATTAGACCTTCCCAGGAAAGCCCCAGGCAAGACCCGCCGGCGCCAACCCACCCGCAAAAAAACACGCGACACAACACCACCAAACAGCGAAAAAGCTAAATCTCATACTTACAATATCTCTCGGCCTTCGGTCCAAAGTAACGCGCTGTGCAGCTAGGTCATCATCAATCATCATAACTCCTGTTTTCCACCACGGATTTCCTGAAAAGCAAATGCAATCAAGATTAGACTGTCGCAGCAGTGCTTCGACAGACACCAAAAATTACACACAAACCCCCGGAACCCCGCCAAAGAGCACCTCAAAGGCAAGCAAGTCAGCAAAAACGGCAAGAAATTTTCACCTCATATTTGGTCCAAAACACTTTTGTCCATTATTAGAGCTTCACAGCAATGGGCCCAAAACCGTCAACTCACCCGCAAAGAAGTACAACACCCCCACAAGTGCTGAGTCTTTCTTCATTGTGCGTAATCCAGCACTCTGCTTGGAGGGAAATCGCAGTCTGGAGGAGGAGGATAGAGGAGCATGTTCTTCAGAACTTGTGAACCTGAGGAATGTAGACTGCGGCACCTTCAAATCAATAAGCAAACAAGTGAAGACAGTACTGATGATGGTCTTCTTTTTGGGATTAGGTGATTAAAGTTTGAATTAAATTAACTGTGCAAAACAAAGAAAGAGAGACACAAAGCACACAGGAATAAAAGTGAATAAGGACGAAAAAGAAAGTTCTTGATTGATTGTCTCATTTTCAGGGCTCGGTGTCAGGGAATAAGAACAAGATTTCGTCATCATACTCTGCGAATTCAGGCTGGATGAGGTCAGTGGCACCGAACAGAGAAAAAATCCCCTCATCTACGTTGCTGTCCTCATCGTCTTCATGTGGCGTGCTTTCTCGCACTTTGTAATCTGGTGGTATGAGGTGCTGATTCATCTTGATCATTGTCAGCCGCTCCACATTTTTGGGCGATAGGCGGCTCCGTTTGGCAGTTACAATGCCACCAGCAGCACTGAAAACACGTTCAGAAGACACACTTGCGAGTGGGCAAGACAAATAGTTTATAGCCAGGTTGTAGAGCTGTGGCCACAATTGTTTTTTGCCATGCCAATACTGCAATGGCTCCTCATTAAGAAAGACCACTGTTGAGTCATTCAGATAGTCCTGCACCATCGACTCAAGGTCATCAACTGTTCCTCCACTTTGCTTACTTTTTGCTGTGCCTGTGACATTTTTTAGAGAACCATACCCCATCAAACTTAGCCAATCCTCCTCCCCAGCCACTGTTAGTGTTGTCATTGTGTGTGGTGCAGATGATCCAGTTGCCGGTGTCTTTAACGGCTGAGAGGTCACTTGTGCCCCAGCCACAGGTGCAGAAGTGGATTCTTGTGACTGCGGATGGCCTGCTGATGCTGATGCTGATGTACTGGCTTCTCCTTCAATAACCTGCCGTTCTTTTTCAAACCTCTTGGCTGACCAGGCTAACCAATGTTTGTACTTTTGAACATCTGCATCAGCGAAAGGAAAGAATGCGTTGTCTGCCAGCGCCTTTTTGTAGCGTGGATCCAGAATAGTAGCACAAATGTAATGCTGATCTGAGTTGATGTTTTTAAGACGTTCATCACCACGTAGGCGATGTAATAATTTCTCAGACAAAATGAAATGGTTTTTTTTTTTTTCATCTTTTTCAAACTCAGAAGAAACCGCCATCAGTTGGTGCTCCAGTATGCACAACAATGGGATAGCTTTTCCCAAATTACAGTCCTCCTGGCTGACTGCACGCGTGAAGAACTCAAAAGGACGAAGCATGTCTGTCAGGCTTTTAACTATGGCCCATTGCGCCTTACTCATCCGCAGGTCCTCCTTCTGAGATGTAGCCTCTGTCAAGAAATAGTGATCGAGTACCGTATACTGCTCATGCAGACGCTCAAGCATGTAGAAGGTTGAGTTCCAACGTGTTGCCACCTCCTGGATGAGTGCTTTCACTGGCATTCCACGTTGAAGTAGCAGTCTCCGCAGATGCTTCCGGGCCTTAAAAGAATGGCTGAAATGGTTGCACATTTTGCGGCAGGTGGCCATTACCTCGAACGCTGGACTCTCTTTATCACTCAAGAATTTTTGAACTACCAGGTTGATACAGTGCGCCAAACACGGCACTCTAACATGGTGACCCTGTGACATGGCCTTAACTACATTGGCGCCATTATCCGTGGAAACATAACCAATCTTGCGTTTTAGGGGGGATAGCATTGACAACACCTTTTTGTCAAACTCTTCCAAAAGGTTTTCTGCTGTGTGACTTTTCTCCAAGGCAAACATGGCTAGTGTTGCATGTTTCCGAGCAGCTTTGAAAACTTGGTCCGGGTCAACACCTGCGTTTAGCTTTGCTATAACACCTGAAAAAGAGACCCAGTGTGCAGTGATGCACATGTAATCATCGCCTGGGCCACTGGTCCACATGTCTGTTGTCAGATGTATTGTGTGAACAGCACTCTTCTGCAAAGCTGCCCCAATCGCCTGCAGCACATCTTCATGTAGTGCTGGAACCGCAACTCTGGCAAAATAGAACCGGCTCGGAACCTTCCATTTAGGGCAGAGCGTTGCAACTAATTCAAGAAAACCTACCGCTTCTACAAAAGAAAAAGGTAGAAGGTCCACAGCTAGCATTTTAGCCAGCTTAGTGTTATACAGACGCGTCAGTGGGTGGTTGCGTTCATATGGCACGTCTGAAGTAAGCATTGTTCTAATGTTGCCCTGGACCAAGCATTTACGGGCTGATAATGACTTCGTTGACCCAATTTTGCTCGCTGGTGAACTTTTGTGCGTTGGTGTCTCACTCGCTCCAACACTCTTAGTGTGCCTCACATTGGGTGTGCTGCTGACAGGGGTACTGGGTGTAAGGGAAGTGTTTGACACGTCTTCTTCCTGCTCGTCATCATCAGATGAAACATCAACGTTTCCTTGAATTTGGCCTTTCTTGATCGCATCTAGGTGCGCAAACCATTTGACAGTGTGCTGTCTCCTAAGATGACCTCTCTGGCCTCCGGTACCATAGTTGGTACCTGGCTTACCACGACTAACTGCTTGCTTACAAATGGTACAAATGGCAAACTTTGGATTTTTTGGACAAACAGTAAAGAAGTCCCAAACGGGGGACTTGAAGTGTCTGTGGGACATGGAGGAGGCGGCGATACTGGTGGTGGTGGTCATGAAGCTAATGCCAGATGAAGTGGAGGATCTGGATTGCCCAACTTTTGTACGTTTTGCACTTTCACCGCCACTAATTAAGGTCGAGGTTGACGGAGGTCTCTTCTTGCCAGAAAGAAATATGGAAGCGGGACGAGTTGGTGTACTACTTAACTCCAATGATTGTGGTGTTTCCACTGCCTCCTCATCGACAACATCATCATCATCATCACGCTCAGCAGCTCTTCGGGCTAGGGTCAAAATGTCTGTTTGCTGCATGCCCGCTGGGGCTGCAGTGACCTTTATGATGACTGGGTCGTCGTTGGCAGAGTCTTCATCAGCAGCAGTATCCGCCACTTCTTGTTGAGCCTCATCACACTCCATAAGTCTGAGACTTTGGACGAGCTTCCTTTTACGCTTAAGTACCTTTGTTGGATCATGGTGTGCCTCACTCTCAGACGGCTGTGGTGCTGGTTCCCAAGTTTGATCCGTATCATCAGAAGGAGGTGTGCTTGAAGAGGATGTAGACACCACCCTTGATCTCTTCCTTGCTAGGGTTGTGGAAGACAATGAAGGATCATCAGGAGGAGTGGCTTCCTCAAATGATACCTCGCCTTGATTGTCGATTTCCTGATGTGCCCCTACTTCGGGAGGAACAACTATTGTGGGCACTTGTTGTGACCCTCCATGCACCTCTGCATGCGCATCTCCTTGCGCTGCCTCTCCTTCCACATGTACTTGGGCTTGTACTTGCACATGTGATTGTTGTTGCCGCTGTGGTTGTTCAACACTCGTCAGATGAGCTACAACAACCTGTGTTGATTGAGGGACATTGCTGCTGCTTTCTTGCGATGAGCCAACATCACTGGTCGATGGTGATTGAAGAAGTATACTGGCTGCCTCTGCAGCACTCAAGGGCTTGGACTTAAGTTGGCGTGGTGGTGGTGGTGGCACTGAGCCCAATGGAGCGGGGGTGCTGCTGCCAGCTTGGTCCCCAGCAGATCCCGCTGCAGCTGCTGCAGGCATACTTTTTTTTTTACTCACAAAAAAAGGGGCGGGCGGCACACCAGTGTCCTTGGTAACTTGCTTCTTCTGCTCCTTACTGGCACCTTTCTTGCTAGAGGAGCTACGGGTTACTTTTTTTGGGGCCATCTTCTTCAGAGCAGGTCAGCAGGCAGCAGTTGCACGAGTTGCAGAGGGTTCTGTGTCCAGACGTGACGTCGCGTGACGTTATGCTGCACACACCGCTGCAGGACTTCTTCCTGGCACTGGTGGTTCTATTGAGTCTTCTTGTGCACCTAAAAGCAATGGAAGACAGAGGAACATCAGTTCAGTTATACACCCCAAAAAATCGACAAAACACAGAAAAATGAGCACAATCCCATGCCATCCATGATGTTTACATTGAAGACACCCCACAGAAAGACTAGGGACATGCAAGTATGCAACACTCACTACCCCTGGGCATAAGGGATGAAAAGTAGGCAAAATAAGTGCAGGCCTCAGACACTGCCTCTCCTCAAAATGGCCCCCTTACACCCCAAGCACATGTTGCTGCCTGTACCAGCCAGCACTCAAGATGGCCACCACCACCACCCACATGGCCAGTCCACATCAACAGTACACCCCCAAAAAACAGAAAAACAGCCAGAAATCACCACAATCCAATGCCATCCATGATGTTTACATCAAAAAGAGTGAGACAACACCACAGGCACACTCAGTCCATGCACCACCACCACCCCTGGGCAAGCAAAAGGCCACACCAGCAGCCCCCCAAAAACGACAAAAAACAATAAAATAAGCACAATCCCAGCCCATCCATGGCCTCAATTATGTTTAAATTCAAGAAGACACCCCACAGAAAGACTAGGCCCATGCAACACTCACCACCCCTGGGCAAAGGGCCACACCAGCAGGCCCAAAAAAACGACAAAAAACAATAAAATCTGCACAATCCCAGCCCATCCATGGCCTCAATGGTGTTTAAATTCAAGAAGACACCCCTCAGAAACACTAGGCCCATGCAACACTCACTACCCCTGGGCATAAGGGATGAAAAGTAGGCAAAATAAGTGCAGGCCTCAGACACTGCCTCTCCTCAAAATGGCCCCCTTACACCCCAAGCACATGTTGCTGCCTGTACCAGCCAGCACTCAAGATGGCCACCACCACCACCCACATGGCCAGTCCACATCAACAGTACACCCCCAAAAAACAGAAAAACAGCCAGAAATCACCACAATCCAATGCCATCCATGATGTTTACATCAAAAAGAGTGAGACAACACCACAGGCACACTCAGTCCATGCACCACCACCACCCCTGGGCAAGCAAAAGGCCACACCAGCAGCCCCCCAAAAACGACAAAAAACAATAAAATAAGCACAATCCCAGCCCATCCATGGCCTCAATTATGTTTAAATTCAAGAAGACACCCCACAGAAAGACTAGGCCCATGCAACACTCACCACCCCTGGGCAAAGGGCCACACCAGCAGGCCCAAAAAAACGACAAAAAACAATAAAATCTGCACAATCCCAGCCCATCCATGGCCTCAATGGTGTTTAAATTCAAGAAGACACCCCACAGAAAGACTAGGCCCATGCAACACTCACCACCCCTGGGCAAAGGGCCACACCAGCAGGCCCAAAAAAACGACAAAAAACAATAAAATCTGCACAATCCCAGCCCATCCATGGCCTCAATGGTGTTTAAATTCAAGAAGACACCCCTCAGAAACACTAGGCACATGCAACACTCACTACCCCTGGGCATAAGGGATGAAAAGTAGGCAAAATAAGTGCAGGCCTCAGACACTGCCTCTCCTCAAAATGGCCCCCTTACACCCCAAGCACATGTTGCTGCCTGTACCAGCCAGCACTCAAGATGGCCACCACCACCACCCACATGGCCAGTCCACATCAACAGTACACCCCCAAAAAACAGAAAAACAGCCAGAAATCACCACAATCCAATGCCATCCATGATGTTTACATCAAAGAGAGTGAGACAACACCACAGGCACACTCAGTCCATGCACCACCACCACCCCTGGGCAAGCAAAAGGCCACACCAGCAGCCCCCCAAAAACGACAAAAAACAATAAAATAAGCACAATCCCAGCCCATCCATGGCCTCAATTATGTTTAAATTCAAGAAGACACCCCACAGAAAGACTAGGCCCATGCAACACTCACCACCCCTGGGCAAAGGGCCACACCAGCAGGCCCAAAAAAACGACAAAAAACAATAAAATCTGCACAATCCCAGCCCATCCATGGCCTCAATGGTGTTTAAATTCAAGAAGACACCCCACAGAAAGACTAGGCCCATGCAACACTCACCACCCCTGGGCAAAGGGCCACACCAGCAGGCCCAAAAAAACGACAAAAAACAATAAAATCTGCACAATCCCAGCCCATCCATGGCCTCAATGGTGTTTAAATTCAAGAAGACACCCCTCAGAAACACTAGGCACATGCAACACTCACTACCCCTGGGCATAAGGGATGAAAAGTAGGCAAAATAAGTGCAGGCCTCAGACACTGCCTCTCCTCAAAATGGCCCCCTTACACCCCAAGCACATGTTGCTGCCTGTACCAGCCAGCACTCAAGATGGCCACCACCACCACCCACATGGCCAGTCCACATCAACAGTACACCCCCAAAAAACAGAAAAACAGCCAGAAATCACCACAATCCAATGCCATCCATGATGTTTACATCAAAGAGAGTGAGACAACACCACAGGCACACTCAGTCCATGCACCACCACCACCCCTGGGCAAGCAAAAGGCCACACCAGCAGCCCCCCAAAAACGACAAAAAACAATAAAATAAGCACAATCCCAGCCCATCCATGGCCTCAATTATGTTTAAATTCAAGAAGACACCCCACAGAAACACTAGGCCCATGCAACACTCACTACCCCTGGGCATAAGGGATGAAAAGTAGGCAAAATAAGTGCAGGCCTCAGACACTGCCTCTCCTCAAAATGGCCCCCTTACACCCCAAGCACATGTTGCCTGTACCAGCCAGCACTCAAGATGGCCACCACCACCACCCACATGGCCAGTCCACATCAACAGTACACCCCCAAAAAACAGAAAAACAGCCAGAAATCACCACAATCCAATGCCATCCATGATGTTTACATCAAAGAGAGTGAGACAACACCACAGGCACACTCAGTCCATGCACCACCACCACCCCTGGGCAAGCAAAAGGCCACACCAGCAGCCCCCCAAAAACGACAAAAAACAATAAAATAAGCACAATCCCAGCCCATCCCTGGCCTCAATTATGTTTAAATTCAAGAAGACACCCCACAGAAACACTAGGCCCATGCAACACTCACTACCCCTGGGCATAAGGGATGAAAAGTAGGCAAAATAAGTGCAGGCCTCAGACACTGCCTCTCCTCAAAATGGCCCCCTTACACCCCAAGCACATGTTGCCTGTACCAGCCAGCACTCAAGATGGCCACCACCACCACCCACATGGCCAGACCACATCAACAGTACACCCCCAAAAAACAGAAAAACAGCCAGAAATCACCACAATCCAATGCCATCCATGATGTTTACATCAAAGAGAGTGAGACAACACCACAGGCACACTCAGTCCATGCACCACCACCACCCCTGGGCAAGCAAAAGGCCACACCAGCAGCCCCCCAAAAACGACAAAAAACAATAAAATAAGCACAATCCCAGCCCATCCATGGCCTCAATTATGTTTAAATTCAAGAAGACACCCCACAGAAAGACTAGGCCCATGCAACACTCACCACCCCTGGGCAAAGGGCCACACCAGCAGGCCCAAAAAAACGACAAAAAACAATAAAATCTGCACAATCCCAGCCCATCCATGGCCTCAATGGTGTTTAAATTCAACAAAACAGTTGTATCATGCACCCATAACCAACCCTGGTCCTACTGGATACTGTGGCTACCCACAATATAATTTATTTAATTTTCTGAAAAAGTTCCAAAATTGTACTTGCAGCAACTGTAATGCCCCAAACAAACTTACTTGTGAAAGTTGATTTCTAATCCAAAAGTGATCCAAAGACAGTCAAAAAGGCCTCAAATCCAAATATCCAGCAGCACCCACAAAAAGTAATCCTTCCAGCTCCAGATCCAAATGAAAGTGACCAGGAGATGGACAAAGCACTGGGAGGAGCCTGCTGGACAGGAACAGGAAGTTGGAGACTGTGGGGCACTTCCTTCCTCCCCCCCCCCCCCAAAATGGACTCCTTGCAAAAAAAAAGGCCATGCAAATGTCAACCTGAGGAGTGATTCTGATAAAAATCATAATTTTCTGAAGGTTTATCCTGTTTGCTGGTGATTTTCTTGTGCGAAATTGCAAAATCTCTATTTCGCAAGTGCGAGATTGTTCCTTTCCGCCGCAACTACATGTTCGCAATTGCGAACTCTCGCGAGGTGTGCTGTGCAAGGTGGCAAGCCGCGAGTACGTATTCGCGGGCGACAAACTCCCGCGGGAACACGCAGCAAGATCTAAAATGGCGCGTCACTCGCAAAGAAAAACAACTCGGCAAACGCTAAAATGACGGAAAGTGAACGCCGTGCACCACGCCGCGCGCCGCAACCAAGCAAAAAATCCGCCGCGAGCGGATTCACGGATTTTCGACAAATCCGCGAGCGGAGCGGATTTTACGCCCATGCTTATCCGTGACATCACTGATGACATCACTGATGACATCTCAAATGACATCACTGATGACATCACTGATGACATCTCAAATGACATCACTGATGACATCACTGATGACTACATCCAGTGACTGTATAATTCTGTAAAGTTAAAATATGTCTTACATATTGAAAAATGAGTGGATGTATAAGTGTCTTGATGAAGGATTTAGTAGGGGCATGACTGACTGTATGAATGACTGATTAAATGTGTCTCACTGAGTGCATGGGTTAGTGACTAAACTGTCTTAATTTGTGCATTATTATGTCTGTTGTTCTGTAAACTGCTGCATGTGTTGATCAGTAGCTATATGATTAACTGTATGGGTTATTGATTGGTTGCCCAAGCATTTGTATGGGAGACTGAGTGTGTGTGTGGGTGGCTGGGAGGTGTATGACTCTCTGCATAGATGTGTGAGCAGTTGATTGACTAGATGTATGGGTTCAAAAGTGCATGTGGAAACAGCTGTATGGGCAGTTGACTGTGTGCATGAGTGTATTGGTGAGTGAATGGATATCTCAGTGCTACATGTAGCCACAGTATCCAGTAGGACCAGGGTTGGTTATGGGTGCATGTAAGTACATATGTAAAATACAGTACATGTGAGAGTTGACATATATAAATAACTGTGCATAAGAGCCAGTGAATGTGTGAGTGGCTGTATGGATCATTGTGAAGTTGTATCCAGGATTGTATAAGTGAGTAAATATGTTTTAGTATATGTTTGAATAAGTAAGGTGTGTATAACTGTATAGTTGAGGAAATGGAGGTGTGATTGATTCTTTGCATGACTGACTAAGTGTCTGAGTAACTCCATGGATGAGTGACAGTCTATGAGTGTCTGTTTACACTGAGTGTATCTAAGGTTATATTAGAGTCTGAAGAGGTTCATCGTATTATCACATGAATGATGTCATCAGTGATGTGATCAGTAATGTCAAATGAGATGTCATCAGTGATGTCATCAGTGATGTCATTTGAGATGTCATCAGTGATGTCATCAGTGATGTCATTTGAGATGTCATCAGTGATGTCATCAGTGATGTCATTTGAGATGTCATCAGTGATGTCATCAGTGATGTCACTGACCATGTCATGAATGATGTAATATGTGACATCATCAGCAGTGGATTGCGGGTGCGCGATATATAGTTAGTACAACTAACTATATATGGAATTTCAATGGTTTTGTGTGAGTAAAATAAGGTTTTTTAAATGCTAATTCCTAACTATATATGGTCTATAACCTATGGTTTTTTCAGTGAATTTCATTGGTTTTTTAAAAGCTAATATCTGTAGCTGTAAAATGTATTCTTCCAAAATATATTTTATATGTTTATTAATAATTTTTTTTTTTAATACTTTTTTTTTGTTCGCTCCCGGTTTGTTTAAGGTGAGGCCTACTCAGGGTTGCAGATCAAAGTTACGCTTGTTGAAGAATACAGAGGAGATAATACATGTAAAGGCCTACCAATGAAGTAAGTGATGTCCACTTCATTGCGCCAGTCATCATAAATCTATCCCTAAGCTTCTTATCTTGTTAGAGATGAACCGCCATATGTATCATCAAACTATTTTGCATTTCCTAAATAGCGAATTTTAAGGAATAAATAGCGATTCTTTACCATTCCTAATTTGCGATGAGCAAATTGCTAATTGCAAATTACCCATTCATTTCCATGGGCCAGGAGGCCCATAGGAATGAAGGTGCAATTTGCGATTAGCAATTAGCTCATCGCAAATTAGGAATTTTTCCAAGGGTGCAGGGGTGTCTCAAGAACACCCTGCTGCAACCCTGAAAAAGAAATTTGGGGGCATATGGCGCACATAAATTTTAAAAACATTCCTTTACCTCAAAAACGATTTTCAAGTCATAATTTGAAAACACTGCCCACGGGGAAATGACTTAAAATGTCCTTAAGACACAAGAAAGTGTTTTTTTAAAACCTTTGCAACTTTTTTGGGTCACTTTTAACATGGCTATGTAACTCAAACAGTCAAAATCTAAATTTACCATGCACAGGTGGGAGCATATTTACAAGGAATTTGCTCCACGGGGAAAGGTCTTTTAATTTAATATGAGAAAAATAACATCAGAGACACTGAAATGCCTTATAAAGAAGCATACACCATTATGTCCTTGTCATAAATTTTAAAACCATTCCTTTTCCCCAAAAACGATTTTCAAGTCATAATTTGAAAACACTCCACATGGGGAAATGACTTAAAATGTCCTTAAGACACATGAAAGCGTTTTTTGATTGCCTTTGCAGCATGTTTGGGTCACTTTTAACATGGCTATGTAACGCAAACATTCAAAATCTAAATTTGCCATGCACAGGTGGGAGCATATTTACAAGCAATATGCTCCACAGGGAAAGGTCTTACATTAAAATGGGAAAAATAACATCAGAGACACTCAATTGCCTTATAATGAAGCATACACCATTATGTCCTTGTCATAAATTTTAAAACCATTCCTTTTCCTCAAAAACGATTTTCAAGTCATAAATTGAAAACACTTCACAGCTCCTATGCACAAAAAAACCCTGTCAGTACTAATACTTCACATTTTCTCCAATTACAATTTCTCAAAGAAACAAAATCTATTTGTAAAACACTTGAGACAAAGCAACATTTGAAAAACACAACTTTCTTCATAATTTTCTCCTTAAAGCACACTATTCTCTATCTAAATTAAAGAAATCTTTTCTCACCTTAGCAAATACTTTATGAGTTTCAAAACAGTCTCAGAAACACACCAATGTGTCTTCAGCAGAGCAAAAGGTATGCACTCCAGAGTCTGCAGCTATCAAAAGCACAGAAATGCTGTAATTCTTCACACATATCTCTCATGTCACCCAATCAAAACTCTTCCCTCACTTTTTTCAAATCAAAACCCTTCCCCCCTCTGCCCTCTCTGCCTTTTTAGGTCTCGCCTGTCGATGCGCATGCGCATCGAGCTTGCGAGACTATGGGGGCTTATCCACTCTTTATCCAACTTGCAAGGAATCGTGGCGATTCCTTGCAGTGCCCGTGACTTTTAAGCTCAATGCGCATGTGCATTGAGCTTAAAAGCTCGTGCACATCAGTTCCCTCAGACGCATTCCTCCGACACCTTTTGAAGTGAAGCTTAGCTTCACTTCAAAGGCCCCGGGTTCTTCACACCCACATGCCGCTCTCCCCGCTCTGCCCCCTCCCCTGCCCGCCATGTGCATTTCTCCTACACCCCCTCCCCACAGCAATGCCCTCCGTCTGTTTTACAATTTGAAGAGGTGCCTCCTCACATTTCACTTCACTGCCTTCCAACCTCATGTTTGAAACTTTAGTCACCATCTCCTGTTTGTCGTACCCCAAGCAGCGGTGCACGCACTACAAATCCTTCTGTTATGCCACATCTCGCAGCTTAGATTCATTCGCTCTTTCTTTTAACTCTCCACGTTTCTGCCTGTTTCACTCTCTCTTTTAACTCTCACCCCCCTCTCCATTTACTTACACAAATCTCGCAGATACCCCAAGCAGCGGTGCACGCACTACCAATCCTTCTGTTATGCCACATCTCGCAGCTTAGATTCCTTCGCTCTTTCTTCTAACTCTCCACGTTTCTGCCTGTTTCACTCTCTCTTCCAACTCTCACCCCCCTCTCCATTTACTTACACAAATCTCGCAGATACCCCAAGCAGCGGTGCACGCACTACCAATCCTTCTGTTATGCCACATCTCGCAGCTTAGATTCCTTCGCTCTTTCTTCTAACTCTCCACGTTTCTGCCTGTTTCACTCTCTCTTTTAACTCTCACCCCCCTCTCCATTTACTTACACAAATCTCGCAGATACCCCAAGCAGCGGTGCACGCAGTACCAATCCTTCTGTTATGCCACATCTCGCAGCTTAGATTCCTTCGCTCTTTCTTCTAACTCTCCACGTTTCTGCCTGTTTCACTCTCTCTTTTAACTCTCACCCCCCTCTCCATTTACTTACACAAATCTCGCAGATACCCCAAGCAGCGGTGCACAAAGTACCAATCCTTCTGTTATGCCACATCTCGCAGCTTAGATTCCTTCGCTCTTTCTTCTAACTATCCACGTTTCTGCCTGTTTCACTCTCTTCCAACTCTCACCCCCCTCTCCATTTACTTACACAAATCTCGCAGATACCCCAAGCAGCGGTGCACGCACTACCAATCCTTCTGTTATGCCACATCTCGCAGCTTAGATTCATTCCCTCTTTCTTTTAACTCTCCACGTTTCTGCCTGTTTCACTCTCTCTTCCAACTCTCACCCCCCTCTCCATTTACTTACACAAATCTCGCAGATACCCCAAGCAGCGGTGCACGCACTACCAATCCTTCTGTTATGCCACATCTCGCAGCTTAGATTCCTTCGCTCTTTCTTCTAACTCTCCACGTTTCTGCCTGTTTCACTCTGTCTTTTAACTCTCACCCCCCTCTCCATTTACTTACACAAATCTCGCAGATACCCCAAGCAGCGGTGCATGCAGTACCAATCCTTCTGTTATGCCACATCTCGCAGCTTAGATTCCTTCGCTCTTTCTTCTAACTCTCCACGTTTCTGCCTGTTTCACTCTGTCTTTTAACTCTCACCCCCCTCTCCATTTACTTACACAAATCTCGCAGATACCCCAAGCAGCGGTGCACGCAGTACCAATCCTTCTGTTATGCCACATCTTGCAGCTTAGATTCCTTCGCTCTTTCTTCTAACTCTCCACGTTTCTGCCTGTTTCACTCTCTCTTCCAACTCTCACCCCCCTCTCCATTTACTTACACAAATCTCGCAGATACCCCAAGCAGCGGTGCACGCACTACCAATCCTTCTGTTATGCCACATCTCGCAGCTTAGATTCCTTCGCTCTTTCTTCTAACTCTCCACGTTTCTGCCTGTTTCACTCTCTCTTTTAACTCTCACCCCCCTCTCCATTTACTTACACAAATCTCGCAGATACCCCAAGCAGCGGTGCACGCAGTACCAATCCTTCTGTTATGCCACATCTCGCAGCTTAGATTCCTTCGCTCTTTCTTCTAACTCTCCATGTTTCTGCCTGTTTCACTCTCTCTTCCAACTCTCACCCCCCTCTCCATTTACTTACACAAATCTCGCAGATACCCCAAGCAGCGGTGCACGCACTACCAATCCTTCTGTTATGCCACATCTCGCAGCTTTGATTCCTTCGCTCTTTCTTCTAACTCTCCACGTTTCTGCCTGTTTCACTCTCTCTTCCAACTCTCACCCCCCTCTCCATTTACTTACACAAATCTCGCAGATACCCCAAGCAGCGGTGCACGCACTACAAATCCTTCTGTTATGCCACATCTCGCAGCTTAGATTCCTTCGCTCTTTCTTTTAACTCTCCACGTTTCTGCCTGTTTCACTCTCTCTTCCAACTCTCACCCCCCTCTCCATTTACTTACACAAATCTCGCAGATACCCCAAGCAGCGGTGCACGCACTACCAATCCTTCCGTTATGCCACATCTCGCAGCTTAGATTCCTTCGCTCTTTCTTCTAACTCTCCACGTTTCTGCCTGTTTCACTCTCTCTTCCAACTCTCACCCCCCTCTCCATTTACTTACACAAATCTCGCAGATACCCCAAGCAGCGGTGCACGCACTACCAATCCTTCTGTTATGCCACATCTCGCAGCTTAGATTCCTTCGCTCTTTCTTCTAACTCTCCACGTTCCTGCCTGTTTCACTCTCTCTTTTAACTCTCACCCCCCTCTCCATTTACTTACACAAATCTCGCAGATACCCCAAGCAGCGGTGCACGCAGTACCAATCCATCTCACAATCTTCCATCACACACGGAGCTGGTACAGCACAGGCAACGGCAATGCAAGCTTCACTCAAACACGGAGCAGGTACAGCACAGGCAACAGCAGTGCAAGCTTCCCTTACACATGGAACAGGTACAGCACCGACAGCAGCAGTGCAATCTTCCCTCACACATAGATCAGGTACAGCACAGGCGGCAGCAGTGCAAGCTTCCCTCACACACAGAGCAGGTACAGCACAGGCAGCAGCAGTGCAAGCTTCCCTCACACATAGATCAGGTACAGCACAGGCGGCAGCAGTGCAAGCTTCCCTTACACATGCAACAGGTACAGCACCGACAGCAGCAGTGCAAGCTTCCATCACACACGGAGCAGGTATAGCACAGGCAATGGCAATGCAAGCTTCACTCAAACACGGAGCAGGTACAGCACAGGCAACAGCAGTGCAAGCTTCCCTTACACATGGAACAGGTACAGCACCGACAGCAGCAGTGCAAGCTTCCCTCACACATACATCAGGTACAGCACAGGCGGCAGCAGTGCAAGCTTCCATCACACACGGAGCAGGTACAGCACAATCCACGGCAATGCAAGCTTCACTCAAACACGGAGCAGGTACAGCACAGCCAACAGCAGTGCAAGCTTCCCTTACACATGGAACAGGTACAGCACCGACAGCAGCAGTGCAAGCTTCCCTCACACATAGATCAGGTACAGCACAGGCGGCAGCAGTGCAAGCTTCCCTCACACACGGAGCAGGTACAGCACAGCCAACAGCAGTGCAATCTTCCCTTACACATGGAACAGGTACAGCACCGACAGCAGCAGTGCAAGCTTCCCTCACACACAGATCAGGTACACCACAGGCAGCAGCAGTGCAAGCTTCCCTCACACATAGATCAGGTACAGCACAGGCAGCAGCAGTGCAAGCTTCCCTTACACATGGAACAGGTACAGCACCGACAGCAGCAGTGCAATCTTCCCTCACACATAGATCAGGTACAGCACAGGCGGCAGCAGTGCAAGCTTCCCTCACACACAGAGCAGGTACAGCACAGGCAGCAGCAGTGCAAGCTTCCCTCACACATAGATCAGGTACAGCACAGGCGGCAGCAGTGCAAGCTTCCCTTACACATGCAACAGGTACAGCACCGACAGCAGCAGTGCAAGCTTCCATCACACACGGAGCAGGTATAGCACAGGCAATGGCAATGCAAGCTTCACTCAAACACGGAGCAGGTACAGCACAGGCAACAGCAGTGCAAGCTTCC
Source organism: Lissotriton helveticus (assembly GCF_964261635.1). NCBI lineage: Eukaryota > Metazoa > Chordata > Amphibia > Caudata > Salamandridae > Lissotriton > Lissotriton helveticus. The sequence continues at coordinate 1,893,715,263 of NC_136059.1, read as the reverse complement.
CTTACACATGGAACAGGTACAGCACCGACAGCAGCAGTGCAAGCTTCCCTCACACATACATCAGGTACAGCACAGGCGGCAGCAGTGCAAGCTTCCATCACACACGGAGCAGGTACAGCACAATCCACGGCAATGCAAGCTTCACTCAAACACGGAGCAGGTACAGCACAGCCAACAGCAGTGCAAGCTTCCCTTACACATGGAACAGGTACAGCACCGACAGCAGCAGTGCAAGCTTCCCTCACACATAGATCAGGTACAGCACAGGCGGCAGCAGTGCAAGCTTCCCTCACACACGGAGCAGGTACAGCACAGCCAACAGCAGTGCAATCTTCCCTTACACATGGAACAGGTACAGCACCGACAGCAGCAGTGCAAGCTTCCCTCACACACAGATCAGGTACACCACAGGCAGCAGCAGTGCAAGCTTCCCTCACACATAGATCAGGTACAGCACAGGCGGCAGCAGTGCAAGCTTCCCTTACACATGGAACAGGTACACCACCGACAGCAGCAGTGCAAGCTTCCCTCACACACCGTCACACACCCTCAGCTTCACACACCCTCACTCACCCTCACACACACACACACACACACACACATACAACAACAAAAAAAAGAATAGAAATAAACTATCCTAATCCACACTCTAACTCCTAGATTGAAATCCTGAGTCCTAATTCACCCTACAAATACACCCTCAAGATACGCAACCGAAAGACATCCTAGAAAATAACAACCAAAGTAAAAATACGCGCAATTATGTTTTTCAAGCTTCAGGTCACCAAACTAACAATTATTAGGACAACAGAACACCAACAAAAGAACGAAGAAATCTCGGTCAGGATGCGAGGACGAGGATGTACAAACACAAAAGTAAAACAGCCTATTTTTAACTTGGGTAATAAACAAGCACTATTCATCCGGTAAATGAGACGGATTAAACACAATTGTCACGGGTTACACACAAAGCCGTAGGCATATAACAATAGCAGTTCATCACACGGATTTACATCAAATATAGAAAACATATTACGCAAGTTGGATTCAGCGCTAACATCCCTCAGCCGCACTCCTCCCACACCCCCGCTACGCCCCCTCCCCTGCCTGCCGTGTCGAGTGGCTTCAGGTATCTTAGCCCCACTCCAGGCCCCTGCTGCTTTCACACCCTCATGCCGCTCTCCCCGCTCACCCCCTCCCCTGCCCGCCGTCTCAGTTATCTTAGCCCCACTCCAGGCCCCTGCTGCTTTCACACCTTCATGCCGCTCTCCCCGCTCACCCCCTTCCCTGCCCGCCGGGTCACATTCATCCCCCCTCCCCTTCTCTGCCTTCCCTCCATTCACCCCAGCACCACTTCTCCTCCTCCCTAATTACATGCCTTTCACGGCAGCTCTCTCGCACATCAAAGGCTGCCCCCCACTCCTCGCAACAGACTTCGTTGGCCCCGAGGCAACCATTTCTGACACACACCAACTTACAGCTTGACTTGTACTGACCCTGCACCCCAGCAGACATGCAATCATCAGACATCCACTATCATCAGACATATATATTCACCCACTCTGCTTCAGTCACCCACTTACACAAATCGCGCCGATACCCCGAGCAGCAGTGCCCGCACTAGCGAGCGTTCTGTTATGCCACATCTCTCAGGTTACATATCCCTTCTCTCTTTCTATTCCTCTACACGTTTCTGCCTCTTTCACTCTCTCTTCCAACTCTCTCCCCCCAACAGTGCAAGCTTCCCTTACACATACATCAGGTACAGCACAGGCGGCAGCAGTGCAAGCTTCCCTCACACATACATCAGGTACAGCACAGGCGGCAGCAGTGCAAGCTTCCCTTACACATGGAACAGGTACAGCACCAACAGCAGCAGTGCAAGCTTCCCTCAGACATAGATCAGGTACAGCACAGGCGGCAGCAGTGCAAGCTTCCCTCACACATAGATCAGGTACAGCACAGGCGGCAGCAGTGCAATCTTCCCTCACACATAGATCAGGTACAGCACAGGCGGCAGCAGTGCAAGCTTCCCTCACACACGGAGCAGGTACAGCACAGGCAACAGCAGTGCAAGCTTCCCTTACACATGGAACAGGTACAGCACCGACAGCAGCAGTGCAAGCTTCCCTCACACACCGTCACACACCCTCAGCTTCACACACCCTCACTCACCCTCACACACACACACATACAACAACAAAAGGAATAATAGAAATAAACTATCCTAATCCACACTCTAACTCCAAGATAGAAATCCTGAGTCCTAAATCACCCTAATAAACTAACAGCCTAATTCACCCTACAAATACACGGAGCAGGTACAGCACAGGCAACAGCAATGCAAGCTTCCCTCAAACATACATCAGGTACAGCACAGGCGGCAGCAGTGCAAGCTTCCCTTACACATGGAACAGGTACAGCACCGACAGCAGCAGTGCAAGTTTCCCTCAGACATAGATCAGGTACAGCACAGGCGGCAGCAGTGCAAGCTTCCCTCACACATACATCAGGTACAGCACAGGCGGCAGCAGTGCAAGCTTCCCTCACACATAGATCAGGTACAGCACAGGCGGCAGCAGTGCAAGCTTCCCTCACATACCGAGCAGGTACAGCACAGGCAACAGCAGTGCAAGCTTCCCTTACACATGGAACAGCTACAGCACCGACAGCAGCAGTGCAAGCTTCCCTCACACACCGTCACACACCCTCAGCTTCACACACCCTCACTCACCCTCACACACACACACATACAACAACAAAAGGAATAATAGAAATAAACTATCCTAATCCACACTCTAACTCCAAGATAGAAATCCTGAGTCCTAAATCACCCTAATAAACTAACAGCCTAATTCACCCTACAAATACACGGAGCAGGTACAGCACAGGCAACAGCAATGCAAGCTTCCCTCAAACATACATCAGGTACAGCACAGGCGGCAGCAGTGCAAGCTTCCCTTACACACGGAGCAGGTACAGCACCGACAGCAGCAGTGCAAGCTTCCCTCAGACATAGATCAGGTACAACACAGGCAGCAGCAGTGCAAGCTCCCCTCACACATAGATCAGGTACAGCACAGGCGGCAGCAGTGCAAGCTTCCCTCACACATAGATCAGGTACAGCACAGGCGGCAGCAGTGCAAGCTTCCCTCACACACGGAGCAGGTACAGCACAGGCAACAGCAGTGCAAGCTTCCCTTACACATGGAACAGGTACAGCACCAACAGCAGCAGTGCAAGCTTCCCTCACACACCGTCACACACCCTCAGCTTCACACACCCTCACTCACCCTCACACACACACACACACATACAACAACAAAAGGAATAATAGAAATAAACTATCCTAATCCACACTCTAACTCCAAGATAGAAATCCTGAGTCCTAATTCACCCTAATAAACTAACAGCCTAATTCACCCTTCAAATACACACTCAAGATACGCAACAGAAAGACATCCTAGAAAATAACAACCAAAGTAAAAATACGCGCAATGATGTTTATCAAGCTTCAGGTCACCAAAACAACAATTATTAGGACAAAATAACACCAACAAAAGAACGAAGAAATATCAGTCAGGATGCGAGGACTAGGATGTACAAACACAAAAGTAAAACAGCCTATTTTTAACTTGGGTAATAAACAAGCACTATTCATCCCGTAAATCGGACGGATTAAACACAATTGTCATGAGTTACACAAAAAGCCGTAGGCATATAACAATAGCAGTTCATCACACGGAATTACATCAAATATGAAAAACATATTACGCAACTTGGATTCAGCGCAAACATCATCAATAAACATTACATATGTCTCTTAGCTTCACAAAAGAAATCGTAATACAATTAATACATTTTAAGTGTACAATATTCATGGCGAAAAGAGTACTTAGAAACTCAATGATCAGCTCTTGTACGTCAAATTACAAACAACTGCTAATAATACATTACATAACACTTTAAGAAAATAAATACATTACATATCGAATAATAAAAAAAAGACTTTAATTACACGACTTAATAATCATTTCGAAATATTACAAACAAAAAAAACATTATTAAAAATACACTCCTATTCATTCGTTAACTTAAATATACTATATGTAATAAATAAAACACTTCATTACATATAAATTACATACATAAGTACAATAATTACAATCGCTAACAAAATATGTCAATATTTATATAAATACACTCGTAATTATTAACTATTTTATGCATACTATCAATACTACTTTACATTATATTAAAAAAAAACACGTAGAGGGAATCTCTTACCTATCATACGACGCACCAACAGCACACGTACAGGAACACGCCTTCCGCATCCGGCTATTCTCATGTTCTGGAGAATTCTACCGATTACGTATGCTAATCGGAACGCGACGTCAAAAACGTCAAAGCCACTCAGCCATGCAACGCCACTCAGCCACGCAACGCCACTCAGCCACGCAACGCCACTCACCCATGCAACGCCACTCACCCACGCAACGCCACTCACCCACGCAACGCCACTCACACACGCAACGCCACTCACACGCAACGCGACTCACACACGCAACGCCACTCACACACGCAACGCCACTCACACACGCAACGCCACTCACACACGCAACGCCACTCACACACGCAATGCCACTCACACACGCAACGCCACACACACACGCAACGCCACACACACACGCAACGCCACACACACACGCAACGCCACACACACACGCAACGCCACTCACACACGCAACGCCACTCACACACGCAACGCCACTCACCCACGCAACGCCACTCACCCACGCAACGCCACTCACCCAAGGAACGCCACTCACACACGCAACGCGACTCACACACGCAACGCCACTCACACACGCAACGCCACTCACACACGCAACGCCACTCACACACGCAACGCCACTCACACACGCAACGCCAATCACCCACGCAACGTCACTCAGCCACGCAACGTCACTCAGCCACGCAACGTCACTCAGCCACGCAACGCCACTCAGCCACGCAACGCCACTCAGCCACGCAACGCCACTCAGCCACGCAACGCCACTCAGCCACGCAACGCCACTCACCCACGCAACGCCACTCACCCACGCAACGCCACTCACCCACGCAACGCCACTCAGCCACGCAACGCCACTCACTCACGCAACCCCACTCACACACGCAACGCCACTCACACACGCAACGCCACTCACACACGCAACGCCACTCACACACGCAACGCCACTCACACACGCAACGCGACTCACACACGCAACGCCACTCACACACGCAACGCCACTCACACACGCAACGCCACTCACACACGCAACGCCACTCACACACGCAATGCCACTCACACACGCAACGCCACACACACACGCAACGCCACACACACACGCAACGCCACACACACACGCAACGCCACACACACACGCAACGCCACTCACACACGCAACGCCACTCACACACGCAACGCCACTCACCCACGCAACGCCACTCACCCACGCAACGCCACTCACCCAAGGAACGCCACTCACACACGCAACGCGACTCACACACGCAACGCCACTCACACACGCAACGCCACTCACACACGCAACGCCACTCACACACGCAACGCCACTCACACACGCAACGCCACTCACACACGCAACGCCACACACACACGCAACGCCACACACACACGCAACGCCACACACACACGCAACGCCACACACACACGCAACGCCACTCACCCACGCAACGCCACTCACCCACGCAACGCCACTCACCCACGCAACGCCACTCACCCACGCAACGCCACTCACCCAAGGAACGCCACTCAGCCACGCAACGCCACTCACACGCAACGCCACTCACACGCAACCCCACTCACACACGCAACGCCACTCACACACGCAACGCCACTCACACGCAACGCCACTCACACACGCAACGCCACTCACACACGCAACGCCACTCACACACGCAACGCCACTCACACACGCAACGCCACTCACACACGCAACGCCACTCACACACGCAACGCCGTTAGTATGTATAGCATTGCACCTAAAAAACAGTTAATATTACAACCCACAAACGCCAGCACCTCCTCCCTCTGTTCCCGTACACATCCAGGCTCGCAATTCAACTCCCCCTCCCCAGACGCCAGCACCTCCCCTCTCTGTCCCTGCACACAGCCAGGCTCTCAGAACACAAAAAGACTTGAAAGTGAAATCGTCGACAAAATGAAATAATGACAGACGCATTACAAGCAACATGGCCTTGTACATTCCCTAATCAGCAGACCTACTATTCCCACCCCTCCCTCTACAGCCTGCTACGCCAAAAATAGCGCTTGTATCTATAGCATTGCACCTAAAAAAAATGTAATATTTTGACATGTTTATAAACGGAATGAAACACACAGAGTCAGTTCAATTCAACGGGCCTACTATTTCCCTCCTCCGACACAGAGTGACATCACAGAGCCTCTAGCACATCCACGTGACTAAACAGTCCTCGCAACCCGCCATAACCCCCAACAATACGACGGACCTGCTGGGACCATTCTTTAATACCATTTACATGAACACAAAGCCAGGCCACAGACTCCAAGGCTTTCGTTAACAAAACTCCAGGATGCTAGACTACTTTAAGCGCCGTCGTCAAGATTGTAATCACTTGTGAAGTTCCTTTGGGGATGTGCTAATTTAGAACAGCAGGATGCGAGCCGGGTGTTACCTCGAGAACAACAACAAACCCCCCCAAAAACAAACCCACTGAAAGAAAATACTAACACTAGAAACGTGATGCTTTTTCGCTAAACTTAAACAATCCCACTGAACGAAAATACTAACACTAGAAACGTGATGTTTTTTTAACAAAACTTATTTACTTTACATAACCATGCCTAGTATTTCACAACTTCCCTCTACAGCGTGGTATTTAAAATCGGCCTATTCTACGTCGACGCTTGTACAGACTAAAGATTTCCTATGTTGCCTTCAGTGAAACATTTCCGATGTTGCCTTCTTTTGGATAACTACCATATTTCTTATACACACACATTAAGGGGCGCATCCGCAGCAGCCTCACCATCACTCACCCTCACCCTCACTCACCCTCAACCCCTCATGCTATTTTGAAGGGTAACTTGGAGCAGACAGTTCAAGTCGAATTACGGTAAGGCCACTCAGCCACGCAACGCCACTCAGCCACGCAACGCCACTCAACGCCACTCACCCACGCAACGCCACTCACCCACGCAACGCCACTCACCCGCAACGCCACTCACCCACTCACCCACGCAACGCCACTCACCCACGCAACGCCACTCACCCACGCAACGCCACTCACCCACGCAACGCCACTCACCCACGCAACGCCACTCACCCACGCAACGCCACTCAGCCACGCAACGCCACTCAGCCACGCAACGCCACTCAGGCACGCAACGCCACTCACACACGCAACACCACTCACACACGCAACGCCACTCACACACGCAACGCCACTCACACACGCAACGCCACTCACACACGCAACGCCACTCACCCACGCAACACCACTCACCCACGCAACGCCACTCACCCACGCAACGCCACTCACCCACGCAACGCCACTCAGCCACGCAACGCCACTCAGCCACGCAACGCCACTCACACACGCCACTCACACACGCAACGCCACGCACACACGCAACGCCACGCACACACGCAACGCCACTCACCCACGCAACGCCACTCACACACGCAACGCCACTCACCCACGCAACGCCACTCACCCACGCAACGCCACTCACCCACGCAACGCCACTCACCCACGCAACGCCACTCACCCACGCAACGCCACTCAGCCACGCAACGCCACTCAGCCACGCAACGCCACTCACACACGCCAATCACACACGCAACGCCACGCACCCACGCAACGCCACTCACCCACGCAACGCCACTCACCCACGCAACGCCACTCAGCCACGCAACGCCACTCAGCCACGCAACGCCCCTCAGCCACGCAACGCCACTCAGCCACGCAACGTCACTCAGACACGCAACGCCACTCAGCCACGCAACGCCACTCAGCCACGCAACGCCACTCAGCCACGCAACGCCACTCACCCACGCAACGCCACTCAGCCACGCAACGCCACTCAGCCACGCAACGCCACTCAGCCACGCAACGCCACTCACACGCGCAACGCCACTCACACGCGCAACGCCACTCACACGCGCAACGCCACTCACACGCGCAACGCCACTCACACGCGCAACGCCACTCACACGCGCAACGCCACTCACACGCGCAACGCCACTCACACGCGCAACGCCACTCAGCCACGCAATGCCACTCAGCCACGCAACGCCACTCAGCCACGCAACGCCACTCAGCCATGCAACGCCACTCAGCCACGCAACGCCACTCAGCCACGCAATGCCACTCAGCCACGCAACGCCACTCACCCACGCAACGCCACTCAGCCACGCAACGCCACTCAGCCACGCAACGCCACTCAGCCACGCAACGCCACTCAGCCACGCAACGCCACTCAGCCACGCGATGCCACTCAGCCACGCAACGCCACTCAGCCACGCAACGCCACTCAGCCACGCAACGCCACTCAGCCACGCAACGTCACTCAGCCACGCAACGCCACTCAGCCACGCAACGCCACTCAGCCACGCCACTCACACACGCAACGCCACTCACCCACGCAACGCCACTCAGCCACGCAACGCCACTCACACACGCAACGCCACTCACACGCGCAACGCCACTCACACACGCAACGCCACTCACCCTCAACCCCTCAACCCCAACCCTCACCCCCAACCCCTCACCTTCAACCCCTCACCCTCACTCACCCTCCCTCACCCTCAACCCCTCACCTACATCCTCAACATTTCACCCTAAACACCTCACTCACCCTCAACCCCTCCCCCTCACCCTCACTCACCCTCACCCTCACTCAACACCTCACCATCACTTACCCTCAACCCCTCACCCTCACTAACTCTCAATCCCTCAATCACCCTTACCCTCACTCACACTCAATATCTCACCCACACTAACACTGAACCCCTCACTCACCCTCACTCTTAGCCTCACTCACACTCAACACTTCAACCTCACCCTCACTCACCCTCACCCTCAACTCCTCATGCCATTTTTAAGCGTAAGTTGGATCAGACAGTTAGAGTCAAATTACAGTAAGGTCGAAAATGGCGTCTGTAAAGGTTATGGTTTTTAACCAAAACTCCTATAGTCTACATACCATGCCGTACACACACACCAACAACAATCCCACCATTTATAATTACACACAGCCACATTCAAGGGCCGCATCCTCAGCAATGCTCACGAATTTCATATTACAATTAACAACACAACTTTGATGGCAAATATTGTATCCAGCCTCTGACCCATTCAGTATCATATATCAGCTCATAACATTTCGCCACACCTGTCTCTACATTTATGTATTGGCAAACAAAATCATCGACCATCTTTCTCATTCTCCCACTGTATTTCTACGGTGACACTCACACATTAATGGAGGCATCTGCAGCAATGTTCTGTATTTTCATACTAAACATAAACGCCACAACTTTGAGCCTGTATATTACAAGACTTACATTAAGGGACGCACCCGCAGCGAAATTCTGTATTTACAACACGTACACACACAGCCAAAATTATCCTAGCATTTAAAAATACCCACAGACACATTTAAGGGCCACTTACGCAGCAATGTTCACGATTTTCATAATAAAACGAAGAACACAACTTTTATGGCAAATATTGCATCCGGCCTCTGACCCGTTCAGCACCACACCTGTCTTTACATTTCTTTTTTGCCAAACAAAATCATCGACCATCTTTCTCATTCACCCACTGTATTTTCACGTTGCCACACACACATTTATGGACGCATCCGCAGCAATTTTCAGTATTTTCATACTAAACATAAACGCCACAACTTTGAGCCAGTATATTACAAGAGTTGTATGTTTAAAAGTGAAACTTTGTATACTTTGGATGCTTTATATATGCCATTTTTAAGTGTAACTTCGAGCAGACAGTTGAAGTCTAATTACACTAACGTAAAAAAAAAAGGCCCTTTGCTTTGTCAGTTCCGAGCAAAATCTTATGTGGGCTTAAGGGAGTTGCCCAGGGAAGTCTACTGGCGCGCCAATGTCGAAACTCCATCTGCATACACATTCAAACATTCACACTTCCAAGTCGCGCACATCAGCTAGTGTGACTTTTCCTTGGGGCAAGGGAAGGACTAAAAGCTTTGATCCTTTCTTAAACCAAAAAAAAAAATATATATTCTTGCATCGTTACCCCCTATTTAAGCAGAGGGACGGGTCACTTTAAGTCATACTCTCTTTTTACCTGCGAGGACAGAACTTCGACTTACAGAACGGCGCTGTACTTGCTGCTATCGACCAACAGCCACTGAAAAATTACGGCATTCAATCTTAGAACGTAAGTGCATGCAAGTTTTATTTCTATACATCTAAGGGACAGTATTGATACATTTACTTGCGTTTATTAGAACTGTTACTATATCAACATCGCACCTCTGTTAAATTATTCTGCGACATGTTTGTTTGCAAATCTACATTTTCTATGGTAATACTTAGCAAAGGACTACGTAATTTCTCAAACAGGTCATACCTTTGTTTAAACCAACCGATACATATTGTTTTTTTTATCGTTATCTCTTGTAGGTTATTGGTACGCTTTCAACATTTCCTTGATAGGGGGAAAGAAACTGCGCACCAACATATATCATGTAAGTACAGCCAACTGTTCACTCTTCTACACAATTTTTACTTCCGTTCCTAACACTCCGACTCGCCACACAGAACATTCCTTCCAATAATTCAAGGCACAACATAAGTTTGACACACACCCATTCATTCGTATATTTAATGCAACACAGTAACTACTCCTAATTACAACATGACACACACACCTTTTTACGTCTGTTACTATTACCTTTTCACGCACACACGGTTAAGAACACATACTATATAACACGCACGGCGAATTGAGTGCAACCACAACAGAACACTCCTTACGATTTTTTTCACAGCTTCACAGCAATACAGTAAACAGGATGATCGGACTGAACAGTGAACAGAGCTCCAGCTTACACTACTCACACACACCTTGTCAGATTATCTTTCAAGATTACATGCATACCGCTTCCATTCTCTGATTAAATGTAACACAGTAACCAGTGCAAGTTACAAGATGACACATACCCACCCTTTTTTTTACATCTATTAGTATTAACTTTTCACGCACACACTGTTAGGAACACATACTATATCACACGCACGCCGAAATGAGTGCGACCACATTAGAACACTCATTACGCTTTCATTGACAGCTTCATAGCAAAACAGTAAACTGGATGATCGGACTCAAGAGTCAACAGAGCTGCATCTTACACTAATCACACACAGCCTGTCACATTAGGCAAAACACTGACTGCCACCCTTATACAGCACGTGCGACTCAAACGCAATCTAAGATCATAGCACTTCGCCACTACAGCACCAAACTTTCAGGAACAACTTCAAATTGCACATTTATTTGCACGCAAACAGGCTACACTTTACAACATTCACCCGCAGCTTTACTGGCACACATTAAGTAATCCAAGTTACTAGCTGACACACGAAAACAGCCGCTCGTACAACTACTAGTATTACCTTTCCACAAACACACACCCAATAACACATTAGCCAGGATTTGCGGCCTACAAAAATAAACACTTCACTTTACAGTTACTACACTATTCCCAGGCACATTGTATCATTAGGGAGAATAGTACAGCCATAAACCGTTCGCAACACTTCGCCACACCACAACAAAATTTTCATACACACATTCCACGAACAAGGGCACTTTCACACACACCCTCTATTACATGGCTACTCACAATCTTTCTCTCAGGGGACAAATTTAATGTTTACTTTGTGTCCAAGGACCGCATCGGTGGGGGCAGGGTCAGTGGTTAAGGGTCGGGGCTACAGCAACAACATAAAACTGGCCATGAGGTTAATCACAGGACCCTGCAGCCGAAGGCTTCGTCCACTGAGCCCTCCCGGCATACACATAATTTTCTCGCTCTCTTTCTCTCTTCGTCTCCCTCCCTCTCTATAGCACACTAATCACACACACCCTGTCACATTAGGCAAAACACTGCATCTTACACTAATCACACACAGCCTGTCACATTAGGCAAAACACTGACTGCCACCCTTATACAGCACGTGCAACTCCTACGCAATGTAACATCATAGCACTTCGCCACTACAGCACCAAACTTTCAGTCAGAACTTCTAATTGCACATTAATTTGCACGTAAACAGGCAACACTTTACAACATTTACGCAGAATGCATTCATTCGCAGCTTTACTTGCACAGTTAGTAATCCAAGTTACAAGCTGACACACGGAAACAGCCGCTCGTACAACTACTAGTATTACATTTTCACAAGCACACATCCAATAACACATTAGCCAGGATTAGCTGCCTACCCAAAAAAAAACTTGACCTTACACTTAATACACTATTCACAGGCACATTGGAACATTAGGGGGAATAGTACAGTCATAATCCGTTCGCAACACTTCGCCACACCACAACAAACTTTTCATACACACAATCCACGATCAAGGGGACTTTCGCCCACACCCTCTATTACATGGCTACTCACAATCTTTCTCGCAGGTGAATAATTTACTGTTTACTTTGTGTCCAAGGACCGCGTCGGTGGGGGCAGGGTTAGTGGTTAAGGGTCGGGGCGACAGCAACAACATAAAACTGACCATGAGGTTAATCACAGGACCCTGCAGCCGAAGGCTTCGTGCACTGAGCCCTCCCGGCATACACATAATTTTCTCGCTCTCTTTCTCTCGCGGTCTCCCTACATCTCTATAGCTCTCTCTCCCTCTCTATAGCTCCCCCTCCCTCTCTCCTGTCTTCCTCTGTCTCACTCTAACTGTGTTCCTCCCTCTGTCTCACTCCCCCTCTTTTTCCTCCTCTCTCCCTCCCTCTCCGTCTCCCTCCCTATCACCCTGCATCTCACTCCCTTTCTCTTCCTCTCCCTCCATTTCCCTTCCTTTCCCTAACTTTCCCTTCCTCTCTGTCTTTGTATATAACTCTCCATTTGTCTCCCCTTTATTCCCTCTCTATCTTTCTACATTACTTGCACACTAACTGGGTACACTTTCAATATTACACGCACACCGCATTCATTTTCATATTCAATGCAATATAGTAAGTAATCTAAGTTACACGATGACACACACACACATTTTTCGGTACGTCTCGCACTATTAACTCTTCACGCACACACTCACTCCCTCTCCATCCCCAACAACAATTCCAGCTTTTAAAACTACCCACAGACACATTCAAGTCCCACATCCTCAGCAATTCTCAAATATTTTCCTAATACAAATAACGACACTACTTTAAGGGGGTCGCTATTTTTTGAAGCCTCACACACACACTCACCCTCACTTACCCGCAACGCCTCACCCTCACTCACCCTCACCCTCACTCACACTCACCACCTCACCCTCACCCTCACTTACCCTCAACGCATCACCCTCAGTCACCCTTAACAGCTCTCCCTCACTCACCCTCAACGCCTCTCCCTTCCTCACCCTCACCCTCACTCACCCTCAACGCCTCACCCTCACCCGCACTCACCCTCATTCTCACTCACCTTCAGTCACCCTCAACACCTCACCCTCACTCACCCTCAACGCCTCGCCCTCCCTCACCCTCCCTCACCCTCAGCCTCACTCACCCTTACTCACCCTCACCCACCCTCACGCTCATCCTCACTCACCCTCACTTACCCACACTCACCCTCAGTCACACTCAGTCACCCTCACTCAACCCCTCATCCTCACTCACACTCACTCAACCTCTCACTCAACACCTCACTCTCACTCACCCTCAACATCTCACTCACCTTCAATTTCACTCACCCTCAATTTCACTCACCCTCACTCATCCTCAACACTTCCCCCACCCGCACTAGACCTCAACACCTCACACACACACCCTCAACACTTCTCCCTCAACTCCTCACTCACCCTCACTCTCACTCAACACTTCAACACCTCAGCCTCAGCCTCACCCTCACCCTCACTCACCCTCAACACCTCACTCACCCTCAACACCTCATTCTCACTCACCCACACTCACCCTCATCCTTACTCACCCTCAACTTCTCACCCTCACTCACCCTCAATCTCTAAGCCTAACCTACCTTCACTCACCCTCAACCCCTCACCCTCACTCACACTCACCCTCACTCAACCTCATGCTCACTCACCCTCATGATCACTCACCCTCAACACATCATCCTCACTCACCCTCACCATCACTCACCCTCAAACCGTCACCCTCACTCACCCTCACCCTCACTCACCCTCAATACCACTCACCCTCACTCACCCTCATCCCCTCCCCCTCACTCACCCTCACCCTCAACACCTCACCTCACTAACACTCAACACCTCACCCTCACACCATCAACATTTCACCCTTACTCACCCTCAACCCCTCACCCACACTCACCCTCTCTCTCCCTCTCTAGCTCCCCCTCCCTCTCGCCTTCCTCTTTATCACTCTTACTTTGTTAATCCCTCTGTCTCCCTCCCCCTCTCTCTCCCTCCCTCCATCCCCGTCTCCCTTCCTATCACTCTCCCTCTCACTCCCTTTCCCTTCCTCTCACTCCATTTTCCTTCCTTTCCCTCACTTTCCCTCCCTCTCCCTCACTCTCCCTCCCTTTTACTCCCTCGGCATTTCCCTCCCCTTCACTCCCTTTCTGTCTTTGTACATTACTTGCACACTAACTGGGTACACTTTCAATATTACACGCACACCGCATTCATTCTCAGATTCAATGCAACACATTAACCAGTCCAAGTTACAAGATAACACACACACACATTTTTTTACGTCTCTCAGTATTAACTTTTCACGCACTCACTCACTCTCTCTCTGTCCCCCTTTTCCTCCCACTCCCTCTCTCTCCCTCTATCATCTCACCCTGCCTGTGTGCCACCCGTGGCGCATACACTCACAGCAGCACTAGAGCTCTTAACAGGTCTTTAAAAGACTATTTATATGCTAATGTGCCCTTTATGGGAAAAATTCGAAAAAATCTCTTCTAAACATTATGTATTTTTTTTCTCCTTTCAGATTATTAAAACAACAACAAAAGAAACAGAAGTTAAGGTAAATACTACTTTGCCACTTAGTTTAAAATTTGTTAAAAGTTCAGACCTTACAGTCCCCAAAAATATTTGTTAGTTCACAAACCTTCTTAATTTACATTTGTTGATAACAACATTTCAGTATAACTTATAAGATGCAGAGATGCTTGAAAGCAAGTTACCATCAAGGGAATAGCAAATTTAATAGCAAATCACAAGGTAAGCAATGCTTACCAAATAGTGCTTTTGCTGTCTTGCACAATTTATGCAAGCCAGTAACTACTTGGAACTCTAATGATCTGCATTATATAATGGACCGTGGGGACGCTTTATATCTCCAAATGCATTCTATTAACAACGAAACACTTATGCATCCAGATGACCTGCCAAGGTATATAGACCACAATCAAGAGATATATTCACTTTTGCTACGGAATGCTTACTACGGTGATGTCCTTAAACGTTTTGATAAAGCCTACCCAGATATTAGCACAGCATTAAATGTTACTATTAATAAGCACTGTGGTGTTCTACTTTGTATGAATGTTTATGTAATAGCTATTTTCAAACATATGCAATCATACTTTGTATTTGATTCACATAGTAGGGACCATGAAGGCATGCCTCATTCAAACGGAACATGTGTTACAATTGCATTTAATTCGTTTGAAGGCCTAATTCAATATGTTATGAAACTAGCATATAACTTTACACATCAGGCTGAGCAATGTGTCCAATTTGAATTAACACCAATAGATATAAAAGTCATTCAAAGGAAATCCTTTACAAAAGCACTTACTGTGCATAAAAAAAATAGTCACCTACCGCAAGAAAGAAAAATTTGGGTACATACTACTGAATGTACTCCTAATCAGACGATAACATCAACATCAATGTCTTCTGATGATTTACTGAATAAAAGTAAGGGAGGGAATAGCAATAGTAATCATTTAGCACAATTACCAGGTAATAGTAAAGCTATACAGGGAACAAATAAACAGTCTCGGAAAAGAAAAAGGGATTCAAGTACATGTCCAACTAAAGTTGTACAAAGAAAAAAAGTTAATACAGCTGAAGAAGACATTACCAACAGTCAACTAAGTGCTACTGATAATAACATCCCCATCTTCACGCAGGGCCAAAGACAGAAACGAGGTAAACAAATCCATACAATCATTCGCAAATTCCACCGGGAAATATTGCATGGGCCAGAGTACATTTGTACTCTTTGCAATCAACTGTGGCATAAACAAACGTTGCTAAATATACGCAGTGTTAGCCAATCTGAAATTTTCAACAAGTGTAACATTAGTAACAAGAAAACCAATTTTATTTGTAAGACTTGCTATTATTACATTCGCAAAAACAAAATACCACCATGTTCTATTGTAAATGGCATGGGCTTCCCAAATGTACCAGTTGAATTAGAATTATATGATTTAGAAGAAAGATTAGTTTCACCTAGGATACCATTCTTACAAATTCGGAGTCTGCCACGCGGTTTTCAAAAATCATTATCAGGTGCAGTAGTTAATGTACCTGCAGATGTTATGACAACTGTTACAATTTTACCAAGGCAAATTAATGACGCCATGACAATCCCAGTGAAATTAAAAAGGAAATAATCTATAAATCATATACACATTATGAGAATATTAGACCAAATACAGTAAAAAAGGCAGCTACTTGGCTAGCTAAAAATAGTACAATGTTTAATGAATATGGTGTTACGATTAACCCTGACTGGGAGTATATACCTCCAGAAATAGAATCTCACAATGAGACTTCTGAGACAAACAATTCATCTGATAGTTCTGACAACATAGAAGCTGGCAATTTGGATACTATGTTAACAAATGAAACTATTACTAGTAATTCGCTGAATGTGTTAAGTTTCGCTCCAGCTGAACATAACACGCCAAGAGGTTTATATGAGGATAAAGATTCAGAGTTTTTGGCTTTCCCTACTATTTTTTGTGGTGAACGAAGGCCTAACAATAAGGAAAGACACATACCGGTACATTATAGTACTATTTGCCAAGCAGAGTTAAGGAGTTATGATAGAAGAGTCGCTAAATCTATTAGTAATATGTTTTTTAAACTGAAGAAATTACATATTAAGCAGATCCATGGTAAAATCAACATTTCCATCAGAAAACATTTTACAGATGGAAATAAAATAACTGCTAAAGACATTAAATGTAATATTGCCAATGTTTTTCAGTTTAATGAGGGGTACAAAGTATTAAAAACTATACGCAGTTCACCTCCATATTGGGAAGGTTGCAAAAAAGATATTTTTGCAATGATAAGGCAACTTGGCATACCCACTTTCTTTTTGACTTTATCTGCTGCTGAAACAAAATGGCACCATTTAATAAATATACTATTGAGAGTTAGAAACTTAAAGGAATGTACAGAGGAAGAATTCTTAAACATGTCTTGGGAAACTAAAAGTAAATTAATACAAGAAGATCCAATAACATGTGCAAGACAGTTTGACTATCAAGTTAGGAAATTCTTTAATTGTGTTTTGCTGAATGGCACTAATCCAATTGGGGAAATAGTAGACTACTTTTACAGAGTCGAATTCCAACAAAGAGGTTCTCCACATATACATGCATTACTCTGGGTAAACAAAGCACCATTGTATGGTGTTTCACCAGTCGAAGAAGTCAATAGCTTTATTGACAAATATATCACTTGTCATAAGTCTGAGAACCCTGTTTTACAACCGTTAATAAATCTACAAAGGCATGGTCACACCAAAAATTGCAGACGTAAACAGCAACGGACATGCAAATATCAATATCCCAAATATCCAATGTCAAGAACGCTCATATTAGAGCCATTAACACTTGAGGAGACAAATAAGCAATGGCAAGATAATATGAAAATAATACATGAAGCTATGAATAATACTACTTTTAATACACTTTCTTTTGAGGAATTTTTAGACTTCATTAAAATGGATGATAAAGAATATATTACTTCTATACAAACTAGCTTACAAAAAACAACTATTTTTTTAAAAAGAACACCAGGCGAATGCTTCATCAATAACTACAATAGTACTCTTTTAGAAGCTTGGCGAGCAAACATAGACTTGCAGTTTATACTAGACCCTTATGCTTGTGCAGTCTATATTATCTCATATATCAGTAAATCGCAAAGAGGAATTAGCAAACTTCTAGCGCAAGCTGCTAAAGAGGTAACAAGCAATAGTAATATCAAAGATCAACTTAAACACATAGGAAACAAATTCCTCAACTGCACAGAAATTAGTGCTCAAGAAGCAGCATATCTAATTCTTCAAATACCATTACGGAAAAGCTCACGATCATTTGTATTTATTAATACTAGCCGTCCAGAGAAAAGAACTTATTTAATGCGTGATATCGAAACTATTAATAACTTGCCCGAAAATTCAACTGACATTCAATGTGAAAATATTATTATTAAGTACTGCAAATGGCCACAATCATTAGAGATGTGCACGTTAGCAGACTATGCGGCTAATTTCAACTATGTGAAGAAAAAAACACATGGGAAAGAAATAAATGATTGCGAAGATTTACTTGCAGAACAAAACTTTTACAGCTCAGATGAGGAAGAATTAGAAATAGAATGTAGTCACGGAAATAAACAACAAAAGAAACAGAATTTTGATTATGCTTTAAATAAGCGCAGACAAGGGAAAATAATACGCTTTTGCAGATTTAGCAAAAATAATGAACCAGAAGAGTATTATAGAGAAATATTAATGTTGCACTATCCATGGAGGGAAGAAGAAAAAATACTAATCAACAAGGAAACTTACTATGAGAGGTATCTGGAAGTTAAATCATTTGTTGACACACAACTAAAAATCTATAACAAACAGCATGGCGAAGTTACAAACATTATTCATGAACAGTGTCATGAAAATGTAATTTCACCTCCTCTATCACCAACTGTTAATATACAGACAGAAGACCAAAATCCAGAACATAATAATAGATATGATTTGGCTCTAGATTTAGGAATTAGAACTACAACTGAAGAACAAAGCTCAACTAACGTTATTTTACCCAATGAAAAATACCAACAACTTATGCAAAACTTAACGGAAGAACAACTTAAATTTGTTTACCATCACTTGCATTGGTTTAAAACTACAAGCACTCCATGCTATACTTTTTGCACTGGAGGGGCTGGTGTTGGGAAAAGTTTTGTAATATCTGCACTATATCAAACTTTACTACGCTATTATAACACTAAGGCCGGTGAAAATCCAGATAATGTTTATATCTTACTTACTGCTCCAACAGGAAAGGCTGCCCATAATATTAATGGCAAAACACTGCATAGCACTTTCAAAATACCTGTGTCGCAAAGTTTGACTTATAAACAACTGAGTCATGAACATAGAACTGCTCTACAAATGGAAATGATGCATGTTAGAGTTGTTATTATTGATGAAATTTCAATGGTAGGACACAATATGTTGAATTTTATACATAACAGGCTTCAAGAAATTAAATCATCTAATGAACCATTTGGAGGAATTTCTATTTTAGCCATTGGTGACTTTTACCAATTAAAACCTGTATTTGACAGATACATTTTTCAGGATTCTACACAAATGTATGGTCCTTTAAGTGCTAACTTATGGAAAGAACATTTTAAAATTTTTGAATTAACAAAAATTATGCGCCAAAAAGAAGATCTACAATTTGCTGAATTACTAAACCGATTGAGAGAAGGCAAGCATACTGAAGAAGATATTTCACAAATTAAGCAAAGGGAAATACAACCTGATGAGACTTTATTAGAAACAATTCCATATATCATGTCAACTAATCTAGAAGTTAATGAAATTAACCAAAAGGTTTTAGAACAACATTGCAAAGATTATCCAGTCTACATAACAGTAGCAAGCGATACCGTCAGTTCAGATTTGTCTGAAAATGTGAAAAAAACGATTCTTAAGCAACTGCCCAAAGATCCACAGAAAACAATGGGCCTTTCACATACATTACACATTGCCTTACAACTTCGTTATGATTTAAGTTGCAATGTGGATGTCAATGATGGTTTAACAAATGGCGCAACTGGTGTTGTGCAATTAGTTGAATTGATTAACAATACACCTATTATCGTTTGGTTGTTATTTGACAATCCCACTATAGGACAAACAACCAGACAACAATATAAACACTTATTTCATTCACAAATACAAAATACATGGACACCAATACATGCTATAGCTAGACATTTCCAATACACTAAAAAATTTATTACCATTATACGGAAGCAATTTCCTTTACGCCAAGCATCAGCACGCACTATACATCGCACACAAGGTGCAACTCTCGAACCACTTTATATACACTTTAATAACAGCAAGATTCATCATTTGCATTATGTTGCTATTAGCAGGGCAAAATCAATACAAAATGTATATGTACACAATTTTGATGAACGTAAAATTGTAGTACATCCACAAGTTAATGAGGAAATGCACAGATTAAGGACAGAAATGCCACTTGAAATACATATCCCACAGTTACATACATACAGTGCACATTTCAATATCATTGCACACAATATAAGATCACTACAGAAAATTTTTTCATCTATGGTAGCGGATAGGAATATATTACAAGCGACATTATTTGCTTAACTGAGATCAACACTACAAGAAATGCTACAGCTAATGATTTCACGATAGAACAATATCATCACATTATATTTGATAAATTTCATACATACAACACAAACCATGGAATGATTATGTACTACAAAAAAGATTTATTTATATTGCCTATTTATGAGACACTTGAAGGGATTGACATTTTACATTTTACTCTACAGATTGATAACACAGATTACCTTATTATTATTTTATACAAACCACCCCTAAAAAGTATAACTTATCTTTTTGATTTCATCACAAATATTACGGATTTTTACCCCACACACAAATTCATTATTATAGGGGATTTCAATGTGGATGTATCTCAACAAAATGCAAACAGCAAGCAATTACTTGGATTCTTTGAAACGCAATTACAATGTCAACAACTCATTAACAGTTACACAACTAACTACCAATCCATTTTAGATCATATATATACAAATGTCCAACTACACAACTATGGTACTTTAGAATGCTATTACAGTGATCATAAAGCAATATGGGTTTGTATTTAACATGTTATGTCACATTTTCTATTTCAGATGATGTCTATTGAAGAAATTATGAACATTAATACCGATGACAACAAACCATACCAGAAACCAATAAGAGTTAATGTCATCAACTGCTCAGGGAAAACTACGTACAAAAATGCTAAACAAGAGCAGAACATTTTATTCCATTTGGCTTTAGCAGATAAAACTGGAACAATAAAATGTACTTGTTACCAAGAAAATTTATATGAGCAAACGAAAAATAACTGTGGACTACTGATACGAAACTTTATTATCAAAAACAAAACAATTTTAATTACAAAACAAACTAAAGTAACCAAATTTCCCGCAATGGCAATCGAGGATGGCCTGATCCAACAAGCAAACAACATTTTGCATCCGCCTGCACCATCGGCTTCTCCCATCAAGGAAATCAAACGGGCAAGTCTAAAAAGCCTGATGACCGTTTCAGGGACAATAATTGCCGTAAGTATGAACACAAACATGTCATCATGTCAACTAAAAAAAAATATTGTCTCGCATTTGAAAATTTGGACTTATTAGTATTGTAAATGACATATCTTATGTATTTTTTACTTTTTTAAATTGCAAGTCTAAATAGCACACCTATGTCATGTGACAGGCAGACCTGCCCTTAGGGCAGGTATGCTTGCCACATGGCACCTGTGCCTTTTTTGGGGGTGCCAGAGGGTGTCAAAGTGACACCCCCTGCACCCTTCTGAATTCTTTAATTACCGATTCGGTAAATACCAAATCGATAATGCCTAATCATTCCTATGGGCTTCAAAGCCCATAGGAATGAATGGGCATTACCTATTCGGTATTTACCGATTCGGTATTTAAAGAATTGTTAAGGATTCGGTACGAATACAGATGTTGGGACCTACATACCATTTACCGATTTTTAAATACCGAATCGGTAGTATTCGGTATTTCAAAATAGGTAAATGGGATTTACCTACATCGGGCCCTTAGTAACTTCACTAACAAGCTCAAAAAAGGTTGCATTATACACTCTTTCACACTATGTAGAAAGTAAGAGTTTTGGGAAATATAATAGGCCAGTGCTTTGGGGTATACTACAAATTCAAGTACTCTCCACAAAGCCATTTTTTACAAAAATTTATGCAATATGGTAGAAAGGATGTTCATTTGGGTCGTGAAATCTAATACATTATATTGCCATTCATACAACGCACTACTACTATGTGTTTTTACTGTCACTATTTTATAGAATTGCTCTTTTTGGGTTTACCAAAAGAACGCAAAGACTGTCTTTACATCAATGCCTCACCCTCAGTCACCCTCACTCACCCTCAACACCCCACCCTCACTCTCCCTCAACACCTCATCCTCAACAATTCACCCTTAATGCCTCACTCACCCTCAATCTCACTCACCCTCAATCACCCTCAACACCTCCTCCTCACTCACCCTCAATCACCCTCACTAGCCCTCAACACCTCACACTCAAAAACTCTACACTTCTCCCTCAACTACTCACTCACCCTCACTCTCACTCAACACCTCAACACCTCAGCCTCACCCTCAACATCAATCACTCACCCTCACTCACCCTCATCCTTACTCACCCTCAACTTCTCACCCTCACTCACCCTCAACACCTCACCCTCACTCACCCTCAACACCTCACCCTCAACAATTCCCCCTTAATGCCTCACTCACCCTCAATCTCACTCACCCTCAATCACCCTCAACACCTCCCACTCACTCACCCTCACTCACCCTCACTAGCCCTCAACACCTCCCCCTCAAAAAGTCAACACTTCTCCCTCAACTCCTCAGTCACCCTCACTCTCACTCAACACCTCAACACCTCAGCCTCACTCTCAACACCTCACCCTCACTCAATCACCCTCACTCACCCACACTCACACTCATCCTTACTCACCCTCAACTTTTCACCCTCAATCTCTCACCCTCAACACTCCCTCACTCTCACTCACCCTAAACACCTCACCCTAACTCAGCCTCACTCACACTCACCCTCACGTAACACCTCATCCTCACTCATCCTCACTCACCCTCAACCCCACCCTCACTCACCCTAACCCTCACTCACCCTCAACACCTCACCCTCAATCACTCACCCTCACCCTCACCCTCACTCATGTCATCATATGTACTAAAAAAATGCATAGTTGCCTTACACACACAGTACACCCAAGCAGCGGTGCACGCACTACCAATCCTTCTGTTATGCCACATCTCGCAGCTTAGATTCCTTCGCTCTTTCTTCTAACTCTCCACGTTTCTGCCTGTTTCACTCTCTCTTCCAACTCTCACCCCCCTCTCCATTTACTTACACAAATCTCGCAGATACCCCAAGCAGCGGTGCACGCACTACCAATCCTTCTGTTATGCCACATCTCGCAGCTTAGATTCCTTCGCTCTTTCTTCTAACTCTCCACGTTTCTGACTGTTTCACTCTCTCTTTCAACTCTCAACCCCCTCTCCATTTACTTACACAAATCTCGCAGATACCCCAAGCAGCGGTGCACGCACTACCAATCCTTCTGTTATGCCACATCTCGCAGCTTAGATTCCTTCGCTCTTTCTTCTAACTCTCCACGTTTCTGCCTGTTTCACTCTCTCTTCCAACTCTCACCCCCCGCTCAATTTACTTACACAAAGCTCGCAGATACCACAAGCAGCGGTGCACGCACTACCAATCCTTCTGTTATGCCACATCTCGCAGCTTAGATTCCTTCGCTCTTTCTTCTAACTCTACACGTTTCTGCCTGTTTCACTCTCTCTTTTAACTCTCACCCCCCTCTCCATTTACTTACACAAATCTCGCAGATACCCCAAGCAGCGGTGCACGCACTACCAATCCTTCTGTTATGCCACATCTCGCAGCTTAGATTCCTTCGCTCTTTCTTCTAACTCTCCACGTTTCTGCCTGTTTCACTCTCTCTTCCAACTCTCACCCCCCTCTCCATTTACTTACACAAATCTCGCAGATACCCCAAGCAGCGGTGCACGCACTACCAATCCTTCCGTTATGCCACATCTCGCAGCTTAGATTCCTTCGCTCTTTCTTCTAACTCTCCACGTTTCTGCCTGTTTCACTCTCTCTTCCAACTCTCACCCCCCTCTCCATTTACTTACACAAATCTCGCAGATACCCCAAGCAGCGGTGCACGCACTACCAATCCTTCCGTTATGCCAGATCTCACAATCTTCCATCACACACGGAGCTGGTACAGCACAGGCAACGGCAATGCAAGCTTCACTCAAACACGGAGCAGGTACAGCACAGGCAACAGCAGTGCAAGCTTCCCTTACACATGGAACAGGTACAGCACCGACAGCAGCAGTGCAATCTTCCCTCACACATAGATCAGGTACAGCACAGGCGGCAGCAGTGCAAGCTTCCCTCACACACAGAGCAGGTACAGCACAGGCAGCAGCAGTGCAAGCTTCCCTCACACATAGATCAGGTACAGCACAGGCGGCAGCAGTGCAAGCTTCCCTTACACATGCAACAGGTACAGCACCGACAGCAGCAGTGCAAGCTTCCATCACACACGGAGCAGGTATAGCACAGGCAACGGCAATGCAAGCTTCACTCAAACACGGAGCAGGTACAGCACAGGCAACAGCAGTGCAAGCTTCCCTTACACATGGAACAGGTACAGCACCGACAGCAGCAGTGCAAGCTTCCCTCACACATACATCAGGTACAGCACAGGCAGCAGCAGTGCAAGCTTCCATCACACACGGAGCAGGTACAGCACAGGCAACGGCAATGCAAGCTTCACTCAAACACGGAGCAGGTACAGCACAGCCAACAGCAGTGCAAGCTTCCCTTACACATGGAACAGGTACAGCACCGACAGCAGCAGTGCAAGCTTCCCTCACACATAGATCAGGTACAGCACAGGCGGCAGCAGTGCAAGCTTCCCTCACACACGGAGCAGGTACAGCACAGCCAACAGCAGTGCAATCTTCCCTTACACATGGAACAGGTACAGCACCGACAGCAGCAGTGCAAGCTTCCCTCACACACAGATCAGGTACACCACAGGCAGCAGCAGTGCAAGCTTCCCTCACACATAGATCAGGTACAGCACAGGCGGCAGCAGTGCAAGCTTCCCTTACACATGGAACAGGTACACCACCGACAGCAGCAGTGCAAGCTTCCCTCACACACCGTCACACACCCTCAGCTTCACACACCCTCACTCACCCTCACACACACACACACACACACACATACAACAACAAAAAGAAGAATAGAAATAAACTATCCTAATCCACACTCTAACTCCTAGATTGAAATCCTGAGTCCTAATTCACCCTACAAATACACTCTTTCACTCTATGTAGAAAGTACGCGTTTTGAAAACTATAATATGCCAGCGCTTTGCTGTATACTACAAATACAAGTACTCTCTACAAAGCCATTTTTTGCAATAAATATTGCTATCATTTAGGAAGGATGTTCATTTGGGTCGCTAAATATAATACATTATATGGCCATTCATACAACGCACTAATAATATGTGTTTTTACAGTCACTATTTTATACAATGCTTACTTTTTCTTTAGGAAGAGAACGCAAACACTGTGTTTACCTCAATGCCTCACCCTTAGTCACCCTCACTCATCCTCAAAACGTCACCCTGACTCACCCTCAACACCTCACCCTCAACACTTCAGCCTCAACGCCTCACTCACCCTCAATCTCACTCACCCTCAATCACACTAAACTCCTCACCCTAACTCACCCTCACTAGCCATCAACACCTCCCCCTCAAAAACTTTACCCTTCTCCCTCAACTCCTCAGTCAACCTCACTCTCACTCAACACCTCAGCCTCACCCTCACTCACCCTCAACACCTCACCCTCACTCAATCACTCACCCTCACTCACCCACACTCCCCCTCATCCTTACTCACCCTCAACTTCTCAACATCAATCACCCTCAATGTCTCACCCTCAACTCCTCACCCTAAATGACACTCACTCAGCCTCACTCACACTCACCCTCATCCTTACTCACCCTCAACTTCTCACCCTCACTCACCTTCAATCTCTCACCCTCACCCTCTCACCCTCACTCACCCTCACTCACCCTCACTTACATTCACCCTCACACTCACGTAACACCTCATCCTCACTCACCCTCACTCACCATCAACTCCTCACCCTCACTCACTATCAACACCTCACACTCAATAACTCACCCTCACCCTCACTCATGTCATCATGTCTACTTAAAAAATGCATAGTTGACTTACACACACATTACACCTTTAGTAACTTCAATAACTAACTCAAAAAAATTAGATTTATACACTCTTCACACATAGTAGCAAGTATGACTTTTGAAAACTATAAGATGGCAGTGCTTTGGTGTATACTACAAACACAAGTACTCTCTACAAAGCCATTTTTTCAAATAAACAATTCAATCTTTTAGAAAGGATGTTCATTTGGGTCGTTAAATGTGATACATTATATTGCCTTTCATACAAGGCACTAGTAATATGTGTTTTTACAGTCACTATTTAATAGAATGCTTTCTTTTTGTGTAGGAAGAGGATGCAAAGACTGTGTTTATCAATGGGCAAGATACCCCACTCAAATCGATTACAATAAAAGATGCAACTGATGATATAAAAGTGACACTGTGGAGAGAAGCGTCACTATTTAAAATACATCTTGGGAAATATGTTACCCTGACTCACGTCACTGTACATGAATTCAATTGCCAAAAAATATTGAATACAACGCGCCATAGCAAAATGGAGGTAAGCACAACAAACAAAACTTTTGGCAATTATCTCTTCTCAGCCACTCTTGGACTTTCACCCAGTCTTGCCCTTTCACCCACTCTGGACCTTTTACATTTCACCCACTTGGGACCTTTCACCCACTCGGGAGCTTTCACCCACTCGGGAACTTTCACCCACTCGGGACCTTTCAACAACTCTGGCCCTTTCACACACTCTAGGCCTATCACCCACTCTAGACTTATCACCCACTCTAGACTTATCACCCACTCTAGACTTATCACCCACTCTAGACCTATCACCCACTCTCGACCTATCACCCACTCAAACCCTATCAACAACAGGGACCCTTTCACCTACTCAGTCCATTTCACCCAATGTGGCACTTTCAACCACTCTGTTCCTTTCACCCACTATAGGCCTTACACAAAACATAAAGTATACAAATTTAAAAACTAATTGTTGCTTTTGTTTTCTCTCAACAGGTAACAGCCCCACCAGAGGAAAAGATGGACATTCTAATTTATGGTGTTGAAAGCTCTACAGAGCAAAATAGTATTATCACAATAAAAGTGACAAACACAGACGAATATCAATCTATGCCCATCGAAAACCAGATCTTAATTAAATGGTTTATGTTAGATGAGGAAGTTGACAACATCGGAGATGCCCTTGTCCATTTTTTGCCACAAACTTTTGAAGTTGTCTTTTGTAATGGCCAAATCATAAAGATTCTGAAAGAAAAAGACGATGAAATATGTTCTGACTAAATTTTGCATGTTGCCAGGATATCTTATTTTTGTACAAAGTTAAACAATAAATATTTGTTTTTTTTTAAAAAAAATAAAAAAGTGTGGGATACAAATTTTACAACTTCTATGGTATTTTTTGCTATACAAAAGGCAAATTATAAGTAATACACTCAATTTATACAACATAGTCACACCCACATACAACATTCAGCCTATCCATTTGACATTACAAACACATATACAAAATACACATACTTTGTAGCTTGCACGCACTACAGTAGTATGTATGAATGAGACTGTTGTTGTGCTAAATACGCCTGTGCTGGTGCCGAGTTATGCTGTGTTGTTGCTCAATGTTACTGTGGGGGGGCCGAATGATAAGGTGGTATTGCTGCGTGTTGCATTGGTGGACATCACAAATTAGGTTGTTGGGAGAATTGCAACTGTTGTTGGGATGAGTTATGCTGTGGTGGTAATAGTTGAACACTAACAAACCACAACTCATCATCAACACATCACAACAACAGCATTAGGAAGCACCACACTAACATCACTCATCAACACACCAACATCACTCTACACCACCACAACAGCATCATTCTACAACAACAACATACAAAAACACAAACACACTTCACATTAAAATAACTATTCACACATGCAAAACACTCACATTTGCCAATCACACCCTCACTCACACTCACTCAGCCTCAACTCATCACCCACCCTCAATTACACTCACTCACCCTCAACACCTCACCCTCACTCTCCCTCAACACCTCACCCTCACTCACCCTCAACACATCACCATCACCCTCACCCACCTTCACTCACCATCAACACCTCACCCTCACTCACCCTCACTCACCCTCAACACCGCACCCTCAAACTCTCAATCACCCTCACTCTCAACACCTCTCCCTCACTCACCCTCAACGCCTCAACCTCACTCACCTTCAGCCCCTCACCACCTCACCCTCAATCACCGTCATCCTCACTCACACTCAAGACTTCATCCTCACTCACCCTCAACACATCTGCCTCAATTACCCTCAACCACACTTACCCTCAACACACTATCACACTAAAACAACACACAAACACTTACCACCACTGCACCACTTCACTCACCCTCAACACCTCACCCTTAAACTCTCACTCAAACTCACTCTCACTCATCCTCAATAACATACAACACCTCAACCACACTCAGCCTCAAATCCTCAATAACACTCAGCCCCTCACCCTCACTCACCCTCAACACCTCACCCTCAATTACACTCAACACCTCACCCTCACTCACCCTCACTCATCCTCACTCACCCTCACTCACCGTCAACACACTATCACACTACAACAACAAACAAATACTTACCACCACAGCAACACTTCACTCACCCTCAACACCTCACCCTTAACTCCTCACTCACCCTCAATCTCACTCATCATCAATCACCCTCAACACCTCACCCTCAACACCTCACTGTCATACTCACTCACCCTCAAAACATCACCCTCATTCACCCTCACTCACCGTCAACACACTATCACACTACAACTACAAACAAACACTTTCCGCCACAGCAACACTTCACTCACCCTAAACACCTCACCCTTAACTCCTCACTCACACTCACTCTCACTCATCCTCAATCACCCTCAACACCTCACCCTCACTCACCCTCAACGCCTCACCCACACTCACCCTCACACCCTCATCCTCAGCACCTCACTCTCTCTCACCTTCAACGCCTCACCCTCAACGCCTCACCCACACTCACCCTCAGCTCCTAACCCTCAGCCTCAACACCTCACCCTCACTCACCCACAACGCCTCACCCTCAGTCAACCTCAACACATCACTCACCCTCACTCTCACTCATCCTCAATCACACTCAACACCTCACCCTCAACACCTCACTCACCCTCAGCCCCTCACCCTCACTCACCCTCAACTCCTCACACTCACTCATCCTCACTCACCCTCAACACCTCCCCCTCATTCTCACTCACTCTCACCCTCTCACCCTCATACTCACTCACCCTCAACACACTATCACACTACAACCACACACAAACACTTACCACCACAACACCACTTCAATCACGATCAACACCTCCCCCTCAACCCCTTACTTACCCTCACTCTCACTCATCCTCAATCACCCTCAACACCTCACCCTCACTCACCCTCAACGCCTCACTCACCCTCATAGCCTCACCCACCCTCAACGCCTCACACTGACTCACCCTCAATCTCACTCACCCTCAACGCCTCACCCTCACTCACCCTCAACACCTCACCCTCACTCACCCTCAACACCTCACCCTCACTCACCCTCAACACACTATCACACTACAACCACACAAAAAAACAATTACCACCACAGCACCACTCATCACCACTGCAGCAAACAAAGGTCATACAATAACAACATGTACGCTTTTAACAGTCACACACACAACAACAGCTATCAATGGCCACTTTCACCAGGCATACACACACAACAGTCATCAGTAGTGCAGTATTATGTCTAAATGAGACTGTTGGTGTGCAAAATACGGATGTGGAAGTGCAGAGTGATGCAGTGTTGTTGCTCAATGGTACTGTGGGGCTGCAGAAAGATAAAGTGGTATTGCTGCATGTTGCATTCGTGGACATCAGTGATGCCATTGTTGGGAGAACTGCAACTGTTGTGGTGCTGAGTTATGCTGTGGTGGTAATTATTAAACACCATCACAACACCACTCATCACTAGCACAGAACAACACATCACAACTACAGCATTACTAAGCACCACACACTCACATGCCCACACGCTCACACACCCCCACCCTCACACACATCCACACTCACACACTCTCACACATCCTCGCACACCCACTCACATTCTCAATAAGCCTCATAGCCTCACGCTCGCCAACAATCACTCACTCTCACCCTCACACCGTCACCCTCACACCATCATCCCCTCACCCTCAACACCTCACCCTCACTCACCATCAACACACTATCACACTACAACCACACACAAACACTTACCACCACAGCACCACTCATTACCACTACAGCATTACTCAGCAGACAAACGACATACAATCCAAACATGTGCGCTTTTAACAGGCACACACACTAATAGCTAGCAATGGACACTTTCACAAGGCGTACACACACAACAGTCATCAGTGCATCCTTTCACCATGCATACACCCACACAAACAGCCATCAATCCACGCTTTCAACAGTCACACACACCACCAGCCTGAAGTGCACGCTTTAGAACAACTTTTTGTACGTTGCACACACAATTACAGCTATACAAGCATGCTTTGGTGCTGTACAGTACTGCAGTTCTATGTCTAAATGAGACTGGGGGAGTTCTAAATACGGCTCTAGTGGCAATGAGTGATGATCTCATGTTGCTCAATTGTAGTGTGGGGGTGCCGAATGTTAATAATGTGCTATTGCTGCCGAATTGGACATAAGGCATGCCGTGCAAGAGAAAATTACTACACACAAGGCAAGTGCGACCGAAAAACACGTACGGCAAAACGAAACTCAATCCATGCCAAAGAATAAAACTAAATAGCAGCCATTGATAAAATACTAAACACACTCTAATGAGAGGAGCCAGACAGAAAATACGTGCGAGCAAAGCAAGACCGAAAACAATAATTACATTAACATCAATAAAAGGAAATGCATAAACAAAAGTATAAGAACTCACAAAGGCACTTTTTCATAATATGCAAATAAAATTGTCATTACCTGTCGATCGTAGCAGCTCATTCCCTGAAATGTATAAAATATAAAAAAAAACACAAAAAAGAGAACATACACAGTGCATACATAATACTTTTAACTACAACAAGCAACAAACAAAATAAATGAATAGCGGCGAAACAAGTCACATACGGGTACAAATGACACAAGCAAAAGCTAAGTCAGAGGAAAAATAAACATCACAGTGCCACCTCAGGCGAAACGGAACTACTGAAACTACATACCAGGAAGACACTAGCAAAGATTACTCAATGCATCCCGAAGAATCAACTTAAACACGAGCCAACATTCGCATAAAGATCAAGAAAAATTCAAAACACAAGGAAAGTGAGCGAGAAATAACAACGGACGCAATTTCAAAGACATAACACATACAAAAATAAACATTGCTTTATGTAACATTTCGAAAAAAAACCATTTTTCAAACATATATCTTTTAGAACAGTACTAAAGGATATTGTAACTCAAAACTCGATAATACACAAGGCGCAATACAAATAAAACACTCATACATCCTAATAAAACATTATTAATAATACGTATATACACACACGTATTAATACATTCAAATTCATGTACTCAATGTTAATAAATGTACATCTTACCAGTCAGACGACGCAGCAACAAACACGGAGGAATAACACACCTTTACCGCACGAACATTCACATCAATGTAGAAAACGCCCCGTTGACGCACGTCAAATGCAACGCTACGTCACACAACGTAGAGCTGCGATTGGCTAAAAATTACGTAACGCTCAAAATTACATCACCATCAACTAAAAAATAGAACACTAACATCCCTTACGTAACAAACGTAAAGGGAATACATTGCGTAATACCCTTTACTAGAACAGAAATAAAACACATTTTAAGTACATACACTAAATAATTTTACAAACGTATACACAAGCCAAGTGCGACCAAAAAACACGTACGGCAAAACGGAACTCAATCCATGGCAACAAATACACCGAAATAGCAGCCATTGATAAAATAAAAAAAAAAATCTAATGCAAGAAGCCAGGCAGAAAGTAAATGCGAGCAGAGAGACCTAAAACAATAATTACATTAGCTTTACAATAAGCAAATGCATAAACAAAAGTATAAAAGTCACAAAGACACTCTTTAATATTATGCAAATTAAATTGTCATTACCTGTCGATCGTAGCAGCTCATTCCCTGAAATAAAGAAAATATAAAAAAGAAAACACACAAAGAGAACATACACAGTGCATACATAATACTTTTCACTACAACAATAAACAAACAAAAAACAAAGCATCGCGGCAAAAAAACACACATACCGGTCCAAAAAACACAAGACTAAGCCAAGTCCGACAAAAAATAAACATCAGAGTGCGACCTCACTACATCACCCTCACTCACCCTCAACACCTCACCCTCATTCACCCTCAGACCCTCACCCTCAACACCTCACCCTCACTAACTTCACCCTCAACACCTCACCCACAATTCCACACCCTCACTCACCCTCACCATCACTCACCCTCACTCACACTCAACACATCACCCTCATCTACACTCAACATCACCATCACTCACCCTCAACATCTCATCCTTAACACCTCACTCACCCTCACTCATCCTCAACAACTCACACTCACTCACCCTTAACACCTCACCCTCACCTTCAATAACATTCAACACCTCACCCTCACCTTCACTCAACATCACCCTCACTCACCCTCAACGACTCACCCTCAGTTACACACACTAACCCTCAAAAACGCAACAGCACTCTGCCTCTCCATCATTCACACACTATCCATCTTTCAGAAACTCTGCATCATTCACCCACTCACCATCATTCATCCACTCACCATCATTCACCCAATAACTATCATTCACCCAATCTCCATCATTCACCCAATCTCCATCATTCACCCAATCTCCATCATTCACCCAATCTCCATCATTCACCCAATCTCCATCATTCACCCAATCTCCATCATTCACCCAATCTCCATCATTCACCCAATCTCCATCATTCACCCAATCTGCAGCATTCACCCACTCTGCAGCATTCACCCACTCTGCAGCATTCACCCACTCTGCAGCATTCACCCACTCTGCAGCATTCACCCACTCTGCAGCATTCACCCACTCTGCAGCATTCACCCACTCTGCAATTTTAGGAATGTTAGGCCATTTTCTTACACATAAAGAAATTTCAGGACGGAAAACAAGGGGGTCGACGGAGTACAGCATCAGATACGTTAGACACAAAAAAAACTTAGCATAATTGACCTAAAAGGATGCAAGGATGTTAATCAGTCTTCGGGCCAAAAAGTAAATTTAATTTGTACGATATTACAACAATATTACACAAAGGAAACAAATACAAATATGTGGCAGGAAGCGAGGACGAGGATATACAAAGACACAAGTGAAACAGGCAACTTTTTCGTCGGGCAATAAACAAGCACTATTCATCCGGAGAATGGGACGGTTTAAAGACAGTAGTCAACAGTTACACAAAAAACCGGACGCATACAACAATAGCACTTCTTCACACGGAATTCCATCTAATATAAAGAAAATAGGACGAAAAAAAAAATATTCGGAAACAGTCAGATTTTTCAGAGGGAAATAAACAAGAACGATTCATCCGGAAAATGGGACGCATTGAATACAATAGTCGACAGTTACACAAAAAGAGATACGCATAACACAATAGCATTTATCCAGACGGAATTAGTTCGAATAGAAGAAACATATTACGAACATAGAAATATTCAGTCACAAAAAGCTAACGAAAAATACATTACTTCACTGTACATGTCGTTCATACATTGCTAAGAATACTACAGTCAGCAAAGACACAAAGTTTCATTTCATACTTCAAGTACGTCAATAACAAATTATCCGACTACTTCAGCATCACACAAAAAGATAATGCAAACACAACTTACATCAATATATTAAAACACATTTAGCACTTCAAAATGAAACAAACACCTTTTGTATGTCAAATTACCAAAAAAAGGAAATTAATACATTACATTACAGTTTAACAAAACATATGCATTACATATCGCCAATAAAAAACAAAACTTTATGTTACATTACAAACATTTACAAATATTACGAGCGAAATAAATACATTTAGCAAGTATTTAACTTTAACATAGTATATATACTACATTACATTACATTAAAAGAAACTTAGGATTACATTCTTACCTGTCAAACGACGCAGCAACACCACAGGAACAAGAACACGCCTTCCGCGCACCAACATTCTCGATCTATGGGGAATTCCACGGTTGACGTATGCAAATCGGAACGCTACGTCAAAAACGTCGCGCTCCGATTGGCTAGAAAAAAACGTAAACAAAAAACACACACAACTCAAAAATAAACTAGACCGCTAAACATAGCAGACGTCGACGTGACGCTATACGTCGGCCATTTTTAAAAAAAAATAAAAAACAGACTCCACAAACACGTTACAAAAAATTAACACAGTTAGTACAAAACATACACACGAAAATTACATACTAATATACACATAAGACAGAAGTAATACAAAGGGGACATGTGACACCTTTTGTTAAAAACAACACATTACTTAATTAATATTAACATATACACACACTCTTAACATCACCCTCACACAACAAAACTATCACACTCTTTCACACCCGCTCAGTAACGCTAACACAACATCTCCCTCATACACCATCACACACCTTCAGCCTCACACACACTTACTCACCCTCACACTCACACACTCACACACTCTCTGACGCAAACAACTTCACTCATCCTCCCCCCCTCACACCCCCTAACACTCACCCCCTCACACTCATCCCCTCTACATCACCCCTCACACACTCACACTCACTCCCTCAACACCCCACCCTCACCCCCCTCACACCCCCTCATTCACCCTCATTCACCCTAACACACCCTCACACTCTCACACACCCTCTCACATACCCCTCACACATCCCATCACTCACGCTCTCACACAACACCTCACACACTCCCTCACTCACACTCTCACACACTCCCTCACTCACCCGCTCACACCCGCTCAGTCTCACCCTCACTCTCCCTTACACTCCCTTAACCCCTCAACATCACTCACTATGCCTCCCCTCCCATTACACTCACCCTCACCCCCTCACCCTCAAATCCCTCATACTAACACCCCTCATACACAACACCCTTAACACTATCAACACTCACCCACACACTCTCCCTCACCCCCCTCACCCACCCTCAACATCTCATCCTCACTCAGACTCAAACACTCACCCTCACTCACCCTCAAACTCTCACCCTCACCCACACTCATCCTCACACTTACTCACCCTCACTCACCCTCACCCTCACTCACCCTCACTCACCCTCGACACATCACCCTCAATAACCCTCACCCTCACTCACCCTCAACGCCTCGCCCTCAACACCTCACCTTCAACACCTCACCCTCAACACCTCACTCACACTCACTCTCAATTATCCTCACTCTACAACTATCAACAACACTCACCCTCAACAGCTCACCCTCAACACCTCACCCTCAACACCTCACCCTCACTCACTCGCGCTCAATGCCTCACACTCAAACACTCAACCTCACTCACCTACCCTCAACGCCTCACCATCACTCACTCACCCTCAACACCTCACCCTCACTCACTCACCCTCACTCACCTTCAACGCCTACCCTTCAAATGCACACCCTCACTCACCCTCACTCACCCTCAACGCTTCACTCACACTCAACACCTCACCCTCAACACCTCACCCACCCTCACCCTCAGTCAGCCTGAACATCACTCACCCTCAACTCCTCACTCACCCTCAACACCTCACTCACCCTCAACACCTGACTCACCATCACTCACACTCATCCTCACTCACACTCAACACCTCACCCTCACTGACACTCACTCACACTCAATCACTCTCACCCTCACTCACCCGCAACGCCTCGCCCTCAACGCCTCACCCTCAAATCCTCACTCACCCTCACTCTCACTCATCCTCAATCACCCTCAACACCACACACTCACTCACCCTCACTCACCCTCAACACCTCACCCTCACTCACTCACCCTCAACTCCTCACTCACCCTCACTCTCACTCATCCTCACTCAACCACCCTCAACTTCACTCACCCTCAACGCCTCACCCAACACCTCACCTTCACTCACCATCAACATCTCACCCTCACTCACCCACAAAACATCAGCCTCAACACCTCACCCTCAATCACTCACCCTCAACAATTCACCCACACTCACCCTCCCTCACCCTCAATTCCTCACCCACACCCTCAACACTTCACCCTAAACACCTCACTCATCCTCAACGCCTCCCCCTCCCCCTCACTCACCCTCACCCTCACTCACCCTCAACACCTCACCATCACTAACACTCAACACCTCACCCTCACTAACTCACACTCAATCACCCTCAACACCTCACCCTCAACACCTCACCCTCAACACCTCACCCTCAAAACCTCAACCTCAACACCTCACCCTCAACACCTCACCCTCACTCACTCTCACTCACCCTCATCCTCACTCACCCTCACTCACCCTCACTCACACTCACTCACACTCAGTCACCCTCAATCACACTCAGTCACCCTCACTCACCCTCACTCACCCTCACTCACCCTCAACCCCTCACTCACCCTCACTCATCCTCACTCACCCTCAACACCTCACCCTCACCCTCACCCACCCTCAACCCCTCACCCTAACTCACAATAACCCTCCCTCACCCTCACTCACTCTCACTCTCACTCACCCTCAACACCTCACTCACCCTCAACACCTCACTCACACTCAACTCCTCACTCACCCCCACCCTCACTCACCCTCAACACCTCACCCTCACACAGTGCAATAGGTCTCACAGTATTTTTAGTTACAGCTTTTACAATTGTTTATTGCTTTTTTGATTTGTAATTCTTTAGCATTGGCTACAAAAAATAAAAATGCAAAAGATTTACAACAAAAAACCCATAAACAATTCTAAATGCACTAACTCTAATGCTGCGAGACCTATTGCATTTCAAATGCTTGTTTGCATAGCAAACACCTCTTGGAAGACCTCTGGTGTTTGCAAGTTCACACAACAATGTTTCAATTGAACTCTGAACTCTCAGTGCACCTGCATATCCAGTGCATTCTTTCATTTAATGATTTTTTCTTGACCACTCAAAATACATCTTTCAAAGAACTCATCCATGCACCCTAACTTTCTGTTTTCAGCAATCAAAATCCACCAATCACTGTTACTGCTTCATTAACACAGAAACTCCACAGTTTTTTTCATTTTAAACTCTTATTTTTTCAAGTGCCATTTCATTGCCACACTTCATCTGACTGCAGCAGAACCTCCTCTCACCATGTTTTCTGTCTGGATTGTTGGACATAGTTACATCTATTGGGCTCAGAGGTATGCTGAGAACAGAAATTTACCTAACCTCAATTTACAAGATGTGGAAATTAAGTGGTTTGGCCACAGAGGATTAAAATGTCACCAATTGATACCATTGGTGAAAACCTTTATGCATTTGCCAAAACCTGACCTGTTAATTGTGCACTGTGGAGGTATTGATTTGGGCACTTTGACTGGGGTAGGTCTGGAAATGCTTTTAAAGGACACCTTTGAGCAATTGATGGCACTTTTTCCTCAAACTGCCTTGGTATATTCAAATATATGCCAAAGACAGAAATGGAGGTGGTCAAACCAATTTTGTCCACAAATTGAGAAGTCGAGGAAGCATGTAAACAAATCTGTTTCAGCTTACATGAGAGACCATGGAATGGGCTCCATGTACAACAATAACTTGCGTTACTACATGCAAGATATCTACAGAGGAGATGGAGTTCACTTCTCAGATGAGGGCAACAGAATTTTCATTCTGAATTTAAGACTGTGCATTGGTACCTACTTATAAGTACCTAAATGTACCATAAACCCAAAAGCTCTTCTCAGAGCTACCCTACATCTGATCACTCACAATTATTATTTTTCTCTAACTTTTTTCACTAATTTTCAACAAAGTACGCTCCCCGGGGCGCTACCCGGTACGCGAACCGGAAGCTAACCTCGCGAAATTTTTTAAAAAAATGTTTTTTTTCGCACATATAAGCCTCCTCAGCCACCCTCAGAAAACCTAGGGGGTCAAGATAAGTCTACCGTGCCCCCTTCTACCCATTCTGAACATTATTTGCCCTCCAGTTTATATCTTAAGTCGACCGAAACACAAAATGGTGGACTCCCGTAACGCTTCAGGTTCGCGTCCGGGGCGCTCGCCAGTTCGCGTACCGGGGCGCTCCCCGGGAAGCGCACCATCAAAAAAGGTGGGAAAGTAATTTACAGAAAAACGACTGGAGACACTCTCACCAAATATAGATTAGCTCATAATACATACCAATCCCTATCATTTTCACAAATTTGATTGAAATTACATTTAGCCATTTAGCCTGTAGACCTCTCTAAATACCGTGAGGTAAATTACTTCTCAAAACACATCTGAAGTGTTGGAATTGACAACCAATGAAAATGTTACTTTCATTTTCTACTTTTATTACCTGACATTTGATTGGTTATATACCTGAATATATATAAAGGAAGAGAAGGAAACACAGCCATTTTGACTACTACTTCCTGGTGTACATTTCAATTGGATTTTCACTAATCACTTCAACTTCTTTGTAAAGGTAAGTTGTTATTTTTAAAACTGAAGTATATTGTGCACCAAAAGTT
The DNA here is from genome assembly GCF_964261635.1 of Lissotriton helveticus. Taxonomy (NCBI): domain Eukaryota; kingdom Metazoa; phylum Chordata; class Amphibia; order Caudata; family Salamandridae; genus Lissotriton; species Lissotriton helveticus. The sequence goes on along the minus strand of NC_136059.1, from coordinate 1,893,675,758 downwards.
AATATGGTAAACTTTTTCAGATAGGTATATACTATCCCTCTGTAGTAGTTATAGATTTAGATAGACTTCTCTGTTATAGTTATGGATGGAGTTAGGTTTCTCTTGTATAATTATGAAATTACTTACGTTAAATCACATACACTTTTTTATATTCCTACTTCCACTCTGATACTATACACTGCCCAAAGATAAATTCACTGATAAAAACTGCCTATCTAAAATTAATCCCAACAGTGCCCTATCTCTACTAATATATATTTTTTTTATCCAAATTTCAGGCAACATGGAAGGCGAACAGAAAGTTTCATTTCAAATTGTCCTGCAAGAGAGCAGCCAAGAATTAATTGATCCAAATTATATAGAATTTATGGATGAAACTTGGGATCAAGAACTACTGCAATGTGTGCAAGCAGTAGATAACCTCCTTCAAAATGAGGACATTTTACACCCTCAGAGATTACAAACTATGTTCAATGAAAATGACGACATTTCAGACAGTGAAATGTTAGAAATGTTATTAAATTTTGAAACACAATCACAATAATAAATAATTGCTTAAAAAATAAAGAAATTAAAAAATAATCAACAAAACCAACAATCAATTAACATACAGTATTTGAAAAGTCTATCATTCTTTTTTCCTTATAGTACGCTCCCCAGAACGCTTCCCGGTTCGCGAACCGGGCGCTCCCCACGCAAAAAAAAAAAAAAAATTTTTTTTTTTGCCCTGCGGGGCCCTTTTAAAGCCTCCACATCAAACCTCGGGGGTCAGGGAGGATCTACTATGCCCCCTTATGGTAATTTCCCCCTTTGTTTTGGCCTCCTCTTGTCTCTCGATCCTACCGAGAGACAAGATGGCGGCCGCTCCGGACTGTTTAGAATGTTGACAGACACCGGAGAGCCAATCAGCTTCGCTTCGCGAAGTTCCGTTACGCGTAAAGTACGCGAACCGGAGCGCTGCCCAGAGCGCGCTTACAGATATATATCTTTTTTTGAACGTTAATTTCTCAAAATCCACTGGAGCACATATATTGAGACCTAGCAAAGGCACATCGGGCTAACAGTCCCTACAATTTTGCCAAGTTTCGTGCAAATCCATTCAGCCGTTCGGGCTAAAAGTGAGGCCAACCGCCCTATGGAAATTAACATTGGAAAAACACGTTTTGGGACCCCCCTTTTTTCTCGGCCCCCCCTTGACGAACCCCCCCCAAATTTTCAGGGGCTGCTCAGAAACAAAATGTTCCATTTTCCTGAAAATTTCAGCCAATTCCGTCCACAAACGCCAAAGTTATTAGACATAGAATTTTCAAAAATCCCATAGGGAAAAAATCCTAACTATATATACCTACTGGCGACCGCCAGTAGGTAATATATATATATATATATATATATTCACTGAAAAAACCATAGGTTATAGACCATATATAGTTAGGAATTAGCATTTAAAAAACCTTATTTTACTCACACAAAACCATTGAAATTCCATATATAGTTAGTTGCACTAACTATATATTGCGCACCCGCAATCCACTGCTGATGATGTCACATATTACATCATTCATGACATGGTCAGTGACATCACTGATGACATCACTGATGACATCTCAAATGACATCACTGATGACATCTCACTTGACATCAATGATCACATCACTGATGATATCATTCATGTGACAATACAATGCATCTCCTCACATTTTAATATAACCTCTGTTTCACCCAGTGTTAAAAACAGAGTATAATTTTTGAAACCATTGACACACCAATACTAGTTACTACATACGTACTCACTGATTCCTACGTCTACACACACATTCACTCATTCACCCATACAATCATTCATACATACAATCACTCATGTTTACAACACAATCATATGCACTCATACACCTATACAGACACTCACACTCTGCCACTCATCCATGGAGTTACTCACACACCTAGTCAGTCCTGTAAAGAATCAATCACACTTCCATTTTCTACTCTATACAGTTAAACATAGAGCACCTTACGTTTTCAACCATATACTAACACATACTTACTCTCTTATACAATCATTGATACAAGTACACATTGATCTGTACAGAGTCACACACCTCCCATCCAGCCACACACACACTCAGTCTCCCATGCAAATACTTGGGCAATCAATCAATAACCCATATAGTTACTCATATAGCTACTGATCAACACATGCAGCAGTTTACAGAACAACAGACATAATGATGCACAAATTAAGACAGTTTAGTCACTAACCCATGCACTCAGTGAGACACATTTAATCACTCACTCATACATTCAGTCATGCACCTACTAAATCCTTCGTCCAGACACTTATACATCCACTCATTCTTCAATATGTAAGACATATTTTAACTTTACAGAAACATAGTCACTGGATGTTGTCATCAGTGATGTCATCAGTGATGTCATTTGAGATGTCATCAGTGATGTCATCAGTGATGTCACTGACCATGTCATGAATGATGTAATATGTGACATCATCAGCAGTGGATTGCGGGTGCGCAATATATAGTTAGTGCAACTAACTATATATGGAATTTCAATGGTTTTGTGTGAGTAAAATAAGGTTTTTTAAATGCTAATTCCTAACTATATATGGTCTATAACCTATGGTTTTTTCAGTGAATTTTCAAGGTTTTGTAAATGCTAATTCCTAACTATATATGGTCTATAACCTATGGTTTTTTCAGTGAATTTCAATGGTTTTTTAATAGCAAATATCATAAGCTGTCGAATGTCAAGTACGTGGTAAGAATTTTTTTTTTCGTGTTTATGCACACTGATCTGCTTTGATTGCTGCCCCCCACCCCTCATTTCTATTAGGAGTACTCTCTCTTTGCAGATAGTGAAGGGTAGTTAACGCAGCCCTTTCCCCCTTTGTAATCCGTCGTGCCTGCTTCTCTCTCCATTTGATTGATTGTTCTCTTTGGTTCATTCTCTATTTACAAACAAGCACAGAGTCGCAATACTCTGTTTAGTCTTTGCAGATAGCGAAAAATCGTGTAAAAAAACAAAAGGAATCGAGCAAAATCAGTAGGCCACTAATGGGATCTCTTTTGACCTCGCTAAAATAGAAACATTAGGAACAACCTGTTGAAAATAGCAATGCGTATGTATATAAGCGGCGTTCATTTGTGTTCACAGTACCCCTTGTTGATTGTTTCAATCGAGCATTGAATTGTTCGAAGTTAATTCTCTTAACGATCTTCTCTACCTGCAAACGAGGAAGAATAGGAATATTCTATCTCCCTTTGCAGATAGTGAAGGGTAGGTAACGCAAGCCTTTAACACGTCGTACCTATTTCATTCCTCATTGATTGATTGATTGTCCGAACATTGACTGTTTGGGAATTAGTTCTTTTTGGAGGTATTCCCTGTTTGCAAATAAACGTAGGAAAATCTTTGCAAGTAGTGAAAGGGTACGTAATGCGGACCGTTCTCCCCCGTTGTAATCTGTCATGCCTATCTACTCCCCACTGATTGATGCACCTTTTTCACCCGGACCATTTACTAGAGATACGTCATCTGGCCCGACCAGAGAGCACCCCTAGTGAAAAGGACATATGCAATAATAACGAAGTGATCACTGTATCCTGTTAACAGAAACTTTACCATGAAACAACCTGGAAAGAAAAAAATAGGAAAACGAAAATCAGTAGGCCACTGATGAACATGAACTTTTATTAAACAACGAACAAAGAAACGATAACATAACGTAATGATAAAACCTATTAATGTCCTAGAAACAAGAAAACGTTAAAATATGCCAGTGGTGAGAGACCAGAAAAACAGTAAGAGAAACCAAATCACCCCTCGCTGTCCCACCGCCTGCCACGCCAAAAAAATCGATAGACTAGGGAAAATGCAAGTCAGTAGAACATCCACCCCCACTCTGGAAACTTCCAAGGTGGGGCAGGGTTCCGGCTACGCCCAGCCGGGAGCAGCCCATATAAGGCAGGTCCTGCTGCCACGCCTCGGCCAGGAGATCCTAACGTAGGGTGTAGCCGGAGGAGAGGCCGAGACCAGCGGGACCCGGCCAGGGGATTGCCTTTACAACGCTGAACAGTTGCAGGGGGGGGGAATGTCTCCTCGACCCTCCCCTCTCTCTCCCAGTCCGGCCGCGGTGGCCCTTGAGAGTTGCAGGTAGTCCCGCCACATGCTCTTCCGGTCCGACCACCAACGGTCGGGGGGCCGAGGCCGACGGGATCCGGCTGCAGCCGATAAACCAAGAAACCCGTTCATGGGGCCAGAGCCAGGGGCGTCCGGCCGACATCCACCGGAAGCCCGGCCCGAAGACGGACGGGACACTTCTTTCTTTTATAATGGCTGCGACAACACTGGAGGGGGATGTCTTGCACATGCCTCCGACCCCCCCCTCGTCCTCATCGCCTGGTCCGGCCATAACAAATCTCAAGCGAGACGCCGTGGGGTGCACTGGGAGGGAGAGACGGTGCGAACAGGCCTCTCCCGCCTCCCCAGGTGGAGGCTTCCCAGCTGCACCCTCAGCGCTCCAGGCGGTGGCATCCTAACAACTACAGTGCTGCACAGTTTCGGAACGACCTAGATAACGGTTCTTCCACTGTGGCCATGCTGCAACGTCTCGCCCGGCAGGGTGGAGCCCGTCCGCTCATGTGACCCCGCGATCGCCGGTAGCTGCCGAACTCTCAAAATGGCGGTCGACCTGGCAAGAGCGGGCCCAACATAAAGAAATGGCCCGGTCACTGGTTGACTCCACCACCGTAGTCCTCCACGACCTTGAAGATTCTAGAGGAGCCGCGGGAGTCTCCGACCCCCGATGGGGAATGACTGCCATGATCGCCCGTGGAGTGACGAAACTGTATCCGCGGGACGTCGGCGCTCCCATGCTGGCGCCAGCCTCACTTTGAATTACTACAATCCTGCAGACCTTACTTCCGGTGAAAGCACAGTGTGACCCGGTAGGAAAAATTATTGCACCCCCTCCCCTTTTTGACTGATAGTTCAAACCACCGATCCTTTCCTTTGCCCTTTTAACGGAACTTTGGACTGCCTCCCCCTCTTTTACATTTTCTAGAGAAAACAAAACATTAACCACTACATTAGCATAGCAGTTGACACCAGAACTGTTTTCAAATTGAAAACCAACAACATCTTCAACAGAATCCTTTTTGTTTCTGCTGTGACCCTGCTACAGCACAGGCATTGTCCCCAGCAGTAATTCTGCAATGCCGGTAAGAATAGCTGTGGTGCCTACTGGACTCACTCACCCCCGCGGCGCCCCACGCCGTTTTTTGCTGGGCGGCAACTTACTAGACATCACTTTCGTGCCATCTAGATTTCAGCGCGTTCTGCTGCCTTGGAACTATTCGCACAACAGACCGCTACTGACAAGAATATTTCATTATTGGTGCTGTCAATTTCAATAAATCTATTGGATAATTAAAAAGAAATTGCCACGGTCTCTTCGTTGTTTAAATGTTTTTACTGTTTTTGTTTTGTTGTATATATTTATATGTTATTAAAGTTTTATATTCCTACTACTTTGTTGGAGTGCTATATATTTTTAATGTGACACATAATTGTAAAAACTTTGATGTACAAAGAGTCATTCCTGGAATCTTCCGCTTCAGGCTCGGTCCCCTCCCCAATCACAATACAGGATGGTTTTCAGATAGTAGGAACGCGTGTGCTGTGACGGATCACATCGGGTGTGGGCCTTGATCTACTATAACTCCTTTGAAGAGGGGTGATTCTTTACAGCTGGGGCCATAAACTACATCTGCAGGGCTAGCTGATAGCCTAGGACCGGCCTGGACATTCGGACACAGAGGAAGAGGAGTGTCAGAGGGTGCGGTAGTGAATAGGGCGAAAGGGAGGTGTCGGGCGGGCACAGAGTGTGATTCTCAGGGAAGAGCAGCGCAGATGGGGGAAGGTTTATTGCCCATGCATAAGACAGAGAGCGGTGGTGACCAGTGCCTGGGGGAGATGCTTACGAGGGTGAGGAGCCATGCTACGAATCGACAGCGTGCAGAGAGTGGGTCTGGTCAAGACATCTAAAATGGCTGCCGTGCACGACAAAAGTGTGGCATTTCAAAAAAGGCAAGATGGCGCAGACAATTTTTTTTCAACACTTCCTCATTTCCTTCGAATCGAACGTTAACAGACGTTGGGGCATATTACCAAAGTTAAGCGATATTTATCGCTAACGATGCTTACCAACCAATTTTTTACCACTAAGCATCGTCAGAAATTATCGAAGATAAACCTTACTATTATCAAGGTTTATCGCAAATGCGATAATAAACGGCCGCAATGCATGAATATCGCTAAAAAGTCAGCGATATTCATGCATTACCGAGCTAATACTCTTAGCCATGTTATCCACCTCCCATTGGATAACATGGCTAAGAACTGCTCAGGGCAGGTGTTACTTTTTGGAGATATTCGCGCTTAGCGCGAATATCTCCAAAAGTTGGTAATAGGAGATAGATATCTTGCATGTTGTAATGCAAGTTATTGTGGTATATGGAACTCATACCATAATCTCTCAGGAAAGCAGAAACTGATCCTTTTGGGACCGCCTAAAAAGGCCTAGGGGGTGAGGAGTACTCTACTTTGCCCCCTTTTCACGTTCCGAACTATTTTATTTTACTCTCTTCTGTAATTACACAAAATACCAGCGATAAGATGCATCGGAGACACACAGTGAGAGAAAGGAGGCCGGAGATGAAGAAGACATGTCAAATACACATTGGAGATAATATAGTGGCAGAAGGGAAGTAAATATGAGTAAACTTACCATGTAACATAAAAATGTTGCACTCTATACTATAAGTCTCATTTTATACTACAATCACTTCGCTACAACCTCATAAATTAAAAATAAAAATAAATAATGTCTCAAACAATTTTTGATTTCTAAATATAAATTTATTCTTCAGAATTTTCTAAATTTGAAACAACTAGTAACATGTCCTCATCAGTAATTTCCTCTTCAATCATCTCATCTGGAATCTCCTCATTAAAAGTCTGCAATGATGATTCTTGTAACTCTATGGTCTCCAAACACTCGATAAATTCGCCATCAAGAGATTGATCAAAAAAATCATTCAAGTCATCTCCTCCTTCTGACAATATTTCATTATTGGTGCTGTCCATTTCAATCAATGTAGTGGAATCATTCAAGTCATCTCCTCGTGACAATATTTCATTATTGGTGCTCTCAATTTCAATCAATGTAGTGGAATCATTCAAGTCATCTCCTCCTTGTGACAATATTTCATTATTGGTGCTGTCCATTTCAATCAATCTAATGGAATCATACAAGCCATCTCCTCCTTGTGACAATATTTCATTATTGGTGCTCTCAATTTCAATCAATGTAGTGGAATCATTCAAGTCATCTCCTTGTGACAATATTTCATTCTTGGTGCTGTCCATTTCAATCAATCTAATGGAATCATACAAGTCATGTCCTCCTTGTGACAATATTTCATTATTGGTGCTCTCAATTTCAATCAATGTAGTGGACAATTCAAAAGAAATTGCCACGGTCTCTTCATTGTGAGCCATTTTATTTTGAAATTGCTTGCTGTAAATTGCAGAAAAAAATAATCACTTTCATTTATCGTTTTTAGTAATACATAATATAAAACTAACTTCATCAAGTATTTAGTATAACAGAAGGACTGCAAATAAATAACAGAAAACATTTTTCAAATTATCTTCAAGTGTACAACATAGTTCCCCTTACAAATTAACAACTCACCTTTTTAAAAGTAGCAGAAGTGTTAGTACTGTGTAAATCAAACACCAGAAATTCACCACCAAAAATTCCTCACAAATGTACCTCAGACAGTAGTATCACAAAATGGCTGTGGTTTCCTCTCATTTGACATATGTACATAACCAATTAACTTTCATCACACACAAATACAAAACCAAAGTAACATTTTAATTGGTTCTAAATTTCAACACTTTCAAATGTGTTTTCCCCATGCAATTTTCCATAGGACATTTACATACGTCTACAGCCTGAATGGCTGAACGGAATTACACCAAACTTGGCAAAATGGTACATCAAACCTAAGAGGTCAGGAATGATCTACTATGCCCCCTTATGGTCATTTCCCCCTTCGCTTTGGCCTCCTCTTGTCTCTCAATCCTACCGAGGGACAAGATGGCGGCCGCTACGGACTGTTTGGAATGTTGACAGACGCCGGAGAACCAATCAGCTTCGCAAAGCTCCGTAACGCGAAAAGTACGCGAAGCGGAGCGCTGTTACAGATATATATCTTTTTTTCAACGGTAATTTCTCAAAATCCACTGGAGCACATATATTGAGACCTAGCAAAGGCACATCGGGCTACCAGTCCCTAATATTTTGCCAAGTTTCGTGCAAATCCATTCAGCCGTTCGATTATTATTATTTTGTTTTTTTTTTGCCCCGCGGGGCCCTTTTAAAACCTCCACATCAAACCTAGGGGGTCAGCGAGGATCTACTATGCCCCCTTATAGTTATTTCCCCCTTTGTTTTGACCTCCTCTTGTCTCTCGATCCTACCGAGAGACAAGATGGCGGCCGCTACGGACTGTTTGGAATGTTGACAGACGCCGGAGAACCAATCAGCTTCGCTTCACAAAGCTCCGTTGCGCGAAAAGTCCGCGAACCAGAGCGCTAACCGGTCCGCTGTTACAGATATATATCTTTTTTTAAACGTTAATTTCTCAAAATCCACTGGAGCACATATATTGAGACCTACAAAAGGCACATCGGGCTACCAGTCCCTACAATTTTGCCAAGTTTCGTGCAAATCCATTCAGCCGTTCGGGCTAAAAGTGAGGCCAACCGCCCTATGGAAAACTCAATGTTAAAAACACGTTTTGGGACCCCCCTTTTTTCTCGGCCCCCACTGGACGAACCCCCCCCAAATTTTCAAGGGCTGCTCAGAAACAAAATGTGCCATTTTCCTGAAAATTTCAGCCGATTCCGTCCACAAACGCCAAAGTTATTAGACATAGAATTTTCAAAAAACCCATAGAGAAAAAATCCTAACTATATATACCTACTGGCGACCGCCAGTAGGTAATATATATATATATATATATATATATATATATATATATATATATATATATATATATATATATATATATCTCCCAACACTAAAGTTGAGCCCTCTGTGGGAAAAAGCAACAAGGTCGGAAATTTGGATCCATTTCATTCAGGATCAGATGCAGCATGAGACGCACTCGGTTCTCAGAGAGCCTAGCGTGCACTTTCATACTCAAGAGCCCGCCCATGTGGGCGTGTCCAAATGGAATTGTGATTCAGAAAAGGGGGTGGTGATGAACAGAGTGCCTGAATTAAGCAGACCACTCTTACCCAGTCCAAAGATCAGGGCTTGATCCATCACCGTTTTTTAGCTCACTGCACCATCCCAGCTCAGAACTTGGCTATATGCAAATTAGTCTGTTCCTGTCCCAGTGCATGATGGGAACAGGGCAAACCAAACTACCAAGCCAATTCGTGTACTGGGAAGGAAACAAGCTTCCGGGGACCGGTTTCTGCCATTTCAGGCGTCGTCGGCCCGGCTTGCTTGAATCCTGATGGTGCAATGAGCAAGGGACTCACATCTGAGTATACCCTTCCACGCTTATGGTGGACAAAATGATTCAGAAAAGGGGGTGGTGATGAACAGAGTGCCTGAATTAAGCAGACCACTCTTACCCAGTCCAAAGATCAGGGCTTGATCCATCACCATTTTTTAGCTCACTGCACCATCCCAGCTCAGAACTTGGCTATATGCAAATTAGTCTGTTCCTGTCCCAGTGCATGATGGGAACAGGGCAAACCAAACTACCAAGCCAATTCGTGTACTGGGAAGGAAACAAGCTTCCGGGGACCGGTTTCTGCCATTTCAGGCGTCGTCGGCCCGGCTTGCTTGAATCCTGATGGTGCAATGAGCAAGGGACTCACACCTGAGTATACCCTTCCACGCTTATGGTGGACAAAATGATTCAGAAAAGGGGGTGGTGATGAACAGAGTGCCTGAATTAAGCAGACCACTCTTACCCAGTCCAAAGATCAGGGCTTGATCCATCACCATTTTTTAGCTCACTGCACCATCCCAGCTCAGAACTTGGCTATATGCAAATTAGTCTGTTCCTGTCCCAGTGCATGATGGGAACAGGGCAAACCAAACTACCAAGCCAATTCGTGTACTGGGAAGGAAACAAGCTTCCGGGGACCGGTTTCTGCCATTTCAGGCGTCGTCGGCCCGGCTTGCTTGAATCCTGATGGTGCAATGAGCAAGGGACTCACATCTGAGTATACCCTTCCACGCTTATGGTGGACAAAATGATTCAGAAAAGGGGGTGGTGATGAACAGAGTGCCTGAATTAAGCAGACCACTCTTACCCAGTCCAAAGATCAGGGCTTGATCCATCACCGTTTTTTAGCTCACTGCACCATCCCAGCTCAGAACTTGGCTATATGCAAATTAGTCTGTTCCTGTCCCAGTGCATGATGGGAACAGGGCAAACCAAACTACCAAGCCAATTCGTGTACTGGGAAGGAAACAAGCTTCCGGGGACCGGTTTCTGCCATTTCAGGCATCGTCGGCCCGGCTTGCTTGAATCCTGATGGTGCAATGAGCAAGGGACTCACATCTGAGTATACCCTTCCACGCTTATGGTGGACAAAATGATTCAGAAAAGGGGGTGGTGATGAACAGAGTGCCTGAATTAAGCAGACCACTCTTACCCAGTCCAAAGATCAGGGCTTGATCCATCACCGTTTTTTAGCTCACTGCACCATCCCAGCTCAGAACTTGGCTATATGCAAATTAGTCTGTTCCTGTCCCAGTGCATGATGGGAACAGGGCAAACCAAACTACCAAGCCAATTCGTGTACTGGGAAGGAAACAAGCTTCCGGGGACCGGTTTCTGCCATTTCAGGCGTCGTCGGCCCGGCTTGCTTGAATCCTGATGGTGCAATGAGCAAGGGACTCACATCTGAGTATACCCTTCCACGCTTATGGTGGACAAAATGATTCAGAAAAGGGGGTGGTGATGAACAGAGTGCCTGAATTAAGCAGACCACTCTTACCCAGTCCAAAGATCAGGGCTTGATCCATCACCGTTTTTTAGCTCACTGCACCATCCCAGCTCAGAACTTGGCTATATGCAAATTAGTCTGTTCCTGTCCCAGTGCATGATGGGAACAGGGCAAACCAAACTACCAAGCCAATTCGTGTACTGGGAAGGAAACAAGCTTCCGGGGACCGGTTTCTGCCATTTCAGGCGTCGTCGGCCCGGCTTGCTTGAATCCTGATGGTGCAATGAGCAAGGGACTCACATCTGAGTATACCCTTCCACGCTTAAGGTGGACAAAATGATTCAGAAAAGGGGGTGGTGATGAACAGAGTGCCTGAATTAAGCAGACCACTCTTACCCAGTCCAAAGATCAGGGCTTGATCCATCACCGTTTTTTAGCTCACTGCACCATCCCAGCTCAGAACTTGGCTATATGCAAATTAGTCTGTTCCTGTCCCAGTGCATGATGGGAACAGGGCAAACCAAACTACCAAGCCAATTCGTGTACTGGGAAGGAAACAAGCTTCCGGGGACCGGTTTCTGCCATTTCAGGCGTCGTCGGCCCGGCTTGCTTGAATCCTGATGGTGCAATGAGCAAGGGACTCACATCTGAGTATACCCTTCCACGCTTATGGTGGACAAAATGATTCAGAAAAGGGGGTGGTGATGAACAGAGTGCCTGAATTAAGCAGACCACTCTTACCCAGTCCAAAGATCAGGGCTTGATCCATCACCGTTTTTTGGCTCACTGCACCATCCCAGCTCAGAACTTGGCTATATGCAAATTAGTCTGTTCCTGTCCCAGTGCATGATGGGAACAGGGCAAACCAAACTACCAAGCCAATTCGTGTACTGGGAAGGAAACAAGCTTCCGGGGACCGGTTTCTGCCATTTCAGGCGTCGTCGGCCCGGCTTGCTTGAATCCTGATGGTGCAATGAGCAAGGGACTCACATCTGAGTATACCCTTCCACGCTTAAGGTGGACAAAATGATTCAGAAAAGGGGGTGGTGATGAACAGAGTGCCTGAATTAAGCAGACCACTCTTACCCAGTCCAAAGATCAGGGCTTGATCCATCACCGTTTTTTAGCTCACTGCACCATCCCAGCTCAGAACTTGGCTATATGCAAATTAGTCTGTTCCTGTCCCAGTGCATGATGGGAACAGGGCAAACCAAACTACCAAGCCAATTCGTGTACTGGGAAGGAAACAAGCTTCCGGGGACCGGTTTCTGCCATTTCAGGCGTCGTCGGCCCGGCTTGCTTGAATCCTGATGGTGCAATGAGCAAGGGACTCACATCTGAGTATACCCTTCCACGCGTGTTCAAACGGAATTGTGGTTCTTGTAGCGCTTGCGATATGCCTCAAGTGAGTAGGTTCTGCGTGGCAGCAAAGTCGAATAAAAGTTATAAAACCCCTGTGGGCTGATGCTTTGTGTCGTAGGGCATCCTGCTGTGTTTTATCATCTGGTCACAGGACTCCGACCTCCCGCAGAGATGACACCGCTTGGCGCCATCACGGGTCCACCCTCGAGCGGCATACTTCATTCCCGCGGCTGGACTCAGGCCGCAAAACATCCATACACTAAAGTTGAGCCCTCTGTGGGAAAAAGCAACAAGGTCGGAAATTTGGATCCATTTCATTCAGGATCAGATGCGCACTCCGGCACAGGCATCTCTCTTGTTCCTTGCCAAACCGGTTTCGGGATCATCCTCCCTTTGTCAATGGCAGCTGTTCACTCAGAGAGCCTAGCGTGCACTTTCATACTCAAGAGCCCGCCCATGTGGGCGTGCCCAAATGGAATTGTGGTTCTTGTAGTGCTTGCGATATGCCTCAAGTGAGTAGGTTCTGCGTGGCAGCAAAGTCGAATAAAAGTTATAAAACCCCTGTGGGCTGATGCTTTGTGGCGTAGGGCATCCTGCTGTGTTTTATCATCTGGTCACAGGAATCCGATCTCCCGCAGAGATGACACCGCTTGGCGCCATCACGGGTCCACCCTCGAGCGGCATACTTCATTCCCGCGGCTGGACTCAGGCCGCAAAACATCCCAACACTAAAGTTGAGCCCTCTGTGGGAAAAAGCAACAAGGTCGGAAATTTGGATCCATTTCATTCAGGATCAGATGCAGCATGAGACGCTCTCCGGCACAGGCATCTCTCTTGTTCCTTGCCAAACCGGTTTCGGGATCATCCTCCCTTTGTCAATGGCAGCTGTTCACTCAGAGAGCCTAGCGTGCACTTTCATACTCAAGAGCCCGCCCATGTGGGCGTGTCCAAACGGAATTGTGGTTCTTGTAGTGCTTTCGATATGCCTCAAGTGAGTAGGTTCTGCGTGGCAGCAAAGTCAAATAAAAGTTATAAAACCCCTGTGGGCTGATGCTTTGTGGCGTAGGGCATCCTGCTGTGTTTTATCATCTGGTCACAGGACTCCGACCTCCCGCAGAGATGACACCACTTGGCGCCATCACGGGTCCACCCTCGAGTGGCATACTTCATTCCCGCGATGTCATGAGTGATGTCACTGACCATGTCATGAGTGATGTAATATGTGACGTCATCAGCAGTGCATTGCAGGCGCGCAAGTTATAGTGAGTCCAACTAACTATAACGTGGGAATTTCAATGGTTTTATGTCAGTAAAATTTCCAGCTAACTATAACTGGCGTCAAACCTATGGTTTTTTCAGTGAATTTAATAGGTTTTTTAAATGCTAATTCCTAACTATAACTGGTGTGAAACCTATGTTTTTTCAGTGAATTTCATAGGTTTTTTAAATGCTAATTCCTAACTATATAAGGCCTGAAACCTATGTTTTTTTCAGTGAATTTAAAAGGTTTTTTTTAATGCTCATTCCTAACTATATAAGACCTGAAAGCCCACCAGGAATCTCCAGTATGTGCCAGGGGACTGCTTTGCAGAGAGGTGTAATGAAGCCACGCCCCCTTTTACACCTCCCTGCAACGCAGCCCCCGTGCATGTTTGAAGAGGGGTTACTAATTCCCCTTACATACTGGGGCCCCTGGGGGCCAACTAGCCCACCTGGAACCTCCAGTATGCCCCAGGGGGCTGCATTGCTGAGGTGTAATGAGGCTAAGCCCCTTGTTACACCTCTCTGCAACGCAGCCCCCTGCCGCGTTTGCATAGGGGGAACTAATTCCCCTTGCATACTGGGGGTCCCTGGGGGCCAACTAGCCACCCAGCAGCCTCCAGTATGCGCCAGCGGGCTGCATTGCAGAGAGGTGTAATGAGGCCACACCCTTTTTTACACCTCTCTGCAACGCAGCCCCCGTGCATGTTTGAAGAGGGGGAACTAATTCCCCTTGCATACTAGGGGTCCCTGGGGGCCAACTAGCCCACCTGGAACCTCCAGTATGCGCCAGGGGGCTGCATTGCACAGAGGTGTAATGAGGCTATGCCCCTTTTTACACCTCTCTGCAACGCAGGCCACTGGCGCGTTTGCAGAGGGGGGACTAATTCCCCTTGTTTACTGGGGGTCCCTGGGTCATATCTGCCCAAACACCGATATTCCGAACGATTGAAAATGACTTTTCTTGAGAAACATTTGGATTTGGATTATCATGTCCTATACTTTGGAATTTTTGAAAGACTGACTTTGAGGATGCTATAAATTACTCAAGTCTGCCCGAATTGTGTGGGTAAAATTGATACCTAGTCACTTTGAATAAGAATCTACTTACGTCTCGTCTAACATTTGGAAGAAATATCTAGTTATATGACAACAGGATACCGACATAACTTGAAGGAAATAAGAACGCCCTGAAGAAGTTCTGTTGTACAGAACGAAACGTTTCGGCTGGCTGTGGTACATAAACTTAAGGAAAATAAAAGCATTTGAATATACACCAAGATTCAGCGCTTCAATAAGGACTCTAAGTGATATGATTTGATTGGACTTATTGTGCAAGTGGTGCTGTGCCAAACTTTGGAATATTCTCCACTACTCTCTACTACTTACTCTCTCCTACTCCACTACTCTCAAATACTCACTCTCTACTACTCATTCTCCACTACTCTACTACTCTCTACTACTCTCTCTCTACTACTCACTCCCTACTACTCACTATCTACTACTCTCTACTACTCACTCTCTACTACTCTCTCTACTACTCACTCTTTACTACTCACTCTCTACTACTCTCTACTACTCACTCTCTACTTCTCACACTTTACTACTCTCTACTACTCACTCTCTACTACTCTCTCTCTACTACTCACTCTCTACTACTCACTCTATTACTCACTCTCTACTACTCTCTACTACTCACTCTCTACTACTCTCTCTCTCTACTAGTCTCTACTTTATTATTATTATTATTAAAGGCTTTTATATCGCGCTCTATTACTAAAAAAATAGTATCCTGGCGCGTTGAAGGCTGAGCAGTGTGGGAGAGAACAAATATCTGGAAATACAGAAATAGGGAAGTTTAGACTATAGTATTGAAGAGGTGGGTTTTAAGACCTTTCTTAAAAGCACTAAGAGTCGATGCAGTTTTTAAATAGAGAGGAAGAGTATTCCAGGATTTTGCTGCTCTCACTGAGATTGATTGGCCGCCAAGTCTGCAATATTTGAATTTGGGGACGGACATTTGGCACAAATTGGCCGATCGCAGAGGGCGATTGGGGACATACAAGTAGAACCTTTTCCTCAGGTAGACAGGGCCAGTTTGATGGATAGCTCGATACGCCAGCACTAGAATTTTAAACAAAATCCTGTGAGCAACTGGAAGCCAGTGAAGAGCACGGAGAAGAGGACGAGCACTGGAACGCCTTGGGACATTAAACAAAAGTCTGGCGGCGGCGTTCTGAATAACCTGAAGACGGTGGATCAAGTAAGCCGGCAAACCAGAGAACAGTCCATTCGCGTAATCCAACCTGGAGAGTACTAATGCCCGAATGACAGTCTCTTTAGCTTCTTTCGGTAAGAAAGGGAAGAACCTACGTAGAGTTTTTAAGGTAGCAAAACAAACCCCAGTGATTTTCTTTATATGGTCCCCAAACTTAAGGTTCTTACCGAACCAAACCCCCAAGTTTTTCACCGGGCCAGATGCGGCTTTTGGTGGAGGTAGGTCGGTAGGCCAAAGACGATCACTAAAATCCTCAGGAAAAGAGCCATATAGCAGGATCTCAGATTTGCTTTCATTACATTTTAGCTGGGCATTTGCTAACCATTGAAAAACAGAGGACAGGCAGAGTTGGGCCGCCGACGTATCTAAATTATCTTTGGGCCAGGTAAACAAAAGTTGAGTATCGTCGGCGTACGCCATAATTTTTGCCCCTAACTGTTCAGCAAGGTAAATCAAAGGGGTGAGATAAATGTTGAAAAGCAATGGGCTTAACATAGACCCCTGAGGAACACCAGTAGAAAGTAATTTAGGGGTGGAGGCAAAGGGGGGCAACCAAACTTGTTGTGTGCGGTTATTTAAAAATGAGGTCAGCCAGTCAAATGCGGGGCCAATAATACCTATGTCGGCTAGTCTGGAGAGTAGAAGGGAGTGAGGCACCGTATCGAAGGCAGCAGAGAGGTCCAATAAAATCAGAGCCGCTCTGCCACCTTCGTCAAGACACTCCCGAATAGCCTCCGATATTTCGACTAGAGCCGTCTCGGTACTATAGGCGGCCCTAAAGCCAGACTGGGCTGGGTGTAGGGCCTCCGTAGATTCCACAAATTTCTCCAGCTGACTAAAAACAATCTTTTCACATATTTTTGCAAGCGCTGGAAGCAAAGATATTGGTCGAAAATTGAACGGAGTGGCCGGATCTAATCCATTTTTTTTAACAGTGGGAGCAATTTTGCTTGCTTCCAGCAGGCGGGGACAGTAGCCGTATGAAGCGAGAGGTTGATGATCTGAGTTACCTCATTTCCCACCGTTTCCGCTACACCCGCAAATACTCTAGCCGGGCATGGATCAGAAGGAGATCCAGATTTTAAAGCAGCAACAATAGCAATGATGTCCGAATTTAGTTGAGGGGTGAAATTGGCCAATTGCTCGGTGCGTATGGGCATTAAAGGAAGCGGAGTTGTTATGGAAGATGAAGGGCCATTACAGACATTTTGCAGGTCCAACTGAATTTTGGCAATTTTTTCACCAAAGAACTCAGATAGTTCTTCGCACCATTCCTCTGATGCAGGCAGCAAAGGTTTAGACGCACAGGGAGATACAAAACTTTTTACAATCGTAAATATTTCCTTACTATTGTTGTTGGCTTTGCTGATACGCCCAGCATAGTAGCTACTTTTAGCAGATCTGATGGCTGCATAATACTTTTTTTGTGCAGTCCGCAGATCCTTTTTCGCCTCAGGAAGATAAGCTTGTCTCCACAACCTCTCCAGCTTTTTACAGCCTGATTTGAGGTCGCGGAGGGCATGGGAAAACCAAGGTTTAGAGGGGGTAGAACGGAGTCTACAGACCCGACTACTCTTAATTGTAGCAGCAGTCGCACACTCCACCCATAGATTGAATGCGCTGGCTGCAGCATCAATATCAGGAGGGAGCAGTGGGCGGGAAGCAGCAAGGCCATCTGAGAGAATATTTAAGTTAATCTTCTGTGTATGGGCAATTTGGGGATGGATCACAGTAGAAGTCAATAGAGGCCAGGAGAATCTGATAAGCTTATGGTCCGACCAGGTTACTGGCTCAGGATGGACCATATTGATATCAAAATTCGTGCATACCAAATCCAGAATATGGCCTCCTAGATGGGTTGGAGCAACCACCCATTGTTTTAACTGGGCCATAGAGAGAGCTTCTACAAGGCGAGCCGCCTCTGGTAGGTCCGAACTATCAACATGAATATTGAAGTCCCCCAGAAGAAGGTACCGGGAATGACGTAAAATCCTAGGGACTATAACTTCTTCTAAGACCTGTACAAAATTGCCAATGTAGCCTGGAGGGCGGTAAACCAGCGTGCCACCAATAGATGAGTGAGCGTTGAATATTAGAGAAAAGTGGAGCATCTCCGCTTCAGCCAATTGTTCTTGGGAATCATAGGAAAAAGTCCACTGTTCTCTAAAGACAACCGCAGTCCCGCCTCCTCTACCCAGAGGGCGGTCAGATCTAAATATTTTAAATCCGCGTGGAATGGCAAGTTCAACGGAGGGGGCACAGGTTTCATTGAGCCAAGTTTCCGTAATAAAAAGTAAATCCAGCTGATTGTCACTCAGCAGCTCAAAAATATCTGCTGCATGTTTGACAAATGACCTAGCATTAATCAAACCGGCTTTCACCAGTGAGGAGTCAGCGGGACGGAAAGGCGGGTAGTTAAGGCTAGGCCGAAAACGAAAATTACACACCTGGCAGACCCGGGACGCACTGTTAGCCACGTCCCATGTAGCATTACACATACAGGAATCGGCTTTCAGCGACATGAGGTGCCCGCATGCGTACCGCATGAGGTTGTTAAGGGGCCGCCAAGGAGTGTTGGCAAAATGGATGGCCCTAGGCCCGTCCGAGGCACGGACGGGCACAGACGGGCCCTCCTTTGGCGCTCCTTCGGCGCGCAGACGGCGCGCCCGCTGCGCGTCTTGAAGTGCATTTTTATTTGTAGCCACAGCCCCTCCCTCCGCTGGACCGCTAACTCGGGTCCAGCCGGGTCCGAGCCTGACTCAAGATGGCGCCCGTCTAGCCCTCCACATCAATCGGCACCTGGGAGCCGCGGTGGACCGGGGCACAGGGGGACCAAGTCTCAAGCACAATAAGAGGTAACAGTTTTAAAAAATAATTTTAAAAGGCACAAAAGTTATTACACACAATTCATAAAATCGAAATGCAGGTAATCTGAAAGTGACTCGGTAATTCAGTGGGGACCAAAGGAGAGCAGAGGAGAACCCTCGCAATCTGCTCGCCTTCACTAAGCGAAATTTCGAGGTGCTGCCACCACCTCCAGCAAACGCCCAGACCCACCTACTCCAAGTCTATTTGTAGCCACAGCCCCTCCCTCCACTGGACCGCTAACTCGGGTCCAGCCGGGTCCGAGCCTGACTCAAGATGGGGCCCGTCTAGCCCTCCACATCAATCGGCACCTGGGAGCCGCGGTGGACCGGGGCACAGGGGGACCAGGTCTCAAGCACAATAAGAGGTAACAGTTTTAAAAAATAATTTTAAAAGGCACAAAAGTTATTACACAAAATTCATAAAATCGAAATGCAGGTAATCTGAAAGTGACTCGGTAATTCAGTGGGGACGAAAGGAGAGCAGAGGAGAACCCTCGCAATCTGCTCGCCTTCACTAAGCGAAATTTCGAGGTGCTGCCACCACCTCCAGCAAAACACTCTACTACTCACTCTCTACTACTCTCTACTATTCTCTCTCTCACTCTCTACTACTCTCTACTACTCACTCTCTACTACTCACTCTCTACTACTTTCTACTACTCACTCTTTACTACTCTCTACTACTCACTCTCTACTGCTCTCTACTACTCACTCTACTACTTACTCTCTACTACTCTCTACTACTCACTCTCTACTACTCTCTACTACTCACTCTACTACTCTCTACTACTCACTCTCTGCTACTCTCTCTACTGCTCTCTACTACTCACTACTACTCACTCTCTACTCTCTATTACTCACTCTCTACTCTCTACCTCTCTACCTCTCTCTACTTCTCTCTCTACTAGTCTCTATCTCTCTACCGCTACCTCTCTACCTCTACCTCTCTACCTCTACACCTCTACCTCTCTACCTCTCTCTACACGCACAAATATACACATATATATATGCATATGCATTTATATATATGTATGTGTATGTATATATATATATATATATATATATATACATATATAAACATATATAATCTGTATATCTATATAAATACAAATATAAATGCATGCATACATATATGCATACAGATGCATGTTATTTACATGAAAGTTTAAAAAACACTACTAAAAGCAAAGCTAAAAAGCCACCTCATTACAAACAGAATGGCGTTAACTTAAACGAGGGCGAGATCTATTGCATTTTCAATGCTTGTTTACTTTGGTTCCATCAAGAAGGCATTCAGATGTGTCACACATTTGCCATACATTCTGAATGTTAGCACTCTAGTTGCTCATTAGATCACTGTAGTAAAGCTACTGCTCATCAGGGAAGTCTGCTGCTGGTATTCAGAGTGCATGTTTCAGTCTGCATGTCAGAATTTCTTTAATAAAATAGAAGAGGATTTGAGAAGTGACTCAAAATAATCCCTAATT
Organism: Lissotriton helveticus; assembly: GCF_964261635.1. Lineage (NCBI taxonomy): Eukaryota > Metazoa > Chordata > Amphibia > Caudata > Salamandridae > Lissotriton > Lissotriton helveticus. Next base: position 1,893,655,443 of record NC_136059.1, on the reverse strand, counting down.
TTTCTTTCTGAAGCACTAATCATACTTTCTATGGCAAAATGAACCCCCTCATTTTGTTCCTTTTTAAATTAAATGTTTTCAGACTTACCACTTCATTCCAATCAAGATGGCTTCAGGTGTGCCATACTTTTGTCATAAGTAAGACTGTTAGCGCTCTAGTTGTTCTTTAGAACACTCTGGGACATTCTTTCATTGGGCTATACTTGGGCTACATCTGGGTGATATTTGGGCTACATTTAGGCTCTTTTGTCTCTGGTGGCCATCTTGGGAGACTGTATGTCAGAATTTTTTAATGAAATTGAAGAGGATTTGAGAAGTCACTCAAAATGTGCCCCAATTGTTAGGTTTCGCCTGCCGAAGGCTGCGCTCTGCCCAGCTTTTCGGCGCAGGCGAAATCTATTGTTTACAATATGGGCTTCAGGAACGTCCCCCGGCTCCCATTGGCTAGCTCCATAAATGGAGGCTAGCCATTGGGAGCCGGATCTGTCCGTCAAGGCCAGACCAGATTCGGGGGCGTTCCCGCGATTTTTTCGCTCTCCGCCTCTGCGAAGTCGTCATCGCGGCGGTGGGCAGAGTTTCGTTGTTTTTTTTCATCTGTTTGTTTTCGCCATTCTGCGCCGACCGCCAGCACTGAAAGCAGTGGATCATCTGTAGCCACGGAAAGGGACCGCGGAGCAGCCTCCCCCGCCTTCCGGGGTAGAGCATGGGCAGTGGATCTACCTTCGGGACTCCAAAGAGAGGAGCGTTCATCGGCCCCAGTGTGAAGAGCTCCCCTGAGCACAGGCGCCGACAACAGGCACTGCACACCGGATCGGCTACACGTCACACAGGGGCAGCAGGCGAAGCCCCCTTCCGCTTCCGTAATACAACAGGACCGGAGAGCTACGGACAGTGACAGCACTGAAGGCGGGGAGCAGAGGATCATTTCAGAGCCTGAGAGGAGCGGGCAGTCTTCGGCCGGATCATTTTACACATCCTGCCCTGCAGCGTGAGAACCTGCGAGCCCAGCACAGGCAGCTGAAGCCGCAGCTCGGGAGGCATCGCCGGTGAGTACCGGTGGAGGCTGCGAGGCCTCTATCACCGGGGCGTGGGCGGCGAAGGGTGGGGTTTCAATGTAGAACTGTCAACAGGACATGTCCGGAGCCTTGGCTGCACCATGTGAGACGTGCTGCACATAGGCCTCTGCTGTGTGCCACGAGGGGAGGGGGTCCAGTGATATAACGCAAAATGGCGCTCACATGCAAATATTTTTGAGCCTCCCGCCTCTAAAATGCCACATGCCTGACAGATGCACAGAACTGTGAAGAACGCCGCCTGCGGTACGGCCCTAGGCGTGCTCCGAGTTATGGGTATTGGGCTTTGCATTGAAGCGCCATGTAGTGCTTGCCTTGACCCATGTGTCTCTGCAGTCAGTGGGCCGGAACTCCTTCGCCACAGCAACATGCAGAGCATGTCATCAGCTCTATCTGGAGCATTCCCCGAGCAAGGGCTACTGGAAGAAGTCTGTGTTGAGGGCCCTATAGACCATGTCCTTACCTGACCTGTGGAGAAGAGGCCATCCAGTGCCTCTGCACGGTGTTCCCTTGGTAAGTGACCCTTGCAGCGTATGGCTAAGTCATATACTAGGCGGAAGTGTTTAGGAAGCATCCAGTAATAAGTATTTACACAAATGAAAGGAAATAATTTCCCGCATGAATAACCAGAAGGATCATTATTCATTAGATGACAATTTATGCTAGTGAAACCTGGTAAAGGTGGACTGTAAGATATGAAACTGGAGCGGTCACATAACAAGCGATCAGTGGCAGGGCTCTTAAAGTCAAGGTATATACTTGAATGTCTTCAAGGCGGGTTTGCTGGAGTGCTGCTTTACACATAGATAGCGGGAAGAGACTCAGGTTGTCCCTGCAGGGATTATAATCTTACTGTAAAAGGAATACTAAAAATGGTCCTCCGTAAGGATTTGTTAGGAGTGCCCTAGTGTCATGCTCTTTATTGAAGAGGGCACCTGGACCCCAGGGCTAAACCAGTTCTCCCATTGTCCTGAACCATGGACCTCAAGCCTGAGTGGTACTTCTAGGATAGGAGAGGCAATATCAGCCAACAGTCCACATCAGTACCATAAAAGGCGTATCTCTAACCCTGGCCCTGGGGCATCTGCTGGAATGGCAGCCTAGGATCAGCAGCATGCCATCTGCGACCAGGATCTCAGCACCACGGAGAGAGGATCTTGAGCCATTGATTTTATGGTCTTGCAGAAACTCAAGAACTTTCCTAGATATCGCCTGGGCTTTCCGGAGAGAGTTGCAGCCTAGTCTCCTGCCTTAGCTTCCAGCCTTTCCAGGATAGTGTGTAATCAAGACTCCAGCACCATGAAAGGCAGGCTTTCGCCCATGGGGTCTCTAAGGTTCTGCAGGAATGGATGACAGGTTCTGGCCATGTATCCAGCTATGAACATGGGGTTCTACAGCAAGTGTTGTTTAGTGCCCCAGGACCTTGCACCGTTGGCACTAATGGTTCTGTTGGGAAGTTCGGGATCTCCCACTCTCTACCTAAGTTACCATGTCAAGAGCCAAGGCCCTTGGTGCTCTGGAGAAAGATGTGCAATCTAAGCTATGGCACAACGAAAGGCTAGTTGTGATCGGCATGGCCCTGAGATTTGCAGGGAAGGGCAGGAAATGTGCAGGGAAGGGCTGGTAGCGAGCTTTAGATTTCCGGGTTTTCAAGGGCAGGAAAGGGCCCTGGTAGCATGAAAGACAGATTTTCAGTTGTGAATGCTGAGGTTTTCTTGGAATGGTGGGATCCCGGCATTGGTAACATGAAAGGCCCTGATTCTCTGCTGAAAAGGGCAGGATCGTGTTATCATGAAAGGCTGTCTTCACCCGTGAGCCCCGCGGGTATGCAGAAACGGCCCTGGCCTGGCACAGTAAAAAGCACATTTTGAACCATGAAGGTGTGGTCCACCCTCAAGAATAGGTGGCATCCAGGGTAACAGCACCTTGAATGGTGCTGCTGCATCCGTGACCGAAATCTTGCCTCACCATTGCATGCATGTTCTCTGGCACCCCATAGCTCGGAATAAATGATAGGATGCCGACCAGAGTACTGTTTTAACGGCATCACTCTTTTACGTGGCACAGGGGCTGGGATCAAGCAAATCGTAAGGTTCAGGACCCTGAAGCCACTCGAAGAGAGGAGAGGACAGGAGCACGGCAGAGAGGCGGTGAGCATGCTCATCTTTTTTTTCCCCCTTCCTGTTTTTTCTGTTCCTTTCTTCTAGACTCCCTGTTTCCTCTCGGGGATTTAGAGCAGCCACAGAGTTGTGAGTGCAGAGTTGTGAGTGCAGAGTTGTGAGTGCAGAGTTGTGAGTGCAGAGTTGTGAGTGCAGAGTGCTAGGGAGTGCGAGGGAGTGCAGAGTGCTAGGGAGTGCGAGGGAGTGCAAAGTGCTAGGGAGTATGAGGGAGTGCAGAGTGCTAGGGAGTGCGAGGGAGTGCAGAGTGCTAGGGAGTGTGAGGGAGTGCAGAGTGCTAGGGAGTGCGAGGGAGTGCAGAGTGACTGCAGGATTCTAGGGAGTGCTAGGGAGTGCAGAGTGACTGCAGAATGCTAGGGAGTGCTAGGGAGTGCAGGGGAGTGCAGAGTGCTAGGGAGTGCGAGGGAGTGCAGAGTGCAAGGGAGTGCAGAGTGACTAGGGAGGGCTAGGGAGTGCAGAGTGCTAGGGAGTGCAGAGTGACTGCAGAGATTAAGCTAATGGCAATGTAAATGACAATGCCATTTATTTATCTGTTTTCAAAACCAACACATGAATACAAATGTTGTCATTTACAATGCCAATAGCTCTAACTTTTCCAAAGGCGAAACCATTGCAATGTAAATGGTATACACCCGTTACAACGGATCTTTTACTCCGCAGACCCATTACAACGCGACCATTACTCCGCATACCATTACAACGCATTGAGCTGGGGGGCGCTCTAGGATAGGGAATAAGTATAATTTACTATCCAACACCTTCCCTAGGGTCCACGGGGACTGGAGTTAGAATAGTAAATTATACTTACCACTATCCAGCGCCCCAAGGCGCTATGCGTTGTAACGGTATGCGGTGTAAAAGTCGCGTTGTAATGGTCTGCGGAGTAAAAGTATGCGTTATAACGTCATACATCCATTGTAAATGCTTGTTCTTTCTGCAGCACTAATCATACTTTCTATGGCAAAATATACCCCCTCATTTTGTTCCTTTTTAAATTAAATGTTTTAAGAGTTACCACTTTATTCCAATCAAGATGGCTTCAGGTGTGCCATACCTTTGTAATAAGTAGGACTGTTAGCGCTCTAGTTGTTCTTTAGAACACTCTGGGACATTCTGTCATTGGGCTATACTTGGGCTACATCTGGGTGATATTTGGGCTACATTTGGGCTCTTTTGTCTCTGGTGGCCATCTTGGGAGACTGCATGTCAGAATTTTTTAATGAAATAGAAGAGAATTTGAGAAGTCACTCAAAATGTGCCCTAATTTTTCTTTTTGCAGCACTAATAATACTTTCTATGGCATAATATACCCCCTCATTTTGTTCCTTTTTAAATTAAATGTTTTAAGAGTTACAACTTTATTCCCATCACGATGGCTTCAGGTGTGCTATACCTTTGTAATAAGTAGGACTGTTAGAGCTCTAGTTGTTCTTTAGAACACTCTAGTGGGCTGCAGTAGAACACAAAGGAATCAACTGACAGTCTCTGTCCTTGTTGGATGTACATGTTTTACTGAGAATTTCAGACTTCATTCTCACATGACTTAGAAAGATAATGTGAATTTACAGAAAATATGCTTTCAGTTTAGCTTATAGATCCCCTTCCAAACCACTGTGGGAAAATCATGAGATATTAGTTTTCTTTCAAACATGATTCATGATATCAGAGCAGAAGGCTTTTTCACATGGTAAAATCACCTTAGAACACACCACAATTCCTAAAATGAGTATGGTACCATCAACAAATGATTTATAATGTAACTAAAGTCCTAAAACCCTCTATTAACTACAATGCTTTTTAATGAGGTGCTGTCATGTATATTGGTCCCAAGATGGCTGCCAACACTTCTTGGATGAAGTGCTGACAGCCAATCAGATCATATGTGTGGTTAGGCTCCGCCCAAATATATATATTTTTTTGAACCTAAATTACTCAAAATCCACTGGAGCACATATTTTGAGACATAGCAAAGGCACATTGGGCTACCAGTCCCTACAATTTTACCAAGTTTTGTGGAAATCCATTCAGCCGTTCGGGCTAAAAGTGAGTCCAACCGCCCTATGGAAATTAACATGGGGAAAACACGTTTTGGGACCCCCCTTTTATCTCGGCCCCCGCTTGACGAATCCCCCCCAAACTTTCAGGGTAGGAGCAGAGCGGAGCGGGCCCTCTTCTTTGAGAAATATGCGAAGATTCGTCCACCGGCGCCAAAGTTATTCCCAATAGAATGTTGCGGATTTCCTATGAAAATCAATCCTAACTATAACTACCTACTGGCGACCGCCAGTAGGTAATATATATATATATATATATATATATATATATATATATATATATATATATATTGTCGCTCCAAGGTTGTCCACCTTTGAGTAGCACACGAGCAGCAGCTTGATTTATGTGTAGGTGAGGACGGGGGTCTGCTTGTAGGACCGCTCCGTAATGGATCTGCCTGACGCGTTTGGAAGCTCCATATGCTTCTCTTCAGAGGCTTTAACGGAAGCGGTGTGCGCAACCGCTAACCCACTCCTCCAATTTCCATATGACACACCCACCAATGGGAGGCTCAGATGAGACTGTGTATTATGGGAAGTGTGGTGCAGAAAGCACACAATCAAGTCCTGTATGGACCCTACAGGTGGGCCCGTCCGCGATCCCGTGTACGGCTGCTGTTTCACTTCCGTGACCCCCAAGGATGACGGGGTGGTGCATACTCCGCGGCTGGATGGCCGCGTATAAATTGTCGCTCCAAGGTTGTCCACCTTTGAGTAGCACACGAGCAGCAGCTTGATTTATGTGTAGGTGAGGACGGGGATCCGCTTGTAGATGCCGCTCCGTAATGGATCTGCCTGACGCGTTTCAAAGCTCCATATGCTTCTCTTCAGAGGCTTTAACGGAAGCGGTGTGCGCAACCGCTAACCCACTTCTCCATTTTCCATATGACACACCCACCAATGGGAGGCTCAGATGAGACTGTGTATTATGGGAAGTGTGGTGCGGAAAGCACACAATCAAGTCCTGTATGGACCCTACAGGTGGGCCCGTCTTCGATCCCGTGTATGGCTGCTGTTTCACTTCCATGACCCCCAAGGATGACGGGGTGGTGCATACTCCGCGGCTGGACGGCCGCGTATAAACTGTCGCTCCAAGGTTGTCCACCTTTGAGTAGCACACGAGCAGCAGCTTGATTTATGTGTAGGTGAGGACGGGGATCGGCTTGTAGATGCCGCTCCGTAATGGATCGGCCTGATGCGTTTCGAGGCTCCATATGCTTCTCTTCAGACGCTTTAACGGAAGCGGTGTGCGCAACCGCTAACCCACTTCTCCATTTTCCATATGACACATCCAACAATGGGAGGCTCAGATGAGACTGTGTATTATGGGAAGTGTGGTGCGGAAAGCACACAATCAAGTCCTGTATGGACCCTACAGGTGGGCCCGTCCTCGATCCCGTGTACGGCTGCTGTTTCACTTCCGTGACCCCCAAGGATGACGGGGTGGTGCATTCTCCGCGGCTGGACGGCCGTGTATAAATTGTCGCTCCAAGGTTGTCCACCTTTGAGTAGCACACGAGCAGCAGCTTGATTTATGTGTAGGTGAGGACGGGGATCCGCTTGTAGATGCCGCTCCGTAATAGATCTGGCTGACGCGTTTCGAAGCTCCATATGCTTCTCTTCAGAGGCTTTAACGGAAGCGGTGTGCGCAACCGCTAACCCACTTCTCTATTTTCCATATGACACACCCACTAATGGGAGGCTCAGATGAGACTGTGTATTATGGGCAGTGTGGTGCGGAAAGCACACAATCAAGTCCTGGATGGACCCTACAGGTGGGCCCGTCTTCGATCCCGTATACGGCTGCTGTTTCACTTCCGTGACCCCCAAGGATGACGGGGTGGTGCATACTCCGCGGCTGGACGGCCGCGTATAAATTGTCGCACCAAGGTTGTCCACCTTTGAGTAGCACACGAGCAGCAGCTTGATTTATGTGTAGGTGAGGACGGGGATCCGCTTGTAGATGCCGCTCCGTAATGGATCGGCCTGATGCGTTTCGAAGCTCCATATGCTTCTCTTCAGAGGCTTTAACGGAAGCGGTGTGCACAACCGCTAACGCACTTCTCCATTTTCCATATGACACATCCACCAATGGGAGGCTCAGATGAGACTGTGTATTATGGGAAGTGTGGTGCGGAAAGCACACAATCAAGTCCTGTATGGACCCTACAGGTGGGCCCGTCTTCGATCCCGTGTACGGCTGCTATTTCAATTCCGTGACCCCCAAGGATGACAGGGTGGTGCATACTTGTACATTGAAAATTACTCATACATTGTTCCCTATTATATTGACACCACCTAATACACATATTCTTTTATGTAGGAAGAAAGGTGCTTCTCAGTCTCTGATAATTATACCTTTAAACGGAAGTGGGAAAATTCACAAGTAGTTATGGCATAATAATGAAAACACTGCATTTCTGGGGAACGGCTGGGATTGTTGCTATGTATTAGTTCTCTGCTTATACGCATACCTCTTGTCTTGTTGCAGGCAATTCTGTGATCCTGAAGATTCCTATTCAGCAGTGAATATTATTGTACGTGTGTCTTTTGCTCCCTTGTTTTCCCCTCTTCCCCGTTTCACCATTGTAGACTTTTACCTTTGTTGGCCCTCTGTGGTAATTAGGGGAAGTTTAGACCTTGCTACTGGTTTCTGTCTCATCCCAAGGAAAACAAAAAAATTGAGAATTACATTCACCTTATGGCGGTCTTTACCGGCGGTGTGCCAGGGACTGGTGCTATTTGTCCAAAGGGAGGTCCCAAGCAATTGGCGAAGGCTGACAGGGCAGGTAGGGATGGTAGCCAACAGTTGTGGAGTCCTTTTGCAGTTGGCATGGTTTGGCGCCGGCTTCTTCTGAATCAGGGCTCAGTTACTGGTTCAGCAGCACACCTTCTTAGTCTCACTTTTTTTTCTGCTTTTCCTCTTGCCACAAGTGACACAGGAAAGGGGGGGGGTTGGCCTCCTCTACTATTTGGAGGGTCCCAGTTTGGATTTCAAAGGCGGCATGGCCTTTGAAGCTTCCCGCCCTTGATGGCCATCCTGTCCTGGAGAAGGTGTGCAGCACTTCCGCCCAGAGCATGTTTTGTCTCTGTCCTCTAGAGTTTGCCGGCTCTCACCCCATGAGGGCAGAAACATGTCTGGTGGTGGCAGACTGGCAAAAACCAGTCTGGAACCACACCAGGGCGTGGTAGGTTTTATGGGGACCCTCTAAAAGTGTCTCTTGTGTGAATGTATTAATAAATCTATCACTGGCAGCAGTGATGATTTATTAAGAAAATATATTTTGTACCAGAATCTTTAGAAAACAGTGAAGACATCACGGAGCTAGGATACGAGTGTTGATTAGTATCAAGCCCATGTACTCTTTATGGCTTCCATGTTCACTTACAACCTCACAGAATAAACTGGATATTGTAGAGGCCTATCTGCTCATGCAGATTGGCCCACACATAGGAGATAGTGTCACCTGCCTTATGGCTGAAGGCCTGCAGTAGGTATGACTTACCTATACCTTATGCAGTGCTTGGTAGGTATGGCACATGGCTGTGTTTCATGTTGACTCTTTTGTTTTTCCTGCACCAAGACATACAGCCTTCATGGGCAGAGTGCATAGCCTTGGTGAAGGGGTTCTGGGGTGGCACAATCAGTGCTGTAGCCCCAGAGGACCATCTTCAGCACCAATGCCCTAGGTACCAGGGGTTCAATTTACTAAGGAGTTATAGCAGTTACTGAAGTTGTACCAATTGTAGTACAGTTTAAGGGAACTCTTTCCCTTAAACTGTACTACAATTGGTACAACTAGGAACCTGGTTAGCAGGGACATAGTGCACTTACAATTCAACATCACATCAGGCCTCATGCAAAAAGTGGGGTATAACCATGCAAAAAGAGGCACTTTCCTACAGTGCTTGAATGTCTGAATATCCACAGAGACCATAAGCTGCTGAGGGAGAGCATTCCAACCTTGGCTGCAAGGTAGGAATAGGAGCTGCTCCCCCATTTTTTTCCTTTTGATCTTAGGGACCGCCACCAAGAAAGAACTTGCGGAATGGAGAGATTTGGGTAGGTGATATTGAGTGATTCTTTTTTGACAGGTATTGAGGTCAAGATTGACAAAATGCTCTGCGCGAGGACTAGACCTTTAAACTTCTCCCGCTCCTTGATGGGCAACGAATGACGTTTTTTCAGAAAGGGAAGGATATGACTTCTCCAAGAAAGTTGCAGCAGCAGTTGTGCTGCAGCATTTTGAACCAGCCACAATCTGTTCATAAGAAACACTGGCAGGCCCCAATAAAGTGAATTGGCATAGTCCAACCATGAAGTAATCGGGCCTGAATTACTGTTTTCTGTTGTAGGAGACGAAGGAGGTAGAGAAACTTTTTTATGCTTTTTAAAAGTCCAAAACAGGAGCCCACCACACACTGGCCACCTGTGGGGCAAAGGTGACTGCACTGTCAAATTTCACCCCTAGATTGTATGCCACAAGGTGGGATCAGGTGGGGGTGGGATCCAGTTCAGCCAGATGTCCTTGTCCCGATCAGGAGAAGGGACCACAAAAATCTAGATTTCAGTTTTCCTGGTGTTGCATTGAAGGTTGTTGGTACAAATCCATGCAAACACTGCTGAGCTGCAAGCTTTGAAAGTGCTCTGTGCAATGGGAACTGGTTTATCTAATGTGAGGAGTAATTGTGTGTCATTGGTTTAAGAAACTATCTGCATGGCGAATGATTCTACAAGGGTTGCTAGTGGGGTCACGTAAATATTGAATAGGGTGGGGCCCAAGGCAGATTCCAGGGCACCCCAAAGCCCAGGGTTTTTTGTTCAGAGGAAAATGGAGTCATCCAAAATAGATTGATGTCTGCATGTCAGAAAAGAGTGAAACCATTGTAATGCAGGGCCAGAAACACCTATGTCGCTCAAACACTGCAGAAGAATAGTATGGGAGACAGTGTCAAAAGCTGTGGATAGATTGAGGAGAACCAGGGCCACCTGGTTTTTCTGATCCACCGCTAGTTTGATTGATTCAGCAACATTTAGAAGAGCCATCTCAGTGCTAAAACCAGAGAGAAAGCCCGACTGAGAGCAGTGAAGCAACTTGTTCTGGTCTATATAACTTGAGAGTTGCCAGTTAATAAGTTTCTCTAGTGTCTTTGCAAATACAGGCAGCAAGGAAATTGGTTGAAAGTTGGACAAATTAACTTTGTTGGTTTAAGGTTTTTCTAACAGGGGAATTCGTTTGGCCTGTTTCCAACAGATGGGGAGTGTGGCTGTCGAAATTGATTAATTTGGTACTTGTTTTAGAGGCGGGTTAATTGTTGCACTACTGGAAACCTGAATGGGGGGCAAGGATCTTCTGGGGACCCTGATTAGTATGTGCTCAGAGCAAGGACGGAGTCCTTTAAGAAGATAGGAGCAAACTCCTGAAGGGACTCATGGCTCAATGTAGGCAGTGCCTCTGGTTGCACCATGGAACACCGGATAGGCCCTCAATCTGGGTGCATAGCATATAGGGAGTCAATAATTATTTTTATTTTGGAATAAAAAAAGTTAGACAATAGTGTACATAGATTGAGAGAGGGCATTAGCTGCTGAAGTAAAGCATCAGGATGAGTTAAATGTTTTCAATTTTAAATATTTTGCCTGGCTTATTATTAGAGGAGTCAATCTGAGCTGTGAAGAAATCCGATTGTACTTTCCTAATTGTATAATGGCAATGGTTTAAAGCCTTCTTATAAATTAGTTTTTTGTACAGAAGGTACTAACACCACCAACCTCTTCCCAATCTCTTGCATTGCTTGTGAAGTTTTTTGAGCTCCTCGTTAAACCATGGTGTTGATTGTCGTTTGGCCGTAGAGATGGTTGCTTGCGACTTAATGGGAGCAATGGGGTCAGTCGTCTGTGTAAGTAAGGCTTTGACCGATGCAACATCTATCTTGATGTTGTCACACATATGTGAGAGATGCTTGCTCAAGGAAAGATTAAACACTGAGGGAAAAACTTTGGCCCAGCTTCTGCGGGATAGGCATGCACCAGTCCTTCATCCACGTGAGCCACAGTGCGTCTCTCATTTAAAGCAGATGAGAGAATGTTCTGACCAAACCAGTGATATAATGTCGGATACCAGTACATGACTATTGGAAAAAATGGCATCTAGAATATGATAGGCAATGTGATTGGGCTTACTAACAGATTGCTTCATATCCCATGAGGACATGTTACTTAACATAACTCTTGTAAATGTTATCACATAACATGTAAAGCGCTCTAAAACTCAAAATAATAATAATAACAGTTGACTATGTGCGTCGGAAGCAGAGTCCACATGTATGATGAGGTCGCCATTGATCGTAAAGTTAGAGTGTTTAACATGTTTCAGTAGGACCTGGTCTAGGGAGGACGAGAAGTCGCCAGCGGGGCCAGGTGGGTAATAAACTAATATATCTGCCAGGGTTGTGTTTGCGGACAGGGTTGTGTTTGCGAACCCAGGGGAAAAACCCCTGGATTCGCTCCCAGCAGCTCACTAATGTCAAAGCTAACACAAATGAGAGTATGTTTATAAATAATGGCAATGCCCCACCCTCTTTTGCTGATTCTGTCATAATGGAACAAGGAATAGTCCTCAGGGACAGCTATTGCCACATCCGGTGCTGAGCTTTCAGACATCCATGTTTCAGTGACGAAGAATATGTCAGTTGAATCCTTGCTGAATATGTCATGGATGTATAGGGTGTTTTTGTGCAGTGAATGTATCTTGCAGGGTAGAGAGCGTGTTCCAGGCCTACTGTTTGGTGCTTGTGGGAGACACAACAATGAACCTGTGAACTTACCTGGCACGGCCAGGCCAGGCAAAGTTGCAGCACAATGGTGACAGCTGGGAGGAAGTATCTTCTCTGATGCCTTAGACCTACCAGAGATGCTTGCTATATATTCATTACAGTATTAAGGAAACATTAAGACACCTGCACCGCATTAGTGCAGCTTCATTTCTTTAGTTTGCCGTGGCTTACGAACTAACAGATAGATTCATGAAGCTAATTTGCGATCGCAATTGCTGCGAATTAGCAATTGCGACCGCAAATTGAGGAAAAGCAATTCATTAAATTGAAAGTCGCAAAAGTGCGGAAGCGCTAAAATAAAATAGCGAATTCGCTAATAAATTCGCAGAATCCTGAAACCTGCCGATTTGCGAACAAGAAATAGCGAGAATCCAAGGATTCTGCGAAATCATTAGCGAAAGCGCTAAATATTCGCTATTGCCATTCATGAAAAATCGCAGATTGCGAAAAACACGAAAAACGCAAATAGCGACGCGCAATTTAAGGAGAACCCAAACCAGGTGGTAGCCAGCAAAGAAAAAAAAAGTTGATTAATGTTAACTGCATACAGGTGCTGGCCTGAGCAAACACACTAAAGGACATGCAGCTGGAGACTGAGGACTCTCACAATGCCAGGACTCTACATGGTGGTCAGGCGGCGTAGGCTGCAGCGAGCAGTACAGAACAGGCGTAGGATCCAGGAGCGGATATTCCGGCAGCGGGTGACCCTTCTGGGCCAAACCAGGGAGCAAATCTATGCCAAGTACCGCCTAAGTGGCCCAATGATCATCAAGCTGATCCAGGACCTATACCCCCTGCTGCAGCATCCAACAAGGAGAACCAATGCCGTTCCCACCCATGTACAGGTATTGTGCAGCCTGCACCTACTGGCCTCCGGAAGCTTCCAGGGGATAGTTGCTGTCGCTAGGGGTATATCCCAGCCCACCATGTCCCGCTGCCTAAGGAGTTTCCTCGATGCAATGCTGACCCGGCTACACCACTACATTTCATTCCCCACCACCCAACAGGACCTAAATGACACCAAGCTCAAATTCTACAACATTGCACATTTTCCGCATGTTATTGGATGCATTGACTGTACCCATATCCACATCTGCCCACCAGCACAAACGGAATACATGTACCGCAACCGCAAGTCCTACCACTCCCTCAATATCCAGATGGTGTGCAATGCAAAGAATTACATCACGGACATAGTGGCACAATATCCGGGCAGCACACATGACTCCTTCATCTTCCGGCACTGCGGCATTCACACACGACTGGCAAGGGGAGACTTTGGCGAAGGACACCTACTGGGTAAGTACACATGTCCCCAAATACTACACTTTGAGCATGTATCTGTGCAGAATAGGCACTCACCCTCTGCTCATTACCCGCAGGTGACAGCGCCTACGGTCTAAGTGAGTACCTCCTCACCCCATACCTCAACCCTGCCACACCACAGCAACGGCGTTACAATGCTGCACACATACGGACAAGAAATTGCATAGAGAGGACATTTGGCCTATTGAAGAGCCGTTTCCGCATACTGCACAAGACTGGTGGGGCCATCAAATACACACCTGAGGTCTGCTGCCGCATCGTGGCTGTGTGTGCAATACTCCACAACATTGCTACCAAGCGCAGGATACCAGTGGAGATATCTGGCAGTGAGTCTGAAGGTGACAACCGGCCGCCTCCACATGTACGTCATGCACGCGGAGAAGATCCTGCTGAGGGACACAGGTGCCGCAACCACATCACTATTAACTGTTTCTAGTGCACCCATTCCCCTATCACAACACTGCACCCATGCATGACTAATGTAATAATGACATGAGTGTGAATCATCTTTGACCATTATTCTTTATTGTTTATGCACAATAAATTGGCCTTTAATCATTGAACTGTCTGATGGAGAGAGTATTGCTCCATACCTCCCCATGCTGGGGTAGGGGGTTAGCAGGGGTTGACTGCATGGCCTCCCTCAGAGTGTGTGAGTCCTTACGGTCGGTGACGACGAGACGCCCCAAGTCGTCTCTCTGCATCCTGAGGGACGGTGTTGGCCCCAGTTGCTGATGTTGCCCTGCTGCTGCGGCGACGTGCAGGCATCGTTGGCAAGGATGCACTGCTGTTGGTTGATGCAGCCTCACTTGCGTCATCAGCCCCCTCTGCTTCTTCATGGGCAGTGGCCTGGCGACCGAGCACTGTTGCAGTGAGTAGGTCTAGTGACCTCACCACATCCTGGCAACACTGCACCATCTGGGCCTGCATGGCGAGTGACCTTCGTACCAGCTGTGATGTAGCATTACCAACTACATGATTGGACCTAGTGTAGGCCGATAGGCGGGACAGTAGTTGGCGGTGGCGTCGGCGGGTCATGTCCTGCTGGGCTACAAGCAGCTGGTTGTTTTCACGGACTGCAGCGGTCATCTGGGCTATGTGTTGGCCGTTCGCCTGCATCTGTGTGAGCATTGCTGCCATGTGACGCGCCTGTGTGCGATGCACCGCCAGCATGCGGCGTTCAATGACCAGGCCTGGATCTGGTGTTTCAAGTGCCCTGCAGGTGCCTGCTGGGCCCTGGCGCTGCTGGTGCCTCAGTGCGCTGGTGTGTGATCTGGCACCAGCTGTGCGCCTCGTCTGCCTCCGGGGTGGTGGTGGAGCCTGTACCACTGCTGTGGCTGTTTGCTGGGGTCTTGGCTGCACAGCTGTGGCTGCAGGGGTGGCCCTGTCCGCATGGGGTGGTGGTGGTGGTGGTGGGAGCACTGCTGGTGGCTGTGATGGGCCGGGTAGTTGGGAGGACTGGCCCTCACCCTGAGTGTCCTCCTGGCTCTCGGCGATGCGCAGCGCCTCGCTGTCTGCGCTGGCTTGCTCACCTGCACCTGTAATGTGAAAGGGTGCATGATTAAAGTCATGTATCTTGCGCATGCAATGTTGATACATGCATTCAGCCTTGCTTTCCCTGACTGGCTTTTGGATTTACTTTGCATTGACTGCTCTGGCAGTGTTGGGCTAACTGCGGGTACATGATTACACTACAACTTCCACAATGCAATGGGGCTTTTTTGGTGAGCATGGGCTGCATTGTTGGGGATGTCATGTTGCTAGCTCAGGACTTAAGGGCATTGTTGGGGGACTGGGTCGCAGTCGCATGGCACTTACCTTCAGGTTGTTGGCTGGGTTGAGATGAGTCCAGCTGAAGGACCCCCACGCAGGCTTCAGGCGCAATGGTGCCCTCAATCAGGTCCTCCAATGGGGTGTTCGGTGTGGCTACAGGATCCCCTCCACCGGTGGCCAGTCGCTCCCAAGCCTCTCAGCAATCCGCTCCTTAGAACGACCTCTCAGGCCGTACCAGCGCTTTTTTAGTTCGTCAATTGTGCGCTGGGTCACACCAACAGAATTGACCTTCGCGCGGATGCGCAGCCAGATCCTGCGCTTCTCTGCCTCTGGCACCCTCTGGGAGTCTTTTCCAAAGAGCCGGGCATAATCCTTGCAGACCCACTCAATTAGGTGCTCCAGTTCTAATACGAAAAACTTAATTTTCCTCTTTCTCTCCTGCCTACTGCTCCCTGCTGCATCCTGGGACATCTTGGCAAACTTTTTCTGGCTGAGGTGCTGCACAGTGTTGGTTTTGGTGCTCCTCAGTTTCCTGCTGCCACTCCCTGGCTCTGTGTTCTGTTTGTGGGTGTGGTGAGCCTACATCCTGGTTGTGATGTCATCAGTGGGCTCGAAATGCGACTTCCCGTTTTTGCGATCACGCAGTTAGCGAGATCGCAAATAGCGATATCGCTATTTCAACATCAAAAATTACCGATTCTGCGATTATTTTGCGATTGCGGCAAGATCGCAATCGGCAATTGCGATCTTTTGCGAATCGCATTTTTTGCTCGCATTTGTACATGAATTGCATTTTGCGATTATCAAACTGCGAATCGCAAATTTTCGCAATTTGCTAATCGCAGATTGGTACCTTCATGAATCTGGCTGTAAAACTGCATTCCACATCAGATCTGCTTTGTTGGGAGTTAGAGTATGAAATATTTTATCCTGTATCCTACAGGAAATCTTAGGGTTTCAGTCAGAGAGTTAATGATTTATATACTGTTGATCATGTTACCTGGCTGCGCTCCCAGACTGTCATGTTTAAAGGGACATTTCTAAGTAGGACTTATATCCCTTAAATGGGACATTAACAACAACCCTCTACCACCATATGACCTAAGGAACTTGTAGCCCCGACAACGCCAAGAGAAGGTAGACACCTGAGAGTAAACATGGATTTAGACCTTTCCTTAATACTGCATGCTAAAAATGTCACTAAGAGTGCAATCTATCCAATGAAAACACTATGCCGTATCTTCCCATAATTTGCATATCAACATAAACTACAAGTGATACTCTTGCCTATAATCGCCAAGTTTGACTATGCCAACAACCTATACCTTGTACACTCACATTCATTTTATGAAAAATACAGAGCATCGAAAAAGCTGCTACAAGGCTTCTTCTCCACCTTCAGTCCAGTCCTGCAGTCTCTCCAATGGAAGCCTAAAGATAGAAGGGCAGTGCTAAAGGCCGTCAGCATTGTCCACAGAGCCTCCCAAGGAAAAGGACCACTATATCTTCAAGTTAAATTCAAGCAATATGAGCCAAATAGAACCCTGCACTCCTAGTTTGCACCTCATATCATCATACCACCGTACCTTAAGAAGTCTGTAGAAGGCACTTTTTTCTTAGTATAAGGCCCCAAGCTCTGGAACTCACTACCAGCCAGTATTAGAAACACCCAGGTGCATATATACTGCAAAAAACAGTTGAAAACCGGTCTATTTCCTAGATGACTGCACCACCCACATCCCGATAACAGAGCCCAGAAAACAGTTGCACCTTGAAGCACAATCCTCAGCTCAGAGCCCACAAATTGCAAACAACTCAACCAGCAACCTGCTGTCATTATGTAGCTAAGCAAAAAAAGGGTTGACCTATGGTTCGCTTTGGCATTATATGGCTATGTATTTCCATATTCAACAGTTATGACCCACAATAATTCTAAAACCATAATACACCGCGATCAGCAACAAATTGTAACTTACACCTCTTAAATTCACAATAGACATATCTGCTATGAGGATTGTCCATGGCCAGCACTGTGAAGACAAAAACAAATCACCAAATTAACATGCATAGAATAACTGTAGAGAGCTGTAACACATTACTACACAATTTGGAGGACTTTAATATAGTCCATTCACTGCAGGTCCCAAATATCTGTACAGTTTGACCAATTCTTAACATCTCACAAAGACACTCATATAATGGATGATAATAGAAAATGTCCATCCTAACGTATTTCCACTTCTCTCTCCCTTTAGCCATGCCAACTCAGGTACACAATTATAACAAACAATCTCAGATTGGACAACCCAGTGGGCTACTCATGTAGGCAAGTGCTTCAGCGCCCCACATAGGGGTAGTAAGTGCTATATAAATGCTGTAATATAGTACAATACAATATAATACAGCAGAGGGTGGCGTTCTAAGAAGGGCAACTATGCCTTTAATTGAACAGTATCAAACTGTCTCTGACGATTACTCTGCTTTTATGTTGACAGTGCTGGAACCTCTCTGCACATTTTCTTTCACTGGGAACAATCCATTACATACCTAGCAGAATGATTTGTTCATTTCAAACCCTTCTTGTACAAGTTAACAAATTCTGTAAAGCTACGTTGGGAGGACAAGGCTTTTCATTATGTGCTCCCAAGGTATGTAATAACCCTCCAAAATATCTCCAGTGTTGTTTAAATCACTTTACTTTCAGAGAGCAACTAAACATGCTTTTGTTTTATTCATTCGTTTCTTTAGCTTTTAACTTGGATTTGTTCTTAGTGCCAGAAGGCCTGCAGGCATCAAATGGGCTTTACAAAACATTATAACAGATGGGCGTGGTCAACCATCATGGCCGTATGGACATGATCCAAGAAGGTTCTGCTAATTACCCTACAGATATCCTGTGATCAACTAGAGGTGCAGCTGAAAAGAGTGCGTAGCCCTCCTTCCTCGGGAGGTGGGAAGAGGCCTAGAGACCTCCTGGCTAAACTGAACTCTTTCAAAACCAGAGAACTGATCCTCCAGGCAGCTCAAAAGAGTGACACTATCTCTTTCCAAGGGCCGACCTGTTCTCCGTACCAAGATATAGCCCCCGCAACTCTGGCATGACGCCTGCAATTTAAATGAGTAACAGAAGCCCTGCATCGAGATTGTGTCAAAAATCGCTGGGCTTATCCTTTTGGCATCAACTTGGAGCTTCACAATCAGCAACACCACTTCACGTAGCTTGAGGGTGCAGTTTCTTTATTAGGCCTCCCTGTACCCGCACCAACAGGACCTGGGGGACATGGCAAGAGGATATCATCAGATTCCCTCAACCATACTATTACAGGAACATGGCGTTCACAGAGGAGAGGGAGACTCGATGGCAAGAGAAGAACTTTGGTTCAGACTCCTTCATATTTCTCGCTGCAATTGACAACTATGCATTCTGAGACTTGCAGAGCTGTCCCTCCGGCAGACTTTACATTTTCCTTCCTCTTAATTCGCAATATTCTGGAGTTTTTAATTGTACATGCTATGCAATTGACTGTTGGGAAGTATTCCTCAATACTGTTCCTTTTGCTTTCACCCTGTCTAATTTCATTCAGGATGGTTATCCTAAGACCGGGCATCAGACACCTTTTGATAAATAGATGCAATCTGTGAGGTGTTTTGGCAGATTTCTGTCCATTGCGCCCGCAAGGTTTGAATTTCAGATGGAATTACTAGTTCAGAGGGAGTACAGACTCCCTAGCTCATATTGTTTATGTTTTTTATTCTTTGCTTTGCTGCATGGCTGGAATTGTGACCTCTAAACAAGGGGGGACCAGATGGTGGGGAGGTGGGCACAGATTTGGAGAGTCGCTTGATGGAGGGTGTGGGGTCGATTGGCTTACCCCTTTGTTCCTCTGAGTGGAGACCTATAGAACACACAACTCAAACACCCTCATATGATTCTTAACACCTAAACATGGAATGCGAAGGGGCTAAATTTCCCCACCAAATGCCACCATCTCTAGAAATATATTCATGACAGACGCCTTGATATCATAGCCCTCCAAGAAGCCCATTTCAAATGGAGTGAACACTTCGTCACAAACCGTACCCACTAATATATAAAGAATCTGCTACAACTAAACATAATGGAGTCGTGCTTCTCTTCTATTCCTCTGTGAAATTTCTAATTACGGATAGCAAATCAGATAAAGAAGTGAGGATTCTGATGGTCAAGGTCGCCTCTGCACCATTGCCAGGGTGTACGCCCCTAATTCAGGTCAATCTGAATTCCTCCTCTCCTTCCTCTCACTGCTGGGTGGGTTTGCTGAGGGATATATCAAATTGCTGGGTGATTTCAATCTGGTGTGGGACCTGACCGTAGACAGTATTCATCCCCACAGAATGCAGGCAGGTATATTTACTAAAAGATGCTGGAATCTTAACATGGGGAGACCTGTTTTTTGAAGGGGAAATGCTTTCCTGGGAACATCTAGTGAGTCAGGTAGGCCCCAATCTTTCCAGACTTAAATTTCTGCAAATCTCAAGCTGGGCGCAAGCACAAAAATTGGGTTCCACACGCCTCAAGCAACAACCTTTGGGAGGTAGTAGCCAACTAGAATCTTGTCTACTTGATAATTTACCAAAGTCTAAAGAGGTTTACTGAGGTACTGGGTTTTTAAGAACCGGCACAGAACCGGTAACCCAGCGGTGCCAGGGAATCAACACCCAGAGACCTCGGGTTCTTCCTGATCCAGACCACAGAAACTCAGAGTCTTCTAGGTGAAGTCAAAGATTAGTTTATTGGCTGCAACCAAGGTAACAAGTGTCCTAGAAGTACAATACGGGTATGTTCTCAGGAGACTGCACACTTTTAGAAAGTCAGGCTTCTCTTCTTATACACAATTTTGGGCTCCAGGCAAAACATTCTTGGTTGTAAAGTAAATCGTTAACATTTTTAGTACAAAGAAAAAGCAGAGTCATGATGACATGTCCATATTTCACTTCGTGCTGCCTACAACAAATCATTTGGCAAGGCCCAACATTTCATCAGATATCACTGGACCCCTAATAAAAACGGGCACCTCCCCACCATAAAGTAAGGTGAAGCAAAAGAGTGGAGATAGATGTGAGCGAGATATGGCAGGTGTGCGCGCTGAAATGGTTTTATGGTTTGTTAAGCCTAGATGCTATCTTGCTCGGCCACTGGGAGGGGAACTGGCTTAACGAGTTCGGCCTGGGGCAATGGTTCCAACTTGTACAGGTCATGGAAAAGTCGATTAAGGAGTATGTGTCCTTGTGGAGTTGAATTCAGCTGGATTAAGGCCTATGTAAAGGGCAACACATTAATAGAATGTAAATGACGATTTCGAGGTGAAATCGTCACTCGAATATGCTGAAAATACATGTACATGATGTACTCGTCATTGTCGGTCTTTTGATACCAAATTCGTCATGTTTCGACGATGTTTTAATTCTCGAGTCCAGAACTATTATATGAATCCAGATTTTCAGAACCACAAACCCTCCTTTTGCCCTTACATAGGCAATTAATCTATCCTCATGTTAGTCTGAGTCCAGATCTATATTCCTAAAGTCATTGAGATGTTGCTGTAACATCATTCTAGTACTTAGTTCATCTCTTGACACAGGCTTCCTTACACATGATGTAACACAGAGGCCACATATTGCAGGAGCACACTGTATGCACAGACAGAACAGGAAAAGAATGGCTAAGACCATCCCAATGACCATTAGAATTTTCCATCCCCAGGCAGATATCAGTTCCCAGAACCATCCCATAAACGACCAATCTCCTTTATCAACATGAATAGATTCGGAAATCTTATGTAGTTTGGAGATGGCCCTGTACACTGTTGGAGCATTATCTGGGATGAAAATGCAACAACTAGACTGGATCAATTTGCATACTCCACCTCGGTCTGCAAGTATAACATCCAAAGCGACCCGGTTCTGAAGGGTCATAAGTCGATCCGACTGGAGCTCAGCAGTCAAGTTACTAAGGGCACCAGCAGTTTCGGTCACGGTGGACTCAACTACCCTTGTTAATTGCCTTATGTTTCTACTGTTAGCCATGGATCCCCAGAACGGCAGAAAACCCTTTGCAAAGTCTCCAAATTCTTGACCTGCAGTGTCTTCTTTACTCAAAACACCTCTAACTACCCTTGTCCGGTGGTAATCCGCCGCTGCTGTGTAGGTGGGAGGCAACAGGAATGAAACAAAACATGAGCCCGAGAAGTCAGGGGGCAACCATGTATAGGCTCTATCATGGCAGATGAAATAAGTACCCTTAGCGGCTAAAAACGCAGGGGAAGTCGGAGATCCAAAAACATACGTTTCTGTACAGATACTCTTCCCTAGCTGAGCTCTGGGATTCTTGCCAATACCTTGCAGACACAGGTGACCTTGATGGGGTACGATCCAGATAGGGGACGATCTTTTGGCTTGCTGTTTTTCACTTAAAGTAGTGCCATATCCGGTCACGTTCCAACCTACATATGCAAGTATCTCATCATCCGGAGTATCTTCATAGGAAGTTACTTCCTTGATCATGTCAACTATACCTTTGACTAAGGCGCTAGTCTTGAGGTTGTCTTTTACAGAACGTAGGGGTTGGATTTCTCGTGCATATATGAACATTGTCCTATATGCCCATACTGAACCATTGTGACTAAATGGCAGGACCAAATAGGGGATACCTTTATCCGTTGTGTGAGGCATGAGACCGCACACCCAACAGTTAGTTGTGTTCATTACAAGTTGGTGTTGGTGTAATAACTGAACAAAGGAGTTATTAACGAACTCTAATCTCCTATTTGATTCGTGGTCAGGCAGAGGGTGGAAAGAATGAGAGGAAATAGTAGGAGGAGGTATGGGTGATGCAGTGGGTGCAAACGTTACATTGAAAGAGAATAAAACATAACTTATCAAAAAGATCATTACGCTGGATAGCATAAAAATACACAATATTATAAAACTTTTCTTTGTCATCGTGTCACACAGTCTCTGCTTAAAGTTCATTTGTTTGGCAGGTCTCTCCACATCAGGAAACTCCATCCTCTCTAAGGTGCTGCCCGCGGTGGGAGGTTGATTCTGCTAAAGGATGCTTCCGTCAGTCTAGGGCAACTCCCTTGGGTCCAACCAGAACCACCGACCTAACGTCGTCAGCTGCACCCAAAAGACTTTAATCAACCGCGGCCCTAGCAGCGGAACCCGGATGGCGGTTCGAAAAACAAAAATAAGCAAGTTTCCTAAATGGGAGAGCTGTACTTTCAAAAAGGGTATTTGGGAGGAAAAAAGGATATTTTATTTGTCCATAGGTCTTGGTCTCAAATCATAAAAAGGAATCACTTGTGTAAGTTCGTTTTTCTCGGTAATCACTTGTGTAAGTTCGTTTTTCTCGGTCGCAAATTGTAGCGTCTTTTTCCTGGTACTGTCTGGTCCTGAAACAGGAGTTCAGGCTCCAAAAAGTTCAATTGTTCTGATAGTGGCACAGTTTCTTGAAAAATGTTCTCGCTTTCACATTCAGGGTTAGTTTCTTTTACACGATCATCGCTGAAAGGTATGACATGTGGCACAGTTGTAAGCTCTGAGTCAGTGACACCTTTCTGGACCCACTGGTCATGTGGCGGAGGTGAAGGGATTCTCTTGCAATGGACCCCGTGGATCCAGTTGGCCTTCCCCTCCACTCGAACAGCTGACCTCGTGGAAAGAAGGACGAGATGCGGCCCGGTCCACCTGGGCTGGTCGTTCTTTGTCCTCTGAAAGTTTTTCACGAGAATCCAGGATCCAGGGACAATGGAGTGACCTGGAGTCTCAGAGACCGGAGGCAGGGTGTTGTGGACCTGTTGATGTAAAACACGCAATTTAGCCGTCAATTCATACAAGTAATCAAGCAAAATAGGGTGTTGCAGCTCGCTGAACTTCGTGGGCCTAGGCACTCCCCATATGTTGGCTGGCCGGCCAAAGACAATTTCGTAAGGGCTGAGTTTCACTCGCGAATGCACAGTCATTCTGGTTGATAGGAGTGCTAAGGGTAGAGCGTCAGGCCATTTAAGACCTGTGCTCGCTTGGATTTTGGCCAATTTAAGTTTTAAAGTGCCATTGTAACATTCTACTAATCCAGCTGATTGGGGGTGATTTGCAGCGTGGAACTTCTGCCTAATGCCTAGCCCTTCACACACTCTTTTCATCACACGACCCACAAATTCACTTCCGTTGTCAGACCAGACCATTCTAGGCATTCCGAACCTGGGGAAGTACTCTTTTACAAGGGCTTTTGCTGTGGACAAGGCAGTATTGTCTTTTAGGGGATAGGCTTCTACCCATCTTGAGAAGGCACAAACAACAACAAGCACATATTTTAAGTTGTTGCACCTCTCCATGTGTATGAAATCTAGCTGCAAAACCTCGAACGGATACGTAGGAGGTGCAAAATGACCAGCTGGACTTGGGGTTCCCCTACCAGGATTGTGCTTCAGACATACCATGCAATTCTTGACAACATTCTCTGCACACTTGGGAATCCCTGCATTCTTCCATACTGGGGCCAACAACTCGCAAATCCCTTTCACGCTGATATGAGCCATTCCATGAGCCATTGTAACCACTGCAAGCACATATGCATCGGGTAACAACCATCTCGGATTCTCTGTCAATTCAACCCAACAACCATTTGCATCCATTCTACCTGTACTTTCTCTCCACGTGCTCAACTCTTTCTCTGTGGCCTCAGCTTGGATGGACTTCACACTCTCTATCGTGTCCTCACATATTCCAACATCGCCAGTCCATCTTTCAGGGCCTGCGACATACATTCGGCTCATCACATTCTTTGCCGTTCCTTTAGCGGTCTCATCAGCAAATGCATTTCCACGACCAACATCATCAGTCACCTTCTTGTGAGCACTACATTTCACAATCGCCATCTGCAGAGGCAAGGTCAGTGATTCAAGAAGCTCATTCACCAACTGACCATGCTGAATCTTAGCTCCATGCGAAGTCAGAAATCCACGTTCTCTCCACAATCGTCCAAAGCTGTGAGCCACTCCAAACGCATACTGACTATCAGTGTAGACAGTCACTCTCATTCCTTTAGACAATACACATGCTCTCGTTAGTGCAACTAATTCTGCGGCTTGAGCTGAACCATGTGGTATTCGTGCAGTTTCAACGACTGTGTGCAAAGTTGTGACAGCATATGCTGCAGTCACGTCACCATTTGGGAGCTTAAAGCATGAACCATCCACCCATAATGTACCATCACATTCAGTAAGAGGAGTGTCAAATAAATCCACTCTCCCTTTTGTCTCTTCCTCTGTTGTGAGGAAACAATCGTGCTGCTCCAGAGCATCTGATTCTTCTGCAATTGGTAACAACGTGGCTAGATTCAAGGTACTGCACCTTTTTATATGCACATGGCTCGCTAGCAGCGTCAATTCGTAACTGGACAGTCGAGCACTAGTTAAGTGCTGTGTCTTGGTCCTATTTAACAATGTGTCTACTGCATGCGGGACCATCACGATTAGTGTATTATTCATTACTAGACCAGCAGACTGTCGAATAGAAACAGCTGCTGCTGTGGCTCTTAAACAACTTGGCAATGCTTGTGCTACCGGATCCAAAGTTGACGAAAAATAGGCGCATGGGCGCTGTCTACCTCCAAATAACTCAGTCAACACAGACAATGCACAGCCTTCCTTCTCGTGGACATACAATGTGAAAGGCTTACTGTAGTTGGGGGTACCTAACACAGGAGCCGAACATAATGCTGTGCGGAATTCGAGAAAACTTTTCTGACACTCTTCAGACCAAGGAATGGGATTGGGTGTATTTTTACACGTTAATGCCACTAAGGATTTGGCCAATAACGAAAAATTTTGAATCCACTGTCTACAGTACGATGTAATGCCCAAGAAAGCACGCACTTCTCTCTGTGTTCTTGGCACATTCAATTTCGCTATTGCCTGAATTCTTTCTGGGGTCAGTTTCCTTCCCTCCTTCGATAAGAGGTGACCTAAGTAGGTCACTTCTTGTCGGCAATATTGAAGCTTGGAAAGTGACACCTTGTGATGCAGATCACACAGATGACGCAATAATGTCAATGTGGCCTTTTTACAAATTTTCTCAGTGTCTGCAGCAATGAGCAAATCGTCCACATACTGTACAAGAGTGGCACCTTTAGGCAAAACAATCGTGTCAAGCTGTGCTTTCAAAGCTTGACTGTATATTGAGGGGCTTTCACAGTAGCCTTGAGGAGCGCGTTTAAAGCGGAAACTTCGACCTCCTAAACTGAAGGAAAAGATATCCCTGCTCTCCTCAGCAATTGGGATGCTGAAGAAAGCATTCTTTAGGTCAATCACCGAAAACCATGAAGCAGAAGCTGGAATCATAGTCAATAATGTGGTAATGTCGGGGACAACTGGGAATTGTGGCACAACTATCTTATTTACTTCTCGAAGATCAATCACGAATCTGTACACAGGTGGCTGAGAAGGGTCAGTTCGTTTTAAAACAGGCAGAACAGGTATTGCAAACATTGCCTCGTGTTTCCTCAATCACATCCTTTTCAATCAATTCGTAAACAATCGCTAGCAAAGCTTTTTCACCCTCATTAGATATTTTGTATTGGGGAATTCGTGGCATTTTGACATTCGACTTCAATGTTACAACATATGGTGGAATTTCTAAAAGACCTACATCATTAGGACCAGTAGCCCAAAGAATATCTGGGAGAAGTGACAATTCTGCTGGAAGTGCATCTCTCGACAAATACATGGGAGAAACCACTTTCTTACCTAAAGTAAGTTGTACTCCTGAGGGAGAACAGTACAAAGTCGCATACAATCTTTTTAACAAATCCAATCCTAGCAAATTTTCACCACAACCTGTCGTCAGAATAAGGGGTGCTTCGAATTCACAAGGACCAACAGAAAGAGATAAAGGGTCAGAAATCGGATTTCTAACTGGGGCGCCGGAAAAACCTACAGAAACGTTCATTTCGCCAGACAAAGGTGCGCCAGGGAGTTTGGAGTGCATAATAGAACTCTTTGTAGCACCAGTATCCAACAGAAAAGGTTCTGACACACCTGATGTAATCACCTCAACGTAAGGTCCACTCTGATCTACTGGAACTGAAACAACTCCCTCTCTTTGTCTATGGCTGTCCTAGCAATCATTATTCTCCCACTGCTCATCTTCTGTGTAATAATCATCAACGTAGTATTGAGCTGTCCTGTCAGATACGTTATTCTGCTGATCAAACCTGTTCATAGAGTTTTGTGGTGGAAGGGGACGTGTGTCCTGAGGGGCGTTTCCACGCCCTCTACCTCTAGGTGCTTGCTGACTGCCACGACCTCTAACACCAGAAACTCCATTTGCACGTTGTAATAGAACAGGACAATTATACTTGTAATGACCCTCTTGTTTGCAATATAAACACTGGTTGGGGCCTACAGGTACACGGGGTTGAGTATACTCGAATCTTTGCGAGTTTCTCTGATACTGTTGAGGCTGCTGAAAAGTATTTTGGTAGTGATTTTGACCATTATTATTTTGATTACCACCACCACGTGGCGGATAGGCTTGCTGTAGCAAAACCTTCGTTTTCAGTTCTCTAGTTTTCTTTTCCACTTTATCTTTCTCATCTTTGTCCCTATTCTCGTAATATTGTGCGGTAGCTAATATCTGGGCTGAAGATGAGACTGCCGAAGAACTTTCTGAATCTTTTAATTTTTTACACAATTCTGGAAGCAGATTGTGCACAAATTTATCGACAAATAATCTCTGACCACCTTCTGTGGTCATATCTTGACCGCTGTGGTCGACAAATGTTTCTTCAAATCTAGTGAAGAAATCTGAAACAGTTTCTTCTTTCTTTTGCTTGCATGCAGACAACTTATCCCAATTTACGCGTATTGCAGGCATTATCGTTTTCATGTAATCTACTATTTTACCAGGGAGTTCTGCTATCAAAGGCTCAGGCTTGGCACCACCAACTTGTCGGGCATCTGCAGCAGTAATATTAGCCCATGTGTCACCTAATTCCTGGTCATGATCTATATGACGAATTTTACCCCATAAAGGCTGTGGAACAACATTCCCAAAAAACATATCGATATCGGGCAAATTCATTATACATGACCCAGCAGTTTGTGACAACTCTTTATAGTACCCTGCAGGATTTTTACGCGGATCTGGTAATGTTTGTTTGAGTGCTAAAACTTCAGCTCGCTTCCATAGGACATGTACCCATACACGCTGAAAGTGTGGCAGAATAGGTGGGACAGCAGTCGTGTCACCCTCTCTCCATTGTGGGGGAACTTCTCTCATAGGGTATTGTCGCGCCTTTTTCCTACTGGATGTATTAGATTCAGATGGTGACCCAGAACTGCTTCCCTTACTCCGATATGATAACAACATTTCAACTGCTTTCTCCACATCTGGACCTACAATCATACCCTCTCCGAACCTAAACCGTACACGACACATTTCTCGTGGGATGCATTCCTGATCATTGTCTTCTAAATCCTCGCAAAGGAAAACACACATCTGTTCGAAAACATATCTCTGTGTCGCTGCTTCCCATTGATGGAAGACTTCCATGACAGACTGTACATCATATTTTACGGTGTCCATGACCCATTTCCGTGCTAAACTATTCAGTGAATCTCTCTCTTGATAATCGGGTAGTTGACTTCGCAACTGTCTTCTTCCCATGTTAGGGGGTCGTAGTAGGCGACCCGAAAAGAGGTAAAAGAAGATTAGTAACAGTGCTGGCCATTTTCTGCCGAATGGAAGGTGAAACTGAAGGACAAACAGATGGAAAAACGGGGTGAGATAAGGCAGGGGTAGAGATAGCAGAAGAGGTATCAGGGGAAATAGAGGGGGCACTAGGCAAAATCGTAGAGGGAGCATTAGGAGACGTAAAAAGTACAGTAGGCAAAATCGTAGAAAACACAGGTGAAACAGAAGTGGTCGGTGGGCCTGGAGGAGGCTGCACCGAAGTAGTAGGAGCCAGCTGAAGAACAGCTGGTGGGTGCTGTGGAGGAGCAGGAGGCGTAGTTTGCGCAACTAAAGGTTGAGGGGGTGCTGTGGCATTTTGCGCATAGGGGGGTGGTGAATTTAGTAAATGCGACATTAACGGGTCTTTTTCACGCTCTTTTGCTGCCTCTTTCTGAAGAGACGGCAAAACTGGATAACACTTATCTATTGCCATTTTACGTTGCCTGTGCAACTGCTCATTCATCTGCTCTTCTTCATTATCTTTAAACTGCACAGCAGCTTGCATTATTGAAAGTCCCCCTTCTCTCTTATTTTTCTTAGCTAATTTAATTTCTTTTTGTTTGGCTTCTTTAGGCCATAAGCGGAAAGAGTCAAACATCGCCGGCCGGGCTTTCTTTTTAAAGAGTTTAACTTCGAGGTTGTGTAAGATTTCAGAATCAAAGCTACCATATTGGGGCCATTTTAGAACACCATCTTTCCTGGTGTATTTAATCCATACTTCGTTGTAGGTGATGGGGCCTACCCCATGTTTCACATATAGCTCGTAAGTCGGAGTTCCAACTGGAGGAACCGGACATGAGTCCTCCAATCGGGAGTCCCTATTATTACTACCAAGACAAAACAAATTTCCAAGTCTAAGACTAGGCATCTTCGCTCTCTAGTCTAGTTCCAAACTTCAAAGGATTATCGATTACGATATTTCTCGTGAATACACGAGTCCTTCGGTTTTGGTGCTTGCAAGTACCAATACAAAACTTTGTATCCCAAAGATACCCAAAACTAAGTCCAACTAAGGACTGGGAGACGCTCCACTTATACTTAACTGAAATATCGATGACGTCACCAGAAGACTCGTCTCAGTGTTTCGCTCTACCAAACTTCAAGGGTCCAAATCAGGGCGATAGCCAGGGCAGCAGTCCTTGTAGCCGTCGGGAAGCGGGGAACCTCGCAGCAAAGACCTTCGGACCACGTCGACATGCAGGGGTCGATGAGGTGGTTGGCCGTCCTCCGGAATTTCCACACGAAGCTCCTCACGATCTTCAGGCTGACTGGTACCACTGGAATCGCCCCAAACGTTGGGCGCCAACTGAGGTACTGGGTTTTTAAGAACCGGCACAGAACCGGTAACCCAGCGGTGCCAGGGAATCAACACCCAGAGACCTCGGGTTCTTCCTGATCCAGACCACAGAAACTCAGAGTCTTCTAGGTGAAGTCAAAGATTAGTTTATTGGCTGCAACCAAGGTAACAAGTGTCCTAGAAGTACAATACGGGTATGTTCTCAGGAGACTGCACACTTTTACAAAGTCAGGCTTCTCTTCTTATACACAATTTTGGGCTCCAGGCAAAACATTCTTGGTTGTAAAGTAAATCGTTAACATTTTTAGTACAAAGAAAAAGCAGAGTCATGATGACATGTCCATATTTCACTTCGTGCTGCCTACAACAAATCATTTGGCAAGGCCCAACATTTCATCAGATATCACTGGACCCCTAATGAAAACGGGCACCTCCCCACCATAAAGTAAGGTGAAGCAAAAGAGTGGAGATAGATGTGAGCGAGATATGGCAGGTGTGCGCGCTGAAATGGTTTTATGGTTTGTTGAGCCTAGATGCTATCTTGCTCGGCCACTGGGAGGGGAACTGGCTTAACGAGTTCGGCCTGGGGCAATGGTTCCAACTTGTACAGGTCATGGAAAAGTCGATTAAGGAGTATGTGTCCTTGTGGAGTTGAATTCAGCTGGATTAAGGCCTATGTAAAGGGCAACACATTAATTCGAGGTGAAATCGTCACTCGAATATGCTGAAAATACATGTACATGATGTACTCGTCATTCTCGGTCTTTTGATACCAAATTCGTCATGTTTCGACGAAGTTTTAATTCTCGAGTCCAGAACTATTATATGAATCCAGATTTTCAGAACCACATTCCAACTTTTATAATTTAATCTTAGATGAGATAGATGGAGCATTTCACCTTCCGGTCCAGCTGTGGGGCTCTTTACTGCCTGCAGCAAATGTGAATGAACTTTGGTTAACATCTTGCAACGTTCTTTGGGATATTGTTAAACCTGCCTGGCTACGCAGAAACCATCTTTTCACCCTTCATAGGGCTTACTATTCTCCCCAGAGGTTGTCCAAATTTTCAACAGGTCCACCAGTGGCCTGTCCCCGATGCGGCCAAGTAGCAGCCTCAGATGTTCATATGTTTTACGACTTCCCATGTTTAACATCCTTTTGGCAATCAATAGGCAATATATTAACATCATCAATAGGCTCTACTGTGAATATAGATCTCAGCCTAGTAATCTTTGGGGTAATGGACAAAAAACGTAGTACTAATATCAACCTCTTGTTCTACTCAATGCTGGTGGCACGACGCGAGATTTGCAGGCACTGGAAAGAGGTCTCTCCTCCGACACTATATGGCTGGAGTACTTCGATGTTTCATATATAAAAATTGGACCTTTGCAGGACTGGAAATCCCGACAAAAGAGCTTTTTGGTTGAAACTTGATGGGTTCCAATAAATAGAGCTGGGTTTTTTTTTTTTTTTTTTTTTTTTCCCCAGCTCCAATGATTATGAAGCCATGACACACTCTTTCTGCTCTATCACCTACGTCCTTGCTTGTACATTTAAGGTCAATTGGTGGTAGCGACATTGGTGGAATCTCGCTAATGGCATACATTACCGAAATAGTATACAAGGGCTTGTGATTATTTGTGAAATCGACATGACTGTAGGGTCCGGGCGCCTCCTTATTACGATCGACCCCCTCTCAGTCTTGCACTGTGACAGTATGTCTTTTTCTCATATCACATTTTTCCCAGTCCACGGTACTATTGGGCCAGCCATGGTTGAGATGAGGAGTTAAAAAAAAAAAAAAAAAAAAGGTCGCCTCTGCACCATTGCCAGGGTTTACGCCCCTAATTCAGGTCAATCTGAATTCCTCCTCTCCTTCCTCTCACTGCTGGGTGGGTTTGCTGAGGGATATGTCAAATTGCTGGGTGATTTCAATCTGGTGTGGGACCTGACCGTAGACAGTATTCATCCCCACAGAATGCAGGCAGGTATATTTACTAAAAATACAAAATCAGCACTTCGCCAACTGAGTTTACTAGATGCTTGGAGGGCTCTTAATCACACTACTAAACCTTCTTTTCCCACTCTCATCATACTTATTCCAGACTTGACTATATTTTCATCAGCCAACTCTTGCAACACAGTCCTTTACCCACCACTATATACACCGTATTACTCTCGCGAATCATGCCCCATAGATGTTTTTTCCTAACATTCTCAGGTGTGACCGCCAAGTTCGAGAAGAACCCCATAAAACTATTAGAGAATACTTCCAGCCGAATAAGCCCCTAAACTCTCTCAACAACCCGGGACGCCCTTAAGGTGGTTCTACAGGGAAAATGTATATCTCTGATGACTACCCTGACCCAACAAAACACAAGGAATGAAAAGCATTAGAAGCTGACCTCCTTCAAGCCTGAAAGAGCCCATAAAGCCTCACGCACTCTTACCCTTCAGAGGAAGGTTACTGCCCTAAGGGGAAAGATCAAAGCTATATATGCCCATAGGGCAGAATTGACCCTCATACGCCTTAAAAAGACCACCTATGAGCAAGCCAACAAGGTAGGTTCACTACTAGCAAGACAATTGAGAACCAAGCAGAAAAAAGAATACATATCTCAGATACAAAAGGAGTCTGGGTTTGTTCAATGAACAGAGTAAGGAAAGGCTCAGGCCTTTTGAAACTTCTAGACACAACTTTATACCTCAGATCCTATGGATACTGTGGAACATCTAGCCTACCTGGATGAAGTTACCGTACCTCAAGGTTCCCTAGCCCTCAATGAAACCTTAAGCTGCCCTATAAAAAGATCAAATAGACTGGAGGACATCATGCCGGAATTAATACATCCAAATCAATCTGGCTTTATTAAAGGGTGACAAACCCAACACAATTTATGGAGAGTGGTCCACTTGGTAGAGAAGGCTACTAAGAAAAACATTCCGGCAATTCTACTGGTGCTAAATGCCATGAACGTTATTTTATTATTTTTTTTAATAATATTTTATTCAAAAGACAGCAAAGTCAATAAATCAGTCACATACAGGAATTTTACAACTGAATCTAGTTACACCATAGTCACATTAATAACATAAGAAGCAAGTCAGGAACATGGTCCAGTCCGGGACATTTCCAGTTCATGAGTTGGAGAGTCACATAATTCACCCCGGAATTTTTTCCAGTGTCCCCATTTCGTGTCCCATTTCGTGGGGCAACCTCTAATTTTGTACACAGTTTTCTCAGCAAGCATGCATCGATCTAACTCAGCCACCCAACCCACCACCAGGGGCCTCTCCGGAGACCCCCACCTCATGGCAATAGAGTGTTTGGCCAACAGGAAGGCTAGCGCCGCCCACTGCAATTCCAATTCGTTCAGGTTTGTGGCCCCCCATATGTTAAGGACACTCACTTTTGGGGATAGTGGAATCTGTTTGCCCAAAGAAGCCCTCATTTTACGTATGACTCCCTCCCAAAAATGTAGCACCTTTGGGCAGTTCCACAGGATGTGGTAGAAGGTGCCCGGCTGGGCACACCCCCCGAGGCATAGTGTGTCAGAGCGCCTGCCAATTTTAGCTAGTGTGAGAGCAGACATATAGGCTCGATGTAGGACTTTCAGTTGGATTAGTCGGAATCTATGGTTAATGGCCGACTCCCTAGGAGACATTAAAGCCGCCTGCCATTCCTCCTCTTCTAGAAGCCCCAGGTCTTCCTCCCATTTATTTTGTAAGGGTCAGAAGGTGTCGGGGAGGTTGTTACAGAGCTTACGATAGGAGAGGGATATGGCCTTTTCTGGAAGAGGGTCTGACAGTAGTCTATCCTCCAAGGGGGAAACCTCAGGTACGGAAGTGAGGTCGGGGATGGCGTTGAGGAGGGCATGTTTGATTTGAAGATATCTAAAGTGTTCTGTCGGTGCAAGGGAGTATTTGGATTGTAGGTCTGCAAAAGTTAGTAACTTGCCCTTTTGTACTAGGTTTCCCACTGTGGAAATCCCGATTGTGTCCAATTTGTCAAATCCATGGAGAAAACAAAGGGAACCCAGCTGTTGCGCCGACCACAGGGGGGTCGCTTTAGTGATTTTATGCGACCATCCCAAACACTTGTTGGTCTTATGCCATATCGTAAGCGTGTAGGCCATGGGCCCTACATATCTTTTCCTGGTTGGTTTACTATACAAGGCCCCCAGGTAGCCCTCCCGCCCGGTCTGGACCCTGTCAAGGAGATAGGCTGGATTTAAGGGGGAGCCGTGAATCCAATGATTGATGGCCACTAGCTGCGACGACCAGTAGTAGAGACGCAAGTTGGGCAGAGCTATACCTCCATCATACCAACCCTGGGTGAGTTTATGAAGGGATATACGGGATGCCCCGCCATCCCATAACAGTTGACGCATGTCACTCTCAACGGCGTCGAAGTAGGAGTCCGGGATTGGAAAGGGACAGTTTTGCAGGGCATATAAGAAACGCGGGAGTGCTAGCATCTTAAATAATGCAGCTCTGCCAGGAAGCGATAATGGAAGAGATCGCCAGTGTGCTACGTCGTTGTGGAGCCTTCGCAGGGGACCCATTAGGTTCCGGTCTAGGAACACCACTGGGTCCAGCGTGATGAAGATACCTAGGCACCTGAAACCATCCGGGGCCGTCTCAATGGTAAACCCCCTAGGCAGCTTGGGTGGGGGACCATGCAGCACATACATCGTAGATTTGGATCAATTAATCGAGTAGCCCGAGTATTTCCCAAAGTTTGTGAGGACATGGAAGCGACTGTTAATTGAGGATCGGGGAGAGGCTACGTATACCAGGGTATCATCGGCATTGAGAGGAATTTTGTCTAGTATCTCATCGTGCCATTGGAGGCCTCTAATAGACACGTCTGTGCAAACCCAGTGGGCCAAGGGCTCTAGAGTGAGGGCAAATAGTAATGGCGATAGGGGGCAACCCTGTCGGGACCCCCTGTGGAGCTGGAATTGTCGAGATGTGTCAATATAGACCCGCACCTGTCCCGATAGGTCGGTGTCAAGAAGTCGCACCCATTGGATACATTTAGGTCCGAAGCCAAATCTACGAACAACTTCAAAAAGATAGGACCGCTCTATCGAATCGAACGCCATTGTGGCGTCTAGGGACAAAATGGCAGCATCTTGTTGCATGGACGATTGCCGACTTAAGACGTTATTGACTCGTCTCAGGTTGAGGGCCGTATTGCGGCCTGGTAGGAAGCCCGATTGATCATCGTGGATCAGGGAGGGAAGCATGAGGAGCAGGCGGGCCGCTAGTAGCTTGGCTAGGACCTTGGCCTCTGCATTGATAAGAGAAATCGGTCTATAGGAGCCGCAATCAGAGGGTGATTTATTTGGCTTAAGGATAACTGCTATGGAGGCTAGCCTTTGAGCAGGGGGCAGGACTCCTCTATCTCGACTCTCTTCAAACATGTTCTTCAGATGGGGGACTGTTTCAGGGGCCATAGCTTTCAAGAACTCAATGGGGACACCATTGGGACCCATGGCCTTGCCAGACTTTACACTGAAGACTGCCGTGGTGAGCTCGTCTACAGTTATGTCGGCCTCTAGAGTCTTCTTATCGGACTCTGAGAGGGTGGGTAAGCGCATTTCCTCCAACAATTGCCTGGATTCTTCCGAGGAGCAGTGCGCTCTCGCTGTGTAGACTGTTACTAGATGGTCAGCGAAAGCTTCCGCGATGGCCTGCGGATCTACGATCGTGGACCCATCCGTACTCACTCCAGCATCTTTCCTGCAGCATCTCCGTGTTCATATATACGGTGTCGAGTGTGGAGTAAGCGGGCCTGTGCCTTCTCTTGAGCCAAGGATTTATATACAAGTTGTTGGGTACGGAGGCGGCGTGCTGTCTTGCCCGAGGGGGCTAAGTTATGCGACATTTCAAGACTAAGGAGGTCAGACTCTGCCTGAGAGATCTGTTCATCGTGTTTGCGTAGGTAACCCATTTTCAGTGCTAGTGCCTCGCCCTTGATAACCGCTAGGTATGCCTCCCATAATGTGACTGTGGACCTCACTGAACCGACATTTTCTTCCAAGTAGTGTCCTGTCTGTTTTAAGAGGCTGTCTCGTGCGTCAGGTATCTGGAGGAGCCAGGGATTAATAATTATGGGACCTCGGGTGAAGGGGCGATGGTACGTCAGTTCTACTGTAATAGGAGAATGGTCTGGGATACCTCGGGGAAGGCCCTTAGGTCGTGTGAAAAAGTCTGTGTCTGTTGCAGGGCAGAGAAAATAGTCGATACGGGACATGCTTCTGTGCGCGTTAGAGTAGTGTGTAAAGTAGGGCGTGTCGGGGTAGTAATACCTCCAGATATCTGCAAGACCCATTGCCTGGACGAAATCTGACAGAATAGTGCAAAGTCCGTGTGAGGCACGCTTGGGGTGACGATCTAAGCCGTCGTTCATAGTCATGTTTAAGTCCCCCCCTATGAGAAGTGTACCGGTAGGCAGGCCCAGTAGTCGGGGGCCAAGCTCCTTAAGAGAGTCCCGGCCTAAGGTCGGTGGGAGGTAAATAGACGCAAGATTCAAGGGGCGCCCTTCCCAGGTAGCCTCAACTAATGCAAAGCGGCCTAATGGGTCAACCCATGTAGCTGTGTAAGTGAGGGCTAGTTTTAGAATCGCCGTACCACAGGAGCCAGTAGTGAACCCGGCGTGGACCAGTAATCTGTAGCCACCTCTTTGGAGCGCCCGGCATGTGTTCCCCACTAAGTGTGTCTCCTGCAGCATTACTATGTCTGGGGAATGACGTCATAAAAACTGGAGGACTATACTCCATTTTATTTTGTGCCCCAGTCCATTAACGTTCCACGACATTATCGTGATAGTTCAGGAAATGGTTTGAGACATAGTGGTAGTAAATGTGGGGTTCTAGTCTATGACCAGGGGAAAGGTGATATGCACAACTATGTGTCGACGATGTCAAGGGCATGATGTCAGGGGGTACCCGAACGTCCCGGGGGGTAGGCAACCTCTGGAGAAGTTGACATTCCGTGGATGGACCCAATAAAGAAAGTGACTTGTGACTAGGAAAGACTTTGCGGTAAGCGCCAATGAAACCCCACAACAGATCAACAAAAGGTAACATTACCCTCCCTCCCCCTTTCCCTCCCCCCTCCCTGCTTCCCTGCCCCGGATTTAAAACTATCCACACCCCAACTCGGCAGAGTGCCTGTCGCCCTCCCAACCATATCAGGGGTGTTTGGTGAGCCGTTTAGGCCACTCGCCCGTTACAAGTAGTAAAGTAATCTGACATAAGAAGGTTACCACAAAAGGAAAGAAACATAACCCAGTGCTGTTTCACATATCATAAAAGATACAGTTTGGTTCATTAGTCCATCTCGTTCAGGGCAGGGGTTAGAGCCCTTCAGGGGAAGAAAGAAATATGGGTCTGCAACTCGTTGCTTCAATCAGTTCCCGCCTGTTGGGCGTAAGTCAGGTACGCAGGGTCCGAGCAATAAGTCCTCCAAAACCCATTATGGTAGGGAGTTGTCATTCCCCGTTTTCATTAGTTCCAGTAAATAGCTCCTGGCTTCCAGGCAAATTATCATCATGTGGGTGGTCGTCAGGGGAATCACGTTTTCCTCAGAGACCTCCCAACTCGGCGCCAGCCCTCGAGCCATTCCCACACCTCGTCTGGCGACAGGAAGAACCAAGCTTTACCGTCCATTTCCACACGTAACTTTGCAGGAAAGAGCATAGAATATTTTATGTGTTTGTCTCGGAGGACTTTCTTGACCTCCAGGAAGCTGCGTCTTTGTGTCTGCACCTTAACAGTGAAGTCCGGGGAAATCGTGATACGGGTGTTCTCTAGAAGTAAAGGCGGCCCGAGCGCGTCGTCTGTAGGATTGCGCCTCGGTCTCGAAAGTTAAAGACCCTCACGATGATGGGGCGTGGGGGAGCCCCCGGCTTCACCCTCCCTCTGGGGACTCTATGAGCCCGTTTGATTGAGAAATAGTTGGAGAGGTTTTTGGGCCGAAGATGTTTTGTGATGAGGTCCTCAACAAAGAGGTCTGCCGCTGGCAGTTCCATCCTTTCCGGAACTCCTAGGATATGGATGGTGTTCCGTCTAGCCCTCCCTTCATAATCGTCCAGGAGGTCCCCCATGAGTTTCTGCTGTGTCTGGAGCTGGGCGACTTGCTGTTGGAGGGCGGCGTGTCATCTATAAGGGCGGCGGTTTTGACCTCAACGTCCTTGACCCTTGTCCATTTTACGCAGGTCCGCTCTTAGTAGGGTCACCTCAATGTTAACCGAGTCAATGCAGGTCTCTAGGGAGGACCGGACCCCCGCAATTGCCTCCATAACGTCCTCAAGGGTGGGCGGCTTTCCTCCTGGCAATGGGGACGCAGGTTTCGGGTCTCCCGAAGAAGTTGCGACCTTGTTGTCGCCCCTGGAGCCCCAGAAGAGTTTGTTGAGCTGCCTCTGAGTCGATGACTTGGCCCCCTTGGACGACGCCATCACGGAATGCAGTACCAGCCCACCAGGGGAACAAACGGAAAGTAATTTGTGGTGCTAAGAGCTCTTCTTGGTGGCGACCGTAGCTGCAGTTCAGGCGGCCCCACAGTAGCATTACCTCGAGGAATGCAGTGGGGGGAGCCGCAAGTACCCCAGGACCTCAGCTCGAGCCCATCAAAAAACCAACCAAACCGGTCATTCAACCCCTGCCACTCCGGCACTTTCTTCAATATGAGTGTTTTAGCAGGGGGATTCTCGGAGGCCCCAGCTCCGCCCCAGGTGGCTCAAGTCCTGAGCAGCGATCTTCTAGGGCCAGATCGTGCCCCACTAGGAGACCCGGCAGTGACCACCCCCAGCCCTGGCTCAGAACCTCTTTGCCTAGGGGCCAGTACTCCCGCCGCCTCCACCGGGACTCCGATACAAGTCGGAGCGCTGGATCAGTCCTTCGGGTGCGGGGCAAGGCCGGTACCTCCTGTGCAGGCGTGGCGAAGCGCGGTGTGTTGGTCTCACCGTGGCTCGGACTCCACCAGCCAGCGCCGGGTGTTGAGCACCTCCGCTGTTTCCCCCAGTGTGGCGGAGGGCTGCCAGGGAATCGAGCCGCAGGGGCTACAGTTAGTTGGAGGGTGGCCGGGGCCTCCAGGAAGTATAGGCCCAGAAGCAGGGGCGTCACGTAGATGTCGTCCCGAAGCTATGGGCGGCTACAAGTCTCTGCTCCAGGGCGCCTCACCTGGGTCTCCAAGCGCCGCAACAGGTCTCTGTGTGCTTCAGAGGACTTCCGATCCACTCCGGTCGGTAGCCGAAGGGCAGGCTGTGGCGTCACAGGCCCGATCTCGTCTCCAGCTCCGGCAGTCGAAATAGCTCATTGCCGGACCTCTGCGGCGGGCGCCATCTTGGTTTCGTCCGGGGTCGCAGAGCAATCGGCTTTCTATTCCTTACGGCGCCAGTCAAGGGCCCCGCTTCGCTGCCCTGGTATGCGCCTCGGCTTAGTTTTGGGGTCCTCCCGATCTCGGGGGAGTCCCCGGTCAGAAAGCGGATGTATTTGTCGGATTATCGGGCGAGGGCCGGGAGCCGCGTTAGAGAGCGACCATTCCCTCCGGCTGCTGGCCACGCCCCCCAACCCCCATGAAAGCTTTTGACCCAGTAGACTGGACTTTTCTTTCCCACACACTATGCTGTTTTTGGTTTAGGGAGTACTTTATTGCTATGATACAGACCAATTATGCATGCCCTCGCTCTAGGGTACTAGTAAATGGGACGGCTTCTACTTTGACCTAAGTTGAAGAATGAGACAGGGATACCCTCTTTCCCGTTTGCTTTTTGCCTTTAGCATCAAACCCCTAGCTGCAAAGATATGAGCTACACCCTCTATTCATGGCCTTTCCTTTAGCTCAGTTGAACACAAAATGTCTATGGGCCTTATTTACAAGAAAGTGAAGCGGCCCTGCAAGCCCTTTGGCTGCGCCACGCTGAAGCCCTTTCAAAGCACAGGGATTTGTCATATTTACTATAATATGACACATCCTTGTGCATTCTCCTGCGCTGGTGCACAATCGGTTGCAATGTGCCACGCAGGCACCCTTGCTTCATGGTGCAAGGGTGCCTGCATTGGGGGAGATTGTCTACCTTCCTGCACAAAAACAATAAAATGTTTTAAAAAAAGAGGTGTTTTCCTCTTCTTATGTGTGCTGCAGAATGCAGCACCCCTAGAAAGAGGAAAAGACAAGGAGAAATGTAAACAGTTCTCCTCGTCGCGCCTCACTACGCCGCCCCTCGGGGTGACGTAGCATTCTGACGCATTTCCAAGTTTAAGAATTCTTATAAATCTGGATATACGGCAGAATACATAGGTGTTGTGTGGGAACATCCAAAGCAACACCCATGTCACGCCTCTTTCACGCAAAATGTTGCGTGAGATGGGGCCATATTTACAAGGACAGGAAAAGCCACGCAGGGTGGCTTTACATGTCCTTGTAAATATGTGGCAGGTGGTTGCGCCAGCGGTGCGTCACAAAAAGCGATGCACCGCTAGCGCAAGGGGCTTGTGAATAAGCCCCTATGTTTGCAGGTTATATTCTATTATCTATTACCTCTCCCCAGAAATCGGTCCCAGCCCTACAGGCTGGACTCCAGCACTATGAATCTGTAGCTGTATTCTGTATCAACCTTCATTAAATTTTGTTGCTCAATTTGACCCCCTTCCAATGGGGAAAAAAGAACCTATTTATTTAGGGATAAAGATTTCTCCCATAGCGACTGACTTATGTAAGGCAAACTCTAGTGTGACAATTAAAAGCAGATTTCAAACGCTGGGTTCCTTTATATTTGACTTGGCTCGGACGCATTAATGCTGTAGAAAATGACTGTGCTTCCGTGCATCCTATAGGTCTTCCAGGGGCTCCCCCACTGAGGTAGATAAAGACTTCTACTACCCACTCGATGAGATATATATCTGGAAAAATCGCAGAGCCCGGCTTTCACATAAATTGTTGACTCTTCTTAGGGATGCTGGTGGTTTAGCTTTGTCAGACTTGTCATCCTACTATAAAGCAGCTCAACTCTGAGATCACTGTTCTTTATTCTTTTTTACTTATGTATTGAAATGTGGCCATGATTTATTTTTCTGGTAACTGAAACTTCTTTTAGCTTTCTGACTTTATTGATGGTCTCTAGGTGACACTAACAATGCCTTGGTTTTCCCAACTATAACATAAACCCCTATGCCCACATGGTAAATACCAGTATTATACTGCAAATATATGTTAATATATGCCTGTATTTAGGGAAATATCAACTTCTTTTTTAACTCCCCATGCAGTCTATCTGTGTAGCTGTTGTCCCGGAATTCACTAAAGAAAGCATGTAGAGTCACTCATAAGAAGCACAATTTTCAGTATTGTTCTGCTTTTAAAAATAAATATAGACCGGAAACATATTGTTTTCTGTCTGCATTTATTTGTAAACATCAGTAAAAACTGAAAACTAAGATCCTTAAACATAGCATTCTAATGGATTAGTACCAGAACTTCTCAGCACTGGTGCAAAGGTTTTAATACCGCAATGGTGATAGGTGTTTGAAATCTCAGCACAGTGATCATTGTTTGATTGGGTATGGGGTGGGGACTTCCCTTCTTCACTCCTGAACAGACGAGGGCAGTCCACATTCCATGCCCATACAAACACTTGAATCTGTGCTGAGAATGCAAATGGTAGGAAAGTGTCCTTTTTGTACAGTCACCCCCACACACCTTTTGCTCCAATGGTTATGGTTATGACTCTTATATTGCACTGGGGCCTGCTGCCCAGGCTCCAGTACCAGTTCCTCTTCCTAAAACTAATAAGGGTAAATTGCCATTCCCAATTTACAAGAACTTTACAAGTCCCTGTTATATGGCACCAGGGGTACCCATGGCATGGATGGTAAAGGGTCTTAGGGTTTTCAGCACTTTTTGTGCTACCCTGAGTGACCCAAAGAAAGTACTGACAGCAGGCCTACCATTGCAGACTGCAGGAAGAGTGCAAACTGCTCGAACTCGACTTTATCCTCACCAAGTGTGGCAAAGACAATGCTCTATTTTTTATAAATGCCAGTCACCCCTAAAGAAGGACTCCTAAAGCCCAGGAGGCAGGATGCATTATATCAATGGTGTGGACATGTATGTGCAAGCTCATATGACCCTTTAGTGCCCTTTACCATTAAAGGACACAGTAAGTGATAGACAATCCTTGTTAAATTATAGGCAGGCAGACGGGCAAACCTGACGTTTGCACATTATCGTACTGCCTGAATATGTTATGTGGGGAATTAAATAACATGCCTTCTTGCCCCTGACATGAATCTCGTATCAAGGGTGATGTGACATGCACCCAGGATGCTACCTTAGAGGTTTCCCACCTGGTTGCACCAGCCTCTCTGTGCTCTGGCTGGCAATCCTTTGCTTCCTGCGTTTGCTACAACCAAGACAAGATTCTGACCTCCTGTCAGGCAGTGTCATCACTCCCAGGAGTCAGAAATAAAGGTCTGGACAGCAAGGAGGGCACACTTCCTCTCTCCCAGATAGGCTATTGAAGCAGAACATCAAGGCAGTTAAAGTGGCATATCAAGGCGGTGAGTTTCAAAGACTGAACTGCGTCTAATATGCAACAGGGCCGACTCCCCAAGGAGGAATCAGCCCTCCCCCTGCCCCAGGGACATTTGCACCTGGACATATGGGAAATTAGATAGTGAAGGATGTGTACACCCCCAGAAGGCTAGTCACACCTCCAGGATGGGCAGCCCAGTCTGTACACTGGAAGAAGGTTCTGCCATTTTTAGAAGTGGCAGAATAGAGGGTTCTGGGTAGAAAAGGTGACCCACACCCCTAGATGTGGTCATCTCAGGGGCGGCCTAGCTGTAGAGATTACCAGCACATTGGCTTCATGCACCCACAATCTTAATTTCCATAAATGTAGGATTTAAGGTGCACCGTGACACCTGGTGCTGTATTATGGAAAGATCCCCGGGACCGCAATGGGCATGTGCGACTGCTTTGTGTGCCCTCTGGATACTTTAGTATTACAGAAAGGGCAGCAGAGGCTTGTGCGGCCTTTTGTGTAATACAGATAGCGCTGCAGCACATATAGCGCCAGTGCTATCACCAGAGGGTGTTCCCTTATTTGCATGGGAGCTTACCCTATGCAAATGAGTGAATCCCTGGGCATCTGCACCTGTGCCATATTATAGATGTGGGCGCAGAGGCAAAGAAGCTGTCAGGAGGTGCACAGACAGTGCACCACAAAAAGTTGGTACTCTGTCAGTGTGCCCCCTTGTAGCTGCCATCTGTAAGGGGGGAAAGGGGATCCTATGAACGCCCAGAAATCCCCTTGCAGGTGGGTACAGTCACTCACTGCACATGCCTGTAAGGAGATCTATAATCCTCTTTAGAATTGCAGGCGGGCTGCACAGTGAAACACAGAGTGGCTGCTTCAAAGCCGCTCTGTACTTCACTTGAATGTGCTGTCCCCAGGGCAGCATGAATTCACGGCAGGCCTGGGGGCTGCGCATTCAATCTAATATGATGCATTCTCCTTGTTAGTGCTGAGCAAACCTTTTGAAAGGTGTGCTCGGTGCTAACATGGAAAATGCACCGCGTTGCATTATATGGCCGCAGATCCTCATTTCTGAACAACCTGCATCAAAGAAGAGACCCATGTTGGCGACAACAGGACTTGCGCAAAGCAACAAAGGGTTACCCTTCATCTCTGGTAATGCTCCTGGAACTGCCAGATTGAGGCTCATCCTAGGCCATCTCTCAGTTCCCCAGACAGCGGGACACCTGCGGAAGCCTGAAGCACCGTCAGACCCCCCTGGACTAGTGGCACTAAACCCCTGCAAACACCAGCTAAAATAATGCTCCGGATGAGAAGAATCCCTGGCCATCGGGCCTTCTGAGGGATCTTCCAAATCCAGATGGTGTAGTGCATTGTGGAAACTGTAGTCCTGCCTACCTCCAAGTTACAGGCAGCTACCATGTTCCCCAGGACCACAGGACGTCGAAGCTACTTTCTGCTCCACTTACCATTGCCATGGCTTGTTGGTCGCTAGTTCAGCAATCAACCCCTTCACTCGAGGTTGCACCTAGAGTGAACTTCATCTGACTTTTAACTGATGTCAGCAACCATCCCATTGTTGGGTTTTTGCAACTTTTTCCCGTACAGTACAGTTTCAGTGGTAAAAGCAGCTTTCACCAGCTCCCGTTCAGCACCAGGGGCAGTCAAGACAAGCCTGCTCCCGGGCTCCAAGGGCCAGGTAAAATTGAACTGACTGTCATGGCTTTGTCCTGGAACCCACATCACCTTTATTCTGCAAGTGTACCATGTAACTCAACCTGCAAGCTACCGATTGTATCTAGTGTTTTTTCCCATTGACCCTGGTGATAAAGTTTAAATGCGTTATTCTGCACTTATTTTATATTGCTACGGAAATCTATAACTCTAGTTATATGTTTGCTATTACATTCATTTTGGTCTCTAAATTAAGATAAAAATACACTCTATTGAGTCATATCAATTACATATCGTCCATGTTGGTACTCTGAATTGCTTAATACATGTTCCTCCTGTAAAGCCTGACAGCTCTTTACCACACTACCAGGACTGACCCAAAGATGTATTATTGTGAATCCAATGACCATCTTTGGGGTTTGTGATAGTGTTGGATGGTGAAGTCTAACCAGCATCACCACATAATACTCCACCTTCCTTCACATTGACTATCACCACTGCACAACCGTAAATATAGCAGCTGTGTTGAGTTGCTCTGGCACTAGGAGGTTGCACATGAACCAGCATCATTGCGCACAATGTAATTAAAAAGAAGAGATTTAGCTCAAATGGCAGCAGCACAGCACTCCTCACAGACAGTTGGCACTGCAGTTGCAATGACATATGCAAGCTTCATTCATAAACAGAAGAGGAAGAAAAGGGTCAACAGTGTAATCTTACCTCGCGTTCAGCACAGAATACAACACAGACAGCAGCCCTGACACACAGAACATGAACTGCCCTGTATCAGCAGTACAAGCAGTGCCTAATGGAAGCCCCCAAAAATGAGGGTTGGTGGGCCCCACCTGCAACCTGCAGGTGGGGCCCACCGAACACTCAATTTTGGGGACCAGCACCTATTTTTCCTCAACAGACGTTGATCCCGAGCAAAGGAGAGAAAAACACAATAGTAGACAAGCAGAGCATGTCCAGCAGTGTTTTTGTTTTCTTGTGTAATGGTTCTCAAGTTACAGACCTCAGCAGGAAGGATCACTGAATCAGCCTTGCTTTGATTTATACTCATGTCCTGCAGATCACCACATGCATCAACAGAAAGCTTTTCACTGACTGATCTATTCTGCCACCTGTCAAAAGACATGAGACATATTT
This sequence comes from Lissotriton helveticus, assembly GCF_964261635.1. NCBI lineage: Eukaryota > Metazoa > Chordata > Amphibia > Caudata > Salamandridae > Lissotriton > Lissotriton helveticus. The sequence continues at coordinate 1,893,610,755 of NC_136059.1, read as the reverse complement.
GGTTGAAAGAGCAAGCTCACAGAATGGGTGGTAAGCTGTAGTTCGCTTTAGAGGTGTACCTGTGGCACGAAGGTTCAAGCTCAGTCCTTTAGGCTGTTAGCTGACTTTGGAATAAAGTATCAAATTCTCTTTATCAAATTCTCTTTACGTGACTCCCAGCCACTGGGCTTTCACAAAAAGACTAAAAATCACACAATCTTGTTGAAGCTATTTGGCCTTAATCAATGCCCTGCCTGAAACAGGCCATGTGCTAAGTGACACCAAAATGCAACTCACAGCCCAAATAGACTTCATCATATAAAGGAACATTCTGGAATGCCTATTGTCTGTGATTTTTAGCAAGCGGGCTGGGTAAAACAACTACTTGATCTCAGCAGGTGAAGAGTGCCACAAGGTCCTCCTTAGTATCAAGTGGCCAGCAAAATTGGGGGGAAAAATGTTAGCTTGGATCAGAGTGTGACTGTTTGGTAACATGTTACTCACCTTAACACCAATAATAGGCCACTGGGAGGCCCTGATATCAGACCTCCAACAGACGCTGGGGAATGCTCACCTGAATCCCCAGAGCATTAGAACAGTAACTTCTACACTTACCGCTCAGTCACCCCAAAGAGTTAACTGATTGTAAACGTGCCCTCCACAGGGCTCTGAGCACCAGGAGAAGGTGCCGCAAAATAGATGACGGCCACTCCGTTCCGGTCCTCAGGGCAGCTTATAAGAAAAAAGTATGGGAGCACAAAAGAGAGCACAAAGAAGCAGAGTAGCTCAGAATTTTCCCTCCATTCAAAGAAAAAAGTACCACGCCGGCCTTTGGAAGCATAAACTTCCTTGGTAATCCAGGGCTGACTAAAGAGAACAGGAAGGCGGAAAAGGTCTGGATCAAGTATGTAGAACAGCTATACACAATAGAATTAGCAGGGGCCACTACATATTGTCCGCTTTTACCCAGAATCAGTCCCCAGGGTCCATCAAGGCACCCCCATCACAAAGGGCACAGTAATAGCGACCATTAAAAAATGGAGAATAATTGGGCCCCAGGGCCAAATTGGATTCCTGCTTCAGTGTTTAAAACCGTGCAAGACTTTTGGGTAACAATACTAACGCCACTCTTCAACCACGCTTTTGCTGCTGTAACAACTCCGTGCTCTTGGAGAGGCTTAATTCTGTTTCTCATTCATAAAAAACTAAGAACATGCCAATCCGGAAAATTACAATCCTGTCACCATGCTCGACTTAGACGCCAAAGCCTATGCCCATGTCCTTCTGAAGGAACTGGAATCATGGGTAAGGGATACAATTGTTCAGCTCCTTCAATGTGGATTTAAGTCTGACGGCTCTACAATGAATAACATCATAACGTTGGCATACCTATCCTTACAAGCTGCCGGAAAGAAGCAACCCCCCTCACTTGTTCTTTTGTTTTGTTGATTACAGCACAGCCTTTGATAAGGTAGACAGAGGAAGGCTATGGGGGAAGCTGACCACATGGGGGATTTCGTCCTTGCTCGTTAAGGCAATCATCTCACTCTATCAGAGAACATAGGTAAAGGTAAAAACAAGCCCCACCACAGCTATGGCCACAATACCCCCGAATAACGGGTTCACACAGGAAGGCCTGCTGGCACCCCTACTCTTTAATCTCTACACTTCAGATCTAGGGGCTGCCCTGCAAGGTGGCAGTTTAGTAAGTCCAAGGATGGATGGGGTGAGACGGCCTATTCTTCAGTTTGCAGATTACACCGCAATCATTGACCATATTGGGGCTGGGCTACAGGGAGCCCTCAATGCCCTACATCACTAGAATCAGGAGAATATTCTGCAGGTAAATCAGAGCAAAACCAAGGTAATTGTGTTTAGTAAATACCCCCCAAAAAACAAATCTGTTGCCAATTGGGATATCTGCCAGTAGGGACAGTGCCAACTTATAATTACCTTGGGGACTGGTTCTCAGAGGGGACAAAACCGCCAGCTCACCTAAGGCGCCTCAGAACGCAATCTAGCTGGTGTTGTATTATGCATTGTCATTGTTTGCTCCCGGCACACGTTTTAAAAGGTGTGCCGGGCTCAAACAAAGACAATGAACCCCATTATGGGGTATGCGCTCCCCCCAGGGCTGCAGCGAACTCGCGCTTCCCCCAGGGCAGCGGCTTGTAGCCGCTTCGTGTTTTCACAGTGCAGGCGGCAACTAGTGACTGCACCTGCCTACAAGGAGATGTTTGGGGTTCCATGGGACCCCCTTTCTCCCTTCCAGAGGGCTGCTCTCAGGTGGCGCACTCACAGTGCGCCAACTAGAAGGTGGCCCACTGTGAGTAGGCCCCCTTAGAGCTTCTTTGCCTCTGCACCTGCAGCTGTAATATGGCGTGGGTACAGAGGCAAAGGAATTCCTTCATTTACATAGGGCACGCCCTTATGCAAATGAGGGCACAACCCCTGATGGCAGTGCTGGCACTTTAAGTGCGCCAGTGCTATCGGTATTACTGAAGGGGATGCACAGGCATCACCAATCCCTTCTGTAATACCAAAGTGCCCCGGGGACCACAAAGCAGGCGCAAACGCCCGTTGCACCCCCGCGGTACTTATTGTGATACGGCCCCTGTATTATCCATGCGCTGAAGCATCTAAGTAATTGCCTACAAAGTGCAACTGCTGAGTCCATGTTGACAGCTCTGAAAGCAAAATTGATTCCAGCCCTCAACTGCAGCCCAATGGCCTTTCAAGGTGCAGTTGCCAGGTTTTTAATGGACTCTCAGATCAAGGCATACAAGACAGTGCTGCTGGCCCCCAAACAGGTCAGAAGAATAAGGCTGAGACTGGAGCCGGGCCTATGGATACATGAACTTGGACACCATGGGGACCTGATAATGTACTACTTCAGGGTACTGCAAGCCCAGAGGTTTCCCTCAAGCATGGTCTCCAAACAATTTTTGAAGAGGAGGACTCTTCATGGCAAGTATGGTTAGGAACTGCAATTAGCTCTTTAAGATCTGGGCAGAAAGCCTACCCTTACCTGAAATACCGTTTTCTGCTGGAAAGAAAGCGGTGAAGAAGCAGGAAACAACCATTTCTTTTGAGCGGGACAGTGACAGACTTCTAACCAGCTTTATCACTGAAACTTTGGATGCACCCGCCTCCTGGGGAAAGCACAGCGCTAATTCCAACAAGCATTATCTGCCTAGGCGCGTAGGAAAATACTCTGTATGAGGCTCATTGGTCTACCAATGGCGAATTTTAATTCTGCCTGGCCACCTATGGTGGAAGTTTTCTCATGTAGGCTATGCAGCTATCTCAAGTAAATGTGGCTCCATCTCTTGTGCTGCTGCTCCAGTGTGGCCAACGAGTGGCGCTGCTTGCTCCTCCCTATATTTCAGGCGAAGGGCTGCTGGCAGGACTCGGACCTGTGCTTTTTAGAAAATACTGCACACATCCTAGCCAGACTGGGGGAGTGTCCGAACGCCATCAGACTTCTACTTACTGAAGCTGCTATTAGCGGTCAGTAGTTCTTGGTGGGACTGCTCTCTGCTATTTTAAGCGTTGCTTTTTACAGATTGTAGCGCTCTGAGCATCCTTCTGGGTGCTAACAGCACTCAAACTAATTTCTACTTAGCCTAACTTGGAGTTAGTGTGTGCTATTACTCTATTTATGAAATGTTATCTGCTAGCACTCTGCCCTTTATTTTTTTCCTCTACAACTCCTGGTCGCTCTTGGTCAACTTCTGCAGGTGACAACTCTATGCGAACTAGGTTTTACCCGGTTTTTAAAACGGTTTTTAAAGTGCGACACGAGTGTATTTGTGAAATACCATTGTTTGCGTCTTTTTATTTGTTCCCGCACTGCTGGAAGGCGTTAACTCTAAGCGAATTAAGTCTCATCCAGTTTTAATCTTTTTTCAGAGTGCGATGTGATCTAATTTAAGAAACACTATTGCCAGTTGTCTACTGTCTAAACGCTAGTGGAATGTACTGTCGCATTGATTATTATGAGTAACTGTAACGGACATTTTGTTTCTTTTATCTTTTTTGACATGTAATGATTTTTATTAACTGCACATCAATAAACTTAATTTACTTTTTTTCACTGCTGTGGTCCCTTTGAAAGCCTATCTGCAAGGCCCACCTGTGATGTTTCTATTGCTTGACATTGGCCAGGTTTATATGTAGAGGATCTTATCTTTTTGTCATTCAGGCTTCGTGTTTCATTTGGTGTGGGGGACTCTGCCTTCCTGGCCTTAAACACAATGCATGTTTTTAGTTGTCAGTGCCTTTGATACATTTGAATACTAATTCATGACTCATTTGTAATTTAAGCATTGAAATACGCTTGCTGGCTTTACACACAAGAAGGCCCTTTTAGTTGGGCCTTACTGTGTTTGTGAGCCTTTTTTTAACATTGTTTCCATAAATATACGAGTTGGTAAGAGATTAATGTGCTATGTCACTAAAAAATGTATCACACGTGTAAGAAGACAGATTACCCCCACCGACCCCCAGCAGCCTGCCTACATTGCTTCTGAATTCCCAGCCTTGCTGGCCCTGTGCCTGAAAACCGAAGTCCATTCCAGAAACTGAGTCTCCCAGTTGGTAGCACAAGCTGTTGCAACATCCACGATCCAGAATTCAGAGCCAGATGTTTACTTATTCATAGGAAGAGAGCGGGGCACACGTGAATGGGCTGAAATGTTATTTGCAGCCAAATGATTCATTTGCAGTTTTGTAGAAATGTCATTATTAAAAAGAACATATTTTTGCATTATTGACACACAGCCTCTATAGAGATATGTCTGTTTCTTGTTCAAGTTCCCTTTAAAGGCACGACTGCTGGTGGGAGTGCACGGGAGCAGATCTGTGAACTTTGTGATAATATTATTCACTGAGGTAAATCTTTTGCCTTGTCCAATCCACGCCACTCTAAAAACAATGATGGTGAAGAACGAACAGATGCACACACTCTAAGGAATAATGGTTCCGACGCACCTGTAAAAGTAGTGCACACAAAAGGCCCCATCCCTAATATCTTCTCGCTCACCGACGTGGAACTAATGCGCACAAAAATCATATCCGGGGATGGAGATATCCAGGTTAATAGAATCAGGATCAGCTGGCATTTATGCCAGTGGATAGGTGGGTGAGCAATGGACGCTGCCATATGTCATGGGGATGTATGAGAAGGGGGTTCTCCCGGAAGAAATATTTTCCTTACAGAGAAAAGATATTTGCCTTTGGATTTTTATCATGTATATTCCATCGTTGTGTCGTCTGATGTTTGGACCTAAATGTGCTGCTGCTTGCGTGGTTTTGGATCACTTTAAGTAAAATAGGCAGCGGTCCTCCTTCCTTGTGCCTTCAGCCTTCAGCCACTGCTCGCGGTACCCGCTCCGCGGGTCCCGCTTCGTGAGGGAGACTCTGTGACACCGTCCCTAGGATTTGGGAGAAGACTTCTGAACGCTGCGCCCGTGGTGGTAGCTGTGGGCGTTTTGGGATCCCCAGGGCTGCGAGCGAGAGCGGGCGCAGGACTACTAGTCCCAGGAGCGCCCGCCAGCCTCATTCTCTACAGCTGAGCCGCTCTCCCTGCAGGCTCCTCCCTACCTGATTGCAGTTAAAACCCGCCTTCGCAAAACATCGTTGGGATACCTTTGTGTTTCTTTTTGCCTCCAGCGGTCGTCCTTCCTTGTGCCTTCAGCCACTGCTCGCGGTACCCGCTCCGCGGGTCCCGCTTCGTGAGGGAGACTCTGTGACACCGTCCCTAGGATTTGGGAGAAGACTTCTGAATGCTGCGCCCGTGGTGGTAGCTGTGGGCGTTTTGGGATCCGCAGGGCTGCGAGCGAGAGCGGGTGCAGGACTACTAGTCCCAGGAGCGCCCGCCAGCCTCATTCTCTACAGCTGAGCCGCTCTCCCTGCAGGCTCCTCCCTACCTGATTGCAGTTAAAACCCGCCTTTGCAAAACATCGTTGGGATACCTTTGTGTTTCTTTTTGCCTCCAGCGGTCGTCCTTCCTTGTGCCTTCAGCCACTGCTCGCGGTACCCGCTCCGCGGGTCCCGCTTCGTGAGGGAGACTCTGTGACACCGTCCCTAGGATTTGGGAGAAGACTTCTGAACGCTGCGCCCGTGGTGGTAGCTGTGGGCGTTTTGGGATCCGCAGGGCTGCGAGCGAGAGCGGGCGCAGGACGACTAGTCCCAGGAGCGCCCGCCAGCCTCATTCTCTACAGCTGAGCCGCTCTTCCTGCAGGCTCCTCCCTACCTGATTGCAGTTAAAACCCGCCTTCGCAAAACATCGTTGGGATACCTTTGTGTTTATTTTTGCCTCCAGCGGTCGTCCTTCCTTGTGCCTTCAGCCACTGCTCGCGGTACCCGCTCCGCGGGTCCCGCTTCGTGAGGGAGACTCTGTGACACCGTCCCTAGGATTTGGGAGAAGACTTCTGAACGCTGCGCCCGTGGTGGTAGCTGTGGGCGTTTTGGAATCCGCAGGGCTGCGAGCGAGAGCGTGCGCAGGACTACTAGTCACAGGAGCGCCCGCCAGCCTCATTCTCTACAGCTGAGCCGCTCTCCCTGCAGGCTCCTCCCTACCTGATTGCAGTTAAAACCCGCCTTCGCAAAACATCGTTGGGATACCTTTGTGTTTCTTTTTGCCTCCAGCGGTCGTCCTTCCTTGTGCCTTCAGCCACTGCTCGCGGTACCCGCTCCGCGGGTCCCGCTTCGTGAGGGAGACTTTGTGACACCGTCCCTAGGATTTGGGAGAAGACTTCTGAACGCTGCGCCCGTGGTGGTAGCTGTGGGCGTTTTGGGATCCGCAGGGCTGCGAGCGAGAGCGGGCGCAGGACGACTAGTCCCAGGAGCGCCCGCCAGCCTCATTCTCTACAGCTGAGCCGCTCTTCCTGCAGGCTCCTCCCTACCTGATTGCAGTTAAAACCCGCCTTCGCAAAACATCGTTGGGATACCTTTGTGTTTCTTTTTGCCTCCAGCGGTCGTCCTTCCTTGTGCCTTCAGCCACTGCTCGCGGTACCCGCTCCGCGGGTCCCGCTTCGTGAGGGTGACTCTGTGACACCGTCCCTAGGATTTGGGAGAAGACTTCTGAACGCTGCGCCCGTGGTGGTAGCTGTGGGCGTTTTGGGATCCGCAGGGCTGCGAGCGAGAGCGTGCGCAGGACTACTAGTCACAGGAGTGCCCGCCAGCCTCATTCTCTACAGCTGAGCCGCTCTCCCTGCAGGCTCCTCCCTACCTGATTGCAGTTAAAACCCGCCTTCGCAAAACATCGTTGGGATACCTTTGTGTTTCTTTTTGCCTCCAGCGGTCGTCCTTCCTTGTGCCTTCAGCCACTGCTCGCGGTACCCGCTCCGCGGGTCCCGCTTCGTGAGGGAGACTCTGTGACACCGTCCCTAGGATTTGGGAGAAGACTTCTGAACGCTGCGCCCGTGGTGGTAGCTGTGGGCGTTTTGGGATCCGCAGGGCTGCGAGCGAGAGCGGGTGCAGGACTACTAGTCCCAGGATCGCCCGCCAGCCTCATTCTCTACAGCTGAGCCGCTCTCCCTGCAGGCTCCTCCCTACCTGATTGCAGTTAAAACCCGCCTTCGCAAAACATCGTTGGGATACCTTTGTGTTTCTTTTTGCCTCCAGCGGTCGTCCTTCCTTGTGCCTTCAGCCACTGCTCGCGGTACCCGCTCCGCGGGTCCCGCTTCGTGAGGGAGACTCTGTGACACCGTCCCTAGGATTTGGGAGAAGACTTCTGAACGCTGCGCCCGTGGTGGTAGCTGTGGGCGTTTTGGGATCCGCAGGGCTGCGAGCGAGAGCGGGCGCAGGACTACTAGTCCCAGGAGCGCCCGCCAGCCTCATTCTCTACAGCTGAGCTGCTCTCCCTGCAGGCTCCTCCCTTCTCACACCCACTCTTTAAAGGTAACAGACTAGTCCCGCTGCGCGGGAGCACGCGGGAGCAGCCCGGGAGAAGCCCGGGACAAGGGCGGGACCGTCTGTGGCCGTCCGGGGCTGCAGGAGGCTGGGCTGGGCCACCCCACTGACACTTGATAGTAAGTGGTGATACAGGGCTGACAACCCCAAGGATGCCGGAACTCCCAAGTAGCACCGCCTTGAGGACCGAACCGGGCGATGCCGGGCAACTAGTTGTTGGTCCCTTGGACAAATTCTTTAATCGCCCCTTTCAGTTGATTGATGAAGAAATATCGCTTGCTGAGAGGCGTGCAGAGCGGAGATTATCTATTGAATTGCTAAAAAATCCTGGGGATAAGCGCTCTGCACCAACTTATCCTGCCTTAGTTACACCTCTGTTATCACTAACTCTACCTGTTGTTTCCTGCATGGCCCAAGATGTAACTATTAGAGGGGTTAACCAGGGTACTGTGGGTGATTTGATTCCTCCTTGTGTGAGTCACACAGAGATTGCAACCTGTACAGCTGTGGTATGTGCTCCGTTGACCCAATCTAAGTCAGGTCTTAAAAGAAAAGGTAATACTCTATCCAGGAAATGTCTTCCACCTAAGCCACCCCATAAACTTAGGAAAGTTAATAAAAGTACGCATTCCAGCAAGGTGGCTTCTGAAGTAAGCCATGGGAGGGAAACTGTGAAAGAGGGGGTAGTGGTAATATCTGATAGTTCAGATCTTAGTTCCACCAATCCTATAGACACAGGGCTGGTAACAGCAGATATACAGCCATCCCTGAGCAGTATGCTCCCTGACATAGAACGGTTGTTACGGTCTATACTGCTTCCATTAGAGTAACGCATTATTAAGCTCTCTGATCGTCTAGACCATTTTGAGCAGGCAACTTTGGACAATTTTTTCTCTACCAAGGCATTGATAAAAGTTCAGGCTAGGTTGGACGGTAGTAGTAATTACCAGAACACTGCTCCAGCTCCATCACAAGCTAAGGGACAAAGGCAACAATCCAACTCGCCACTACCGGTAAAAGTTGATAGTGTGGCAGCAAAGAGACCCCTGAAGCTGCCTAACCCAGCATCATTGGGTCCTGTCCCAAATGCTCCTACTACCGTAGTACCTGCTCAGATTGCGGCGCAACAACCGCCGCCCAGCATAACAACCTTGGTTACTGCAGTAGCAGGAGGTGTTGAGGCCACTAGAAAGGGTATTGTCATTCCATCTACCCCACTTACTGGTAACCAACCATCAGTGAACAAACCAATACCCCACCCTGTCTCCACTGCCCCCACTGTCCCTAGACCGTCCGTACCACCCTCGACAAAGCCACCTTACAAGAAACCCCCCATGAACCTCACCCCAGATTCCTTCCCCTATGTAGCAGTCCTGATTAATGTTCCACCGCTTTTATCAGGTCAGAGAGAAACCTTCCAGATGCTTAAAAACAAGGCTATGCACTGGTTAAGGGTGAACCGGCCTCTACCAGGGGAAGTTGATGGTCTCATATTGGGAGTGAGGCGAATAGATTGGATAGGTACTACTGCGAAAAGCTGGGGGGGGGACTGTATTGTGGTCAATTTTCAAGACCCGAGGGTGGTAGGGTGGCTAACAAGACAGGGCTGGTGTACAGGCAAGGGAGGAATTGGCATTGTTGACCTTACTTTTTTTTACCCACGTCCCACTAGTGTTTCGACCTGTTTACTTAATGAGCAAAATGGCCCCCTAAGTTGCCTGTGGCCTGGGATGGTCACATCAGCTCCACCCACACAGTACCATAATCAATCTACTGTCTCGTTTACTAATGTCTCGGGTGGTTGGCAAGACCTAGGGAGGGGATGGTGACAATCCCCTGACCATCTGGAAAATAGCAGGGGTACAACTCTTAATAGAGCGGAGGAAACGTTTAATTCCAGCAATTCAAACTCCAATTCTGCAGCAGAATTTAACCTACCGCCCACCTTAGGGGAGCATATGGCTTTAGGCGCGTCATGGGAACCAGGGGTGGTGATGACCCAAACTGAGCCTATAAATGCCTGTCCTCCTATGGGAGACACAGATTTGGTGGTTACTGTCGAGACCAGTAGCATCCCGGCTGTGACGGACCCATTCGTTAGGGTTCTCAGTTGGAATGTTGCCGGTCTCGACAGGAAGTTGGCCCTGCCTGACTGGAACGCTCTTGTGGAGGAATACTCCATATGCCTGTTCCAGGAAACCTGGTGCAGGGAGCCCTCCCATAAGGCGGGATATTCATCCCACCACATACCGGCAGTACAATTAGAGAGCGGTAGGGGCCGTCCCTCGGGAGGCCTCCTTGTTTGGGTAGCTACTGCACTTAACTGTAGGGTGGAGGTGCACGATACCCAGTGTCCGGACATTCTCAATATCACGCTGAAAAATTCAAAGGGTCAGGTTATTCTAAATATTTTTAATATTTATGCACGAGGCATGAAGGGGGGCAGAGAATCCCCCACTTTAGCTCGTCTGGAGGCTCTGCTTCGATCCTCTCCATATAAGCACCGCACTCTGGTTGCGGGCGACTTCAATTGCACCTTCGAGCCTCTTGGCCCTGAAGTGCTACAGGATCAAGAGATCGACGACAATAGGTGGGGTATACCCGCCCTAGAGCTTACCCAATTAAAAAATGGACGGATGTGGTGATCCAGGTTAATTCTACAACAACTGAGTTTGACCTGAGGGCACTTAATGGCAGGGCCAGTTCTGATAAAAAGGGAGCCCATACATACAATAGGCCTGCGCATACGTCCAGAATTGATTATTTCTTACTTGATATTCACCTTTGGAGTATGGTCAAGGATATGGTCATCATACCCTCTGTAGAAAGTGACCATAATCTTCTTTCGCTCACTTTGACCCATAGGTGCCTAGACGGCATAAGTAGTAGAACTCTTTGTTCTCCTGTCCCGGACACCTCGATAGTTACAAATTGCGGTCGACGGCTAAAGTGGGCCAAGCTGTCGCTCTCAGTGGAGAAAAGATCTTCCATATCGCTGCTGTTAGCTGCAGCTCTAGAAAACCTTGACCTTCTGGGGGGTGGGATGGTGGATGTGCCTGCCAGGTTTTGTAACTTAACTGTGGCTCTTAGCGACCTTTTTATCACTCCAGGTAGCACCAATGGGAAGAGACCAGGTCCCCGGGCTAGACAAGGCTGGTTTAACCGCAAGTGCAGAGAGGCAAAGTCCCTGCTCGTTGACGCAGTTAAATCTAAATCCCAAATCAGGATCAGGGAGGCCAGAAGGTTATACTCACATTGCCAAAAAACAGCTAAAGAAGAATGGGAGGATAATTTTTGGCAGGATCTTCTGACTGCCAGCAGAGAGAGAGAAGCCAAAAGGTTTTGGGATCTGGTGGGTAGTAGGAACCGTCCGGATGACACCTTGAGGACCTGTACCATTACTGCCAAGGCGTGGTTTGATCACTTTTTGGCTCTCTATTGTGCCATCGAAGGCACTCTTAACGATCACTTTATCCTTCCCTCCTACTCTCTGGATAGAGAACTGGACCTTTTTTCTGCACGCGAGGTCACGAACCTGATCAAAACTCTCACTCCACTAAAAGCGGCGGGTCCGGATGGGTTACCAGGGGACCTTCTTCGTGCCTATCCAGACGAATGGGGGGTGTTGGTCTCTGCTCTTCTAAATGCCATTATTGAGGGAGGACCTGTCCCAGAGTCCTGGAAAGGGGCAGTGGTAGTCCCAATTTTTAAAAAGGGTAATCGGGATTTACCAGGAAACTATAGGCCTATAAGCCTTATAGATTCGACCCAGAAGGTGGCGGGAAAAGCAATTCTGGGGAGGATTCTTTCTTGGGTGGAGGATAACCACATTTTATCTGAGATGCAGGCTGGGTTTCGGTCAGGCACAGGAACAATTGAGCAAGTATTCAGACTCCTGTTACTATATTGGAAGGTGGTGGTGTTGGCCAAAGGCAGTCTTTATCTGGCCTTTATAGACCTGAAGACTGCCTTTGACCTAGTTCCTAGGGAGGAACTCTGGAGGGTGTTGTATGGTCTTGGGATGCCCCCTTACATCTTGAACCTCCTCATGAAATTGCATAATGCCAACTATGCCCAGGTCAGATGGGGCCTGAATGGGGAGAAGACTGATAAGATCCGGGTTGAGAGGGGTGTCCGGCAGGGCTGCGTCCTAGCACCCACCCTATTCTCGCTCTATGTTAATGGGGTGGTAGAGCATCTGCTTGAAGATCCTGCAGACGCCCCCACCTTGGGTGGCGTTAAGATTCCAACCCTGTTGTTTGCCGATGACACCCTCCTCATTTCGAAAACCCCCCAGGGCCTCCAGAAGCTCCTGAACCGGTTCCAGGACTTTTGTGTAAAAAGAGGTCTTGTCATAAATGTGGACAAAACCAAATATCTAGTCATGCACCCCCCTAGGAAACTTGGCCGCCCCCCCATCCTGAATTATATCCCTCTTGAAAAAGTTTCGGAATTTGATTACTTGGGAATCCGTTTGAGTGACGTATGAACTGGACGCCCCATATTAATAAAATGACACTGGGTCACAAAAGGGTGGGGGGTGCCTTGTTAAAGGAGTATTATGCTTCATCGAAACACTGTGTATACCCGATAATTGATATATACAAGGCTAGAGCAGTATCCGCATCACTTTATGGTGCAGAGTTATGGGGTCTGGGAAACATGGAGTCTCTGTCTAAGGCGGAGAATAAATTCATCAAGGACCTAATGGCAATCCCGTTGAGCACCCCGACAGTCCCGGTGCTTATGGATGGAGGCTGCAAACCAATTAAAGACCTGGCCCGCCTCCGGCCTCTCTTATTGTGGGCCCGCCTGTGGAGGGTTTCGGAACTAAAATCCTATGCAGACGGGCTGGTAGAGGTAATGCATTCTGATGGTTGGCAGAAGATTAAATGGCTTAGGGAAATCAAACACCTGCTTGAGGACTTGGGATTGGGTTCCTGCTGGTCCACTCACTCAGCCCCCCCGAAGGAGACTCTGAAAAAAATATATTGGGACTGGGTCTCTTCAAAGCTTACCACCAATCAGCATCACTGCAATTCCACCTCAGCATATTTAAGAATTAAAGATGTTGTTGCCTTTGAACCCTTCTTGGACATTATCACCATTCCAATGGACCGGGCCCTATATATTAAATTCAGACTAGGGACTTTACCCCTAGCCGATCTCCTCTCTAGATGGAACTAGACTAAGCCGGTATCACGCTACTGCGCCCTGTGTTCTGACAGATGTGAAACAGTGGCACACTTTCTCTTTGAATGCCCGGATTATGTGCGCCCCAGATCCTATTGGCTTAAACCACTTTGTAAAGAGATGGGTATCCGCCAGCATTCGGTGGTTTTACGCATCCTTCTGACCAATACAGCTCCTCCCATTGTTTGTGCTGTCTCCAAATTTTTAAAATGGGCTTGGTTGATTCGCCTAAAAAGACTGTCTATATCGATTTAATGCTTTTTTAACTTATTTATTATGTTTATAGTCATTTTTACTTGATGTTTTCTTGTACAGTCTATGTTTTACGATGTGCTGTTTTATATATTCTTGTGTAATGCTTTTATGATATACGCATATCGAAATAAAGCTATCAACCATTCCAGCACAAATAATACAATGTGCAAATACGATATTTCTTGTGTTTTAAATATGCAATATATCAATATATTACATATGTCAATATGAATGCACACACACACATACACACTTAACAAGTAGCAAATTTATAATGTTGTAAATAGCAAATCATTCTCTCCACTTTGATGTACAGTATAATGTTTTTTCACTCCAACTGGTATTTCTTTTTATGGACCGGTCAGTGTGAAAGCGCTGTTCCCATCACTTAACTTTAGTGATGCTATCCTCATAACCAGCAACCTAAAAACTGTCACAAATATGCGGCCTTCACTGCAGTGAAAACTGGATTGTGGTGTCTGGAGCCCTGGCAAATACCTGGTGGACAACAAGAGTCTCCGACCATCATGGATGCACAGCTAGTACCTGGCTCTAAACCATGCGTCATTTCTAGGTCTACAACTCTAATTGCCGCAGAGATCAATCAACTGGTTGAACGAAATAAAGAAATACTGCAAAACCACATACTTGTGCCATACAAACATAGCCAGTATCTGCTGCTGCTCCAACTTCTTCATTTCTACCCATCCGTTGTTCAGATGTATGGCTCCTTTTCCTTCATGTCTCCCACCCTCCCTTGCCTCCATTCCTTGGCTAGTATTTTCTTTCGTGGAACTAAATCAGAATTTTTGTTGGCTGCAATATGCTGGCTCAAACCTGCCACGCCAAATGGGAGGCAGAGACATCTCAGTGCTAAATTGAAGACTCCCACTTTAAATACCCGCCTCAGGCTCTATTTTGCTCCCTGCCTCTCCTTTCTTGTCCGTAAAAGTGCAGCAACAGGTATATTTTCTCCCGGGTATGATTAAAGAGAAGACTTAACGTTTTTCATTTTGTTTTATCTCCTGCAGTCGATTTTTTGCACAAAAGCTTAGGTCTTGATACTCACAGGCTTTTGCGGAGTTAGCCTATAGCGTTTGAAGCAAAAGGAGTAATGCTCATTACTGAAAAGGAGATGTCTCTTTTCTTAGAGGCCAATAAATCTGCTTCCTGGGCTAATGCAGAGGACCAAATTGCTAGTGTATGTTTCCGTTTTGAGTCCTGTGGAACGTAAATTAGTGCTTGCCATACGTTTTTCTTTAAACTTCCTTTCTCGAGTGAAAAGTACTTTAAGAATAAAGAAAGACATTTATAGAATTTCAAAATATTGAAATAAGTATCCATTTGTGAGATACCATAAAGTATGTGTTGGCTTTTCCTCCAGTATTGTAATTTTTTTTTTTTTTGTTTTGTTTTTTAAACAAGGTGTTAATAGCAAGCAGTGCCGGAAATTAGAAGATCGCGGTTCCATCATTTATTTCCGAGCTGGATCAGGGACCTGGCCAACCTAGTAAAATATGCTAAAAAATGTGGGTGTAAATTTCCAACACCAGGCACTTTGTCTGCTTTCTGTGCAGAGCAGCAACCTGCAAAGGGTGAGGGGGCTTCCTTATTTTCACTTCCCCCTGGGCCCAAAGCAAAGGCCTGATTAAACAAGCATTTACAATGCAATGGTCTCGGCATTATTAAAGGTAGAGCTATTGGCATTGCTTATGACATTTTTTTTTAAAATCATAAATAAATAGCATTGTCATTTACCTTGCCAATAGCTTAATCGTTAAATAAATGGCATTGTCATTTCCAATGCCAATAGCTTAATCGCTCGCATATGCATAACCTATTGCATTTACACCCACACAGAGCCACCCACACACACATACAGAGCCACCCACACAGAGCCATTCACATAGAGCCACCCACACACACAGAGCCACTTACACAGAGCCACCCTCACACAGACAGAGCCACCCACACATAGAGCCACCTACAAAAAAAGCTATCTACACAGGAGGAAAAAGTAAGGTGGGCAGAAAGAAAGACAAGAATGGAAGGGCAAAGGAAGAGTAAAAGAAGGAAGGAAACTTCAAAACAAAGAAGGAAGAAATGGTGAAGGGTGGAAGGATGGATGGACTTTAGAATGAACCCATTGAAGTGATGGTTGGAGCAATGGAACGATGAGTAGCAGAGGGAATTGAGGATTGGTGTAAGGATAGGTGATGGGCTAGTGACTGGATCAATGGCTAAAAAGATAAATGGATGCATGCATATTCCGACGAGTGGATGGACAATGAAGGAAGCATGCAAATGTGGATGAATAAAGGGTGAACGTGAGAACCGATGGATGGATGTGTGGATGGATACATGAGAGGAAGGACGACAAAAGGGTATAGGAAACTGTTCTAGGGAGTATGGGCTGTGTCTCTTGGTGCTATTTAAGATATGGTTCAAGGTGGGAGCTATATTACTGTTATTCCTACTCAGTTGTTTCAAAGTCTATGAAATGCTGCAATTCAAGGAGCGCTGTCCTGCACTCCTGAATTTTCATCTGTTGACAAAGTTTGATTTGTTTCCCTTGAATGTTTTGTCAATCTTTGTATTGCTAAATTAAAATCAACTACAATTATGTGCACAGATTAGCAAATTTATAAATATGCACTTTAATAAAGCAATCTAGAAGAGTGGCTCCTACTAACAAAGAGAGAGGAATAAAATAAGATACAAGAGCACGTAAACATTAATGACACCATCTACAATGTGGTTTCCACTGGAATACAATCTGTCAAATGCAAGCGATTCTGAGAGGAGTAAGAATGCGCAGATTATTAAGCTGTAAAGTCAGTCCCGGCTGGGGAGCACGCTACCTTCTTTTTCAAGCGGGGCAGGAACACGAAGAAGCAGAGCAGGGCCCCCGCGACGACCCCGAGCACCACTCCCAAGACCACGGCGGCCGCCATCAACCCGGGAGCCATCTGCAGCGACTCCAAGGACTCCCGCAGCACCACATCGCTCAAGCACGAGTCAGCCATCACAGCCGGAGCTGGGACAGAACGAGCCCTGCTCTCCTAGGCTCCCTCTTCGGGGATGTTCCCCGTATTTGACCAGGCAGCTGGCTTCACCCCAATTTTGCTGGTGTATTCTTTCTTTAAACGATACATAAACAAAGAATCCGCGGTGCCTCTATAAGAGGCGGGTTGCTACCTAATATCTGCCCTGTATTTACAAAGCATTGAACATTTCTGAAGTGCTCGTCTGGCAACAGTTACTCTGAGCAAATCTGGGAGTGATGCGAAAAGAACAGCTGCTAGGGATTCTGGGACATTGAGTTTCTAATAGTTTTCCACTGAGAGAAAAGCTGCCAAACATTTCAAGCGCTGGCAAAAGAAACATAGGAGACCAAGCACTTTTAATCACTTCATATTGGTTGTTTTCGTGTGTTTTTTTTGTTTCACGGTGTTCAAAAGGGAGAAGAGGTTTACATGGACAGAGTAAAGCTCACTACATATCCCGGCAGCGCGTAGGCGAGACTTGAAAACACAGGCTGGCCGACCCATTTACAACTCCAGAGAGGTGTTGTGTTAACCAATGGGGAGAAGACAGGGCGGGGTTACAGGGCCTTGTGCAGACTGCAGTTTATGATTCAGGAATGAACGCGTTCCACTGCGTGGGTGAGTGCTAACTCACAGGCACGCTTAGTTATTGTTTAAAGAGTTAAAGAAACTTAGTAACAGTACCTACCCTGCGTTTAGCGCGGCCTCTGACTTGAGCTCAAAGACACTAACCCTGCAGTGCGCACCTCTTTGTTGTCCCTGATGTGTTTGTTTTTAGCTAAGCCCGGAGCAGTCTCTTCGGGGTGGCCTTGAAGAATCTGTGTCACTGGAGCGTTTTGTTACAGGAGGCAACGGATTTGCAATGGAAACGCTGCGCTTTCTAGGAGGCGGGCAGGGCTGATGGCGGTGGCGTGGGTCCTTCTGAACTTCGGAGGGACGTCCTGACAGATCTCGCCCTGGGACAGAGGGGCTGCACGGCTCCCGAGAGTCACAGAAGTACTATGAGCTTTTGAAAGCGGCCCTCGTCAGAGAGCCCGTCGTGCTCTGAGGGATGCCCGGCGCTGTGCCCAGGACTCCTCGCCCTCAGAGGCCCCCCCGGCCAGTAGCAGAGCCCTGCTCCCATGGTGCACCCTCATATTTGCCCCCCATCTGCTGGCGCTTGTCGCATCCCTGTGGTCGCAGGCCCCGCAGCAGCAGCGGTAGTCGCGTAGTGACGGTCCAAAGTCATTGCTGTCTATCTCGGGGCAGAGATACCGAAACGTATCCCTTGTTCGACCGGGTGACTCCGCAGCACAGTGGGAACCCGAACCATTGTTCTTTACGGGCTATGCCGATATTTTTGTCGGATTTGGGGGAAAATGATACAAAAGCAAACGTTAAGTTACATGAGGCAAAAGTGACCATTGTGAGCAAACAAAATACAAGAGGTAGCAAAAGGTACATTACATGAGGAATAGACTGGGACCTCGGTGAGAGGGAGGGAGTCCCTGAGCACCACCATGTTTCTCCGAGGCAATGCAGAAATGCCTCAGAGAAAGCATCATCTTTTTCCGATTCGGGGTCATGGTTTTCGTTCTCTCCTCTTTTCATTGGCTGGAAGGTAAAATTCAAGCCAATGGGAAGAGGAGAGAAAGTAAATAGAAAGAAGCTTAAAAAAACGCCCCCGAATCCGAAAAAGACGGGGCTCGAACCGAGTGACGCCCCTCTCCTCCATTGGCTGGCCTCCGTTTAGGAAGCCAGCCAATGGAGAAGAGGGGCGGGTTCCAAGCCCCCTCTAAGAATCATTAAATCTTCGGAGCTCTGCCCACTGCTTACGCAGTGGGACGGAGTCCTCAACCTAATTAATTTGTCTGTCTGTAACGCAACTGGTGCTCATGTAGAGCGCTCTGATACCTTGGGATCTAGTTCGCGCTACATAAAACTCCCTAAAAGCACAAAAATAAAATAAAGTCTGTCAGCTAGGCGCAATGTTTTTCAGGGTGCAGTATCACTGATTCGACCCTCCCTCTCTGCGCTCCACCCTCGGCCCAAGACTCCATCTATGGGTGGGTGTCATAACTGGCCAACACCCCCCAAAGCTACTAGGACCAGACAGGCCGGAGGATTTTGGCCACTGCTTAAAGGTGTTTATAGTTCTAGTAGCATCCCACAAAGTTCCTTTGAAGTAAATGATTCTCATCAGTACGGTTGGCACCAAACAACCTCTTCTGCTTGTATGGTACACTTATTTTTGAGTGATGCATAGACTATGCTCCTAGCTTTGTGCCTGAAATGTTACCTGTACTTTCGTCCTTGCTCCACCTGGTTCTGCGATTGCCACCCTTTGCCACCTTTCCTGGTCTTTAGAAAGGCTGGCCTCACTGGAATATGCTGGTTAAAGTCCTGGTCCAGTTTATAAACACACTAACAGTCTAGTCTCTGAGGTCAGCTAGTGAATGGAAACTGCGTGTTCCGCTCAACCAATCAAATAATACCGTTTACTTTTCAGCCAATCACAGTCAGCTTCCTTATCAACCAATCAAATTCTATTCTTATCTTATCACCCCATCAGGTTCTATATTTACCATATCAGACCGATTCTATCTTTACCTTAGCTGCGAACACCACGAAATTTAGTGCAATGCAAACCAATTGTAAAATAAAATTTAGTTTGGGATTGTTCTTCTAAATTGGACATATTTCACCATATTAATTCACCACTAATCCTTTGTAGGCTTTCTGAACAGCGTGCGTCAACAAGCGCTATATAAATACAAACCTTTGTCCTCCTCTATCCTTCTGCTATCATTCCAAATCCAAATAACTGACTAACCTATCCACCACTTAAAATGTACTTGCATGTTTCACTATACTAATTCAACACTAATCCTCTATGGGTCTCAGAGTAGCGTGCTACTCGCCGAAAAAGCGCTTCGACGCCTCGTATGGGGTAGTAAGCGCTATATAAATGCAATTACAATACAATACAATACAACATAGCGACTCTGCAATTCAAGGTGTTTCACTCTCTCAGCCTTAAACGAATTTTATGGGGGCACAGATCTAGGGGGGGTCCATCACGGTTACTAGATGAATGAATGAGTTCACCGGTTAATCAATATTTACACGCACATTGTGCATCAGCAGCAAACATTAGCAGCCATAGGCTGTTATTGTCCCCTACTTCAGTGGGATGTGAAGCTCCCCAAATATGCTCCTGCCAGCCTCAAACCCAGACCCCTGCCAGCCTCATACCCAGACCCCTGCCAGCCTCATACCCTCGCCCATGCCAGCCTCATACCTGGACCCATGCCAGCCTCATACCCAGACCCATGCCAGCCTCGTATCCAAACCCCTGCAAACCTCATACCCAGATCCCTGCCACCAACATATCCAGACTCCTGCCAGCCTCATACCCAGACCCATGCCAGCCTCATATCCAGACCCATGCCAGCCTCATACCCAGACCCCTGCCAGCCTCATACCCAGACCCCTGCCACCAACATATCCAGACTCCTGCCAGCCTCATATCTGGACCCCTACCAGCCCCATACCCAGAGCCCTGCCAGCCTCACACCCAGAGCGCTGCCAACCTCATACCCAGACCCTTGCCAGCAACATACCCAGACCCCTACCATCCTCATACCAGACCCTTGCCAGCAACATACCCAGACCCCTGCCAGCCTCATACCCAGATCCCTGCCAGCCTCGTATCAAGACCCCTGCCAGCCTCATACCCAGAGCCCTGTCAGCCTCATACCCAGACCCTTCCCAGCAACATACCCAGACCCCTGCCAGCCTCATACCCAGACCCCTGCCAGCCTCATATCCAGACCCCTGCCAGCCTCGTATCCAGACCCCTGCCAGCCTCATACCCAGACCCCTTCCAGCCTCGTATCCAGACCCTGCCAGCCTCATATCCAAACCCCTGTCAGCCTCGTATCCAGACCCCTCACAGCCTCATACCCAGACCCCTGCCAGCCTTGTATCCAGACCCATGCCAGCCTCATACCCAGACCCCTGCCAGCCTCTTATGTGGACCCATGCCAGCCCCATACCCAGACACATGGCAGCCTCATACCCAGACCTCTGCCAGCCTCATACCCAAACCCATGCCAGCCTCATACCCAGACTCCTGCCAGCCTCGTATCCAGACCCATGGCAGCAACATATCCAGGACCGTGCCAGACTCGTTCCCAGACCCCTGCCGCCTCGTATCCAGACCCCTGCCAGTCTCATAACCAGAACCTTGCCAGGCTCATACCCAGACCCATGGCAGCCCCTTATGCAGACCCCTGCCTATCAGTGGCTGTTCCGCTGGAACATCCGAATGCATAATTTACACACATAAGTTATTTTTGAGCACATCTCTCATGCCTTCCTGCCCCCTGTTTCCACAGCATGGCTTCCTTTGCAAATGCAGTGTATTCCTACCCTTTGTTTGGGAATGTTTACCTGCGCCCTCCAACGCTTTCCTTGACTCACAGGCAGTAAATACAAAGCACCTCGAGGTGCCGCGCGCACAAAGAGGGCGAGGCCTGGGGGTGTAGGAACATTCACACACGTGCACCGCTGGAAAGAGGAGTGAATGCATGGAGCAGGCACCCGGGGTAGAGGTGGAAACAAAAACAGTCAATGAATACAGAGGCCCGGGGTACCTACGTGCCCCCGAATATAGGAAGGGCAGAGCTGGATCCCCCGGGAGTTGTGTGCCCAGGACATGCAGTCAAAGGGCAGAGTAAACAAACGGCTCTGCATCTGCTCCCGCATTCGAGAACATTCTATTTCGGTCCATCATCAATGGCTCCGGAACAGCTTCGGTGCTGCACAAAAAGCTTAATTTATTTTTAATTTGGAATTCATGATGCTTCAGTAGTTCTTGTTAATAAGCCAACAATTCTGAATGAATCGTTGATGAGCGCTGAGGACGCCCAGGACTCCTCGCCCTCAGAGGCCCCCCCCGGACGGTAGCAGAGCCCTGCTCTCGTGGTGCGCCCTCATCTTTGCCCCCATCTGCTGGCGCTTGTCGCTATCTCGGGGCAGAGATACCGAAACGTATCCCTTGTACGACCGGGTGACTCCGCAGCACAGTGGGCACCCGAACCGTTGTTCTTTACGGGTTATGCCGATATTTTTGTCGATTTTGGGGGATAATGATACAAAAGCAAACGTTAAGTTACATGAGGCAAAATTGACCGTTGTGAGCAAACAAAATACAAGAGGTAGCAAAAGGTACATTACATGAGGAATAGACTGGGACCTCGGTGAGAGGAAGGGTGTCCGTGAACACCACCATGTTTCTCCGAGGCAATACAGAAATGCCTCAGAGAAAGCATCGTCTTTTTCCGATTCGGGGGCGTGGTTTTCGTTCCCTCCTCTTCCCATTGGCTGGAAGGTAAAATTCCAGCCAATGGGAAGAGGAGAGAAAGTAAATAGAAAGAAGCTTAAAAAAACGCCCCCGAATCCGAAAAAGACGGGGCTTGAACCGAGTGATGCCCCTCTCCTCCAATGGCTGGCCTCCGTTTAGGAAGCCAGCCAATGGAGAAGAGGGGCGGGTTCCAAGCCCCCTCTAAGAAACATTAAATCTTCGGAGCTCCGCCCACTGCTTACAGCAGTGCGACGGAGTCCTCGACCTAAAAAGGGCCATCAGCCCTTCTTATGTACAAGTATCATCCTGTCTATGAGCCATCTAGAGTCCAACACCTGTACACCAGCACAATGTAAGGAAACAAAAGCACACGGCTGATCACTTCCCAAGTACATTAGATAAACTATGATTTGGAGGCATGTTTTTGCTCTTGTTTATTCTTCCTGTGCAAGAGATGTTCATGCATTGTAAGAATGATAGATGTATCTCTGACTAATTACACAAATAATGGTTTAAATGGCACTTACTAATTTATTTTTCATGTATTTCTTTGATAGAGCTACGCATCGTTTTAGATTAGATAGAGCGAGAGAGAGAGAGAGAGAGAATACATCATACAAGTGTGTAAATCAAGGTACAGGAAATGTTACATTAGATAATAATTGTTATAAGCTGTGAGAGTCACATATTGTTCATACTAGAAGGCATCATATGTTAAAAGTGCACCATCAAGGAATGCACAAAGTCAGGATTTAATATGTAACACATTGTTTGGGGTTGCATGTGCTAACAATACTTTATTGCTACTCAAAGAAACCCTTCTTTGCAAACTTACAATAACAACAGGTTGAGAATAAAAACCGGTAAGGACCTAAACACTGGACATGAAGTTTGAATGCAGCCCCTTGATGCTGGCTCATGTCTCACTGTGCTATATTAAAAGAATTGCAAGTTATACGTTGCAATTAACAAAAGGTTCCTTCTGTGTCAAAATCACTTAACCACTAACCTATCTACATAAAATACGAATCTGTTACCTGTGCTTTGCAGATAGTTTATTTACCCACTATGCTACTTTATGAGTTAAAGTGTGACTTGAAATACACCAAACACCCCGTGCCCCAGCCCCCCAGAATTGCATCACACACTGCATCTTTCTTACCGTTATTGTTATTCCCTGAAAAGTGTAGTGAACACAATAATCTAACCGTATAAGTTATTTTAAAATGTTGTCTTTTTGTGACCAGTTAAGTCAGCTAGAACAGCATTACTGTCACATTTGTCTGTATTGCCAATTTCTGTGCAGCAGATTTAAAAAACACAAATGTATAAGTTGACTGTCAGACTCTGCTTATCAAGCTCCACTCCTCGGGACTTTTCCTCCTTTCCTCTGCCACACCTTGACCTCAGTAGCTGCTTCTACCAATTGGGAGTGGTGGGGCAAGGGTGTGGGTAGGGGGGATGGAAGGGAATAACAAAAAAAACACTTACCTGGGCCGGCCGGCTGCCGCCTTTTCTCCGTCCTCTTCACGGAGGAGCAGGAGGCACCCGGGCTCCCAGGCTTCCCATGGCCAATCACAAAGCTGCATGCAGCATTGTGATTGGTCTGAGCGCCGAACCACGGCGCTCAGACTTGGACTGGAAGGCTTTGCATATTCCTAACCAGGCTGTGTAAAGCAAGCCTTGTGGGGAAGATGCAAAGTGTGCAGGTCTGTTTCGGGTTCTGCCAAGCAGTCCTGCACACGAAAGGAGTGCAAACCACTCCTCTCCCTGCTATGGTCAGCCCCGCCCGAAAGCCACTCACTTCAATAGAAAAAATAAAATGATAATAACGGTACTGTATTATCTTATTTTACCTATTAAAGAAAGTGGGGCGACGCTCTTCCGCATTAGCGGACGAGCCACCACTGCTTGACCTCCAATTTATGAATTTTTCCAATTCCAGCACTGCAAACAAGTATTGGCAAAGGCAATATCATGGCACTCCTTTTAATGGCGAGACCTAGTGGCTTTGCCAATACTTTTATTAGTGCGTGCCCTGCACAAGATTAAAAACCAAGACTATCACTCGCCCTTCATGGTTCTGATAAAGGCCAGACCATTTATCAACACCCAGGAGTGACGGAAAGGGTAGTAATAGTAGATCATTGGCACATCACCCTGTGTCGGGCAGCTTCAATACGTTTGTTGGCAATAAGAAATATATGCACGTGAAGTTATCAATGCTAATGACCTTTTGACCTTGCTTTCTGCCATTGAGTGCTCCCCGGAACAAAGGAGGGAAAAGGAAGTATCCCCTGAGAAGACCAAGGGGCATATTATCAAGGGATTTATCTCCGCTTTTTTGGCTTTAAAAGCCAAGAAAGCGGAGATAAAATTATCTCCCTATTACCTAGCTGTCGCTAACACCAGTTAGCGACAGCTAGTAGGAGATAGCAGCCATCTTGGGCCCTGCTTTGCATGTCAGAGAAATTTATCACTAATGACATGCAAAGTGGGCGTGCCAAGATGTTAGTGACTGGAAACAGTCGCTAACATCGCTATCTCCTATTACCAACTTTTGGAGATATTCACGCTAAGCGCGAATATCTCCAAAAGCTAACACCTGCCCTGAGCAGTTCTTAGCCATGTTATCCAATGGGAGGTGGATAACATGGCTAAGAGCATTCGCTCGGTAATGCATGAATATCGCTGACTTTACAGCGATATTCATGCATTGCGGCCGATTTTTATCGTTTCAGAGATAAACCTTGCTAATAGCAAGGTTTATCTGCGATAAAAATCGTCGCAGCTCGGCGATACATTTTTATCGCTAACCAAGCAATAGTATTGCTTGGTAATATGCCCCCAAGAGCTCCAAAATACAACTGGCATTTCGTGTGATGACTGGAACTTTTCTCTAAAAGGGGACTTAGTTCAGCGTGCAAGCTCAGAATGAGAGGATTGCTGACATTGCATCGACCCTTAAAGTTACTTTAAACCTGGTTACCTTTATGGTGTTTTAGGTCGTATATTTTGCCATAACAAAGCATGAAGCGTGTTCACTTTGATGTTACTTGTGTTGTAAAGGACAGAACACTAAAACATACACAAGATATAGGTATTTACCTAGAACACATACATGTATAGGGTAGTAGACCACTGTTTGTGGATAATAAGAAGCATTACTGTGCCAAAACGTAGGGTGGCCAACTTTTGTGTCAGTTGGGGTGCTTCAAAATCTGAGTGAAAAATCTGTGAAGTTTGACTTGAAAAAACAGTTTTTATTCAGAATGCGGATGTTTGCAGATCGCTAGGGAAGAGTGAATACTTCCTGAGTAATGCAAGAAAGAGTCCACGGCATTCATCATGGCAAAAAACGCAATAATGCATTTATTGAGACATACAACGCTGCAAGATTAAGGATTCCTAAGTACTTGGTCCAAGAGCACCCCTGAACGAATACTGCTTGCGAATGGTGATGTTTGGTTTGGCACCCAGTTATTACTACTACGGTAAACAATCTGCAATATCAGTTTCAAACGATTTTTGCCACCTTCTTTTAAATATCCGACAGTATATTTTGTATTCTCAAATTCTTCCGGGCAAGACTTTGCGGTAATTGCTCACACATAAAAAGAGCCGTATTTGCGCTGTTCATGTAACTTCTACAAAATAATACCTCGAGCACAAACAACATTTGCGACCAATTCCTCCCGGTCTCCCAGCTTGATAGGTTTTTAGTGAGAAGAAACTAACATTTTTAACAACGCTTGTGGTATAAAAAAGTTTAATTTTAGATGCATTTTCCAGAGTCATTGCCTGTTTATTTCAACCCTGAATTAAAAACCAAACATTGTAGAAAGTAGTCACAAGAGCCAAAGCTTGAACGCTCACAACATCTGGTTGTCATTCGCTGTCAGGTGCACTTTACTCGGCTAAGCCTAGGCAATGCTGAAGTCCTGAGCAGAAACTCTGCTCTGAGTCGGTTTGTCGCCACCATATATAAATGAGCTTTAAATCTACCTGTAGGGAGTTCTCTCTGCCAAGGATTGATCAGCATTTGATAGTTCTTTACGCTCCAGTGGTTTTGCTGCGAGCACTCTGCAGGCACAATTAGTCTGTGAGAGCACACCGTATGTCAAAGCTGATCTAATGTATGATCTGACCAGTGGACAGAAGATGGATGGTAAAAACTGTGTGCTGTAGGACCTGCGACTCTTTACTCAGAAAAACACAAACTGTAAGTAAAACTGGTCAGCAAATTGTGGCATTGCTTAAAATGTGCTTAAAATATTGTTGAAATGCTGAGGGCATGAGTTCTACTTTTTGTAGTGGCCACAGCTGCTTTACGCCCCCAAAAACAATGTACATCGTTAGTTTACATACCCCAAAAAACCAGTGCTGACGTCAAGGGCCATTATTAATTTTACATATTTTTTGTGGCAACATTTTAGTTTCTTGGTTTCCGCAATTGAGGGCTTTGATACAGATGTTGAAGCATATTAAAGCCCCGCCTCCACCCTGTCTATTAAACATCAACCGTAATATTACATGCAGTGGTGCACTGTGCTGTAGGATTGTGTTCCATTACACTGCTTGCAAAAAAAGTTCCTTTAATGAAGAAGATGGGGAGTGCTCTCGAGATAGGCCCATGCCCTCCCTATTGGCAAATGCGTCCTATTGACATGAGTGGGTGAATTATCTCTGTTCCTTCTGCTTCTTGTCTGCAAAGGTATTGGTGGACACCTGAGACGGTGATGGTGAAGCACTGCTCCCTTCTGCCATACCCACTGACTACTGTGTCAACCTTGGATGTGTACGGAGGAGGCCTTATTGGTTAGAGAAGGGACAGTCATTCAGACACCCCACAGCTGATTCATGGAAAAGCATCACTTGAAGCAGCACACCGCACACTACCCTCGCACATTCCAGGCTAAGACTAGCAAGCCACTGTCTCAGCTCATGCTGCCAGCCCTGCATGAAAATGTTGTACAGATGTGTAGTGGGTACACTGCATGCAAATGACTTCTCAATCAATTTAGGCAAAAAAGATTGAAAATCTGCCATTCCCTTCACTTTCCCTTACTGGCTCCTTGTTAGACTTGGCATCCTTGGCATGATTCCCCCTGTCTTTTTACCTCTGCACCCTATATTTTTGGACTGTGTGCTGGATTTTGTTTTTGTTTTTGTTTGTTTAGGTACTCTGGGCACTTTGCCACTGCAGATCAATGCCAAAATGCAAGTGCTCCTTGGGTAAATTGTGATTATGATTGGTTGTCCATGGTTGGCGTATTTGGTTTACTGATAAGCCCCTGGTAACGGCACTGTAGGTGCCCAGGGCCTATAAATCAAATGCTACTAGGGAGCCTGCAGCACTGATTGTGCCACCCACACCAGTAGCCTTTTAAAGGTGTCTCAGACCCGCCACTGCAGTTTCTGGTGCACAGCTTTTAACTGCAATGTTGACTTGGCAAGTGCACCCATTTGCCAGGTCCTAACCTTCCCTTTTCTTAAATCCAAGGCACCCCTCAGGTATTCCCAAGGTACCCCCAGGGGTAATGTGCAGTGTTGTGAAAGGTAGGACATCTGATGGTGTATTTGACATGTCCTGATAGTGAAATACTGCCAATTGCATTTTTCACTACTGAAAGGGTGTCAGCCCCTTAGATTAACATGGGAGCTGCCTTGTAACATCTTACAAGTGTAACTTTCCACTGGGGTAAAATAGAGAAATGGAGTTTGGACTCTCTGAACTCAGAATTTAATAACACACCTTTTAGTAAAGGTGTTTATTAAATTGTGTGTTTTAAAATGCCACTTTTAGTAAGAAACACAAGGAAAAGATGGATGAAGCGCTGAAACTTTTCAGACACTCACCCCCAGTCACAGATCTGGGTTGAATCCCTTATCGATCTTTAGCTCAGTTCGCCACCCCAGTTCAGACCCAGACATATGCAAATCAGTCTTGACCCTGATCCTTATGGGAACAGTCCAGCCCGAACTGTCAAGCCAGGTCTTCCCTGGACCGGAAACAAGCATCCAGGGACTGGCCTTGGGTGACACCCCTCATCAGCCAGGCAAGCTTGAATGCAGTGGCAAAGTGAGCAAGGACCCAAGTATGGGGATACCCTGTCAACCCATGGCAAACATAGCAAACACGAGATGATGGACGGAGCGCTGAAACTTTTCAGTCACTCACACCCAGTCACAGATCTGGGTTGAATCTGGCATAGTTTTTTAGATCACTTCTTCACCCCGTTCAGACTCAGCCATATGCAAATAAGTCTTGACCTGTTTCTCATGGAAACTGTCATGCCCGAACTGCCAAGCCAGGCCTTCCCTGGAGCGGAAACAAGCATTCTGGGACCGGCCTCAGGTAACACCCCTCATCAGCCAGGCGAGCTTGAATCCAGTGGCAAAGTGTGCAAGGGACCCACGTATGGGCATACCCGGCCAACCCAGGGCAAACAAAGCAAACACAAGGAGATGATGGACGGAGCGCTGAAACTTTTCAGACACTCACCCCAGTCACAGATCTGGGTTGAATCCATCATTGTGTTTTAGATCACTTCACCACCCCAGTTCAGACCCAACCATATGCAAATCAGTCTTGACCCTGTTCCTTATGGGAACAGCCCAGCCGAACTGCCAAGCTATTTACCTCACTTCGCCACCCCAGATCAGACCCAGCGATATGCAAATCAGTCTTGACCCTGTTCCTTATGGGAACAGTCCAGCCTGAACTTGTACTCTCTGAACTCAGAATTTTAAATTGTGTGTTTGAAAATGCCACTTTTAGGTGTGTCCTGTCTTTACTGTTGACACATAGCCAGGTTGAAGAGATCTTTCTATATTTATAGTGGTTGGAGGAGTTTTCACTAGCACCTGAATATGCTGTGTCTGCTCTGCACAATGCTGTCTCCACCTCCTGTAGTGAAGCTGTACCAGGGAGGAGAGAACTGTTTTTTACCGAGTTTAGAGACTTTTGTAACAAAGAATACAAAGAGAACATGGGGTATAAATATTAGACCTAAAACACCAGAACTTTAGTTTACTTCTGAAATCAAGAGGAACCTCTGCCTAGGACGAAGAGCTGAAGAGCTGTGAGGAGAAGACTGCCCCTTTGCAGCCGCGGTCGGTGGGGGAGTACCTGCCGGGGCGGTGACGTGGGGAGGGGGAGGGGCAGTGTGGGGGTTAGTAATGTATGGATAATAGAGGTTTGCAGGTAAGTAAACATTTAAATAAATCAAACAAATTTCGTTGCACGCACTGCATTGCATTTGGGTATGCAGTGTGCGCAACGAAATTCGTTTGATTTAGTTAAATGTTTACTTACCTACAAACCTCCTTTATCCATACATTACTAACCCCCACCCTGCCTCTCCCTCTCCCCACGTCACCGCCCCGGCAGGTACTCCCCTACCGACTGCGGCTGCCCCTTTGCTGTGTGTTGCTTTGCTGGGTTGGCCTGCAGTTGCTCCTTCGGCCAAGGAGAGGATGAAGACTGGAACTTTGCTGTGAACCTGCATGGGAAGAATCTCCAAGTGCTTGTGTGTGCTTGGTTCCTGTTTTGAAATCTCAGGGACACAGAGATTTTGCCACCAGCTTCCTTGAACTCCACGTCTGGGAGTTCCGACCTGCCAGGAGGTGCCTATTCCAGTTCTGGGCCTCTGGGGGTTGTTCCTGTGGCTGGGAGTTGCAAAGCTTGAAGAAACCAACCAAGAAACTCGATGCATCGCCCTTCCAGGGTCAGTCTTTCAGATGCAGCACTGTTGAGTCGGAAACATTTCCATGCTCCACCGCTTGCGGTCCGAAGAATCGATGCAGCGCCTGCCAGCAGCTGGAAAATGCTCCGTACGCAGAGTCCAGTGCACTGACCTCCGAAGTCCAAGATCACTGCACCAACTTCAACGCAGGCCCTGCTGTGCAGCTGAAAGAATCTGGAAATTGGTGCAAAAGACACTGTCAATACCAAAAATGAACCCCTACCTCCCTTTATGGAATTCTAGCCTTTTCCCACAGCTTAATAATGATAGAAATTGTTGGCTTTGGTGGAGCTGGGAGTTAAGACTTTAGGGGATGTTATGGAAGGGGATTCCATTTTGGGGTTTGAAGTTATTCAGCAGGAATATGGTATTCCCTCCAATCAATGGTTTAAATATGCACAGATATCTCAAACATTGCTGGCCATTCGACCCCGTATCTCCTTGGGAACTGGCAATACGATGTTGGAATACCTATTAAAGGGGGGCAAAAGGATCAAATTGGTATATAACTGGCTGCTGATAGGCACTCAGGATGATCTGGAGAAAACGGAGGCTTCCGGGGCCGCAAAATTAGGGGACCCAGACGCCGACCTTGATAAAGCCCTACTTTCAAATAAAAAAATATTTCGCTCTTCCAACTTGCGGGCACAGCATTATAAAGCACTGTTTAATTTATATTTCACACCAGCAAAGCTGTTCGAGTGGGGTATAAGGGAAGACGACAGATGCCCCATGTGTAACGAGGGTCCTGCGAATTTACTGCACATGTTTTATCATTGCGAGAAACTAAATACAATCCTCGAGGAAATTGTGAAATTCTGGGAGGGGCTGCTAGATGTCAAGATTGATCTATCCCCTACCCTGATGCTATTAGGCACCGATTGTAAACTGGGGTTGGAAAAAGAAGAGGAAGCTCTGTTTTTCATCTCTGTCGTGGTGCTCCGGATTCTTATTTCCGCTGGTTGGAAGGACACTATAGCTCCTTCCTTTCAAATGTGGCTTACCAGACTTCTCGGTATACATAATATAGAATCCTGCTTGTATAATCATAAGGGCACGAAAACCCGGGAAATGGGTTTGAGTGTCTTGGCACCGCTCAAAACATGGAGGGATTCCAGATTATAAAATGTAAAGTTGGTGCCTCTATCGTATTAACCTAGGAATGAGGTTGTGCTCCCTATTCGCTGTCAAGCTATATTTTAACGTATTATGTATATATATATGTTTTTTTTTTCCTCTGTCAAGAACTGGTTTTATGCTTTGCATCTATTTTTACTTGATCCAGGTTTTTACCATTTTCTAATGACAATGTTTCAATGAACAATGGATTTTTATTACTATTTGTACCAGGAATTCTCAATAAAAAATAAAATAAAATAAAAAGAATACAAAGAGAAATTGGGGTATAAATATTAGACTTAAAACACCAGAACTTTAGTTTACTTCTGAAACCAAGAGGAACCTCTGCCTAGGACGAAGAGCTGAAGAGCTGTGAGTAGAAGACTGCCCCTTTGCTGTGTGTTGCTTTGCTGGGTTGGCCTGCAATTGCTGCTTCGGCCAAGGAGAGGATGAAGACTGGAACTTAGCTGTGAACCTGCATGGGAAGAATCTCCAAGTGCTTGTGTGTGCTTGGTTCCTGTTTTGAAATCTCAGGGACACAGAGATTTTGCCACCAGCTTCCTTGAACTCCACGTCTGGGAGTTCCGACCTGCCAGGAGGTGCCTATTCCAGTTCTGGGCCTCAGGGGGTTGTTCCTGTGGCTGGGAGTTGCAAAGCTTGAAGAAACCAAGAAACTTGATGCATCACCCTTCCAGGGTCAATTTTCCAGACGCAGCACTGTTGAGCTGGAAACATTTCCACGCTCCATCGCCTGCGTCCTAAGAATAGATGCAGCGCCTGCCAGCGGCTGAAAAATGCTCTGCACGCAGAGTCCAGTGCACTGACCTCCGAAGTCCAAGATCACTGCACCAACTTCAACGCAGGCCCTGCTGTGCAGCTGAAAGAATCAAAGCATCGTGGGAAAGCAGCTGAAGAAATGGACCCAGCACCTGTTTGCAGCCGCTGCATCGACCTTCAGCGCGTCACAGATTTTCACTCATCGCACCTGTGCGGCAAGTTTTCCAAAGCATCACCTGCAGATCAGAACCATCTTGGAATTGGCACATCAGTTCCCCCTACGGTCAGGATTCAATGCGTCACTTCTCCTGCATGCAGGAGAACTGCTGCAACACCTCCACAAGGACTCAGGAACTGACGCATATCTGTGTTTTCTAACACTTCCCTTCTCTGCGGCTGTTTGGCCCTGTAGATGTTGATGCATTTGAGGTACTTTGTGTAAAAGTGACGCATTCATAGTTTTCTATGGACAGAATTGTTTGGAACCTTTTAAAAGTCATATTTTGAAATGTCTATGTTGGATTTTTGTCATTTTGTTCTTGTTTGGTTTAGATACAGAATATTTATTTTTATAAACTGGTGTGGTGTCTATTTGTAGTGTTTTCACTGTGTTACTGTGTGTCTGGGTGCAAATACTTTACACATTGCCTTTGGGATAAGCCTGTCTGCTCTTGTCAAGCTACCAAGGGGGTGAGCATGGGTTATCTAAAGTGAGTAACTCCCTTTTTCTGTCTAGAACAGAGGTCTTCAATCTATGGGACGCGATCCTCAGGGGGGTAGTGGAGTCCTGGGTGGGGGTCGCAGACTCTGTTAGTTTGCCTTAGTGGTGTCGGGCTGATTGAGGGTGCTCAGGGCAGAGGCCTAATTCACACCAAGGTGTGAAAAACATCAAAGCCTCATTAACAAGTAAAAGGTCTTTTAAAGACCTGTGAAGTACTTCGGTGTGGCTTTGTGTGTGTCTGTGAAGCGGTTTCAGCGGGGCTCACATACACGGGGGGCGGGGGAGGAGGCCGTAGCACTTTGATTTCAATGGGCGTTGGGCGCCTGGAGCTGTGGGTCCTGCCTGTAAAGCATGTGAAAGGTCTTCTCCCAACCCCCCCACCCCACGCGTCCCATAAATCATTGGTTCAAGTCCCACGAGCCCTCATACCTGGGCACAGAGATGCCCTCCCATGAGAGAGGAAGAAGAAGGAAGAAGACGCAGAGAGATACTACCCCCTCCCCATGAGAGAGGCACAGAAAAGGTGGGTGGATGAATGATGGGTGGATGGATGGATGAAAGGGTGGATGGATGAAGGATGAATGTATGGATGGAAGGATAACAGGTTGGATGTATGGATGGAAGGATGAAAGGGTGGACAGATGATGGATGGATGTAAGTATGGATGTAAGGATGAAAGGGTAGATGGATGAAGGACGGATGGATGGTTGTGTGAAAAGGTGGGTGGATGAATGATGAGTGGATGGATGGATGGATAGATGAAAGGGTGGATGGATGAAGGATGGATGGATGAAAGGGTGGATGGATGAAGGATGTATGTATGGATGGAAGGATGGAAGGGTGAACGGGTGAAGGATGGATGGATGGATGGAAGGATGAAAGGGTGGATGGATGAAGGGTGGGTGTATGGATGGATAAAAGGTTGCATGGATGAATGATGCATGGATGGATGTGTGAAAAGGTGGGGGGATGAATGACGGGTGGATGGATGGATAGATGAAAGCGTGGGTGGATGAAGGATGGATGTATGGATGAAAGAGTAGATGGATGAAGGATGGATGAAGGATGTATGTATGGTTGGAAGGATGAAAGGGTGGATGGATGAAGGATGAATGTATGGATGGATAAAAGGTTGCATGGATGAATGATGGATGGGTGTGTTAAAAGGTGGGTAGATGAATGATGGATGGATGGATGGGTAAAGGATGGATGTATGGATGGAAGGATGAAAGGGTGGATGGATGAAGGATGGCTGTATGGTTGTATGGATGGAAGGATGAAAGGGTGGATGGATGGATGGAGGATGGATGGATGTGTGAAAGTGTGGGTGGATGAATGATGGATGGATGGATGTGATGAGGTCTAACAGGCACATTTATGGTTGTTGATAGTTGTTGATGATGAGGAGTACCAGTTTCTAGAAACTTTTGTCGAAGGGGGTCCTTACGCCTAAAAAGGTTTTACAAGGGGGTCTTGGCATCAAAAAGTTTGAAGACCTCTGGACTAGAAGGAAGGGTCCCTATTTGGACAAAGGAGCATACTGCTGTCAACTAGTGACCCCCATTCCGAACACTCCTTAAGTATTGTGGTCTGTAAACTGTGACTTACTGGCAGATTTACTGGTATTGTTGGGACCGTTTCAGAAGATTCAAAGATAAGAGGCCTCTTGGTTAGCTAGAAAACTAAGCCCTTTCATTGATGAGTTCTGTCTGTTAGACCTACCAGTATTAGGGTGGTGTTCACCAAACTTTTAGCCTTTACCACTCCAATTCATTTTTGTTGGCCTTAGGGCTCTGTGCACTTTACCACTGCCGACCAGTGCTAAAGTGTTTGTGTTCACTCCCCTAAACATGGTAGATTTGGCTTATATTCAATTGGTAAATTTTATTTATTTGTAAGTCCCTAATAAAGTGGTACCCCATGGAGGCAGGGCCTGTAAATTAAATACCACTAGTGGACCTGTAGCACTAATTGTGCCACCCACTTAAGTCATTTCAGTGTGTATAGTTTTGAATGTCATTTCGACCTGGAAAAATATACCTTTTGCCAGGCCATACCTAAATATACCTTTTTGCCATGTACATGTCAGACCTAGGGTAGGGGTTGACCAGCCCGGAGGACA
The DNA here is from genome assembly GCF_964261635.1 of Lissotriton helveticus. Taxonomy (NCBI): domain Eukaryota; kingdom Metazoa; phylum Chordata; class Amphibia; order Caudata; family Salamandridae; genus Lissotriton; species Lissotriton helveticus. The sequence goes on along the minus strand of NC_136059.1, from coordinate 1,893,576,530 downwards.
TGGTGCAGTGTATTTAGAAGGTTGGCATGTACTTGCACACTTGCACATCACAAAGTCTATGCCTGAGCACATTCACATGCCTGACTCCTTAGAGGGGCGTAAGCCTCCAGAACCTTCTCCTACTTTATAGTGGGCACCAGGTATAAATAATGGACCTTTATATCTAACTCTTCAGTACACCTCTAGACCTGTAGAAGAGTCAGACGAAGGACTTTTGTGCTGCTTTGCTGCACGAAGGACTGGTACTCTACTGTGCTTCCTTGCTGCACTCCTGCGGAGTAAGAAGGACTGTATCTGTATCTTGAACCCAGGACCACCAGAGTGGCTCCAAGGGCTAGTTGACTGACCCCCAGGTCAGAGCCTCAGGGAAAGAACAAGCTCCTACAGCAATGTACTCAGCTCAAGGACTCTGCCAGCTGTGCGTCCTGCCCTCCCAAGTGGTGCCACCCCAGACCCTTGGAAGTGGGCCTATAGGTATTCTGCCAGCCCACTCGTGGTCCAAGAAGAACCGACACAGAGTGATGCATCGTTTCATAAAACTCTGAGTTGCTGCTGCATGACACATTCTGATCAAAGACTGCAATCACCTCATAACCTGCTGCATGTGATGCATCCTCCATGCAAGTCTTCGCATCACAAGTTACCATGTTGATGGTATCCTCGAACAGAACGCAGGAGTCCGCATTGCAAACCCTGCAACTTCTTCACAACCAACCGGTGTATGGTGTATCTTCGATGCAACAGTTCGCATCACAAACTCCTCATCGACAGCATGCTTGACAATGATGCAGAGCACTGCATCTTATCCTCTTAGCTCCTCTGAATCGCTGCTGCATGACACATTCTGGAAGGGGGATCTCCTCAACCAGGATTTCGGTTGCTTTGTGTAGCGAGCCTAACTGGGTCGCACTGTTGCTAGCCCATGCTCTATTGTGATTGGCATGAACTTGGACTTTGTCCTGGTCTAGCGCAACAGGATAACCACAGTTGGTGATTTGTGCTTTTTGGTGCTATTTTCACTTAAATCTTTAAAAGTGTATATCTCCGGTTCTACTGATTGGAATATTGTAATTGTGATTTTAAATTATTTATTACATTTTACTCAATTTCTATAAATTGTTGTGCCATTTTTGTTTGAAATACTGCATAAATACTTTGCACATTGCCTCTATGTTAAGCCTGACTCTTTTGGACCAAGCTACCAGAGGGTTAAGCACAAGTTAATTTGTGGTTTGCTTGTGACTTCACCCTGTAGGATTGTGGTTGCTGCTTAAATAGGGTTTCACTGCCCTCAACCAGTACATACATCCATACATTCATCCCTCATCCATCCACCCTTTCATCCTACTGACCGATTTCCGCACGGCGGTCCGGACACCACAATTACATGGTGCGGTCGCATACTCCCATTTCTCAATAAGTGCTCGTGCTGCAGCCGTAAACTGTCTGTAGCACAAGCTCCTATAGAGAAATGGGAGCCTGTGTAAATCCCTGCACCGTGTGGCAGGCACCTCACAAAGCCTGCCACACAGTGCATGGATTTACAGGGTGGTACCATTGGTGTCCCCCATGCCCCCAACTGGAGGCGTAGGGGGAAAATTGCCCTACTAGGGGCCCCCAAAGGCACTTTCTGACAGCAATCCATGTCGGAAAAGCCGACATGGATTTGCTCTCGCAAAGTCCCATCATAATCCCGAATGCGGAAACGCCTTCCTCATGGGATTATGCAGCCCTTCCGACTCGCTCCTCAAGCCCGTCGGAAGTCAGTCGGATTGACTGGCTGGTTTGAATTCCGACCTCCATATAATTGTAACAGGGTGGTCAGAAGTCAAACCAGAAATGTCGGTAAGAAAGCCTCTGACCAGAGATCAGAGGCTTTCCGACTGACATCCTGATTAGCCCCTATATATTAATTATTAAACAGCATACACAATATAAGTATTAAAATTGAAGAAATGTATTGAAAATAATATCACTTCAAAAAATAAAAGTGCGTACGTGAAAGAAAATCCTTAAAAAAGTTTTAAAATGAAATCACAAAAAATAAATCTTGAATACATAACAAAATTCCATTAAAAACTTGACTACTCCCATGTCAAACTAAGGAACTGTGGGAAAAGTGTTGGACTTGAATGGGGTCAGATTTACTATTCCCACTCCACCTTAAACAGCAGTCGGGAAAGAGTTGTACTTACTGTTCACCCTCCAAAATAAACAACAGTAGGGAACTGCTCAACCTTGAAGGGAGAAATATACTATTAGCACTTCAACATATGCAACAGCAAGGAAAGTGTTGGACTTTGCAGAGGATCAGATTTACCACTCCCACTCCATCCTGAGCAACACTAGTCAAAGTGTTGGATTTTGGAGGAGTACAGATGTACTATTCCCCCTCCAACCTAAGCAACTATAGGGAAAGTCTTGGACTTTGGTGGGATCAGATCTATTATTCCCACTCCAATTTAAGAACAGTTGGGAAAGGGGTTGGATTTTGGAGGGGTCAGATTTACTAGTCCCGCTACAACAGAAACAAAAGTAGGGAAAGTGCATAAAACATACTACATACATTACATTTCCTAGCATCACATAATCACATTAGGGCCGGGTGCCCTACAAACCTAATAGTTCCCCTGGCCAATTGGCCATCTCAAAAAAGGGCACAAACACCCTGTGTCCAGAATGTCAGGGCTGGTGCCTATGCATCGAAATCCAATGGCACCATTGCGCAAACCTAAACAGTGCAGCTGCCCACTACTTGCTGGGCAAGTATGGGGCAAAGGAGTGCATCTCACTCCTAACTCAACAATATGCCCCCAAAGAATCGTGGCCTAAACGTAGCAGCTGTCCACTACTTACTGGGTAGCTGTGAAACTCGAATGGGGCCTGGGCACTTGATGTGTCCTTGGAACAAATGAGCAGAAATGCTGCAACTGTGCATGTCAACAGGAGGGGGAGCGCTGGCACCGACTGTGCCCTGAAGACAAATGTGCCCATACAATAGAGGCATGGGCCCTTCTGGGCCTTCCTAAAGCAATTATGGCCATCGTTGGTGCCACACTAGGCTCTGAAAACAACTATGACCCACGTTGTAGCAACTTGGCAAAAGTAAACCTGCCTTCCATGCTGGAGCCACCGGGACTTTTAAGAACAACGATACACCCCCTCATTGGAGTGGCCAGTTGCAAGACGGGGCCGCTCAAAATGTGGAAATGGGACTGTGCCTTGAAGGGCACCAACAACATGGAGCCCCCACTCACTGGGACTCCGCAGTAGGACTCCGGTCTTCTCTTCGTCTCTCAATGCGGCAGGACTCTCTTCACCCGGGCCCCCTCCTGGGACCCGGGACTCTGCACTGATGAAGTCTCTCTGCGCGTGGGGACCTGGAAATTCTGATTTTCTTCCCTCGCGAAAGCTCTCCTCTAATGCGACAGGCACCGACAATGTGCCTCGGGCCCCCTCCGCCGCCGTCCACACATACTGCTCCCATCTGCGGGGCTCTCCGTCTTCACCCGAGCCCCCTCCTGGGACCCGGGACTCTTCTGGAAATACACGGGGCTCCCTCATATCGTGAAATATAATGCTGGGTGGGCACCCGTCTGTAACCGATGCACGGAGGCAATGATGGGTAGGCTCCCTCTAAGGAAAAATCAATGAGCGGGGTGGGCACGCCCAATACCAGTAATTTTGGGGAAATCCCTACATTGGGATTCCCTCAGTTCACGGCAGCAGCGCGCTGCACGCCGTCAGCTCCTCACTCTCTTCTGGGGCAATAATTCAAATGTGGCACTCCCAAGGCACAAGAAGCAGGGTTAATGTCCTGGCCTCTAGCCAGAAAAGCACAAGGGTCTTAAAAGTCCTTTTAGGCATCTAGGGGCAATGCAGGGCCCAGGGAGGCAGCCCTCATGGCAGCACCCCTAGGCCCCAGTAGCAGCTCGCCCCGCAGGAACAGCAACCAAGAACTGAACAAATTCATGGGGTCACAGCCCCTATATTTATACTACCTAATCCTTTGTGTCAAAGTTCAGGGCAAGGGAGAACAAGATGCAACTGGTTCAGGGGAGCTTTGGAGCACTTTATTTTGCTCAGCTCCTCTCTCCTTTGTCACATGGGGGCTCAGTGCTCAGATGCACCACACAGGGCAGCACCAGCATTGTAGAGGGAAGGCACAGTCCTATTCAGGTCCCAGGTGCAACTTCTCCCTCCCATTTGCATGCAGATCTCTCTATTCACCACTGGGCAGACTCCCACCTGTCTCCTGGAGCCACCCGCACCTCTCAGCACCTGTCAATCACAAGACAGACATGCAATTCACGTCAGCCAGGCAGACACACAGTACACAGAAATGCCAACTTCTAAAAGTGGCATTTTTCCACCAGTCACCATACATCTGCTCACACCGTTGCGCAGCATTTATCCTCACGAGTTCATACATACCAAACTCGCCCCTGCACTCCTCTCATACCAGGAATTACCATGGACACACATAACCCCCATGCATTCCTATGGGAGGGCGGGCCAGTCTCACCACACATATATAGAGAGCGCACGCACTTTACACTGGACCACAGTGATAAAGTGCTCAGAAGCCTAAAATCACCAACACCAGGTTACAGAAAAAGGCTAGGAGAACGCAAAAAGTTTTGGGGTGAACCTGCCAAATGGGCCAAGTCCAACAAGAATATACACATATATGAATTCAACAAGGAAACACCGGTAGACATTGATTATTCTTCATCCCCTAATTCCTTTGGGTCCTAACTGTATAAATATCAATTTACTTGGACCGCCTTGCAGAACCCCAATAGCTAGAAAGCTGCAAAGTTTGTCTCGCCCCAGTGGGCATAGCTTCCATTTGGGTTCTTCTACAGCTGGATTCCTTCCAAATATTGCTAGTACTCGCCCTTTTCCAAACATAATTCTTACCTGTAATGGTTCAAAAAAGAAAAGAAAAACAGTGCTGTAATTGCCTTCTATATCACTGACCGCTCATTCATAGAAACAGACTAATTTGAAAATCTAAAGCAACCTTTGCACAGTACTATACAAATTATTTTACAGTTATAAAATTACAAATTTTATAAAACTATACATTTACAAATGAACCACCATTTCTTCATTAGAGTTCAATCCTATTGGAGCTAAAGTTTCAAAATCTACGGTATATCTCAATTCTTTTATCCTCACTGGAATGGCATTTTTCTCTCTTACAGATTAACTGAATTTTGTTAGCGAGGACCGGCGGTACTCCTTGCGACCCCGCAAACCTCAACACTTGCAAGGTAACCAGTCAGCAAACGAAGGCGTGAAAGGAGGGTCAGGCACAGGCAAGCCTTCATCGAGAGGCAATGTAAGGAGATCTTGGAGAAAATAATAAGAATCACTGAAATCTACCTGGCTGACACTGAACTGTCAAAACCTGAGGAACAGCTCCTCTCACTGGGACTCTGATTTTGCCCCAAGAATCGCTTTTCATATAATCAGGCATGCATCGATGTGTTCAAATTCATTCGAAAGATTAAACTCATCAAATACTTTCAGGTGAACACATTTTCAAAGAAAACTTCTGAAAGGACCACCGAAGCAAGCAACCCTGAAGATGTATTACTGGTTAAAGACATACTGAGTCTACAAACTTTATACGATCTAGCATTTAAAAGTGATTCTGGTGAAATCCCTGTTGTCAGCCAGGTCGTGAAGACCAACAAATCTGCTCCTAGTCCCTTTCGTCCAGTGTCTACCTTTTTGCCACTAATGCCAAAAGACGCCATATATGTGTTCAGTGACAGAGTGATTACTGAGCTTAAAATACTCAATAGATCTGTGATGTCGCAAACCCGCCACAGAGATTTCAGAAACAATCAATACCATCTTTTGATTAAGAAACTTCAAAGCAACCCTGATGTGATTATCAATAAATCAGATAAAGGTGGGAATACAGTCCTGTGGTCAAGAGTGGATTACCTGGCGGAGTCTGAACGACATCTATCTGACCCATCTTGCTACAGGAAATCATCTAAATTTGAAATGCGCAAAGCAGAAGATAAAACCCACAAAAGAATCCATCAGTGGTGGAGAAGTGGATTGATAACTAAAGAGGAAATGAACTTTCTTAATGTGGAACATCCGATCACCCCGGTCCACTATTTTTTACCTAAAATCCTCGAAAAGATCACTCCGGTGCCTGGGCGTCCGATCATCTCTGCTCATGAAAAGATATCTAAATATGTAGATTTTTATCTGCAGCCCCATGTAGCTAACTTGCCATCGTATCTAAAGGACACTACAGACTTTCTTAATGAAATCAGCACTGTGACTTGGTGTTCAGACTATTTGCTAGTTGTAATGGATATTGAATCCCTTTACACCAGCATCAATCAATGCCACAAAATATTTTCTTGAGAATCGTGATGTAACTATGAGAGACCATAACGTTATGCTATTGGAGATCTTTGAAATATGCCTTACTACCAACTTTTTCCAGTTCCACAATGAGATCTACCAACAGGTTCGTGGGGTGGCAATGGGTTCATGCTTCTCCCCCAGCTATTCATGTTTAAATGTAGGCTGGTGGGAGAAGCATGTCCTCAGAACCTCTCACCACCGTTGGTGGAGCCATATAGTTCACTACTGCCGTTACATTGATGATGTGTGTCTCATTTGGAAAGGGTCAAGGGAAGAGGCCTCTGAATTCATTAATGACATCAATGTAAATGATTTGAATTTGAGATTTACTGCCTCAATTGAATCATCCACTGTTTAATTTTTGGATGTACTTGTATATGTTGAGGATGGTTCCCTACAGACCATGTTACACAGGAAATCTACTGCCGGGAATTCTATTCTTCACGCCCAAAGTTCCTAGGCATCTAATTAATAGCATTCCGTATGGAGAGTTTATCCGCACCAGGCGTATTTGTAGCTCTGATGCAGTTTCAAGAAGGTGTCAAATGGTGGCATTTGAAAGATTCCTAAACAGAGGCTATGATAAAAACCTACTCAATATAGCTTTAAATAAAGCCCACGAAAAGCAGAGGGAGATATTACTTCACCTAAGTCTGGTCAAACTAATGATATGGCTGATTCTAACAACAGGATACACCCTGTTCGGCTAATTACAACTTTTTGCACCCAGAAGCAGGCTATTCTTAGAATTATCTATTTAGAATGGCCAATCATTCAAACTGACAACATCCTAGGTTCCATTCTTCCGAGCTTGCCAGCCATTACATTTAGACGAGCACCCTCTATGAGGGATGCCCTGGTAAAATCAATGCTAGAGATAAAACCTAAACTTACCTGGCTCAGTAAATCTGGCTTCTTCAAGTGCGGTTCATGCCGGGCGCGCACGTTTGCTAAAAACAACACTCATTACAAGACAGCTTTCAGTGAAACTCAAATTGCTATTCAAGAACAACTAACTTGCCATTCCGAATATGCAATATATAAGTTGAAGTGCACTTGCAACCTCGAATATATTGGTAGCACCAAGCTCCCGGTGCATAAACGCATTCTTCAACATGTCAGGGCCATTGTCAATTCTGACCACAACTATCCTGTGGCCAGACACTTCAAGTCTGTCCATGATAATAAACTCAAAGACTTGGAGTACACAGTTTTGGAATCTGTTCCCAACTCCGGACGGGGAGGTAATCGAGATAAGCTTTTAAGACAGAAAGAAACAGACTTCATTTTAGCTCTCGATACTAGAGTCCCAAACAGCCCTAATATGAATGAGGATATTTATAATTTTCTGTATTGCCCCATTTTCTATAGTTTTCCTATTTCTGTACATTAATTCAGTGTTGTGTTGTGTTTGATGAATATATCAATGTTTTTTGTGTATATATGTCTTTTATATATCTCTTCATGAGCTCTATTCTATGATACCGGCACATATGCATTTTAAGATTACTTAGGCTTAAGTAATCTAGGAAGTGTTTTTCCCTTGCTGCTATTGTGATGTTTTGCTCTTTGCACAGTTTATTCTTTTTGCGCAGCACTTTTTGCACTTTTCAGGCATTTGGCACTTTATGGTCCTTTACTGTTAACCATGTTTTTATGCAGATATAAGGCAGGCTTTTAATATTTATTCAGATTTTTAGCATTATTTCCACTAAATTATAATGTCACTGTATTGTTTCTCTATGAGCTTTACAGCAAGTGACACGTATTAGGACTGATATTCGTATTCTATATATATGTGGGTGTCATAGAGATAGGAATTTTGCGTAATAGGGGGTGTTATAACTCTGCCTTTTGTTCTGATTACATGGTTTTGAGCCATAAGGGCTCTTTTCAATTGCAGTTCTGAAATAACTAGTAGCCGCTACGATTTTTCTCAGTAATTGATCAATATTGACTCTTTAAGGATCTGCCATAGGGTCTATGTTGGACATCATAATTGTGATAAATATTAATTTGCACTATGTATTTATTCTGATAGACAAAACTGCATATGAATAGGCATTAGATATTTTTATCGTTTTATTTTGGATGATATGATGCAGTTTAAGTTGCTGATGTGATATATGCTGCAAATGGCTTTCACATAGTACTTTGTCTTTTTAGTTGACCAATTTGACTCTGTGAACATCATTTTTTGCACTATGTATTTATTAAATGAAATAGCGGAACTATGCACCTTTTATATATTGTATATATTATAGCATTTCACATATTTTTGTTTACTGCATTTATGTGGCCATTCAAATGCTGCCGAAGTCTTTTGTTTATGTTTATTTTCACAGTTTTCAATCGGCCAATTTTCTAAGGCTGATGCTGCACTTAGCTTACTTTAAATACGTCATACCTACTGAGAAGCATGTGATCAAGCTCCCTAGTGGAGTGAAACGCGTCATGGAGGATACTGGTCCATCTATTTGTATGCGGAAATAAAGATTCTTACTGCTGACACACTAAGGACGTGTGAAGAGTCCGTTATTTAAGAGGGAGAAACATCAAGAGGTCCGTGCCTGTGTGGTTCCGCCTGTGCATTGGGCGGTCAGGACGTGTTTTATATATATATATATATATATATATATATATATACCACCCTGTTTTACCCTCTCACACACACTCATGCACCCAGTGACACACCATTCAGAAGCCTCATATACTCACTGATAATCACACTCTGACACACCCTCTTACCACTCACAAACCCAATTAAAGACTTATGCCTCAGCCACAGATGCAAGCCCTCACTCAGAAACCCACTGAGACAGTGATGCAGCCACTGAGAAACTCAGTGAGATACTCAGACACCCACTCATAGACTGACTCAAACATTGACACACCCACTCAGAGACACTGATGTACTGACTCACAGATTCGCTCGGAGACTGGTGCACCCACTCAGAGACCCGCTAGGAGACTGACGGATCTACCCAGAGACCAACTCAGACATGTTCCACCCACTCAGATGTCCACTCAAACACTGATGCACCAACTCACAGATCCACTCAGACACTGATGCATCCAGTCACAGACCTACTTAGACACTCATGTATCTACTCACAGACCCACTCAGACAGTCGTGCACCCTCTGAGAAAACGACTCCTAGACTCATGCACCCACTCACAGATCCAGTCAGACACTCACACACCCACTCACTGACCCTCTTAGACACTGAAACACTCACTCACTGACCCACTGAAACAGCTATGCACCCATTCAGTCACCCAGTCAAGTGCTAATGCACCCACTCACAGACCTACTCAGACACTTTTCTGTCTCTCATCCACTCAGAGGCTCATGCACCCACTCACAGACCCACTCACAGACTCACACACCCACTCACCAGCACAATCAAAGACTCATGCACCCACTGTCAGACCAACTGAGACACTCATGTACCCACTCAGTTAACCAATGAAATGGTTATGCACCTACTCACTGACCTAGTCAGACATATGCATTTATTCACAGTCCTCGAAAGAGATTGAGACAGCCACTTACAGGCCCACTCAGACACTGACACACCCACTCAGAGGGCCATGCACCCAGTGACACCCTCACTAAGAGATGGGCACGCTTACTAACAGACCCACTGGTAGTGTCACACACCAAGTCATAGACCTACTCGGAGGTCATGTACCTAGTTACAGATACAAAGCGATACAAAAGGGGATGATGGACGGAACGTTTGAGCAAATCAAACACTCACCCCCAGTCAACTGATCTGGGTTTAATCCATCACCATTCTTTAGCCCACTCAGCCACCCCATTTCAGACATGGCTATATGCAAATCAGTCTGACCCTGTGCCCCATGGGAACAGTCCTGCCCGAACTGCCAAGCCATGTCTTCCATGGACCGGAAACAAGCATCCTGGGACCGGTTTCGGATTCATAATCCTCATCAGCCAGGCTATCTTGAATCCAGTGGCCAAGTGAGCAAGGGACTCACGTCTGAGCATACCCTGCCACACTTAGGGCGAACAAAGCGATACAAAAGGGGATGATGGACGGAATGTTTGAGCAAATCAAACACTCACCCCCAGGCAACTGATCTGGGTTTAATCCATCACCATTCTTTAGCCCACTCAGCCACCCCATTTCAGACATGGCTATATGCAAATCAGTCTGACCCTGTGCCCCATGGGAACAGTCCAGCCCGAACTGCCAAGCCATGTCTTCCATGGACCGGAAACAAGCATCCTGGGACCGGTTTCGGATTCATAATCCTCATCAGCCAGGCTATGTTGAATCCAGTGGCAAAGTGAGCAAGGGACTCACGTCTGAGCATACCCTGCCACACTTAGGGCGAACAAAGCGATACAAAAGGGGATGATGGACGGAACGTTTGAGCAAATCAAACACTCACCTCCAGTCAACTGATCTGGGTTTAATCCATCACCATTCTTTAGCACACTCAGCCACCCCATTTCAGACATGGCCCTTTATGCAAATCAGTCTGACCCTGTGCCCCATGGAAACTGTCCAGCCCGAACTGCCAAGCCATGTCTTCCATGGACCGGAAACAAGCATCCTGGGACCGGTTTCGGATTCCTAATCCTCCTCAGCCAGGCTATCTTGAATCCAGTGGCCAAGTGAGCAAGGGACTCACGTCTCAGCATACCCTGCCACACTTAGGGCGATCAAAGCGATACAAAAGGGGATGATGGACGGAACGTTTGAGCAAATCAAACACTCACCCCCAGTCAACTGATCTGGGTTTAATCCATCACAATTCTTTAGCCCACTCAGCCACCCCATTTCAGACATGGCTATATGCAAATCAGTCTGACCCTGTGCCCCATGGGAACAGTCCAGCCCGAACTGCCAAGCCATGTCTTCCATGGACCGGAAACAAGCATCCTGGGACCGGTTTCGGATTCATAATCCTCATCAGCCAGGCTATCTTGAATCCAGTGGCCAAGTGAGCAAGGGACTCACGTCTGAGCATACCCTGCCACACTTAGGGCGAACAAAGCGATACAAAAGGGGATGATGGACGGAACGTTTGAGCAAATCAAACACTCACCCCCAGTCAACTGATCTGGGTTTAATCCATCACCATTCTTTAGCCCACTCAGCCACCCCACTTCAGACATGGCTATATGCAAATCAGTCTGACCCTGTGCCCCATGGGAACAGTCCAGCCCGAGCTGCCAAGCCATGTGTTCGCCCTAAGTGTGGCAGGGTATACTCAGACGTGAGTCCCTTGTTCACTTGTCCACTGGATTCAAGATAGCCTGGCTGATGAGGATTATGAATCCGAAACCGGTCACAGGATGCTTGTTTCCGGTCCAGGGAAGACATGGCTTGGCAGTTCGGGCTGGACTGTTCCCATAAGGCACAGGGTCAGACTGATTTGCATATAGCCATGTCTGAACTGGGGTGGCTGAGTGAACTAAAGAATGGTGATGGATTAAACCCAGATCAGTTGACTGGGGGTGAGTGTTTGATTTGTTCAAACGCTCCGTCCATCATCCCCTTTTGTATCGCTTTGTTTGCCCTTAGTGTGGCAGGGTATACTCAGACGTGAGTCCCTTGTTCACTTGGCCACTGGATTCAAGATAGCCTGGCTGATGAGGATTATGAATCCGAAACCGGTCCCAGGATGCCTGTTTCCGGTCCAGGGAAGACATGGCTTGGCAGTTCGGGCTGGACTGTTCCCATAAGGCACAGGGTCAGACTGATTTGCATATAGCCATGTCTGAACTGGGGTGGCTGAGTGAACTAAAGAATGGTGATGGATTAAACCCAGATCAGTTGACTGGGGGTGAGTGTTTGATTTATTCAAACGCTCCGTCCATCATCCCCTTTTGTATCGCTTAATTACAGATACAGTCAGACAGTCATTCAGCCACTCACATAGGCACTCATAGATTCATACACCCACTCTCAGACCTAATCGAAGGCTGATGCATCCTCCTACAGATTCCTTCAGAGTCTCATGAACTCACTCAGACACACAGTTATATTCTCATGCACTTACAGAGACACCAATACAAACACTTACACAATCACTCTCAGACGCATTGTTAGTCTGACACCGTCACTCAAGCACCCACTCAGATACTCATACACCCACTAGGAGACATACTGAGAGACTCATGCGTCCACTCACAGACCCTGTGAGAGGCTGAGATACCCGCTCACAGACCCACTGAAGCAACACGTGATAGGCCCACTTAGAGAGTCATGCAGCAGTCACTTCCACTCAAAGACAGATGTGCCTACTAACAGAGCCAATAAGAGACTCAAACAGCCACTCACAAACCCACTCAGAGACTCAGCAACCTACTGACAGACCTTGTTAAACACTCATACATCAACTCACACTTCACACTCACTTAAAGACCCACTAAGAGCCTGATACACCCACTTACAGACCCATTCAGATATCTATGCATCTACTAACAGACCCACTCAGGCACTCGTGCATCCAGTCACAGACCCACTTACACCCTCATACACTCACTCAGAAACTCAGTGACAGGTTGACACAGCCAGTCACATAACCCACTCTATCATTCATACACACTGTCACAGAGACATTCAGAGACTGATATATGTTTTTATAGTTATTAGATAGTGATGTATCTAGTGTGATTGTTAGAATAAATTATATAGTTATACATTTTGAATCTGGTGGTGGCTATTGAAGTCTTGCTTTTGCTTTCCATTTGCGATCTTCGCTGTTACTGACGTCATTGTGACCACGAAAATAGAAAATAGGTTTGAAAGACGGTTTGTATCAAAATTCACTAGGAAAATATGAGTTTAAACAGTACAGTACAGTAATAAACACCTAGTGTCCAAAATACTGTAACATATGTGCATATATGTGTTTTACACTTTATAAAAAAGGCACAATCGTCCCGGTTACCGATGTCATTGGGGCGCTCGGCGTCACAGCAAAAATGGAAAATAGGTTTGAAAGACGGTTTTATAGAAACTCACTAGGTAAGGTGCGACTGTCGCAGTCACTGATATCATCGCGACTATCGGCGTCACCACGAAAACAGAAAATAGGTTTTGAAAGATGGTTTTAAAAGATGCTTACTTGAAAAACATGATAAAAGGATCTTTATAAAAGAATTAACAATATTTTGGGCACTAAGATGGCTCTGAAACAACCTGTTGCCTTTCTCTGTAAAGTGTACTCCATCATTTCTATAGATTCTATGCATATTGAAATGCAGGTTGTAGATAAAGCCCATGTTATAGTCTCTGAGGAATGCAGAAACAGTTTTATTAACATGTTGCCTGGCTTTGTCAATCAGCGGACAGAATTGATTAGACCACTTCTATTTCTGCCTTTGGCATATGTTAGAGTACACCAAGACAGTGTTAGGGAAAATCGTCATGAATTTAGAGAAGTTATCCTTCATTAGGATTTCCAGTCCTACCCCAGTCAATGTGCACAATCATGAGGTCAGGTGCTTGGGAATCCACGATGGGTTTTAACCAAAGGCACCAATTTATAACCCTTTAACCTTCTCTGGTCAATCCAAGTAATGTCCACATTAGCCAAACCCAGGTCCCTCTCAATACTTCTCTTTCTTGCAGCCTCAGCAGCCAAATAGACATAGCTGTGGCCCATAATTCACAGCATTTTGAAGGAAGGAGGAATAGCACACAGGACAGGTCTGCACCTCAATATCACAGCTGGTAGAATGAAAGGCAGTGAAAATGTATGTGTGCTGGTGGTTTGATTGGATGGAGGAAATATGCAGGTGAATAAAGAAGGTAGAGTTTCGATGTTGAATAAAAATATGCAGGTGACTAAAAGTAGGTAGAGTTTTGATATTGATGGTGAATAAAAGTAGGTAGAGTTTTGATGATAAATAGATGTTTCATTTGCTGTGCAAAATAGCCAAAAATGTAATCTAAACTGGGCTGTGCTTTACAGTGTGTACAGTAAATAATAATAATAATAATAGGCATTTGTAAAGCGCACAGCTACCTCGAGCGAAGTGTCCCAGCGCTAGCGTGGCAGACAGCAGAGAAGAACCGGGCTGCTAATTTCTTAGCTTAAAGAGCCAGGTTTTCAGTGTCTTTCTGAACTCCTGCTCAGAGTTTAGCATGTGTAGGTGGGGAGGCAAGTCATTCAACTTGTGACCTACTGGTTCTAGTGGGTTGCTATGGAGAATGTGATGTGGCTATATAGGGGGAAGGGTATTAAAGAGAGCGGTATCATTTTTTTAAAAATTGGAGATGTTTAGGTTTCTTTTTTTATAAGGGGGAAGATTACCTAGTGAGGATTTTTCAATAAACTGTAGTAGAGTGTTACAAATATAAAACTATATAGGTGTGGTCGTGGGGTGTCCGCGGGCCGGTAAAGCAGGCAAGGAGGCCGAAGATAGTGTGCTATATTTAGGGTTTTTATTTGTAGTACAACAGTCACGCAAGACGTGAATACAGCGGTCTTCTGATCTTCGGATTTGGCGTCTGTGGGGCGTAGCTCTCTTCAGATGGTCCTTGCCGGGCTCCTGGTCGTTGCTGCTGGTGGAGGGACCTCGGAGGGCAAGAAGAGAGAGAGGGACCGTTAGTCCGAACAGGGACTCGGCAAGTACGCCACTACCAACACCGGGAGGTGAAAGGGCGGAGCGGATGGCGGTGAGGGAAGGAGGGAACGGGGAAGAAGGACGGCAGGCAAGGACAAAGATAGTGAATGAGAAAGGGTGTTCAGGACGTGACGAGGACCGGGACAGTGCACGGTGAAGATGCTGTACAAAAACGTTACAGTGCTTATTCACAGTGATTAGTGCCTATAAGTGCGGAGACTATGTACAATATATACAGAGAGCACCTAGCGCGCTCCAGGGGCGGTTAAAGGTACTCACACGGTCTGCCGTAGCTCTCCAGGTGAGCTACGGCCGCTCTTCAGCTTCCTCCTTAAGGGTTCCACCACTCCTCCGACCACTCGTCTACTTCGGTTGACTCGTCTCCTCCGTCTCCCGCTCCAGCCTGAGTATCCTGCCACGATTCTCCGACGCTGATTCCACTGGTCGACTGGCTTTTCACTAGTTCCGACGCTACCTCCGAGGCGGGACTTCCGGGTTCACGTCGTAGTGCTTCCGGTGCTTGCAGGTCCGTGATTGGCTCCTGTATTGGAGAGAGAGGCGGGGGACTGTGGGTCACTGTTATTGTTCCGGTTCGGGGACGGACCCGAGGATTTGACCGGCCTGAGTCCGTGTGGACGACCCCGGGAAGAGGTAAAGGCGCAGGGGGACAGTATCCTGGGGGGGGGGACACCGGGACACCGTCACATCCCCTTCCCCTAGCTGTCCTTCTTGTACGGGTCGGAGAGGGCGAGAGGGGATACCGTGACAAGAAATCAGCGTTGCCTTGTTCGGACCCTTTTCGATGTTGGGTATGGAAGTGGAAGGGCTGGAGAGAAAGGAACCAGCGGAGGACCCGGTCGTTGTGTCCTTTGTTCCGGGCCATCCACTCCAAGGGGGCATGGTCCGTATATATCGTAAAGTCACGGCCCTCCAGGTAGTACCTCAGCGTTTCGATAGCCCATTTGATGGCAAGGGCCTCTTTCTCTACTACCGCATAGTTAAGTTCTCTGGGGAACAGTTTTCGGCTCAGGTATAAAATGGGTTTTTCGTTCCCTTGCTCGTCCTTTTGTGACAGGACTGCCCCTAATCCCTGGTCGGAGGCGTCTGTCTGGAGAATGAAGGGCCGGGTGTAGTCAGGACTCACTAGAACAGGACTGGAGGTTAGGGCTCCCTTCAGGTCAGTGAACGCCTGCCACATGAGGGGGTTAGGCTGGGCTAGGGCGTGCTCGGTGTTGGTGGTTTGTTTGAGAAGGTCCGTAAGAGGGGCGGCTCTCTGTGAGAAGTTGGGCACGAACCTCCTGTAATATCCTAGGAGCCCGAGAAATGCACGGAGATCCTTTTTCGTTCTTGGAAAGGGAAGGGTCTCTATGGCTTCGGTTTTGGATTTCTGGGGTCTGATCAGCCCTTCGCCCAACAGGAACCCCAGGTACTGGACGGTTTGGGCACCCAGGGTGGTTTTGGCGGGGTTAATGGAAAAGCCAAAGAAGCCCAAGGAAGAGACAACGTCGTGTAAGTGGACGAGGTGTTGTTCCCAGCTGTCGCTGTAGATGACGATGTCATCGAGGTAGGCTCCTGCATAGTCTATGTGTGGCCGCAGGACCTGATTCATTGCGCGCTGAAAGGTGGCGGGGGCCCCGTGGAGTCCAAAAGGCATGACGATGAATTGGAACAGCCCCTCCGGGGTGGAGAAGGCTGTCTTTTTCTTGTCTTGGTCTCGGAGGGGAATCTGCCAATAACCCTTGCAGAGGTCGAGGGTGGAGATGTATTTGGCCTTCCCTATCCGTTCGACCATTTCGTCTACTCTCGGCAAGGGGTATGTGTCGAATCTGGACACTTTGTTCACTTCGCGGAAGTCTATGCAGAACCTGACTGACCCGTCAGGTTTGGGCACCAAAACTATCGGGGAGTTCCACTCGCTGATCGATGGTTCAATGATTCCCATTTTTAACATGTCTTCGATTTCTCTTCTTATGACAGCCCTTCGTGCTTCTGGGACACGGTATGGACGCAACCTCACCACTTTCCCTGGTTCAGTGTCTATGGCGTGTTTGGTGACGGTGGTCCTTCCGGGGAACGATGAGAAGACCGTCTTTACGGGAGACAGGGCTTTGTGGAGGGCAAGGATTTGTTCCGGGCTCAGGGCAGGGTCTAGACAGGGGTCAAAGGGAAAGGGAACCGGGCGACGGTGTCCCACCAGGACAGGACGGGGTCCCTCCCATTTCTTCAGATGGTTCACGTGGTAGATCTGGGCCGTGCCTTTAGCGGGGTCTAGTTCGATCTCATAAGTGACCGGGGTCACCTGCCGTAGGACGGCGTAGGGTCCTTGCCACTGACCCAGGAGTTTCTGGTCGGAAGAGGGCATCATCAGGAGGACCAGGTCTCCAACGGAAAATGCCCTATTCTTGGTGCCCTTATCGTACTGTTTTTTCTGGTTGTCTTGGGCTTTTTCCATGTTTTGTGTGACTATGTCTCTAATCTGGGCTAGATGGGTCTTTAAGTTGTTGACGTATTCAGGTAATGGTCGAGTGCGGTCCGGGTCTGCCTCCCAGGCTTCCTGTGCCATCTCCAGCAGGGTACGAGGAGGTCTACCGTATAGCAACTCGTATGGGGAGTAACCCGTACTGCTCTGGGGTTTACACCGGATGGCAAAAAGGGCGAGCGGGAGGAGTTCCTCCCACCGCTTAGCCTCCAGTCCCAACATCTTCTTGAGGGTCTGCTTTAAGGTGGCATTGTAGCGTTCGACCAAGCCATCGGTTTGGGGGTGGTAGGCTGAGGTCCTGATTTGCTTGATCCCTAGCCTTGAGCAGACCTGTTTCATCAGGGCAGAAACAAAGGGCGTGCCCTGATCCGTGAGGATCTCACGGGGGAAGCCTACACGGGAAAACAGAGTGATGAGTGCTTTGGCGATGTTCTGGGCTGTGGGCTGGCGTAGTGGAAAGGCTTCCGGGAAGCGTGTGGCATAGTCCACGATGACGAGTGCGTATCGGCAACCGCTTCGGGAGGGCAAAAGGGGCCCTATAATGTCCATTCCCACCCGGCTAAACGGTATGTCGATGAGGGGCAAGGGACACAGGGGTACCCTAGGGGGTCTGTATCGACTGTTCTTTTGACATATAGCGCATTCGCGGCAATAGGTTTTTATATGCTGATAAATCCCAGGCCAGTAAAAGCGGTCGAGGACCGTTTGGCTAGTTTTTTCATCCCCGAAATGTCCACCCAATAGGTGGCTGTGGGCCAGAAAAAGGACTTTGTCCCTGAAGGGGCCAGGAATCAACAATTGAGGAGGTTGTTGTGGACCACCCTTTCTGTACAGCAAACCCCTTTTCTTAAAGAAATATGGACCTACTTGTGTAGGGTCTTCGTTTTCTAGGGCTCTTCCCCAGGCTTCTTGTAGGAGCGGATCCTCCTGTTGAGCCCCGCGGAACTCTTGGTCCGTTTGCCATGGGTGTTCGTCCACTGCAACGGGATACGCAGAGGCATATGACGTCTTCTCCTGTCTTTTCTGTCTCTTGCTTTTGTGGGGTTTCGGTTCCGTAGGTGTACCGGTCGGTGTCTGGGGGTAGGGGGCCTCTTTCCACCACTGGGCCAGGGAATCCGTTGTGTCCTGGAGTAGCGTCGGGAGGCCGGGGTAGTCGCTCCCCAGGATTGCCTGTTCCGGTAGGGCTGGTATGAGACCAACCGTGAGGTCAGTTCCTGTATCGCCGGGGTGCTGTACCCGAACCCGCGTGGTGGGGTAACTTTTCGTGTCGCCGTGCACGCACTGGATGGCCACTGTTCCTGTTGGGGTCTTCTGGTGGAGAACCAGGTCCTGTGGACGGAGGACGCTTTGACGACACCCGGTGTCTGCGAGGGCCAGGATCTCCTGTCCATCGATGTCCACGGGACAATGAAACGGAGGGGGAGCAGCCCCGGGCGTGTTGCAGACGTAATTCCGTACCATTCCGATTTCCATAGGTACCTCCTTTCGGGGACACGTGCGGGCTATGTGTCCGTAGTTCCCACATTGGTAACATTGTGGTCCAGGGTTGGGAGGACGGTATAGGATGGGGGAGGGTAAGAGAGGAGCCGGTTCTTGTCTTCGGGGTTGAGGAGGCCTGGGGAAACGGTTGGTGGTGGAGGGGTGGGGCCTGTGTGGGGTTTCAACCTTGCCACGATGCAGGTCCTGAGCCCGTCCATACGCACAAGCGATTTCCACAGCCGTCTCCAGGGTGAGCCGGGTGTGTTGCCGCACCCATCTCTGCGTGGCGGGATGAAGGGAGTTTAGGAACTGTTCAAGACAGATCTTTTCAATGATGTCCTCTTTTGTGGCTGCCTCCGGTTTGAGCCACCGGTTGACAAGATCCCTGATCCGGAAGGACAGGGCACGGGGATTTTCTTGGGGCCCTTCTTTGGTCTGTCTGAGTTTTATCCTATACGTATCGTCGTCCACTCCCAAACGTTCAAGGATGCACTTCTTAATGTCCGGATACGGTGTGGTGCCTTGGATGTTGGCCTGCTGGTATGCGGCCTGCAGGTCTCCTGTAAGCAGGGGACCCAGGTACTGGCCCCACCGATCCACAGGCCAGTTCGCGGCTTGGGACAATCTCTCGAAATTAGTAAAGAAGTAATCAGGGTCTTCGCCGGGGACTTATTTCTGTAACACCACGGAAGGGAGGGAGGTCATGGGTCTTGGTTGTCCCAGAACGTCAGTCAATTTCCCCAATGCTTGTTCCTGCACTGTACCATGCCCTTTTAGGACGTCATGGAGCTGGCCCCTGTCGTCTTCGGCTGTTTTCAGGAATTGTTCCATAAGTTTTCCCAGCTGCTCCTGGGATTCGGCCATTCTCTTCATGACGGCCTCCATGCTACCGGCAGATCCCACTTCTGACACCAGATGTGGTCGTGGGGTGTCCGCGGGCCGGTAAAACAGGCAAGGAGGCCGAAGATAGTGTGCTATATTTAGGGTTTTTATTTGTAGTACAACAGTCACGCAAGACGTGAATACAGCGGTCTTCTGATCTTCGGATTTGGCGTCTGTGGGGCGTAGCTCTCTTCAGATGGTCCTTGCCGGGCTCCTGGTCGTTGCTGCTGGTGGAGGGACCTCGGAGGGCAAGAAGAGAGAGAGGGACCGTTAGTCCGAACAGGGACTCGGCAAGTACGCCACTACCAACACCGGGAGGTGAAAGGGCGGAGCGGATGGCGGTGAGGGAAGGAGGGAACGGGGAAGAAGGACGGCAGGCAAGGACAAAGATAGTGAATGAGAAAGGGTGTTCAGGACGTGACGAGGACCGGGACAGTGCACGGTGAAGATGCTGTACAAAAACGTTACAGTGCTTATTCACAGTGATTAGTGCCTATAAGTGCGGAGACTATGTACAATATATACAGAGAGCACCTAGCGCGCTCCAGGGGCGGTTAAAGGTACTCACACGGTCTGCCGTAGCTCTCCAGGTGAGCTACGGCCGCTCTTCAGCTTCCTCCTTAAGGGTTCCACCACTCCTCCGACCACTCGTCTACTTCGGTTGACTCGTCTCCTCCGTCTCCCGCTCCAGCCTGAGTATCCTGCCACGATTCTCCGACGCTGATTCCACTGGTCGACTGGCTTTTCACTAGTTCCGACGCTACCTCCGAGGCGGGACTTCCGGGTTCACGTCGTAGTGCTTCCGGTGCTTGCAGGTCCGTGATTGGCTCCTGTATTGGAGAGAGAGGCGGGGGACTGTGGGTCACTGTTATTGTTCCGGTTCGGGGGCGGACCCGAGGATTTGACCGGCCTGAGTCCGTGTGGACGACCCCGGGAAGAGGTAAAGGCGCAGGGGGACAGTATCCTGGGGGGGGGGGACACCGGGACACCGTCACAATAGGTAAGTAGGTTTTGCAACAAATTCATTTATTCTGGGCTAGCTCTAAAAGTGAGTGAAAGGGTTAACAGACAGTAACCATTCAGAAAAGCAATTACAACAATAAAATAGGAAAGGAATGTTTGTATTCACTGAGTTTTTCAGTATCAGGCAATGGAAAGTTCAGAAGGGTGCCATTTATGGTTGCATTGTATGAGAGTGGTGTGCCATTCTAGTGCTAAGTTTTTACAAAAGCTGAGAGTATTACATCCATCTAATAAGCAATTTTACCAACAAACACAATTTTCTGGTATGTCAATTACATTTCTTTTTGAGTAAAAACAAATATTAACAATTGTAATAAAAGAGTTTGATATATGTATATATATATATATATCCAACAAACAAATGCGCCATAACACTGGTTCTGGAAACAACTGGCTTTATTGAGTTTAGCGCAGGCTGTAGCGAGGTGGAGCACCTGACGCGTTTCAGCGAATAGCTTTCCTCAGAGGTACACCACGTGTGCAGTCTCCCAGAAATCGTTGGTAAGTACCTGCCGGACTGCCACCATACTTCAAGTCCCATAATGCATCAGGAGTTGGTGTGGAGTACTAGTATGCAGTCCAAAGTGATGTAAGATTCCACACCAAAGTCCGACTTGTTGTTTAAGGTGAGTATGGTTGCTGGCAATCTCTGGTGCACACACAAACGCAGCAGTAGCGAAATGTCAAATGATGCCAGATCCAAGACCTGCTGTACGGAGGAGTCATCCCTCTCGTGCCGCTCCCTTTCTCATCACCACCGCAAAGATCGCCGGTACATCCTCAGGCTCACGGTGGGTAGAGCGGGCCATGCCCCCCATTTTAATGTTCCAAAACAAGTTCGCTGCCGTCGGGGGCCCCCGGCCCATGCAGGGCGTTTATGGCTAACAACGGGAGACAGCGCTTCCCGCCCTTAACATCCAACAAACAAATGCGCCATAACACTGGTTCTGGAAACAACTGGCTTTATTGAGTTTAGCGCAGGCTGTAGCGAGGTGGAGCACCTGACGCGTTTCAGCGAATAGCTTTCCTCAGAGGTACACCACGTGTGCAGTCTCCCAGAAATCGTTGGTAAGTACCTGCCGGACTGCCACCATACTTCAAGTCCCATAATGCATCAGGAGTTGGTGTGGAGTACTAGTATGCAGTCCAAAGTGATGTAAGATTCCACACCAAAGTCCGACTTGTTGTTTAAGGTGAGTATGGTTGCTGGCAATCTCTGGTGCACACACAAACGCAGCAGTAGCGAAATGTCAAATGATGCCAGATCCAAGACCTGCTGTACGGAGGAGTCATCCCTCTCGTGCCGCTCCCTTTCTCATCACCACCGCAAAGATCGCCGGTACATCCTCAGGCTCACGGTGGGTAGAGCGGGCCATGCCCCCCATTTTAATGTTCCAAAACAAGTTCGCTGCCGTCGGGGGCCCCCGGCCCATGCAGGGCGTTTATGGCTAACAACGGGAGACAGCGCTTCCCGCCCTTAACATCCAACAAACAAATGCGCCATAACACTGGTTCTGGAAACAACTGGCTTTATTGAGTTTAGCGCAGGCTGTAGCGAGGTGGAGCACCTGACGCGTTTCAGCGAATAGCTTTCCTCAGAGGTACACCACGTGTGCAGTCTCCCAGAAATCGTTGGTAAGTACCTGCCGGACTGCCACCATACTTCAAGTCCCATAATGCATCAGGAGTTGGTGTGGAGTACTAGTATGCAGTCCATATATATATATATGTGTGTATTTTAAAAAGATAAGATGGTATAGAACTGATACTATCAGTGTTTTCATATAGTTCTATTAATAGGGAACTAAGAAATAGGTGTCTGTGAAGTTAGTTTACAACGTGTTTCCATGAAGTTGCGCTCCTTTATTCCATTCTGTAAGTGGTAGAAGAAAAGACTGTACACTAATGGTTAAAGTTATATATAATAATGCAGTACAAGATGTGAAAGTTTTACAAGTGTATACATGATGTGCTGCTCACAAAGAATGTTTTTGTTTGATTTGTGGGCGTTGTAGTCCTATCTGTTTCATTTTCAAAGAGGACTAGGTCACTCACAACTGATGTGAAAAACATGCACTGGAGGTGTATATGAATTATGAATTTGTCAAAGGTGACAGCTATGTATTACATAGTCTTTAGTATAGGTGTTGGATAATTACAGGGCAGGTTTGTATGTGCATAGATGGGAGATATGTTCTCTAATTATTATTCTGAGTGAGATGTGTAATATAACACTTCTAGGCATAGCTAAACATGCAGTGTCTAAATTTAGATTATGGTCACTAGTGCAGAGTGTGGCTTTGCACTCTCACTAACAGCATGTAAAATCAGTTTGTCAAGTATTAAATGTATATTTTAGTACATATAGCTGACCTTTGACATATGCTGCAGGTATGCCATAAACCATGGTTCCTTCTGGTTAAAAAAGTGAGCGATGGCCATTTGAGTTTCTGTAATTCGGTCATCATGTGGACACTCCTATGGCAAGCACTATATAGACTATACTACTAATGATGCAACTGGCATACATGTTTCAAAAATATATAGGCTCTTACTCAACCAGTTATGGATCAACAGAAGCACTTATAGATTCACTAAGAAACCCACAAAGTAGATATATATCTAGCAGTATAAAAACAGTTGTAGGTATGTTTTGTAATTCATTGAGCTATGTACATTCACATTTGTGGAGCTTTCAAAACAGACAGTCAGATACTGGTAGATTGTCTTGAACTTGTTATGGGACAGCTAGCTAGGCTATAGGGCAGGGTGCTATGTGGTTAATATGTAGGAATATACTGTGAAGTTTGAGTAAGCTTCATGTGCTCCTTAAGCAGCTTGTACTCAAGTATACATGTAGCGTGCCACCTAAACTTCAATCTAGTATACCTAAGTAGAAACCTAGGTATTATGTCTCAGGTATGGAATAGTTGACCTGTGCATGCAGTTTTACTGTTAGGGCTGTCTTCTTACTTAAAACCCCTACAGAAGATGTAAACTGATCTTCTTGAATATTTACCTCCCCACTAAAGAAGGGTGTAGCTAGGCCACAGAGCAGGGAGCTATATGTTGAAAACGTTACAAATGTACTCTGTAGACTCACTGAGCTATATGCACTCCCACAGACCCAGGCGCCCCATTAAACATGCACTATGCCACCCAGCCTCCAATCTCACACAGCTAAATAGAAAAGCACATAGACACTAAAACACCCAGCATACAGCCCCTTACAGACAGATTTAGAGAACCATGAAGGTTACAAAGAGAGGCAGTAATTTAGCAACAAACGTATATAAACATGTAAATACAACCCCAGATAAGGACTGAGACACTCATTCACATATCTGCTAAAGGACAGACACGTTCAACTGTAACATGCAAAAAGTAGCCCTTCATCATGTTTTGGGCCTTGTACAAATTGAGCCTCTTACAAAGTCATGAGCCCCATTAAACACCCACTCTGCCACCCAGACTTTAATCTGACACATCTTAGTAGAAAAGGAGACAACCACTAAAACACCCAGTGATATGGTGACAGAAGCACCTAAACATTCACTCACATAGGTAGGCACAAGTGATATCTATGTAGCGGTAATGAAGGCAGTTGCACACACACTAACAAATCTAATATTAACTAACATATCCAGGAGGCAAAGCATGTAGCCCTTAGAGACATGTTTAGAGAACCATAAAGGTCATGAAGAGAGGCAGTCATTTACCAACAAACTTTCATACACATGCAATGACAGCCCCAGATACGGACTCAGACATGCATTTACATATCTGGTAATGAAGTGAGACTTTCAAGTCTAACTTGCAGAGAAGTAGCACTTGCATCTTGTTTTGGGCCTTCTACAGTTTAGCCTCTGGATGCAGCTTTACTGCTGCTGGGCAAAACTTCATATTTTAAACTCCTACACAAGGCATAAACTAATCTTGCACTCGATATAAGGCACCACCGAGGTAGGCTGTAGCTAGGCCATGGGCAGACTGGTATGTGCTCAAAAGGTAACACTTATAGTCTGAATATTCACTGTGCTATATGCCACCTAGAGTTTAAACTGACATACCTTAGTGGAACAGCAGCAAGGCACAAAAACACCCACTGACATAGTGACAGAAGCACCTAAAGATTCGCTGATGTAGACAGGCACAAGTGATATCTATGTAGCGACAATGCAGGCAGATGCACACACATTTAAATAATTGAACACTCACTAACACATCCAGGAGGCAAACCATGCAGCCCCTTCCAGACATATTCAGAGTACTATAGAGGACAATAGAGGCAAATGCCAAATAAATATCAATATGTTCTGACCAAATAATTCCATGAGTACCTAGAACAATTGTAGATACATTACATGGATTGTTTGCCTGTAAAATGTTACTTAAATAATAGAATATTGCTGTTCAGGAATCCACTAATTTAGTGAATTGTGCAAACATGTATATCATATCTTCAGAGTTTTCATATATATAGGATACAAAGAGTTATTTTTACATTTCCATTTTAATAAACCAGCTAGAGTATAATATAACATTTGTATGGTTTTATGTTGTTGAAGCTGTAAACTGGCTACCATCAGGAATGTGGTCCCTGATCATATACTTTCAAGTTTTGTGTCTAGATATCAGGTTACAGTATTGTGGACAAAATAAAAGCCTCTGCCTTCCCTTGATATCTGTGCTGGTGAGGAAGATGGCAGACACAGAAATTGGAGGAGAAACAGGGAAGGGGATGAGAAAGAGAATATCCAAACTGGAGCCCACTCTCTGTAAATTGGTCAGTTTGATTGCTTTCTTTACAGGGTATGTCTTTGTTTTTTTCAAAATACTTCAATCTAGATATGTTACTAAGATGCAGAAATATCACAAACTTTCTACTTAGAATTTTGCTACTTTTAATAATGATGGAGATAAATGTTCCCTCAAAACCATTGCTGAGCCTACTTCACCTTTTTATTGATACTGATATGTTTTCTAAAGCACGCAAATCCCAATAGTGTCTTGGTGCTAGTGTGACCTATTGGCTAGTGTAATGCAAAAAAAAGATGGATTTAGGCCCAGATCTCTGTACTGGGGTGAATGTATGACATTGTTCTGCATTCTGTACATCAATTGTTGGTTTTGCATTTGTCACCCCTAGTGGGACGGGTATGCTCAGACTTGAGTCCCGTGCTCTCCACACCACTGGAGTCAAGCTATCCTGGCTGAAGACGGCTGATAGCCAGAAACCGGTCATAGGATGCTTGTTTCCAGTCCAGGGAAGACATGGCTTGGCAGTTCGGGCTGGACTGTTCCCATGAGGTACAGGGTCAAGGCTGATTTGCATATGGCCATGTCTGGACTGGGGTGGTGTGGAGTGCCAAAAAACGATCGATTTAGGCCCAGATCTCTGTACTGGGGTGAATGTATGACATTGTTCTGCATTCTGTCCATCAATTGTTGGTTTTGCATTTGTCACCCCGAGTGGGACGGGTATGCTCAGACGTGAGTCCCGTGCTCTCCACACCACTGGAGTCAAGCTATCCTGGCTGAAGACGGCTGATAGCCAGAAACCGGTCCTAGGATGATTGTTTCCGGTCCACGGAAGACATGGCTTGGCAGTTCGGGCTGGACTGTTCCCATGAGGCACAGGGTCAAGGCTGATTTGCATATGGCCATGTCTGAACTGGGGTGGTGTGGAGTGCAAAAAAACGATGTATTTAGGCCCAGATCTCTGTACTGGGGTGAATGTATGACATTGTTCTGCATTCTGTCCATCAATTGTTGGTTTTGCTAATGTAATCTTTGCCAATAAGCATAAAGGATCAAAAACAGCCAGATTTAGAGCAATTTTCTGAAAATCAGAAAACCGGATTGACTTCTCAGATGTTCAGGTAGGTTGTTCCAGAAATAGGCACTGTGAATGAATCTTCTGCCCCCCCCCCCCCCCCCCTGCCTCAGTTAGATCTCATGATTCGCAGGTTACTGATTGATCTGGAATGTTCTATCTTAATGATCTGCTGACTAAAATTTGTCCTTAAATAATATGGGGCAGCTCAAAAAAGGGCCTTGAGGGCAAGGTAGAGGTTCGTGGCTATCAAGATTGGTCCCAACCATGATGGCACGTTCTTCCCAAAGAAAAGGACCACAGTTTGTGGTGAATTCAGCATGAGACTGTTGTTAATTATTCATTGGACTATATTGCTCAAGCAGTTGTGAAAGAGAAGTGCCATCTCTTCAGCGTTGTTGGAAATAGATACAATAAGCTATTGTATCATCTGCATATGCCACGGGAGAAACACCAAAGGATCAAATTGGCTTTGTCAAGGGGGTCACATAGATATTAAATAATGTAGGGCTCAATGATGAGCCCTGATTTACCCCACAAGGCAATGTAAATGACTTGGAGACAAGCTCACCCAACTCCACCGAATGTTCTCTTTGGGGGAGGAAAGAGCAGAGCAGTTCCAATACCAATCTCCATCAGTGGCATAGTCAGAATCTCGTGGTTCTCAGTGTTGAAAGCTGCCAACAGGTTTAACACGCCTTTCCCTCATTATCCAAAGTGTTTCTCCCTTTATCTGCCACCACCATCAAGGCAGACTGCATGTAGTGATTCAGCGTGAAGCCAAATTGAGCTGAATCCACCAATTTGTACTCCTCCACAAATTTGGACAGAGTGATGTGTTTTTCCAGAACCTGAGCTGGTAGAGGTAGATGAGAGATGGGGCAAAAGCTTTTTCCATTTTAAAAGAAAAGCTCCGGAATCGAAAATAGAATTTAGTAGCTGAGTGATAGAGTTAAGCCACAAGAATGATGTTTACCTACCAGTGGATTAAGTCCACACCCCATAACCACTTTGTAAAGTGTGAAACATTGGTTGTGCACAAGGAAGTAGCCATAACAAATGTATAACCTACTTGGTTTAACTATATGCGACAAATCCTAAGAGAATTATGTTTGCCCTTTGACTACCTTGTCCTCACTAAATATTGATTCAAAAATGTTTATAATGACATATTTAAGCACAATAACTTCATAATAGCTTCTCAACATACTTCCCCTAACTACTTGACAGCGATCTGTGCAAATTGTTTTCTATATAAATATTTCGCTTCTCACCTAGCAGGATTCTCTAATCAGCATCAGTAGGTATTTCCTAAGATAACACAAATGTATAAAAAAACGCTGGCTTTGGAGAGTAATACTTTATTCTCATACTACTCTTTTTACCCAAACTCAAAAACAAATACATAACCCTACAATTAATTTATTAAAAACAGCCATTATCACAAGCATCCAACACACCTTTGATAATCCATATTTAGTGCTTCATTTGACATCCAGCTTTACTCTGTCTCCAACAACAACACAGACCATGATTCTAATTTCACCTACAAACAGTTGTACTCAAGCAGAACATGCTGGACAGACCCACTTGGGTACACAGCACAACACCAAAACCATGTAGTTGCAAAGCGCTGCCAAATCTACTGCATTTTCACCCACAATACCAACATGCACCTTACAAACACACAAATAAAATTAGCTTAAGTATAACTCTTTATCATATGCAGAACAAAGCATTAAGAGACGTGTAGAAAAGCACTGTGCTCTGGCCGAGCAATGGACAAGCGACTCCTCAGACAAGAGAAAAACATAGAAAAGTCCTTCCACACATCCACCCATACGCATAAAACTACACAAAGATCTTCCTAGATCAAGATCATTTCCTTGTCAAGTAAGCTCACACAGACTATTTCAGAACTGAACGTCAAACAAACTCCCTCTCAAGCACAAAAAAACAAATCCCAACAAAACGCATAAACTGCTAAGCACAAAAGTGAGCCCTGATGAAAAAGAGTTATGGTACTATAAGAACGGTTGAAAGCTGTGGGCTAAACCATAACAGAAAATGCTATAATTGAGCCACTGATGACAAAAAACAGCACAGTAACACACAAGCTCTATATCGTTCTCCCTAGCCTGTGTACATGCAAATGATCACACCACACATGGAGCTTGATATTACATGTCTTTATTCCTCAGCGTGTAACCATTAAATGAGCATTTTACATCATGAATTCCATCACCCACACCCACACACTTACATCACTTTTCTACTGAGTTTATTAGGAACCAAAAGGGTCCTCTTGTGGAAAAGTAAATTTTGCCGTGTTATATGTGCCTACGTGTTCCCCATTTTATCCCTATGATCGATTAAAGACGCAATCATAGTTGTGTCCAACTCTAGTATGCCAGTTTCCAGTCCTCGTGAAAGCAACGAGTATTAGGCCTATGTTGCCACATTTCACAGTGTGCACGTTAAGTCATTGAATTGTCCCCCTTTCTAGGCCTCGAAAGGGCCCGGACATCAGATTCAGCTCCAGTCTCCTGAACCCACTCCGAGGAGCGATACAGCCCCCACCTGCATCCCTGACCCTTCACTTACTTCCTGCCTCGCAGTGCCCGGCCCGGCCTGGCTCTGCCTCCCAGTCTGCCAAGAGTATGTTATGCTTTTAGTTATCAGTCCAGCCCTCCTTCTCTGCATTCCTAAGCTACTGAATCGCATCAACAGTTTCAGCCATGGTCTAGTCTTTCTGTCTCCATGTAAGAGAAATACTGTATTAATATTCATAGAATATTCCTAGCACACGCAATATATGTAGAATAATGCATGCACCAGCCTTAGTGTCAAGTAGCCTTTGCCCTGATAACTTTTGGATTCTATCAACATGTACTCCAAACACCAGATACCAGATACAATATAGGCACATGTCATTCTGACACCGCAGACTTTAGTCTCCTCTTCTAGCGCAGAAGTCATAGCCCCAGTTCCTCCTGGTAACACGTCATTGCCTGTTTGCGCGCACCACTAGGTTAAAGTTCCCAGCTGCTCAGGTAGCCCCCTCCAAGTTTCCGCCCCATTTATGACATTTCTGTGACGTCTACATCACATGTCTATGTATACGCCCTGTACACGCCTTCTTGTTACACCCATTTTGTCCTTATCTTTCGCGACTGCTACGAGTTACGCCTACTGCTACGCCTACTGTATTGAATGTAATGTAATTGTTTTAGTATATATATACTGTGTACTGTTACTGAAACCCCCCATGCCATTCCCATTCCCTGGCAGCTGCCATCCATTCCATTTCCGTGCAGGCTATCCCGTTCCTGTCCCTTCCCTTATGCCTGATTAAAGCCTGTTAGACTCAGATACCTCGAATCCTGTCTCTTATTTATTGAGCTATCTGTTTTATTCAATGTATTCAAAAATAGTACCGGTAATTAATTATTTATTTACCACATAATGGCGCCCGAATAGGAAATGTAAATTTTGCCATGTTATATGTGCCTACGTGTTCCCCATTTTATGCTATATGTGCATGATCGATATGCATGTATCCCCCTATGATCGATTAAAGACGCAATCATAGTTGTGTCCAACTCTAGTATGCCAGTTTCCAGTCCTCGTGAAAGCAACGAGTATTAGGCCTATGTTGCCACATTTCACAGTGTGCACGTTAAGTCATTGAATTGTCCCCGTTTCTAGGCCTCGAAAGGGCCCGGACATCAGATTCAGCTCCAGTCTCCTGAACCCACTCCGAGGAGCGATACAGCCCCCACCTGCATCCCTGACCCTTCACTTACTTCCTGCCTCGCAGTGCCCGGCCCGGCCTGGCTCTGCCTCCCAGTCTGCCAAGAGTATGTTATGCTTTTAGTTATCAGTCCAGCCCTCCTTCTCTGCATTCCTAAGCTACTGAATCGCATCAACAGTTTCAGCCATGGTCTAGTCTTTCTGTCTCCATGTAAGAGAAATACTGTATTAATATTCATAGAATATTCCTAGCACACGCAATATATGTAGAATAATGCATGCACCAGCCTTAGTGTCAAGTAGCCTTTGCCCTGATAACTTTTGGATTCTATCAACATGTACTCCAAACACCAGATACCAGATACAATATAGGCACATGTCATTCTGACACCGCAGACTTTAGTCTCCTCTTCTAGCGCAGAAGTCATAGCCCCAGTTCCTCCTGGTAACACGTCATTGCCTGTTTGCGCGCACCACTAGGTTAAAGGTCCCAGCTGCTCAGGTAGCCCCCTCCAAGTTTCCGCCCCATTTGTGACATTTCTGTGACGTCTACATCACATGTCTATGTATACGCCCTGTACACGCCTTCTTGTTACACCCATTTTGTCCTTATCTTTCGCGACTGCTACGAGTTACGCCTACTGCTACGCCTACTGTATTGAATGTAATGTAATTGTTTTAGTATATATATACTGTGTACTGTTACTGAAACCCCCCATGCCATTCCCATTCCCTGGCAGCTGCCATCCATTCCATTTCCGTGCAGGCTATCCCGTTCCTGTCCCTTCCCTTATGCCTGATTAAAGCCTGTTAGACTCAGATACCTCGAATCCTGTCTCTTATTTATTGAGCTATCTGTTTTATTCAATGTATTTAAAAATAGTACCGGTAATTAATTATTTATTTACCACATAATGGCGCCTGAATAAGGACTTGCCCTTTCCCCACGCGCCGGCGAAGCCACGCAGGCCCCCTGACCCTCTGCAGCCGTGACGGAACTCTACTGCGCACCGGCAGATATTTCTGCTTCAAGTATCCCTCAGGCCCACGGAGGAGACGGAGGTTGCGGTCCAGCATCCAGACGAGGCGGTGAGGAACGCGGCGAGTCCCGACCAGAGCCCAAGCCGAGAGTACAAGGTCCGAGGTATCCGGAGGCCCACCTGTAACTGAAGTCCGAAGTTCGTAGTCCGACGTCGTAGCAGTCCAGTCCAGTCCGAGGCCTTCCGTTCTTGCTGCCCGGTGAGTACCGTTGCTGGGGTAGTATCTAGACAGGGTCAATTAATTTGTCTCCGGTACAGTGGGTTTGGGTACACAGATCCAGTCCGAAGTGTTCACCTAGGTGGACACGGGTCCTGACGTGTCTCTTTATGGGACCGGTATGTTTCGTACTGTTTTAGCAGTGCATCTAGTAATTCTCGTAAGTTTCGTTCTCGAGAAATTCATGTGTTCTGTTTTCAGTATACCAGGTAATATTCTGTCCGAACTGTTGTTCTAAATGTTATTCAATGTGTTTTCAATGTCGTGGTATGAGTGATTTGTTTTTCTATTCATTACTGTGTTTATCGTGTATTGTATTGTGTTCGGATTCAAGTTTAGAATGCCTCTGTTTTCCAAGTTATGTCAGTTAAAAACCAGAAAAGGGTTACTCGAGGAAGCAGTTCCTGTCCCGCCTAGGGACAGTCCCGGACATTTTATGTATCATAAGCATGGCTTAGGTGCCATATTATATCTAGATTTATGGGTGGACTATACCAAGGAGTTAGAAGAGAAATATAGATGGCCCATATCAGGTACATGGGATGCCGAGTGCATCATGCGAGTAGAAGAAGCATTATGGAAAAAGAAAGCCAGACAGTCCCAGAAAGATGCCATCGAGTTATGGCGCAAAGAATCTCATAAAAGAACCGAAAAAGAAATCAGAAAAACAGAATTAAGTAGAGAATCCTCAGAAAGAGCCCAAGAAAGGGAATTAATCGAAGTAGGTGAACGAGTTAAAGCAGAACAGTCAGACAGACAGAGAAATGCCCTTATTAAGGGTATGTATCCTCTTCTTGCCGAGGGCTTGCCAAAAGCAACCCCGGAAGCACCATGTAATTTCCCGCCGCCATTGGTCCCGATTAAGCTACGTCACAAACCGACCGCAGCTGATATTTTTCTCTCGTCCTATTTGGACGATACAGTCCCAGAATATGCAAATCCCGTTCCGCCAGTTCCTGTAAATAATGTAATTCCTGCTCCTCCAGCCACCGGGGCCGTGGGTACAGTTCACGTTACAGCACCCGTTACAGCATCTGTTATAGCACCCCCGGCCCAGCCCATAGTGCATGTACCCGCTACATCAGTCACTCTGCCAGCACGTACAGTACCCACCGACGATTCCAGTTTAGGAGCCGCGGGGGGAGATTCTCCTGGTACCCCGCCTCAACACAGACGTATGACGCTACATGAACTAGCGTTACAGCGTACGCCAAAAGTTCATACATTCACAGATATCAAGCGAGCACTTACCGAATGTCGTTATGATCCAGTTCCAGGCGATGGTACTATGGTCATATATTCATTACGTTTAAGACGGGTGACTGACTATTTGGACACCCTGCCCGATATGAGAGAACATCTAGACAGAATATATCGTTTTATCCGTACAGGAGCAAATCCAGAAAGTGTTCACGAAGCCATGGTTCAAAGAAAAGTCGAGACTCAGCTCATGCTTTTAAAGTTTTTAATTAACTGTTTAATAAGAGAACAAGATTATCCGGAAAAAGATCAAGAAGAAATGAAAGTCCTGACCAGGTGGAGTGACCATATAGCCGAGGGAAGACACAAGACACACAATTGTATAGAGAGTATGTACAAGAAAATTCGTAGGGAAATAATAAAGTTACACGAGAAACGAGAAGCAAAACAAGCAACTGAGAAAGAAGACAACTCTTCTAATGAAGAGGTAGACGACGAGAATCCCTCCAGAATAGCGTATGTAGGTAGAACTAGACTTTCCGACCGACATTCACGTCCAGATTACAAGAAAAGTTTTCCTTCTCCAGTGCCAGAACAATGTTCTCTTGAGCAAGTATTCCAAGCTACCGATAAAATTCTGAAATCACGAATAGGTTATAGTGAACTTAATACCATGCATGAACAAGAACTAGTCCGATCAGCAGTCCGATGGACTAGTGATTCTACCACGTTTCCAGATGAAATCGTGGCACAAATGTTCCTGAAACTGCCCCCAGCCGAGCAGCGTCTAGTGGGTATGTATATGATCCAGCACCTCATCACACTGTATGGGGTTCAGCATTCTGATCCAGGTCCTCTACATGATGTATTGAACGAGTTACTCCAGTACAGATGGAAAGGTCTAGGTACTGATTTAATTAATGTCATTCTAGAACAGCGCCACAAATACAGTACGTTCCTGACTCCGCATTTTGTTCCCGTCCCACCCCCAGTAAGGAAGTCATTCTACATAGACAGACAGAATCCGTTACGAGAAGTACATCCAGTTAGGACAACGGAGGGTGCTCTAGAACGAGTATTTGTTTACACCCCCATCACGAAAATAGAACTCTTAGAAATGAAGAAGTTAATCCCCTGTCACGATAAAGATCCAGCAGGGTTCCACCGTGAATTAAAAGACATGCTCCGTATGGGAGAATACACGTATCCTGATATCATTAAAATGCTAAAGGTCCTGTTGCCCGCGGGCATATATGAAAAACTCAAAGAAAAAGAATGGGAGGTGGGAGAGAAAAAGATAGATTGGACAGCTCTAGAAGCTGAAGATAATACACGAGTACCAGGTACCGGTCTTGGAGATAAAGCTAAAGAATTGCCCGAGTTATTAATACAAGTCTTGCCAAGATTACTAGCCACGAAAAAGGAAGATTGGGATGCCATCTCGGCCTGTAAACAGAAACAAGACGAAGATACTAGTGATTTTTATTCTAGATTTGAAAAATGTTTTATTATTAACAGTGGTCTGAAAACAAGTAGTGAATCGTACCCTCATCTTTTTGTTACCAAACTAGTCGAGAATTCAAGTCCACAAGTTAAAAATCGAGTACTGAAAGTCGAGAGTTCTTGGCAAGCTAATACTCCGTCACAGATGCTCCAGATGCTCCAGTATCACCAGAACAGAATCAGGGAAGAGCAGGAACATGAAAGGAGACGTATGAAAGACACGAAAATGAAAGTACTAGTTGCACAATCTGTTCCACAAGACAGTCAGAAGAGGGGTCCGAATCAAGCCAGTCATCCTACAGCTCCCGTTAAAGGGACCTGCAATTACTGTAAACAGCCAGGTCATTTTATAAACGAATGTGCAGTTCTGAAACACAACATAGCTACTGGTAAGACTAAAGAAAGACCACGTCCGCCTAGACAAGAACAAGTTTCACAGACTTCCCAGCCACCGCAGAATGCACAACAGACAGTTACAGTACCGCAGCCTATAGCTGCAACACAGCATGTTACACAGCAGATGTACCAGTATGCACAGACAGAGTATCCAGATTATCAGCCATATTCATGAAATAGCCTAGAGAGGGAGGTAGGCTTGCCTCTCATCGAGATACCTGTAGATCAAGAGGGTCCCTATGTACACAGTCAAGTATTGGGGAAAGACAGAAAGTTTCTGATTGATACAGGGGCAAGTAGGACTACCATCAGTCATGACGAGGTTCCAGGGGCTCCGCTCTCAGGCTCTAGAAATGTTTCCCTTGGATTTTCAGGAAAGCCTATTGTTAATGAAATATCGAAACCAGTTACTCTAGAAGTCGGTCCATTGTCCCGAACTACTGATTTGTTACTCACGAAGTCATGTCCAGAAAATTTATTAGGCGTTAAGACACTGAAAGAATTAGGTGCCATAATTTGCTGCTCCCCAGAAGGGGTCCGCCTGTTCCTGCGAGATTTTAAAGGTCATTATGTATTACGTGATTTTGATCCAAGATTATTGAATGTACCACAGCAATTATGGGCGAAAGGTCCAACTGATGTAGGTTGTATGCATATCACACCCCATCGTGTGACTCTAAAGCAAGGTGTTGTTTTACCACGAATCAGACAGTACAAATTGCCACCTGAGGCTGTAGCAGCCTTATCCAAAATTATTGACGAACTTATTGCTCAAGGAGTGGTTGTAGAAACTGACTCCAATGTATGTAATTCTCCTATCATTCCAGTCTTGAAACGTACTGATCTAAATGCACCTCCAGTTTATCGATTAGTGATTGACCTTCGAGAACTTAATAAATGTATCATACCCCAGTACCCAGTAGTCCCAGATATTTCATCCCTATTGACAGCCATTGATTCTGAAGCTACGTTCTTCACAGTTATCGATCTCAAGAACGCATTCTTCAGTGTCCCCATTCATCCAGACAGCCAGTTCCTTTTCGGTTTCTGCTTAAATGGAAGAAGCTATAAATTCACACGAGCACCTCAAGGTTTCACAGAAAGTCCTAGTATTTACAGTCAAGCACTTAAGAGACAACTAGACAATATTCACATGCCAACTGACACTGCCCTGCTCCAGTATGTCGATGATCTACTGATCACAGCCCGTTCTGAACGTGACTGCGAGCATGCGTCACTTACAGTTCTGTATTTTCTGGCCGAGATGGGGCACAAGGTGTCCCCTTCCAAATTACAATTCTGTGTCCAGCAAGTGGTATACTTGGGACACTTACTGTCCAAGTGGGGTAGGCAGTTGACACCTGACCGTATCCAGTTAATAGCACGTCTTCCACAGCCCAAGACACAGAAGGAGGTACGAGCTTTTATCGGCCTCACTTCTTACTGCAGACAATGGATTCCTCAGTACGCATTTCTAGCCAAACCACTGATACAGTTAACGACACAGGAGGCAGCCGTATCGACTGTCCTCCCTTGGACCCAGGAACATACACTTGGTTTTAATGAGTTAAAGAAAGCTTTATGTAATGCACCTGTTCTAGCAACACCGAACTACAGTAAGCCTTTTACACTTTTTGTTACAGAACGTGATGGTACTGCATTATCTGTTCTCACACAAGATCAAGCAGGACAATACAAGCCCTGTGCTTATTTTTCTAGCACATTAGATCCAGTGGCCCAGGCGCTGCCTGCGTGCCTCAAGTCAGTTGCAGCCACAGCTCTAGCTATCAGACAAAGTGATTCCATAGTGTTGGGACACTCCCTGACAGTACAAGTTCCACACTCCGTGGAAGTTCTTTTAAACAGAACACAGACTCAGCACTTGACAATTGCACGTTTAACAGGTTATGAACTGACACTATTTCAGCCACACATAGAAATCAGACGCTGCAACATTCTAAATCCTGCTACACTGTTACCGTCAGTTACTTCAAATCCTGCCACACATGACTGTGTGGAAGTTGTTAACATCATGACAAAACCAAGACAAGACCTGACAGATATTGCATTACCTGATCCCGACCTGACACTTTATGTGGATGGTTCATGTATGAGAACAAGTACAGGAGAACTAGTAGCCGCGTATGCAGTGACTACTGAAACCGAAGTTATAGAAACACACCGTATTGACACCCTGTCTGCTCAAGCAGCAGAGCTAATCGCTCTGACCCAAGCCTGCATACGTGCTAAGAACCTGAAAGTAAATATATACACAGATTCACGTTATGCATTCGGAGTCGTACACAACTTTGGAGTGCTCTGGCAGGAACGAGGTTTCATGACTTCTCATGGAACCAAGATTCAACATGGTCTCCTCATTCAAGCTCTGTTAGATGCAATACATTTACTGACAGCTATTGCTATCATGAAGTGCAAAGCACATACGAAAGTCACTGACATTATTTCCCAAGGTAACGATCTAGCAGATCGAACAGCCAAGCTCACAGCTCAGACTCCAGACATTCCAGTTAACACGACACAGGCACCCATTCCAGAACAGACTACTTGTATGACAGTTAAGGACCCTACACAAGATGTAATAGATATACAGTTACATGCTACTTCCGAAGAAATCAAGAAATGGTCCGAACAAGGAGGGGTCCAGACAGATCAAGGATGGTTGACAAAGGGAAAAGCCACATGGTTTCTCCGCGACTCTATGGTTCAAGTCATTATTAATACCGCACATAGTCCAGCACACCTAGGAGAAAAAGCTATGTTAGACAGTCTTCAGAACCTTTGGTTCAACAAGCATTTACGAGCAGCAGCCAAGCAGAAAGTACGTACCTGTATGATATGTTGTCAGTTCAATCCAGGTAAAAGTGTCCCGGTGGAACAAGGTGGATTCCAACCTCCTGACCACCCTTTTGAAGTCCTCCAAATGGATTATATTCAGATGGAGCGATGTCGAGGTTTCAAGTATGTCCTCGTAGTTGTATGCGCTTTGTCCAGGTGGACAGAAGCATATCCAGTTCCAGATTACACAGCTGCGACCACTGCCAGGCAGTTGGTTCGTGAGTATTTTCCCCGCTATGGATTACCTAGGGTCGTGTATTCAGATAACGGCCAGCCATTCTCATCCGAGCTCATGAAACAAGTTTCCCTTCTGTTAGGGTACCAGTGGAAGTTCCATTGTGTACGCCATCCTGAAGCAGCCGGTCTCGTAGAGAGACATAACCAGACTTTGAAAATCCGCATTGCCAAAGTATGTACAGAAAAAGGTGTAGATTGGTTGGTAGCACTGCCAGTTGCCCTTTTTTATATGAGAATGGTTGCACACTCTAGATCAGGTCTGTCCCCGTACGAGGTCGTATTCGGCCGTCCTCCTAATATGTGGGGTACACCTATGCCCCGAAAGATTACAGACGTTTCCAGTAATATGTTGACAGATTACCTAGCTTCCTTGATGTCTGCCCTACACTCTTGTCGTTCACAGGTTGCCGCTGCATTTCCAGACAACACTGAGGTGAAACTACATGAAGTCGTTCCAGGGGATTTCGTCCTGGTGCGCAATTTTGATCGTTCAAGTCCGTTGGAGCCCCGTTGGAAGGAGTCCCAGCTGGTGTTATTAACAACAAGGACCGCAGTCAAGCTCGAAGGACGCAAGGGCTGGGTGCATACCAGCCATATCAAGAAATTCCATGGATTGCGACAAAGGACATTTATCAAAGACTGCCCTATTCTTAAGGACTGCCCAAAGACAGACTCTAAATTCAAACTTCCCCTGTTAGAGAAAACTCCGCAGCAGGAGTATAAAGTAAAACTCCGGTCTAGTAAAATAAGTCAGCCAGTTTAATTGTCTAAGTCCCTCTCGGGTGAAACGGTTAGACAGGTTCCTGACATGTATGAGACAGACCCACACAGTGAGAGAGTTAGTCAAAACTCTAAAAGATGTATTATCGTTCTATTCTTTTTATTATTTTTGAGTCTTATGGTTACATGCATAAGTTATGCTTTACATTTATGTTTTCCTATTTCACATGTACATATGTTTTCTAATGCTACAATAGAGCACACATTCAGTGATCTGCCTCCTCACGAGCTATCCTATCGTCTTGCTATGCGTAACAACACATTCATCCGAATGTTGCACTATTCACACCAGACCAGCAACGCTACTAATTGTTGGGTGTGTGGTCGACTCCCCCCTTTCCAGACACCGAAGGGAGTTCTGCCACTCTTTCCCTATCCGTTTTCACATAATGGATCGTGTGGAGCATGGTCCACGTTAACGTCATCCTCAACTGATATGTCCCTTTTGAATCGAACATGTTTTCCAGACAAGCAAGGTCTTTCCCATAGAACAGGGTTAGATCTAGAAAATGAAGTATATGATTTAGGTAATTACTCCTCGAATTTCATGGTCCTGAATGTTCAGTCCGATACAACTCCAGAATTGCCTGCTATTTCAGTACTACCAGTCAAAGGCGAATTATGTGTCAGAAAGAATGGTTCCGCACATGTAGGACATAGTGATTGTACTACTATTGTCGAGTATAGTGACAGTGGGAAATCTATTTTCAAAGCCTCACGTCATTCTTATTTTGTTTGTGGTCAGACCGCATATGTTCGTCTGCCCCTCGATTGGGATGGAACATGTTACATTGCCTTCGTACTGCCACCAGTTTTTCTAGCCCCATCCGATTATCACAGAAACACACATCTAGTACACGTTAGACATAGAAGGGAGACCGAGTCCCCAATTGTCGATCAAACTGAAACTGCTCTAGAACAATATCAAGACTTCAATAAAGGTTTCTTTTTCTTTATAGGCCCTGTCCAGAATAGTAAGTTAATACGTAGGTTAACCAGAACCCTTGAAGCAGTAGTGAATGAGACTACTTCCGCTCTAGGTAATTTAACCGAAGAGCAATCTGCCATTAGATTTGTCGTGCTCCAAAATCGTCTCGTTCTTGACGTCATACTGGCCGATAGAGGAGGAGCTTGTAGAGTCATCGGATCTAGTTGCTGCATTTTCATTCCTAATAACGCGCCGTCTGTTTATTCAGCTATAACCAGACTTCATAAAATTGCCCATCAGTTACACCAGAATCCAGGCACCTGGACATGGTCCGGTTGGCTCTGGAGTATTATATCTGCATGGGGATGGAAAGTATTGTCATTCCTAGGTATAGCAGTAATGATCGTATTCAGTTGCTGCCTCTGTTTACAATGTGGCCCTGCGATTTGCGGCTTGTGTGCTACATCCTGTATTCCTAGTCCTAAATCCCGTTCCAAGACAATTCGAGACGAGCAAATGATGCTATATAAACAGATAGATGGTATCATGAATATTGATGTTTCCTGAGGGAAACGTAGGGCACAAGGAGGGAATGTGGAAAAGTAAATTTTGCCATGTTATATGTGCCTACGTGTTCCCCATTTTATGCTATATGTGCATGATCGATATGCATGTATCCCCCTATGATCGATTAAAGACGCAATCATAGTTGTGTCCAACTCTAGTATGCCAGTTTCCAGTCCTCGTGAAAGCAACGAGTATTAGGCCTATGTTGCCACATTTCACAGTGTGCACGTTAAGTCATTGAATTGTCCCCGTTTCTAGGCCTCGAAAGGGCCCGGACATCAGATTCAGCTCTAGTCTCCTGAACCCACTCCGAGGAGCGATACAGCCCCCACCTGCATCCCTGACCCTTCACTTACTTCCTGCCTCGCAGTGCCCGGCCCGGCCTGGCTCTGCCTCCCAGTCTGCCAAGAGTATGTTATGCTTTTAGTTATCAGTCCAGCCCTCCTTCTCTGCATTCCTAAGCTACTGAATCGCATCAACAGTTTCAGCCATGGTCTAGTCTTTCTGTCTCCATGTAAGAGAAATACTGTATTAATATTCATAGAATATTCCTAGCACACGCAATATATGTAGAATAATATATGCACCAGCCTTAGTGTCAAGTAGCCTTTGCCCTGATAACTTTTGGATTCTATCAACATGTACTCCAAACACCAGATACCAGATACAATATAGGCACATGTCATTCTGACACCGCAGATTTTAGTCTCCTCTTCTAGCGCAGAAGTCATAGCCCCAGTTCCTCCTGGTAACACGTCATTGCCTGTTTGCGCGCACCACTAGGTTAAAGGTCCCAGCTGCTCAGGTAGCCCCCTCCAAGTTTCCGCCCCATTTATGACATTTCTGTGACGTCTACATCACATGTCTATGTATACGCCCTGTACACGCCTTCTTGTTACACCCATTTTGTCCTTATCTTTCGCGACTGCTACGAGTTACGCCTACTGCTACGCCTACTGTATTGAATGTAATGTAATTGTTTTAGTATATATATACTGTGTACTGTTACTGAAACCCCCCATGCCATTCCCATTCCCTGGCAGCTGCCATCCATTCCATTTCCGTGCAGGCTATCCCGTTCCTGTCCCTTCCCTTATGCCTGATTAAAGCCTGTTAGACTCAGATACCTCGAATCCTGTCTCTTATTTATTGAGCTATCTGTTTTATTCAATGTATTCAAAAATAGTACCGGTAATTAATTATTTATTTACCACGCTCTCATCTCTAACTCACAAGACACTACATCTCCTCCTTTGTTAAACAAAAAGTACCAATAATACATATATACATTACAACTCCTCAATAAGTTGGTTTAATGCTCAAATCAATCGTTCAGATCTGGCCATGTGAGGTTGCGGAGATACAGGAGAAGTGTTTATGACTGGCACGGGTGACAAATACACTGGTACAGTAATTGGACTCTCTGGGTTCTTCGGTGGATAAGTCTCACTTTTGACGTCTGAAGCTGACGAAGGTCAAGGCAGATGCTTGAAATGTGAAGAATCTCATGTAATAAACTTTTACGGATGGTTAGCAGTTACCTTGTGTTCTTTACTAGTCACAACTTTCAATGGGTCAGCATCAAAAGGAGCATCAGTCTTGCGCTTCTGCCTCCTCTTGTGAACACAGTGCTTCTACCACAGTGGTGCCTATCTGCATAGGTCTTAATTTTGCATTTGTGAGACGAATCAGTAGTGCAAAGTTTATCAATGTCAATAGATCTCTCAGTTGTCCCTTGTGGCAATTTGGTGGCCATGGCTCTCCCAAAAATTAAGGTAACAGGGCTTTCATCCATGATAGAATGGGGAGTTGACCTGTATGCGCAATGCGTAGACTGAAGAACTGATTTGAGTTCAAGTTTTTAAGCACATCATGCTGAACGGTCTTCTTGAGGGTGCTCATAAATCTCTTGAGCTCACCATTTGCCTGAGGCCAGAGGTGTGCTTTTCTGATGCTTGACATTTAGATGAGTGAGAAAATCTTTAAATTCTCAATTATTGAAAGGCGGGCCTTTATCAGATTCCAAAATCGAAGGAACGTCCATGTTACAAAAATACTTTCTAGTCCCTCAATGACTCTGTCATGAGTAGTCGACGACAGATCTTCCAAAAGGGAAAATCAGGTATATTCATCAACAATTATTTGTAGATTATGCCCACTGTCACGGGCCCAAAGAAATCAATTACAGTCTTCTCCCAGGCATGCTTTGGAAGATCAGATATGTTTAACGGATGCAGGGTTATTTTGGATGACACAAAGGACATGCCTTTAACTCTTTTTCAACTCTTTACTACACTCGGTATCGTAGAGCTCGTTTAGTAGCAACAGCTCCATGATGTCCTTCATTAGTCAGTTCAATGACTTGTTGTGTCAGACGCTCGTTTATGGCAATTCTTGACCCTCGTAAGATGTTGCATTCTGGGGTAACTCAAAGTTCTTCTTGTACATTTTTGAATTTCTGGTATCCAAGGTCATCATGAAGAAGTTGAGCATGTTTTTGCCACGATTGATTTGTGTAACAATGTCTTTGAGTATCAGAAAATCTATGTCAGTGGTCGTGGCAGCATTGATTTTTCCCACCAATATAGCAGCTAGGGCACTTGATTTCTCAATGAAGTTAATATGAGCATTGGCTGCTTTAGAAGTAATAAAATGACACTGCATTGGCACTTGTTAGAAATGGGATCTCTGGTTGGCTAAGGCTTGCGCCAAAGCCAGGCAGAGACCACCACTCTAGTCAGGGCTTGGGAGTTACATGCCAAAGATAACCCCTGCTCACCCCATTGGTAGCTAGGCACGAGCAGTCAGGCTTATCTCGGAGGCAATGTGTAAAGCGTTTGCGCAACACACACACAACAGCAAAACACTAGGCACACCACAAAAGGAACTCCACACAAGGTTATATATAAAGATAGCCTTTATATTACCATAAACACATCAGATTATAATCACACAATTGACACTGTGCCAACTGGCACTGGGCAGTATCTACAGGGGATTATATACACCTGACAGGGCCAATTGGGCCACTGTCAAAACAATCACAAATCACCAATTATAAATGTAGCACAAATAATAAATGTAGAGCACCACCAGTAACTACTGGTAAAAGTTAGGAAAACACTACGCAAAAATAATCACATTAGGCATAAAACATAGTAAGCCTAAATACAGTATGCAATCACTGTAGGCATAAACACCTGAGGCAAGAATCACATTAGGCCTAAATTACATTTACGCCATAGGCATCCTAGTATAAACACATTATGTATTTACCATCATAAACACAGTAGGCAATCACCTTGCACCAGAATCACATTAGGTACTGACCCCAGGCCAACTGGCCTTCCATGGGGCTCAAATGCCCTTTGTCCAA
The DNA here is from genome assembly GCF_964261635.1 of Lissotriton helveticus. Taxonomy (NCBI): domain Eukaryota; kingdom Metazoa; phylum Chordata; class Amphibia; order Caudata; family Salamandridae; genus Lissotriton; species Lissotriton helveticus. The sequence goes on along the minus strand of NC_136059.1, from coordinate 1,893,532,962 downwards.
CAGTATCAGGGCTGGCTGTGCATGCAGCAAAAGAAGAGTGTGCAAGAGTTTAGGCCTAAACGTGGCAGCTGCCCACTACTTGCTGGGCAGCTGTGACACCTGAGTATGGGCACCTACATGCCCTCTGAGCCCCTCTCATGGGGGACTCAAATCAGCACGGGCACCACTGTGGGAGCCCCACTCGGGGGACTCCTGGAAACACTTGCCCCCAATGTTGGAGTCTCGCTCTGGGACTTAAAGGAGAATTCAAACTCTGCCCCCGTGTTGCAGCTGCCCTCTGACAAGCGGGGCAGCTGCGAGCACTGACAATATGCCCCGAAGCGGGCAACAATCATGCGCATGTGGGCCCCACAGGGCTCGTTCACCAAATGCAGGCTCCCTCCTAACCCCACTCACCGGAGCTTTCGGGTGTCTCTTGGCCTTTTCCTCACGCTGGGTGGACACGCAAGGCTCGCACCGTGGCTGCGAGGGCCCTGCCTCCCGGATCCCTCAGAGCTTCGTTGGGGGCATACATCACGGGGCTCTCCCTTCACCCCGGGAGCCCCGCGGCTCAGCTGTAGTCCTGCAGGAGCACGGGGGAGGCTCCCGTCTACTTCGTACTTCTGGGTTAGTCCCCGCCCATGTCTTCCAAGAGGTTGCCTGACTTCCTGGCTAAGCCCGTGCTGCGGCGGTGATTTCTCTGATGCGGAGGCAATACGGGGTAGGCTCCCGTTATTAAGCACAAAGTCCCTGGCGGGGTGGGCACCCGCTAGGGGTTTTAAAGGCAGCAGAAAGTCCCTGGTGAGGTGGGCACCCGCTAGGGGTATTAAAAGCATGGCAAATACGCAGGGTAGGCACCCGCTCCCCTGGAATGCCGGCAATGCTGGGTAGGCTCCCACCGCGAGAACACAGCTGCAGGGGAATCCCCACGTCGGGGGGTGATTCCCTCTTAAAACAGGATCGTAGTTCCATACTGTAGGTGAAGCGCTGCTCCTCATGGGCAGAAAAATAGCGCGCTCACCAGAAACTAAAAATATAGCGCTTCCCAGGCGCTTGATGCCCCCAAAGTTCAGGGAAAAGGAGTGGAGCGCCCTGGTCAGCACTAAAAAGTCAAGCGCTCTTTCCAAGAAAGGCAAAGTTCAGGGAAAGTCTTGGAATGAAGTGGGGGGAAAGGCTGGGCCCAGGCAGGCCAGCTCACAGGGCCCTCCAGCAGGGAGGCAGTCCCAAGTGGCGGTTCCTCCTGGTGCCCAGCAGCAGCAGCAGGCCCCTGTCAAGTCAAGAACAAGAGAGAACAACCTTCATGTGGTCACAGCCCCTTCTCTTATACACAGATTTCCTTTTTTCACCCAGCACAGGGCTGGGGGAAAACCAGATGCAACTGGTTTGAGGGGGGCTTTGGAGCACTTTGTTGTGCTCAGCTCCTCTCCCCTTTGTCAGGTGGGGTCTAGGTGCTCAGACGCACCACAGGGGCGGAGCGATCATTGTGGAGGGAAGACACAGCCCTATTCAGGTCCCAAGTGCAACTCCTCCCTCCCATCTACATGCTGATGTCCCTATTCACCACTGGGCTGACTCATCCAGGCTCCTGGAGCCAAGCACACAATCAAGCCCCTGTCAATCACAAGCCAGACATGCACTCCACATCAGGCAGGCCGATACAGGGTACACAGAAATGCCAACTTCTAAATGTGGCACTTCTCCACCAATAAATCTGCGCACAGCATTGTGCAGCATTTATTCTCATGAGTTTGCACATACCAAACTCGCCCCTGCACTCCTCTCATATCGGGAATTACCATGAACACACATCTCCCCCATGCATTCCTATGGGAGGGCAGGCTAATCTCACCACACGCACTCAGAGTGCGCACGCACTTTACATTGGGACACAGTGCTAAAGTGCGTAGAGGCCAAAAACAACTAGTATCAGGTCACATAAAAAGGCAAAAAAGTTTGGGTGTGAACCTGCCAAAAGGGCAAAAATCCAACAGCACTCATAAGAAGTAGACAGCAGGGTTTTGATATTTTCATGGACGATAGACAATTGCATAATTGTACTCCTGCAATCGCAACTCCGACCTCTCAATGGGATGGGGCATCTTGGCTTTAGGATTGCCAAAAATGGTGAGCAATACTTGGTGGCTGATGACAACTGTAAAATGTTTTCCATATAGGAACACATGAAAATCCTCACAGCGACACCACAGTGAGGCTTACTTTTTCAGGTTGTGAATAGGCACGTTCCATGGATGACAGACAATGTGTCTTGGGCTATTGGGATGTCGTGTGTGCTGGGCAAGGATGACACCCAACACCATTTGGTTTGCATCAGCGACAACCGCTGTCTGCAATTTTGGATCAAAGCATGCCATTGCAGTGGCGTTCTTTATTGTATTCTTGATTTTCTTACAGCTTTGTTCACATTCACTTAACCATTGAAATGGGACAGTTTGTTGCATTAAAACTCTTAATGGGGCACTTGCAGTGGCAAAGTTGTGTATATGCCTTGGCCATACTAAGGAAGGATCGTGGCATAGTTACATCTTGTGGAGAAGAAGTGGATGACTAGGCTTGTGCTTTATTTGGACCCAGAGTCATTCCCTCATCAGAAAAGATCAGACCAAAGAACTTGAGTTTGGTTTGATGAAGCTCACTTTTTTCCTCATTTAAAGTGAGACCTGCATCAGCAAATATACAACAGACTTGTGTAAGAGCTTTATCATGTTCTTTTAATGCGGCCCCAAAAACTAGTATGCCATCACTGTAATTAAAAACATTTGTGACTGGCTGTATTATGCAACGAATGACATCCTGAAAAAGTTCTGCAGCTGATGACACTCCAAAACATTGCCTTTTGTTTTGAAATAAACTAAGATGAGTTGAAAAATTTATACTGTACCTCCAATTCTCTTCCAGTTCGAGCTGGCGATACCCTTTGTACAAATCAAGGTGAGAAAAGACTTTGGCTCCATTTAGATGTGTAATCATGTCAGCAATGTGCAGACCTGAATGTTGTTCTCTTTGAGTCACCTAGTTCACTTTGTGCATATCAACGCAGATGTGCAAGGCTCCTCCGCTATTCTTTTTCAGCACTGCCTATATGGGTGATATGGCGTTGGACCAGTGGATCTCTCAATTATGTTGTGTTTTAAAAGTGTCTCCAGTTCTTTCTCAACAGCCTCTTGTAAATTAAATGCAATTTGACGATGCTGAGCAACAGGACGAATGTTCTAATTTATGTGATGTTGCACTTTCATAAACTTAAGTCTTCCTAATTCATGAAACAATTATTGAAACTGAATTACTATCTAATGATAGGCATTAACATTGTAGCTCACAGATTCAGCTTCATGTCAGCAGCAGTACTGAAACTGAGTAAACATGCACTTGATGAAGTGCCTGGCAAGATATCAATTGCTGCTTTAACTTTCGTATTTTATGCTACAAAGTCGCTATGAATGAACCTTGACTTTGTAGTGGCATCAAAGCAGCCCACGTATACACTTTGGTTTTCGACATGGTTAATTAGGGCACTGGAGACAGTTCATTGTATGTTTTCATTGGTATACTCTTTATCAATGTGCCACTGTTTATGATAAAAGGTATGGAGCACCCATTCACTTTCAGTGTGCTTTTGGAATTTGTCCATATGGATTTCGAACTTTCACTTTTCTGATCTAACTTCAACTGACAGTCTTCCTTGCAAGAAGCTAATCCTACATGTGCATGTCACCCAGAGGTCAACACTGACATCACATACCCATCTTCCTTACCTTTACTTGACAAAGATAATGACATACTTTTAGCTGAGGAATTTGATGATAATCGACGTCGTTCAGTTTCTACTTGCCTCAACTGATGTTGTCACTTTACCTTGTGGGCACATGTAGAGCATCAGGTCTGGAACATTCTAGCATCTATTTTGTTTTCTCAAGTGACACACTTGATCTTTCCTTCATTTTGTTTACTTGACATTACACACTTGATCTTTTCTTCACTTTGCAAACTATCAGAAAATGGTTCTCTTTCCCGCAGCCTTTGCATATCTGCCCAATGACACGACCTTTACCTTTATGTAAATGAAAAATCCACATCGAAAACACTTTTTCTTTTTCTTTGGAAACATTTCTTTATGGCCTTCTCTCTCACTCAGCACCAATTTATTTTGGGCCATTCTGGCCGCCATGTTAACTGCTTGTCTGCCAGCTCTTTCTTCTGCTCTGGAAGCCATGAGTACTCACTCCAAGCTGAGTGTTTCTTTCAGAATTCATTGTCTGAATGAATCAAAGAGACAACCATCTATTAAAATGAGATGCATGGCCTCTTCATCAATGAACTAATTGAACTTGCAATCCTTGATGAGCAAATAAAGTCTTTCTGCAAATTCATCCATCATTTCATCAGCTCTCTGCCTTTCCTCACTAAAGTGTACCTTACATAGTCAACATTCAGCATTGGATTGAACTTGATGTTTCAGGCTTCTTTGATTTGACGGTTCTTCACTTCATCGCCTCGTGGCATTTTCTTTATCACTTATTTTACCCCTTCACTTGCTAAATTCTTTAGATATTTAATGATCTTTTTGTCATTTGCTTCTTCCAGCACATCAATGAAATCATTTAAGGTTTGGATCCAGGCAGTCCATCGGTTGCCAATAGACTGCTTTTTGGTGGTATCAAAGGGTTTCAAGAAAGTGGCGGTGCCATATTTTGTGCTCTTTTTAGCAGCCATTCAAAACTGTCACTTTTCTGACCACCGCTAATGGCTTTTCAGTCGGTCCAACGTGATTCACCAGCCTTAGAAGCACAACCCCTGTGCTTCTGTTTGGGTTGAGGTACCTGGTGCTGAAGTCAGATATCTCTATTTACCGAGGTTCTGGTAGGCATGATCGTATTTTCTATATCTTGTTATGACCACCTCTAATGTTTCTCTGCGTTGACCTGCTCCTGCTCACAGCATTCTTTTGCACCTGGTTGTCGCTGCTCTTTGCAGTTCCCATACCTGTTTGTCACTGCCTTTAGGATTTCCTGGTTGCTAGACATGTATCTGCTTTTACTGGTTCCTTGAACTCGGCTATCACAGTCTTTAGCGCTTCTCTGTACCTGGTTGTTGCTGCGTTTAGCATTGTTGTCCTGTATGAATGACGGTTCAGTGTCATGTTATCGCGCAGTACCTCTTGTCTCAACTTTATCGGGAAATTTCTAGCTGACAACTAATAAACTTTCTGTAAGCACTTCAATTTCTTCACAGGCCTTGCACTGGCTCGTCTGTCACTTTGACTCCACATAAGGCAACTGTCAATTTTAATTTCAATGGAAGCACACGTGGCACGCACGAGCAGTTTGCAGGAGCACGACAAACTCTCTGGAGTTCACTCTTGGTTCTTAGGATCACGGGGTTTGCTTAATCCCATATCTCGTTGCCAGTTGTAGCTTCCTACCCAGCCCGAGTACATGCAAATGATCACGCCACAAATGGAGCTTGGTATTACATGTCTTTATTTCTCAGTGTGTGATCATTAACTGAGCATTCTACATCAGGAATTCCAGCACGCACACCCACGCACGTATGTTACTGTTCTGCGGAGTCCGTCAGGAACAAAAAAGACACTAAAAGCTCTATGGCAATTATCAGTAGTTTGAAGTTCTGAAAAATAATTACAATAACTCAGGGGTGTTTTGAACTTTATAGAAAATGATATATTTACCTAATTGCACTGGGTAAGTGAGAAGTAACCCTGAACAAATAATTTTCCATTCTAAAGTTGATCTTTATAGTCATAAATATATTAGAAGATTGGGAAAGATTTATGCAGGGATGGATTCCCATGGGAGATCTGACCAAAAAGTAGAAAGTTTTTCTTTCTTTATCTATTAACCATATTTTATTGGCATTTAGTCAGTACATATACTCACATTGTTGCAATCTGATAATCTTCTCCACAGTTGTAATTGTTGCTCTGTTAACATCTGTGGTTTGAGAGCAGTAACTATACCCATAAACAAAAACAGTCCCCCCTCCCCCCTTGAGTTGCTTTAAAACAATTAGGATGTGCCCTCTGCTTGTCAGCAGCTACCTATGCAGGTGGGTCTCAAAGGTCATGCAGTGCAGTGCCAGAATGCTGGGGTCAGTTTAGGCCTGCTGGTTCCTTGGCCAATGCCCGGGTCTGCGTCTACTGCTCTAGGAGTGCCCTCCTCACTAGTGTCCTCCTGTCTAGATGTTATTAGTTCATCCACCAGGGATTCCCAGGCTCTAGCTTTGTCCATCGTGCCTATTCCCCAGCTGGCCTCCCGGAATAATAGCCTGCTTTCTGTTCCCGCCCATCTCTCTAGCTCCCTTTTCTAGGTGGTAATCTGCTGTCCTCTTGGGGCCTTCCAGTTCCTAGTTGTTTCCCTCTTGGCTAGGACATAGTCAAGGTCTTGAAACTTCCCCATCACCTTATTCTTGGCTGTATGAGGAAATCACCCTATTAGGAAATGTTCTGGTGTGTGTGGAAGCTCTTTGTCAACTAAGTCGCCTATGAACTGCCGTATGTACCCCCAGAACGTCTGCAACAGCAGGCAGTCCCAGAACATATGGAGTATGTGTGACTCCCTGTCCCTGTATCTCGGGCAGGACGATGACTCCGAACCAAAGTATTTCCCAATGCAGGCCGGCGTCAGATATGCTCTGTGTAGCACATAGTAGTTAATTAGCTCCGTGCGTTCCTGGACACCTTAGGGGTGCGCTCTAGGATTTTCTCCCAATCCCTCTCTGGTATCTGCTTGGCTAGATCTTCCTCCCATTGCAGCCTCAGACGCTCCAAATAATGTTGCCTATCTTTTTGTATTCTTTAATAATTTAAACAGTTTTATATAGCGGTGGCTAGACCTGTAGGTATCAGAGCACTTTACATAAGTTCAGCAAAGTTACAACAATAATAACAATTTCACGTTACATCAAATAAGTGAGACACAATAACGGGGGCGAAGGATAGACAAGTAGAGGGAAGGGAGAGTGGGGGGAGTGAGAAGAGAGAGGACGAGAGGGAAGACGGAATAAGAGGCAAGGGAAAGTCAGCCCAAAGACCAAATGGGTAGGTGACGGCCAGGGAGGTAGTCCAAAGCCAGTCTTCCCTATAGCTCTCAAAGGAAGCTCCAACAGGCATCAGTCAGAAAGGTGGATAGAAAGGAGAGAGGGAAAAAGCAGAGTGTCAGAAATAGGAAGAGGGAGGGTGGACGAGACAGGGAGAAAGCGAGAAACTGAGCCCAAGGTCTTGGGTGAACCAAGGCCGATCTCCTCATTAGCTGAACAGAGCAGCTCCACCGGGGGTCGGACATAATGCTCGAACTCCGATGTTAGGATAGAGGTCATGTGTACTCAGGGATAGTCAGAAAAGTGGGGGGGAGACTTGTAAAGGCAGGATACTGTTTTAATTCTTCCTGCTGATAGCGTGACATACTCGCTCCCTGCCAGCGCTCTTGGTTTGGTTCTGTGCCCCCACTCTTCAAATGTATCCTAACCCTGTGCGTTGAGGCCCTGTACTTCAGGGAGTGACCCCCAGGTAAGTTGTGCGCAGCCAGTATGGCCTCAAAGGGAAGGAGCGTGGAATCCCGGTATAAGTCGCTCAGCCCCCTTACTCCTGCATCAACCTAGTCTTCCAACTCTGCCCAGTATTCTCTCTGTAGAAGATAATGCAGTATCGTCAGCAGTATGTCAGGGGAATAGGGAGTCGTAGCATCCACCTTCCTCAGATATCTGGACCAGCAGCGCACCACCCCCTTAGTGGCAATTTTGCCCTCTGTCGTGGTTCGACGGACCCGCAAAAGGATTTTCCCCAAAGTCGCGGTGTCCGGTGCATCTGGGCATCTTTCCCTATCTGGGATACGATCCACCGCCAGCCATTGGATTAACCAATATAGTTGCGCAGCCAGGTAGTAGCTCTCTAGGTCAGGCACCGCCATCCCACCCTCTGCCATGGGGCGCCGCTCCGATGTCAACGCCACTCTCCTGCGGCATGTACCCCAAATAAAGGACGTGACCAGCAAATCGAACTCCTTAAATGTCGCCTGTGTGATCCACACTGGTAGTGTCCCAAAATAATATATTAGGCGTGGCAATGTTACCATTTTCACATCGCTATTCTCCCGGCCACAGAAAGCGGGAGTGTGCCCCAGAAGTCCATCGCCGCGCTCGCAGACCACACTGCCTTGCCCACATTTCCTTCCAAGAGGTGGGCTACATTGTGGTACATTTATACTCCCAGGTATTGTAGGCAGCCCGGTTTCCACCACAATCGTTCCAAAGTAAGCGGTGGGGTGGGTATCCGGCACCAGCAGATACAGGTTGGATTTTTGCCAGTTGACCTGAAGGCAAGACACAGTGCCAAAGCGGGCCAGCATAGTGCGCGCCCCCTGCAGTTCGCCCGCCATGTTGCACAGAAAGATCAACAAATCATCTGCATATAATGCTATAAAATGCTGTCTGGTTCCCGTCTCTAGGCCCTTATAATCCTGGCTGTTCCTGGCCCTACATGCTAGCGGCTCCATAACCAGGGCGAACAGAAGTGGGGAGAGGGGCATCCCTGCCTCGTACCTCTCTCCACCATCTGCCTAGCTGATATGGTTCTCCCAGTGCACACGTGGGCTGTAGGGGTTGTGTACAGGAGGCGCACCTACTTTAGGAAGCCCTACCCCAGACCCATCTTGATCAGGACCTCATATAAATATTGCCACTCTAAGCTGTCAAATGCCTTCTCAATGTCCACAGCGGACACTGCCGCTTCCCGCTTGTTGTATCCTGCAGGGTCCATTACCGCTAGGAGCCTTCTAATGTTTATGGCAGTGTTCTGACCTGGGATAAATCCTGCCTGATCCGAGTGGACCAGATGAGGCATGTGTGGCAGTAAGCGAGTTGCGAGAATTTTGCTCTGGATCATATAGTACATGTTCAACATGGACAGTAGCCTGTAAGCTGTCTAGTCATGGGGTGCCTTCCCCTGTTTAGGAATGGGGCTAATGAGGGCCCCCTGGTACAGCACGGCCAGATGAGGGGTCAGCTCGTCCAAGTAGGTGGCATAAAATTCCACCGGTAGGCCATCTGTGCCTGGCGTCTCATCGCGCGCCATGCCCTTAATGGCCACCCGTATTTCCCGCTGGGTAACATCAGGCCCTAGTAGTTGCTCTATTTGGGGGGTCAGGCGTGTCAGCAGTAGATCAGTCAGGTATTCCCCTCCTCCGCTGGCCGCATGTGCATCTTTTTGTATAGAGTTTGGCATAGTAAATTGCAAAGACCTCATTAATCCTACCCTGTGTGAAGTGTCTGATCCCCAAAGCATCTACCATCTCCACCAGGGGTGAGTCCCTACTCATTGGATTCATTAGGCATGCCAGGAGTTAGCCTGAGTTGTCCCTTTCAGCATGTGTGCATTCTAGATACTTCTCATAGTCAAAGCTCCTGAGCCTCCCTGTTTGTTTTGTCATTTCCTCCTTGGCGTCCAAGAGTGCCCGTTGGAGCTCCGGGTGTTCCGGCCTTCTGCGTCCCACTTCCCAGAGAACTGATTATGCCCCTTTTACTTCCCGCATGAGCACATGCCTGACCCCCGTGGTGCGCGAGATACACTGGCCTCTCAAAATCACTTTAAAAGCATCCCACTCTGTGGTCAGAGATGCAGTTGTCCCGGTATTGATTTGGAAATATTTGGCTATCTCGCCCCTAATCACTTCCCTAAAGACCTGGTCCTCCAGCATGTCCGGGCAAAGTCTCCATGTAGGGATTGCCCCTGGCGGGTGAGCCCATTTCAGTGACATAATCAGCGACTTATGATCAGAAATGGTGTGCGCTAGGTATTCCGCATTCGTAACATGTTGTTGGGTGTCTACTGAGCACAATCGGGCATCCAGCCGGGCATGTACCTCATGGACCGCCGAGAAATAGGAGTAGTCCCCTACTGTGTGGATTTAGCGTTCGCCCTGCATCTAACAATCCCCAGCCCAGTCGCCAAGTAGTAAATGCGTGGGACGCGCGCCACCTGGGATGTTGGCAGTGGAGGGTGTGACCTGTCCAGGAGTACATCATCTACGCTATTAAAGTTGCCCCCCACTACAACAGTACCGGCTAAGTATTGTGCTAATGTGTGGCTTAGAATCGCAAACAAAGCAGGCTGGTCTACATTTGGGGCATAGACACTAATCATACTTATGTCTCGTCCTTCCAGTTGCCCCTTTATGGCTACGTAATGGCCCTTTGGGTCTACCACAGAATGCAGCAGCTGAAATGGGACCCCTGCTTGGATCCACACCAATGCCCCCATGCGTAGGCCAAACAAGTGGTGTAGAAGAGTTGCCCCCTCCATCGTTTGTGTAGTGCCTGCCCCTCCTTTTGTGTAAGGTGTGTCTCCTGTAGGAGGGCTTTCTGGGCACCTTGTCTCCGTCTATATGAGAGGACTTTGTGGCGTTTAGTCATCGTATGCATGCCCCTGATGTACCAGGTCATGTATTTGTATTGATGTTTGTCAGCCATTATCCAATAACCCCGTGGGACAACCAAAGCCCAGGCTGGATGGAACCCACTGTGTACCCCTCCCACCGGAGGCCGCGTAGTGTTCGAGATTCAGCAACTTAAAGTTCTCCCCCAACTCAGCAATAAACTTAACCACAAACTCACACTCCCCCGGATAAGTAGGACCCCCCCCATCCAAACCAGTCTAAAAAGTCTACAAGTGACTGCTTGCAGGTCAATCAGTCAGCCAAGGGGGAAGCTCGTTCGACCTCCTGGGTGCTCCTCTATGTAAAGTAAAACTGGAATATCTAGTTTAGGCTGGTTGCCAACCTACTCTGAAATGGATTATCACAGACACACATCGATTGAGGAAACTCTTTACACATGACCTGGGACACTTGTGTAACATATAGAGGACAAATTCAGTGTTTTGTTTTGGTTTTTGTAAGTTTTTAAACGAGCCATTTAAAAGTGTTCCTAATTGCTAGAACATTCCCTCAGAAGCTTCAGTGATGTCAAGTCATAATATCCATCTATTTGATTTACTCCTCCTGCAATAGCAACTCTGTGTCAGAACCTAAGGTGATTTGGAAGGAGATATACCTCTGTAATATCACTAATGAAATCATTCCAAAGTATGAGATTAGTATTGAACCGTACAGTATTTGATTCTTCTGCTCCCTGGGCCCTTCATGAAGACAACTGGAATTGTCTGAATCTTCAACATTTCTAAAATTCATCAGAAGGCTATCTTTTTGTGACACCTTTTCATACGGTAATTTGTAAAGAGAAGTACCCTTTCTTCCCGCTGCTACATTCCAACATGTTCTTTTTCATTCTTCATCAAGTAAAAGAGTGAAAAGAGATATTCAGTGCGTTTACATTCAAAAACCTGCTACTGTCACCGTTGGCATTCTGATATTGAGTCCATAAATTGTTGTGACTATATTCACATTCTATCATTTTTTAACATCTTCCATTCTTCATTGGAGCATTTACTGAATGCATTACGTGTTACTTTTTATCCATCAGAGTTTCTGAGTTAGAGTGATGGTTTTGAATTGATAACCGAGAGTAATAGTTCTTGCCTCCCAACACGGTTTCAAGCATGTATTCTTCATTGCAGGTGTACTTTATTGGACAAACCCCTAACTGAGTTATCAACACTTGAAATGAATATTCAAATCTAGTAATTAATTTACTCTACTAAACATGCAACTCTAGTATTTCTCATGCTTCCCTCGTCTCCAAAATATATTCCTCAAATCCCTTGTATGTGATATGTTTTGAGTCCACATACCAAAAGGTTTCCAATTCATTTTTCTTTGGTAATATAATCTATGAACAGAAAAAATAGTTTTTCCTTCAAGAATGAATGCTTACTAAGGCCCTCATATTGAGAGTCCTGTTAAAATACCCCTTATTTCCTGGTCGCAGAAGCCAGCCCTAGAGCCCAATATTGCTTCAGGTGTTTGGAAATCTCATTTCCAGGGCGTATACTCTATTGGGGCAGCAATGGAGTTGGATATTGATCCATCAAATTCAGCTATAGGGATATGTTATGAAGTGGGCTGTGAGATTAAATTACAAGAATTGTTAAATGCAATTGGGAAGCTTCCCCTTGGGAAAGCTACAGGATTAGATAAGATTCCTGTGGACTTTTTTCGGGACGAGCCAAACATTTGGGGACCTTATTTGTGTGTAATTTTAATGCCATTCTGAGGGGTATGAAGGTGTATGAAGGTGCCGGATTCTTGGCTTGGCGCTGAAATTTTCCCTGTCTACAAGAAGGGTTCTCCCCTCTTGCCGATTAACTACAGACCAATCAGCCTGTTAGACGTTACCCAGAAACTATTTGCGAGAATACTCCTCGAGCGCCTCCATGTTTGGATGGAGGACGGTGGAATACTGAGTACGTATCAGGCTGGTTTTCGGAAAAATATGTTTGATCAAATCCTTAAACTTCAGCTGTTATACTGGAAGATGGTGACAGTGGAGGGTGGCAGTCTCTACCTGATATTCGTTGACCTGAAATCGGCTTTTGATCTGGTCCCCCGTGCCAAACTTTGGGAACTCCTTGAACAATTAGGAATCCCCCTCATCTATTGTCTTTGATTATTCGCCTCCACACAGGTAACTTTGCCCAAGTTAGACATGGGAAGCATGGGGAATTGACCCCTCGTTTCCCAGTTGATAGAGGTGTAAGACAGGGGTGCTTGTTGACTCCAACCTTGTTTTGCCTCTTTGTTAATGCACTGGTGGCCCAACTTATGGAGGTGCTGGATAACGATGCCCCTACGTTGGTGCATGGTTAGGTCCCAGCAATTAGGTACGCTGATGACACTTTGCTGTTATCGAAGTCCCCTATGGGCATTCAGTGGATACCAGACAGTTTAGCATTATTCTGCAAAAATAGGGGGCTGGAGATCAACACAGCTGAAACCAAATTAATGGTATTTAATCCAGCAAAAAACTTTTTTATTTTTTTTATTTTAGAGAGTCTTATATAGCGCAAACTTGACCCAAATCGGGTATCAGAGCGCTTTACATAGCACCAGTTGCATTACATGAGGACACATACATTTTTTTGTTAGGCACGGGGAGATGAAGTGATTTGTCCAGAATCACAGGATGTTCAGCGTCATTGCTGAGACTCGAACCCAGTTCCCCAGATTTGAGCTTGACCGCTCAAGCCGTTAGGCCAACTCCTCTCCTCAAACCCCTCTCTAAACGGCACCCTATTAGAGAAGATGTCAGTCTTTGAATATCTTGGCATTGCGCTGTCTGAATCCTTTGAATGGGGACCGCAAATAGCCACGGCAGGTCTTAGGCTTGCCTAGTTGGTGGGGGAATTTATAGGAACCTATAAGAACTCCTCTCATGTACCGCCTAGTCCCGTGGTTGAGATCTACCAGGTACAAGCTAGGAGTGCCATAATGTATGGGGCTGAACTTTGGGGCCATCGTCCCACTGCTGGTTGTCAAGGATAGAGAACAGATTCATGAGACAGTTGTTGGGCCTACCGTTGAGCACACCCCTTATACCACTACATTTAGATTTGGGCATTAGACCTATTGCAGATGAGGTCGGGTTGAGGCCACTAACCTTTTGGCGTAGACTGTGGGTGACCCGGAGCTAGCAGATTACCAGTCAGAGCTAAAGCGGATAATGGGTCTACCGGGGGTAGCTAACCTGATATGGCTTTTATACATGAAAAACGCATCACTTAGGATTGGCATCCCCGATTTGTTGAGCAATCCCGAGGTGGTGTGTCTGACAATCTCACATCTAGGATTGGTAAGAGCCTACCGATCTGCTAAGCTTGCTGACATCCAGAGGAATTGCAATCTTGCTCACTTAACGGTTGATTTTTTGACTATTTTTTGGAGCCGTTCTTAGATGTCATTCACCCATTGTGGCAAGGAAGCTGTATATAAAGTTTAGAACAGGAACATTGCCATTGCATGCCTTCACCAACAAATAGCAGAAAGTGCCTCCTCTTGGATGTCCCGCTTGTACCTGTCTAGATGAGACGGCTATCCATGTTTTCTTTTTTTGCCCAGGCTATACCAAGGCTAGGCAGTGTTGGCTCGTACCTCTTTGCTGGTATCTAGGGTGTAATCATTGTTTAGAGGCATTCAGAATTTTACGAACTGATACACACCAGCTCATTGTGTTTGTAATGTCCCATTTTTTTAATTTAATGTGGCAGAGTCGAAGGGGTTTTTTAAGTTCACCATTGAAGGCAGAATCTCCTCCACTGAGCATTGATTTGTATTTTACCATCATCTTTTTTATAAAGTTCTTTTTAATATTTTTAGCTGTTCTTATTGTTTTAAATCAATAACAATGTATTAGCACATTACTCCTTTTCCATTGGTGGTATAGACAGTTAATTGATATAATAAAAAAAAATATTTAAATTGTCTTTTTCACTACTTGTATTGCTTACTTTTTATGGTCTGTAAAGACCAAAATAAAGTCTTTGGAATTGGATTGGATGTGTTTTGAGTCCACATACCAAAAGGTTTCCAATTAATTTTTCTTCGGTAATATAATCTATGAACAGAAAAAATAGTTTTTCCTGCAAGAATGAATGCTTACTAAGGCCCTCATTTTGAGAGTACTGTGAAAATACCCCTTAATTTCTGGTCGCGGAATTACTGTAAACGGGGACGCCGGTAATTCCAGGGGTAGGGAAATAACAGAGAATATGATACTTTGAAGACTGACATGTGGTAATTGGTGTTTCCTTGCAAAATCTCCCATGTTTTTCCATCGAATTTCACATGGAGATTTCAGCTACTTTGAGCATCTGAAATCCCCGAGTAAACCACAAATTATTTATCATTTATATGGCCCCAGTAAATTTCGTTACCAGGACCATCGAAATATATGGGCCACTTGTAATGAGGACCTAAGTCTTCAATCATATAAGCAAAACAATCAACAGATTGCTTAGATTTGCCCACCGTACACTAAAGAATCCTTTGTATTGATCATATAAGACACCTTTCCTTTTGTGCTTCATTTATTTCAATGATGCATCAAATCTTTTTAATCCAAACTCTATACCTAATTAACTTTCACAATTCTCCTCTGCGCCAGCCCATTCCTTCAGCCTTACAGTTCTTCTCTTGCAATTTCCATAATCCCAAAACATAAGGTGATTGTTACTTTCTATCACATTTTACTTCAGATTTAGCCTAAATTTTCTTCGATGTTGATTGTGTATTTCTTTGCTTTTGCAACCACCTAATTAAAGCCTGCTTCTGTTGATAATCTTTGTACTTCTTAAAAATTCTTCTTTTATACTTAAGTCTACCACAGCCTATAAATATTGTGGATTTCCTCTCCTCTGCCGTTTAACTATCAGACACAAAGGCTTGATGCACTAATAATGTGTGTGCTCTCTCTTTCCCCTTGAGTCTTCTTCATTATACCGATACTACTTCCCTCTGCAAAATATTTTATATACTACCACATCTTTTAAACTTAGCTTCAATAAAAACTCCAGTAGCATTACCTGTTATGGCCTTCATAATATTTGATATATTACCACATCTTTTAAACTTAGCTTTCTTAAAAACTTAAGTAGCATGTTTATGGCCTTCATCTGCAACTGTTCATAAAATAAACATCACAAAGTGGCGATCACTCAATATCACATGCAGATGAACTTAATACATGCGGCTTATCAGGGTCGTAATGCAGATCCTTGCACTCCACTGCAGCGCAGGTGGGCCCCTATTTCTTTGAGGGGCACCCATCCCTTCATGAGTGACCATTCAGTTCAAGGCCAATGAATATCTGTGATATATGGGAGATTCGGGGTCTACTCTTCACATTCTGCATGGGGGCTCACCATTTTGTGTTACGCCACTGTGATTTTTTCATTAATGCCAAGTGTGAGTGTCTTTATGAAGTGAGATTATAAATGAGATCTGGAATGTCCATTTAGTCCCTGCCCCTGCTCCAAGCAGGAAGTACATTTATTTGGGTTTTGACATGGTATTCGTAGTCCACATGTTATTTCCCATTCTAGAGGAAATAACATTTAACTTCTGGATTTAGGAGTGGAAGTGCTTCTGGAATCAGAGTTTCCAGCTCCTATAGCCCCCAGAGATCCCACACCTGTATCCGGTCACCTTGGAATGCGGACATTAGTCAGGAGCTATGAGACAAGAGTAGACTTCTCCAATGAGTAGCTACTGGTAGCTCTCCAGGGGCTGTGTTACTGAAGTACCCCGGGGGTGCAACGGGTGTTTGCGCCCACTCTACGTGCCCCCGGAACACTTTGGCATTACAGAAGAGGCCACAGATGCTTGTGCGTTCCCTTCTATAATACCAATAGCGCTTGTGCATGTAAAGCACCAGTGCTATTATCAGAGGGTTTCCCCTCTTTTGCATGGGGGCATGGCCCCATGAAAATGAGAGAATGCCTTTGCCTCTGCACCCGCACAGTATTATAGACGCAAGCGCAGAGGCAAAGAAGATGTCAGCTGGCTCACTGACAGTGCACCACCTAAAAAGTGGCGCAGAGTCAGTGTGACCCCTGATAGCAGCCCACTGGATAGGGGAAAAGGGGTACAATGGACCCGCCGGACATCCCCCTGCAGGTGGAATCAGTCACTCACTGCACCCGCCTTTAAGGGGATCTCTATTGCCCTTTGAAAGTACAAGTGACAGGCTGTCTGCATGGTGAAAAATGGAGAACCTGCTTCCATTTTTCACCTGAATGCCCTGCCCCCAGAGCAGCACAAGTTTGTGGCTGTCCTGCGGGCAGTGCATTCTATGTAATAGGGCACACGTTCCCTGTTTGCGCCCGACACACCTGTTTCAGGTGTGCCTGGTGCAAACAGGTAAAGTGTGCCCTATATGTAATAGGGGCCCAGCTGTCTGAAATCAGCTCTCCTCTGTGCAGTCTAGCCTATCGGAATAGGAAGTTTTGCTTGATTGGATGAATATATTCATACCAAAATTGAAAAGTGAGTATTCAAGAGGAAAATGTGTGCATTTCAGAACTTTTAGGATGATGTTTGTAAAAAATGGTTGAATTTCTAAAATATAATTAAATCTGTTATATGAGTGATAGCTCTTGTGTTGTTGGGAGACTTGTACTAATATTTTACCTTAGTTCCATGGGCATGGCAGCTGTGTATTACCTACGTAAATGCATTCCAAATTGACAAACCCTTTTTTGGTTTTGCCTGCGCAGAGCTTGCAATGTGCTTGCAAAATCTCTCGTAATAAAACAAAGCTAGCTTTTAGGTGCCACAGATGAGTTTTTTTTGCACTTCAATCTTACCCATTCCAGACACAGCCCCTCAATTTATTTCTGGGTTCGCTGAATGTGTTGGGACACCAAAAAACGTTGTTGTTTGCTCCAAAGTGCAAATGATTTGTCACTCTAAGCTTTAATTCACACCAGTTGTAGCTGCTTGATTGCTTAATCACACGATAGGGAATCAGGTTTGAGCCTCGGGCCGGCTCAACTTCCTGTGATTCTGGGCAACTAACTCAATCTCCCCTTGCCTACAAAAAATGAATATGTCCTTGTGTCATGTAACTGGTACTCGTGTAACGTGCTCCAATAACTTTGGGTCAAGTTTGCGCTACATATAACTGCAAAACAAAATGGTCATGGTGCTTATTTAGAGCCCTCTCAAACATACATATAAAACAAAGACTAACAGTCACTCTGTAACTAAATGACACAAACGGGTCCACCATCTTGAAAAAATAACCTGCCATTTGATTGTGGAGAACGAGGTGGAAAACAACTCATTTTCTAATGCAACTTTTTGCATCTTGCCATTTCCAACAACTCTTTTATCACTCTAGTAAATCTCTCGACTTCTCCATTACTGCTAGGATGATGGAGAGAGGTAAATCTGAGTTCAATTCCATTACACAAAAGAAAACTTTTCATAGCCTCACTCCTGAAATGTACCCCATTATCTGTTACAACTCTTTTAGGGAGTACCTCTCTATGAAGGATTTCATTCAAAATGTCACGACAGACCCTGCATTTGCACACTTCACAAATTCGACCTCCAGCTGCTTAGAAAAGTAGTCTATAGCTACTAATGCATGCCACGTTCAACCATCTTCCTCCCTCACTGGGCCCATTATGTCACCTCTGACAATTTTCCATGCCATGTCAGGACAAGGTACTGGATGTAGTCATGGTTTCATCAATACTTGTGACTTATCTGGTCCTTCACACAAATCACACTCTCTAACAATTCTTTCCACCTCTACATATACCACAGGACACCAATTAATCCCTCTAAGTTTCTTCCTACTCTTCACTATACCTAAGTATATATACTTCACGGCACAATTTGACAATGGAGCTCCTCAGCCCTTTGGGCAGAACAATCCTTACACCTCTCAAAACATTTTCGCTCATCACAGTCAACTCATTACGTACTTTCAAAAGGTTCTTACACTCCTCCTTCAATAATTTTTTTCTGGCAAACCTTCCATCACAAATTTATTTACATCCACCAAGACCGATTCACCCTCACAAGCGTTCCTCCATTCTTCTTTGGTAATGGCATTCATTTTCTCATCACATGCCCATGCCACATTCAGATCTTTACAACTTCCCTTGTACATTTCTTCCAATGGTAATAGCAGCCATCTTGTTCTTAACACCTGGAAGATAAGGCAATGTATACCAATAGTCCTATAATCTTACTGACATCCTTGCTTTCTGGGAGTAGCATTTAGCAACCCTCGTGGAGTCAGAACTTTCATTAAAGGTTTGTGGTCACACCTTATTTAGACCTCATACCCCTATACAAAGTTCCCAAAGTGTTTATTCAATTGCCAGAGTTTCCTTCTTAATTACTAAGTATTGTTCTTCAGAAGGTAATAATGCTCTCGAAGCAAATGCTACCATGCACACATTACCTTTGAAATCTCTCTGGCTGAACACTGCAACTATGCCTCTGATACTGGCATCGGTAGTCAAAATACACATTAGGTTTGAGTCATATCCATGTAAATTTGTCACTTACAAATGCTCTTTCTGATGCATTGAAAATTATATTGCAAGTCTCTTGATCAATTGAATTTTACTTTATTTTTCAACAATTGGCGCAAGCTGTATCACTTCTCTGAGAAGTTGTGAACAAACTTTGCGTAAAACTCAGCCAACCTTAGAAATTACATTAGTTTGTCTTTATTAGTTGGAGTTGGGGCTACCCTGACAGCACGTAAAAGCTCATCCTTTGGTTTTATTCCTTCAACCGTAACCTCATGACCCAGATAATTGAAAGTTTTTACTTTGAATTTACATTTTGAGACCTCTGCTCTCAACCCATTGTCTTGAAAAACCTTGTTCACCCTGGTATCATATTGTTCCCCATTCTCACCCATGATCAAGATATCATCCTCGAAAAAGAAAGTGCCAGTTTTTTCCTTGACTAGCGTATGAATTAATTTCTGAAACATGGCTGCCGCCGAAGGTAGACTGAATGGCATAATCACTTAAAGGAAACATCCTGATGTTGTTTTAAAACCTGTTAAAGTTTTGCTATCCTTGTGCAGCCTAATTCAGTGGTAAGTCGAAGACAAGCCCATCAACTTAACCCCTTCGCTGAGGGGCTAATTCCCTCGCTGTGCTGGGGGGAGGGGGGCTGCGCGCGGTGCTCAGCTCGGTGGCGCTGTGCTCATGACGAGCTCAGCTCGTCATGACCATGCCCGTTTCTTAGAACGCTCAGCACAGCGGGGGAATTAGCCCCGTGTGTGAGCGCCGCGCGTGTCATGACGAGCTCAGCTCATCATGAGCACAGAGGCACCGTTACTCATGACGAGCTGAGCTCGTCATGAGCACAGAAGGGGTTAAACCACTTCATTGCTTTAGTATATGCCAGTATCTCATTTACTTTGGGTAAGGGAAATCTTTCTACCACAATATTGTTGTTAAAATTCTTCTAGTGTAACCGGATCTTCCCATTAGCACGCCTCGCGACAACTATCGTGATCCACTCAGCAGCGTCTACTTGTTCAATTATCCTCTCCCTCATCAGCCTCTTTATTTCCTAATCAACTTCCTTTCTCAATGTCCAAAGGATTTACCTAATTTTATGCACTAAAGGGAGAGCATCTTTTTAAAGCACTATCTTATGTGTGTACCCCTTCAATGTCCCAATGTTCCCAGAAAATACCTTCACAAACTTACTCTTAAATTCAACTCCATTACTGTCTCCACAATTAGTGACCAAGACTTGTTCCTGGCTGTTTGGGTCTAAAATAATGTCTGCAGCTCTCTGGTCGACCCACCCTAGAAAAGATGGTCCATCTTCCACCCCATAACATTTGCTAATTGTTTTTCTCCCTTTGAATTCGAAAGTTAGTCTCCTTCAACCTTCCATTGAAATGGGTTCCCCTGTGAAACTCTCAGGAGTGACATCTGATGGACAGAAGGAAGTACCCAACACGCCAGCTCATTTTTCATCCCGCATTGTCTTATCCACAATGGTGTATGGAGACCCAGAATCAGCAACTATGAGTATCTCCACCCCACCTAACTTTACATTACAGACTGGCTTATTCCTGGACTGTTTGAAGGGAGATTCACACCCATTTTCCCAGGCCTGCATAACTCCAAGTACACACTCATTCTTCTTACGAAAACGTTCTTCTGTTGACCTGTCCGACTGAAAATCGGATTAAGAATCACCTTTAACAACAACTACTTTTGTGTTAAATTTTCACTTCCTATTGACCATAGCGAAGTACCACACTCTCCACATGTTTGACAGTGAACTGGGCACTTGCACTTCCTACTATAGGCTAAGTGGTCCTTCCTGCCACACCTATAGCATGTATTTTGCTGCTGTTTAGAATATTTTTTCTTATTCTCATCCTGACCTTGAGTCTCTTTTTTTTCCTTTTGTTTGACCCTGCAAACAACTTCATTCTGCTCTTCCTTAGAGTTTACCTCAGCTGCTTTGGCACATGTATTTGAGATTTCTGCCTTTTTAACTACTGAAAATACTTCACTGAGTGACGTTTCTCCATGAATCCTTAGTCTCTCTTGAACATGCGTGCTATTGTTGCTTGTCTGTCTTATTTTCTTGTCTTACTCTGGCAGAGAGATCACTCAAATGAGTGCTGCATGTTTTGCATGGTGTCAAATCTGGAAAGCACGAGTTCCCCTGGGTCAGATATTTAGTTTTATTATAGTATTGTGGACCGAAATATAAAGGTATGCACTCTGCATTCCACAGTGCCAAGAAACAGCCACAAAGACCTAAAATAAATTCTGTATTTTCATGTGTTTATTGTTTTTTTTGTTCTAAACATGGCTTTTATTTTCACAAATTATTTTATGCAGCTTTTTACTGAATGGTTGTCTGATTAATACCCTTTTATCTTTTTGTAAATTTTTCGTTTGCACTTTTTAAATTCTAAATGTGTGGATATTCTAAATGTCTGTTGTTTCTTTGGTCCATTCTCCACCCGTCCTCCTGCTTCATGTTGCTTGCCCCCTTCACCCGTTGCTCTGTTTTTAGAACTATTACAGAGCAACGCGGGCTGCTGTACATCATAGCTCAATGAAAAATATAGCTATGATGCAGTCAACACTGGCCACATCAAAGCGCTTAAAAAAAACGTTATGCCATATTTCTGTGGAACATGTGTAATAAAACATTGACAAAGCCAATAGGTCTCAAGTAGGCGAAACCTATTGGCTTTGCCAATGCTCGTTTAAATTGCTGTTAGCAACCCTGCCTACTACACTATTGTGATCCTTGCTGGTATTCTTGCATTCTTGCATAAGGTGGCCATTAACGTCATCTTGTCTGATGTGGTCACAGTTACAATACTAGTAATATTTGTAGCTCGAGTTTTCATCCAACATAAGTAGCTCTTGTTACAGGATAGGCTGGAGACCCTTGAACTAGAGTGATGTAACACATTCACGCGCCAGGTCCTAGTGATCATACCTCACAAGAGTTTCGAGTTTCAAAGGAATCCTAGGACTTAAGTGGAGATTGTATTGAGTCCTAAGTAAAAGGTCCATGAAGCTTTTCTCAGAGAACCTCCCCCCTCTCCTGTAATGACAAACAGAGAGCTACCGACGCTTGATGTGCCACTTGCAAATTACTCTGTTGATTAGCAGAGAGTTTCTGTTTGGGTTGAAGGAGCTAATTGCAATGGGCTTCTCGAGAGGCGTCATCCAAACTCCGGGAGCGCCCACCGTGGTCTCTTGCATCTATTCAGGCATTTCACGGCTACCAAAACACAGGTGCTTAATTATACCCGGGCTACAATAACAGTTGGTAGACAAACATTTGCAGAGCGTGCAATTATTTCTCTTTAACCACAGCATACATTAGCGCCACTTCAAACTACAACAGCAGCTTAGTTGTAAAGGCGTTTTTTCACGACTTGGAATGTTGTGTACATCACACTGCACTTCACGTTGCCTCTTCGTGGAAGGGAAACTCGGTGTCAATTAGCAGGATTCATGCTTTTATATTTTTCTACAATGTGAATAAGATATCTAAATGGGAGAGAGCACAGGAAAGTACAGGATGCTGTTCAGCTCAGGTTAAAAGGCGCATTCATTTTAATGAGGAGAAAGGCCAAGGCACCTTTCATGGGAATCTAAAATGTGCATACTACAAATTTCCAAAAGATTTGGGCCTCTCTATTACAATATAAATACTCTCCCTTGTTCTTGCTCTCTTACCACCAAGAGCCCATCCCTTTCCCTTTGCTTCCCATAGTTACAGGCTGCTCCCCTCTCACATACACAGGCCTCTCTCTTGAATTTTTTTTATTCGGTTTATAAAACCATAAAATATAAAATATCCATAGTTACATTAATCAGAAAAATGTTCATTACATTTGATACCATTAACTAAATAAAACAGTTAAAATACAATAAAACATTCAATTTTCAATATATACAATTAAACAGAGGGTAATATACATTCCAGGGGAGGAATAGAGTACATTGGATGATAGACATTCCTGCATGGGTTTGAGTACATAATGCAGTGCAAAATCTGTAAAGTGCAACATGCGTCAAATTCCAGAGAGGTCAAACGAGCTCTATTTCCAATGAAGTGGTGAATACATGCTACGAAAGTGCATCTGAAGACTAAAAGGTCCTCAAAACAAAATACTTTGTTACATTTTCAAACCATTTTTTGTTCTTACTAAGTTTACAGCAAATAAAAATCTACTAACTCTAAAATACAATTATTACACAGGCCTCTCTCTCTCTCCTGTTTTTAACAGGCCTCTATTCGGTCCTAAGGTTCTCACAGGAACAGGTCTCTCTCCTGTGCCATGCAGTATGTTGCACGAGTAAGCTGACTTTAGGGCCCAGGATTTCTGAATTCAAGACCAACAAACAGTGCCCTGGACCACATCTCTTTATACTGTTCCAATTGAACAGTTTCCAGAGTTTGCACTTGTTGCCCCACTCCTGGAAAATGAGAAGAACGTCAATTTCCAGAGGAATACTAATGTGCAATCTCAAAGATATATTTGAAGGTATAGCTCCACTACATTGGGGCTTAACATCAGGAGTCATTACATTGCAGGCACTACACCGGGAACCCCTACATCGCAGGTATTTGTAAGTAACAATTTACAAAATGAAATATGTTTTTAAATGTATACATTTTACACATATTTACATTTTGATAAAGTTAAGCGAAATCACTGTTACCTTTGCTTATATCTCGTTAACATGCGTTTAAACAAGAAAAAGTTAAAGTACAGTTATGGTTACAAATTAAAATGAAAAATAGCTCGAACAACAGCAATGCAAACCATAATTTCATTGTTAGCTGTGCTTTGAAAAACACTGTTATTTTTCTAGCTAATGTAAGTAGACGTGTAATGTAACAAATGCATAACGGGTAATATATTATGATCTAGCATTTTCATCTCACAGATTTGGTCTCATAGAATTCAACCTCATAGTTATAATGTCACAGGAACTCCTTGATGCCAATATTGGACCTATAAATCCTCTTTCTCTCACTTGCTCTCTCAATGCATAGATGTTGTCCAATGACACAGGTTATTTAGAGCAATTGTACTAATGAAGATACATTCAGACATTTATTGCTACAGAGCACAGGTTGAATCCCAGCTTATATGCAAACTTGGTACTGAGAAAAATTCTGTTTAGCGTCTCACAGATTGCAAGTTACAATTACTATCTCATAGAAACAACTCTCCAAATATTCAAGAGCCTCTTAAATGTGACTTTACCATTCTGCACAAATGTAACCCTTTGCAACCTGATTCTGCTTAAATACCAGTTTAAAACAAACATATTTGGCATAAACCATATATGCTGATGTGCATAGTGTAAGATGCTCTTTGTTTCCATTGTTAAGGGAGGCAAGGGACATCATAACCCAATCAAGGCTTCGCCTCTCTGGAGTTATGTCCCCTCCTCATACTCAACAGTGGTAATAAATAGAATATTGCACTCTGTACATCTGCAAGCGTATGTAACATAATATCGAATATTACTACTCTTTAGATAGGGTTCAGCTGTACTTTTCATTGGAAAGACATTTTTTTATTTGCCTATAAATTCTGACCCCATGCATGTATTTGCAGGAAATTTGAAAAGCATTTGGCATAAGCAGCTAAGATCTTGCATGCCAATTTCTGTGCAGATCCATCCAGTGAATAAAGTTAAAGGGGGGATATCTTTTCCTACCTTAGCACGCATAGGATATTTTGCTTGCACATAAAAGCCAACCCTGCTGAACAGATTTACACCAACTTGGCATAAAAGTAGAACTTTACTCAGAAAGTGTCCTTTCATTGGTTTGCTGTAAATCCATTCAGGAGCTTTTGAGATATAAGCTTTTAAAAAAGTGGTTGAGGAAGCGCATGAATATATAAAAGATATTGCCATGCCGCAGGTAACACCGGAGGCGGCACTACTCCTAGAGGCCGACCTCTTGGTTGAGGAAATACAAACGACCATTGGCTCCCTTGCGTCCGGTAGAGCAGTGGGACCAAACGGATTCCCAATTGAACTATATAAGTGGACTGTGCAGGTAACGGCCCCCTTTATATTGAACATGTTCCAGGACAGTCTTCAGGCTGGTGAGCTGACACGCGATCAGCGGCTGGCCACGATTATCACAATTCATAAACCGGGCAAATCCCCGACTGATTGTAGCTCCTACCTCCCAATTTCCTTAATTAACGCTGAACCAAATATACTGGCCAAATTACTGGCGATGCGACTGACCCCCCCACCTTTCGTCTCTAATAAACCCCGATCAGTCCGGTTTATGCCTCAGCGTAGCACAGCACTCAATTTGTGACGGCTGCACTCGGTGCTGGCTCGGAGATCCTACATCCAGGAACCCGCAGTCATCCTCTCACTTGACGCCAGTATGACTTTCGATACAGTGGAATGGCCGTATTTGTTTGCAGCGTTGCAGCACTTGGGCTTCGGCCCCAAATTTTGTGCCTGGATCCGTTTGCTTTATAATAATCCACTGGCGCACGTGGCGGCAAAGGGGCACATTTCAAGGGACTTACCGCTTGCTCGGGGAACATGGCCGGGGTGCCCATTATCCCCCCTATTGTTTGCGCTGATATTAGAGCCACTTGCGGCATGGTTTAGATGGGAGCCCTCCATCCGAGGACTTCGGTGGACTGATGCCTGGGAAGATCGCATCTCACTATATCCTGACGATGTATTGCTATACCTCACCTCCCCTGGAAAATCCATCCAGGAACTGCTAAATGTATGTGAGAAATTCGGTAGGGTATCCGGGTACATAATAAATTGGTCCAAGTCCGTCCTTTATGTGCTGACTGGTTTGCCGCCCCTACTACCTGCGGACTGTCCGTTGCGGATCACTGATGAAGCCTTTAAATGCCTGGGCATATATGCAACGTCTGACTTCAATTAGTTTTATACGAAGAATTTAAAGCCACAATTAGACCGCTTTAAACGTAATGTGGTGGTGTGGCGCAGTCTCCCCCTCACACTGTTGGGGAAGGTGGCACTATATAAAATGATGGCGCTTCCAAGTTTTTTATATGTTCTCAAAAACACGCCGTTTTTAGTCCCACAGGCCTATTTTAAAGCCATAGCGGCGGAAGTTTCCAGCCTCCTATGGGGAAACAAGCTGGCGCAGATTGCCCAGGATAAGCTGGTGTGCAGCTGGTATGATGGAGGGATAGC
This sequence comes from Lissotriton helveticus, assembly GCF_964261635.1. Taxonomy (NCBI): domain Eukaryota; kingdom Metazoa; phylum Chordata; class Amphibia; order Caudata; family Salamandridae; genus Lissotriton; species Lissotriton helveticus. The sequence continues at coordinate 1,893,506,798 of NC_136059.1, read as the reverse complement.
GCTCCCAAACGTGGAGCTGTACTATTGGGCGGCGCATCTTAAACTAATTAACTATTGGTTGCATTCCCCGCAGGACGAGCCAGCGTACCAAGCAGACAGGCAGGGCCTAGAAGGGAAAGGACTGATGGCGAATCTATATAGATGCCGTAGGCCACCAGGACTTCTCGGCCCTACGGCACACACAATTCATATTTGGTATCAAGCGCAGACCCGCTTAAAATGTGTAGGAACTATCACACAAATGACACCACTGTGGGACTCACAGCGGCTGGGCTGCCTACGTAGGAGTAAAGGGTTTTAAAATTGGGACAATATAGGTCATTCTGTAGTGGGTGATCTTTGGAAAAAGGGGGCGGTGGTCAAGTTTTCACATTTACAAGCACAGTACGACATGGCACAGACGAAAAAGTTTAGATATATTCAAATCCGACATGCGATCCAGACAGTAATACCACTGGGCACTTCCCTGCAGGAGGCCACCCCATTGGAGGATAGACTTTTGACAGAGCACATGACGAGCAGGGCGACGTCCTTGACATACCGTAAAATAGTCAACAACTTGCCAGATCCAACGTCCAAGCTGAGACAGACCTGGTCCCGGGAGGTGGGCGGCTTTGAGGAGTCCGAATGGCAGGAAGCCCTATCTTCAGCCCGTGAGATGACCATACCCTCTAGGCTCAGGTTGTTCCAATGCAAGGTGCTGCACCGCACGTACTACACTAGAACAATGCTCTCTGTAATAGGAGCGGCCCCGCACAAATACTGTCTCAGTAAATGTGGGGAGGAGGGCTCTTTTTACCACACTATCTGGTACTGCTCACACATTGCGGCATATTGGGCCAAAGTAATGCACACTATTTCTCAAGCAATAGACATCTCGATCCTACCGGAGCCAAGGCGCTGCCTGCTGAATGTGTGGGAGCTGAATGACCTCAACCACCAACAACAAGAGTGGGTTGTGCTTGGTATGATGATGGCGAAGCGTAATATCGCTTTGTTGTGGGGGTCGGACGCGCCGCCTACGCTTCAAAAATGGTGTAGAGATATGGATGAAGTGATGGTGGCATAGAAGGCGGTTTTTATTCATCGTGGATGTCCTCGAAAGTGGGAAAAAGTGTGGGGGGCTTGGAACAACTTTAGAGGAAACATTTGTGATCCACCAGAAATTGGTGCAGAGGCTGTCTCCTCATAGTAGAGATGTAATGAAATCGGTGGTGGGGAAACGGGGTTCTGTGTATGGATTTGTCTTTATGATATATGGTAGTGACAATGTGTAGTGATGCTCTGTAACTTTGAAGTGATCGCAGCTAATAATGAATCTTGATGTATGTATTTTCGCCCTGATTTACAACTTAATACAAATATAAAAAAAAAAGTGGTTGGTGGGCTTGAAAGAGTGAACACTTTTATATATGTCTCTGATTTAAAACTGGACTCAGTGAGTCGTGATTCCTGAGAATAACATTTGAATGTTTTGGCAAATGTGATTGTGTCCTGGGGGCAAGCCAGAGGTGTTGAATACTCAAGAAACACACCAGGAAAAAACTGAAAAAATAGCACATGACTTGTGAGTCAAAATATGATCATGCGAGCTGCAGTTTTAAGTTGTGGATTTGTCTTCCATTTCGTGAAGCAAAATCACAATTCACACATAAAGGGGTGTGAAGCACAGAAACAGAGAAAGAGAGAGGCAAACAAAAAATTACACATTGGAAGTAGAGGGGAGACCCAAAGACCTGATAGAGCTGTGTTTGGCTGCACAACCTTGTCCGCTGCCACTTCCTGTGTCCAAACCTCTGCGGGCCCTGGTTGATGTTGATGAGGACAACCTATGTGAAAGCGTTAACAATGTATTGCTTACTCTGGATGTCAACATTGTGGATGGTCAAAGGAAAAGGTGTAGAGGTTCCATTTGTGAAGTAACTATTGGTAAAACTAACTTTGGTGTTATGGCAGATTCAGGCTCACCTATTACCATTCTTGCAGGTAAAGCATTTGTTAGGTTGTGGTCAAGGAAAATATTGATTCCAGCTGAAGACAATACAAAGGCATTTGGGAATTTTGATATTCTTATGAAGGGCTATTTTAATGATGTTGTATTCAAAGGTAGAAGCATTTTTATAACAGTGTATGTAGCTGAGAATGGAAGTGATATTTTGCTGTGGCAGGATCAAGCAAATTTAGGGATCATCCTTAAATCAGGTTTTAGTGAAGCCATTATTTTAGGCAATCTGCCAGCATCATCTGCAACACAGGAAAATGACAGATTTGAAGTGATAACACTTGATACTCTATTAAGAAAATATTCCCAGCTAGTAAGTAAGAGAGTAGATGTTATTAAAGGGTTCAAACATTCTATAAAACTGAAAACAAGTGCATCGCCTGTTGCAGAAAGTCAGACCTGTATCTTTGTCTATACGTAAAGAGTTGAAGGAGGTATTGGACAATATGTTTTCCCAATGTATTATTACTCCTTTAGAGTCATTTGAATGGGTTTCCGTTACTGTAAATTGCCCATGAGAATACTGGTGAGATCCGTTTATGTACGGATTTGAGGGTCTGGAACTGTAATATTTTAGTTGACTGTCACCCACTCCTGAAAAATTCATGATATGCTTGTAAAATTAGGTTCTAGTAAAAAGAATTCTACTATAGATCTATGGTCTGCCTACCACCGGATAACACTTAGTAAAAATTCGCAACATTTGACCATTTTTATTACCCTCTTGGGTACTTATATGTACAATTGGTTACCGTTTGGGGTTGCATCTGCAGCAAGCGTTTTCCAAAGGTTAATGGATCACGTCTTTGATGGACTTGAAGATATTCAGACATCTTAAGACAACATACTTGTACATTCTGATGATGTTCCTCACCATTTGGAATTGTTGGATATTGTCATGACAAAGCTGAAGATATATGGTATCACAGTTAATCAAGAGAAATACATGCTCAGGGAAAGCAATGTGGATTATCTAGGGCATAACTTGTCATCTGATGGAATTAAACCTAAGGGTAGCCTTTTAAAAGCCATTAGTGCAGCACCTATTCCTGAGGATAAAGATACTCTACAAGCATTCTTAGGTCTTAGCGAATATTACACTAGATTTGTACCGGGATATGCATTGACAGTGAGTTTATTTTATTTTAATTGAAATTTGTATGGTCTAATGAAGCTCAATTGGCTTTTGATAGTGTGAAGGACATAATTATTAACGCATCTGCCATTAGGCCTTTCACTCAAGGAGCAAAGAGCGTTATCACTGTTGACGCCAGCGCAAAGGGTTTGGGTGCTGTACTTAGCCAATTTATAAAGGGTGAAGAGAGAACAATTGTATTTGCCTCTAGGATGTTGAATGTAGCTGAACAGAAGTACAGCACAATTGAGAGGAAGACCCTTGAATGTTCATGGGGATGGGGAACAGAAACGTTGAGGATGTACATTTGGAGGGCAACGTTTGATTTGGTTACTGACCACAAACCTCTCATTTATATATTGGATAGCAGTTGTTATAATAAGCCTCTTCTCAGTTGATCAGATTACTTTAATGCTACAGGCATTCAACGTTGACATTTTTATGTGCATGGTGGCAGAATTGTCGGGGCAGACTGTTTGTCTCGCCTGCCTGTGAAGGATGAGGTAAAGTACAGGAAAATGTAGACTTCAAATAAGTAGACTTCAAATACTGGTTCTGTATGATAAGTAAATCCAAGCCATGTGCAACCACCTAATCTAATTAAAGTATCCACAGGGTGTTGATGAATCCAGTACTCCCAATTGCTCATTGCCAAATGGATGTTGTATGGTAGGGGACTTAAATAAGGCCTTCATGCCAAGAAGTTTCCAAATGAAGACGTTTATTCACATATGTGACCCACGGCTGCTTCCCTGCCTAACAGCCCATCAAGTGACTGCATCAGCTTATGTTCTAGAACTAAATCATATTCCTTTTAGACTGTCTACATTCTAGTAAGTACTAACACCTGCACAATGTCAAAGCTAAAACACTTAATAAGAAACTTACATACTATAATGGGCAACCAACCACTGACAAGTATGCCTTTAAGGTCAAATGTCAAAGCTTCCAGTCATGGCTCATTATAAAAAGTGTTTATCATGTACCTTGACTGAAAGCTCTGACGTTACAGTGCTTGTTAGTGGGAAATATATTTAAAAAAATTAAAATGTACTTACCTACTCTGCTGGCTTGCCTCCTCCGGTCCTCTGCTTCAGTATCTAGGCTCAGGTCTGAACTTAAAGCAATTGAATTCTCTGCACCAAGTCAGATGTTGCTCTCATGCTGCTAACAAAGCTCAGCAGAACAAGAGCAGTGTCAGGATTGGCTCAAGTGGGCTGCCTATACACTCCTGCAGGCACCGAGTGCCTGGGTGTGGAGGTTTACACTGCACATGTCAGGCTGGCCGTCACAAGACAGCTGATCAAAGTGACATGTGCAGTGTAAACTAGTAGAGTGAGCACCACTGCCCTGCTGCCAGTCAGCAGGAGGGGCCCCACCCCCACACTCCAGCTAGGGAAATGGAAAAATAAAATGGTAAGAAAGTCAATTTGTTACCAATTTATTTTTCACCCTTGCGACGCTGGTAGCAGGGGGACGACACCCATCTGCCCTAATGGAGGGGCCACAGCAGCAGAGAAAAAGTTAGATAGATAGAATATATAACAGTTAAACTGTGTAATATGGTCTAGTATTGCCTGACAGAAAATATGCTGCATAATTTGAAAATGTTCCCCATAAGTTAGATAACATAATATATACTTGAATGTTCCATGCAGCAATATCTTGGTAACCCCAACAAGGACAAATCTTTGCAGAGTCTTTTGGGGCTGTCGTTATGATGATGAAATTGATATTTCTTGGACAGCGTAAAATATTTCCCATATTCCACGGTTCCCTGATAAATATGGGATTTTATACCACTACATTTTGTGCACTGAAAGTACTAATACATGTTTTATATATTTATGTGTGTGTGTGTATATATATATATATATATATATATGTATATATATATATATATATATATATGTAAATATAATGTAATATTTATTATAAATATGTATGCATATATTCACTGAAAGAAACAAAGGTGATATTATAGTTAGGAGAAAGTGTCAGTTTAAAAAAAATGAAATTAACCAGTTATAGTTAACTAACCTTGCACTGCTTATGACCTCACATGTATCACAATTCATAACATGTTCTATGGCATTATTGATAGCATCTGAATGACATCTTTGATGTCAACACTGTACATGGCGGGGCATAAATTATAGTTTCTTCATTTAACTATAACATGAAAAAAAGAAATTCTTACCATACCCAACTTTTTAAAAACTTGTTTTCCAATCCCACAAGACTCCCACAGGACTGTCAATAGAGTAAGTGGGCAATGCTGGCTCCAGTAAGGTCGCCACAACAAAAAACAAAAAATTGGAGGAATTTGAACTCATCCGCCACAAGGTCCAATGGTTTAGGGTATTCCTAGCCTGACCCTTTATACCTTATTTTCAGACCGCTGAAACCTAGTCCCCGTGTCCTGTAATGGTGCATTTCTCTTTATGTTGCAGCCATCCAATCAGAGTGTGCGCTCCTATTAGACTCGTGGAAGCCTCTTGCTCTCATGGGAGTGAGATAGCTGATGGGAAATAGTCCCCTCTGCCAATCAGCTGGTTCTATTATTTGAAGCTAGGTGCTTGTGGGATTCCAGCCTACCCGACAGTCCAGATATCTATGAACTTTGAACATTAGTTTGTCAAAAACTGCTGAATTGATTTACACCAAATCACAAAAGCACACTTTCCCTGTAATGATCTAGCTTGCTGCCAAATTTGCTGTTGTTCTGTTCAGCCATTTTGGCTGTAGTGGTGTTGAAAAATACCTATAGAAATTTCATGGGGAAATTGTGTTTTGGAGCTCTCCTTTTTCTCAGCCCTCGATTGACAGATCACTTTCTATGCGCAAACTAGTCAAAAAAGAGCACTTTTTTTTAGAAAGTTTCATGGATATTTGTCAAACGGGGCCAAAGTTATTAGCCCTGGGCACTCCACAACTTGTTGCAGAATGATGCTGGTGGTAACTGATTTTGACTGACCCTGGGTCTGCCTAACTAGGCCCAGGGCCAGTGCTAAGCTGAAAGGAACGCATTAGAATAAAGTTAAAACATCTAACATATACTAGGGTACACTATGGTAGGATGGGGTACCCCTGTAATTGGCATGACCTACCCCATAAGACCCTAGTATATAACAGGGCAAGGATTGAAACAACCTAGAAGTCCCCAGTACCCTGGGGCATGGCAGTTTAGAGGCCAGCAGCTTTTTCTGCACTTGCATGTGTGCAGTACTGAAGCCTGAGGTCAGTTTAAAAACAACCCTGGGTGCCAGGACTGCTTTTAAAAAGTAAATTGTGACCAAACTCGACTTTGGTGGTAGGGCCATTTAAAATTTGGAAAGCCTACAATGTTTTGGCATATTAGGGACCCACAGGGTCTCCCCTAGGTATCCCAGGGGTAGGGGTCAGTTATCTGTAAGGTACACCATTATAAATGAGTTTTTATATGTCTGGATAAAGTAAAATTTCACATTTCACTCCCCACATTGTGTTAAAGTGCTGCTCAAATTCGATATTGATGCTAGGAGCACTGGGTAAGGAGGATCTGCAATATTTCTGCAGAATCAGAACCCCTAAAGTCTCTCCTAGTTGCACAGGGGGTGTGGGTCCTGTAGAAATTAGGGAAATACTTATAAAATAGGTTTTTATAAACCCTGGTGCTAGAAAACTAGCCCAAGTCATTTTCACCATTGCAAATCCCATGGACCATAGGTTAACATGGCTGGGAGTTATTAAATAATAACTCCTGATAGGAAGAAGATAGAGCTACCTTTCAAAGTCTTCCGAGAATGATAGAAAAATCCAACAATATTATATTGTTGAAGTTCTTCGAAAATGTACATACAAGAAGTTATAAGACTTTCTTGTTTGTAAGTCCAAATTCAGCCTTCAAGTGTTCTGCCCTGATTGGTCAGAGTTAAGTGGATTAGCCAGGCTGCTTTGAAGAGGTGATAAAGAGCCACTGGGTTTCCAACTCTGATGGGAGGGCAGTGTGCTGGTCTATAGGAATGCCAGGCCAGGGGGTGGAGTCATAAACCATGCTCTTCAAAGGCAGAGGGGAGGCCTGGGTGCCAGTTTTACATTTAGACTCTTGACCCAGAGTCAGGGCTAGGCTTAAGGAAGGTATGTGCAGATGGTAGGGGGGAGAGTCCATGGAAATAAGCCATCCCAGGGTGTGTGTTTAGCTAGCTCTTACCTCCTTGCTGGAAAATCAGCCATTATGGATTTGGAAGATTTGATGCACTCTGGGACAAAATAATGCCACACTCTACATGATGTGGTCATAACTATGAGGAGTTGCCCTGCTCTCATTGGTCAGAAGTGCCATGTCGCTTGACCTAGAGAATTTTGAATAAGTATCTGAAAGGGGCAGAGCCCTCCTGATTTGCTGCTTGAAACTTACTGAAGCAAGAAGTGCCCTGCTGAGAAGTGTTGCTGTGCAGAGATTTCTAAGGCCTGACCTCTGAAGACTGCCCCAACTCAAACTGCAGCCCTGTGGATTACCTTGCTGCAAAAGGACTAAAGAGTGGACTCCCTGCAAGCTACAGGTTAAAAGAGCTCACCTGGACATCCCCACAAAGATTTCCCAACCTGAAGTACCAGTGGATTTGTATAAGGTGTGGTCAAATGGATTGCGGATATGAAGTTTCACACTTTCAAGGACCCTCTTGGAGATTCCATAACCGTGATTGTGTGTTGGATACTTTGGGACCTGCAAGCAGAACTTCAGGAAGGAGTTCTAACCGGACCCCGCCTGGTGGAGAAGGCGCAACACATTTGGTGAGATTCTCCAGAACAATTTTTAAAGATGTCCCTGACAGAGAAAGCGAAATGATTAAAAGGGGCACTATTGGTATCTAAGCACTAGAAAGTGACTAATCTTTAGAAATTCATATCTCTAGTTTCCTACAGTGGATTTTATTTAATTTTGGTGTCATTTAACGGATAAAAATATTACCGAATCTATTGCACATTTCCGCTAGAGAGCAGCAGAGAGTCGTCAGAACGAGCGGAGAGCAGTCGCAGCAGAAGCAGGCAAGCGGGCGGGCAGGACGACGAGCGAACGCCATCACCTTCCCCAAACCCAGCAGCATGGCGTTCAAGGTCCTGCTCAAAGCCCTGCTCAAGCCGATTGTCCCGTTACCGACAGAGGGGCCCGTCAGCCAGCCACGGCAGAGTGCAAGGAGGACGCCGTATCTAACCTGCCGTATCGCCGCTGAATCGCTGCCCAAGTCTGCTGTAAGGCTCCCACTTCGCTACGCAGAACTGTAACCTCCCCGCAAGCCATCTTGCGGCACCTGCGCCCCCAGCAACCCGGAGAAATTGGTTAGTGGCAGCAGCGGCCGGAGCATTGTTACGCTCCCGTAGACTGCAGCCTGCTGTGCTTGCTTGCCTCTCCTCTGTAGTCCCAGTGGTGCCTACGTTGTGTGCCTGTGTAAGGGGGGTCCAAACAGGAGGAGAGCCGAGCTGAGGAGCCATGGAGATGGTGAGGTCACAGCAGCTGTGATAAGTGACTGTGTAAACCCATTCCTGTTTTTAGAGAGAGCTGAGTGCTGAGAGAGCGGAGCCACGGACGGCGCTGCTGTAGTAGCCGAGTGGGGAGGAAACCTGATGCCCCTGCCCCTGTCCTTGACCCTGCCCCTGCCATTCCCCTCGCCCTTACCACCGGTTCGCCGGAACTGCTTCAGCTACCATAGTCCCGGTTGCCAGACGGGGGTCAGCGTACGGTTCTTGTTGAATCGCTGCTGAATCGCCCAGGCCCCGGGTGAGGTGGCGTGAGGGGTGAAGTGGATGTGAACCGGCACACTACGAGGCGGTGGCATCGAGGGAGGACCAAGTAGATCCCAGTAGGCCTTTTTCGCCCTAGTACCCCCTGTACATCCAGTGGCTGACTGAGTCATTTTTGGCTAAAAATAATATTGTGGAAAATCTTGGAGAAGAAGGGTGGTTTCGCTTCTGGGCTGCATTCTATGCCAGCGGCGAAAGATTTCCTATTTCAAAGGGAGGCTGCGTTGAGATTTGGAGGCCTGGAACCTGAGACTTGAAGTAATAAGACATATTTTGTCCTTCTTAAACCCTCTATGGTTGCTATATGAACTGTGTGAGTTTTATATTGCCGCACTATATTTTTATAATTTGTACATTTTTGATTAGTACTTGGTTTTTTGTTACATTTTATTGCATACACGCTTGCCCTAGTTTTTAGTGTATCTTTTTATATAATCCTAAAATATAATGACAGCAAAAAAACTAAGGTCTGGGCGACTACTGGTAGGTAGGACTTGCACAAAGACTAAATCAAATCCTTTACGAAACAATGATGTTTCTGGTATGCTGTCGAAAGGAAAATGTCAACTATTTAGTTTATGGGAAAGGGGAAAGATTAGAAATCCCCAAGTTGGATCAAATATCAGAGACAGAGATGGAGATGGAGGAGTAACTGTGAGTGGGAACAGCAATTATATTGAAACTGTTGAAATGGTAAATACGGTAGAGGCTGCAGTACCACATACTATCGGGGAGGGTGGATCCCGAGAATCCCTGGAACCCCAGAGGCATTCGGCACGAACTCCTGGGGATCAAAATAGTTCACTAATCCTCCAGGGATTCTCTGGACCTACTTTTAAAACAGTGGATGTGATTCTGCACAGACCTCAACACGCCCCTTTTGAAACCATAGAAGAACCTCTTGGTCCCCATTTAGCTGAGGATGCTCGAAGTAAGGATTTTACTCTTCCGAATCTAGATTTAGAGCTTTGCAGGAGATATATCCCCTGTGATACTAGCAGGATTATAGAATTAGCAAATACCCCAGTAATAACAGTTCCTACAGGACTTCAATTATTCAGCAGTACCCAATCTAATAAATCCAATTATTCTCTATTGCAGTCACACACCTCTACGAGCCCCGATTTAAATATTACTGATATCCAACCCAGTCAAACCACTGGGAAGGATATATTAGTCTCGGACTCATTATTATCTTTAGAACATCTATTATCCTCCATTCTAATGTTACTTGAAAAATTCGTAGGAGGTTCAGACTGTGTGTTGGAAACTGTAACTCAAATATTAAAGGTATTATTAAAAAGTAAACAGGAGAAGGAGGTTAGTTTAAAAACGGACTCTAAACAAGTAGAAATGGAGGTAAAGATAGAAAAGGTGGTGGAGAATATATTTGAGAATGCTAACTGTCATCTAATCCATATTGATCATGATGGTAATCCCCAAACTAATAAGCAAATGAATAAAGTGGTGACGATATAGAAGACTCTCGAATCTTCATCAAAAGTTATACAGGTTGATTATGATCATGAGTTAGCTCAAGAAGTAAAAGACCCGGTGGACTCAGAAAATAGGATAGATAAGGAGCTATTTCCTATTTTTAAAACTCAGTTAAATGATGAGAAAGACGGTGCTCTGGAAGCTTCAAGTTTGGAAAAAAAGGTGAAAAATGGGAAAAATAATAAGAATAGAGGGAAAAAGATGAAACCAATACGAAGATTCTCAAAAAAGAAGCAAAGAAAAACTTGGTTTAAAGAAAACTTAGAGGCCTCAGATGGAAAGGATTTTGCCCATGGGATGATGCACAATGTATCACAAGATATGAATCAGAAAGATGAAGCTGATCAGGTGAATCTGGAGCTCAAAGATCTAGCGATAGGGCCAATGATGACTTACAAAGCTCCTCCCCCCCCCGGATACTGCACACCCCATACCAGTTCCCAATAATGCTGTAATAGAGGGGTTTCCATCTGTTAAAATTGCGGTGCAGCAGGGGCCTGCTAGCCTATTTTCGTCAGCACTCAATCCCTTGGCTATCCCTTTCTCTGAAATTGTAAAAAGTAAAGGAGAATCCGAGATGCCTGATGTCGAACGTGTCAGGGAAAGTATAGACAGACTCCAGTTAGATTTTATGCCTCTGTTTGATACAGATCTAATATTAAATAGGTCTTCGCTTCTCAAATATTTTTTGGAGATTGAAAGTTTGAAACTTATTCAAAGTAGTGATATAAGTTTAGTCTCCATCCTCAAAATAGAAGTTGGCTATAAAACGAGGGTAAGTTTTAATTCCAAAATTATCGCAAATCTTATATTACAATGGTCAGAAGCCCTACAATGTAGGAAGATTGATGTCATCCGTTTTTTAGAGAAACCACGAAATAGAGCCCTTGATAACAAGCCTTGGTTAACTCAGGTAGACTCAGGCAGTAGAGATCGCCCATATGAGACAGAGGAATTAAAAATCTGTATTACAAAAAATGGTAGACAAGTGAAATGTAAAGACTATATCCCTGTTTCCTCTCTATGGAACTCCAAAGAGGAAAGCCAACAATGGAACTGGCTACCTGGTGTCCTGTCGAGCAGACCTAATAATAATCTCCCCCAGCAACCATTCTGTTAGCAATGAATTAAAAATAATATTGTGGAATGCTGCAGGAATAAAGAATAGTAGGGAGAAGTTGCAATATTTATATACATTAGATGCAAATGTGATTTGTCTTCAGGAGACTTGGTGTACAGAGGAATTAATATGTAAGGATTATTTCACTCTAGATGGTATAGCAATTCCATCCAGGAGAGGACATGCAAGGGGAGGGGTGGCATGCTTGCTGTCAAATAAGATAAAATGGAATTATGATTATTACATACATCCTAGCAACCTTTTTCTGGCAATAACATTGTACAATCCTGATAACATTGCAAAATGTAAACCATTGATCTTGATAAATGCTTATATTCCACCAGACGCCTGTCACGATGTACTCCTGAAGACGGTCTTTTTATACATTAAGAAAGCCAATGAAGTAGAACCCTCCCCTCATATAGTTTTGTTAGGGGATCTTAACTGTAAAATCTCCAATCTTAATCTGGACATATTCAGAAATAAGGAAAAAGAAGAATCCTTGCAGATTCCACAAGCACTCTTTCCATGAAATATTAGGATGAATAAGAGAGGGAAATTGCTCCTTGATGACTTACTAAAAGTTGATGGCATTATAGAAAATGGAAGACTGCCCTCAGATACACCGGCAAACTTTACCTGTAAATCGAACAGCTGTGACTCCATTCTAGACTATGTGATAGTGGGAAGTACCTCCTTCTTCCTTTTGAAAGATCTTAAGGTCTCCAATACTCTCCACAGTGACCATAAAGTACTAACTCTCACTGTAAACTTAAATCCAATACTGAGCGATCCATGGTCACTAAACAGTGAATCTGTTGGTTTTGGTAAGAAATCAGGGAGATGCTATTGGGATACCAGGGCAATCAGGGGTTTGGAAAGTATTTTAGAGGCCGCTGTGGAGAATTAGTTTAACTGGAATGGATCAGAAATCGAATGTTTTGATGACTTTATGAATACGGTGATTGCTATTGCAAAGAAGTCGAACCAAAAAAGTAACACTAAAGTAATTCCCAGATCTCTACGTCTGTTAAATATTGAAATAAATAAATTAATTAGAGAACAGTACTTGACCTACTCCTCTGATAGATATCATAGAATCTCACTATTAAAGAGGAGGAGGACTAGGGTGAAGGTTAAGATGAGAAAAGAGAGATAAGATAGCATTTTGATCAAACTGAGAGAAGCAGTGTTGAAAGGTCAAGTAAGAACGTTTTGGTCTCTCATCGGGGAGGGATGTGGAGTTAGATCAAGACCACTTCCAGTTGCTATTGAGGAGCATAAATAGGGTGGCTATATTCAGAACCTATATGCAAGTAATGGAACTGTAATTGATTGTAGTGGAGTAAATGAAGACCTCTCATCGTATGGATCGCCATCCGAAAAAGATAATGAATTGGCCATCAAGGGGATGCGATCCTCCGTTGCGATGGGCCTGGATGAGCTCCCAATTACAATTTTGAAACAAAATAGTACAATGTGGAGTAAAATCCTTTACCCGGTGTTTAGTTACTGCTATGTGAAGAAAATGGTTCTCCCGTCTTGGAAGGGGAGTATATTAGTCCTCCTTTTCAAGAAGGGAGACGAGATGTTCCACATAACTACCGACAAATTTCACTTTTAGATGCTGTGGGGAAAGTGTTTGCCAAATGCCTCTTGATGCAAATTAATGACTGGGTGGACACGGGTAAAATCTTACCTTTTGAACAAACCGGATTTAGGTCAAAGCATGGAACTATGGAAAATTTAACGGCATTACAGGTAATAAATGAGAAAATATGTTAAAGTCAGAGGAGGAAACGTGTACACAGCATTTATAGACTTCTCCATAGCATGCGATAAAGTAGATCGTCTCTTGCTGTGGAGAAAATTGTTGGACCTTGGCATGCCGGCCATCCTCCTGGAGTTAGTCCATGTTCTCCATACTGATACTTGGTGTAGAGTCTTGATGGGAGGGGAAAGAGGTCCATCCCGAACCATCCCTACAATAAACGGCTTAAAACAAGGATGTTTATTGACCCCTCTATTATTCTCCTTATATATATCTGACCTCCCTTATGCCCTGTCTCTAAGTGAAGGTATCGCCCCATTACTGGGGGGAAAATCGATTGTCTGTTTACTTTATGCTGACGACATATTAATATTGGATATAACACCGAGGGGATTAAATAGTCGTCTGCAGGTATTAAATGAATATGCAGAGGCCCATTACCTAAAGATAAATGTATCTAAAAGTAAAGTAATGTGTATGCATGGAAGGAAAAAGTTGAAGTATGGGAATTCTGTAGGTGGACAAAAACTGGAATTGGTAAAATCATATGTCTTCCTGGGAAAAACGGTGTGCGGAAATTTAAGTGAGAAAGCTCATATAGAAAATAAATTCCATAAAGCAATTACATAGGGGAAAAGTCTAGCTTCCCTCTATAGATCCACAGGAAGAAGACACTTTGCACTCCTATTAGAGGTATTTCGTGCTAAAATTCCCGCTTCCCTGTTGTATGGTATTGAACTACTTGACTCAGGATAATGGGGCTTTTTAAATATAACAGAAGGTAAAATTTTACAGAACCTAGCCTCAGTTAACTCTGCTTGTCCTGTAGCCGCACTCAGGTTGGAATTTGGTTTGCGAAGTAGTTGGGTACAGGGTCTTGCAGGGATAGTGCGATGGGTTACAAGCCTTGTAAAGGGTGATCCTGGTACATTAAGATCTTTTATTCGGAAAGAATTACTAGGAACCTTTAATGAGCAATCATTAATTGTAAAAAAAATTAGAATTGCGGTTGACTTGCTTTAATTGGACAAATCTGTACTTTTTACTTTGTCACCATATCAATTAAAGGCCATATTGAAACAGGCCACCTGGAAATTAAGTTTTACTATGGACAGGGAAGCCCGTATTCTAAAGAGAGGCATTCATCCAGCTATTGACTCTTGTTTGATAAATAAAGTACAATCTTATATCACTTGGAACCTCCCCCATGGAGTGCGCCGTTTTTGGCTATTATTGAGGCAGGGTTCTCTTCCACTAAATAATGTATTATCTAAATCGTACGGTTCCTCCCCAGTCTGTAATTTGTGTAATAATTCCATCCAGGATGTTACCTATGTGCTCCTTATCTGTCCCGCTTTACTATTATATCGACATAAATGGATGAGGCCAATCTGTCTACAATTATCCATTCTTTCTGCCTCTGCATTAATAGACGCCATCTATAAACCACCAAATGAAATGTTTTGTCATAGGATTTTTTACTTTTTAAAGTGTTTTTTAGATATGTATTAAAACTTCATATGGATGTCATGATTATAAATATTGATTTTATCTGATATTTTATAATATTTAGTAAATTTGTAAATCATATTTTACTGTTTGAGAATGTATGCTTCACCTTTTTTTTCTTCTTTTTTGTGGATCTCTTTTGAGTTCCAAAAGCATAAAAATAAAATAAACTGAAACTGAAACTGAAACTGAATTATAAATTGGTGTTGGATTTTTAATTTGTGTTGTGTTTTAAATATTTACTGAAATGGTGTTTTTAAATGCTTTACATACCTGTTTTTGAAGTTAAGCCTGTCTGCTCGCAGCCACGTTACCAAGGGTTGAGCATAGAAATAATTGTCTAAGACCTATGCTGGGTCCCACAATGTGTTAGTGGACTTGCCAGTGGCAGACCTACATTTGCCCCACCAATAACCCACTTTCCAACAAATAACATATACTTGAATCTTCCATTCAGCAATATCTTGGTAACCCCAACAAGGACAAATATTTGCAGAGTTTTTTGGGGCTATCATTATGATGATGAAGTCGATATTTCATGGACAGTGTAAAATATTTCCCATATTCCACGGTTCCCTGATAAATACGGGATTTCATACCACTACATTTTGTACACTAAAAGTACCAATACATGTTTTATATATTTATGTGTGTGTGTGTGTGTATATATATGTAAATATAATGTATTATTTATTATAAATATATATGCATATATTCACTGAAAGAAACAAAGGTGACATTATAGTTAGGAGGAAGTGTCAGTTTTAAAATAATGACAACTAACCTTGCACTACTTATGACCTCACATGTATCACAATTCATGACATGTCCTATGGCATTATTGATAACATCTGAATGACATCATTGATGGCAACACTGTACATGGCAGGGCATAAATTATAGTTTCTTCATTTAACTATAACATGAAAAAAAGAAATTATTACCATACACAACTTTTTAAAAACTTGTTTTCCAATTCCACAGGACTCTTGCAGGAAACAGCACAGCTCCTGTGCTCCCACAGGACTGTCACTTGAGTAAGTGGGCCATGCTGGCTCCAGTAAGGTTGCGGCAACAAAAAAAAAAATTGGGGGGTATTTGAAACCATCCACCACAAGGTCCAAGGGTTTAGGGTACTCCTAGCCTGACCCTTTATACCTTATTTTCAGAGCGCTGGGACCTCGTCCCCATGTCCTGTAATGATGCATTTCTCTTCATGTTGCAACCATCCAATCACAGTGTGCACTCCTATTAGACTTGTGGGAGCCTCTTGCTCTCATGGGAGTGAGATGGCTGATGGGAAAAAGTATCCTCTGCCAATCAGCTTGCTCTATTATTTGAAGCTATGTGCTTGCCGGATTCCAACCTACCTGACTGTCCAGATCTATGAATTTTGAACATTAGTTTGTCAAAAACTGCTGAATTAATTTACACCAAATCACAAAAGCACACTTTCCCTGTAATGATCTAGCTTGCTGCCAAATTTGCTGTCGTTCTGTTCAGCCGTTTTGGCTGTAGTGGTGTTGAAAAATACCTATGGAAATTTCATGGGGAAATTGTGTTTTGGAGCCCTCCCTTTTCTCAGCCCTCGATTGACAGATCACTTTCTATACGCAAATTAGGCAAAAAAGTTTCATGGAGATTTGTCAAACGGGGCCATAGTTATTAGCCCTGGGCACCCCACAACGTTTTGCAGAATGATGCTGGTGGTAACTGATTTTGACTGACCCTGGGCTCTGCCTAACCAGGCCCAGGGCCAGTGCTAAGCTGAAAGGAACACATTAGAATACAGTTAAAACACCTAACATATACTAGGGTTTACTATGGTAGGGGGTACCCCCTGTAATTGGCATGACCTACCTCATCTATGAATTTTGAACAATAGTTTGTCAAAAACTGCTGAATTGGTTTACACCAAATCACAAAAGTACACCTTCCCTGTAATGATCTAGCTTTCTTCCAAATGTACTATTGTTCTGTTCAGCCATTTCAGCTGTAGTGGTGTTGAAAAATTCCTATGGAAATTTCATTAGGAAATTGTGTTTTGGAGCCCTCCTTTTTCTCATCCCTCGATTGACAGATCACTTTCTATGTGCAAACTAGGCAAAAAAGAGCATGTTTTTTAGAAAGTTTATTTTGTTTTATTTATTTTAAAGGTTTTATATAGCGCTGGCTGGACCCGGAGGTATCAGAGCGCTCTACATGAGCATCAGATCATAGTTACAGGTTACATCATTACAAAGGTTACACAGTTATTAGAGCATGGCAACATAGTTACTTGTAAGGTCAAGATAAACAATAAGCACAAATACAAAAGGGGAAAAGCAAGCAAGGGGAAAGATTCAGGGGAGGGGGGAAGGAGCTGGGGAAGTAGACAGGTAATGAAGGCGGGAAAGAGGAGGGGAGGGGGAAAGACATCACATGGACAGAGGAGGGGAAGGGCAACGGGGACACAAACCGGTAGACGAGTCGAAGCAACGTCCAAAGTCTAGTAAGCTGTGATCCCAGGGGAAGTGGTATCGCTTCCCTATCTCTGTTGCGGGAGGCTCCCTTTACGCAGTGGACTCTCTCCGAGGGGTCTCTGAGACTCCAAGGCCTACATACTGGATCCTTCCCCAAAAAGGGGAGAGAGATTGTTTTGGCAAGGGGTACCATACCATACCTCAGCTGTCAGTGGCTCCCTTGGCACAGTGGACTCTCTCAGCAGGTACGCCGAAACTCCAGATTATAAATATTGGATCTTTCCCCAACAAGAGGAGAAGGAGTGCTTAGTCAAAGTGCACAAAGGACAGGGGGCTAGGCAGACTAGCAGGCAAGGTGAGAGATTAAGGGGAGAGTGGATAGCAGCTAGGGAGGTAGACAAAGGGAGAAAGAGTACTAAATGGGAACACATTTGATTAATGAGTTATTATATAGCGCTGACTAGACCCGATGGAATCAGAGCGTTTTACATGAGGGACAATAATGCTGCAAATTACATCAGTTAAAAGTTACATAAGTATCAAGAAAATCATTTAAATAACATAGGGGACAAGGTGAATGGAGCAGGAAGGGTAAGGGGATAGGGTAAAGGGGTAGGAGGTAGACACGACGTAGAGACAATGGGAAAATAGTTACAAAAGATACCAGAAAAAAACCTTTTAGGAGCATAGAAGAAAAGGAAAATGGGGTGAGGAATGGAATAGGGGTAGTGTATAGATACAACGGAGAGACGAAGGGAAAGTTTGTCCAAGGTCTGCCTGGTTGGTGACGGCCGAGGGGGAAACCTCGGCCCATCTCCACTTCAGCTATCAGGTAGCTCCACCGGGCATCGGTCAAATGGCTAGGTCTCAACAGAAAAACATTAAAGGGGAAGAGGGCAAGAAGAAGGAAGCATAGAGGGGGAAGGGGGTGGGGTGAAAGGGTAGGAGGGGGAAACAACAGAGAGACGAAGGAAAGTCTGCCCAAAATCCAGATGGATAGGTAACGGCCGAGGGGGAATCCACAACCCATCTCCTCTTCAGCTAATAGGTAGCTCCACCGGACATCGGTCAAATAGCAGGGTCTCTACGATCGAGGGAAGATTCAGAGTACATGTCCAGGAGGGAGAGCAGGATCAAGGTCAGGTGAGGGATGTGGTTAAGCTCAGGACACTGACCAGTTCTACTGTCCGGGAGCGTTAGAGCATCGTGGAAAGACCAACTGAGGCTGCCAACTTGAGGTCAGACGGGGGGTTGAGACCTTGGTTTCATGGCGATTTTGTGAAACGGGGCCAAAGTTATTAGCAACACAAAAACTGCATTACATATTACATGATGGATATCCTGTCCGCCAAAATATAAATCCTTTTATATTCGATGGGATTTATATTTCAGCGGATGGGGTATCTGTCATTGTTGTGATGAAGTAACCCGGCTGCTGACATGTAAATCAGGCCCAAGGCCCTAGCTATAGCTATAATATATATTATAAAATATTATTATATAATAATATATACATATTACGTACTGGCGGTCCCCAGTAGGTAGTAGACGGTGCAAGGCTTGTGCCTTCAGCAAACGCGTCTTAACTTATGATGTTCGAGGAGTCAAGGGGGGAAGAAAATTGAGCAAATGTATGTCTTGCCACACCAGTTTTGCTGTATACTGTCTGAGTTGCCCGTGCAAAATAAGATATGTAGGCAGCATAATTAATCCAGTCAAGCCATGAATTTTGGAGCATATGAGGGCAATTGCGAACAAGGATTTTTCTTATCCTGTTGCACGTAATTTTGCCATAAAACATCAGAGCAACAGAGACCTTTTACAATATTTCTGCCTAGACCATGTACCGGAACACATTAGGGGGAGCAACCGACTCCTTAAGCTTAGGAGGTTGGAGTCCCGCTACATAGTGGACTTAGAGACCAAGGCTCCGAGTGGTTTTAATATTGGAGAGGAAATGTCTGCACATTTGGGTCAATAGGGAATTTCATTACCTCATGTTACGAATGAAGGATATGTTATAACTGCTATATGTTATTGTCGACAGAACTGAGTTTTTTGTAGAATTATTTATCTGCTTCTTGGATTAATGGTAATTGAAAGAATGCAGAATTGGCGGAGATGAAATGATGTTGTTTGGGATACTTTTTCTAAGAAGCGGAAAGAACTGGGTTGTAGAATTTATATTGTTGTAAATTGAAGCGATTAGTTCTGTTGGCAACCATTTGGTTGCCAAGGCCGATCCACGGCTAGATTATCAATAAGGCCATGATTATGCATTATGATTAATCGGCCCGAATATATTAGAATGTAAAGATAACATTGTGGCATTTCTAGTCATATTATTATGAGGATTTTGATCGTTTTAATCTAACAAATTGATTGTAATACATATTGACAGATTGGGACACTAGGCAACACAAAGCAGTGTTGCAAATGCCGATCCACGGCAAGATATGTATCTAGGACATGTATTTAACAATGATTTTTGTAACAGTAAAGCTTGTTACTATGTGAGAATTGCATGTTCTAAGATGGCCCCCGTATGAAAATACGAGGTTTGGTCCATGTTTATGTTTACACTACACACCCACGCGCTTTTAAAATGGTGCCGCGAAATGCATTGTTCATGACACTGACGAAGGGAGTCTTTCCTGAAACGCGTTTGTCTGAATAAAAAAGTTTGGCGTTCTAAGCCCTATTGATCCCGTGAGTGCTGCGTGTCTTTTTGGATCTAATCAAGGGGACACGGTGTGGAGCTTTCATATATATATATATATATATATATATATATATATATATATATATATATATTTATATATATATATATTTATATATATATATATATATATATATATATATATATATATATATGTATATATATATATATATATATATATATATATATATATATATATATATATATATTCTACCAAACAAAGGTGCCTGCTGAGGAAAGGCCCACAACAGGTAGGCCGATTGCCAACAGTTTTTATTGAAGATAGCGTTGCGAGGACAAAGCACAAGCCCATAAAATAACCAGTCCAGTTTGACGCGTTTCATGTATAACAACACTTCGACTGGGGCTCTGGGCTTGAAGAGAAGGCATGGAGAGTTTTTCGGCACCAATTTCAATCAAATAGACTCGCCTCTGTTGGCGTGGCCACCACTGTGGCCTGTTGGTACTCATAGTGCCGAGTCTTACTTCTGTGAGTTACCCTTGCCTCACCGCAACTGCTTTGACTTCCTTAATAACCGGCTCCTGTCCCATATGCAGCTCCACCAGTTGGCGTCTCCGCAGAAAAGCTGAAAACAGCAGTGGAGCCTCATCCGCGGCACAGGGAAGCCGCTCACATTCTACCAAACGTCCCTGAAACCTATGTTTTTTCAGTGAATATATATAAATATATATCAAATCAAATCAAATCAAAGAACTTTATTCGGTTATTACACAAAGATAACCATAAAAGTACATATAATAAAACACATCAGACATTTATATATAAAAGACCCCAGGGATGTACAAGCTTATACATAAAATTCATATTATAATTGATTTTCGCAATTTAATAATATTTTTTAAAAATGCATTAACAGAAGCAATCATAAAAATATTATCTAAATTCTGGATCGCCAAAAAAGCCGGGTAACATTGCCGCAAAGCCATTCTCCTTAACCCCTTCGACGCTGATGACGGAGTGGTTCCGTCATCAGCGTCGGTTGGGCTGTGCTGATGACGGAACCGCTCCGTCATCGGCACAGCCCTGGGGGGGAGCGCTGGCGCTCCCCCCCTGGGGCATCGATCGTGAGCATTTCAGCAGGGGTGGCAGCGGAAGACTTTCCGCTACAACCCCCAGCCCCCCCGCATTTCCTGGTGACGTCAGCGCACTGTTGCGTGCGCCGACGTCATCAGGAAGCGCTGGACGCGCTGGAATCCATTTCTTTCCAGCGCTTCCAGGAGAAAGGTAGGTTTTTGGTCTCCGGTGGGGCGGGGGGGCTGTTTCTTGGTGCCTCGAGGCATCGGGGGGAGGAAGCAGTGTTTCCTCTCCCCTGATGTCCCAATGCAGGGCATTCCTGGTGCAGGATCGTGCACAGCGTCGCGATCCTGCACCAGGAATGCCCCCACTAGACACCAGGGATCCTTTCCTGCAATTTTTAGGAAGCGACCCCTTGGGCAAGGGTCGCTTCCTTGGGGGCTAAATATTTTTCAGACTTTTCTGCCCCCCTGGGCACAGATCAGGTCAATTTTTTTCGAATCTCGACCCAGGGGGGGCAGAAAAGCCCACTAGATTCCAGGGAATATGTTTTTATTGCAAAGGAAGCGACCCCTTGGGCAAGGGTCGCTTCCAAGGGGCCACATTTTTTTTTAGTCTTTTCTGGGGCAGATCGGCCGTTTTTTGGGCCAAATTTGGACCCAGGGGGGGTAGAAAAGCCCACTAGACACCCGGGATTCTTTTTTTTATTAAAGTGGAAGTGACCCCTTGGGCAAGGGTCGCTTCCAGGGGGATAAACATTTATTTTAGACATTTCTGCCCCCCCTGGGGGCAGATCGGCCATTTTTTTCCGATTCTGGACCCAGGGGGGGAGGGGTAGAAAAGCCCACTAGACACCAGGGATTGTTTTTTTTTGTATAGGAAGCGACCCCTTGGGCAAGGGTCACTTCCAGGGGGCTTAAAAATATTTTAGACTTTTCGGCCGTTTTTTGGGCCGAATCTGGACCCACGGGGGGTAGAAAAGCCCACTAGACTAGGATTTTTATTTTTTATAAAGGAAGCGACCCCTTGGACAAGGGTCACTTCCAGGGGGCAATATAAATATTTTAGACTTTTCTGCCCCCCCCTGGGGGCAGATCGACTGTTTTTCTTCTCATTGTGGACCCGGGGGGGAGGGGGTAGAAAAGCCCACTAGACACCAGGGATTGGTTTTTTTTGTATAGGAAGCGACCCCTTGGCCAAGGGTCTCGTCCTTGGGCCCATATTTTTTTTAAAATATATTCTGCCTCTGGGGGCAGATTTTTGTCTTAATTTTGCCTTTCTGCCCTCTGGAGGGAGCAAAAAAAACACTAGACACCAGGGAAATCTTTTTTTTAAAAAATTGAATGCAACCTCCAAGGGTTGCTTCCAGGGGCCCCAAATTTAAAAAGATTTATATTCTGCCCCCCCATGGGGACAGACACCCCATTTGTGACATACCCTGTGACATTGCCTGTTGTAATGTGTATTGTTTTTTTTTCTTCTAATGTGTATTGTTTTATTTTCTCTTCAGATTGTTGCAGTGTGCAGTTCCGTTACTGGTGGTTCTGCTGTTCTGCTGTTTGTATAGTTGCATGTGTTTGGTAAGAGACCTTTTTTGTTCAATTTTAATGTAATTGTATTGTTTGCAAAGTGTGTAATAATACAAGTATGTTTAGTTTCTGTCTTTTGTGATTGTAAAACATGTTTTGCATTTGTTCTTGATGTGTACTTCTGTAGATGTAAGTTTTTTTTTCTTCTTTCTAGTGGGATATCGTTGCCTATGTGCTGTGTCTTTGCAGAGTAGGTGCTGGTGAGTGTTGCTGTCTCTTGTAAGTGAATTGCATATTTTTTCAGTATATAGATCTTTGTGATAAAGGCTAACATTTTTTTACTTACTTGGCACAGTGTTGGTTGTTGAGTTGTTTGTGCAGACTCCTTTCTTAGTAAGTATAACGGCTAGCCGCCGGATTACTGCTCAGCAAGTTGTTGGAATGCGTTTTGATTCTTCCTCTGACCATGGTCCAGAGACTGACTCTGATTCTGAGGCAGAGGTGGGAGGTGAAGATTCAGGTAGTGAGTTTTCTCTACACAAGGCTTCATCTGATGATGAAGATTCTCTGAGTGCTGATGAAGCTACTTTTGGTGTGGATGAAGTGCCTGTGGTTGCGGAGGACATTGCTGTGCCGATAGTGCGGCAAGAGGCATCTGGGCTGCAGCCTGGGGCTGCTCGACTTCCAGTTGGTGTAGTGAGCCAAGAGGCAGCTGGGCGGCAGCCTGAGGCTGCAAGACTTGTTGTTGAAAGTTCTGATCTTTGGGTTGCCCCAAGCATGGTGCAGCCGGCATTGCCTGAATTTACTGGTGCTCCAGGGTGTAGGGTGAACACTGAAAACTTTTTGCCAATTGATTTTTTCAAGTTGTTTATGGATGATGTGTTTTTGGCAGAGATTGTAGAGCAGACTAATTTGTATGCAGAACAGTTTTTGAGGGAGAACAGTGCCAGCCTTAAGCCCCACGCTAGAGCTACCCGGTGGACTCCCACAAATTTGGAGGAGATGAAAAAGTTTTTGGGTTTAACTTTTTTGATGGGCTTGCTTAGGAAACCATCAATGGCTTCATATTGGTCTACTAGTCCCTTGATGGCAACAGCTATATTTCTGGCAGTCATGAGTCATGATAGGTATTTGCTTCTGCTTCGGATGATGCATTTTGTTGACAATGGTTTTGCTTTGCCACGAGATCACCCTGATTGTGACCGTCTTTTCAAGATTCGGCCTGTTATTGATCATTTTGTTGATCGATTTCCTGAGATGTTTGCTCCTGGGAAAGAAATTTCAGTGGATGAGTCTTTGGTGTTGTTCAAGGGCCGCTTTGTATTTAGGCAATACATTCCTAGTAAGAGGGCACGCTATGGAATTAAGCTTTATATGCTGTGTGACAGTCAGACTGGATATGTCTCTAATTTCAGGGTGTACACCGGTAAGGAATCCAGGATTAACCCCCTGGTTGTCCGTCGACTTTTGGAGTGACTGAGAAAATTGTGTGGGAACTTGGTCGAGCATTTTTTAACAAAGGCCATTATTTATATGTAGATAACTTCTACACTGGTGTGCGGTTGTTCATGGAATTGGCCAAAGTGGACACTGTTGCTTGTGGCACAATCCGCTCTAACCATAAACATTTCCCAAAAGAACTTGTTTGTCAAAAGCTTGCTTGGGGACAGTGCAGTGCATTGCGTTGTGAGGAGCTTCTAGCTGTGAAGTTTTCAGACTGGAGAGATGTCTACACGTTGACTTCCATACATGATGAAAGCACTGAACCGGATACTGTTTGGGGTCAGTTTGCAGAAGCGCGCAAACCTGTGTGCATTTTAGACTATAATAGGCACATGGGTGGTGTTAACAGAGTAGATCATAGGTTGGAACCGTATGCTGCTCTTCGTAAGGCTTACATTTGGTACAAGAAGTTGGCTATCCATCTTTTCCACTTGGCAACCTTTAATGCTTTTGTTGTGTTCCAGCAATCTTGTCCTCAGTCAAAGATGACTTTTGTAAAGTTTCAGGAGTCTGTAATAGGCAGCCTTGTTTTAGTGGAACAGGCAAGTGTTCCTAGAGTTGGAGTGGTGGAGGATGTTGCCAGATTGAAAGATCGCCACTTCCCTGATCAAATTCCTCCTACAACCTCAAAAGACTTTCCCAGTCGGAGATGTAGAGTCTGTTGGTGAAGAGGTTTGTGGAAGGAGGTTCGTATGTACTACCCCGACTGTCCTTCTAACCCTGGGCTCTGTGTACCTGCTTGTTTTAGAATGTACCACACGCAAAAGAATTTTTGGGAGCATCCATGAGTGGTAAAGTGAACTGGCTGGTCTCTATTCTTTAAAACTTATTGTTCAGTTTCAAAGTTGGCATTTGTGTAGCGTATTTAGATTTAGTTGTTGTGTTAGTAGATTTGTATCAATTTGCAATTTGTTTTTGTTTTTTATTTGTATTGAAAAAAAACTAAAGTATGATGTTGGTTTGCGTGTAGTGTCCATTGTCTGACGGTGTGCATGGTTTGGCGCTTGGCTGGCGGTGTCTGTGGACTGATGCTTGGCTGGCGGTGTCTGTGGACTGGTGCTTGGCTGGCTGTGTGCGTGGTCTGGTGCTTGGTTGGCAGTGTGCGTGGTCTTGCACTTGCCTGGTCGTGTGTCGAGATTGGTGCTTGGCTGGTGGTGTGCCTGGGCTGGTGCTTGGCTGGCGGTGTGTGTGGAGTGGTGCTGTCCTGGTGGTGTGTGTGGACTGGTGCTTGGCTGGTGGTGTGCGTGGTCTGGTGTTTGGTTGGCGGTGTGCGTGGTCTTGCACTTGCCTGCTGGTGTGTTTGGATTGGTGCTTGGCTGGTGGTGTGCCTGGACTGGTGCTTGGCTGGCGGTGTCTGTGGACTGGGGCTTTCCTGATGGTGTGTGATGGTGGTGCTTGGCTGGCGGTGTGCGTGGTCTGGTGCTTGACTGGCGGTGTGTGTGGTCTGGTGCTTGGCTGGTGGTGTGCGTGGACTGGTGCTCGGCTGGCGGTGTGTGAGAAGTGACTTAATGCTGGTTACTACACACAGTGCTAGCTGAGCGCCACTCCATGCAATCCATGAGTTTGTGTAGTTGCTGTGTCAGGAATGTGGACGTGTGAAAGTGATGGGCCCTTGATTGGTGTTGTCTGCTGGTGGAAGTGTAGTAATGTGATGGGTCCGCGGCTGGCGGTGTAAATGTTTTAAATGTGTCAAATGTATGAAAGGTGTATGAATGGCCTGTAAAGAGGTTGGTGCCTTGTCGTGGCTTTACAGCTCACGAGCTGTGAGTCAATGGTTCAGTTTTTCGTCCTTTCCATTATTAACAGTGTATTTCATTTTTTGTGAAATCACTCGCTAATACAATGGTATATACTGAACCATCACTCACCCTCGTGCCGTATCCAACCAGTATGTGTGTGTGTTTGAGAACTTGATGTCTGTGTAGTTTTTTTTTTTTTTTTAAGCAGGACGCACCTTGTCACTTTTTCTGTAAATGTTGTGATGTGTTGCTTTTATGCCTGGTGGTGTGAATGGTCTTCTGTGTGTCAGGTATGAAAGGTGTGTGAATGGCCTGTAAAGCGGTTGGTGCCTTGAAGTGGCTTTAAAGCTCACGAGCTGCGAGTCATTGGTTCAGTATTTTTGTCCATGTAATTGACAGTGCATTTCATTTTTGTGAAATCTCTTGTTAATAAAATTATATATACTGAACCATCCCTCGCCCTCATGCCAAATACAACCAGTATGTGTGTGTGTTTGAGGAATAGATGGCTGTGCAGGGATCTTATTTTTTTTAGTTTTTCTGCCAAGGTGTACATTCCGCCTACGAATAACCTGCCAATTGTAGATATTGTTGAAACCCATGGGACTACATGGTGATGTCTCTCTGCTGAAATCTAACAATTAATTTTATCCACAATGTCCTGCAAATCTCACAATGTCCGTCATATTTTCCTTGCAATATTGCGCCCAAATTGTCATGCTGCACAAGTAAATAACTAATTTTGTCAAAACTAATTGGTTTAGCTAGGGGGGGTCACATGGGTTTTTCACTCCTTCCTCGGTTGCCATCTAGGGAAAGCTAGCAAACCCACACATTTTTGGAAAGTAGACACCCAGGGGCTTTCAAGGGGGTATGGCTTGTGTGGATCCTCCAACGTTCCTTTTCTCAGAATCCCTAGCAAATTTTAAATGTAGCTGAAAAAATTTGTTTTTTCAAACATTTTTGTGTGTAAAAGAGTGGCATCACTGGGCTCACACAAATTTCCACCCACCCAGCGTTCCCCCAGTTCTCCCGATAAAAATAGTACCTCACTTGCGTGGGTGGTTCAAGGACCCGCAACAGGCAAAGGCCCAAAACCTAATGAGGCAACATCAAAGTTACCTATCACAAAGCAATCTGGTTTTGCAAGGGGGTTCCCATGAGTTTTTGGCCCGGGGCTCGGCGGCCATGTAGGGAAACCTACCTAAACCATACATTTATGGAAACTATACACCCGGGGGACTCCTGCGAGGTATGGCTTGCATGGGTCCCTCATCATTCTCCTACCCAGAATCCACTGCAAAGCTAAAATGTGGCAAAAAAAAGTTTTTTTCTCACATTTTTGTGTGGTAAAGTTGTGGAATCTGTGTGGATCCTCAAATTTCCTCCCACCCAGAGTTCCCCCAGGTCTCCCGATAAAAATGGTACCTCACTTGTGTGGGTAGGCACAGTGGCTGTAAAAAGGAAAAGGCCCAAATTGTACGGTGGAGACTTAAATATTACATATAGCAAAACTACCTTGTTTTGGGGGGGGCCTGAGTTTTTGGCCTGGGGCTTGGCGGCCATCTTTGGAAACTTCCAAACCCAAACAGTTCTGAAAACTAGACACCCGGGGGAGTCCAGGGAGGTATGGCATGCGTGGGTCCCCCAATGTTTTCCTACCCAGAATTCCCTGTAAACCCTAAAATTAGGTAAAAAACCACTTTTCCATACATTTTTGCGTCTGATCTCCGTGCCGGCTCAAATGTCCTACCACCCGGCGTTCCCCTTGTTCTCCCGAGTAAAATG
The DNA here is from genome assembly GCF_964261635.1 of Lissotriton helveticus. NCBI lineage: Eukaryota > Metazoa > Chordata > Amphibia > Caudata > Salamandridae > Lissotriton > Lissotriton helveticus. The sequence continues at coordinate 1,893,479,204 of NC_136059.1, read as the reverse complement.
ATACCTCACTTTTGTGGCTGTCCAAAGCAGAACAGGCTAAAAATGTATTTTTAAGAAATTGTAGCGTTCGGGATTGACAAATTAAGCACAGAGAATTCTACTGTTTTGGGATCATCCTAGTAACAGGCCTTTGGCCCACCCACACAAGTGAGGTATCATTTTACTCGGGAGAACAAGGGGAACGCTGGGTGGTAGGACATTTGTGCCGGCACGGAGATCCCATGCAAAAATGTATGGAAAAGTGTTTTTTTAACCTAATTTTAAGGTTTGCAGGGAAATCTGGGTAGGAAAACATTGGGGGACCCACGCATGCCATACCTCCATGGACTCCCCCAGGTGTCTAGTTTTCATAACTGTTTGGGTTTGGTAGTTTCCAAAGATGGCCGCCGAGCCCCAGGCCAAAAACTCAGGTGCCCCCCACCCAAAAATAAGGTAGTTTTGCTAAAGGTAATTTTTAAGTCTCCACCGTACGATTTGGGCCTTTTCCTGTTGCAGCCACTATGCCTACCCATGCAAGTGAGTTACCATTTTTATCGGGAGACCAGGGGGAACGCTGGGTGGGAGGAAATTTGTGTGAGCCCATTGATGCCACGCTTTCCCACACAAAAATGTGTGAAAAATCAGATTTTTTCAGCTAAAATTGAGGTTTGCAAGGGATTCTGGGTAAAGGAACGTTGGAGGATCCACGCAAGCCATACCTCCTTGGAAGCCCCCGGGTGTCTACTTTTCAGAAATGTGTGGGTTTGGTAGGTTTCCCAGATGGCCGCCTAGCACGGTTCCAAAAACCCAGGTAACTCCCCTTGCAAAAGCTGGTGGTTTTGACTTAGGCAATTTGCAATTTGCCTATGTTCAAAGGGTTCAAAAACGAAAGGTAGGCACTTTGCCAAAAAAGGGCCAGTTTTCACTGCGAAATTGAGGTGTGAACATGTTGCGTTTTGCGCTGTTTCCTGTTGCAGGCACTAGGCAGACCCAGGCAAGTGGGGTACCATTTTTTTGGGGAGACCTGGGGGAACACTGGGTGGGTGGAAATTTGTTGATCCACGCAGATTCCAGAACTTTCCACGACGGAAATGTGAGGAAAATGCATTTTTTTGTAAATTTTTTAGATTTGAATGGAATTCTGGTTAACAGAACCTGGTGGGAGGCAGTTGAGACACCCCATCCTGAATTTCCCTGTGTGTCTAGTTTTCAAAAATGTATAGGTTTGCTAGGTTTCCATAGGTGCCGGCAGAGCTAGGGTTCAAAAACTACAGGTAGGCACTTTGCCAAAAAAGGGCCAGATTTCACTGCGAAATTGAGGTGCGACCACGTTGCGTTTTGCGCTGTTTCCTGTTCCAGGCACTAGGCAGACCCAGGCAAGTGAGGTACCATTTTTTTCAGGAGACCTGTGGAAACGCGGGGTGGTTGGAAATTTGTTAATCTACGCGGATTCCTGAACTTTCCACCAGAGAAATGTGAGGAAAATGCGTTTTTTTTGTAAATTTTTTAGTTTTGCAAGGGATTCTGGGTAACAGAACGTGGTGGGAGGCAGTTGAGTCACCCCATCCTGAATTTCCCTGGGTGTCTAGTTTTCAAAAATGTATAGGTTTGCTAGGTTTCCCTAGGTGCCGGCAGAGCTAGGGTTCAAAAACGAAAGGTAGGCACTTTGCCAAAAAAGGGCCAGTTTTCACTGCGAAATTGAGGTGCGACCACGTTGCGTTTTGCGCTGTTTCCTGTCGCAGGCACTAAGCAGACCCAGGCAAGTGAGGTACCATTGTCTTTGGGAGACCTGGGGGAACGCGGGGTGGGTGGAAATTTGTTGATCCACACAGATTCCATCACTTTCCACCACAGAAATGTGAGGAAAATGCATTTGTTTGTCAATGTTTTAGATTTGCAAGGGATTCTGGGTAACAGAAACTGGTGGGAGGCAGTTGAGTCACCCCATCCTGAATTCCCCTGTGTGTCTAGTTTTCAAAAATGTATAGGTTTGCTAGGTTTCCCTAGGTGCCGGCAGAGCTAGGGTTCAAAAACGAAAGGTAGGCACTTTGCCAAAAAGGGTCAATTTTTAACAGCAAAATTGAGGTGTGACCATGTTGCATTTTGCACCGTTTCCTGTCGCAGGCACAAGGCCGACCCACACAAGTGAGGTACCGTTTTTATCGGGAGACTTAGGGTAATTCAGATTTGTAAATTAACTGTTATTACCTATTGAGTTTTCATGCATTTCTCCCTTCCCAATGAAAGACATTGTGTAAAAAAAAACAATTTTTGAAAAATGACCAATAATTCTCATGCTAGTATGAGTATTCCCAATTTTGAAAATGTGCAAATATATACTGTTTCTAAACTCTATAATTTGTACCCAATTAAGAAATACATAGGTGTCTTTCATACCGATTTTTCCATGTATACATTTTACAAGAGTAAGTGCTCTATACCCGGTAAATAATCAAATACAATTGCAAGTTGCTGCTCAGTTTTTGGCTCTGGGTTCGTCGGGTTCTTGGTGAAACTACAAGTCCTATATATCCCCACAACCAGGACGGTCTAACGGATGTAACGGTATATTGCTTTCCAAGAGCTGTCAAAATTACAAAAAGTTATAGGTGAAAACGTTGAGACAAAAGGCTGTTTTTTCAACAAATTTTCAATTATTCCAATATTTAACTGTTAGTTTCTATAAAGAAACCTTCATGGATTTAGACAAATGACCCCTTTCTGAATTCAGAATTGTGTCTACATTTTGAAAATGTATAGCTTTCCAGGATCCATTATTGCTTTCAAACTCATTTCTACCATTAACTGGAAGGAGGTTGAAAGCTCTAAAAATAGCAAAATAGGCTATGTCCCAGAAAAATGCCAAAACTGTGTGAAAAATGTTGATTCTCTGACAAAAGACTGTCATTCCCTAAAAGCTGAGAAAATGGAGATTTCAGCCCCACAAACCTTTTTTTGATAACATTTGCAGGGGGAAACCCAGAGGCTTTCATTTGCAGCCCATTTTTCCAATTTTTCTGAAAAAAACAAAAATGTTATTATATTTTGCTTAATTTCTGGGACCCCTCCAAGGGAATTTACAAACCCTGGGTACCTTTAGAATCCACATGATGTTGGAAGAAAAGGATGCAAATTTGGCGTGGATACCTTATGTGGTCAAAAAGGAGCAGGGGCCTAAGCGCGCACTACCCCATATCGCCAAAAAAAGACATAGCACAGGAGGGGGAAAGGCCTAGCAGCGAAGGGGTTAATACTGGGATAATCCACCTTTTTCTTGGAATGATATAAAATTTACAAAAAAAATAATATATGTAGATGACTGGTCTGATATATCGTCACATGGGCACTTGTCAAGAGACCTTGACCAATTATTTACCTCAGGGAAGCTCACACATCTATGCATAATATTGAGTCTTAAACGTGTTAAGATAAATCTATCAAAGTCCTTAATGGTCAGTGATAAATAAGGCTGTATTTTATCAGTACTCAAAAAAATCTGATGAGCCACCACCGTGGTTTTGGTAATTTCATTTCCATATCTACGTTCACTCAGGTACATCAAACAATCCCTCTTAAGGTCTTTTCTTGTTACCCAGGACATAGATACAGGGTCATCAAAATATTCTTTGTGTCCTAATTGCGTAAAAAACTTTTCAATATAGTTTAGCCACCTTATCTTTTTAGTTCCATCAATTCTCAGTACATCTTTAAGAATAAGTTGATTAAGACCTGCCTCTTCGGTGGTCCAGATCCTGTGCCACAGAAGTGCAGGCTGTAACCTTATATATATATATATATATAAATTACCTACTGGTGGTCGCCAGTAGGTGGTTATAGTTAGGACCTATTATACATAGGAAATCCGCAACATTATATTTGGAATAACTTTGGCGACGATTGACGAATCTGCGCGAAATTTTCTCAACTTTTGGCCACTCCAGTCCGTTCCTATCCTGAAAGTTTCATGATGATTCATCAAGCAGGGGCCGAGAAAAAAGGGGGTCCCAAAAGGCGTTTTCCCGGTGCAATTTCCCGTAGGACCTTTAGCCGCAGTTACAGCCAGAACTGCGGAACGGAATTACACCAAATTTGGCAAAGAGGTAGTTCTTAGTTCAGACTCATGCCTTTTCCTTATTTAGTGTAAATCCGTTCAGTAGTTCCTGAGAAAATGACAGTTAAAGTCATTTATATATCTATGGGCGCGGTGGATCCGCGTATTTATCCGCGTACCCTATGCGCAGCCTACCCGCACCCTGCCGTGCACCATCTGTATTTTAATTGCCTTTCAACACTACAAATCCGAAAGTGTTGGCAGCCATCTTGTGCCTCTGTAGAACCGAGGCACAAGAAACCACAAATAAACACCGCAAAACGCGAAAAGGGGGCAGGGTAGACACTCTCTGACCCCCTAGGCCTGCTCAGGGGGTCCCACAAGGCCCCCCAAGGCCCCCCATTATTTATTTACTTTTTTTAAATCGCGAGATGCGCGTAGGAGCCGTGCATCACGCTGCTGAAAAAAAAAACAAAGTGCTAGCTCCCGCACTTTAAAGGTTATTAGCCACCGGGCCTAATCCTGGGAGCATTTTCAAAAAATAGTGTGGGGGGTCCCAATCCCACCTACACTGCCCTGGGGACCGCCAGCCCCTGGGGCTCTAACTTAATATACGAGGGGGCTCACGGGGCTCCCCCGCATCCCCAGGGACTGCCACCCCCGTGTCTTGTTTAAAATGGGTGGGGGGCTCTCAGGCCCCCCCAGCCCTGGGGACCACCACGCCTCAGGGCTTCAACATATTATAGGCCAGGGACTCACGGCCCTCCCGCAGCCCCAGGGACCGCCACCCCTGGGGCTTCTTGAATTGGGTGGGGGGCTCTCAGGCCCCCAAGCTCAGGGACCGCCACCCCCCTGAGCTACTTAAAATAAGGTGTGGTGGGCTCTCAGGCTCCCCATCCCCGAGGACTGGCACCCCCGGGGCTTCAATATATTATAGGTGGGGGACTCACTGCCCCCCCGCAGCCCCGGGGACCGCCCCCCTCGGGGCTTCTTGAATTAGGTGGGGGGCTCTCAGGCCCCCCCAGCCCCTGGGACCGCCATCCCCGGGGCTTTGAAAAATGTCAGAGGGGGGCCACACAGCCCCCCTTCTGGAGCCTTGTACAGGCCCTGGGGACTGCCACCCCCAGGGCCAGCTCCTGCAGTGTCTCGGGGTGCACACCCCCGGGACCCTGCTGTTTGCAATGGCAGAGCGGGAGCCTCGCGGCTCCCACCCTGCCATTGCAAACTGCTTTGCTTCATTGAAGCGAGAGCAGGAAAACCTGCTCTCACTTCAATGAAGCAAAGCAGATTGTTTTCCATATGGGAAGCAGCATGTTAGCTGCTCCCCATATGGAAAAGCAATGCCGGCTCCCGCAGGAGGCGGGGAGCCGGAGTGACCATGGGGGGATTGGGGAACCCCCACGGTCCCCAACAGTGAGGGCCAGCCTCGGGGGATGGGGTCCCCAGGGCTACCAGTGGCCAGGATTCAAAGGAACTTAATTCCCCAACTGAATACGCACCACGGGGTGCATTTGCATAATGGTGAAGGGAGGGGCCTAAGTTCACATGTAAGCAAACACGCCCTGTGGCGCGGTTTAAGTTGAGAAATTCATTACTTGTCAATACTGAGGGTCCTTGGGGGCCAACTAGCTCACCACGTACCTCTAGTAAGTGCCACGGAGCTGTGTTGCACAGTGTTGTAAAAAGGGGCATTGCCTCTGAACACCTCTCTGCAACGCAGCCTCCTGGGGCATACTGGAGGGACCTGGTGGGCTAGTTGGCCCCCAGGGACCCACAGGATTGAGGAGGAATTAATTCTCTTACTTAAAACGCGCCACAGGGTGTGCTTGCAGACATATCACCTTAGGCCATGCCTCCTTCCTTCACCACTGTGCAAACGCGCCCTGTGGTGTGTTTTAAGTTGGGGAATTAATTCTCTTTCAATACTGAGGGTCCCTGAAGGCCAAATAGCCCATCAGTTATCTCCAGTATGCACAAGGGAGCATTGTTGCAGACGGTTGTTCAGAGGCCACACCCCTTTTTACACCTCGTTGCAACGCAGCTCTGTGGCACTTACTGGAGGTACCTAGTGGGCTAGTTTGACCCTAGGGATCATTAGGATTGAAAGGGGCTTAATCTCTCAACTTAGAATGGTGACAGAGCACGTTTACACAGTGGTGAAGGGAGGAGAGGGACCTGACGTGATGTGTGCAAACATGCCCTGTGGCACGTTTTAAGTTGGGGAAAAAAATCCACTTCAAACCAGAGGGACCACGGGGGCCAAGTAGCCCACCAGGTGCTTCTAGGAAGCGCCACCGCGCTGCTTTGCAGAGAGGTGGTGCAGGCCGTGCCCCTTTTTACATCTTTCTGCTACGCAGGTCTGTGGCACTTACTGGATGTACAACGAATTCCGATTCACTCATCTGTTATCAGGAGAGACCTCAGTGCAGCATCTTTGAGCCCAGTACTGATCCTGAAAAGCAATTCTAACCATACTTACCAATAACATAAATTTCCTTCCATAGGCTAACATTGTCTGGTTTCACTTGGAAATTCTTCTAAGTGTGGAGTTTTGCAACTTTTAACTATTCACCTAAAATCATCCGAACAACCAATTCCGATTTACTCACCTGTTATCAGGAGAAAACCCAGTGCTGCATCTTTTAGCCTGTTGCAAAAACAACAATTGATGGACGGAATGTTGCACAATGGCTAAACATTCACCCCCAGTCACAGATCTGGGTTTAATCAATCGTTATTTTACTCACCTCACCACCCCAGTTCAGACATGGCCATATGCAAATCAGTCTTGTCCCTGTGCTTCATGGGAACAGTCCAGCCAGAACTGCCAAGCCATGTCTTCCCTGGCCCGGAATCAAGCATCCTAGGACCGGTTTCTGGCTATCACGTGGGTCCCGTGCTCGCTATGCCCCTGAAGTCAAGCTATCCTGGCTGATGACGGCTGATAGGCAGAAACCGGTTTTAGGATGCTTGATTCCGGTCCAGGGAAGACATGGCTTGTTATAGTTAGGAATTAGCATTTAAAAAACCTTAGAAATTCACTGAAAAAAACATAGGGCCTCATTTATGAGGCCTTGCGTGAGTTTTGCGCTTCCTATGCGTCACTTTTTGTGACGCATCGGCTTTGTAAAACATGCCTCCTGATGCGCACTATTTACAAAGTGACGCATCTAAGCAGATGCGTCACTTTGTAAACCCCTGCGCTACATTATACCTGCGTCAGGTATAATGTATGCAGAGGGGGTGTTCACCCGCAAAAAGCCTCGTAATAGTGACGCAGTGAAATCTATGAGATTTCACTGCGTCACTTTTAGGATGCTGTTGAGTCAAAATCTTGCGCCTGCCTCACAGCAGGCATAAGACTGACGCAAGCCCTTTCACATGGGGCTTTCCCCATGTGAAAGGAAGCATTGCTGGAGTTGCGTCACTTTTGTGACACACTCCAGCAATGCGTCACTTTTGCACCTACAGATACGTCAGAAATACTGGCGTATCTGTAACTCCTTGCGACATGATGCGTCATATTATAAATATGACGCATCAATAATGTCGCAGGGAGAGCGCAGTGAAAAGTGACGCATCGCTGTTTTCACGCAGCGATGCGTCACTTTTCATAAATGAGGCCCATAGGTTTTAGGGGTGTTATAGTTAGTTGGACATTTCACTCGTACAAAACCATTGAAATTCCCCCGTTATAGTTGGTTGTACTAACTATAACTCGCACACCCGCAATCCACTACTGATGATGTCACATATTACATCATTCATGGCATGGTCAGTGACATCACAGATGACATCTCAAATGACATCACTGATGACATCATCCCATGACAATCTGATACATCTTATCATAAACTAATATAACCTTTCAACACTCATTATAAAATATGGAGTACCATATATGAAACCATTGACACACCAATACAAGTTTCTAAAAACCCACTCAGTGATTCCTACAGCTACACACACTTACCTATAGATTCACTGATACATGCTAACAAAGATCAATAGAACACTATTAAATATACTTATACACCTACATCAACATTACACACCAGCACACATCCTATTCACTTATGCAGTCATCCTACTCACTTATGCAAACAAGTGATAATACTTCTATTTATTAAGCTACACACTTACACAAACACCACTTTATTTATTCATATAGATAGTAACTCATACTTAGTGGGTTATAAAATCACTATTACAAGTATACAGTTATCCATACGTCACTCATACAATCACTGAGTATCATGTATACTTATTTATATACAACAACTGTCACATACACTGCCTTTTGTATTTCTAGTTTGTTGGACATGTATCATTGAGAAATATATTTACTCATCACTACACCCATAAAGAGATTCACTCACCCAAACAACTGCTTCCACATACAGTCTTAACCTCATATACCTACTAAATCAACTATTTACACATCTTTGACCAGTCACACACCTCCCACCCAACCACATAGACATTCATTCACTATCCCATACAAATACTCACTTAACTAATTAATAACTAATATAGACTTTCACATAGCTAGTAACCAACTTATGTAGTAGTTTACACAACAAGAGATGGAGTGATACAGGTATTCACACAGTTTAATCACTATCCCATATATTTAGTGAGACACTTTAAATTCGTCACTTAGACAGTCAATCACATTGCTACTAAATCCTCCATTCAGACACTTATACATCCACTCAGTCTTTAGGGCAGAATGTTATATATATCTATATATATATATATATATATATATATTTATTTATTTTTTTCGTGGTTTTGGTTCTGTGGAAACGCTGGCGCTCTTGATGATAGCGTGGTGCCCTCCTTAGACGACAGAACCAGTCGTAAAATTTGCACACAAGAATACCGGCTGGAAACCGGTAAGGAGGCACTCACTCAGGTTATTTCAGTTTAGACCAACTGCTTTTATTTCAGCATACTCGTCCTAACCCAATGCGTTTCGCCTTCAGCCGAAGGCTTGATCACGGGTCATATATATATATCACAAAGTCCAAAATGTGCCCAACCTCCAGTCGGCGATGGAGAAATGCACGAACTCCAATTGTAGTGATGTTAGTTGTTTTTTATTTTCAACTGCTTACTGTGCTCCCACAACCTATAAATATATATATATATATATATTTTTTTTTTAACTGACACTGACGAAGCTTTTTTAAGCGAAACGCGACTGTCAGGGGTGAGTGGTTTGCAATAAATCAATTTGAAACGGATACCTGTGTGCCTGCCATCCTTACAGCCTGGATTGGGAGTGGAAACGTGTTCGAATATATATATATATATATATATATATATATATATTACTTACTGGTGACTAGTTAGGACCTAGTTTTCATAGGAAATCCACAACATTCTATTTGGAATAACTTTGGCGCTGGTGGACGAATCTTCGCGAAAATCTCCAAGAAAATGACCTTCTCCGCTCCGCATCTTCCCTTGAAGTTTGGGGGTTATTCATCAAGTGGGGGCCGAGAAAAAAGGGGGGTCCCAAAACATGTTTTCCCCATGCAATTTTCCATAGGACCTTTAGCCAGGGCTACAGCCCGAACGGCTGAACGGAATTACACTAAATTCGGAAAAAAAGTAGAGTTCGGTTCGCAGATTTGTTAAATGGTGTAAATCCATTCAGTAGTTCCTGAGAAAATCAAAAGTAAAATCATAGTGATATCTAGAGACGAAGTACGGTACTCTGTACTGTACTCTGTACTGTACTCTGTACCTTCCCGAGCACGAGCTGCATGGTCATTGGCTGTCAACTGTCTGTCAACACTCCAAACCAGGAAGTGTTGCCAGCCATCTTGTGCCTCGGTAGAACCAAGGTACAAGAAAGCAGCGAAACAAACGTGCAAAACACGCAAAGGGGGCAGGGTAGAAACACCCTGATCCCCTAGGCTTGCTCAGGGGCTCCCAGAAGGACCCCCAAGGCCAAAAAAACATGTTTTTGTTTTTAAATCACGGGGTACGAAATATCGTACTCTGTACCTTCCCGAGCGCATACTGGAGGTTCCTGGTGGGCTAGTTGGACCTAGGGACCTCCAGTATGCAAGGGGAATTAGTTCCCCCTCTGCAAACACGCCAGGGGGCTGCGTTGCAGAGAGGTGTAAAAAGGGGCGTGGCCTCATTGCACCTCTCTGCAATGCAGCCCCCTGACGCATACTGGAGGTTCCTGGTGGGCTAATTGGCGCCCAGGGACCCCCAGTATGCAAGGGGAATTAGTTCCCCCTCTGCAAACGTGCCAGGGGGCTGCGTTGAAGAGATGTGTAAAAGGGGCGTGGCTTCATTACACCTCTCTGCAATGCAGCCCCCTGGCGCATACTGGAGGTTTCTGGTGGGCTAGTTGACTCCCAGGTACCTCCAGTATGCAAGGGGACTTAATCCCCCAACTTAGAACACGCTACAGGGTGCGTTTGCACAGTGGTGAAGGTAGGGGGCGGGGCTTGAGGTGATGTGAGTGCAATCATGCCCTGTGGAGCGTTTTAGGTTGGGGAATTAATTCCTGTTCAATCCAGAGGTCCCCTAGGGGGAAACTAGTAAAACAGGTATCTCCAGTAAGCGCCACTGAGCTGTGTTGCAGAGTGTTGTAAAAAGGGGGCGTGCCCTCTGAACACCTCTCTGCAACACAGCTGCCTGGCGTATACTGGAGGTACCTGGTGGGCTAGTTGGCTCACAGGGAACCTCAGGATTGAAGAGGAATTAGTTCCCAATCTAAAACATGCCACAGGGCGTGTTTGCACACATGTTAACTCAGGCCCCGCACCCTTCCTTCACTATTGAGCAAAATATTCCTGTAAAATCAGCCTATACGAATTCCGATTTACTCACCTGTTATCACAAGAAACGTCAGTGCTGCATCTTTGAACGCACTACTGATCCTGAAAAGTAATTCTAACCATACTTACAGTAAATTGAATTTCCTTCCATAGGCTTACATTGACTGGTTTCACTTGGAAATTCTTCTAAGTGTGGAGTTTTGGAAATTAAAAAAATTCCTCTAAAATGAACCGAACTACGAATTCCGATTTACTGAGCTGTTATCAGGAGAGACCTCAGTGTTGCATCTTTCAGCCCACTACTGATCCTGAAAATTAATTCTAATCGTAGTTACAGAAACTTGAATTTCCTTCCATAGGCTAACATTGACTGGTTTCACTTGGAAATTTTTCTAAGTGTGGAGTTTTGGAACTTAAAAAAATTCCTAAAAAATCAGTCGAACTACGAATTCCAATTTATTCACCTGTTATCTGGAGATACCTCAGTGCTGCATCTTTCAGCTCACTACTATTCCTGAAAAGTAAATTTAACTGTACTTACCAGTAACTTGATTTTCCTTCCATAGTACATCATTGCCTGCTATATAAAATATATATAAATTAAAAAAATATTAATTAAAAAAACATATTACAATATTTTTTAAAACATTTTTTTTCAATTTATATTGAAAACATGTAATGCAATTTAAAAAATAAAATATCTAAAAATAAATACCTTAAAACAATGTAGTAAATTAGTATAAAAAATATAGCAATTAATACCATTAGAAATGATCATTTACAAAACCTTTGAAATTCACTGAAAAAACCATAGGTTTCAGCCACGTTATAGTTAGGAATTAGCATTTAAAAAACCTTTGAAATTCACTGAAAAAAACCATAGGTTTCAGCCACGTTATAGTTAGGAATTAGCATTTAAAAAACCTTGCAAATTCACTGAAAAAACCATAGGTTTCACACATGTTATAGTTAGCTGGACATTTCACTCATACAAAACCATTGAAATTCCCCCATTATAGTTAGTTCAACTAACTATACCTCACGCGCCCGCAATGCACTGCTGATGACGTCACATATTACATCACTCATGACATGGTCAGTGACATCACTCATGACATCAATGATGACATCTCAAATGACAGGAATTCTATTCTAGTCCTATCAGTTTTGCTGGTGAATTGTAGGTTTATGTTATTCATCGAAAGTCCCTGAATGAAAGTGTTCAGAGTATCCTGTGGACCATCCCATATAAGAAAAATATTGTCTATGTAGCGGGTCCACAGGATAACATTGTTCATGTGCTCTGTGTTGCCATCATGCCATAGGTGCTCCGCCTCCCACCACCCCATGAACAGGCATGCGTACGATGGGGCAAAGCAACTTCCCATGGCAGTACCAGTGTACTGTTCATACCAGTCACCCTCAAACAGGAAGCAGTTGTTGTGTAAACAGAAGTGTAACATGCACAGCAGTAATGCAGTGTGGTCATACATGGTGGTCGCCTATCTCTCAGATAATATTTACAGGCTTGTAATCCTAAGTCATGTTCTATACAAGTATACAGTGCAACAACATCTATTGTTGCCAGGATGTATGTGTCTTTCCATGGGATTTCCTGCACCTTGGACAGGAAGTCCATGGTATCCCTACAGTACGATGGTAAATTTAGGACATATGAACATAGAAAATAGACCAGAGAAATGGACGTGTTCTCAAGAAGACTCTGCTTGGCCGAAATGATATTGATATTTTTTTCCATCAGTGAGTGATGTCACTGACCATGTCATGAGTGATGTAATATGTGAGGTCATAAGCAGTGAATTTTGGGGGCGTAAGTTCTAATTAGCTCAGGTAGCTATAACTGCTGAATTTTTATGGTTTTGTACGAGTGAAATCTGAGCCTAACTATAACATCCCTGTAACTTTTGTTTTTTTCAGTGAATTTTTACGTTTTTTAAAATTCTATTTTCTAACTATAACGTCCTTCTAACTTTTGTTATTTTCAGTGAATTTCTAAGGTTTTTATTCATGTTGTTTCCTAACTATAATGTCCCTGTAACCTTCAACTTTTTAAGTGAATTTCTAAGGTTTTTAAAATGTTATTTCCTAACTGTAACCTTTGAGATTGAGTGTGTGAGTGAGTCTCAGTGGGTGTGTGAGGGAGTGCGTGAGTGTGTCAATGGGTTTGTGAGTGTCTGTATGGGTCTGAGATTGGCTGCATATGTGTTGCACTGTGTGTGTTAGTGGGTGCATGAGTGGGTCTGTGAGTGGGTGCATCAGTGTCTGTGTGGGTCTATGTGTGAGTGCATGAGTGTCTGAGTAGGTTGATTTCCTATGTTAGATCCTGTAGGAAACTTTGCTCTCTGATTAAAATAAAGAACATTTTTGACAAGAGGATATAACTTTATGCAGAAATTTAGTTTTTTTCGTGATTTGGTGTAAATCTATTTAGTGGGTTTTGAGGAATTAATGTTTAAAGAGTTGCTTGGGTTAGGCTTAATGGAGTTAAACAGTTAGGTATACCTGGATCTTTGGTCTTGTGGCAGTGCTACAGTACTGAAAATTAAAAACAAATAGGGCCTTCTGATTGACCGGGGAGCTTTTTCTCCCTTTAGCCATTTTGATACAGTGGGTCTTGTCCCGGCTAGACCCTGTGGCCAACTTCATGCTGTACACAATCGAAGGGTGTACACCTACAATTGGCTTTGCTGTAGGGCCTGGCATAAGGCCAGGCCCTGCAGCCAACACCCCACAGTGAGCTTGAATGAAGGGTCTGTCTGGAAGGCAGGTTCTGCAGCCAACACCGCAATGCACCTGGCCAAAGGCCATGCACAACGGGGTTGGGTAGCCACAGAGGGAATTGGGCACATGGCTTGGCTGGAGGCAAGACCCTGCAACCAATACCAAGCTAAAGGCCATGCACAGTGGGGGATTGGGTGCAAAGTTGGGTTGGGGTGCTGGTCTGGCAAGGGGCCAGGCCTGGTGGCCAACCCCCTGCTTCACACATTTAAGGCTGTGTCAGATGAGGAATTGGCTGAATATAATCAACAAATCTGGAAGTATACTGAAAAAATAAAGTTTAAAATAACGTGGATATGGTAATAAGATCGAAGGTTAAGTCAAACAAAAACCCAGAATTTCATTGAAAAAATGCAAAGGTTAAAGTGACCTTATAGTTAAATATGTTAATAAAATCTTAAGTGATGTTAAAAATAAAACAGAAATTCACAAGAAAAAAACAAGTGTTATAGTTAGGTGTTAAACAGATTTACAATTAAATCATAAGATATCGTTTACTGAGCTAGTGCCATATAGTGTAGTAGAGTGACATAGAGTGAAGGGGCATACAGGCGAGTAGAGTGTTGTACAGTGGCATAGATAGTCATAGATTGTTGTAGAGAGGAGTTCTACAGAGTGGAGTAGAGTGTCTGAGAGTGAGGTAGAGTTCAGTAAAGTATCATAGAGTGGAGGTGCGTGTTGTACAGTAGAGTGGCGTGGAGTGAAGTAGAGTGGGGTGTTGATGCATAGAATCGAGTAAAGTGTCATAAATTGGAGGGGCATGCCATACAGTGAAGTTGATTGGAGTGCAGTGGCTTGGAGTGTTGTAAAGTGTTGTAGAGTGGAGCAGATTGGAGTGGCATAGAGTAGAGTAGAGTGTTGTAGAGTGGAACGATGTACAGTAGAGTGTCTTTGAGAATGGCAGAGTGGAGCAGCATAGAGTGTCAAAGAGTTGAATAGCATAGAGTGGCGTAGAGTGGAGTGGCATAGATTGGAGTAGAGTAAAGTAGAGTGGTGTAGTGTGTCAAAGAGTACAGTGGAGTAAAGCGGGGTGGAGTGGCATACTGGGAGTTGAGTAGAGTGTCACACAGTGGAGTAGAGTGGCATAGAGTGGCATAGATTGAAGTAGACTGCCATACGGTGATATACCGTGGAGTAGAGTGTTGTAGTTTGGAGTGTAGGGGCATAGAGTGGAGTAGCAAGTTGTAGAGTGGTGTGGCATAGATTGGTGTGTGAAACAGTAATGTAAAGTGTCATACACTGAAGTAGATTGGAACGGAGTAGAGTAGAGTGGCATAGTGTACAGTAGAGTAAACTGTCAGAGAGTACAGTCGCTTGTCATACGGTAGAGTGGCACGGAGTGACATAGAATAGAGTGGAGTAAAGTGCCATATAGTGGAGTGGCCTATCATATAGTGGAGTGGAGTGGTAAGTCATACAGTACCAAAAAGTATCGTAGAATGGCATTGAGTGGAGTGGCATAGAGTGGAGTAGGGTGTTGTAGAGTGTAGTGGCATAGAGTACAGTAGAGTGTAGTAGAGTGTGGTAGAGTGGGGTGGCATAGACTGTCATTGAGTCCAGTGGCCTAGAGGGACGTACAGTGAAGTGGTATAGAGTGGAGTATAGTAGAGTATAGTGGAGTATTGTGTCATAGAGTAGAGAGGAGTAAAGTGGGATGGAGGGGCGTAGAAGGAGTTGCATAGAGTGTCATAGAGTGGAGTAGAGTGTTGTGGAGTGGGGTGCCATAGAGTGAAGTACAGTGTCATACAGCGGCACAGAGTGGAGTAGAGCGTTGTAGAGTGGAATGTGGGGGCATAACGTGGAGTAGAGTCCCATTTAGTGGCACAGAGTGTAGTAGAGTGTCGTAGAATTGAGCTACATTGAGTAGAGTAGTGTGTCGTTGAGTGGAGCGCCATAGAGCAGAGTGTTGTACAGTGGCATAGATTGGGGTAAAATGTCATTTAGTGGAATACAGTGTGATAGAGTTAAGTGGAGTGGCCTAGTGTAACGGAGTAAAGTGTCATATAGTGGATTTGTGTTTTGTATAGTGAAGTGGAGTGGAGTAGAGTAGAGTGGAGTAGCGAGGCATAGAGTGAAGTGGAGTATTGTAGCATGTCTTCGAGCAGGGTAGAGTTGACTGGCATTGAGTGGAGTGGTGTAGAGTGGAGTGTCCTACAGTGGCGTAGAGTGTTGTACTGTAGAGTATCGTGGTATACAGATTTGTAGTAGAGTCTCATTACGTAGAGTGTTGTGGTGTACAGTGTCAAGGCATACAGTGGAGTGGCATACAGCGGAAGAGCGTACAGTGGAGTGGCATTCAGTGGAGTGGTGTAGAGTAGTGTTGCATATCATAGAGTACAGTGTAGTGGTATAGAGTGGGGTGGTGTAGAGTGGAGTGGCATAGATTGAGGTGCAGCAGAGTGGAATAGAGTAGAGCAAAATGGTGCAGAGTGGAGTGGCTTAAAGTTGAATGGCGTGGAGTGGCGTAGGCTGGATTTAAGCAGAGTAGAGTGTCGCAGATTGGCACAGACAGGACTAGACAGTCTTAGAGTGGAGGAGACTCAAGAGAAGTAGATTTCCATAGAGTGGAGAGGCATACAGTAGGCTGGCATGTCATAGAGTGGAATAGCATTTATTAGAGTGCAGTGGCATGTTGTAGAGTGGAGTCTACACCACTCAACTCCACCCTACAACACTCTACGCAACCCCCTTTACACTACTCCACTCAACTTTACTCCACTCTACTCTACAACACACTACACCACTCTACTCTACACCACACACTACACCACTTTACTCCACTCCACTACACCCTCTACACCACCCTACTCTACACCACTCAACTCTACAACACTCTATGTCGCTCCACTCTAGTCCAGTCTATGACACTTTCTGACGCTTACAACAAGCCACTCCATTCCACTGTATGACACCATTCCAATTTATGACACTTTACTTGACTTTATGCTACACCACTGAACTCTACTCCATTCTGTGCCATTCTACTGAATGACACATCACTCTACTCTATGACACTTTAATGCACTCTACGATGCTACACTCTACAACACTGTCCTCCACTCTATGCAATTCCACTCTACAACCATCTACAACACACTATGTCACTGTATGATACTCTACTCCACTGAATGTCGCTCCACTCTATGTCACTCTACTACACTGCATGACTCTCTACAACATGCCACTTCACTCCTCTCTGCAACATGCCACTCCACTGTATGATGTGGCACGACACTTTACAACACTCTACTCTATGACACTCCACTTGATGACTTTTCACTCTATGACACTCTATTCCACGGTACCCTACTGTATGCCACTCAACTCTACGATAATCTACTCCAATGTATGCCACTGTACAACATTCTACTCAACGGCACTCCACTCAACAACATTCCACTCCATTGTATGGCATTCCACTGTACTCTACGACATTCCATTGCACTTTACAAACCCCTTTGATTACAATGGAGATCACTCCCAGTGTAGTGCTAAAGCATGAGTTTATGAAAAGCAAACAATGAATTAATTACCCTTACATTGATAGCAATCATCCTGGCAAACATTTTCTACACTCAACTGCACATCTATGCAACTCGACTCTACAACACTCTACTACACTCTCTGCCACTATATGACACTGTACTCCTCTGAATGCCCCTCCACTCTCTGCCGCACTACTACACTGTATGACACTCTATGATATGCCACTTTACTCCTCCCTACGATATGTCACTCTACTGTATGATACAGCACTTCACTCTACGGCACTCTACTTTATGACACTCCACTTGATGACACTCCACTCTTTGACACGGTACTCCACCCTATTCCACTCTATGTCACTCCACTCTACAATACTCTTCTCCACTCTATGCCACTGAACTCCACTCTACTCTATGACACTCCACTCTACACCACTCCACTCCACTTTATGAAACTCCACTGTTGTCTAAGACAAGCCACTTCACTCTACACCACTGTTCTCTATGATCTCCTGGCATGCTGAAACCTGAAGCCACTTCTTAACTGTCTGTAAATGACACAAGCCATTTCCTAACTGTCTATAAATTACACAATAAATGTTCTGGTGACAAGTATTTGTGATTGATTTTGTGTCCTGAGCTTCAAATGCCCAGTTGATGCTGTCATTAATTTTTTTAAGGGTAGCATAAAATTGTGAGAAAGGAATAATTCAAAATGTCTGTAAACTTCACAGCAACACTGCAATTTCAGGGGATCTGTGGTATGGAGAGGAGGCTTCTCCTTTACATGTTATTGACTGGAAATGTGCTATCTGTCTCAGAGTGATAGCTGGAGCAACAGAGAGTAGTGACAGCTGTCATGTGGAGCGATGTACAGATGCCATGAACAAAGGTTAAATATATCATAAAGTTCACACACCATGACAAATATCGACCGCTTTCTCCAAGAAACGGTCGATTCAGGAAGGTTTCTTTTTGGACAGCATTAGGGTGCTACAAACATGACAGCAACAACACATGGAATATTGAGCAAATAAAAGTGAGTGCTTACAGCTCTATGTGTGACTCAGAGTGCAAAAAATAATATGGTTGTAGTCCATCATTTTAGAAATTTTAAGTCTCCGGATAAAGGTTCAACTTTACAAACCTATACCCAAGAGGAAGTCTGACTTAAGCATAGATGCAGATGTAAAGGATGTACAGTATGTAATGCAGACTTACATCACTTACATGTCACAACGGTAGAGAGGTCTAATGCATGCATGCTGCGATGTACGTGACTCCATCATGCAAAACGCATCCATACATTATGCAAATGAAGAGTTTAGCTTCGATTACAATGGTGATCGCTCCCAGTGTAGTGCTAACATATGTGTTTATAAAACGCAAAAAATAAATTCACTACCCTTACATTAATAGCTATTTGTTTATTCACAATCACCCTGGCAAGCGTTGTCTACCCTTACATGCACATCTACCAAATAGTTCAGGAGTGAATTTATATAAGTCGTAGTTTTTGCGAGAAGTGAGTAGCAAGGGAGATGTATAAACATATTTACATTAAAGGAGAAAACTATAGTGTACCATGGAAACACAAATCGAAATTTCCCACATCAATGCATATGCATAATACATGCAATTCATACGGAATGCACATGTGGGATTGTGAACAGAGCTGGAAGTCAGTAATGCACACGATTACGTACATATTTATATATACATCAAGATATGCACATTGTTTTCATATGCACAGAACACTAAACTTAAGAACCTAAATTGTCTAATGCAATACATCTGAATAAGTGTAATCTACGCTCGATTTACGCAGGGCATACATTACACATGTATTTCCCTACCTTGGTGCATATTCATAAGTCCTCTTTTTTTTCCCTTTGAGAAAGAAATTTTTTGAACATTAAGAATTGCCATAGATCGATTATCAGCAATTTTCCAACGTACTCACTTAATGCAGCGCCCTGTCTAAGCCAGCTATGGTTCGTACTTAAACAAACAACACACCAAGTGCATAGCACTAGGACTCGAGGCACACCACAGACATAGATCCAGACTTGCTTTAGTAATCAATGTTAACTTACTGTAGATAACGGCAGACGGGATTAATGTGATATCCTAGGTACTTAATGTTCCTAGCTACCAAATGGATGTACATAAGTCATGCACTATTCACCCACCAACGCTGACAATCACATAGAAGGGATTTAACCTCTCGGGGTTTGCAATCAAAGAACTGCTCGAGTCCTCTATGCGCTGATGACGCACCGCCACTGGAAACCATGTGTTAAAAAAATGACAGGGTGAGCAGAACTAAACAGTGTCATTACATGCTGAAAAACTCCTCGGAAGAAAAGCTAATTACCCTGTTCAGTGTTGTACTTTCTTGAAAGATCAAAGCCGAGAATGTGTTTTAGATTTTTAAAGTCCCACAACCAAATGAAAATGTGGCGAAATACATCAACATAGGAGACTCACTTGAGCCTCAGAAGTAGTAATTATTGCACTTTGACTGTGTCACTTAGAAGGTGTTGACATTTCAAACATTTTACATAAACTTTAAGACAAACACTGTTTACAGATAGAGCTATAAAATGATGCTGGTAAAAAGGTGAGAAAGGAGCAATGTCTGGTAAAGCAAAGAGCTGGGGCAGGAGGGATGCTTTAGGGGTCATGTTGATGGATAGTGTAATTAATGAGGGGTCTATCATGGTACCCAATCGGGGGGAGTAAACTAAGAGCACAGATAATTCCAAATTATTCCATCATCTTTAATAATCAATTAAAAATAATCTCTTGGAACGCAGCCGGGATACACAGTAGCCCCGAGAAGCTTGATTTTTTATTATCTCTAGGAGCAAGTGTGATCTGCATCCAAGAAACATGGTGCATTGATAATATCTATGGAGGGAAGGAATACTATGTGTTGGAAGCTCCTGCCGCCCCTTCTAGGAAAGGTCATGCTAAAGGGGGAATAGTTTGCTTGTTAACTAATAAACTGTGCTGGAGATTTTCGCATTACATTGATTCTAGTAATCTCTTCCAAGCCATAAGAATTTCGAATCTCCCAAATTTTCCAAATAAATCGGGCGTTGTAATTATTAATGTGTATGTCCCCCCTGAAGAGTGTTATAATATTTTATTGAAGCAGGTATTTCAGTATATTGGACAGATTAAGAATGTTTCTTCTCCACCTGATGTTATTCTAGTTGGAGATTTGAATTGTAAAATCTCGAACGCTAGCTTAAACTTATTTAGAAATATACCCAAAGAAGAGGCTTATTTCATCCCACAATCGATTATCCCTGATAAAATAATAACAAACAAAAGAGGGAAGATTCTCCTGGAGGAACTATCTGCTGTTGAGGGGCTTATCTTAAATGGGAGATTTCCCTCTGATGTGCCTGCGAACTTTACTCATAAATCCCCTTTCAGCTCCTCTATCCTTGACTATGTGATCTCTGACTTTGACATTTTCCCTTATGTTCAGGACTTAATGATAGCTCCCACCTCTTTCAGTGATCACAGTATAGTTTCCATAACGCTTTCTTTTAAACCTCCACCCACTGAGTCCTGGTCGCTTGGTAACAATGAGGTCACCTTCCAGGGATCTTCGGGTAGGTGCTGTTGGAACAGCACTTCAATAAGAGGTGTATATGATATTTTATGCAAAACTATACTAGAATTAAATAGCTGGTGTGGTTCCGAAATTGCTAATTTCGAAAAATTTGTGAGAAAGATCACTCTAGATGTAAAAAAGGTCAGTGGTCCTGGAAAAAAGCCTTTTGTCCCCAGTGCATTGCGCATCCTGAATAAGGAAATAAATAAATTAGTGCGAATGCAATTTATAGGAAGATCAGGGGAACTAGCTAAGGAAATATCGAGGTTAAAAAGAAGGAGAACCAGATTAAGAAGGAGTCTAAAAAAGGAGAAGGAAGACTTAGTATGGATAAACTTGCGGGAGGCAGTTGTGCATGGCAAAACTAGAGAATTCTGGTCCATAGTCGGGAGGGGCTGTGGTACCAGAAGCAGTCCTCTTCCTATACCCATCTCTGAAGAGGTATGGTCCTCTTATGTTAGGAAGCTTTATGCAGGGAACGAAGACACGGCTTTAGATAGTGCACCTGAACTCCTATCTGAGGATCCGATCGACTATCCAACTGTGAAAACAATAGAAATGGCCATAAAGAATATGCATTTGTCGGGCGCAATGGGACCTGACGAACTTCCCATGACGGTTTTAAAGCAGGAACCTTTACTCTGGAGCAAGATTCTTTACCCAGTGTTTAAATCCTGCTTTGTTACTAAAACGGTCCCAGCCTCCTGGAAGGGAAGTTTATTGATCCCTATTTTTAAGAAGGGATCTAGGGATTGTCCCATGAACTACCGTTTAATCGCTCTCCTAGACTCAGTTGGAAAGGTCTTTGCTAAATGTATTTTGGGCTTGCTTGAGAATTGGGTCGAGGAGAATAATATTCTACCATGTGAACAGACTGGTTTCCGTAAGGAACACGGTACATTGGACAATCTCACAACCCTCCATGTGATCACTGATAAATATTCACGTGTAAGAGGAGGAGTGGTGTTCGCAGCGTTTATTGATTTCTCCACAGCGTTCGATAAAGTCGATCGTCGAACGCTGTGGAGAAAACTGGCCGCCCTTGGTTTACCATTATATCTACTAGAGCTGTTACGAGCTCTTCATTCTGAAACATGGTGCAGTGTTCTCCAGGGGGGTGAGAGGGGACTTTCACACAAGATTCCCTCCCAGAATGGCCTTAAACAAGGCTGTCACCTGGCACCTCTATTGTTCTCACTATACACTGCAGACCTTCCAGCTCATCTATCAGCGTGTGTGGGTATTGCTCCGGTGGTAGGTGGGACCCCGATTTCTTGTCTCATGTACGCTGACGACATTCTTGTTTTAGATCTAACTCCCAAAGGTCTTGCTAATCGGCTGCAAGCCTTACACGTTTTTGCGGATGCACACTGTATGAAGATTAATATAACTAAAAGCAAGATCATGTGTATTGCTGGAAAAAAGAAATGCCGTTCTGTAAATTTTGGATGGTTTATTGGTGGCCAAAAACTAGAGGTTGTTAAAACCTACACTTTTTTGGGTAAAATTATTGCCGCCAATCTGAGTGAGAGGCCCCATATCGAGCACTGCTCACGTAAAGCACTTGCCCACGGCAAAGGCTTAAATTCCCTTTATGCCGCTACTGGAAAGAGACACTTCGTTTGTCTTCTGGAAGTGTTTAGGGCTAAGATTCCTCCTACGATACTGTATGGTATAGAACTTTTAGAGTTGAAGCATTGGGAGTTTTGTAATAAAATTGAGGGGAAACTCCTAAGATCCCTATCCAGCTTTAATACCTCCTGCTCTTTGGCAGCATGTAGGCTGGATTTCGGCCTTAGGAGCAGCTGGGTTCAGGGACTATGTGCCCTGGTAAGATGGGTGGCCTGCTTGGCTAGAGCCGAATCAGGGACGATGAGGGCCCTTCTTAAAAAGGAATTGTTGGGCAACTTTAACGAGTTCTCACGTTTGGTAAGGAATTTCAGAAGAGCTGTGTCACTTTTAAAGTTAGATGAAAGTGTGTTATTCCTGTATTCATCGTCACAGATAAAACTTGTGTTAAAACAGGCATCGTGGGAACTTTGCTATCAAATGGATAGGAACACAATACAAGGGAAAGGGGGTAGTAATCTTCTCCTTAATTCCTATACTATGAAGTTGGCCCAACCTTATGCCACATGGAATTTACCCCATGGTATTCGTCGATTATGTTTTTTGCTACGATACGATTTATTGCCCTTAAATTCACTTCTTTCTAAATGGCACGGAACCTCTCCCACGTGTAACTTCTGTAGCTTGAGTACTCAGAATTGTATCCATGTTATGTTAATCTGCCCTGCACTTCGTCCATTGCGTTTTAAATGGTTAAAATCGATATGTCTCCAATTGGGTATCTATGATGTTAATGCTTTTCTACGATTTCTATACTGTCCCCCAAATGAAATGTTTTGCTTCTATATTTTTAATTTTTTTAAAGGTTTTTTAGCTATTTATTAAGGCAATTTGGAGAGGTCTGACTTTGTGCCCTCATGTCATCGATTCTATGGATGAAATCAGTTTTGTATGTGTGATGTATTTTATTTTTCCTGTTTGTATTTGTTCTGAATTTTATGTGGCCCTTAACCAGAGCCAAACATAATAATAAATAAATTGAAATTGAGTAAAGAGTTAGAAGAAGGAGATATGTGGATAAACATGGAGGACACCAGCAAGAAAAAAACCTGAATGTTGGACCTAGCAGCAGTGGTAGTAGAGTGATATATCAAGTATAGGTAGGCAGGAGGAGGAGGTGGGTGGAGCTGAAGAGTAGGGTGTGCAAGTTGAACATAGTAAAGTAATTGAATCTGGTGAAGTTTATAGAGAAGAGTAGACATGAATAATGTGGTTGTATGAAACAAATATCAAGGTCACAAATATTCATTTACAGAAATATTCCATCCACATCATCACTTACCACCACATCATCAATTTACATATATAATTATTACTATTATCACCACTTCTACTGACTTTGACTTACTTTGTAATATACCTGATAGGTCGATGTAGCGAATGTGGCATTTTGGTCTCGACTACTACATCATATCTGATATAGTGAAGATATACTGCTTCAAGCAGTTTGATGCAATACAATCCATCTGCGCTCCATGCTCCAGTTGAGGTGGGATATTTGGGATACAGAGTCAAATTGATGCAAGTTTTGCTCAGTACTACTGTATCCTATACTCACCTGCAGCACATTTGGGATACTTGAACACAGATAAATATTTGGTGCAGATTCCAATGGTTGGCCTGAATGGAGTGCAGCGTGATTCTTTGGAAGAACCACTATCCGTTGCTGAGATTGGTATAGCTATGGATCAATTGTCCATGAGTAAGGCTCATGGCACGGCGGACGGCCCATAGATTTCTACACTGTCTATAAAACCAGATTAGACCCTAAATTGCTAATGTTGTACTGGGACGCACTGGAGAGAGGGATGCTCCCTGAATCCACACAAATGGCCTTGGTAGTAGTCTTGCACAAGGTCAGTAGAGATGCCTTAAACGTGTCATCTTACCATCCACTTTCATTTCTGAATTCAGAATAGAAAATACTGAGCGAGCTATTGGCTAACATACTGGCCCCACGGATGACGTCCCTGGTGCACTCAGATCAAAACGGGTTTAAGCCCACTTGAAACACTCATATGAACGTACGCTGTGTTTTTCACATTTCAGACCATGCTAATTGTCTGCCCAAAGTGATATCCTGGCCTCTACAGACATAGAGAAGACCTTTGACACCCTCTTATGGCCTTACCTATTTGCGGTCCGTAGGATGCCAGGTCTAGGGGATTACTTTTTGCAGTGGGTGCGGATACTTTATTCAGACCCGCTGGCCGTGTCAGAGGTAGGGGAGCTCCCTCTTGCCCTTGATATTGGTCTGGCATTGAGCCACTGGAATGGGCATTTTCATTGGAATGGTGCAGACTTGGTGGGGGTGGCACAGACATTTAAATCACAGATAATCTTACTGCAGATGATTTTGTCGCAGATAAGCGGGGTCTGGTGGCTTACTGGACCAATGCATCCTCTGTATGGGCCTGTGTTTGACACAGGTTCAAATCCACTCAGCCCTCCATCCTTCTGAGGTCAATAAAATCAGTACAATTGAATGGGTAACAATAAACATCTGTTATTGAGTGCCAAGATGCCCAGGGGTGAAAATGCGCTTTACAAATAAACGTTATTGTATGCAGATGACACATTAATATAGCTTTGAGGCCCATCACAGTGCATGACTAAACTTCTGCCACTGCAGGCTGACTTCAGGGCAGTTTCTGGACTAGACAGCCACGGCCGGCAGTGGGAGAACCTGCAGGATGGTGACGTGGGGAGGGGGAGGGGCAGGGTGGGGGCTAGTAATGTATGGATTACGGAGTTTTACAGGTAAGTAAACATTTAAATAAATAAAATTAATTTTGTTGCATGCACTGCATCGCATTTAGAGATGCAGTGCACTCAATGAAATTCATTTTATTTATTTAAATGTTTACTTACCTGGGAAGCTCCGTAATCCATACATTACTACCCCCACCCTGCCCCTCCCCCTCCCCATGTCACCGCCCTGCAGGTACTCCCACTGCCGGCCATGGCTGGGACTAGGAGCTAACTGGTATTAGAACATTGGAATGTTGGGAGCTCCTCTGAAGACAATGGAGGGCTCCGAGCTTCTACGGGCCGGTAAAGACCCGCAGAGCAACATTCCAATGTTTTACAAAGGCTTCTCGGAGTTCAAGAAGATTTAAATCCCCTCGAGCTTCGAGAGGCCTTTGTTTTATTTGTTAGAATATTCTACCCTCTAGACTCAGAATGTTCTAATATCCTTCGGCTCGGTCCTTTAACGCAGGAGCGGGCCTTTAATAGCCGGTATAGCCCGCTAAGGCGGGCTATAAGGCTATATTAGTTGTTTCTATTCCCCATGTGCTCTGGGGGGCCCTGAGGGTCTGGTGTTGGGCTTGGATCTGACAATGCATGTTGAACAGTTGGTGAGAGGTAAAGTGGTGTTGATGTGAGCGTCTCTGCCCTTCTGGCAGAAATTACCATTATTCCCAATCAGCAGAGTGGCCATAACCACCATGATAATATTGTCACAGATATTGTATTTCTTTCAGGCAATTCCCATGATTGGAAAACAAGCCTTCTTTGGTGCGATAAATAGTTTGCTGCCTGGTCTGCTCTAGGCGGAACAAAGGGAAAGACTGGCTGGGAAAAAGATGACCCCTCCTTTGCGTGAGGGAGGGACCGTGCTGCTAAACTTTGAAGCATGTTATCTCGCTGGAATCTACCAAGGGCTTTTGAGGTAATGGGCCACTGCTGGCAAAAACATATGAAGGCCACAAGGGTCTCTTGTGCGAATGATCGTGAGATCCCAATGTGGTGCTTACCGTGGTTCTGGTCTCTGACTAGATTTTATGTCAGACAGACATGATGGAAGAAAGCAGGCCTGTTTGACATCATCGCGATGTTCGCCTGCGGGGTCTTGAAATCCTTAGGATAGATAAGAGTAGAACATGAGCTGACTTGAGACTGTGGGGACCGTGAACCAGAGGTGTCCAGGGTCCTATCGCCTATACTCATGGGGGCAGATCTACAAGGAAGTGCTGCAGCGTGGCAAAGCAAGCCCTTTGGCTTCTACACGCTGCAGCACTTCCGAAGCACAGGAATGTGACATATTTACAATAATATGTAGCAGTCCTGTGCTCTACCCCACGCTGGCGCACAAACTGCAGTCATGCGCTGGCACAGACACTCTTGCACCATGGTGCAAGGATGCCTGCTTCATGGGGACAGTAGCGGCTCCTCGTGGGAGTGCTGTGGGGACGTGTGGGGGAAGGGCAGGGTGGGATCTAGTAAACTCCGGAATGCCGCCGAATGAAGTTGGATAAAGAAATAAATAAATAAATTGAATTACAATGCGCGCTGCATTGCCGATTTGGCGATGCAGAGCGTGCATTATATTTAGTTTTATTTATTCATTTATGTACTCAACTCCGGCGGCATTCTGGAGTTTACTACCCTCCACCCTACCCCTGCCCCGCCCCACCATCCCGCAGCACTCCCAGGAGGAGCCGCTACTGCATGGGGAGATTGTTTTTGTGTGGAAAGGGGCACCTTCCTGCACAAAAACAATCACTACAGGCATGTTCCTGTTGCTGTAGAATGCAGCCCGCTTTGAAAGAGGATTAACAAGGAGAAATAAAAATAATTCTCCTTGTTGCGCCTCCCTACGCCTCCGAGGCGTAGCATTGACAGGCATTTCCAGATTTACGATTCCTCGTAAATTTGGAAATGTGTCTCGTTCCATGAGTGTTGCATGGGAACATCCACAGCAACACCCATGGAACACCCCTTCCACGTAAAGTGCTGCTTGTGAAGGGGCCATATTAACATGGAGTGGCAAAGTCGTGCAGGGTGGCTTTTCCTCTCCTTGTAAATATGAAGAAGTGAAATTTGCCTCCAGTACATCACAAAAAGTGACGTACTGGTGGAACCGGGGGCTCGGAAATCCGCCCCATGGTCGGTAACTGTAGACACGCGCTTCCGCTCCTTTAGGCAACACTCATCGGTTTCTCGAGTTGGCACACATAGGCACTCCGAAGTATGTAGAACGACGCATTAATCAATCAATCAATCAGAACATTTGTATAGCGCACTACTCACCCGGAGGGTCTCAAGGCGCTGGGGGGGGGGGTCCGCTACTGCTCGAACAGCCAGGTCTTGAGCTGCTTCCTGAAGGCGAGGTGGTCCTGGGTCAGGCGGAGGTGGGTCGGGAGGGAGTTCCAAGTCTTGGCGGCCAGGTAGGAGAAGGCCCTTCCTCCTGTGGTGGCTCTTCGGATGCGGGGGACGGCGGCGAGGGCGTGGCTGGTCGATCGAAGCTGGCGCGTGGGAGCGTAGAAGTTGAGGCGGCTGTTGAGGTATCCTGGTCCTTGGTTGTGTAGGGCTTTGTGTGTGTGGGTGAGGAGCCGGAAGGTGATTCTCTTGTTGACCGGGAGCCAGTGCAGGTCTCTCAGGTGTCCGGAGATGTGGCTGCGGCGGGGGATGTCTAGGATGAGTCGTGCTGAGGTGTTCTGGATCCGCTGGAGTCTCTTCTGGAGTTTGGCGGTGGTGCCGGCGTAGAGGGAGTTGCCATAGTCCAGCCGGCTGGTGACGAGGGCCTGGGTGACCGTCTTCCTTGTTTCGGTGGGGATCCATCGGAAGATCTTGCGTAGCATTCGCAGGATGTTGAAGCACGACGAGGAGACGGCGTTGACTTGTCTGGTCATGGAGAGGGAGGAGTCCAGGATGAAGCCCAGGTTGCGTGCGTGGTCAGTTGGTTTGGGTGCGCTGCCCAGGGTGGGGGGCCACCAGGAGTCGTCCCAGGCGGAGGGTGAGGATCCCAGGATGAGGACTTCCGTCTTGTCCGAGTTCAGTTTCAGGCGGCTGTTCAACATCCATTTGGCTACGTCTGTCATCCCTTCGTGCAGGTTGGCTCTGGCGGTGGCGGGGTCGTTGGTGAGGGAGAGGATCAGCTGGGTGTCGTCTGCATAGGAGATGATGTTCAGGTTGTGCTGGCGTGCGATGGCTGCGAGGGGGCTCATGTAGACGTTGAAGAGAGTTGGGCTGAGTGAGGAGCCTTGAGGGACGCCGCAGATGACTTCGGTGGCTTCCGATCTGAACGGGGGGAGGCGGACTCTCTGTGTCCTTCCGGCGAGGAAGGAGGTGATCCACTCCAGTGCCTTCTCCTGGATTCCGACGTTGCTGAGGCGCTGTACTAGGGTGTGGTGGCAGACAGTGTCGAAGGCCGCGGAGAGGTCCAGGAGGATGAGGGCCGCTGTTTCTCCGTTGTCGAGCAGGGCTCGGATGTCATCTGTAGCTGCGATCAGGGCGGTCTCGGTGCTGTTGTTGGCCCGGAAGCCAGACTGCGAGAGGTCGAGGGAGCCGTTCGTCTCGAGGAAGGCGGCCAGTTGCTTGTTGACGGTCTTCTCGATGACTTTGGCTGGAAACGGGAGCAGCGAGATGGGGCGGTAGTTCTTGAGGTCGGTAGGGTCTGCTGATGGTTTCTTGAGTAGAGCGCTGAGTTCGGCGTGCTTCCAGCTCTCCGGGAAGGTGGCGCTGTCGAAGGAGGTGTTGATGATGTCCCGCAGGTGGGGTGCGATGACAGCGTCGGCCTTGTTGAAGACGTGGTGAGGGCAGGGGTCTGTTGGAGATCCGGAGTGGATGGAGTTCATCGTGCGGATGGTGTCTTCGGTGCTGATCGGGGTCCAGGCGCGGAGGGTGGCGGTGGGGGGCGGTGGTTCGGTCGTGGCGTGCGTTGGTTGAGTGCTGAAGCTGTTGTGTATGTCCGCGATCTTGTTGTGGAAGTAGGAGGCGAGGGAGTTGCAGAGGTCTTGCGAAGGGGTGATGTCGTTGTTTCCGGCGTTGGGGTTGGAGAGCTCTTTCACGATGTTGAAGAGTTCCTTGCAGTTGTGTGCGTTGTTGTCCAGTCGTTCCTTGAATGCGGTTTTCTTGGTGGCGCGGATCAGCTGGTGGTGTTTTCGGGTGGCGAGCTTGAGGGCAGTCATGTTGTCCGGTGTTGGGTCTCTGCGCCAGGTTTTCTCGAGTGCTCTGCCGTTCTTCTTGGAGCTCTTGAGTTCGTCGTTAAACCATGGGGCTTTCTTGCTGCCGGGTCTGCTCGGCTGGGTCTTCAGAGGGGCGAGGTCGTCTGCGCAGTCGCTGATCCATTTCGTGAGGTTGGTGGCCGCTTGGCTGGGGTACGTTGTGCTGGTGGGAGGGTTCTTGCTCTGGGAAGTAGTGAGCTGGTCTGCAGTGATCTTGTTCCAGCTTCTGCGGGGAGCCTGTTGCTGGAGATGGTGGAGCGTGGTCCTTCTGTAGCTGAAGTGGACGCAGCTGTGGTCCGTCCATTGGAGTCCCGTGGCGTGGCTGAAGGCGATGTCCTTGCTGGAAGAGAAGATCGGGTTGAGTGTGTGTCCGGCGTAGTGGGTGGGGGTGGTCACCAGTTGCTTGAGTCCGAGGTTGGCGAGGTTGTCCAGCAGGGTGGTGGTGTTGCGGTCGTTGTTGTTCTCCAGGTGGAAGTTGAGGTCTCCGAGGAGGATCTAGTCGGTTGAGGGGAGGGCGAGCGGGCTGACGAAGTCGGCGATGTCCTCGCTGAATTGTGCGCGTTGTCCCGAGGGGCTGTAGATGAGGGTGCCTCTGAGGGTGGTCTTGGGGTTGACGTGGATCTGGAAGTGCAGGTGTTCGGCGGGTGCGAGGTTGTCGTCGGTGTTGGTCGTGATGCGGATGGAGTTCCTGTGGATGATGGCGATGCCTCCTCCTGTCTGGTTGACGCGGTCCCTCCGGATGATCTTGTAGCCGTCCGGGATGGCGATGGCGATGTCGGGCGCTGAGGAGGCGTTCATCCAGGTTTCCGTGAGGAAGGCGACGTCTGGGTCTGTGGTGTCGAGCATTAAGTGCCGAGCTTACAGATGGCACATGGGGTAAAATCCTGACACACGCACACGGTCTCGAGGAATACAGGGTTTAGCTTCACCAAGTGAACTGTGTGCATCAGACAAACTTTGAAAAACAAGGATGTATGAGGGTGCCCCAGATGCAATGGACCGCACAAATTTTATCCACATGGTGTGCGGATGTGCTACCATACAAAGGTTCTGGCGAGAGGAGTTTAAAGCGATGAAAGAACTGGCTGGACGGAAGCTCGTAATATTAACCCTTCAGTGCCTACTGGGATACCATCCTAGGCCCAAGGCAGCAACACATAAAAGCAAGTTCATTGATTTTTCATTAATGGCGGCAAAAAGAAACATCCCTATGAACTGGAAGGCGCATCATGCTTCGAACACGAGACAACTGATTCATGGTCTGACTAAATGGAGATGGACAGAGATTTCTGCGACCCTGGCCTTTAATAGACAGTGTTGCTCCGTCTCAGACGGACGTCTGGGTCACAATATTAATAGCGTTGGAAACTAAATCCAATACAGGCCCTCCATGAGGTAACGGATGTCATTGGATGAATTTATGTCAGCCACACATGTACTTGGAGGTTAGTTGCTTCTTCCTGGACCAGGGTCACGGCACGCGATCGGCAATCATGGGGGGGTTATGAAGTGTTGTTTTTCTAATTTGTATGATTTTTGTGTTCATTATAATGTCTGTCAAACGGATGTTTTCCTGTAGAATATGTACAACTGCATGCCCGAATGATCGCCATGTAATATACCTATATACAGGCAGATATCTGTTTTGCAAAAACTAATAAAGAACAATAAAAAAAGCAGAACCCTAGAGTGGGACAATATCTTGATAAAGAAGAAGAACAGAGAGTAATATGCCGTATGAGGAACGTGTGAGGATAAAGAATTAAGCGGACCAGTCAGAGTTTTCATCATTAATCTGACAGCTGCACACTGCAGTGTAAGGATTTGTATCAACTGGTGCCACTGAGTTAATAAGCATGGGGCGTGAGATGAATGAAGGGTTGGGTCAGGACATTTACAGAGGTGAGGACAGACGGGGAAAATCTTTTCAGGCTTGCACATTTCCAGAAAAAAATAACACGGGCATATCCAGAGGCTGTGTCACACAGATTGCACCCATTTAGCTTTGCGTTGCCTTATCTTGTTTCCGTATATTACAGTGTAGCCCTGCGTTTCCCTGAATTTTGGAACTTAAAAAAAAAAATACACGGATCATTTAGTGCCAATTTTTATTTTGCATTTGTCCAGATGTGAACGTCATTGTATGATGATGGCATCACCAGTGCAATCTACGTGACAGAAATACCAACATCTAATAGTAACAGTGCTTGCAGAATCTATTTGACCCACTTCTTCATTACAAATTGCTCTCGATTTTGGTTTATCACGGGTATGGCTTTAACCTAATTACCTCTGCCAATGATTTTTCAGCTCAGAAACAGAAGTTAGTTATGCAGCTGATAATTTGCTCGTGTTATTAGTTTGCTCCTGTCAAGAGATTTCTTGCAGGGCTTTAGAAAAAAACAGAACAGTTTATACATGTAGTTTATAGCACCTATATAAAAAAGTCCAGTTTTCTGTTGCAGTAGAAAAGTAGACACATTAGCAATTTATACAAAATCGGTTGTAATTTCTAAGAAGTTTAATTATACGCAGTAGCATTGATTCCTCATACAAACCAATTACAATAATCATGGAAGTGCACATTGGAAGCCTATTAGGCACCTCTCCACTCCCAGAATGAGTGGTTTTCAAGCAAGGGCCATGTTTTAACTATACTCTCACCAATGCTACTCTATTATAGTGTGCTGACTCAAAGTTGTTTCATCCACCGTACAAAAATATGAAAATCTATGCTGCAGACACATGGAATAAGAACTCAATTTCTAGGGTGAGTTCTAGCTGCACTGTGAAATTTGGACCAGATGTACTACTATCTGGTTGCTGAATACTGGTCACAAAGTGCAACCAATATTTTTGCGACCAGTAAAGATTTTTTAGAACCAACATTTCTACAAGTACATTGATTCTTAAAAAAAACTAATCGTACTGGGTCGCAATCTGACCTACCTCATGAATATTATTTAGGTAGGCTACAAATTGCGACTCACTATATTTGGATGCCATCACCGGTATGGTGGCCTGCTTGGCTGTGCAGACCACCATGTCTGTAAACGCCTTTCAATAAAGTAAACATTTTTTTTCAAATGCAGCCAGTTTTTCCTAAATGAAAAGGTACTGCATTGAAAAAGCTAAATTTACTTTTTGTTTGTTTGTTGAAGAGTTGAACTAAAAGTCAACAAACTTTTTTTTACATTCAGAAAGGGGACAGTGCCCAAGGGGACCCTTTTTCTTTCGCTAATACTTTACAACCTCCTTAAAATTGTCGGTAAAATATCAATGTTTTGCAACCAGAATACAAAAACATTCATACACTAGATTCTGATTTGGTATTTGGAAGGAACATAATCTGATATTTAATTACAACAATGCAATCCTATCTTTATTGGTTTTTTAAAGTAACACGTGAAATAGTGTAATGACATATGCTTTAGTGAAAAGGTATGGTGCAGAAACAAAGGAAAAATGCAATGCAGTAGGTAAGACTACTCCCATTGGTTGCTTCTCTGATTGTCATTTAACATTGTCCTGATAAAGGCCCTGGTCAAGTAAATCACAGGGGCTGAAATGTTGATTAGAGTTATACGTGAATTACGATACACCCAGACTATGACGTGATTTGTTATTCTTGGGCAGAATATTGCTACTGTATTGAATGTTGCTTTTGTTTCTGCACCTAGCCTTTTTGCTAAACCACTGCATTGTTGTCGTAAATCATGTGTTACTATGAATCACCCCCAAAGTGGCATTGCAATATTGTGATGATATATTTGATTTAGTTCTGGATACTTGTTTATGTTCCAAATTTGGTGACTTACCTTTGTCTTGTTTTTACTTATACCAGTAAAGGGCAAAATTGCTTGGCCCATCTTGTTTGAGTAAACCAAATTTGATTTCCCAGAAAACAATGTTATTTACCGAATGAACTACTTTTTGTTGCATTATTAACTACCCATGACCTTAGGGTTATTGGGCTTGCCCCGTTGTTTTGATTGATAAATTAAGGGTGATGTAGGAAAGATGTAGGACCGAATCTTCACTTGAAAATCTGTGTCCTCACACCCACCATCAGTGACAGAAATATGTTCCCACACCAGGTTTTCCCATCTGATCCAGTCTCTGCCTATGTTTGTGCAATCGGATATACGATCCACCTAGTGATAGACTAATCCACTCCAAGCAAGCCATTTTCAGAAATGACGTCCCTAGTCTTATAAAATGTTTTCCCGGAAGAAGTGATTCACCGAAAAAGGAAGTAACTGCTTTCACAGCGATATAGGCAGACACTGTTATGTTATGTTATGTTAAAAATATTTATACCGCGCTCGGTCACCAGACGGTTTCATGGCGCTCACAAACAATAACGGGGGGGCTGTCAACTGTCAACTTTCTATCACAGAAAAGTGGACTTGAACATCATACATTGAAGATCAGCTTTAGTGCTGGTGGGGCATGGTGCGACAATCTTTTTGGCGCCCCTCTAAATGATCCCCTCCTCTGCAAATTCGCTCACTACCACCCTCAAACAGTGCCCCTTATCTTTCCATAGCCCCTCTCTGACATACATTTCATTTATTTATAGAGCTACCTGTAGTTCACTCACACTTAGGGGCAAATTATCAATTCCCATAGAAACCCAGGTTAGACATCTAACCTAGGCTTCTATGGGAATTCACAAGGGCATATTATCAAGCCCATAATCGCCACTTTAGCTGCAGTTTCCTGCCGATAAAGCGCCGATAATTTTATCGCCCTGTCTTGATAATATGGCACACAGTTCTATAATCTGCATGGTACACGTTCTGTGCAGCAGGTAGATGAACCCTCTGTGCTACTTTAGGAGGAGTTAAAACTGCCACTAGACAAAAACTAGGATCTTTCTCCAGCAGGAAATTTAATCACCAGAGGCATCTTGACATTTTTATTGGTGCCTGATAAGTACTGAACACACAAGGAACCCTGTGGCGTGTTTTTAAACCTATAAGTTATTTTTACACACAGCACCCATCAAAGTCAGCACCAGGTGCAGCTGCACCGGTTGCACCAACATAAAGCTGGCCTTGCATGCATTGAAAGTAAGACTGTCAGTGCTAAATCGTCATCAGTGTCTAAGGATGAGATCTGAAAAACTACGCATCCTTCTTTCAGTTCAGATCATATTATGTGTTGTGCTTTGGCAATTTATCAGGAACCTGCATACATTTGCAGGAAATGCCTCAGTGATCAATTATCAGCAGGACAAGTTCCCGATCCTTCAAACAGATAAACATCATCTAAATGCGGCTTAATTACATTTAGGCTCTCAAGACAAGTTACCTGGAGTGATATACACACAGGGATTTCCCTCGGGGAAACTACAGGTTTTTGGTGGCTTCGGGGTTGGAAGTTTGGGGTCCTCAGCCTCTAGGCCCAATAATTCCATGTCTGGCGACAGAAGACCCAATAAATAATTCGGGGTCTGGAGACACTGGACTGCAGGAGCTGGTGTGCCTAGCCTGCACCCGACCTCAATCTTCAACTGGGGTGAGCAAAAAAGAGCCCTCCCAAGCAGAAGGGAATGGTTTTCTATCCTCCTGTTGCCCCAAACCCCAGACTATCACTCATAACTGAGAAAAAAAACCAGCACCTTTTACCACCTGTAAAATATTTTTTGGTGGTGGGGGGACTTGTAATCCCCGTTATCAAGCAGGGAGATACTGGTTAGTGCTGCTAAATCAGACCCTGGTATCTTCCTGTAAAGATAACAGGGCACTTTTCATGAAGGCCTTAATCCTGCGTATTTCTCAGCTAAAGCTACGCGAGGGAGAAAGACTGATCAAGGACTCTCCTATTGTTCGATTTACTTCAGCGTCCATGCAGGGGCCTAGCTTGATCAAACAGTTTGGGGGTGGAGGGGGAGCGAGCTTCATGATTTTGTCTGTGTGTATGTAAAAATCCTTGGTGAACTCCCCCTGGCATCTGACAAAACCTGGCTGAAAGCCCCTGCACCCAAATATTTTCCAGAAAATACATTTATTAGGGAGGGTGTAACACCCCAAACACCCCCTCTGAAGGTACGCCCCTGCATCCATGAAAACTTGCGTTTGATAGTGAAGTTTAAACATACATTTATTCGCTTTTTTCCTTTTTTTGTGGCGTTTTGTTTGATCATGCCTATATGCACTGCCCATCTGCTAAAAGGCTGGATTACAGTAATATTATTTCCTGTTTTTCTGTTGTACTTTAGCACTTTGCTCTAATGAAGCACTCAGAGGATTCCAAGAACAACTGCTAATGCATTTTCATGCAGAATCTTTTCAACCCTGTGCCATTTTGGCTTTTTGTTTGTTCGTAACACCGCATCTGAAGCTGCTATTTTGTTTTTACTGTCATTTTGTATCCTTTGATGCCATTGTGTTGCATGTATGTAATCATGGAATATATGCTTCCAGCATTTGAGATTTTTTTTTAAAGATTTGAGAAACATGTTTTTTGGTCATCTTGAACTTACTGGCGAAGTGTTATAAAGTTGCATTCTTTATGTTCCAGACAGAATAGTACTTTTAAACTTTTTCTCATGTGAGTTCAGAGATGGCGATGGCTTTTGACTTAAGAACCAAATGTAACAATGCATAAAATTAATTATACTATTAATTGATGCATTCTAAATTATATCTCTTTGACGGTAATGCATTTGGGTACTAATTTCCTTTAAAAGGCACCTTCTCGTGTTGCAAAACAATTTAGAAAGGAGGCCCAATTTAAACAATTGGACAGGATGTGTTCACAGTCAAGGTTTGACCCTCATTATTATAAATCTAGACATATGGCACTGTGAATTCAACTGTGCAAAGAGGATCTTCCACACACAAGAAATTACAAAACGTGTCACCATTCAATGAACTGGTACTTTTCTGCAATCATAGTCCATATTTTTGTTACTATCTTTATTTCCTTGGTCTACTCTATACCACTAAAGCCCTATGCAGTCTCGCAGGCCTTCGCACTCTTAGCTTTGTGCTCAAACTACCAGTTATTTGACAGACCTGTGCATATGGCGCACAGTCATCAGAGAACTAAAGTCAACTACGGTTTGAACTGGGGCTGTGCAGAAGTGCTCTTTGGGTGACCAGCCATTTGTTACCTAGGTTACTGTGAGTGGCAGGTGATTCAGGAGGTGGTATCAGGGATGCTGAAAGTCAGCTATTTATTTATTTATTTAATGAGATTTTATATAGCGCGAACATTACCCGAAGATGTCAGATCGCTTTACAAAAGAACCAGTTGTGTTAGATAAGGACTTTGGATTACATGAGTTACATAAGAGATATAAACAGAAAAATAAATTGTAAACGTACAAGTGGAGCGAACAGAGGAAAAAATTGCATATGTACAAGTTGTAGAGTCACTCAAGGAAGAGATACAAACAAATAAACTCTAAAATCACATAGGAATGGTAGTAAGTACAAAGCCCTACTACATATACTAGTGGTTGGAGTTCTATATACAAGTGGAGTGAAAGGAGGAAAAATTGCAAATGTACAAGTTGTAAAGTCACTCAAGGAAGAGATACAAACAAATAAACTCTAAAATCACATAGGAATGGTAGTAAGTACAAAGGTCTACTACCTATACTAGTCGTTGGAGTTATATATACAAGTGGAGTGAAAGGAGGAAATAATTGCAAATGTACAAGTTGTAGAGTCACTCAAGGAAGAGATACAAACATATAAGCTCTAAAATCACATATGAATGGTAGTAAGTACAAAGGTCTACAACATATACTAGTGGTTGGAGTTATATATACAAGTGGAGTGAAAGGAGGAAAAATTGCAAATGTACAAGTTGTAGAGTCACTTCAGGAAGAGATACAAACTCTAAAATCACAAATTTACAGAGCAGGAAATTCTTGCCATTGTCAGCCAGGTGTTCAGGTGGTGTTGCACTCAAGGGTGGTGGTCTTGGGTGACTGAATGCCTTTAGTCCAGAAACGCCTACGATTCAATTAAAACATGAATTTGCCCCACAGGCTAACATCTGGTGGTCTCACGACTTCCCAAATCATGTAGAGAGGGCGCCATGGCAGAGGCAGCTTGCCGAAAACGGGACCACAGGTAGGGGCTCCCCTCTAACGCTGAGATGGTGCTTGATCTAAGTTCCTGGGGCAAATAAACTGCTCTCTACGCGCCCTGCACTACTATTACATGAATGGTACCTGTTCTACATGTGGGAATGCTTGACTTGCTGCTCTCGGTCTGCATCTCTTCTGCATGAGGAGGAAGCTGTGACTTTGATGTTTACACCACCGACTGTAAGAAGTCTGTGTATATGTTGCTGGGCCTCTTGGTGGGCTTTGGTCACCACAGCAGCTTCCTTCACTACCTCGCCTTTTCAGCCTACTGCCATCATCAGCTCAGCATCAGCAATAATTTTGATATTAGTAATACTAAACGAGCATTGCTGTATTTTCTAGACTCTGCTGATGGAGACCAGGTCGTTTAATGGTCTAGCTTGGCAGAGCAGCTGTCATCAGAGAATTATATGAGTACCATTAGAGGTGCTCTGCCCACATGTTGAAAGCCTGGAGTGCATGTTTTGATTGGGCAATATTAGTGTGCTTCCACAAAAAATTGCTTGCTCTCCACCAGGTGTGACCATTTTGTTTATCCAGCTGGCTGAGCTTGAACTTTCAGGGGCACACACTGCAATGCTGTAAAAGTGTCTCAGATAACTAGACCATTTATGGTGTTTATCTTTCTCTGGCAGCAGCACAGATGGGAGGAGGGCAATCATTAACATACATGGATTTTTAGGTCTGGCATGACAGTGCAACTACCACCTGACCTTTTAACCTACACTAATATTATCCTACAGTTCTTTGCTTCCACACAAACACACATGCTATTTACTTTTAATGCTTCACATTCTTATACAGCATTCTTTTAAACCCAGGCCCCTTGTCATTGCCATAGTTTCTTTGGTGAGGGTATGAAGGTGGTTTTGTACATGCCCTTCAGGCTGTGATGCAACAGGCTAACTGGACAATCATTCGATAAGGATGTTCAGACCAGCCTCCCTCATCCCAGCAACTACTTGTGACGTTTTGGTGATACCCATGTTTTATTCTTGCATATTCATCATTACTTTTATTTTCTAACTACCTACACAGCGAACTGCTGTTTTTGAGTTGGGTGGTGCCCTCCAAATTGAACGAATACAAATAAATAAATAACAATATAGTCATTGACAGGCATCCTCTGCAGGTTAGGCCTCACCAAGAACTTACTGATGCTGGTCTCTGTAGCTGAACCTGTGGGCTGTGCTCCTTGTCATGACTCTACTTGCCAATGTCTCCAATAGATGCAGCTCTGCCTCTTAAGATGCTGGCTTATACCAAATGATGTGTGTTTAAATCTGTGTTCTGTTATTACCGCAGTGTGTTTACTATGTTCATGACATGAGTTGTCTCGCCCCATTGGGATCTACAGATCCTAGCCCAGACTCTTGCACAATAACTAAGGCCAAGATGCATCATGCCAAAATCCGCTCGCAAAGGGGCAGGTTCTCAGAATCTGCCCCTTTGCGACCGATATTTTTGCATTTGGGATGCATCATCCCAAATGCAAAAATCGCAATTTAAGAAATCGCAAAATTGCGATTACTTAAATTGCTATTGCATTTAAGGAATCTCAAATTGAGATTCCTTAAATGCAATGCATTAAAGTTAAAAATTTTGCGATTTCGCTAATAGGGTGCGCAAATTACCATGAAGTTGAACTTCATGGTAATTTGCAAAAACTTTGAAAAATGCACTTAAGTGCATTTTTCAAAGTTCCATTTTACACACAAACATGCCCTTAGGGCATGTGTGTGTGCAAGATGTACCCATATGCAGATTCCAGGGGTGCAACAGGGTGTCCTTTTGACACCCTGGCACCCTTGAAATTGCAAACACAATTTGCGATTCTCCAATTGAGAATCACAAATTGAGATTGTCTTCCCATTCATTCCTATGGGCCTCTAGGCTCATAGGAATGAATGAGGAGGTATTCCTTAATTGCGACTGGCAATTTGCGAGTCGTAATTAAGGAATTTTAAGAAATCGCAATTTTTTAAGCGAGATCTTTATGCATAGCATTTTGCTATTCCTTATTAGCGAATCCTTATTTTTCGCTAATAAGGAATCGCAAAATGGGTGCTTGATGCATTTGGGGCTAGGCTCTAGGTTGGTAGAGACTAAATTGATCAGGATGACAATCAGGGAGGATTACTGAGTGACAGCTGGCACTGGAAAGACTACATTCAGTATTTATCTGAATGAGTCTATATGCTTGGGGGTAAATGAAACTCTCACTGACAGGAGTGAGAGCTGGGCCTTCCATGGCAGTATGCTTGTTTGGGGTACACGTGCACAGAAACCAAATAATTCTCCTCTGTCTCCTCCCAAATTATCTTGTAATTGGCAGCACCCCAATATCTGTGCTTATTAAGCATCACTCCAGTCTCACTGCTAGTATTCACAGCAGTAAGCTCCGGCCTTTGGGATCCATGCACCGAGAAGCACCCAATGTATCAGCACCCTTAGGGGAATCACAATATGAGTTGCAGCAGCTACTGCAACACCATGATGAAAGTAATACTCACCAAGTATCTCATTCATTCCAACACTGCAGGCTGAGCATCACATCCATAGCAGCAAAGAGGCTGATGGGAACACTAATGGTACTGAGAGGACCTTCTGGTAAGCAACTTCTTGTCAGTACAAGCACCCACTGACAAGCACACTGATGCTCCTAACAAGATCCTTTGACGGTCACACAGATGGTAGTGACTGAGCAGCATGTGTAGCTGCCACGTAGCCCCCTGTCACATGTGACAAGTTCAGCAAGTATTTGCTTTTTAGCCTATACTTCTCGTACTTTGACCTATACTTGAAATCCTGAAAGGGAAACTACAAGACCTAGAATGCAATGGGCCATAAACTAAAAACAGCCAGGGCTGACTGAATTTGTGATACATAAAATGGGGCAACGTGGAAACTGTGAACAGCAAGTGAAGGGTGTCCTAATGTTTCAAGCAATACCTACGGAGCATCACTCTTATGTGCCGACATGTCTGCTATAAATCACATT
The DNA here is from genome assembly GCF_964261635.1 of Lissotriton helveticus. Lineage (NCBI taxonomy): Eukaryota > Metazoa > Chordata > Amphibia > Caudata > Salamandridae > Lissotriton > Lissotriton helveticus. The sequence continues at coordinate 1,893,438,763 of NC_136059.1, read as the reverse complement.
AATTGTATTAGCAACTAGCAGAATTGGGCCGAACGCCAAATCGGAGATGCAGCGCGCAATGTAATTCGTTTTATTGATTTATTTCTTTACTCAACTCTGTTTGGCCCAATTCCAGAGTTACTACCCCCATCCTGCCCCTCCCCTGCCCCAACCCGCGACCCACCCCACCGCCCCGTCGCACCCCTCCAGGAGCCGCCACGGGCTGCATGGTAGTAGGATGGAGTCTTGGCCAGGTCTACGGCTTTTTGGTAGGGGGTGCATTTCTGATAAGTGGACTTCATGAAAGAGAAGGGGTGGATTTCGTTAAGCATTTTTTTGATGAGTACTCACCTTTGCTTTCCAGTGTTGCACATGCTGCACTCCATTTACATGAACATCTCTTTTACTACTTCAGCACCTCTTGTTTAAGTGAGTACTCACACCAACTTAAGTTATATTGGTCTATGAACCACTGAAGTGGCATTCTCTTGTTAATAATGCTGGAGTGGGGCTTATAGTGGCTAGCATATAAAGTAGACATGTAAAGTGATACTGAAAGTCAGCTAACTTTCTGGTGTAATCTAGCATATGCATTCATGCTAATAAACACGCCTCCCATTTATTGGCTACAGCTGATACATTGAGCGTTTATGTGAAGTGGAGGCGATGGTTACTCAAATATATTGGGTCTGCAGTTTGTGATTGGAGAGTTTGTTTTCACTCCATTGATGACGTGCTATTGAACAGCTAATAGTGTATCAAAATTATACATTTCTGGCACAGTACAACTGGTTGCTTGATAATGCACTGTGAGGTAAAATGTGATGATGTATGGTTTGGTATTTTATGCATGTTATTTTGTACTGTCCATTCTCATTTGCGATGTGCTGGCTGCTGCTCACGCACTTCATTTTCAGCATGTAGTCTCGAAATCATCTCCAAAGTGAAATGAAGAGATTTCCAATGTTTTTGGATGTGGGGGGTAACTTTGAGTGTATGAGTTTTTATTCCAAGTTTTCGGGCGTTGGGACGGGGGTAAAACATGCTTTTAGAGTCGGAGTTTTTTTCTCAATTTTTTAGGATGTGGGGTAAACATACTTTCAGAGTATACGTTGTTTTCCATGTTTTGGGATGTGGGGGGTAAGCATTCTTTGAGAGTAGGAGTTTTTCCCCATGTTTTGGGATGTGCTGGTAAACATTCTTTGAGTGTAGGAGTTTTTTTCCGTTTCTTAGGATGTGGGGGTAAACATACTTTAGAGTATAAGTTGTTTTTCATGTTTTGGAATGTGTAAACTTTCTTTGAGAGTAGACGTTTTTTCCTCATTTTTTAGGCTGTGGGGATAAACATAATTTAAGAATAGGAGGTTTTTTTTGGCATGCGGGGGTAAACATACTCCGAGAGAAGGTATTTTCTGCAGATCACCCAGCCAGTATATTTTTTTCAGAATGGTTGAAATTAGTGACTGTTTTGTTGTGCTTTGAGGCAGTTTCACTTTTCATTTTTCACTGACACCGTGGACGCTGCGAGAACTGCTTGTCAGATGAGTGTTTACACCTTTATAACTGTAACAAATGAATGTATTGCATGGCAGTAGCTGTGTGGTTTTTGTATATTTATTTGAAAAAATGAAAAAGATTATACAAATAGGATAAGATGAATATTGATTTTGAGAGACGACATTCCTATGAACACACAGTAATAACATGACTCCCTTGGGCCCACTGAGACCTCCAGTTTCAGAAATCCAATCCTTGTGTGAAATGTTGGCTATTCATTTCTAGGATATTGTTACCAGTTCAGAAGCTGTGCAACAGCAGCCTCTAGGGAGCCATTACTCAAGGTGTGGCGAAGAGGCCTCCCACAGCAGAAGTGTCACGAAGCACTAGAAGAAAGACAGGCGTGCAGGAATAAAGGATTACAGAAAGTGCCTCTCACTCGACCTTGTTCTGCTTGTCTCCTTCACAGAACGTACTAGTTGTGTTCTTAAATAATATGTCTTCGTATTTTACAAAAAAAAAGAATGAGGATACGTTAGCCTCGCCAAAGCTCCTCGTCCTCTTTAGTTCACATCATTTTCCTGCCAAAATGATTTGATAAATAGATTTTTTGCCACAGTGGGAAATATACATCTGCAAAACGTTTCCTATACATATGTGTCAGAACACATTATTTAAACTAATGTATAAAGGCACAAAGTATTGTCCTGTTTTCCTGAGTTGTGTAAAAAAATGTTGCAATTTTTTATATATTGTTTGTTTTAATACCATGAAAAATAATAGTAGAAAACAATATCAGCTTAGACCCAAGGTTAAAAAAACACACTACAAAGAAAAACACGTTTTCAAGTTTTTAAGCATCAAGAAACATAACAGGATTAAGTCAAAGGGCAATAGTTAAGAAACAACCCATATATTGGCCTTAAATGCTTCAAACTACAAGGCAGAGAGCGCTAATCTGAAATTTCAGCTCTGACACTGTACTGGGGCACAACAAATACCAGTTATTGTGCCTGAAAGATAAAAAAAATGTATGTGTAGTGTTAATATATGCAATTTAAATACCAAATGCAACTGTGCTTTTATCCTTTTCAATTGCAAGTTCCTGCTCTTTACCATCACACCATTATTTCAGTATAACAACCGCACTACAACACAGACAACCGCATTCTATGAACGAGCCTGACTTTCTACGGGATTTTCCCCCGAAGTCAATTCTTTTTTATAAACATTGAGCTAAATAGAACATTTTACAGCATAATTTTCACATACTTGTGCCAAAAAATATTGGTTCTGAGCAGCACTTGTGAAATATTCCAATACTGTCATATAGCGCTGGTAAGTCTGACCTCCCCCTACGGTGTTAGGAGTTTGTCTGCTCCCCAAAAAGTTTAGAAAATGGTGGCAAAATTATGCATTTTCCAGCACAATGGGACATATTACCAACAACTAGCGATAGTTATCGCTATGTTGGCTTAGCGGCAATATTTTTATCGCCGAGCTGTGGCGATTTTTATCGCTTAGGAACCTTGCTATTACCAAGGTTTATCTCCTAAGCTATAAAAATCGGCCGAAATGCATGAATATCGCTGAAAAGTCAGCCATATTCATGCATTACCGAGCTAATGCTCTTAGCCATGTTATCCACCTACCATTGGATAACATGGCTAAGAACTGCTCAGGGGCAGGTGTTAGCTTTTGGAGATATTCGCGCTTAGCGCGAATATCTCCAAAAGTTGGTAATAGGAGATAGCGATGTTAGCGATGTTTCCAGTCGCTAACATCTTGGCACGCCCCCTTTGCATGTCATTATTGATAAATTTCACTGACATGCAAAGCGGGGCCCAAGATGGTCGCTATCTCCTACTAGCTGTCGCTAACTGGTGTTAGCAACAGCTAGGTAATAGGGAGATAATTTTATCTCCGCTTTCTTGGCTTTTAAAGCCAAAAAAGCGGAGATAAACCCCCTTGATAATATGCCCCAATGTCTTTAAAAATTCCTGAAAAGCCGTAAGCGACAAAGAAAATCCTGCACAATCCAAGGAGATTTTCGCACAAACATAATAGGATAGCATCTCCTTGGAAATGGCAGGGTGGAAATGGAAATGGAGAAACATGTGTAAAATTCACTCAATCTTAATCTCAGTCAGTAGAGAGCAGAACCAGACAGATTTCACAGACTCACACAGCAGTGATGTTGGTTCTGGATGCTTTCTTTTTTCCGACAGGAGACAGTTTATGTAAATTTTAAAAGGTTAGTGTCTCAGACAGCAAAAGTAATTATCAGTCAAATATGAGCATTGAATAGATTTTTCAATACTTGAGTTCAAGATGCGTGCTGTACAAGCTCCTCTTATGTTTGATTTCATAGACTATAATATTGCTCCATTTATAGCAAGAATCTAGTCCACGTTTAGGGTTTACTAGGCTATTGACTTGTCCACTTAGTTCACTAATGGCAGTCTCCCCCTCCCCCCAGCTGTGCGAACAACCCCGGGCCCTCCTGCCATTCAACACTCCATCACTCATGGACACCAATACCTTTGTGGTGTTAGAAAGGCTGCAGTTTATTCACATTTTAAGCTTGTACATAGATCATCATGATTGTCTTGGCATTTATATGTTCAGCTTTGTACAGCATACCTTTCACAAGGGAATCACAGTATAATCTTATCTTTATTGCATTTCAAACATACCCCGCATAGTCCTTAATGCTTTAGTTTGCAAAGCAAACCTTTTGACTGAGTGTCATGCATCACTGCTTGTCGGCTGTTGTGACAGCTCATCTCCGTGGATTCTGAAATGAAATGAAAGAAGTTCTTATAAAGCGCGATGGCTACCCTGAGGCGTCCTAGCGCTACGGACAAACGGCGAGAACAGAGGATGTTGGAAGCTGAAAATTAGTTAAAAAAGAAGGTTTTCAGGTATTTGCGAAAAGCGAGTAGGTTGGGTTCCACCCGCAGGTGGAGGGGAAGAGCATTCCATAGCTTGGCCGCGTTGAAGGAGAAGGAGCGGCCGCCATATCTTAACCTCAGTACTTTAGGAACAAGGGCAAGATGGGCTGTGGCAGATCGAAGGTCTGGAGGGCTGATAGGGAGAGATCAGGGAGTGACAGATGTCTGGGCCAGTTTTCCAGAGAACTCTGTGGGTGATACATAGGGCCTTGAATTGGATTCGCCCCTTGACTGGGAGCCAATGTAATTCCCTCAGACCCGGCCTAGAAGAATGTCGGTGAGGAATTTGAAGGAGAGTTCGAACAGCACAGTTTTGAATGATCTGAAGCCTATGGATAGTGGATTGAGGGACCCACAGATACAAGGCGTTCCCATAATCTAAGCGAGACAAGATTAAGCCTTGTACCATAATCTGTCGAGCTTGAAAAGGGAGCAGAGGAATGATTTTGCGTAGTAGTTTGAGAAGACCGTAGCAGGAGGTGGAAAGCACCACCGCCTGTTGGTTGAAATTGAGTGAGCTATCCTGCCAGATGCCTAGGCTTTTTATTGTACTTTTTGGAGGAGGGGGGGTCCAAGACATGGAGGCCACAATAGTTGTGCGTTAAATGAAGGAGCGTGACCCAAAAGCATCAGCTCTGTTTTTCTCCATTCATTTTCAGACAGGAGCGAGTCATCCAGTTAGCCACTTCCACAAGGCAACTGCTCAGATTGGGTTAAGGGGCGTTCGGCTGACTCAGAGTCACCATCAGCATAGAGTGTCATCATCATAAGTGATGATATTTATGCTGAAAGGATGGACAATCTCAGCTAGGGGGCTCATTTATACATTAAATAATGTAGGGTACAGGGAGGAGCCCTGAGGGACGCCACAGCCGAGCGCGAGACTGGGAGAGACATGGTCAGCTTCAAAGACCTGGAAGGTACGCTCTGTCAAGAAAGACCGGAACCATGTGATAGCATTTCCTGTGACACCTAAGGTGGTAAGTCGGTGTAGCAGAATTTCATGGTTTACCGTGTCAAACGTGGCGCTTAGGTCTAAAAGAATAGTTGCCGCAGTGCCTTCCTGATCCAAAATAAGTCTAGCCTCTTCCGTTACTGCAAGAAGAGCGGTCTCAGTACCATGTTTTGGGCGAAACCCGGTCTGAGAGGGGTCAAGTAGATTGTTGTTTTCCAAAAAGTCCACCAGTATTATGTTTATATGTTTCTCCAAAATCTTGCTCATCCAAGGCAGCAACGAGATTGGTCTTTAGTTGCTAGGGTTATTTTGGTAAAGAGTGGGCTTCTTTAATAAAGCCCTAACCATAGCCCGCTTCCATAGGAGGGGACAATGCAAGATGAGATGGAAGGATTGAACAAATTCAAGACAGTTGGAAGCATATTCTCTATAGCTGGACGCAGGGCTCGTGGGGGGCTGGGTCGAGTGGAGAGCCAGATTTGACCTTATACATAAGGGAGGTCAGTGTGCTAGGATCAAGGAGGGGAAAGGAATCCAAGGTGACTGCATGGATTGCTCCAGAACTGGTATCGGGCAACATAGCAAGGGTAGGCTGGGGAAGGAACTTTGAATTTTGTCTATGAAAAATTTTGCTAGATTGTTGCATCGGTTTTGGATATTCTCTTTCTTACCACAGCGGGCTGCAGCTCCTAGGCTTCTCTAGCTACCAAATGTCTGGCGTTTGTGGCCCCAGTGGCCATGCCTGTGCTGCAAGTGCAGTGTTCGCCCGCGATGTCCATTTCTTACCCCTTTGGTGTGCCCTCAAGTGCCCCTGCCATAAGGTATCCCAAGACCCTTGTTCAGGCAATTGTTCTTTATCTTCCTTTTTCCTGCCCTCCAGTGTTCCTGCTGTGAGGCATCCCAAGGAACTCCTTCGAGCAACTGTCCTTTATGTTGTTGTGTGTATATATGTTTTTTGTTAAACCTTGTAGCTACCCGCACTCAACTTCCTTGCTGCTGCGATGCTTGCATAACTGGAGTGGGTGGTATCTTCCACGGGAATGCAGACCACTTCCTGTGGTCTGTCTCCTTTGTCCACCTCTGTGGCCACACCCTCTTTCATGATTGGGGGGTTTCCACTGCAGCTGCCTGGGCCAAATGTCCGACCCCTTTCTTGGCATGCTGTTTTTGTGCCAACTGCTCCCGGGCCCTTTGGGAGCCGCCCATGAGTGGGGTTAGCTGCTGTCCCTCAAGTGTCAGATGCACCTCCCGGTCCTGTGTAACAACCCCCCAGCTGTGTGAGCATCTCTGGGCACTCCCACCTCCTAGTTCGGTGTAACTTGTCGCTGTGGTGGGAGGGAGAGCCATTAACATTTACACGTTCATGCTTAAAAACTATCACTTTTAATAAATGTCTGTCTATGCAGCGATATAATCAGATGTACTAAGGTGAAATGCTTCCACATGTAAAAGAAATACACTTTTTTGAATTATGAAAAATATATATTTTTAGGGGAAAATTGCTGAAATATCTAACATGAAATCATTTTCAATTAGTCAGAAACCACTGGGCTGTATTACAAATTGCCATTTGCATGTGTAATTTCAGCAAACATAGATTTACAAGTGCATGTGATTCGCAAAAGGTTAATTTACACCCATAAATTGTTTTCCACACGTGCTGTATTACCTCAGTATTGTGTAATCTTACATATTTGTAATTCTGACAGGGATGCCGACGTCCAAGGTGGTTGTGTTGTATTAAATATAGCATGTATAGAGCACTTCATTCCCCTGATCAAGGCCCCAGAGCACTTCTTAGTAGTGGAGCAAGAGGTTATTACATTTTGTAGTGCATGGTTGTTAGTGTGTGAATTTATTTGGTAAGTATTTTTTGTGTCTTGAACGCGGTTCAAAGGTGTGCTCCAATTGAGGCACTCAAAAATTCATGACTACGATTAAGCATGGAGCAAAGCAAAATGATGTAAGAGAGAAAGTCCTGTTTGCATATACTTATGTTACATGCCACCATCGGGGATTGGGTAAGAAGACATTCTAATATGTGTGTGAGTGTGGTTAGTTGGGTGTGGATTTGAGTCTGGTCTAATGAGAAGAATCGGAAAATTAGCATAGTAAGGGCTCGTTTTCTATGGGTAAACCTCGGAGCACAAAGGAACAAATGCTAGAATTTTCATATTGGCATCCCAAAAAGGTAACACAAGTCCAAGATATCACCCAGGAAGAAACAAAAAATTGAGACTTTGCTACGGAAACCACTAAATTATATCCAACCAGAGCGGATGCAACCTAGGGTTAAACAAAGATCAGAAAAGGTAAACAAAGAGTGGTATAGATGAGTCATACTGTAAGGCACAGCCTTCCAACATCCACTGTTGTTGGAACCCAGTGACACTTCTTCCCACCTTCACCTATAAAGAGTCTACCTGGGGATAGTAAAACATGTCACATGACATGACCTAGAACTGCGTAGGGCCTGGGAAAACAAAAGGGGGGAAAGGACTAGAACTTGTAAGTGGAAAACACAAAGAAACAAACCTATACACATCACAGCTGAGGCTGTCCTCAGTCTTCTCCACAAAGTGTAAACAGTATTGTGTAGCTTAAAGAACACATTGAATTGAATTGAATTGAATATTGATTTTGATTTTTAAGAATTTAAGATTTTCAGATCTTTGACGGGGAAATAGTGTCAGCCAGCAAACCACTGAGCTGTGGGGTGCCGCAGGGCTCTTCTTTAAGCCCTGCGTTGTTCAACATATACATGAAACCACTGGCTGGGGTCGTCGAACCGCACGGTATTAAAATCATATCGTATGCCGACGATACCCAGCTAGTGTTTTCTCTGGCTCAAGAGGGCAACAGGCAAACCTCGGAAGGCCTGATGAAATGTCTAGAGGATGTCAAGGAGTGGATGACATCCTCCTCTCTAAACCTCAATGGAGACAAAACTGAGCTCATGCTCATGGGCCCAGTATCACCAGTGCCACTCATCTCCCTATGGCCTTCCTGTCTGGGCACCCCTCCTACCCCTAAGGAAAGTATAAAAAGCCTAGGAGTATGGCTGGACAAAAGTCTCTCTTTCACCACTCAGGCCACTAAGCTATCTGCCACATGTTTTGGCCTATTCAGAACACTGAGGAAGGTTCTACCCCTTCTGCCAATGGAAGCCAAACAAGTGGCAGTACAAGGCTTGATTCAGTCCCGGCTAGATTCGAACAACGCCCTATACGTGGGAGCCCCTGAGATGACCTTACGAAAGTTGCAGGTGGTACAGAACTGTGCAGCCCGTACCTTGCTACAGATCCCACGCACTCAGTCAGCCAGACCCGGATTAAAAAGCTTGCATTGGCTGCCAGTGAGGCAGAGAGTGGCATTCAAGGCACTATGCATTGCCCATCGGGCCTTCTGGAAGACAGGCCCAGCAATCAATGACAACTTAGTCACCCGCTACCACCCAAGTAGAAATCTTCGCTCTGCGGAGGCTTTCTTGGCTGTGGTACCAAAAGTTAGGAGAGCTAGGACCGGAGGCAGGATGTTCTCTCTGAACTCCTCGAAATTGTGGAACTCACTTCCTTTACAACTCCGGTCCAACTCGAACCTGCTCTCCTTCCGCACACAACTGAAGACTCTTCTGCTTACAAGGTCCACCGAGTTCTAACCTCTTCGGAACCGCCCAGCTCTGTCTACATGCGCAGCGCTTGGACGCCCATTGGGCAGCAATCGCGCTATATAAATCAATATTCAATTCAATTCAATTCAATTCAATACAATTTTATAGTGCGCTAGCACACCCATGCTACCAAAACCACAAATTGTATATGTGCGATAGACACAGCATGGAGTGACCACCCATTATCCTCTGTCACTCCGAGAATCAGGAGTTCTATGACAAAGGGCCACAGAAGAGATGGAACGGGGAGTTCCTGCTGTTGGAATTAGGGCCCTCACAGGGAGCCTGTCCGGTATTGCAGCACAGACCTGACGGGGAGCATGCCCAAGATGAAGCATGATACCCAGCCGGCTGCGTGAGGGCCCTAATTCCAACAGCATGAACTCCCCGTTCCCTCTGTAATCAGTAAGGACTTATGAGCACCTTGTCGACCTGTCCCATGACCCAGTTAGGAACTGCATACCTCACTGAATTGATTATATTTAGGCATGTATGCTGGGCCTCAGAAAAAAGCCCACACTCCCTGTCTTTGCGTTGCTGCCCACATGATTAGCCCTGTGAACTTGTCTCTGGCCTGCCACTGCAGCGTCTGTGTGTGCAGTTTTAAACTGCCATTTCGACCTGGCAAGTGCACCCACTTGTCAGGCCCAAACCTTCCCTTTTATTACACATAAGTCACCTCAAAGGTAGGCCCAAGGCAACCCAATGGACAAGGTGCAGTGTATTTAAAAAGTAGAACATGTGCTGGTGTTTTTTACATGTCCTAATAGTGAAATACTGGAAAATTAATTATCTCTCCCATAGAGTAACATGTGGATTCCCTTGAAATATCTTTTACGTGTAATTTACCATTGGGAGCATATAGATATTTGTAGTTTAGGGTCTCTGAACTCTCAATTTAAAAATACATATTTTGGAGGAGCTTAGCGCGCATCCAAGATGGTCACGTGAGCACAGAGCTCCCGAGACCCTCGCCGCCTCCCGCATATATCCTGCCTCTAATCCTGCCACAGATGACGGGTTATTGAAGATATGGCCCTGCTGACCTAAATGGTCTTTTTCGAATTTGATTTGGATACCGGGAACCGGACTTACTCCGTTTGAAAAGTTGACGGCCTACACCGGGGATCAGCCTGGGACTCTGGTCCCCGAAGTACCCGGGTGGTAATTGAACAACAACGGCCAGTGGAGGTTGTCTTGTGCCCTCGAGGTACTTTCGGTTTCGTTTTTGGAGACTCTGGGCTGAACCCAGTCTCCATCTCGCTTCAGTCGCCCAAGGTCTGCACTTGGCTTGTACGCCGGCCCGCCATTCTTCGTGTTTTAGACTTTTCTGAGATTGACCTGAAGAGACGCCATTCATACCAGGTCTCAAAGGGCCCTCAGGGACACGTCGCACACTATGGCGGGCAAGCCTGAAAGCGATAAGCGGATGACCAAGGTCACGCACCGAGGGGGTGCCACTCAATCGAACATCATGGACCGCTACACCCGTCCTAAAGGATCCCCCAGTGGTGCGGGCAAAACACCGGACGAGACCGGAGATGGTTCTGCGTCGACGGAGGAGCTGACCTTGCGAGACATCATGAGCGCCATTGCAGGGATTAAGACTTCCATGGGCCAGCAGTATGAGACGCTGGCCTTGAAGTTGGACACGGTGGCGATCGACGTTAACTTGATCAGGACCAACCTGGCAAAGACCAATGAACGGGTCAAATCTTTGGACATCAAGACCGCCAGTCTTACAATCGACATGTCTGATCTTCAAACCGAGGTCCGTAATCTACGCTCCACTAACGACTTGTTCGCCCGCCGGCTGGAAGACTCCGAGAGTCGTTCAAGGCGCAACAATATCCGCATTATTGGGGTTCCGGAGAAGTCCTCTGAGATGACCACAGATCTCCTCGTGGAGGACTTGATACTGAACCATCTGGCCTCCAAAGGCCTCAGTAACTTTTTTGCAGTTGAGCGCGCCCACCGTGTTCCGGGTGGTGCTCATAAGCTAGGCACTCCGCCAAGACCCATAATAGCTAGGATTTTCAACTTCAGGGACAGGGACGCCATTCTACAGGCATCGCGAACTGAAGGTCCCACGAAATTTGAAAATGTCACCATCAGCTTTTACCCAGACTTTACCCAAACAGTTCAGAAGCAGAGAATGGGATTTATGGGGGTCAAGCGGAGGATGCGAGACATGGGAGTGAAGTATTCTATGCTCTTTCCTGCCCGACTTCGAGTCGAACACAACGAACGAACACTTTTCTTTCATCGGCCTGAGGTCGTCAGTGACTGGCTAGACGCTTTACCAACACGTCGGGATCGCCCGGATTATTCGGAGGGCGCAGAAAGTGGCCTGCAGGAACAGGAGTGAGAGGTGACGACCGGCACACAAAGTGAATGGACTTCGCAGCAGCGGTTTGATGACTTTCTATGTTCATACATATGTTTCTGAGCCCGGAGGTGGCGGGGGTACGGAACTCTTCCTCCTTCTGGGGTTTTCTTCTTTTTGTAGACTAGTTTCTTGTGAGGGCGACAGGCACACTGCAAGTTAGGGGGCTCTTTGGCCTAGCGCAGGGGTGCAGGGTGGGGGGCTATGTTCTAGGGGTTTTCTGGGGGGTGGGATGGGGAACTTTGTTTGGTTTTGTTGGGTTTAGAGGCAATGTTTTACAATTTACTCTGATTCTGCTATCCGCTTCGCTGGAGGGGGGAGTCGATCTTTACTGTTTGGATGGGGGTAGAGGGCTGAGGGTTATCAGTTGGAATGTCAATGGCCTGGGGGATAGGATCAAACGGGGTATAGTGTCGCAGTTCCTGAAACGTCTTTCCCCTGATGTAGTGTTGTTACAGGAAACGCATTTGATTGGGAATACATGTCACGCAATGAATCGCCGAGGGTATCGTCTGGTCGCCCACTCCGGATTCACCTCTGGGTCGAGAGGGGCGGGGATTCTAGTCAGAAACTCCCTCCCCCTGGCAATAGACGGGACCACTCTAGATGATAGAGGTAGATATGCTGTAGTCACAGGCAGATGGGAGGGGAAGACGATCTCTATACTTTCTGTCTATGTCCCACCTGGCTTACAAACTACGACATTTGCTGACCTAGGGGAGATTGTACTGGGACTCCCAGAGGGTATTCTAATTGTGGGCGGAGACTTTAACTCGGTGGTCTGTGGTAAAGAGGATCGTAGCCCCCCTAGAGACCTCGCGAGATCGCAGTCTTGGTTGTGTAACTTCTTGGAGACACTGGGTCTTGTAGATTGCTGGAGGTTGATGCACCCTGGACAGGCACAGTACACCTTTCACTCTGGAGCACACGGGAGCCTTGCCAGACTTGACTACATACTTGTGCCGGCGGCGCAGGCTGTCTCGGTGAGGGAGGTTAGACACTTGGCCAGGGGCATATCCGATCACTCTCCAGTATGGCTCTCCCTTGATGCTCAGTTTGGGGCGGAGGGTCGAATGGCCCCGATTAATCCCTGGCACTTTCGTAATCCTAAAACCAGGGCGGGTGTGGTCAAGTCCATTGATCAGTACTTTATTGAGAATGTGGGGTCTGTATCCTCCTCCGTTTCATTGTGGGAGGCCTTCAAGACTGTGGTCCGTGGTCAAGCCCTCTCTCTGATTGCTGATGCTAAGAAAAGGAAGAATGAGGAGGTAGAAAGACTGGAAGCTGAACTCAGTGACTTGGAGAGAGAGTTGGAGTCTGGCGCTACACAAGGAAAACGGCATGCTTTGCACCTTAAACAATCGGATTACCGAGCTCTGGTGACAGACGCTGCCAAGGCTATGAGCTGGGAGCAGCGGGGACGGCTGTATGATGTGGGGGATAAAGCGGGGAAGTTGATTGCTTGGCTGGATAAGAAAGAGAGGGTGAGTCGTGTTGTGCCTGTGGTAGAAAATGCTGATGGAGTGCGAGTGGTTGACCCAGTGGAAATTGTGGAGAGTTTTGCGTGTCACTTTCAGAGAGTGTATGCACCAGTCTCAGACAGACCGGAGGAGGACTCGCATCTGTTGCTTAGGGATATCGCCTTGCCCTGTCTGTCCGATTCGGACAAAGAGCTCATGGGGTCGGAATTTTCCAATGATGAAGTGGCGCTCGCTATCCGCTCCATCCGCTCGGGTAAGGCCATGGGCCCGAATGGTATCCCCATCGAGCTGTACAAGTTACGCCCGGACAAAATGGCGCCTTATCTTCGCGAGATGTTCCTGGAGTCGCGCGATGTTGGATCACTCCCCCGAGACCAGCGACTCGCGTCCATTTTTGTGATCCACAAAGAGGGTAAACCCCGGGATTCATGTGCCTCGTACAGATCGATACCTGCAAACACAACAATGATGGACAGAATGTGGATCAATGTCACACATTCACCCCAGTCCAAAGATCTGGGCCCAAATCCATCGTTTTTCCACTCCACACCACCCTGGGTTAGACAATGGCGATATGCAAATCAGCGCTGACCCTGTGCCCCATGGGAACAGTCCAGTCCGAACTACAAAAGCCATGTCCTTCCCAGAACGGAAACAAGCATCCGAGGACCGGCCCGGTTTCGAGGTAACACCTCTCATCAGCCCGGCTAGCTTGATTCCAGTGGTGTGGAGTGCCTGGGACTCACGTCTGAGCATCCCCAGTACACTTAGAGCGGTACCTGCAAACACAACAATGATGGACAGAATGTGGATCAATGTCACACATTCACCCCAGTCCAAAGATCTGGGCCCAAATCCATCGTTTTTCCACTCCACACCACCCTGGGTTAGACAATGGCGATATGCAAATCAGCGCTGACCCTGTGCCCCATGGGAACAGTCCAGTCCGAACTACAAAAGCCATGTCCTTCCCAGAACGGAAACAAGCATCCGAGGACCGGCCCGGTTTCGAGGTAACACCTCTCATCAGCCCGGCTAGCTTGATTCCAGTGGTGTGGAGTGCCTGGGACTCACGTCTGAGCATCCCCAGTACACTTAGAGCGGTACCTGCAAACACAACAATGATGGACAGAATGTGGATCAATGTCACACATTCACCCCAGTCCAAAGATCTGGGCCCAAATCCATTGTTTTTCCACTCCACACCACCCTGGGTTAGACAATGGCGATATGCAAATCAGCGCTGACCCTGTGCCCCATGGGAACAGTCCAGTCCGAACTACAAAAGCCATGTCCTTCCCAGAACGGAAACAAGCATCCGAGGACCGGCCCGGTTTCGAGGTAACACCTCTCATCAGCCCGGCTAGCTTGATTCCAGTGGTGTGGAGTGCCTGGGACTCACGTCTGAGCATCCCCAGTACACTTAGAGCGGTACCTGCAAACACAACAATGATGGACAGAATGTGGATCAATGTCACACATTCACCCCAGTCCAAAGATCTGGGCCCAAATCCATCGTTTTTCCACTCCACACCACCCTGGGTTAGACAATGGCGATATGCAAATCAGCGCTGACCCTGTGCCCCATGGGAACAGTCCAGTCCGAACTACAAAAGCCATGTCCTTCCCAGAACGGAAACAAGCATCCGAGGACCGGCCCGGTTTCGAGGTAACACCTCTCATCAGCCCGGCTAGCTTGATTCCAGTGGTGTGGAGTGCCTGGGACTCACGTCTGAGCATCCCCAGTACACTTAGAGCGGTACCTGCAAACACAACAATGATGGACAGAATGTGGATCAATGTCACACATTCACCCCAGTCCAAAGATCTGGGCCCAAATCCATCGTTTTTCCACTCCACACCACCCTGGGTTAGACAATGGCGATATGCAAATCAGCGCTGACCCTGTGCCCCATGGGAACAGTCCAGTCCGAACTACAAAAGCCATGTCCTTCCCAGAACGGAAACAAGCATCCGAGGACCGGACCGGTTTCGAGGTAACACCTCTCATCAGCCCGGCTAGCTTGATTCCAGTGGTGTGGAGTGCCTGGGACTCACGTCTGAGCATCCCCAGTACACTTAGAGCGGTACCTGCAAACACAACAATGATGGACAGAATGTGGATCAATGTCACACATTCACCCCAGTCCGGAGTGCCTGGGACTCACGTCTGAGCACTGGGGATGCTCAGACGTGAGTCCCAGGCACTCCACACCACTGGAATCAAGCTAGCCGGGCTGATGAGAGGTGTTACCTCGAAACCGGGCCGGTCCTCGGATGCTTGTTTCCGTTCTGGGAAGGACATGGCTTTTGTAGTTCGGACTGGACTGTTCCCATGGGGCACAGGGTCAGCGCTGATTTGCATATCGCCATTGTCTAACCCAGGGTGGTGTGCAGTGGAAAAACGATGGATTTGGGCCCAGATCTTTGGACTGGGGTGAATGTGTGACATTGATCCACATTCTGTCCATCATTGTTGTGTTTGCAGGTACCGCTCTAAGTGTACTGGGGATGCTCAGACGTGAGTCCCAGGCACTCCACACCACTGGAATCAAGCTACCTGGGCTGATGAGAGGTGTTACCTCGAAACCGGGCCGGTCCTCGGATGCTTGTTTCCGTTCTGGGAAGGACATGGCTTTTGTAGTTCGGACTGGACTGTTCCCATGGGGCACAGGGTCAGCGCTGATTTGCATATCGCCATTGTCTAACCCAGGGTGGTGTGGAGTGGAAAAACGATGGATTTGGGCCCAGATCTTTGGACTGGGGTGAATGTGTGACATTGATCCACATTCTGTCCATCATTGTTGTGTTTGCAGGTACCGCTCTAAGTGTACTGGGGATGCTCAGACGTGAGTCCCAGGCACTCCACACCACTGGAATCAAGCTAGCCGGGCTGATGAGAGGTGTTACCTCGAAACCGGGCCGGTCCTCGGATGCTTGTTTCCGTTCTGGGAAGGACATGGCTTTTGTAGTTTGGACTGGACTGTTCCCATGGGGCACAGGGTCAGCGCTGATTTGCATATCGCCATTGTCTAACCCAGGGTGGTGTGGAGTGGAAAAACGATGGATTTGGGCCCAGATCTTTGGACTGGGGTGAATGTGTGACATTGATCCACATTCTGTCCATCATTGTTGTGTTTGCAGGTATCGTATAGATCGATATCACTTTTAAACGCCGAACCCAAAATCTTGGCAAAACTATTGGCTAATCGGCTGATAAAGGTGATCGGCGACTTGATACACCCGGATCAGTATGGATTTATTCCGCATCGCAACACCGCGCTCAACTTGCGTCGTCTTCATGGCGTCCTGGCGAGGGCGGGGTCCTTATGTGAACCGGCCGTCTTGGTGTCCTTGGATGCCACGATGGCCTTTGACACCGTGGAGTGGCCGTATTTGTGGGACGCCCTCGCGAAGTTTGGGTTCGGCCCCGGGTTCATTGGTTGGGTTAGACTTCTGTATGAGGAGCCGCTCGCCCAGGTCGTGGTTAACGGTAGGGTCTCGAGGTCCTTTGTGCTCGGGAGGGGTACACGGCAGGGATGCCCATTATCTCCTTTGCTGTTTGCGCTTGCCCTGGAACCCCTGGCTGCTTGGCTACGGTGGGAACCGTCACTTAAGGGAATCAGGTGGAACCCTGACTTTGAAGATCGCATATCGCTATATGCGGACGATATTTTGCTGTACCTCACTTCCCCACGGAAATCGCTGGGAGTGCTGTTTGATGTCCTCAGCTCGTTCGGCAAAAACTCCGGCCTGGTGATTAATTGGGCTAAATCTAGCGTCTATGCACTCACTGGTGATGTGCCCCTTCAACCACGCACGTGCCCGATACAGATAACGCAGACCGGATTTAAATATTTAGGGATTTTTATATCACTAGACTCCGCGGTATGATATGAACGCAACCTACTCCCCCCGCTGCTCCGGCTTAAATCTGATGTGGCGGCCTGGAGTGGCCTGCCGTTGTCCCCGCTCAGAAGTGCAGCCCTTTTTAAGATGATGTCCCTGCCCCGATTCCTATACGCCCTTCAGAATACACTCGATCTCGTACCAGCTCGATACTTCCGCGAAATAGAGAGTCTGCAGAGGCAATTAGTTTGGGGCGGGCGTCCTTGTATCGCCTTAGCAAAATTGACTCTGCCTTGGTACGACGGGGGCATTGCATTGCCGGACATCAGGCGCTACTATTGGGCGTCCCAATTGAGTGCAATCAACCATGCCATGTATGGCCCAACGCCAAATCCCACGTTTGAAATGGATAAATGGCAGTTACCAGGAGGGAATTACAACAGGGCACTATATTCTAAATCGGCTTGCAAGGTACTGTCAGGGCCCACCGGGGTGGCCGTGTGGGTGTGGAGAAGTGCAAACGCAGCCATGGGATGGTCAGACAGATTGACCAGGGCGACTCCGCTCTACGCGGCGGAGAGACTGGGTAGCCTATGGACGACTAAGGGCTTCGAGAAGTGGGACCTTATCGGTATCAGTACTGTTGGGGATCTATGGGTCAAAGATAGGATCAAGACCTTCGAGGAGTTGCAGTTGGAATATGCACTTAGTAATAGGGAGCATTTTCGCTATATGCAGATCCGACACGCGCTCCATTCGGTCTTCCCGACCGGAACTGTCATTCCGGAATCCTCCCCCCTCGAAGATAGGGTGCTTGATGGCCATGTTCCAGATAGCACCATATCTCTAATATACAAAAAGCTGATTAACGACCAAACGGATCTGCTCCTGCAGCTCCGTGAGGCGTGGACCGGCGATGGACTGGAACTGGACGATGAAGATTGGCAGGCAGCGGTATCCTCCCCGAAAGAGGTCGCGATCCCGGCTCGTCTCCGGCTGGTGCAACTAAAGATCCTACACCGTATCTATGTAACTGGTCCCCGTCTGATTCGTATGGGTCTCTCTGCGGATGGAGTGTGTAGGCGTGGCTGTGGTGCGCTGGGTACCTTCCTACATATCATATGGGAATGCCCGGCTGTGGCTATGTTCTGGAACCGTGTGCATGTGATTATGGAAGAAGTCACAGGAGTTGCTTTGCTACCTGAGGCCCGCCGTTGTCTGCTGAATGTATGGGAGCCGAATGACTACACTGTGGCACAGACACAATGGGCTACTCTTGGAAACATGGTGGCTAAAAGACACATAGCACAGCTATGGGGGTCTCAGAGGGCACCTACGACTTCAGCATGGGAAGACAATATGGACTGGTGCATGTTCAGGGAAAAAACTGTATATGTTGCACGTGGTAAACCCAAGAAGTGGGGTAGAGTCTGGAACCAATGGAATTCGTATCGTGGGGAGATTTGTGCTCCCCCGTTTGTAGAGGTCCCAGTGACACCACAATCCCCATGACCTGACGTTCCTAAATTGTACAGATTTTTGTACTACATGTTCGATTGCCCTGGCCCTCCCCACTTTTCATTTCATCCTTATACACTGTATATCTGTTTAATATGACTCCCCCCCCATGAGATGGACGTACGCTGCATTGCCTCTTGTTTAGTTTGTTATTGTCGTTTTTATGTTTATATAAATATTTAAAATAGTAAAACCTTCATCTTCTCCTACGCCACTATTCTGCTCCGTCGACACAATATGTTTAATCGCTGCCGGGCCCCCGGGCTGTCGGCTGAAAGCTGTGTAAATATGCAATGTCAACTGTTTTCTATTGTTTTAGCGATGGCCGGCCCCAGTGGTTGTAGGCCCGCAAATGTAACACTGCAATTGAAATAAAGGTTTTCCCCCCAAAAAAATATACATATTTTGATTAAGTTGGATTTCAAACTGTGTGTTTGAAAATGTAACTTTGGCATTTTCCTGTTTAACCATTCAGTGCCTCTGCCTGTCTGTAGAATACATTTCTGGGATGGCTGACAGTTGGGCTCTTGTGCATTCACTTTAGACAATCACACCAAGAAAGTTGAAGTGTGCCTTGCATATCCTTATGGGCCATCACAAGGCTGGTGACCCTTCCTGAGCTAGTGCTGGGAGAAATTGTCATCGACTCCTAAATAGAGCTGTGCCTTTCCTCACACATAGCTGTCTCCACCCTCCTGTAGTGGGTCTGGAGCCAGGTCAGGAAAAGGCAGGATCTTGTGCACTACAAAGACTTTTCTTTGAAGTTTGCCTACTTCAAATGCAGAAAAGGGTATACGTTTTGGACCTCTGACACTCCAAAATTAGAACACCTCTGGACTTGGGACATTCAGCCAGCAAGTAGGGCAGTGTTGCTGTCAAAAGGGGCTACCACTTTACTGTTTGCTTTGTTGTGTTGGCCTGCTGCTTCTGTTTTGGGCAGTGAAAGGACTGGACTTTGGTTTCTGCATCCTGCCTTACAAGTTTCTCCAATGGGTTGAGTTGAGCTTGCCACCTGTTGGAAGTCTCAGAGATATCAAAGACATCATCCACATCTTGTTACCAGCACTTGGACTCGCCTACTGTGAGTCCTGCATTGCCAAGTGGTGACAAAACCAGTCCTGGGCCATTGGAACTGAGTGGTTGTGTTGTAACATTCAGAAAAGCAAACCCAACAACATCCCAAACACTGCTGCCTGTACTGAAGCCATGGTCACTTCTTGTGAGTAGCACGATGCATCAACCACAATGACAGCGTAGCCCCAGCCTGACTGATGACATTGCTTCACACCATCATCGACGCCACTGCCAGCACCGAAGCCGATAGCACCCCTTGTGAAGAGCATGATGCATCGCCTTGATGCAGGAGCGGCTGGTGTCAGAAAAACGTTCTGAGGCAGGGTAGCACGTTCGAAGGGCATACAGATGATGACACCAGCACATGGAAAATAAAGTAACTTGCCTTCTGCATTGTCGCTCTTCTGCACCTCTACAGCACAGGGTAGGCTCCCAGACACCTCTACAGCCAATCCAGACGTTGCTCTCACGCTGCTGGCAGCATGAGAGAAGTGCCGGGATTGGCCTGAGTGCCCTGGATTTGTGCTCCCAAGGGTACTGGGAGCCTGTGACTACTGTCTCCAACTCTGCAAGGCAGCTCAAGTTGGAGACATCTCAGTGCGCATGTCGGTTTGGCCCTAGGACATCCAGCCAAACCCACATGTGCACCATACAGCAGTGCCCACTACTCCTCCTATGCTGTCATCACAATGGCCCTGTCCCTAGACTCGGCCCTTTGAAGTAACATAAAATGATAATAAGCCTGCATCTGTGCTGGCAGGAGAGGCGACGCTCCTCTGCCTTAACGGAGGAGCAGCTGCTGTCTCGACAGCATTGCAGCCTCTGGTGTACCGATGACAGAGCCATTGACTCTGACCTTGTCTCCGACGCCACTGCCGGCAACACACAAAGCTGCTGACGAAATGACGCGTGTTTCTTTACCAGATCATGAAAATCACTCGAGTGACGATAATCAATCGACGGGAGGAAGTCATTTCCAGAATAATTTTGAGGCTCCAACCGGCTGGTGGAGGTGTATCTGGTTTTAATTTTAAACCCATGTTTGACTAGGAGGCATTTGATAATTTGCAGAGGCACTAAAGAATCTGCTTTTTGGCTGCCCATCCCCCCTCCTGTCCTGAAGAAGACCCACCTTGACACATTTCACTTTTGCGGAACTTACAGGGTCGAAACGTCGACGTACTTCATATGTCTACACATCGCTCATGATCACGGTCTTATTTGTCATTGCATCCTGAAGCATATGTGCTTAAATAACAAGGACATACGAAAAAATCATTCTTTCTCCCCTCCTTTTTATTGCACGCTTAATTGTTTCTGTATATAGTGCACTGTCTTTATCACCAACTACCATATGTCACTTTTTCACCTCAGTCACATATTTCATATTGCAATTGAAATTGTAAATTGCGACAGCCATAATATTTAGATTTTTTCTGAATATACTATTGAATTCTAATGTTGGTGTGTGTTATATATTTCTTCTTCCTTTGCAAATCATTGATATGTGTTATAAGTAAGCTGTAGCTACTTGCCCTAAGCAATTGAAAACCCAGACAGAACCATTTTTTACTTTAATACATATACCCAGGTTCTTAGGGACACCGGGTCTCCCATTACATTTACCAATGCAACATGACTGAGGGCACCGATTGTGAAGAGCACAACATATCGCCCCATCTCACATCACAGCCCTGGGTCTACTGATGACAGTGCTTCAGCTCCAACAATGCACCAATGCCTGAACCAAAGTCGTAGTCACTGCCCTTGAAGAGCACAATGCGTCAACTGCGACAATATCGCGGCCTCGGCCCTGCCAACGTAAATGCTCCTGACATCGGCATTGCGGAGCTTGATCCCATCACAGATGCAACTCCAAGGCCTCAACGAATTCTGTCTGACTTTTCAGAACCGACGCCCAGCTACGCCGGCTATGCCTCATCTTTGGATGGTCCCAGAGGCCACTTCACTAACAATGGTACTGTTTTGTGGGTCTGTCCGACACCGTATCACTGGACTGTTAAATTTGTGTTGTTCACAATGCTGCAAAATCCTTGTTGGCTCTATCGACTTTAAGGAACTGTCTTTTTATGTTTATTCTTGCAAAATTCATATCTTTACTTTCGTATGTTGGATTTTTATCATTGTGGTTTTGTTATGCTCAGATAAATATTGGCTAGTTTTCTAAACTGGTCTGTGTAGTGTTTTCACTGTGTTACTGAGAGTGTGTGTACAAATACCTTACACATTGCCTCTGAGAAAAGCCTGACTGCTTGTGCCAAGCTACCAAGGGGGTGAGCTGGGATTATCTTAGCGGTGCAATCCCTTTACCCTGAGAGTCCCTACTTGGACAGGGTGCTTACCGACTACCAACTACAGACCCCTTTTCTAACAGTTGTCAAATGGAGTTAATCTGACATACATACAAACCTGATTGAACAATTGAATTTGTCAAGAAAAAGAAAAGAGAAAAACAGATGTACACAACGAGACTTAACCAAAACACTTATATCGTTGGGTGCTGCAAGAACCGAAAACCCAGCATACATTAATCATGTACATTCAATCAGAAATCCATTACCATAGATTAATGCATATAAGAGTCCACTCTCATATTAAATATAATAAATTCTTTGTGTAAATCTATCAATCCAGGGCTTCAATCTTTATCATAAGAGAAGTGACACAACATCAATGTTTCTGTCTCTGGTGAAACAAGTTCATGAGACCATAATCAGGACCATGAGAATTAATGGGTTTTCATTAACCCCGGGCACAGACCTCCGCTCTGTCCGCGGAGTGTGAGGAGATTTGCCTCCTCCGAGTTCGACGGAGGACGCGGAGAAGGCAAATCTCTGCACCCTCGTAGAGGAGCAGAGTTGGCCAGCCCCCGCCTCCAACCCTCCAATATTAACAATGAATTGTAAATGACTTAAAATTAAAATAAAACCACTTACCTGGCATGCGGCGTCCCCAGGCTGTCCTCCTCCTCTTCCTCGCCATCTGGGTAATTCTTTGAGAAAACTGCGCATTTCTTGCGAGAAATGCGCATGCGTGGGTGCACATGCATGTGCAGTTTTCTCAAAGAATCACCCAGACGCTCGCAAATTACTAATGCATTCACAAATGGGAAGGGGACCCCCTTCACCTTTGCAGATGCATGCAATATTATTTTTTAAGGGCAGGAAGTGGTCCCAGGGACCACTGTCTTCCCTTAAAAAATGAAACGTAAACGTTTAAAAATTTTTTTTTAATGCATCATGTTTTCCTTTAAGGAAAACGGGATGCATTAAAAAAAAAAAGCTGCTTTATTTAAAAGCAGCCCCAGACATGGTGGTCTGCTGAGCCCAGCAGGCCACCATCCTTGGGAGGGCCTGTCATTCCCAATGGGCTCGCAAATTGCGAGAGGCTCATTAATATTCATGAGTTTCGCAATATGCAACCCCATTGGGAATCGCAAACAGTGTTAAACACACTGTTGTACATGCCGAATAGCGCCTTGGAAATGCGACGCAATTTGCAAGGTGCTATTTGGCAGGTCGTACATTTGGCCCAAAGAGTATATCAACCAATCTATCTGCAAGCAAACATGAATTGATACCAATTATTTAGGGTATACCCACATATAGCCTGTACTAAATAACTTAAGAGACAGAAGGAACAGCGGCGGACTCTAGATGCCGCACTAGCCTTGGATAGCGTACTCAAAATGAAGTCTTAGGAGTCAGAGTCAAATGAGTGGCGTGCACAATCTTCTCCTGCGCCAGCCGCTGACAGGCGCAACCTGTGCTAGCCGGGAACAAATATAAGTAAAACAATGGAGCGGTGCACTTTCCAAGTGATGTAATATCCAATAAGAAAGCCCAATTGGTATCTTCTTTAAAAGAGACTTTATTTAAATTTCGTTGAACATAGTGAACATCAGCCAACGCGTTTCGTTCGATTTTCGAACTTCGTCAGGGCTGCAATTAATACACAAATTTACAAAAAGTGAGTCCTATATACAGTGAGACTTAACATATACAATGCTAAGACTTTATAATATTTCATCTTGCTTAACAATGGACATTTTTATATAAGATTAGCAAAGGGTATTGTATACAATTGAAATACATTTTTAGTACATAGCTATTGATGGTATATGAATGGAAAGCACAAAGTATTACATCATCCTTGTATGAAGCCCAGATTAAAATTTGACAGGCATGTCGCAAATGAATTTGTGAAAGACATATTCTAATTTTCTTCTAGTTTAAAAACGAGGGGTTCATTTGCTGAGGTTAAGCCTTGTACTTTAATCTAACACAATGATACATATAAAGTGGGTGGGACACCAAGTTGTACAATGTGAATAGATTATACTGATGGCCTTGATTTAAAAGGCCTAAGATTAGATCTTAAATATAATTTGTAGGTTAGCTAATTACAAGTTACAAAAATTTATCTCGCATAATAGTCGATTCATGTTATCAAAGAACATCGCAAGTTAATAGTGAGAGTTTCTAGTACAGTATGTTCACCATTCTAAACGACCTTTATTATTGTGATCAAAGAAGGGGGACTTTTCATTGTGAAACTTCTGTTATCTACGGCAAGAATTCAAACATTTTCAAAAAATCTATGGTGACTGACCGAATATAAAAATGACTAAGGAAATGGTCCATCGAAATAAATCTACCTTCTTGCCATAAGTATGACTTTTTAACTTATGATACTCTGGGTCTTTTTGTTAATATAAGCACAGCATAATATAGCATTGTACATACCTTTTAAATTATGTATAACGGGCTTATACTTATTCCTGGATAGTAGATCCAGGATCGTCTTATGGAAATTAATGGTCACAGTGTCAGAGTATCAATGCAGCCTCCATATTAAGGGCTTTGGGTCGTAGGTCTGGATCCCATAAATAAAGAAATGGAAAGAAAAAAGAACCAAAGAGAACTGTGAGATATCTCATACCACAAGGACATATTGCGATGCCACATGGGCAGAGGAGCACCAGAACCAACAAGTCCGCATAATCTTACTTAATAAATATAGATAACAATATATATACAGACAGGACCGTAATAAGCAAGATTCCTATAATTTTAACTACGCACATCTTGCAGGGACCCATGGGTGTTTCTGTTCTGACTTTTTGTGCAGAAGAGCAAGCCGAAGTGCTGCCTAAAACAAGCCGAGTAGATTACTCACAACAAACATAATATATTTCAAAACGGCATCTCTAGAGTCCTCACTATAGCAGTTGTACCTTAACATATAGCACTCCTTAAAATTAAGTATCCCAGGCAACATTTGTCAAGGATATAACGTGCAAAGATAACATGGCATCACATCTAATACGGTCTAGTATTTATATTTACTTGGAATAATAAACCACGAATTGGTTCGGGGACCGTTTTTTATTTATTATAGCTAAGTCGCTGTGGGGTGCTGCGAGTGTTCGGTAAGGCTGATGGTTACGTGCTAATCCCAAATCAGATTTGACAAATATCCAGTATAGAGGCTACATGTTAGCGACCTAGCCACCAATCAAGATATTATATATATACAATGTCACAAACTCCATCGTAAACTTTGTAACATAGCGTTCAGAGTTTGTTGGAATAAAGTAAGGAAGGCAACTATGCAAAAACTCGTTATAGTAATATTCATGTAATTCACCCACAAGTTGTTTGAAGCCCAGCTTCGGATTTCGGAAAAACCGAGTAGTGCAACCTGACCGGCTATAACAAAATAGCAGAGAGCCCATTCAAATTTTATATTTTAGTTTAAAAAGAAAAGTTTATAGACCAGAAGTTCGATAAACCAACCTTAAAAAAACGAGTATGGGCAGCACTGTCTTACCTGCCGGTGCAGTTCGGGCGTATCGAAAAATGCTAGCGTCCATAGTTGCTAGTTCCGCCTTTAATGTGTGAGGGTCGAGAAAACCCGCGCGAAAATTGGCGCGAAAGAATTGCTCGAAAGAAAGGACAGACTAACGGAGCATATCGGAAATGCTAGCGTCCCTAGTTACGTGCAAAGAAAATCGGGGACAAGCGCGTAGAATTTGTGCGCGAATGGATTCTTCGAGATGGAAGGCAGACTCATTAGGCAACCCGTCTATATCACAAGATAGTTAGTCTATCTTTGTTGTATCCTAGGGGTTAGTGATAAAAAGAGGCGTGCATTGATAAATGCGCGATTGCCATGCCAATACCATGTACAAATTCGCGCTAGCAGAGTCGGGAACATATTGCGCATACCGACAGTAGTTTTAATTTCCAAATCTCACTAATATGATTAAATGTTATTAAAACCTATCTGTCATACGTCTAACAAAAAATGTATTAATAAAATAATTATAAATTCAAGACATGATGAATTTGTGTATGTGTACAGCTCAACAGCATGCATTGTATGTTCATTATGCCAGACTTTTTCAAGATAGCAGATACCTAATCTAATCTTGTGACTGAGAATAATCATAATAGTGACTTTGGTTCAATATGTACTATCAGCTAAACAATGAGACCAAAGAAGTCGTGATGGGGAAATGTCATCCTCCCACTAGCGATGTTGTAATATACAGTAAGAGGAAGTGGGAAGTGATGACCATCTTGAGAGCAGTGGCTTTACAGGTTCAATCACCATCGACATATATATAGTTGAACAACTATGTCAGGGCCCAAGGAACCAAAGAGATCGTGATGGGGGAGCTGTCACCCCCCGCTGGCTATGTTGTGATATACAATAAGGAAGTATTAATCATCTTTAAGGACAGCGACTATATGAGTTCAAACACCATCGACATATATAAAGTTAAACAACTATGTCAGAACAGTGAAGTAATCTATGCTTCGCCTGGGACGGTAAGGTTACAGTGTTTAGTTTAGAAAGTAATGAAACTCGTGATCAGAGTTATGTCCCCTTGAGACCGATTGCAGACGGCAAATCCACTTTGATTCCATCTGACGTAATGTTAGCTCCCTATTGCCTCCCCGGTTATTCAGTGGTACATGATCAATGCCCACGAATCTAAACGTGTTGTCTCCCAGATGTCCCGACCTATAATGTTCGGTCATAGGGCATCTTGCATCATTGTTAATTAGAGCTCTGCGGTGTTCCTGAATTCGTTTCTTCAGATTGTGTGTGGTGCTACCCACATATATCATACCGCAAGGGCATTCCAAAATATATACAACATACTGAGTATTGCAGTTGATAAAATGTCTAATCTCATATGTTTTGTTGTTATTGTATTTAATTTCCTTGCATTTGTTCCATCCATATTGGCAGACATTACATGTGAAAAAAACCTTGATTGCCCCAGGGAGCCGTGTTTTACTAGGTTTCCTGGTAATGTAACTTGGGCATAACATTCTCCTAAGGGTGCGGCCTCGTCTGTATACAAGTGTGGGCTTCTGGCTAATATATGGTCGTAGTTTAGGAATGTCCCAGAGGAGGTGCCAATGCTTTCTAAACACTTGAAAGATTTTATTACTATGAGCTGTATAGTTTGTATAGAAAGCAATCTTTCTGTCATCTGACCTTTTATTACAATTTCCCGATGCTCTGACATTGTTGGTTGTAGTAAGAGTGCTTGCCCTAGGAAGTTTGTGGACCCTTTTTTCTGCTGTGTCGACTATGTGATGATTGTAACCCCTATTGATGAATCGTTGTTTAATATCAGCGACATTTTCTCTGAACTCCTTCTCCCTACTGCAGTTACGCCGAGTTCTGACCATTTCCCCATAGGGGATGTTTTGGATCACAGACCGTGCATGGGCGCTCTCTGCGTGCAATAGGCTGTTACAAGAAGTCGCCTTCCTGTATAGCGTGCTATGTATCTGGTCTTGGTCAATGAAGAAACGAATGTCAAGAAAGTCAATCTGTTTCTTGTGGTGAGACATAGTTAGCTGGAGATTGTATGGGTTATCATTCAAATATTCAAGATACGTATGAAGTTCATCGGTGGGGCCCGCCCATAGACAGATGATGTCGTCTATGTACCTCCCCCAGAACACGATGTGTTTAGTCCAGGGGGAGGCACGTGGGTTCCAGGCATGCTCCCTCTCATACCAGCCCATGAACAGGCCGGCATAAGAGGGAGCAAATTTTGTACCCATTGCTGTCCCTTGCAGTTGGTGGAACCATGCTTCATCATGTTTAAAAAAGTTGTTGCTTAAGATAAGATCGATCATTTCCATCATCATAATGTTGTGAGAATATCGATCTGCCCCCTCTTTATCCAAATAATATTAGATTGCCTTCATTACATACTCTTTCTTGATACAGGTGTATAACCCCACTACATCGAAGGTGACGAAGCTTAGCTCATTTGACCATGGATATCTATCAAACTTAGTTAAAATGTCTTTACTGTCCCTGATATATGCAGGGAGGTTTATAGCATGCTTCTGCAGGGTCAGGTCTACAAATTCTGACAGTCGTTCTGTCAGGAACCCCACCCCTGAGATGATTGGTCTTCCAGGGGGAAACCTACCACCTTTGTGTATCTTAGGTAATATATAGATACATGGACAGCGTGCATGCTCCACTGAGAGATATCTAAACTCCTCACCCGTGATGAGACATTCTTCCTTCCATTCCGATAGCTTCCCATTTATATGGGCCTGTAATCCTGCCATGGGGTTGTAGTTATTTTGGGCATAGCAATCACGATCGCTAAGCTGTCTAGAGATTTCTCCCATGTAGTCTTCTACTGCCATGATAACAACATTTCCGCCCTTATCTGCCTCTCGTATCACAATGGTGGTATCCTTTTGTAGTCTCTCTAGGGCATCTCTTTCTGGTTTGGACAGATTCCATTTAGGTGATGGAGCATGTTTAGAACGGGTGTCGAGTCTATTCAAATCTTCTGTTACTAAGGCACCAAATGTATCAATATTGGGATGATAACCAGATTGGGGAGTAAATTTGGATTTACATCTTAGTCCACTATCAATATCAATTGACTCACTAATGTCCAAATCATGAAGGAGAGTATGCATGTCAGAGTTACATTTTCCTCAATAGACAAAAGTGTCTGCACCTGGCGTATATCTTCTATGGTTCTATCTGTTGTATCTACCCTAGGTATATTAGGGACATTAGGCGGAGTGTATGATGCAAAACACTCTTTTAATTTTAACACACGCAAGAATTTATACACGTCCACGTGAACATCAGTTAGATCACCAAACTGTGTTGGACAAAAGCCCAATCCTTTCTTTAGAACCATACATTCATCATTGTCCAAGATTCTACATGATAGATTGATAATAGTTAGTTCTTGTGAGTTAGTAAGTTCTTCCACTGGCACAATTGCACCCCCTGTGGTGAGTGCATTGGTCCCTTCATCAGAGAGGGGGTTTCCTACTTCTTCTTGGGGCGTAATGCCATTGGATGTAATTCTCCTTTTCCTCCTTGCACGCCCCCCTCTCCTTGTCTTCTTGTGTCCTTTTTTGGTTGCCGTTCTCCTATTCTCAATCTTTCCAGTTCCTTTTGGAAACTGGTAGCTCCCTCTCCCAAAGGGACCCCAGGTGTTGATTGGTTTGAAGAGACACTTTCAGTAGATGCCAGTGAAATGCTACTCCCAGATTGGCTATCTTCCCTGACCCTCTTTTTATCCTCATTACTACCCGGGTTGTCGTATTTTTTAGCAAATGTGTATATCCTGCCATCTCTGTAGACCCGATCGTCCCTCCTTATTTTGCGCATCTTCTTGTCCCTTAGATATTGTTGGTATTCTTCAATCACTGTATTCAAAATTAAGTAGTTCTTTTCAATGAGGTCCTTACAGTCCATAGCTTCGATCTGTTTTTCAATATCATCAACCTCAGCCTGAAGTTTCTGCCCCTTTTCATTTGCATGTTTAATAAGAATGCGCATCATTGTAGCCGATGCGCCCTCGAGGTTCCCATTCACCCACTAGGTCGACGCTCAAATCCTCAAAAGTTGGGAAGATTAAGATGCGCAGTCCCCTAGGGATTTTCTTATTGTCCATGTACTGTTGTAGGGTCACCCCGTCCCACCAACGGGCAAGTTCTTGTTTTTTGACCCTCTCCAACTTGATAAAGCATGCCCGTAGGCCGGTGATCCCTTTATCGGTCGTTGGTGCAGCAGCCGCTGCACTAAACCCTTTGCCAAAAAGATCTTGGGCGATTTCCTCATGTCGATCAATTAGTTTAGGCATATTTAATTTTCAAAGGTATCCAATAGTGCTTGTCACGGCGTGCTGGCTGGTCCAAATAGATAAGAGACAGAAGGAACAGCGGCGGACTCTAGATGCCGCACTAGCCTTGGATAGCGTACTCAAAATGAAGTCTTAGGGGTCAGAGTCAAATGAGTGGCGTGCACAATCTTCTCCTGCGCCAGCCGCTGACAGGCGCAACCCGTGCTAGCCGGGAACAAATATAAGTAAAACAATGGAGCGGTGCACTTTCCAAGTGATGTAATATCCAATAAGAAAGCCCAATTTGTATCTTCTTTAAAAGAGACTTTATTTAAATTTCCTTGAACATAGTGAACATCAGCCAATGCGTTTCGTTCGATTTTCGAACTTCATCAGGGCTGCAATTAAAACACAAATTTACAAAAAGTGAGTCCTATATACAGTGAGACTTACATATACAATGCTAAGACTTTATAATATTTCATCTTGCTTAACAATGGACATTTTTATATAAGATTAGCAAAGGTATTGTATACAATTGAAATACATTTTTAGTACATAGCTATTGATGGTATATGAATGGAAAGCACAAAGTATTACATCATCCTTGTATGAAGCCCAGATTAAAATTTGAAAGGCATGTCGCAAATGAATTTGTGAAAGACATATTCTAATTTTCTTCTAGTTTAAAAACAAGGGGTTCATTTGCTGAGGTTAAGCCTTGTACTTTAATCTAACACAATGATACATATAAAGTGGGTGGGACACCAAGTTGTACATTGTGAATAGATTATACTGATGACCTTGATTTAACAGGCCTAAGATTAGATGTTAAATATAATTTGTAGGTTAGCTAATTACAAGTTACAAAAATTGATCTCGCATAAGTCGATTCATGTTATCAAAGAACATCGCAAGTTAATAGTGAGAGCTTCTAGTACAGTATGTTCACCATTCTAAACGAAACCCTCGTTTTTAAACTAGAAGAAAATTAGAATATGTCTTTCACAAATTCATTTGCAACATGCCTTTCAAATTTTAATCTGGGCTTCATACAAGGATGATGTAATACTTTGTGCTTTCCATTCATATACCATCAATAGCTATGTACTAAAAATGTATTTCAATTGTATACAATACCCTTTGCTAATATTATATAAAAATGTCCATTGTTAAGCAAGATGAAATATTATAAAGTCTTAGCATTGTATATGTTAAGTCTCACTGTATATAGGACTCACTTTTTGTAAATTTGTGTTTTAATTGCAGCCCTGACGAAGTTCGAAAATCGAACGAAACGCATTGGCTGATGTTCACTATGTACTAAATAACTTATATAAAAAGTTTAAAGTAAACTGTAAGCATAAATAAATAAGAAGAAAATCTAATTAATTTGCATCGTAGAATATAAAAAGTATCAAGACATTGAAATCACTTATGAGGGCCTACTTACCAGAGTGAGTTAATTAGATCAGAGCAAATTTAATTAATGATCAAGCTCGTGATTGAGACGTTGCTCATAGTAGGCAAGGGAATAAAAAATTGCCAGATGTTAGTCAAGTCCTACATAGAGGTAAGCACACATAAAACCAGGTAATTATTCTTACCCCTGATGAAATATCTAGCGGTAGCATTCGGCTGTACCTTGCGTACCGACAAGCGGATGCAAGCGAGCAAGAGATGTGATATAAAAAAAGTAAAGGGCACCAAACTGAGTATGCCATGACTCGACTGTCAACAATGGCAGCCATGTTAGGTGAAGGCAGCAATCCAGCCTAATTGAAGCCTAAATGTGTGCCTAGTCCTATCGCAAACACTAGGAGGTAACAAGATCAATCTATGACAACTGGACCGTCAACAATGGGGGCCATGTTAGATGAGTGTAAACAACTCGTTAAGATGAAATGTATCAATGTATATGGTAATGCAGGGCACTCCTTAAGAGACTGATGGGCATATTGGTTTTCTTGAATTTCAACGATAATGGGCAAAGTGAATAAATATATGAACCCAATGTGACATGAATGAACTAAACATTTAATTGGCCATCTTAAATGCATTGCACATTACTTAAAGTGACTAAAATGGATTTGAAACCAGGACAATTAATGAGGTATAGACTGTACAGGTACAGATGTTAGACACAATTCAAAATAATATCTTCACAATTAACAGGACTTTAGAAACAAAATGGAATTAATGACAATTTACCAAGATCAATCAATAATAAGTGGTCCTCATTTAAACATGATTTAGTAATCATATACCACAAGTACATATTACTTTTGAAATATCTCTGTGAATTCTTATTCAAAAACAATCCTTTAAGAACACTGGTTAAAGTAAATTAAACAAATGGTAATGATATATAACCAACTGTTGCAGGGTTTCTGTACTCACACAGAACTGTGCACAGAGGAGTGGAACCTCGGCAAATTAGGATGTCCCAAAACTTACCTTAGCAACCAACTCACCCCTTACCGAGCTAGCTACAGTGTCTCATTGGACATATCAAACACCCAATGTTTAGACAAACCAGAACATGAACTTACAGTACCTCAGGGTACGTGGGACTCATGAACACTCTTTCGTTATATTATCATTACAAACCAGAACATGGAGTAAAGAAGACACATGTGCATTTGAAATGTTTATTTACTAATGCCGTCTTCTCAGGCGCAGTATCTTTGATAATACAAGTATACTTATTATCAGTAGCAAAATTATCAGCATAGTTACTAAGACATAAAAAGCGAATGGTGACAGCATGTTAACATGCTGTAATGAATAAGAGTTAACAACACTTATATCTCACCCTCCCTAACACATATATTATATTATTATCTAAGAAGGTCTCTTTGGGTTGTTTTAGGGCGGGCCCATACCTTAGTGTCCTAGCATGAAGGAATCACATCAGCATACACCAGCTCTCTCTGCATGTGCACCGCATCAAGTGTGTTAACAATTCTCGTGCAAAGCAATATCAATCCCGCCTCAAGCCCAAGTTGGCAAAGGCTGCACTTGTGTTATGACTATGAAGGCGTGGAGATCAGACCTCATAACAATTCCATATCGTGTTGCTCCTGAAACTTCAGCACTCTCCGTGCAGACATGTTTTATTAAACAAAGCAGATATCAGAGCAATAACATATTATTCTCACATTCACCACGGCAAACTACTAGGTTGAAAGCTAAGTCAACAAATGAGGGTCGTGTGCAGAAGTTGCACGAAAGGAAAAATGGCGTTTAAATCTCAAACGTACCTATGCTAACTTAACACGATATAGGGATATATAGGAGTTATACAACACCCCCCCATGATCCGAGAACGGACTAAATAAGGTAACAGAAGTGCCATCACATGAGAGCAGAATCCATTTATAAGCGAGCATGAATATAAAAATTAATGCTAAAAAAAATAGCCAATAGGCAAGCAAAAAATAAAATGTCTTGACCAAAAGTCAATAAAATCAAGGAAATGCTATCAATCAGCATGTCAATTTGAGGCAGTGTCTATGATAAGACCGTATATGAAAAGTAAGCTGCAACAGCCTCCAGGAGGAAGTCACTGTCCTCATCCGAAAACAGTTCAGCCATCCAATTTAAAAGATGAAAGGAACATACGTGATCTTCCAGCACCGGATCCTCTATAACCATCAGAGGACAGCTCGGTGGGTTCTCAAGAAAACTTAGTTCCAAGAAATTTTGCGCTGCCGACAACACATCCCAGGGACCCATTAGTCCATGTGCCACCGCCAAGGCCATAACCCTTTCGTCAGAACAAACCAACTCGTGAGCAATGATAGGACTCATCAGTTGATCAAAATCGACGTCAGAAGATGCTGGTCCGCAGAGACACAAATCAATGGCCCAAAGGAAATCACAGGTCAGACAGCGAAATACAGGCTGGACACAGGTGAAATAGGAGAACCGAAAAGATAATCCAAACGCCGTGCTTAGAGTCGCTAACGGCAGTGTGCCATAATAATCAAGCATGCGGTTGCGAAACCGCGTCAGTAGTAGCTGTGCGTGGTCTTGCACATGAAGGGCATCCATATTTAAAAAGGCAGAAAACCACCAATGCGCCAGCCGCTAATGCAAGCAAAAACGGGAACCCTCCAAACAAGGATGAAAAAATAGAATGGAAGAAAGCAGGGATGACTCCAAAAATCTTCTCAAAGGAAGTCACGAGACCACCGCTAACAACTTTAAAAAAATGTGCTAGGCCCGTTGTGGAGGATGCGTTAAAGATTGAACGGACCATGGCTCCGAAATGCAAGGGCAAATCAGTGTTTAAAAGAGCCTGAACCTCCGTACGGGTGTTAGCAATGTGAAGCACGAAAGTTTCACGGGCCGAGCTCAAGGCCACCTCTTTCTGGGACAATAGAGCTCTTATTCTAGCCATGCCGCTGAATTCTGCTCCCAAGGTCGGTATCTGTGGCCAAATGGAAGACTCCCTATGTTCACGTGTGGGAGGATAAAGAACATTTCTGCAGCAAATAACTCGCTCACTAACCGTTACTATGAAAGCTATACCTTTAATTAAACCACAGCAGTTTTCATTATTGAGCATTAAATAACTACCATTCTCTAACAATTTAAACGTGGGGATGATAGCAGGAACTGGCGTGCCCTGTAAAACGCAAGCCATATTCGGTCGGTCCTTGTTACATGAACCGTGTAACTGTATGTGTCTGCACATTAAAGAATGATCTGGCGTCTCAGTACACTCATCCCCTGTTAGATAAACCTCTTGTTCATCCTTGAAACATCTGTATGTGTATGGGAGTGACCAGACCTCATGAAGAAAACCGCTACCTAAGGGTTCAAAACGACCTATTGGCACATATTTCATACAATTTGAAAACTTATATAAAGCAAAAGGCAGCGTTATTAAACCGTGGATAAGCCACGTAGCAGCAGTGGTCTCTGCCACAGAGAAAGGTAAAGATTCCAATCTTTCAATATGTAGCATAGAAAAGGAAGCATCACGCATTGAAAGCAAGCGTTGTTTGTCTGTCAAATTAAACGGTGCAAATAAAGAGGAAACGTTCATGTATCCCCAAGGAACTTTACCCATTTTTAGAGTCTGTAGTGTCCATGCAAACTGCATGATTGAACGTAATTGATTTTGACCATGGTATAATACAGACACTTCATCATGCACAATATCAACAACAGACGACACAATATTATCTAATGTGTAAATTCTAGAGGAAAGTACGTTAATGCTATTGTCCACAACTGCAAGAACTTTCTCAAGATTTGCTTGATCAATTGCCCTAAGGCGTGAAGCAGCCTCAATTTGTGAGAGTTTCCAAATTTCATTGTAAACACCATATAACCAGCGTTTCGACCTGCCACTAGCTGGGCCCTTAATGAAATCATTCAAATCCACATCTGCATTCAGTTTGGAAAGGTGATATTTAACCGCAGGTAAAGTTGAATGTTTCAGCCAAGCTTGACACAACTTGCCCACAGAGTAAGAGGTGACAGTATGACTCAAATCAAAACGGGGATCAGATCTAACAGCCCTAAAACCGTCAGACATATTTAAAAATCTCTTTTGGCAAGAATCAGCACTACGGTGCCAAAGCAGCCAACCCTTGGGGTTCATACTGGAAATGTTAAAGGAGGAATTCAGAAGCAGAGCCTGTATTTCTCTAATGGACAATTTAGTAAAATTACTCCAATTCTCATATTCCTCCAACTCCGGGAGAGACGGGGTGTTTAACCTTTTAGATGTAGCCAATCCAAAGCACGTGGTCTGGGAAATGGTTTCATTTAAAAACCACATATGATTTGGGATGAGACATGCACGGTGCAAAGCCTCAGTGCCTTGTACCTGCCAGGCCCTTGAGCCCCAAACTGCTTTAAGGTCTATGGTATCCTTCCATAACTCATACCCTCCAGTAACTAATTTATCCAGGAAGGCCTTTGAATATAACAATTTTGTATTTGTAAGTCGAACCTTGGACAGTGGCTGTTTGTTAAATTTAAAATAAAAAGACTCGGGATTGGACTGATTAAAGTCAGTGAAATAAGTATACTTTTTAAGAAACGTTTCTGAACTTCCTTGTTTTGGTGCTGGGCAATGTTCCCACTGAGTAAAATTAACCGCATCCCTTCGGGAAGATGTCTTGTGTAAGAAGTGATTGCCATAATGTTGGTAACAGAACAATTCACCATAATTAGCAGATTCTAAATATAAATCCTCAGCATCAAAAGCAGCATAATATTTCAAATCAGAAAACAAACTTTCCACAGCATTAACATCCCAATCATCAGAACGAATGTTTTGTTTCACCACATCCCCCATATTAACTCTTAGTACATTAGGGACATTAACGACTTCCGTTGGACCATGAATCTGAAAACGAACTGCATCCCACGCGATTCCATCCAGAACAGGCCATGCTGTGATGTTAACCAAAGTCAAGTCTCTTTTTAATCTGTGTGTAGAATGTGAAGAGGAAAGTGGGGCCAAAGTTCCATTCAAATGAGTAATGCAAGTTCTCTCCTCGACATAGTGTCCATTCATAATCCGAAAAAAATAAAACACAAAACCAATTGACATAAAAAGGTAAACTGAAAAAAGGACCAGCCAAATGTATATCCAAGGAGGTATCAAAAAATGTTTTTTAAACAGGCTGGCATATACTGCAATTTTAGAGGGTTTTTTCGAGGCAAGGGAAGCAGAGTCAAATGAAAATCTGGATTCCGTGGCTAAACGAGCTTGCAGGTCAGGCATGGACAAATCAGTGGGGTATGTATAGTCTGTCTCATCAAGGGTAGTTCCTGGTAAGTTATTCAATAATGGACTGGAAATAGCAGGTAATTCGATGGCCACCTCAGGTTCATTATTAGAAGCAGTGGGCATAATTGAATTTCTCACAATGGAAGGACAGGAAACAGCCGGTGTCATGCTAAGAAGAATCGGCCACTCTGTGTATCTTGACATTGTCAATAGAAATAAACCTGTTTTCCTTACGACCTGGAAGTGGTGGTAGAATGACTGTTCTTGTGCCCTTCACTCCAAGCACTGGGACTGGAGCTCGATAGGAGGGACCAAACTCTTTCTTGTTGTCGATCTTCTCTCGAACCAGTTCTCCAACTTGGGGTAGCCAGCCAACTACCGGGATCTGCAACGCATCATCCGATGTGGAGGGCAAATGTTCCTTTGCAAGAGTGTCTCTCGTCTTTTGTAGATTCTGTAAAACATTGCAATGTTCATCTGCGTCAAAGGAAGTGGCGCGAACCACCGAGTCTAGACCGTCAAGGTCAGGGACGAACATCTTGATGCCAAAGAGCATTTCGTATGGGGTCCGCCCACCCAGAGACCTTCTAGGGAGATTATTAAGAGCACGCTGCACGCCATAGAGGTGGGCCAGCCAGTTTCTGCCAGTGCCTATAACTCGGGCTGTCAAAGATTGCTTTAAATCACGGTTCATTCGTTCAACTACACTATTACCCTCGGGTCTGTAGGGTGACGAAAACTTGACTTGGACCCCCATCGAAGTCATGGCATCCTTATACGCCTTAGAGGCGAAAGCCGGACCCTGATCCGAATGGAAGGTACCACAGGCAAAAATCCCTATAAAGATACGCAAATCTCTGATGACAGTCCGGGAATCAGCGCTGCGATGTGGCCATAACCACACAAAGCGTGTGCATGAGTCAACTGCTACTAAGATGTATTTATACGCAGTATCAGATGAAAATGGACCGCAGTGATCTAAATAAACACAGCCTAGTGGTTTATTAGAAATGTACAACTGAGTCTGAGGCGGACGCGTAGCAGTTGAAGGTTTAATCTGCTGGCATATGTCACAAAGAAGGACATAATCACGCGTCTGTTTGTACAGTCCCCGCCACCAGAAACGTTGTTGTAGTTGCGTTACAGTGGCTGAGACGCCCGCATGCGCAGACGCCACACCTTCATGAGCCGCTGTAATCAAGTCTGTTCTGCGATCCGAGTTGGGAATCAGCCGTTCCCCAACATCAGGAATTGTCACAAAAGGAACCTTTTCGGGACTTAAGTGGTATTTATACTTCGAAGGGAATCCCGAAGGATGTTTACTTCCCTTCTCAGAGGCAGCAACCGCTGCCAAGATGTCGCTATCAATCTTGGTTTTAGACCTAGTAACTGCTGCAACTAAGTATGTAGATACTGCTGATTTCGCCGCTTCATCAGCAAGCGAGTTGCCAAGAGCGTGTACTCCCACGCGCTGATGACCGAGAGTATGAATCACATAAACGAGCGGCAACATAGCCTTAAGCTCTGCCACTCGAACCCAGATCATTTTATGTTTTATTGTGCTACCCTTGGAATCACGAAAGTCATTTTGAATCCAAAAGAACAAGTTTTCATTGTAAGACTGGACACAGTAGTAAGAATCACTTACAATTAGAGTAGTAACACTTGGATCTGCGTACTCCAAAGCTAGTAATAGAGCACGAAGCTCTGCTAATTGTGCAGTGCAATCGCCCAGGGGCAACGTGTGTACCTCCCTGGAAATGAACTCGTCATTCAACATAGCACCGACCACAATGGCGCATGCGGAAACGTAGGCATGTTTAGAGCCATGCGCAACCTGCGCCGACCCATCAGTGTAAATGATGCAATGGAAGTCCTCCAAAGGTCGCATCGCCAGAGGAGCAGGATGAACGAATTCATACTGCAAGTACTCTTGTGACCGTAAGGAGGCGTCAAAAATAAACATGACATCTGCGGAAGACAATGACGCAGCCCACTGAATCCACCGAGGGTGCAAAGCCTTTGAATTTGGTACACTGGCTTTCGTGACTGCCTCCAAATGAGGACAGGGTGTTACCACTAGCATGCGTTTCCCCTGTGACAGAGCACGTTCTTTTAGAATTGCCATCTGTACAGCAGTTAAAACCTTTTCTATGGTGGGAAACCGCATCTCAGCCGAGGTGTACAAGTGTGACTTGTAAGCAATAGGTACTGTGTCACCTTCATTAAAAGTAAGGTAGGTGAAACCCACCGTCCCAGGAATTATTCTTATTACCAGGTTGGTGTGGTTATCACGAGTCAGTAAATATTTAGAAGCGAGCAGATCAGCCTGCAAGGATTGCAAAATGGCTGAATGCTCAGGCAGCCAGCATGATTTTGAGAAAGTTGGTTGTATCAAAGCATACAGAGGCTTGACACGCTGGGCATATTCCGGAATGTAAGTTCTGCCGAAATTCAAAAAGCCCAGTAAGGATTGTAATTTCTTCAGTGTTGTTGGTGCGCGCAATTGTGCGCACTTCTCCAAGAAGTGAGGAGCCAAACCTCTACCTTCATTGTTGAGCTCATAGCCCAAAAACAACACTGTATGTTCAGCAATGTGCGATTTTGCAAAGTTGAATTTGTAACCCATGTCTGCGAAGTTGCAAACAAGAGAATTCACACGACACAGATGCTCCCAAATATCGTCGTCTGTGAGATATATGTCATCCACATACGAAAAAGCATCAGGGTCGAGTGCCTCCAGAATAGAGACAATTCGAGCGGTAAATACTCCAGGACTATTCTTGTAGCCCATTGGAAGACGCCGGAATTGCTTTTGGACTCCAGCGCTTGTAAAACTGGTCCATTGGGAGCTAAAGCTGTCCAATCTGTGGGCATAAAAACCATTGGATATGTCAAGCGTTGTCTTGAAACGCTTACGCACGAGACTATCCACTAGGGCAGAGCCGTGGGTATTCTGTACTGCACAGTTACGGCAATGCGAGTTCAAATGCCGGTAATCCAAAACCAAACGATATGATCCGTCAGGTTTATTCACAGTAAAAAGGGGATTATTCATCGGTGACACACACGTTTCAATAACTCCCTGATATTCCAATTGTTCAAGGATTACTGCGACGGAAGATTTTGCTTCACGTCGAATGGGATATTGAGGTTGAGGCTGCGGCTGAGACCGCAACGGAATTTCGTGGCAAGGCGACAATTTATCCCAACCACATTGGTTACGGTACAGAGCCGGCGCGAGAGCCCGAGCCCACTCTTCTGCAAAATGCTGCGCATGCTCCTTCGAGACAGTGTTCGCGAAACTGGGTAGGATTACCTCCTCCCCTCGCGGCGCCGCGAGCACAAAAGGTGGGGGCCAGTCAGCCTCCGAAAGTAAAATATCATATGTGGAAGACAGATTCTCCCAAAATACACCTTTAACGGTACGCTGTATGTCACCTTCAATCAACAGGACGATTTCATATAGTCTTTCAGGGGGAGCAAGTCTCGTATCCGCTGTTTCTATCACAACGTAGACATCAGTCGCTGTCACCCTCAGTAGTGGACGCAGCGCCTCTCTGACTATTGTTATCTCCGCCGCGCTGTCCAGCAAGGTCAGAGCCCACGTCAGATTCCGAAGCCGCGTTCTCACTATCTGTGGCATATCGATGCGCTGTTAAGGCTGCGACTTTCTTTTTCGCAAACTGCGGACGCCTAGGCGTAGAATCCTCTTGCTTCACTGCGCCGTCCGTCTGGCGGGACTGACCACGTCCTTGTTGGCCACCACGTCCACGTCCACCCCCTCCTCCTCCACCGGTTTTCTGGGCCGATGTGTCCTGAAAGGAACGAGGAGAGCGTTGATCAGAAACCTGAAAACGATCAGGTGATTTAATCATCGCGCGGTCGCGCAAATCATAAACTTTCTCGGATGGCGCAGGAGCTTCAATTGCAGGAAAAGAACCCTGAGTCTGCATTGTCTGCTTCCCCTGTGTCTGTTTTTTAGGCCAATTTTGTTTCTTGGACTTTGGCTGGGCATCTGTCACTGCAGATTGCCCCTGTGGTTGTTTTTTCTCCTTCACTGGAAAATATTTCAGACCTCTACTTGTGCGGCCAATTGTTTTATAAGCGGCCACCACAATCTTTGCTAACTGGCGGGGTTTGTCGGCATCGGGCAGGGCAGCCAAAGCATTCGACACCTGAAAGTTAACTGCATCTCCTTTAACATTGGAGAGAATGAGATCACTTACAATCTCAAATGAACCACACAGGCGCATACCCAATTCAACCGCTGCCTCTGGACCGTGATCATTCTGAACACGTCGAACGATTTCAGGCAGGGCAGTCATAGACGGGGTGCCGAAGCACCTTGTATAAACTGCCGCAAATGTTTTTCCCCAGCTGTCACAGTCAGCAAGTTCAGGAGTTATATCCTTCGGGAGAGTAATCGTCAACATTCTATGTTTATCAGCAGGAGTGGAATTCGGAAAAACCGCTTCCAGTTGATCAAACTTCTCTGCTAGCCAGAATGGGAAGTCATCGTTGTCAACAGGACGCGCACCAAAAACCGAATTTACCATCACTGGATTGAGACGCATTCCGCCTCGTTCCAAGGGAGCGGCCGCACCCCCCTGGGGACCACCAGGAAGATGTCGACCGATGTATTGCACTAAAGCACGAATCACGGAAATGGAAACTACATGTAGCCTGCGAATTTCTGCCAGGGTACAAGCCCCGTGATTCGGGTGCGGGGTAAAGCCACCCAACGCAGGCCAATTAGTACCTGGAATCGAGAGTGGACCTAACCTCGCACGGGACATAGAGTGGGGGAGGGCGCCATCAAACCAAACTCGATGCTGCCAATGATCAATAGGTATTTCCAATGCCCTGTATGGCGTATATTCAGCCGGGACATCCGAGGCGGTGTAGGAGTGGTACAAACCAGAATTAGCGTCCACAGCCGGAAACGTAACCCAAGAGTAAAACAACTCGTAAGGAAACGCCGGATCCGCACTCACCACGAAAATCACAGCCATCCCATCTACTGGGACCTGGTACGTCTGAAGATGGTTGCGTATCGCTACGCGACTATGCTGCGCAATAGCCACCGCTGCCGCCATCACAGAATTGGAAACAAGAAAACACAAAGAATACTTTGTAGCACAACTGGGTAGTAATTCAAAGAAACCGTTTAAGTAAGAATCAAGCTTGAATAAAGACCTATTTCAAAAAATAGGTAGGTTTCACCAACACCCCGTTTTCCGGAAACGGATGTGAAGGGGTTAAGGCATGAATGATAAACTACTCGAGTGTCATGATATAAGACCACCGAAACCGTTGGGCGCCATGTTGCAGGGTTTCTGTACTCACACAGAACTGTGCACAGAGGAGTGGAACCTCGGCAAATTAGGATGTCCCAAAACTTACCTTAGCAACCAACTCACCCCTTACCGAGCTAGCTACAGTGTCTCATTGGACATATCAAACACCCAATGTTTAGACAAACCAGAACATGAACTTACAGTACCTCAGGGTACGTGGGACTCATGAACACTCTTTCGTTATATTATCATTACAAACCAGAACATGGAGTAAAGAAGACACATGTGCATTTGAAATGTTTATTTACTAATGCCGTCTTCTCAGGCGCAGTATCTTTGATAATACAAGTATACTTATTATCAGTAGCAAAATTATCAGCATAGTTACTAAGACATAAAAAGCGAATGGTGACAGCATGTTAACATGCTGTAATGAATAAGAGTTAACAACACTTATATCTCACCCTCCCTAACACATATATTATATTATTATCTAAGAAGGTCTCTTTGGGTTGTTTTAGGGCGGGCCCATACCTTAGTGTCCTAGCATGAAGGAATCACATCAGCATACACCAGCTCTCTCTGCATGTGCACCGCATCAAGTGTGTTAACAATTCTCGTGCAAAGCAATATCAATCCCGCCTCAAGCCCAAGTTGGCAAAGGCTGCACTTGTGTTATGACTATGAAGGCGTGGAGATCAGACCTCATAACAATTCCATATCGTGTTGCTCCTGAAACTTCAGCACTCTCCGTGCAGACATGTTTTATTAAACAAAGCAGATATCAGAGCAATAACATATTATTCTCACATTCACCACGGCAAACTACTAGGTTGAAAGCTAAGTCAACAAATGAGGGTCGTGTGCAGAAGTTGCACGAAAGGAAAAATGGCGTTTAAATCTCAAACGTACCTATGCTAACTTAACACGATATAGGGATATATAGGAGTTATACAACACAACCAGTACATATTGCCCTTAAATATATGTGCAAATTATTTTTCAAGAGCTGGTTTAAAAAATAAAACACCAATTGTGAGACTACTGAGCATACTTTGAACAATTACAGTTACAGAAAAGTGTGTAGTCTATTATCATTGTGCAATTAACAGTCATAAAGACGATGACTCCCTTCAATATAAAACATCAATCAAGAGTAATCAAATAAAAAAATTACTGTAACCGTCTTGCATTAAACATGACTTTTTTGTGGAACTTTGATCCATTATTGTGATAGCAACAACATGTATCTTTACATGGTGGAAGAAATTAAGCCTCCAGCAAATTCACCTTTTTAGTATCATTCATCCAAGAAAAGGATACTAGAAAGTAGAATCTAAAGTTGTCTTAAGTCTAGCTAATGTAGACCGGTCAACAGCAACATTTATATCTTTGGTTACACTGTTTTTCCATAACCACCTGTTTTCACAAAACTTGAGTAACCGTTCTGTGTCAAACATTCCTAAGAGTGGGTTGATCACATCTATGACCCACCATTTCAATTCTCTTGGGAAGTGATGCAGCTTGAAGTAATGGTTAACCAATGATGCATACGTAATTTTCCACCAAATTCTTGCCTGGTGTTGGAAAATGTGTCTGCATACTTGTTGTATTGTCTTACCAATGTACTGTAAGCCACAAGGACACTGGATACAATAAATCACATTTGCGGTATTACAATTGGAAAATAGTTTTATCGTGAATTCTGATCCAGTCAAAATAAAAGACTTTAGTGCATTACAGGTGTCACAATCCATACATCGCACACAGCAAAAAATGACTAACAACCTGTGATAATGTTTAGTTTTAATTTGTAAGACAGCCTCTGTCATTGTACCAAGCTCTTTTCAGTGTTCTGAGTAATCTGTATGGATAACCTCTCACTTTTAGTTTTCCCAACAATTTTGTTTCCCATTTTTTGGTACAATTGCAACGTAAGCAAAGAAATTGACCAAAGGGTAGGTTATCCTTCAATGCTTGTGGATGGTGACTATCAAATTTTAGCAAGGGCATTTTTGACACTAGTTTTTTGTAAAGAGTAGTGTAACCTAGTCTGGTCAGTTTTGATGGTCAAATCCCAAAAATTCTCACTAGTCAAATTATGTACCAGTGTAAATTTCAAATTGGGGTTCAAAGACTTTAGCCATTCATGAAATGATGTGAGTAGCTCAATGTCCCCATGCCAAATTAAGAAGGCGTCATCTATGTATCTGATCCATTTGATTATGTTTGTCGAAAAGGGGTTATTCGAGGCAAAGAATAATTTATTTTAAAAAATCAACCACATAAATATTGGCAATATTGGGAGCAAGAACAGCCCCTTTCACTCCTCCATTAGTTTGCTTATGAAACTGTCCTTCAAAGACAATGTCATTACAGCATAGGGCAAGCTCAGAACATTTCACAATAGAACATGTTATGGGTGACTCCTAGCTTGGAGTAGCAATGGGGGCTGCCTGTCCTCCGCTCCCTATCAAGTGACCACTAACCATACAGCGACCTACGAAGCACAACATAATGCCATAATAAGCACAAGGCACCATGAAAACAGCCCAGCAATGTCAGGGGCCAACCCCAAGCATCTGTCCCAGGAAAAGGAATGAGTTGACCTATTGGAAGGAGAATTGGCACCTGATAGGCCCGATCAAGAGCCACCCAAGCTTGATACCAGTTTAGATGCCATAGCAGCATCGAGGGAGGCCTTGGAAGCAATAACTGCTTCTGTCATACTAGACCTGGGTCTCCTGCCCTTGGACCAAAGGAATTTGGCAGAAGAGGTGTGTCAGAATGAATCAGTACTAGAAGACATACAGTCACAGATTGCTGTACTAGAAACAAACCAGCTAACCACAGAAGTAGCTCCTCAGGCGCTCACAACGTTTCTTGCATTGGGCATAGTGCACTGAGTCCCCACACGATTACCCTCACCTAGCACTATTGATGGACCAATGGTGGCAGATTGCTCCAGTACAGAAATCGGGATAATATCCTGCACAAAGCAATCCTGACTGACAGCTTAAAACCTGAAAACTGCACAGTATCCATTTTCTCTGATTATATCCTGGCCGTAGAGAGACAAAGGGTGTCTTATGTGGAGGTGAAACGGGCACTTGGAGACCATGACATTCAGTATGCACTGTTGTACTCAGCTAGACTGAAATTATGTCAGATGACAAGTCTACCT
The DNA here is from genome assembly GCF_964261635.1 of Lissotriton helveticus. Classification (NCBI taxonomy): domain Eukaryota; kingdom Metazoa; phylum Chordata; class Amphibia; order Caudata; family Salamandridae; genus Lissotriton; species Lissotriton helveticus. The sequence continues at coordinate 1,893,393,997 of NC_136059.1, read as the reverse complement.
TCTTCAGGGAAGCCGCGGTGGCTTATACTGGATGGAAAACTAGAAAGCCAAACCTGGGAGGGCACTACGGTGCATGCACCCCGTACCCAAGAGAATATGCATTCCAAGAAATTGGGGGGAAAATGTAAAAAACACACCAAAGCTCAGAATGGGGAGGAGAGCGGGCTGCTGCATTAGCAGCAGCAATAGCTCTCAGTGACAGGGTCAAAACGTCAGGAGGTGAAGACTCATCCCTTGAGGCCTTGGGAAAGGACTCTGAAAATAACGGGGAAGGGGCCTCACCAAGCCTTACTCTGAAGACTGCAGATGATCTGTAGACACAGCAAATGGAGTAATGCACAGGCATACTGCACTGGCAGATTGAATACATAGGGTGGATGGGTTTGGAGAAGTAGGAGGTGGGACAGGTCGGGGGACTATCAAATGCCAAACATAAGCAAAATGATTGGGAAGCCGGAGAAGACATTGTGAGATGAGACTCTGATGGCTTTGGGCCAGGCACAAGGCCTAGAAGCACACATAGAGAATTGCAGCACTCTACCATCTCTTTCCTACTGGAAGGGCACAGGGTTGCTAGAGGCCACAAGTTTTGGATTACTTTTCTGGACAGGTGGGCGTTGCCACCGGTCCTGGGCACTGAGAGTTATGAGAAGTTATTGGTTACTGTTACACAAGTCACTGGGCAGAATGGATCATGTGGACACTGAAAGTCCGGGGACAGTGAGGGCCTGACCCTCTCGAAAGATGAACACAACTGCCCACTCCATCAGAAGGAAGGCAGATGGTCAATGCATCCTCACAAACTCGATGACTATCTCTATGCATTTCTCAACTGGAATGTCAAGGGTCTGGGCTTGGGCTATAAGAGGTATAATGTTCATATATATTTCAGAAGAAGGGAAGTGTACATCGCATTCCTCCAAGAAATGCACTTGATGTTGCTTAAAGAAACAAAACTCCGGAGGAGATAGAGGGGGCAGGTGTACGCCAATATAATACTCCTTCTGCGCCAGAGAGTGCTCTTGTGGATCCTGCCGGGGGTCCCATTTGCTGTCTCTGATGCTGATAAGGATCCAGAAGACAGGCTTATTCTAATCTCAGGTAATCTGGATGGATACCAGGCAACACTCTGCTGTATCTATGCCCCCAGTGTGGATCAGTTGACTTTAGTCCATGCACTCTCCGTGAAGCTGGCCACAAGAATGGCTGTGCCGCTTATACTGGTGGAGACACTAACTGTTTGTCAGATGTGTCACTGGAACACTCCTGTCCCCCTTCACCTACTGCGCCAATGGCCAGAGTTGCCCATTTGTTTGCAAAAATTATTTCAAGTTTGGAGCCTGGCTGACATGTGGTGCAACTGTCACGTGACGGCCAAGGATTTCTCCTTTTTTTTACCGCATTAAACACATATCCGTTCAGACAGATTCTCATCCTCACAAGTGGTATCCTTGATGGAAATTCATTCAGAGTATTTAGGCAGGACTATATCCGACCACAATGCTCTTCTAATTCATATTCAGTGGGGGAGACCCCACCCTTAGTACTCACATGGAAGTTGCAAAGCACAATGCTGCCAGACAACATGTTCCGGGAAGGACTGTGTCAAGTGATTTGTCATTACTTTGAAAATAATAATGGTGTAGCCTAATCAACACTAGTGGAATGGGAAGCCTACTAGACAGTGTTGTTGCATCACTGCATCAGGAAGGTGGTGGGCGTCTGTAAGGTGTGGAGCAAGAGCTGTACTCTCTGGCAACCTCCCTGAGACAGCTGGAGAAAAAGTGATAGTCGCAGGGCACTACTGGAGGTAGACAGGGAAAAATATGCCGGCCTTGTATAATGGCTGAGGTGCCTAAATTACTTGCAAGACAGCATGAGGAGATGTACCAGGTGAGGAGGTCTTTAGCCTGAAGTACGAAATCTGTGAGAGGGAACAATATGTGGACCTTCCAAATAGAGATCAACTGGGCGTTCTACAAGTATTCTAAGGTCTTACGCAGGGAAGACGCCTTGACATCTCATAAGAAGTTTGAAATCAACTTGGTGAGCTGCCTTCTGACCCCAGTGGCTGCTGAGATATGGGGTAAACTCATTAAACAGACCATGGTGATGAAAATCAAGTCAGCAGTCAAAAAACTGTCTGCTGGTAAGACCCGGTGTTGGACAGACTGCCTGCTGAATTTTACAGCATCTAAAGAGTCATCCTCGCATCACTCGTCGCCAAAGTATATCTGGCGACTAGGGAGGCGGAAGCCATCCCCAGACAATGAGAAAGACCCTGGTGGTGTCTCTCCTGAAGCCGCATGGAGACTGCTTAGCTGTGGAATCCTACAGGTCCCTGCCTATGCCAAGCCTGGTCTATAAGATATTGAGTAAGGTGCTAGCGAACCCCCTCTTGCCCATAATGCCTGCAGTAGCCCACCCGGGTAGGTGCAGGTTCATACCGGAAAGAAAAACGCTGCATAATATCAGGTGCCACTTTTGAATCTTAGAAACCTCCGAGGAGAATTGGGAAACCACAATAGTCCTCTCGATAGACCGAGAGAAGGCTTTCAACATGCTGAGCTGGCAGTGCTGTGGAAAATGAATATGGGGGAAAGCTCATTCCAATGCAGGTGCTTGTCGTATATTCCAATCCGGTAGCTCATGTGAGAATTGGAAAAGTGGCGTGATGGAATCTAGGTCATCAAGGTCAGCCTTGTCACAGCATGTGACAAGGCTGACCACTATCCCCAATGGTCTTTGCGTTAGCTGTGGATCCTTTCACTGTGATCGTTAGAGCTGAATGTGGCCCAAGGGTTCATTGAGCCAGCAGATGGTGTTAATTCCATCTCCCTGTACACAGATGATATGTTAGTATATTTCAGGGATAGCCAAGCTGACCTAGGCAGTATGCTGTCTTTACTAGACCAACTAGGCAGACTCTCGGGTGAAAATTTGTGTGTTCCTGATAGATCCTGAAAGGAGGTGCAGCTTGTGATATTGGGTGTTGCGGCTGTACCTTTCGCTATCTAGGGATTAAGAGGGAAACAACCTTTACAACGCAACTTTTACAACGCACTACCATTACAATGAAACTTTTACAACGCAACATCCATTACATAGCAGGCCATTACAACGCAACCATTACAACGCATAACACTACAACGCATACCATTACAACGCATGTCTTTACAATGCAGTCATTACAATGCATACCATTACAACGCATACCATTACCATCCAACACCTACCCTACTGTTGCACCCCCTGGAGTTAGAATAGTAATTTTTACCTCTACACTATCCAATACTTACCATACATGCAATGTAATGTTATGCGTTGTAATGGTATGCGTTGTAAAGGTAGTATGCGTTGTAATGGAATGCGTTATAAAGGTAGTTTTTAAAAATTCGTTGTAATGGCATGTGTTGTAATTGAATGCGTTGTAATGGATGTTGTGTTGTAAAAAATGCGTTGTAAAGGTGTACGTTGTAAAAGTATGCGTTGTAACGTCATACAACCGGATTAAAATATATCATGCTGATGATGATCTTAGGAAATGTAACCTAGGGGGTGGTGTTGCGATCTCTGAAAGATAGTGTGGAATTTTGGAAGATGCTACAACTGTCTGTTATTGGCCGCACATCACTATCTAAGATGATTATGTTACCCAGAGTACGATACTACTTTATCAATCTGCCTGTGCTGGGTCGGCCCTAGTTGGTTTCGTGGCCATGATATATTGCTGTGCAACTTTATATAGAGAATTGGAAGACACAGAGTTAGCCTCGCCGTCCTGCAGGCACCAGCCAAGGGAGAAGGACTTGGAGTCCCAGACGGTGAGGCTTATTACTTAGCCTCCCAACTGCAATGGCTAGTGAGTTGGTTTGAGGGCAGGAACCTCTCTGAACTAGCAGCAATGAAGAGCAACAGACCGGACAAGGTCCTGATCCCACTGATACTAAACTACAGAATAGGAGATGAACGCCTACCACAGCTGGGGAAAATAGTGATAAAATGCTCGAATAGGTGTGGAGACACAATTAGAAATACATCCATGTATGCCCTGACATTTCCACTTTGGGAACCGATGCAGACGGGGTGGGAGGCACTAGACATGCTCACTGTAGGGGGCTTTTTTATAAAGATGGAGGGTTTCTTCAATTAGAAGAGATGACAGAGGAATTTGGGCCTCCACCCACACACTTTCAAAGTTATGGTAAGCTGGAGGGAATTGTGAGGGATGCCTAGGGTACCTGAGCCAAGGAGCCCAGTACACACACAGCCTTGCAGCTCCTTTTCACTATGGGAAATGGAAGTAGATTGGTCTCTTGGTTTTACAAATCCAGATTTTACAAATCCCTAACCAACATGAACAGATTGAATTTACAGTCCATCATAGGTAAATGCGAAGCTCAGGTTAACAGGGAGTTCACTAATAAGGAATGGGAAAGAGTTATCGAAAGTCCCCAGAGGGCCTCCCACAACGCAATGCTTAAATACATACAATGTAACACAATCCATGCGGCATATTTCATGAACAAAACAACTCACCTATATATCCAGCGCACTTTTCAAAAACACCCAAGCTGTAACCTAGAAGGGAATACAACACAATTGCTGGGTTTTGGAGAAATACTCTGGAAGGGCTCAGCAAGGTGTCGGGGAGGGAGACACGATGCACCACTGAAGTTTGCTTGTTGGGACTTACCCACACTGTCAATACGAGACTGGCAGGCAGCATTAGCCCTCACAATGGCAAAGAGAAGCACAACGATGCACTGGAAGATGGACCACACGTCACCACTAACCCACTCCAGTGAGGCGTACCTCAGTGGGCCCCTAGAAAGCACACCGTGCGGAAGCAGGAGGAAAATAGAGGCGGGAGGAAATACCCTATACCGGAGGCTTAGAGGGAGATTCTAATAGCATTTGAGCCCTCAGACCCGACATCACGCCACAACAAGTTGTACTAACCAGAGGACTTATCCAATCCTACAAAAGTAGGAAGCTTGGGACACACAAAGGTCGCGAACACAGGAAGCACACAAAGAAACATATGAGACCAGAAACCAGTGGCTGTCATGTTCAGCATTGTTCTATTATTTGGAAAGCAAAAGTAAAACTGTTTTTCTTAAAGCTGTCCAGAGAAAGAAATGTTTTGAGAGACACACTTGTTCAATACATGATTGTGATGTCTGAATCAGATACAGATCTCTGTGGTTATATGTTACAATCTATTACTACTGTATTATGCTGGGGAAAACAGTTAAAAAAAATAACAATGTCTAGTAGTGAACTGAACCCAACGCAAAGTTTAGATTTTCTGATGAGATCCTGCTAATTCAGGTAGATGTCATTAGTGTTGTGTTGTGGGGGTGGTCGGGTGATCCCTAGGGGCATGAACTCGGGTCCTACACTCGGGGGCACCTGGGTTGACTAAGGCCTAACACGTGGCCGTTGAAATAAGTGAGACGGACACTTAGGGACGTTTATGGCTCTCCGCACCCGTGCCTAACTGGCGTACGTGCGTGCGTGGCCCCTCTTTATTCTACTAGGTCACATGACCTAACGCTGCACGCCTGTGGCGTCACAGGCGTGCAGAAACAGGAACACAACATTCCTCCTAAAACATGAAAGAAGAAAATGCAAATCCAACAGTTCAACTTGAAATTTCTTAACTGGCAGTCTCTGCTTGAGGCACTTCAGATCAATATGCACAATATGGAACTAGCAAAACTTTAGCAAAAACAGGCATGGTTAGCATCAGAACAGTCTTACGTGAAGTGATCCCGAAGACGACGGGAGGGCTCTGGATTTTTTCTCAGCCTGTATTGGGACCTCCCTCGCCTCGGGGTGACGTCATCACTGGTCCGGACTGTGAGTCGGGGACTGTTGGTTGCGGAATCAAGAATTTCCTGACCTCCAGTGTTGTTCTCAGCGTCATCCAAACCACCACTGTCTTCCTCGGGAATAGTGTTTCTCAGAGAGTCCTCTTGGTCTGCAGTTGAGTCTAGAACGACTGGACTGGCATCCGCATTGTTTGCTGGTGGTTCTGGGGTTGGTCTCGGCTCCGGTTCAGGGTGAAACTGCTTAAAATGGGACACATTCCTGGTGACTACTTCTCTCCCTCTGGCGGCTATTATGCGGGTGCCTTTCACACTGATGACACGCCAGGGTCCCCGTTCATAGGTCAGCCTGAATTTCCCGCTGGTTGCTCTGTTTTTCAATAGCACCAAGTCCCCTCTGTTGATCTTGGCTGCCACAGCCCCCCTTCTCTTGCTGACTTGAGCGTAGGCTTTCTGCCTCTTCCTTGTGATTCTGTCTTCATCCGCCACATCCGGTGTCCACCGTGGATGATGGGGAATGGAGTCGGTCACGACACGTCCCATGAGAATGTGTGCCGGAGCCACCCCTGTGGTGGTGTGGGGTGTTTGTCGGTAGCTCCGTAGGAATGTGAATATGGCCATTTCCACTGACTGTCCTTTGTCATGTGCGATCCGGATTACTTTGTTCAGGGTTCTCATGAAGCGTTCAGCTTCTCCATTGGCTTGCGGCCAGCGGGGGGTGATGCGGCGATGCCGAGTGCCAAGGGCGTTCAGGTAGTTGGCTAATTCTTGGCCTTGGAATGGGGGCCCGTTGTCCGTCCGCAGTTCACGCATCACTCCGTGGGCGGCTATGATCTTTTCAAATTTGGGTATTACCTCCGCAGCACTAGTATTGGTTATGATTTCGACTTCTGGATATTTGGAATGGTCATCAATTACGACCAGGGTGTGTCGCCCGTCAGGTAGGCTGCCGAAATCCATGCTGACACGCTTCCACGGTTGTTGAGGCCGAGGTTCCACTAGGACTGGGGCTTCTCTCGGAACGTCTCCCGTGACTTGGCAGGCTGCGCAGGATCTTACAGTCTTCTCAACTAGATCATCCATGAGTGGGAACCACACTTTGGTCGTCAATCTTGCCTTGGTCTTAACCATTCCTTGGTGGCCGACGTGGGCCAGTTGTACCACTTGTTCAGTCAAAGCCGAGGGTATTACCAGCCGGTGTCCCCGTAGTAGGCAGCCTGTGCTATCTTCATTCAGTTCCCCTTTTACATGGTGCAAGCTCTCCATGATTCGTTGGGCTTCCGGAGTGAGTAGTTTCCAGTCCTCCTTGGCGCGGTGCCAGTTTCCTCTCCGAAGGGCTTCCCGGGCCCTTTGTAGACAGTCATCTTTCAAAGTGGCCTCTGCAATATCACTTACGGAAATGGGACGTGGACATGATCGTGCAGTGACACACTTGACATAGGCTTCCGTGTCTTCGGCATCCTCCATTTATTCAGGTGTGGCTGCCCGTGGATGCCGTGAGAGGTAGTCGGCAGGATTCCGTGCCCCTGGTTGGTATTCAACTTGGCAATTGTAATCTTGGAGTTGCAGCATCCATTTTTCTATGCGGGGTGGTGGTTTTGTCGAGGTCCCCGAAAATAGTGCAACTAGCGGCTTGTGATCCGTAATGACGGTGAATGGTTTTCCATATAGATTGAGATGAAAGTGTCTGCATCCCCAATGTATGGCTATGGCCTCTTTTTCAATCTGTGAGTAGCGTTGTTCCGTGTCCGTGAGTGAACGACTGGCAAACGCCACCGGAGTCCAGTCCATTTCATCCCACTGTTTTTGCATCAGCACTGCACCTAACCCTGCTGGACCAGCATCGACAGCTACTAGGGTGAGGTTTCTGGGGTCGAAGAAGGCTAATGTGGTGGTGTCCGAGAGATCTGCTTTGATGCTCTCGAAAGCTTTTTCTTGCTCCGGTCCCCATGTCCAAGGTGTAGAGTCCTTCGTGAGCTCTCTCAGGGGGAGTGTAAGGTTGGCGAGATCTCTGATGAATCTCCCGCAGTAGTTGACCATCCCTAAGAAACTGCGAACTTCGGTGACGGTGGTGGGGGGCTTGGCTTCTTTAACATCCTTGACTTTCTCCGGATCCGGGTTGACTCCGTCCGCGGAGAATGTGTATCCGAAGAATCCTATCTTCTGCCGCAGGAACTCACATTTCTCTCTATGTAGGGTGAGGCCAGCGTCTCTTAGCCTTCGGAACACCTGCACCAGTCGTTGGTTGTGCTCTGCGATGGTACGGGCGTGTATCATAATGTCATCGCTGACATTGATCACACCCAGTATGTCAGCGATCAGTTCCTGGATCACATTCTGGAATACTTCCGCTGCGCTGGAGACGCCAAAGCTGAGTCGGGTGTACCTCCTGAGACCTATGTGAGTCGAGAATGTTGTTATGTTTCGTGATTCTTTATCCAGCACCAGTTGGTGATCTCCAGACCGGAGGTCCAGTTTCGAAAACCAGCAGGCCCCTGTCATCTCTCCAATCAGGTCATCAATGGTAGGGTGATGTGGCGTTCCCTTTTGATGGCAGCATTGGGAAGGCGCATGTCCACAGAGATTTGGACAGCTCCCGGCTGTTTTGGCTTCCGAGTTACCACGATGGGCGATACCCAGGGGGTAGGGCCCGTCACTTTTTCGATGATACCTGCTGCCTCTAGCTTTTTGAGTTCTTCTTCCACCAGGGGTCTAAGGTGAAAGGCGATGCGGCGATGTCGCAAGGCTACCGACTGCACGGTCTGGTCAACATGTAGGTGTATTTCGCGACCTGTGAACCGGCCAATGCCCTTGAATATGTCTGAGAAATCCATTATGAGCTGCTGCACTGACTCTTCATGAACTCCGAATGCAAATGTGACGACTCCGAGGTCTTCTGCAGCCCGGCATCCAAGTAGCATGCCCTGCCCATCTTCCGACACAAAGACATTCGTGGTGACAGTCCTGTCGCCGTGGTTGATTACCGTCCTGAACTTTCCTCTGATTTTGAGGGGGGTCTCCTGACCGTATGCGAACACAGTGATGGGCGAGGGACTCAGGGCAGGGGGTCGAGTCATTGTTCTGTAAAGGGCTGCACTCATGAGATTGATGGTGGCTCCTGTGTCCACCACGGCCATGATGTCCTGCTCAGCCACTCTGATCGGGCATTGTGGGAGTTTCCTAGCTCGGCGAGTAGCTGTGCCAATCATGTGCACTTTGTGTACCGTTCTTTCTTCTTCTACATCATCTTCCATGTCACTCTGGCTCGGGTCACCTTCAGGCACTGCGTTCACCACCTGTCGGGGCTTGCAGAATTTCTTCGAGCGGCATACCTTTTCAAAGTGGTTGAGCTTGCCGCACCCTGAGCATCGCTTCCCTCGAGCGGGGCATTCCGGTGCTGGATGGTTCGGGCCTCCACAGTATCCGCAGGGATTGCCGGACGCCCCTGCCGATGACCTAGCAGGTTTCTTATTCCACTTGGTCAGTGAGTTGACCTGAATTCTGTTGACTGGTTCTGCTTTGACCGGTGCTTGGAGGGCCGCCTCCATGTGAGCAGCTCGAGCTTTGGACAGTTCCTTCGTGCGACCGAGGGTCAGGATATCAGCTAGTGGTTTTCCTGACTCTTCCAGTATTCGTTCTCTTAACTTTGCCGAGGCGCAGCCCTGGATTATTTGACCTCGTATTTCTTCCGTGGTGTCCGCGAATCCACAGGACAACGCCAGTCGCTTGAGCCTGGCGTGGTACGTGTCCAATGACTCTTCCGGCAGTTGCCATGCTTGCATGAATATAAACCTTTTATAGTCCTGATTGGCCATGGGTTCGAAGTGTGCATTCAGGGCGTTGATGAGTGAGTGATGAGTCTTTGGAGTCGCCTCTGTTAGCGTCTTGGCGATGGAGTGCACATCCTTGCCTCCTAGGTGGAGCACCATGGCTCTCTTCTGTTCTTTGTGTACTTTTGTGGCTTCAAAGAAAACTAAAAGCCTGTCCACCCAGTCTTTCCATTTGGGGGCCAGTGAGGATGGTGAGCCTTCCACCACAAAGGGCTCGATGGGTGGTATTGCGGCCATGGCACTACTGGTGGGGTATCGGGCACGGTGTGCCGGGCGAGCTGTGGGGCAATCACCAGGGAGTCGATAGACAAGAGTCCGGTGTGAAGGCTGCCACCACTTGTGTTTCTACCCCTTCCGTGGAGTTTGTCCAGGTACCGTGTGAGTAGTGGGACGTGGGTGAGCGTAGGCGCAGTTGTCCCCCAGAAGCAGCAGAATGCAGGGCACGCTCGACCTGCGCGTCCCTCGTGCGTGATAGCGGCCGTCTGCAGGAGCCGAAGGCACCGCGTCCGCGCGATGCGTGGGAAACGGTAGGGCGCGGCTCCAGCGCGGAGATCCGGACGTGCGGGCCCAGTCAGAAGCGCGCTTCACGCACCGGCAGTGAGGCCGGCTGCGGCGCTGGCCAGAGGCGCTGTGGCACAGAATGGGAGCCGACGGGCTGAAGGAGTACCGCAGCGGCAGGCCCAGTAGGGTCCGGGGACAGGACGGCAGGCCGGCGGGCGGGGCGCAGGGGGAAGAACAGCTCACCTGCACGCCCGGCGGGCTTTGCACGTCGTCCGCGTGCTTGCACGGTGTGTGGGGCCTCGGGGTACGAGCACCGCGAGCAAGGGCACACGCTCGCGGCCGCCGCAAGAGGACACAGGCATAGCACACACACGGCGAGGGCTCGACAACCACCCTCGTCGCCAGTTGTTGTGTTGTGGGGGTGGTCGGGTGATCCCTAGGGGCATGAACTCGGGTCCTACACTCGGGGGCACCTGGGTTGACTAAGGCCTAACACGTGGCCATTGAAATAAGTGAGACGGACACTTAGGGACGTTTATGGCTCTCCGCACCCGTGCCTAACTGGCGTACGTGCGTGCATGGCCCCTCTTTATTCTACTAGGTCACATGACCTAACGCTGCACGCCTGTGGCATCACAGACGTGCAGAAACAGGAACACAACAATTAGAACAATATAGTTTATAAATGTCATGAAGAAGTCGGTGCCTTAATGACTAACACCTGTTATGATACTACTTTCAGAATATTCTATGCACTGGAAGTATAATTGAAATATTCATAATACGCATTTTTCCTTTGTTAAAGCACGTGGGACATCCATGCAATGTATGGAGCTGCTGTGACAAAGAATGGAGACAACCATAGAAGACAGGCACAGAAAAGAGGCCTTTCATCAATTTGTACAGTGGAAACCAAGGTTAAAGTTTTTGCACAAGAAGTATTGCCCGTCTGACTCAAAATTAACCTTTAGATGTGTTTTATTATAATAGATCACATTTTTCGTATTAATAACCTATGGCAACTTCATGCTTTTATCCTGCAAATGACCTAAACATGAAAATGTGTAAGTAGTAATTGGACATCATGTATTGAAATTCAGAATAGTGATTTTGCTTACTCAGGCTGGTCTTATCATCTTTCCAGTCTTCCTAGGCCCATTGAATTGAAATGAAATATTTGCGAAAGTTTGCTGAAGCTTTTTTGACTGACTGGTCTGACGGGTGCACAGGCCTGATAGTAGACCTGGGAAAGGGTCTAAGGTCACCCACTGGGACTTCAGATGAGCCCTCATCCTTAATGTCCTTTAGAGACATTAAAAGACAACGTTAAACCAACTAAGCACTGTGCGGCCCTGTAAAAACATAACCCTAACATGTATCCCTTGTTAATTTGCAATAAGGGAAGAAATACTTTAACTGGAGAGCAGCATCACAAAATATTTATTCTTGAATACAAATGAATGTTGTTGACGGGATCCAATGCACCTCCAAAAGCAGAATGGCTGTGAAAAGTCATTTATGTGATGTATTTTTCTCTCGGGTTCCATGTTTCCTTTCTCCACTCCTAACCTCTCGGAACCTCTTTTTCCCTATCACGCTCCCCATGGCTCAGCCTTTCGGTGTGCACAGTCCCCACATATTTTCCAGCTCTTTGATTCATCATCATTATTTAAGGTCCTTCAGTCACAGCTGTGTCTGTAGCCAACATATACTAATTGTGGCCTGTTTTCTGTTTGACGCGGATGGACGTCAAGGTCTTCTCTAAAATTAGCCATGGCTATGAGTAGATACAATGTGCCTGCCAAGAGCTTTTATCCCCAAGAACCGCTGCCTGAATGTTTGAAGTATTCTAAAAAGCAGTTTGCGGCAGTTCCAGTGCATGCACAAGCGAAAGATCCTGTCGAGTTAAGCTCTATTTACGGATACTTATAAACACACTGTAGCTAATGTAGGGCGTATCAGTCAGTCATTGATTGACAGATAAACGGTGGTTAAATTGGAAACAAATTGGGACACCTTCATATTTTGACAAGACGAATGGCTGCAGCTGCCACAAACTGTGAATCTATGTCTCTTTGCCCTTCTGACAACCCGGCCCACCCCTTTAAATTGCACAATTTACAGTATGTGATGAAAATTAATTGCATTTTATTTCAAATAGCTAGTAATGCATTGCGAATAGTCATTAAGCTGAAAATGAAAAGTATATTGTATGTGTGTTGCTGCTCATTACTTTGGGCCTGATTCACAGAACTAACTTAAGACAGAATCCTAAACTTACTACCATTTTGGTATTCACAGAAGGAACTTCCTCATTTTGGTATTCACAGAAGGCACTTAGGGCCAGATGTAGGTAAAGTACATTTACCGATTCTAGAATACCGGATTTTACTGATTCGCTATTCTAGAATCGGTAAATGCTATGTAGCTAAATATTCGGTAAGTATTACCGAATCGGTAAGATACAGTATTTACCGAATCGGTATTTACCAAATTGGTAATTGCCATTCATTCCTATGGGCCTGGGGGCCCATAGGAATGAATGGCAATTACCGAATCGGTAAATATCGATTCGGTAAAATGGGGAAAACATTCAAGTGTGCCAGGGTGTCACTTTGACACCCTGTTGCACCCCTGAATGATGCTTGTGTGAACATGTGACACACATACATGCCCTAAGGGCATGTATGTCTGCCACATGACATTGAATAAAAAGCACAAAATTGCTTTTTATAAGGTATTCTGTATTTACCACCAACTATTAGTTTGTGGTAAATAACAAATCCTTAAATGTAAAAAGCACTCACTTGAGTGCTCTCTACATTTCAGATTCGGTAATTTACCAATTCGGTAATTTAAGGAATCGGTAATTTACGGATTCCTTGAATTACCGCTTCGGTAAATTACCGAATCTGAAATGTAGCCACCTACATCTGAAAAGCCTAATGCCAGTCGGTAACAGCTGAAATTCGGTAATTTTGGCCTTTACCGACCGGAATTAGACTTCCTACATCTGGCCCTTACTCATTTCGGTATTCACAGAAGTTAGGAGTCCTAACTTTAGGACTCCTAAATGCCTTCTGTGAATACCGAGTCCTAACTTTACTACTCCTAAACTGAGAAAAATCCTAACTTCAAACCTTTCGGTATTCACATAAGGCATTTAGGAGTCCTAAAGTTAGGAGTCCTAACTTTACTACTCCTAAACTTAGAAACATCCTAACTTTAAGACTTTCAGTATTCACAGAAGGCATTTAGGAGTCCTAAAGTTAGAAGTCCTAACTTTACTACTCCTAAACTTAGAAAAATCCTAACTTCAAGGCTTCCGGTATTCACAGAAGGCATTTAGGAGTCCTAAAGTTAGGAGTCCTAACTTCTGTGAATACCGAAATGAGTAAGTGCCTTCTGTGAATATCAAAATGAGTAAGTGCCTTCTGTGAATACCAAAATGGTAGGAAGTTTATGATTTTGTCTTAAGTTAGTTCTGTGAATTGGGCCCATAGTTCTTGATAATTGTGCATTGGATTTAACTGATACTATTGCTTGCAATGTTTGCAGTTTATCGCTAACCCTCCAGTGGTGTGTTTGGGTACATATGTATGTGTGTGCACATGGATACGTGTATTTGTATGTGTAGGACAGGGGTATGAATGAATGACTGAATGAATTCTTTATTTGTGTGGTTAATAAAAACCAATACAAAAACAACCAATATATAAATATCATATGGAATGAAAATGGATAAATATATGTACACAAAATATTCATAAAACCTCCTTTGCTGTTATTAATTTAAAACATTAGAAATAAAAGCAGTTTTTTAGGTGCAATAAGTCAGTCTTTCAGTGGTGGCCAAACTGGGTAGTACCCTCACCCGGATGATTGCCACGGACAACCAATGTAGACTTAGCCATAAGAGATGTACGGGTGTGATAGACAAACTTAGCAAAATTGGTCATGTGCTTCACCGTGTCCAATAAATATAACTGTTGGACTGCCTCGTTTGCTCTGCACGTGCCCAGTTGAAGGAGAATGGGCTTTAGGTGGATTCAGCAAACTAGCCGCAAGGCAGGACAGCAAAGTAGGATGTGAGCCAGCGACTCTCGTTTATAATTGCAGACGCAACACTCCGTGATGACTGGTCTTACTTTCACCATTGGGTACAGTCCTTTTAGGGGGTTGCAATCTGACTGCAAGAATCCTATGTAGGGCTTGTCTCCCCACTGGCTGTGTAAGGTGTTGTTTAAGGCCAGGTGATGTGTGGGGGATACTTTGGGTCTCGTGAAAGCCTCTGGTTGCCAGGGCTTCAATGTCCAACATACAATAGCATGACCATACTTGCTTTTTTATTGCTATTTTGATAGTAGTATACCTAATTATGTTGGAGTCCCAATTCTCTGTGGCTAGTTTAAAGAGATCTTTCACTGAGGCGAGGCCAGTAGACCAGGGATTGCCATGTTGTTGAAAGATATAGTTTATAACAGCCTTCCTCGAGTGCTCTGGTGCCGCAGTTGTTAAACAAAAGTATTTAGCTAGAGCCGCTAATTCTTCCAGATTTTGTCAGTTGAGATTGAATTCTAGACCAATTAAAGTATTCCAGGTGCAGGCTGGTAGACGAAATAACTTTTTGTAAGCTGCACAATTGATCTTTTCCAGGTCCTTTTTTAAAAAATATTTTTTTATTAGGGTTAAGATGCAATAAAAGGACAAAGCGCTTCATTAAGTATATACCTAAAACCAATATACATAGGATTAGCAATAACAATCGAGGAATAAATGCACAGTTAATGATAAAAGCATAGTGATAAAAGTCAGTTACCAAAGGCCAATCATGCTGAGCTTTCTTTTAAATTACATTGTCATACAGCCTCCTAAATCACAATATTGCTTCCCTCCAATTTGTAATGGGAGCCCAGAAGCGTCTTCCCATCCCCTGTTTTTTTAACTCCCTTCATTTCATATAAACTGGACTCAACATTGTGTATACCTAATAGTCTAGAAAGCCACATCTGGAAAGAGGGAGCTGTAACATCTTTCCAGCCTGCCGAAATTAAAATCCTAAGTACAGCAACTGACATAAAAACTAGGGCTTCCTCTTCCTTCCCAAGGTTCAGCTTGGAGTCCGAACCCAATAACATCAGGGTTGGGGAAAGATCGATCTTATGACCTAGCAGCCCCTCCCAAAATTTCATTATCTCATCCCTTATTGGACCCAGCCGATTGCAGTGGAAGAACATATGTATAATATCTGCTTGGCCGGTATTACATCTCGGGCATCTATCGTCTTCCCTTATGCCCCAGGCGAATAATTTTGCAGGAGTATGATAAAGGTTAAAGACCGTTTTATAGTGCTGGGCCCGTAGGTTAAAGGGCCCGGAATATCTTTTTATTCAGGCATAAGGCAAGATCCACGTCGACATCAGGGTTCCCCAATTTTGTAGCCCAATTATTTTCCGTCTTCTCGATATCATCTTGGATCTTCGTTAGGAGGAGATTATACACTACTTTAATCTTCTTACATCCTCTAGCTAGTACCTCGACTACGGGAATATCCACCGGGGCAGGGAGCTTTGGTCTTAGGGCCGTAAGAGTTCGAACTATTTGGCCATACAGGAACCAATGATCGGCTGGAATACCAAACCTACTTTGTAAAACCTCGAACCCCACTATCTTATCTCCCTCCAGAATATCCCCGAGAGTCTTAACTCCTTATCCTTTCCAAAGCTGAATGTTTCTGTCTGCTCTCAACTGAGGGAAGAGGCTGGAGTTGCCAAGATGTAAATTGAATTTAGCTTTGAAGCATTAAAAAACTTTTAGGATAGATTTCCAGACCAGCCAGGCGCCATACAGAGTCTTAAATCTATCCCTTTTATAGAATCTCCTTTCCACTTCACACAACAGCAAACCAGTTGCCTTTCCCCCCAACAGCATCTTAAAAATCGGGTGAGGACTCTGTACATCAATATTTTCCACCCCAGAGTCCACCTCACAGTGGAAAAAAATTAGACATTTGGATCAATAGGCAAGACCAGTGATAAAGTCTAAGATTTGGGAGTGCCATCCCCCCCCTTTCCCTGGGTAGTGACATAAGACTGGTAGATCGCCTGACCTTGCCGAACTGCCAAATGAATCTTATAAATATGGACTCCAGACTTTTCATTATTGTTTCATCAATAAATAGGGGTATGGCGCGAAACATAAACAGCACTCTGGGAAACATTAACATCTTTAGTGCGTTGACCCTTCCTACCAATGAAATATGTAGCACATCTATTCTTTTTAGTTCAGCTTCTATAGATTTAATAAGGGGAGGGTAATTTTCTTCAACAATTCGGTCCACTGAGGCATTGATTTTCACCCCTAAATAGGTAGCAGAATCCACAAATCTAAAATCAGATTTAACTATGTTTTTCGAACAGATTATCTGTGTTTTTGATTCGTTCAATAAGTACCCATAGCCATAGCCAAAGTCCTTCGCCATCTGGGCCAGAGCAGGGAGCGCCTGCTGTGGGTTAGTAGTAATAACCGCCAAATCATCGGCGTAAGCCAAAATTTTATTCATATAACCATTAAAGATCACAGGTAAGCATGGGCGGATCTAGCGGATCTCGCGTACGCGAAATTGCGGATTTACGGATTCGCAATCCGCGAAGATACGCGAACTCTCGCGGATTTGCGGATTTTCCCGTTTATTGTGTTGGCGCGCGTTCGCGACGATTTTGGGACAATTTCGCAATTGCGAACTTACTTTTCGGCACGCAACGCCGCGACTATGTTGTTTCTACGTCTGGTTTATCATCACAGGTTCACAGCACCCTCTGTTTCACCACTGCCACCCTCTGGGACACCCATGCCACCCTCTGGTACATCCTCACTGCCACCCATTAGGTTTGTTTATCACTGTAGTTTATGGGGGGTGAAAAAAGCAAGCACACCTCCCCTACTTCAACTGCCATGAATTAATTGGGGGTTGATTAATGTGTCAGTTATTTAGAAAGTTCCAGTCTGGCTGGCACCTGCTTCCTTCCTTATCTGTAATTTGCTTTCTGTTGCAGTGAATTTTTTTTTCACAGGACCTTTATGGTCTACTTGTAGCTATTCTATGAGCCTGCTGTTTGGGTCATAGCAGGGTCATAGAATAGTTGCAAACTCTGGAGGGGCCCCTCAGGAAGCACTACAGTGAATGTTACAAATGTTAAGTTTGAACTTTTGCACCTGCTCATTGCTTTCAGTTTAGCAAAAAACGTTTTTTCTGCAATTTCGCGCGTCTTTTGGGGCGCGAATCCGTGCGAGATCGATTTCGGGAGCCGCGAATGCTTGCGAATACACTTATTTTTTTTTTGCGACGTGTATGTTCGCGTGCTTTTGCGCGTGTTCGCGAGGCGCTTGTAGCTATACGTTTGCCAAGTTACCCTAGCGGTCGTACACGGGCGCGGCCATCTTGTTTGCGTGACGTAATTCCGTTTCCGGCCGCTATGTGTAATCTCGCAAACTGTGCTGCTCGCTAGTACAATTTTGCGCGTGCTCGCGAGGAAAATCTCGCGCGAACTTACCCACGCGGTTGTGAACGGGCGCGGCCATCTTGTTTCTCATTCATTGCTATGGTTCTGGGCATGCTTTCTGTATCCTCTCTGAATCTCTGCCATCCTTTGCTTGTTTGAAGTTTATTTAATCTATTTTACTTATTATCTATCCCTCTATTTTTCTAGCTGTATATTTTTGTGTTTTCTGCTACTTTTAGTTACTTTTAAACTACTTTTTTAAACTCTTTTCTTTTCTTCTTCACTATTCTATTTCTTCTTTATCATTTAAGTTTATTTCTGCCCAGACCATGGTAAAGGGAGCCGGGAAGCACCCTGAGAAGGGGAAGGGTCCCGCACCCCGTGCCCGGCTCCCGTGCGGGCGTTTGAGGGGGGAGCAAGTGGTGCCGCGGGAGATCTTCAGCGCGGAGGAAGTGGCGGCACTCATCTTCCATGTCCAGCGCCGCCTCCCCAAGACGATCCTGGGAGGCGGCAAGATCGCGACTGGCTATGGCATCCGGGAGCGCCGGAAGCGGTGGGAGAAGGTGTGCCGGGCCATGTATAAGCTCTCTGGGGTCCGGCGCACATATAACCAGGCCACCCACCGCTGGACCGATATCATGGACCGGGAACGGGACTTGCTGGACGCGCTCGGCGTAGAGGTCCCCGGGCTTGGTGAGTAGTAGTAGCTATTCATCACTACTGTGTTTTATCCGGCTCTGTTATTTGCAAATCTTTGTTCTTTACCAAGAGCAATAATGCTGCCGATTACATTGTAGGTACATTATATTTCAAAATCTTCTATGCATTTCAGGTGCACTGCTCTCCTTCTCAGTAGCCTTGCTTGCTACTATGCTTATTTGTTTTGTACATTGTGTTCATTTCATTGGCCTGAGAAATTATGTATGAGTGTAGTGTAAAGATAAGAACTGCGTAATGCTAGACACTAAGGGTCATATTTTCAATTACCGGCGCATCCCTGCAAAGTAGCAGGGATGCGGCAGTAATTGTGTGCCATGCCACCACCATCCATTGGCCCAAAACGTCACAGAAGCCTTACGCATCTGTGCCGTAAAGGCGGCTCATTGCTGGAGTTGCGTGCCAACGATGGCGCAGCTCCAGCAATGCTCTGGGGTACCCTATCTCCCCAATGCTGCATCAAGCCGTACGTCGGCTTCAAGCGCGCAGGGTTTGACTCATGCATCATTGTCTTAAAAGTGACTGATTGACATCTTGTAGATTTCCCTCAGCCACTTTTAGGATTCGTCCCTGCGCAGGTACGCCCTCCCTTGCTCCGGAACGCCCCCTGATGGCGCAGGGCTTTACAACGTGATGCATCGCCCATAATTTCTTTTTTTTAAATATATACGCCGCACCAACACCATGGCGAGTCTTTTGTTCTGCCGCAGCGTCACAAAAGTCACGCAACAATGGAGGAAAATGAGCCGCAAGGGACTTCTAAATCAGCCCCAACAGACTGAAGTCCACTCCTTCCTTTAGACACATGGCTATAAGAAGAAATAGTGGTGGTGGTGGGTGGATTGATAGTTTGAGTATTCACTGATCTGCAAGCAGGATGGACTTTGTCTGTCACTTCGCGTGCTGCGGACTGCTGCCTGCAGTGCCAGGCCTAGGCAAACCTCTTTAGTAGTCTGTTTATTGAGTTACATAGGAACTTTCTAAGTCAACGGTCCGCAAATCAGGCAATACGAATAACGTAGTATACCACATGAGATAGATCCCGTGGAATAGTTGTCTATCTATTTGCTATTTCTCCAAAAAATGTTGTTATTGTTCTTTTGAAATGGTTGATTTGGTTGACAAATCTCATCCATGTTTTCTGGTCTTTCTTTCTTTCATGTTGTACATCAGCTCCCCCCAAGGGCAAGAGGACACAGGAGGAGGAGGGTGCTGTTCAGGATGCAGGCCAGGATCGGGCAGGCGAGGGCTTCTTTGCTGGCCCCAGTAAGTTTTAATTGTAATAAAGAGTACCTATTTTTTCCTAGCGTTCCTCATTCGATTTTTTCTAAATCGTCTTTGATCTTCTTGTAGACTGGATATAAATTCTTATCCTGGCTCTAATATGACTCCCTGTGGTATTACTAGATTATTCTTATTAGTCTGTCTGTGTAGCTAACTAAGATTGGACATTTGGCAATTCCATTGGACTCCCATTCTATTCAGCAATAGCTCTATGCACTGTCTCCTTACTGACTAGATAGTGTGGCAGAGTCATTCAGCTCCCGAAGTCACCGATTATTGATCCCCAATGATCTCTAGATTATCGTAGGCAGGACAAGAGAGTACGGAGTCACAGCACAGTCAAGAAGTGTCAGAGGCACTCATGCTTGCAAAAATTCCAAAACCTTTAGCTCATCCACTCTAGTCTGGAGGACCAAAAACCACAGAGTCTATTTAAGTTTAAAAGCTTTATTAAAAGTAAACACATTTATTAAAATCTACTTTGTCATAAAACTATTTAACTGAAAACGGAAAAGTGGTTAGTGCTGACGATTAATTGGACACATTTCTTGTGGTCGAGCCGAGCTCTCACCTGGTTTGAACTTGATCCTGGTCGTGTTCTTAGGAGTCAAGCTTCTGTCTGTTAGGAGAAAAAGTGGTGCGTGTTAAAAATAAAAAGCAAGCATTCATCAGTTGTGCATAAAAGTGCAGCAAGACAACAGCCTTCCCTGGAAAAAGGGACATTTTTACTTTGGAGTAGACAGTCACAAATTATTACATTGTATTCTGTTTTTTTAACATTTCTCCTAGACCAAATATTATATAGTAGTGAGTGGTGTATTCTAACATTCTTAAATGTACTTTGTAGGTGTAACATCTGGTGACGGGGCCAGCGCGGAGGTGGCTGTGTTGGGCGAGGACTCGGAGGACTCTGGGGAGGAGGCGGTGCAAGAGCCGGCGGACGGTCCTGTGGGGGTTCAAACGGTGGTGGCGGAAACAGGTAAGCTATATATTCCTTACTTATTGAGATTGAAGACTGCATAGTGTGCTTTCTGCACGGGTGTATTACAAATCAACCAGGTAGTAGCCTCCTCGAAATGTACTTCGACTTAGCTGTGAAGTTTTTGGTGAGAAGAATCCCAATAAGTTCTTAGACGAACGTGATGGATGGGATGAACGAAAAGCGAAAGAAGGGTGTAAGTAAGTGGGACGCGAAATTGTATGATGGCTGGCAAAGAAGAAAGATATGTGTTTGCTTGGCCCCCGAGGTGGCTGGGAAGGGAAGAATATGGTATGGTGCATGGCTGGGTCAATGATGAAGCAAGGATGGGTGGAAGGACAGCAGCCTGGGTGGGTGAAACAGAAACTGTATGTGTGCGTATACTTTGACTGAATGGATGCCTGGAGCATGGTATTCTCTGACTCTTAGATAGCACATGTGTATCTAGAGAGAGTAGATGGTCGCTGGATGAACTAAGTGTTACCTTGAAGAGCATGTACCACCGCACCCGCACGTCCGTTCCAGTGCAGGGAAGGCAAGGAAAAGAAATTGTAAATGTGTCCAATACTACCATGAATAGTAGCAGTACTTTGTATTGCGTCTGCAATCACAGCATATATCTGGTTATTACGGTGGACACTCCGTACCTCTCTTAATAACTTTAGTTTACTTGTAGTACGTCATTCATGTGTGGGTGTATCACTGTTCACTCAATATTAAGCAAAGCACCTAAAGTCATCCCATATGTCATCAAATACGTCCCATGTGAAGTGATAGATAATCAAATTAGTTAGCTTCTTCATTTTCCTTTTCTAGTACTCATTTGCACTGTAGGGTGAAAGGTAAATTAATTAAGCAGTAGCCCTTGTAACAGAGTATTCTCAGTGCCACCCGTAATAGAAAAGTAATAGCTTCACCACCTGCATGTACTGGACCGGTACAGTAACGCAAGTCTGTCTCACTCATCATGGTGTGCAACTTTTTTTCTCGGGTGCAAGTTCACTGTGCTGTCCATGTCATTCTGCCAGCTTGCATAAGATAACGTACCAATTTTCCTAAACAAGAGAGAAGAAGAAGAATAAGACTGGTGTACTGTCATAGTCGACTGTAATGGAAGTCCATAGTGGTCGTAGAATTTGTTCATTAAACTACCACTAATGTTAGAGCAAGGATGCAGAAGTGGGAGGTTACATAGATACTGTCCTCAATAGTTATGTACTGTGCTTTCAATTTGCTACCTGTGACCCAACTTTCGGCTCAATCACTTTGTGTTATTAATGCTAAGGAGCATTGGTTACAGACTATGTCTTTCTTTCTTCTTATAGTTGCTCCTTCCAAATCAACAACACGGAGGGAGCAGGCTAGAATGGCCCGGCAACGGAGGCTGGATGCCACTGTCGCCGAATATCGGCGGCTGGTGGCCCTGGAGGAGGAGGAGGACACGCAGTCGAGCGGTGCAACAACAACAACCTCGACTGGGACCGCTGCATCCTCCTCCGTGACCCCACGGGACGCCAGCATGCGCAGTGCTCCAGCGGGACCGAGCCGGGCTAACAAAGCCAACCGCCACCGCCAAGCAACAGAAAGACCAGCTGCCCCCCACAGGAGCTGCAAGGAACGCCAACGCCGCCTACGAGTCCGAATGTCCAACCTGGAGCAGGAGGTCCAGAAGTATAAGAACTTGGTGAAGGGCCTCCGCTCCGAGCTTGCCACCCTCCGCAAGGAGTATGATGCCCATGCCGCAAAATGCACCAGCACCCTCCAGTAGTGGAGTGTCCCTTGCCCTTTTTTTATAGACTTTTGGGGGGTGGGATTTGGGAGTTGGGATCGTTTTGGGACGTTTCAAAGACAATCGTTGGGGTTAGGGTGGGTCTTGAGGGAGATTATTTTGTTAGGGCTACATAAATATACATTTTTAAACTTTATCTGACCATACCTGTTTTTTACTGCTTTTCAGTCTGGTGGGTGGGGGACGGGGGTGTAACAGTAACTTTGTTTTCCTGAACAGTCGTAGGACTTTAGTAGTACAACCGTCAATCTCTTGTCTACTCCGAAATAATACTCCATTATACTACCTCCCACCAAACGCTTATCTTACCTGTAATTTGTGTTAGAAATTAGGGCTAGGCCCAGGGCTGGCTCCACGTGAAATGGGGATTAACGTTGTCAATCCTGGGCGGGTGACATTTCCTCATTGCGGTGGTACTAGTGGTGTGACACAGTGGCAGTTGCATGCCTATGGAAAAAAAGAAAACGAAACCTTGTTTGTCCTTACTGTAGCATTACAACGGTTACGGTACGATCGAGAATATAGCAGGTGACAGTACACTAGAACAGTGCCATAATGTAGCCTAACAAATGGTAAAGTATTTGCTTGCAAGTATAACTAGTACTTGCGTTGAATTTATTTGACATTGGCTACTACTACTAGAAGATATAGTACTGAAGCTGAGTAAGTCTAGAAGATATCCTCGTATTCCTTCACCAGCCTGTTGCTATGACCTTATCCTCCCCAGCAAGTGTGTGGAATTATTGATGTCATTTTAGTCAGACATCAAGCAAAACAACACAGCCCGGGGGAAGAGGGTTAGGGTTTGTAAAATGGATGGGAATGGGGGTTTCTTTTTGGGTAGGTTTTGTTGAGAGAAGAAAAAAAAAGCAGAGCATGGACAAACAATAATTGAAGATAAAGACAATCTTTGGTTACAAACTAAAGCTAAGCACATGCAGTCACACTCATAGAATAAAACAATGGATACTGTATCTGTATTGCGTATGTTGTTGGAGTTGTCCTGTTGAATTTGGTAAGTAAGTTGCATGCAGCAAACAATTCCTCTTATTGGCGGCACTCCTCCATTCCACTGACGCTTCGTCCATCAATGTTGGTGACCACTGACAGAAGACACCCTGTCCACTGCCTGCCTGGCGGATGTTGACTGAAACCCGGCCTGTAATTATTGAACGGAAAACAGGAAGTGCTATTACAATACCACTGATAAATAAATAAAAGGTATGTACGCTGTGTGGTTCAAAAAGTGACACTTTGATTTCCCTAATAGACAGTACAATATTTTTGAAATTGCGTGCTCTGTCTGAGTCACCTTTTTAAGGATAAATAAGTATGGCCAAAATAATATAGCGGATCTTTCCCCTCAAGGTAGGTGTACTGTAAACTGTGTTTTAGAACAAAATTTGACCTTCCCAGCAATGCTCCCACCAAGACCCTTACTAAAGCCAGTCGCAAAAATGTAGAAGAACCCCAATCAGATCTCCAAAAACGATGCCTAGCAGAAAAATGGTTACAAAACGTACTTTGAAAGTAACAGTAGGCCCAAATACAGACCGTGGATTGTATTCAAACCACTTGCAAGCAAGCAAAAGTATCCATAGCCAGCATCGCTCCAACAGTGCTCTACAACACCAGAACTGCGTTGCAATAGAACCCCCCGAAACACATGCAATCCTGCTGCTAGGGCTAACCCTAACGAACCCTAACTTACAAAAAGTGCCAAAACTGGTGTTTCCTTATGGATTTTGTCCAAAACACTTCTATCCGGTATTAGACCTTCCCAGGAATGCCCCAGGCAAGACCCGCCAACCCACCCGAAAAAAACCACCCGACAACACCCCCAAACAGCGAAAAAGCTAAATCTCATACTTACAATATCTCTCGGCCTTCGGTCCAAACGCGGCGCTGTGCAGCTAGGTCATCATCATCAATCATCATAACTCCTGTTTTTCCACCACGGATTTCCTGAAAAGCAAATGCAATCAAGATTAGATTGTCGCAGCAGTGCTTCGACAGAGACCCCGGCCGCAACCCACCCACGAACAGCAGGAAGCCCCCCAAAACGCTACATTGAGCAAGATGACAGAAGAAATAGCAAAAAAAAGGCTGTTCCTTAAGGATTTTGTCCAAAACACTTCTATCCGGTATTAGACCTTCCCAGGAATGCCCCAGGCAAGACCCGCCAACCCACCCGGAAAAAACCACCCTGACAACACCCCCAAACAGCGAAAAAGCTAAATCTCATACTTACAATATCTCTCCGCCTTCGGTCCAAACGCGGCGCTGTGCAGCTAGGTCATCATCATCAATCATCATAACTCCTGTTTTCCACCACGGATTTCCTGAAAAGCAAATGCAATCAAGATTAGATTGTCGCAGCAGTGCTTCGACAGAGACCCCGGCCGCAACCCACCCACGAACAGCAGGAAGCCCCCCAAAACGCTACATTGAGCAAGATGACAGAAGAAATAGCAAAAAAAAGGCTGTTCCTTAAGGATTTTGTCCAAAACACTTCTATCCGGTATTAGACCTTCCCAGGAATGCCCCAGGCAAGACCCGCCAACCCACCCGGAAAAAACCACCCGACAACACCCCCAAACAGCGAAAAAGCTAAATCTCATACTTACAATATCTCTCGGCCTTCGGTCCAAACGCGCCGCTGTGCAGCTAGGTCATCATCATCAATGATCATAACTCCTGTTTTCCACCACGGATTTCCTGAAAAGCAAATGCAATCAAGATTAGATTGTCGCAGCAGTGCTTCGACAGAGACCCCGGCCGCAACCCACCCACGAACAGCAGGAAGCCCCCCAAAACGCTACATTGAGCAAGATGACAGAAGAAATAGCAAAAAAAAGGCTGTTCCTTAAGGATTTTGTCCTAAACACTTCTATCCGGTATTAGACCTTCCCAGGAATGCCCCAGGCAAGACCTGCCAACCCACCCGGAAAAAACCACCCTGACAACACCCCCAAACAGCGAAAAAGCTAAATCTCATACTTACAATATCTCTCCGCCTTTGGTCCAAACGCGGCGCTGTGCAGCTAGGTCATCATCATCAATCATCATAACTCCTGTTTTCCACCACGGATTTCCTGAAAAGCAAATGCAATCAAGATTAGATTGTCGCAGCAGTGCTTCGACAGAGACCCCGGCCGCAACCCACCCACGAACAGCAGGAAGCCCCCCAAAACGCTACATTGAGCAAGATGACAGAAGAAATAGCAAAAAAAAGGCTGTTCCTTAAGGATTTTGTCCAAAACACTTCTATCCGGTATTAGACCTTCCCAGGAATGCCCCAGGCAAGACCCGCCAACCCACCCGGAAAAAACCACCCGACAACACCCCCAAACAGCAAAAAAGCTAAATCTCATACTTACAATATCTCTCGGCCTTCGGTCCAAACGCGCCGCTGTGCAGCTAGGTCATCATCATCAATGATCATAACTCCTGTTTTCCACCACGGATTTCCTGAAAAGCAAATGCAATCAAGATTAGATTGTCGCAGCAGTGCTTAGACAGAGACCCCGGCCGCAACCCACCCACGAACAGCAGGAAGCCCCCCAAAACGCTACATTGAGCAAGATGACAGAAGAAATAGCAAAAAAAAGGCTGTTCCTGAAGGATTTTGTCCAAAACACTTCTATCCGGTATTAGACCTTCCCAGGAATGCCCCAGGCAAGACCCGCCAACCCACCCGGAAAAAAACACCCGACAACACCCCCAAACAGCGAAAAAGCTAAATCTCATACTTACAATATCTCTCGGCCTTCGGTCCAAACGCGCCGCTGTGCAGCTAGGTCATCATCATCAATGATCATAACTCCTGTTTTCCACCACGGATTTCCTGAAAAGCAAATGCAATCAAGATTAGACTGTCGCAGCAGTGCTCCCAGACACCAAAAATCACCCACAAACACCGGGAACCCCGCCAAAGAGCACCCCAAAGGCAAGCAAGTCAGCAAAAACGGCAAGAAATTTCCACCTCATATTTGGTCCAAAACACTTTTGTCCATTATTAGAGCTTCACAGCAATGGGCCCAAATCCGTCAACTCACCCGCAAAGAAGTACAACACCCCCACAAGTGCTGAGTCTTTCTTCATTGGGCGTAATCCAGCACTCTGCTTTGAGGGAAATCGCAGTCTGGAGGAGGAGGATAGAGGATAGAGGAGCATGTTCTTCAGAACTTGTGAACCTGAGGAATGTAGACTGCGGCACCTTCAAATCAATAAGCAAACAAGTGAAGACAGTTCTGATGATGGTCTTGTTTTTGGGATTAGGTGATTAAAGTTTGAATTAAATTAACTGTGCAAAACAAAGAAAGAGAGACACACAGCACACAGGAATAAAAGTGAATAAGGACGAAAAAGAAAGTTCTTGATTGATTGTCTCATTTTCAGGGCTCGGTGTCAGGGAATAAGAACAAGATTTCGTCATCATACTCTGCGAATTCAGGCAGGATGAGGTCAGTGCCACCGAACAGAGAACAAATCCCCTCATCTACATTGCCGTCCTCCTCGCTTTCTCGTACTTTGTAATCTGGTGGTATGAGGTGCTGATTCATCTTGATCATTGTCAGCCGCTCCACATTTTTGGGCGAGAGGCGGCTCCGTTTGGGAGTTACAATGCCACCAGCAGCACTGAAAACACGTTCAGAAGACACACTAGCGAGTGGGCAAGACAAATAGTTTATAGCCAGGTTGGAGAGCTGTGGCCACAATTGTTTTTTGCCATGCCAATACTGCAATGGCTCATCATTAAGAAAGACCTCTGTTGAGTCATTTATATAGTCCTGCACCATCGACTCAAGGTCATCAACGGTTCCTCCACTTTGCTTACTTTTTGCTGTGCCTTTGACATTTTTTCGAGAACCATACCCAAGCAAACTTAGCCAATCCTCCTCAGCAGCCACTGTTAGGGTTGTGTGTGGTGCAGAAGATGATCCAGTTGCCGGTGTCTTTAACGGCTGAGAGGTCACTTGTGCCCCAGCCACAGGTGCAGAAGTGGATTCTTGTGACTGGGGATGGCCTGCTGATGCTGCTTCTCCTTCAATAACCTGCCGTTCTTTTTCAAACCTCTTGGCTGACAAGGCTAACCAATGTTTGTACTTTTGAACATCTGCATCAGCAAAAGGAAAGAATGCTTCGCCTGCCAGCGCCTTTTTGTAGCGTGGATCCAGAATAGTAGCACAAATGTAATGCTGTTCTGACTTGATTTTTTGAAGACGTTCATCACCACGTAGGCGCTCTAATAATTTCTCAGACAAAATAAAATGGTCTTTTTTTTTTTCATCTTTTTCAAACTCAGAAGACACCGCCATCAGTTGGTGCTCCAGCATGCACAACAATGGGATAGCTTTTCCCAAATTACAGTCCTCCTGGCTGACTGCACGCGTGAAGAACTCAAAAGGACGAAGCATGTCTGTCAGGCTTTTAACTATGTCCCATTGCGCCGCACCCAACCGCATGTCCTCCTTCTGAGATGTACCCTCTGTGAAGAAATAGTGATCGAGTACCGTATACTGCTCATACAGACGCTCAAGCATGTAGAAGGTTGAGTTCCAACATGCTGCCACCTCCTGGATGAGTGCTTTCACTGGCATTTGACGTTCAAGTAGCAGTCTCCTCAGATGCTTCCGGGCCTTAAAAGAATGGCTGAAATGGTTGCACATTTTGCGGCAGGTGGCCATTACCTCGAACGCTGGACTGTGTTTATCACTCAAGAATTTTTGAACTACCAGGTTGATACAGTGCGCCAAACACGGCACTCTAAAATAGTCACCCTGCCACATGGCCTTAACTACATTGGCGCCATTATCCGTGGAAACATAACCAATCTTGCGTTTTTGGGGGGATAGCATTTTCAAGACCTTTTTGTCAAACTCTTCCAAAAGGTTTTCTGCTGTGTGACTTTTCTCCAAGCCAAACATGGCTAGTGTTGCATGTTTCCGAGCAGCTTTGAAAACTTTGTCCGGGTCAACACCTGCGTTTAGCTTTGCTTTAACACCTGAAAAAGAGACCCAGTGTGCAGTGATGCACATGTAATCAGCGCCTGCGCCACTGGTCCACATGTCTGTTGTCAGATGTATTGTGTGAACAGCACTCTTCTGCAAAGCTGCCCCAATCGCCTCCAGCACATCTTCATGTAGTGCTGGAACCGCAACTCTGGCAAAATAGAACCGGCTAGGAACCTTCCATTTAGGGCAGAGCGTTGCCACTAATTCTAGAAAACCTACCGCTTCTACAAAAGAAAAAGGGAGAAGGTCCACAGCTAGCATTTTAGCCAGCTTAGTGTTATACAGACGCGTCAGTGGGTGGTTGCGTTCATATGGCACGTCTGAAGTAAGCATTGTTCTAATGTTGCCCTGGACCAAGCATTTACGGGCTGATAATGACTTCGTTGACCCAATTTTGCTCGCTGGTGAACTTTTGTGCGTTGGTGTCTCACTCGCTCCAACACTCTTAGTGTGCCTCACATTGGGTGTGCTGCTGACAGGGGTACTGGGTGTAAGGGAAGTGTTTGACACGTCTTCTTCCTCCTCGTCATCATCAGATGAAACATCAACGTTTCCTTGAATTTGGCCTTTCTTGATCGCATCTAGGTGCGCAAACCATTTGACAGTGTGCTGTCTCCTAAGATGACCTCTCTGGCCTCCGGTACCATAGTTGGTACCTGGCTTACCACGACTAACTGCAACCTTACAAAGGGTACAAATGGCAAACTTTGGATTTTTTTTGACAAACAGTAAAGAAGTCCCAAACTGGGGACTTGAAGTGTCTGTGGGACCTGGAGGAGGCGGCGATACTGGTGGTGGTGGTCATGAAGCTAATGCCAGATGAAGTGGAGGATCTGGATTGCCCAACTTTTGTACGTTTTGCACTTTCACCGCCACTAATTAAGGTCGAGGTTGACGGAGGTCTCTTCTTGCCAGAAAGAAATATGGAAGCGGGACGAGTTGGTGTACTACTTAACTCCAATGATTGTGGTGTTTCCACTGCCTCCTCATCGACAACATCATCATCATCATCACGCTCAGCAGCTCTTCGGGCTAGGGTCAAAATGTCTGTTTGCTGCATGCCCGCTGGGGCTGCAGTGACCTTTATGATGACTGGGTCGTCGTTGGCAGAGTCTTCATCAGCAGCAGTATCCGCCACTTCTTGTTGAGCCTCATCACACTCCATAACTCTGAGACTTTGGACGAGCTTCCTTTTACGCTTAACTACCTTTGTTGGATCATGGTGTGCCTCACTCTCAGACGGCTGTGGTGCTGGTTCCCAAGTTTGATCCGTATCATCAGAAGGAGGTGTGCTTGAAGAAGATGTAGACACCACCCTTGATCTCTTCCTTGCTAGGGGTGTGGAAGACAATGAAGGATCATCAGGAGGAGTGGCTTCCTCAAATGATACCTCGCCTTGATTGTCGATTTCCTGATGTGCCCCTACTTCGGGAGGAACAACTATTGTGGGCACTTGTGACCCTCCATGCACCTCTGCTTGCGCATCTCCTTGCGCTGCCTCTCCTTCCACATGTACTTGGGCTTGTACTTGCACATGTGATTGTTGTTGCGGCTGTGGTTGTTCAACACTCGTCAGATGAGCTACAACAACCTGTGTTGATTGAGGGACATTGCTGCTGCTTTCTTGCGATGAGCCAACATCACTGGTCGATGGTGATTGAAGAACTATACTGGCTGCCTCTGCAGCACTCAAGGGCTTGGACTGAAGTTGGCGTGGTGGTGGTGGTGGCACTGAGCCCAATGGAGCGGGGGTGCTGCTGCCAGCTTGGTCCCCAGCAGATCCCGCTGCTGCTGCAGGCATACTTTTTTTTTTACTCCCAAAAAAAGGGGCGGGCGGCACACCAGTGTCCTTGGTAACTTGCTTCTTCTGCTCCTTACTGGCACCTTTCTTGCTAGAGGAGCTACGGGTTACTTTTTTTGGGGCCATCTTCTTCAGAGCAGGTCAGCAGGCAGCAGTTGCACGAGTTGCAGAGGGTTCTGTGTCCAGACGTGACGTCGCGTGACGTTATGCTGCACACACACACCGCTGCAGGACTTCTTCCTGGCACTGGTGGTTCTCTTGAGTCTTCTTGTGCACCTAAAAGCAATGGAAGACAGAGGAACATCAGTTCAGTTATACACCCCAAAAAATCGACAAAACACAGAAAAATGAGCACAATCCCATGCCATCCATAATGTTTACATTGAAGACACCCCACAGAAAGACTAGGGACATGCAAGTATGCAACACTCACTACCCCTGGGCATAATGGATGAAAAGTAGGCAAAATAAGTGCAGGCCTCAGACACTGCCTCTCCTCAAAATGGCCCCTTACACCCCAAGCACATGTTGCCTGTACCAGCCAGCACTCAAGATGGCCACCACCACCACCCACATGGCCAGTCCACATCAACAGTACACCCCCAAAAAACAGAAAAACAGCCAGAAATCACCACAATCCAATGCCATCCATGATGTTTACATTAAAGAGAGTGAGACCAGACCACACCACAGGCACACTCAGTCCATGCACCACCACCCCTGGGCAAAAGGCCACACCAGCAGCCCCCAAAAAACGACAAAAAACAATAAAATAAGCACAATCCCAGCCCATCCATGGCCTCAATTATGTTTAAATTCAAGAAGACACCCCACAGAAAGACTAGGCCCATGCAACACTCACCACCCCTGGGCAAAGGGCCCTACCAGCAGGCCCAAAAAAACGACAAAAAACAATAAAATAAGCACAATCCCAGCCCATCCATGGCCTCAATTATGTTTAAATTCAAGAAGACACCCCACAGAAAAACTAGGCCCATGCAACACTCACCACCCCTGGGCAAAGGGCCCCACCAGCAGGCCCAAAAAAACGACAAAAAACAATCAAATCAGCACAATCCCAGCCCATCCATGGCCTCAATGGTGTTTAAATTCAAGAAGACACCCCTCAGAAACACTAGGCCCATGCAACACTCACTACCCCTGGGCATAATGGATGAAAAGTAGGCAAAATAAGTGCAGGCCTCAGACACTGCCTCTCCTCAAAATGGCCCCTTACACCCCAAGCACATGTTGCCTGTACCAGCCAGCACTCAAGATGGCCACCACCACCACCCACATGGCCAGTCCACATCAACAGTACACCCCCAAAAAACAGAAAAACAGCCAGAAATCACCACAATCCAATGCCATCCATGATGTTTACATTAAAGAGAGTGAGACCACACCACAGGCACACTCAGTCCATGCACCACCACCCCTGGGCAAAAGGCCACACCAGCAGCCCCCAAAAAACGACAAAAAACAATAAAATAAGCACAATCCCAGCCCATCCATGGCCTCAATTATGTTTAAATTCAAGAAGACACCCCACAGAAAGACTAGGCCCATGCAACACTCACCACCCCTGGGCAAAGGGCCCCACCAGCAGGCCCAAAAAAACGACAAAAAACAATCAAATCAGCACAATCCCAGCCCATCCATGGCCTCAATGGTGTTTAAATTCAAGAAGACACCCCTCAGAAACACTAGGCCCATGCAACACTCACTACCCTTGGGCATAATGGATGAAAAGTAGGCAAAATAAGTGCAGGCCTCAGACACTGCCTCTCCTCAAAATGGCCCCTTACACCCCAAGCACATGTTGCCTGTACCAGCCAGCACTCAAGATGGCCACCACCACCACCCACATGGCCAGTCCACATCAACAGTACACCCCCAAAAAACAGAAAAACAGCCAGAAATCACCACAATCCAATGCCATCCATGATGTTTACATTAAAGAGAGTGAGACCACACCACAGGCACACTCAGTCCATGCACCACCACCCCTGGGCAAAAGGCCACACCAGCAGCCCCCAAAAAACGACAAAAAACAATAAAATAAGCACAATCCCAGCCCATCCATGGCCTCAATGGTGTTTAAATTCAAGAAGACACCCCACAGAAAGACTAGGCCCATGCAACACTCACCACCCCTGGGCAAAGGGCCCCACCAGCAGGCCCAAAAAAACGACAAAAATCAGCACAATCCCAGCCCATCCATGGCCTCAATGGTGTTTAAATTCAACAAAACAGTTGTATCATGCACCCCTAACCAACCCTGGTCCTACTGGATACTGTGGCTACCCACAATATAATTTATTTAATGTTCTGAAAAAGTTCCAAAATTTTACTTGCAGCAACTGTAATGCCCCAAACAAACTTACTTGTGAAAGTTGATTTCTAATCCAAAAGTGATCCAAAGACAGTCAAAAAGGCCTCAAATCCAAATATCCAGCAGCACCCACAAAAAGTAATCCTTCCAGCTCCAGATCCAAATGAAAGTGACCAGGAGATGGACAAAGCACTGGGAGGAGCCTGCTGGACAGGAACAGGAAGTTGGAGACTGTGGGGCACTTCCTTCCCCCCCCCCCCCAAAAATGGACTCCTTGCAAAAAAAAAGGCCATGCAAATGTCAACCTGAGGAGTGATTCTGATAAAAATCATAATTTTCTGAAGGTTTATCCTGTTTGCTGGTGATTTTCTTGTGCAGAATTGCCAAAGCTCTATTTCGCGAGTGCGAGATTGTTCCTTTCCGCCGCAACTACTTGTTCGCAATTGCGAACTCTCGCGAGGTGTGCTGTGCAAGGTGGCAAGCCGCGATTACGTATTCACGGGCGCCAAACTCCCGCGGGATCAAGCAGCAAGATCCAAAATGGCGCGGCACTCGCAAAGAAAAACAACTCGGCAAACGCTAAATGACGGAAAGTGAACGCCGTGCACCACGCCGCGCGCCGCAACCAAGCAAAAAATCCGCCGCGAGCGGATTCACGGATTTTCGACAAATTCGCGAGAGTTCGCGGATTGCGAATTTGCCGAAAATCCAAAAAATCCGCGATCGGAGGGGATTTTACGCCCATGCTTAATCACAGGGGTTATCCTAGGGGACTCAAATATTTCCTGAATAAGAGGGTCGATATAGAGGGAAAACAGGATGGGTCAGCAGGGACAACCCTGACGCGTCCCTCTCTTAATATAGATTTTTTCCAATATCTCGCCCATAACCATGACCCTTGCTGTTGGATCTGAATACATGGCTTTAAGAGCTCTAATAATTTTCTCGCCAAAACCTCTCCCAGCCAAGATGCCCCAAAGAAAGCTCCAAACAACCCGGTTAAAGGCTTTCTCTGCCTCAAGCACAATCATGGCCATCTCCCCCCGTAGCAGCCTGGGCGTCAAACAGTGTTAATACCCTGCTTATGTGATCTGTCGTGCCCCGACCCAGGATGAATTCATGCTGCCACGGGGATACGAGACCCCCAATGATCCTGCTCAACCTCTTTGCCCATATCTTGGAATACAACTTAGTATCCAAATTAATTAACGAAATCGGGCGATAAGACCCTGGTTTTTCACTTGGTTTCCCCTTCTTATGAAAGATTATAATGTTGGTTTCCTTCCATGAATCGGGGACCACCCCTGAGTACATAACCCCGTTAAACAGACCAACCAACAGTGGGGCGATCTCAGATTCAATCGCTCTATACACCTCAAGGGGGATCCCGTCTGGGCCTGAAGCTTTACCAGGGGCTAATTCCCGCAATGCGGCTACGACCTCGCTCTGCGTGATATCTTTATCAAGTTCTTCTCTGGCTGCATCATCCAGGCGAGGGCCCCTATCCGGATACTCATCCCTCTGATTCCTAACACAACCCTCCTCATCATAAAGCTTTTTATAAAAATTCTCAAAAACCCTCACTATATCCTTCACTTCGGTATATTCATTCCCATCCTCTTCTATACACGAAATTACATTTTGTGCTTTTTCCTGCCTTAACCGGAGGGCTAGAGCTCTCCCAGCTTGCTCCTCTGTTTCGTACCTTTTAGCCCTAGAGGTTTGGAACTCACCGATCGCCTTCTGAGTTACCTCCTTCTGCAGTGCTGCTTTAACCGTCAGCAATGCATTTTGGCTTTCGCTGCTATCCCCTCCAGAAGCAATATCCTTTACATGGTGCTCTTCAGCCCTCGCTAGCATCCCCATTAGTTTCTCAGCCTTACATCTATCATCCTTTCTCAGCCGTGCATAACAGCTTATAGACTGTCCCCTTGAAGCAGCTTTAAAAGCCTCCCAAACCCCATTACGAGATGTGCTATATCTATTTGCTGCGAAGAATTCGCCCGCCCATTTAGTAAGGTGTTCGACAAACCTTTTATCGGCAAGTAATCTCCTTTCGAAGGTCCATCCTGTCCTTTTCCTTTCCACCCTACCCAGATCATACGACATTTCCAGAGGGTTGTGAACTGAGATTAATCTCAGGAGTTTTGTGATACCTACTATTTTTATCTCAGAAGACGAGATAAAAAAGTAATACAGCTTCGTATACTTCTGAGCTGGGTTTAAAAAATAAGTAAAGCCTGGATTTTGAGGTTCTTTGACACCCCAAACATCTTGCAGCCCATGCGAGCTGATAAGAGCCTGTGTTGCCCTAAAAACTCTGGGTTTACGCCCAGCATACACTGTTCCAATACCCCAATTCACTGAGATATTTAAATCTCCAGCTACTACTAGAGGGGTAGGCCAGCTGACTAGATCCACTTCTAAGAAATCAAAAATCTCCGGATCGTCTTTATTAGAACCATATATGACACTTAGGGCCAGATGTAGGTAGGGTTTTACCGGTCGGTAACGGCCGAATTCGGCCGTTACCGACCGGTAAAAGGATTTTGAGATGTAGGGGGCAGAATCGGTAAATTTACCGTTCGGTAAATTTACCGATCGGTAATTTTACCGAATCTGTAAATATACCGGTCGGTAAATTTACCGACCGGTATTTTAACAGATTCGGTAAAATTGATATGTAGGTGGGACTCTTATGAGTCCCACAAGGCCTAAGAAATCGGTATTTTACCATCAAATTCAATTTGATGGTGAAATACCGATTCAGGTGTGCATGCACATGTGTGCATGCACACCTGTGCCATATGACAGGCAGACCTGCCCTTAGGGCAGGCATGCCTGCCATATGGCCCCGACCCTTTTTTGGGGGTGCTAGAGGGTGTCAAAGTGACACCCCCTGCACCCTTGTCAAAATCGGTATTTACCGATTCGGTAAATACCGACCGGTAATGCCCCATTCATTCCTATGGGCTTCAAAGCCCATAGGAATGAATGGAGCATTACCGGTCGGTATTTACCGATTCGGTAAATACCGATTTTTACCGATTCGGTAAAATACACATCTGGATGGACCTACATGTCCACCCTTCATATTTACCGATTCTTAATTACCGAATCGGTAAAATTCGGTAATTAAGAATCGGTAAATATTTTTTACCTACATCTGGGCCTAAGTGTAAAGCCCATTTCCATTTCCGCAATTACCCATCTTCCGTTACTGTCAGCTTTGACTTTACTAGCTTTACCCAAAGAAGATATTACCAAGATAGCAACCCCCCTAATGGTTGAGGATTGGGTTGAACATGCCACCAACTCAAAACCATTAAGAAACAGCAATTTCCTCTTAGCCCATGGGAGGTGAGTCTCTTGAAGACAGAGAACGTCTATTCTGTTATATTTCACAAAATATGCCAGTCTCTCCTTTTTCTTCCAGTCATTCATACCCTCCACATTAATTGTGCAAATTCTAATGTTCGCCATCCTGCTGAACTATACGACCTACTACAAGAAACTGATCCTTAATTGACCTCTTCTTTAATAATCCTATACTTATGCTGCACCATTTCCCCCTTTTTCCAAATTTACCCCCAAACCCCAATTCACCCCCCTTCCCCTCCCAACCCCCCACACCCTTCCACCCTCAACCCTACCCCCTACACCCCCCCTTCCTCCTCTGTGAGGCGCTCAGACCAAGTCTGTGCATGTGATGGAAACACGGTGAGAGCAGTGAGGACTTAAAATACACCAATATTCAAAAAACAAGAACCAACGTGAAGCCCTAAAGACCAAAGAAAAAAGAAACAGAAGTCCACAAATCAGCCGCCAGCCAGAATCACCCTATCCATCGATCTGTCGATATATACCGACCAAAGTTTTAGCTTAAAGAGCAGTATCTATGCGGTAATTAGAAGTTCCAGTCTACTTGCCTACAGAGTCCAGATATTCTTTCGCCTTTTTCTCTGAGGAGAAAAAAAGTGTCCTCCCTTCGTTGACGACTTTTAACTGGGCCGGATTTATCAAAAATGCCTGCATCTTTTTATCCTGGAATGGTTTGATCATTCCTCTTAATCGCCAGCGTCTTTCTACGGTCGAGTGGCAGAAGTCCGGCCGGACAAAAAATGTGATCCCATCACTGCTTCGTTTAGTGTTTGGCCTGGCTAGATCCGATATAGCCTGTCTGAGAATGAAATTACCGAGGAAGATCAGAACAGCCCTGGGTTTATCCCCCTCCTTAGTATTCCTTCTTATTTTAAAGGGAGTGCGATGTACTCTCTGCACCTCCAGGGGCCAGTTCCAGCTAGACAGTTCTGCGAATGCTTGTTCAAAGAGCTTGATGATGAATGCCCTAATGTCAGATCCCTCCGGGATTCCCAATACCCTCAAGTTGTTCCGACGAAGCCTGTTCTCCATTTCTTCTAGCTTCCATTGTATGCCTGTGAGCATTGCGCATTAACCTTGGAGACAGCCTCTGCAACTTCCGTCTTTGTTGATACTATCCTGTCT
This sequence comes from Lissotriton helveticus, assembly GCF_964261635.1. Lineage (NCBI taxonomy): Eukaryota > Metazoa > Chordata > Amphibia > Caudata > Salamandridae > Lissotriton > Lissotriton helveticus. The sequence continues at coordinate 1,893,356,902 of NC_136059.1, read as the reverse complement.
TCTAGATTTGAGACTCTGTCCCCGGTATTTACACAGGCTTTTGAAAGCTTTCTGACTACGCCCACATCTTCCTCATTGCCGCCTTCGATTTACGATTGTCTAGGTGCGTTTTCTCCCTATGGGCGATAATTTCCTGGTGAATCGTTTCCAGTAGCGACATTTGGGCGAGCTCCATGCTAGGACTATCCTGCAAAGGCATAGAGGAGAGGTGATCCCCGCTCAATTCACATTTGGTATATGCCTTAGCTGCCGCTGCTGGGGCCTTTAATGCGGTTGCAGGTTGATCATTTTCCAAGTCACTCTCAGAGTCCAAATATGAGCTACACTCCTCGTCTTCCTTGGACCACCCGACCCCGTCAAAGGCCGAGAAAAAGGCTTCGCTTGAAGCATTCTCTTTCCCATCCCCTGCTCAGCTCCAAGAATTGCTGAGCCGGTAACGGAACATTGAATGCCTATCTCTGGGGTGGCTCCATTATCCAATGGTTCTAATTGTTCCCCCGCACCCATATCAGCGACATCCTTTACCAGCAGTCGAGGACCATCGATATGCACACCAGAGTCGGAGAACCCCGGGAGCCCATCCTTCCTTCCCAATGATGCAGCGGCATTTCCAGGCGTCTCTCCCTCCAATGGGACCTCCATTTCGCTCTGTAAGTCATCTGCCTGCAGCGTGGTCTCATGTGAAGATAGAGGGATCTTAAGGGGGGGACCCCTCTAGCATCGGTAACATCTTGGGGGACCAACACTTCCTCCTCTATGGAAATGCCCTCCGCCTCCTTAGACACCATCTCAACTGCCTTCTCCTTACCGGTCTTGGCGAACAAGTCCGCCATTGAAGCCGTAGCCAAACGGGTTCTGGCTGCAGTCTACTGCTTCTTCTTAGACTGTTCTGTCGGGGGCGTTTGAGCTCCGAGTGCCTCCGCTGCAGCTTCATCGCGTTGATTTTTCTTTTTCCCCACAGCAGTTTTTGAGGCCGGATTGATTTTGGGGGCCATCACTTCCTTAGGTGCCGGGCCCTGCTGACCAAACACACTCGGTTCTTCTTCGGATGGAGTCCCGCCAGTAAGCTCAGCTCCGGAGTCCGACCTCGATAGCCGCGCTGGCCGCAACGGCCTTCGACCCGGGCTCCTCCCTCCTGTACACTCACGGCGCTTCAGACCGGGTGAGAGAGCGGCGAGCATGGACGCCAACTCCCAGAGCAGTTGTCTCGCTGACCCACGACAGGAGAGCGTCGTGAGCATACCTCGAGGGATTTCTTTCTGGACAAGGTATTTTTCCGCTCTGAAAACAGAATAATATAGCGCCTGGCTGTGGCTAAATCTCCATGCTCCTTCTACTGCAAGCCCTCACTGCTCCATCGTTACAGCCGCAACTACGCAGCTGCCATCTTGCCTCGTTACCTCTCATCTTTTCCAGGTCCTGTGCAAATTTAACTGGAAACGACTGTAGCGCATAGTTGAGGGAAGGTAGTAATTTTGGCCTCAAGACCCTTTGAATAGCCGATGTTGTTGGGCTTTCTAAGACAGCATAGAGTTTGCAGAGAGCATAGGTAACCATTTTCCCTTTCTGCTGGAGCTTGTGGCGGTGGATCCTTGAGCGGCCAGTTTCACAGATCCAGACCCCAAGATAGTTATTCAATTGTGCACAATTCAGGGTTAATGGGCTCAAACTCCACTTTGCTACTTTTTTTCGGATATTGGCCAAAGATCACTATCTTGGACTTAGTTGGGATGGTGACCAGCTTGTTTTTGGCATTGTACTCTGAGAGCGATGTCAATGCTTTTTGGAGGCCAATCTTGGGATGTTCCAGAAGGACCAGGTCATCAGCATATTGCATCAGCTGGATCTTATTTTGCCCAATCCTGGGGGTTGGTAGAGTGGTTCTTTGCAGAGCACTGCCCATATCCGCTGTGTACAAATTAAAGAGCAACGGAGCGAGGACACAACCCTGCTTTAGTCCGTGATCCGTGGTGACTTTTTCTGTAGCGGAATCACAAGAGAGTTTAACTCTCACCCAGGTTCGGAAATCTGATGGCTTGTCACAGCGACGGGCTGATGTTGCAACGTGCCAATTTCTGCCATAGGATGTTGCGGTCTATCACATTGAATACTGCTGTATAATAAATTAAACAAGCAAAAAGTGGCGGAGTACTGTGAGCCACCGCTTAGTGTACTAGGTATGATAGGGCATTGGTGTTATCTATGGTGGAACATCTTGACTGGAACCCAGTCTGATAGAAGGGGAGGATTCCTTCCCTGCTGACCCAATCCACTAGTTCTAACAAAAGAGTGCTTGCATAAGCCTTGCCCTCAATGTCCAATAAGGCAATCATACGATAATTCCTGGGGTCAGTGCTTGGCCCTTTTTTGTATATTATATGCAGCAGTGAGTCTGGTATGTCCTCAGGAAACCTGCACCCTGCATACAGCTGAGCCAAATTGTCAGCTCAGATGTCGATGTCCCCCCTGAAGAGGGTGCCAGGCAGGTCATTATGCTCCATTATGATGTATTTTTTCAAGATGGTTCAAATTACTTGTTTGTTTGGAGAGGTAGAATTAACCAGAGGTTCCGTAGGATTTGTTGTGACGTTACCAGATTTCCCCCCAATAGTGTGGTTCTATCTGATGAATTTACATTCGGGACATTGGTATAAAGGGTTTTTACGTGGGCTATCCAGGTGCTTGCGTCTTGTGGATTATCCCTATTAGAGGTCTAATGAATTATCTTCTTTAGATATTGCCAAAATTCTGGAGATTTGCTTGGTGCCAGTAGCTCGAAATTCTTCAGCCATTTTGCCTCTGTAAGTTCACGTTTTGCCTACCAAAAAAGTAATGAGTGGTTCTTGGCTGCTAGTTTGAGTTTCTTTTTGGCAGACTCAGACCCGGTTGCCCGATAGGCCCTGCGTTTGGAGTTTAGTTTTTTGGAGCATTCCTTAATTGCTTGTTGATATCCCACTGTGTGTGCAGGGTTTACATTGCCATGGTCACTTTCATTCCGTGGTTGACCTGCGTAATTTGACATATGTTTTTGTAGTCTCTCAGTCAGTAAGATATAGTCTATTGTGGTCAGGTTGTTATAAGTGGGTGTAATAAATGCCCCTGAGTAGACTTTTAAGATTAGTGAGTGTGCCGTTGCCAGGTTATATGGCCGCATAAGGGTGTTGAAACTTCTGGTGCTCCCATTGGGGTGTCTTTCAAAAATGTTCTGCCCTATGTCGTGCGTGTTAAAGTCCCCAAGAATGATGGAGTCCATGCCTACAAACTGCAATAGCAGGATTTGATCTCGTTTATTAACAAAATGAGTTTGTCCTTCGGACCCGCCCCATGGGTGTTATTATAGACATTGATTCAAAGTATTGATATTGGGCCGTCTGTCGTATTCGAACCTTTCGGAGTGCCGGCCAAAAACATTACTGAGGGGTTCTTTATCACTGTGAAAAGTACTTTCAGAGCCTGCTTGATGTATATAGAGATACCTCAGACGGTCTCCCGAAAATATTTTTTTTTATTGCCGGTTTGAAATATTCTGTTTAGCCCCCTATTGGTGTAGATAAAGTTGCCCATGTTTCTTGGGCACAGATTTTATCTGCTGCTGCAAGGAGTGTAGTTGCAGATGGACCTTACAGAACCTTGTTAATCCCTGCGACGTTCCAAGTCATGATGTTGATCATTTGTTTGTTATCTGAGGGGCTTCAATGCTGGATGAGGCCGTTGTTTGAAACAGATCTAACCTTTGGCGGAATCAACTGATTGCTTGATGAGGGTCTGATATTAGGAGCTAGAATGTAAGGCCAGTGGGATCCAGGACCAATCTTTAATACCGTTTCCCTTAGTCGAACAGGAGCGGTTGCCCTCTTCTACGTGTGCAATGATTAACATTGGACTATTGCTCGTCAAATTCATTTTCGGGTCGCCTATGGAGTCGTGTAAAATGGTTCCAGCAGCTGGTTGTGTTGAATGTTTACTGTTTATCTTTTTCCGGCCAATCAATTCTTGTGCTCCCTGCTGTGCACTCGACACATTATTTTTAAGGATCATTGGATATTTAGTAGTGAGCGGGGGTTTAATTTTTATGCCCCAATTGTTCAGTTGCGTTTTTTATCCTCTCAGGGCATCTGCCATGACCGGGTTGGAGAAAGTTATCTCTGTTGTTTTGTTTGCTTCGTTTGGCCGTGGGCCAGAGAAAGCCACTGCCTCGATGTTAGTTGTTTTTATGTTTTCTAAACCCGGGATGTTTTCTCAATGCTTCAGATGGTTTCCTCTATTGAGGATGTCCCAATTCCCCTGCGAGGTATATTCGGGGTATAGCAGTACTTTGAGATTTTCTTGATCTATGGCATGGTCTTTAATGGACTGAATGTGTTAAAAAATTGCCTTTGGTACATCCAAGGGCTCTGAAGGGTTCCAAGTTGAAATCCCACAGGGGACAGAGCCATCACTGGTCCAGTTTGTACTTGGGGCCTGTAGTTGCGAGTCACTCCTGGGCATAGGTATGCAAACAAGGTGGAGTAGAGGGTCATTGGTGCTCGCTTGAATAGTTTTCATCTCCCTTTGATTGTTAGCTGGGTTTGCAAATTGGGGCTCATTTTGAACTGCTGACTGCGCAAAGGCTGATTTATTTATATTATGAGGTTTGGCTGTTCCTTGTTGGGTGCTGCTGGTGCTGGCGTTTCTACTTTAATTGCTTGGGACCGTACTGTGTTAAGGAAGGACCGGGTGTTCCTTTTTTTCTTGGCGCAGCTCTTCAGCCTGTGGGTCTTGTGCATTGACGAAATGGCCGCTAAGATCTGAAGTTATACTCAGGCCACTAATAGGTTTCTCCGTTAAGTTTCCTGGGGGGCACTGAGCAGGTGTGTCGATAGTAATTGTGCCATCCATGTGTGTTTCTGTGTTTTTAACATTACCAACTTAGGAGGAAACCAAAGTCATTCTGGTTCACCTTGTTGTGCTCTCTATTCCCTTTTCTTCTGACACAAGCCAATGTGTTATTGTACTTTTATGATAACTGTTACTATTTTTTGTTTTGTTTAACTTTTTCAATTTTTTCTTGTTTTTCCTGGATAGGTGTTGACATATAATTGGCGGTTTTCGGTCATCTGACTTTCCGGGGCCTTCATCAGAATTAAAGCAGAGTTGTAGTTCAGACTTCAAATTGAATTTAAAGGCCAAGTCATTGTCGCTAGATGCACTTTTGCAGCTGTTACTATCGTGCTTCGAGGTTTAGTGCATTATTTCTTGTCTAACCTGATTGGTGTGAGGCAGATGTTGGCTGCATGTTGTCTGTCCTTATTTTGTTTATTTGACCTCCCTTGGACCCCAATGACTCATGTAAGACTTTAGTCACGATTGTTTTTGAGGCCTTCCTATTCACGCTCTCAGTTGGATTTGATTGGGGAGAGCGGGATATGTTGTTCGTCCACCTTTTGACCTCACCCTTAATGTCCGTGACTAGAGAGCTCATTATTTCAGGGATCTTTTCCAAATTCTGCAGAATTGGGCTGCACCCACAGCCATCTTGATTTACCTTTACATAGGTGTTTGCCTGAGCTCTCTGAATCAGTGAATTTAAAAGTTCCAATTTCAAACCCAATCCTGAGATTAAGCTGGCAACTGTTTGCAGTATGTTTATTTGTGTGTCCAACTTATCTGCATGCATTATGGCCGCATTTGCCATTGAAATCAGAGCTTCTTTGACCACCGTAAGATGATTCTCTATTTTTTGAGGCACCAAGACAGTTTCCATATAAGTTTTTGGAGAGCCGGAGGACCAATGCTCGTTTGCGCATAGAAGGAGGTTTGGGTTTGATGAGTTAGGACACCCTTTAAATGAAGAGCTCTCACTCCTGGGCATGGCGGGCCATGGCTTGTTTGCACATAAAAGGAGGCTTGCGTTTGACGCGTTAGAACACCCTTTATATGGAGAGCTCTCACTTCTGAGCTCGGCGGGCACCGCAGGCATGAAGAAGGAGGCCAAAGGGTCCCGCTGAGACTTCAAAGGAGTGGTGCAATTCCCCGTAATGTTTTGTTAAAGGAGGAAACTCCTCAATTGCCGCTAGGAGAGGAGTGGGGTAAGTTTCCATGGGTCTGTTATCTGGATTTGCAGACACTGGTGTACAGTTTGCTAAGCTGTTGGGGCAAAACGGGCCTTGATCAATTGAGAACTCTTGTGCTTGAGCGGTGTTGCAAAACAGCCCTTGATCAATTGAGAACTCTTGTACTTGAGCGCTGTTGCCCTCAACTATGATAATTTCCAGAGAATGTGGAGTGGTAAGTGAGGATCTTTGACATGAAGTCTTGCATATATTGGCGCTTGCTGATGTGCTAACAATGGTTTTAATGCAAGTCTCTAAGCGCGATGCATCAGCTCTTTTGCCAGGATTGCCAGGCTGGCCAGGGTGGCCTGATTTGCCTTTTTTGCTTGTTTGTTGAAAGTAGGCTCCAATGTCACTATTGCCAATAGGACTATTCCTATTGCCATTTGCAGTGAGTTCACTTAAATTTGATTTTGAAATTGCATTTAATTTCATTGTCTTCGCGCTTAAAGTTGGAGAAGTGTTAGTTGGTTGCTCGTCAAATTGCTTGTCCCACTGTTGCCTCTCCCGGGGGGGTTGAACCGTATCTTACACATCCTTTACCTGGAGGGTACAACACCTTAGACTTTTGACGTCTTCTGGATTTATGTGGGCGATACTTAGCTTGAAGCTGAACCAGCCCCGCATTTCTTGTCCGCATGATTGTTCTATCCTCTGAGCTCAAAGATTCCGGGTGGTCCAGGCACCCCTGTCCGGCAGTACTGACTATCCTGATGCTCTTGGTTGCCTGGTAATCGAGGCAGGTATTGGCCTGGTGGTTTTGGATGAGTGAGTCTATCGGGGAGAATCTATCCGGCAGATACCCCAATCCTGGGGCAAAGAAGGCTAGTAGCTTTTGGAGGTTTTTTGGGGTCAAGCGGAGCCGGAAATGGACCCTGGGTTGAGAGCAGGGCGCACTGGCAGACTGCAAGCTGCCCCCAACCTAGTTGGGTCTGTTCCGCAGTCTTGCTGGGCTCTACACTCTGCAGCCACCAGTAGGATGGCCGCGCTCACTACGCTCTACGCTTTTTGTGCTCATCTTTGCTGGCCCATGCCCACGCTCCCTCTGGTGGCCTCCGGATGCCTCTGGTTGCTTCTGGGTGCCGTGGGTGGTCGCTGTGGGTGGTTGAGAATGGTTGAGAATGGGGAAGAGTGTGGGAGAGGGAGGGCATGTACCTCGTACCTCATGTCTCGTTCCCGGTGACCTCCACAGCGCTTGCTTCTGGTGCGAGCTCTCCCCTGCTGCAAGACTTGGCCCTTGATTCTGAACATTAAGCTCTAAGCTTTGACCTCTGAGCTCCAGTGTGAAGCAATGCGATGGCCAGGTAGATAGGGGTGACCCTGAGTGGAACAATCAGCGAGGGTGAGTGGGTGGCTGGATCGTTTTCCTCTCTGCATTTCTTTGGTACTTCTCCCGCTCCCGCTCTACTTCTCTGGCTGCTGCTGGTTCTGGTCCGAGTGAAAACCTAGACTGGAACAATTCCTTGAGGCAAAAAGTATTTGAAAGAAGTAGGACAGGGGTAGGCAATGCTCCAATAACAGTAACTACGTTATTTTAATTTTTCCTGATAATTTTGGAGACCAGGTGGAGTAAAGTTTTCCCTGAAATGGATGTGCAGATGTTCTGATTCAGTCTATTACAACCTGTGTATCGATCTAGAGCTGGTTCTTATACACTGCAAAGTAGTATTGTAAAGATTAGGTGCCCCATGCCCCACACAACCACAGTCCCATAAGACCAACTGCTTTCTCGCCCATCCTTTCGTGGCGTGGCTGCTTTGTGAAGACCATTCCAGGCTTTATTACAGTTCACGCATGCCTGCTTGCTGACCTAAGTTTGACAACAGGATCGGGAATAGGAATTCTCGACAACATTGGGCATACTTGTATTGGGAGGTAATAGAGTTTACCGTGAACCACTGTGGTGACTCCTGTTTTCTTGGCATTTCCACATCTTTTGACTCTTATGCAAAATGTGGCCATGAGGTTGGTTTTGAAAATTATGTTTGAAGCTGCTAAATAAGGACAGATCAGTTGCCACCTAAAGAACTGCATAGAGGTGTTTCACAGACTGTTAGGTTTGGCCTGTTGGACTGGATTGTCTACATGGTAAACTCATCATGCTTCTTATGGTTCCTCTTGTGCCGACCTGGTCAATGCCATGTTTTGCGACTATGAACAAAAGGCTGTTGGCTTCGTGGATTATATTAATGGGTGCTGGTGACCGAGAACAAGTTGCCTAGACACTTGTGCAATTACGTCATTTATGAGTAAATTACCTATTTTCTCTGGAAATAGGGTCTTTGAATGTTGAGCTGCAATTTGTATGATTTAACACTCCTGTGGTTAGCTGTAGATTCACCAGGTGAGGGAATCTAAAGAATCAGAATGCATCCAATGACAGGGCTTTCTCAAGCAACCCCCATCCTGGGTTGCAGTGGTCTGCCGCGTGCAGATATCTGCCTAGACTGCTTCCATGATAGTGGATTGACTCAGTAGCAAGTTGCTGGAATGTATATGTTGAAAAATAGCCCTTTCTGCAGGGTCACCTCCAAACCTTTTACCTTCCTCGTCACCTTTTTCTGGCCTAGTTTTGGTTGGCTTAAGGACTCTGTGCACTTTACCATTGCTAACCAGTGCTTAAGTGCTTGTGCTCTCGCCCTAAAACATGGTGACATTGGCTTATCCGCAATTGCCATATTTAAAGTCTATAGTAAAGTCATCTACATGAGCCCATGGCCTGTAAATGAAATGCTACAAGTGGGTCTGCTTGTTCAAGAGAAACAGGGGAACCCTACTCACTAAGGAACCAGGTAATGGTTATATAGGAGAAACAGTGGTTCCTGTGGAATTATATACTATGAGGTTATGATACATAAGAACAATCACAATATAGAGGGTTAGATAATGGCAGCGCATGAAGGAACCACTAACACACCGATTCCAGTGTAATATATTTAATGGATTTTTTAAACAATAAAGTTAAGAGTAAACCTTATACATCAAAACAACATTTGTGCATAGTGTCCCAAGTGACAAAGGGAACCTAAACTTAAGTGACAATGTGAATATTATATACAAGGTTTCCACATCTACAAGTCGACCATTATCAAAATAATTCCATGTGAACAGCAGCTATATGCAATGATATGTGCTGGGATAATGGTTCACTTCTTCTGTTTGTCGATGGCGTTTTGACCCTCAAAACAATGTGGTGTCTCTTCAGGACTATTGATGAAGGGACATCTGAATTTATGATTGCGCAGCCTTGTGAAAATGATGTGCCACACGTGAAGAATAGAGAAAAAAGGTTTACTCACATGAGGACCCATCCGGGTACTCAATGTGAGGACAGGCTGTCAATCCAATGGGGTATGTAGATAGGCCAGAGGGGCTCAATTCATTTTACGCCATAGCCGTAGCGTTGTAGAATCCCTTTGTGGATTAACAGTGACAATGCACTGAGAGTTTCTCTCGGTAGAAGATTAGAAAGGCGGGACAGCGCTCCCCGTGTAGATTCAGAAAAAGCAGCATCAGTCAGCTTGATCGGGTACAATGACCTCAGTGCATTGTCACTGTTAATCCACAAAGGGATTCTACAACGCTACGGCTGTGGTGTAAAATTATTTGGCTTATTTTATTCAAACTTTTTCAAGTGAACAATATGATAATGATGATATTCCATGTGGACCTACATTTCTAATTTATAGTCGGTGCAATTCAGACATTTCATTCAACCCTTCCACAGTTGTGCTAAAACGCAAAAGTAGGACTCTTTTTGTGCAAGGATTGCCTCTAAATCTCCATCTCTCGGATTAGGCTGAACTGCCATTAAAACTCCCTTTAAAATCTTTTCCCGTATGACCCATTGTTAAAAAATGATTGACCAGTGGTGCCAAAACTACCTTTGTCGGAATCCAGGATGTATGCTGAACAATTCTTTGCCTGAACTCTTGGTTATTTTTTCCAATTTATAGTTTCTACATTTTTTGTTCAGCAATTAGAAAAAGTAGTGTGTCTCCATTTGGTACTTTCTATTTGAAATTCCATGTTTTCTATTGTTTGGCTACATGCCACACATGTACCGTATTTGTGATGTCGTTCCAATGGAATCGGATTCCTTTTTTAAAAAAAAATGTACACATAAGGGTAATATACATCAGTTTATAACATAAGTCAAGATACACACGGATAGTCATCACAAAAATACATTGAACATATCCAAGTATTTAACAATAATCCTAATCATTGACTGGTGTACCTGACCTGAGATATTCCAATAATTAAATAATAAAAATACGTTTCTTTATCTTGGGTAAACTATATCGCAAGATCCATAGGACCCTAAATGTTCTCATTCTTGACCATAGAGCCTATACCCCTAGCCCTGGCAAATTCCATGTCGTAAGTTCCTTTAATAATAGACCACCAGTCACAGACAGTTGGCGGCAGCGGGGAGACCCACTTTCGAGCGATTGCCAACCTGGCTGCTACCATTATGATTGAAAAAGACCGTGCCAAAGCTGGTTTATCTACCTTGTAACCTAACATAATTTCTAAAGCCGTAAATTTAGGTCCCACTCCAAGTGTACTATAAAACACTTGACCAATCTTCTGCCAATAAGGTTGCAATTTTGAACATTCTATGAACATATGAATAAGATTTGCAGCCTGAGTCCCATATTTAGGGCATTTAGTCTTTTCCTCACCACTATTACCTCCTGCCCATTTATTAATCCTTTCAGGTGTATAATAAAACATATCGATTGCATGAAATTGTTGTAATTGCAGACTCACAAAATGGACTGAGTCACCAATATTGCCCAAAGACTGAGTGATCATACCAGGTGTTATCGCCATATTCAACTTTTGGCTCCATTGTACTGCTAATTCTACGCACCCATCTGCTTTGAAGCTAGTCAGCAATTTATACATGTTGCCTATAAGAGATTTAGTTTTCTCCCCTTATAAGAGATCCCAAATCAACGATTTGGTAATCATATTTAAGTCCAAATTCTTCTGTAAATAATTCTTTATCTGTAAGTATTTGAACAGGAGGTTAGTGGGCAGTTTGTATTGAAGTTGTAGAACTTCAAATGATTTAATTCCTCTTGCCTCGTATAGATCACCCAAGCATAGAATCCCATACTTAGAACACGATCTGCCTCTAAATCTTGAAACATTTCAGGAAGCATTGGGTTTCCCCAAAGTGGGAGCTTGGTGTGGATTAACTACAGATTACTTTTTGCAGCCATAAAAACTCTGTCTCTAACTGTCTTAAATTTGACACGTTTAAAATAGTTCTGATCGTTGATGCGATATAGAAGAAATAAATTATCCTCACCCAAGATCAGTCTATATAGAGAATCTTTCTGATCGAACCCCAGAAGACTACGGAAGTGCTCGGCGAACGCTGCCCAAAAATAAAATCTAAAGTTTGATAAACCAAGGCCACCTTGTTTATAGGGTGTTTTAAGCAAGTCAATAGCCCGCCAAGACTTCTTAAAGCCCCAGATAAAACTACTCAGGACTCCATTCAATAAAAAAAAAATAGTAGGAAGACTTAAGGAAATAGATCTAAACAAATATAAGAATTTGGGTAGTATTTTCATCTTTATTAAATTGCATCTTCCCAAAAGCCCTATAGGGAGTTTATGCCATTTTGTTTTTAGAATTTTAACAGTTTCGTCTAATAAAGGAGTATAATTTAGAGATATTATTTGGCCTACTGTAGCAGAAACCTTGACCCCCAGATACGTAGCTGTTGTACAACTCCCCGAAATTGGAGAGCGGGAGAGCGGGGTTTAAAATTAATGAGCACCTGTGTTTTGTTAATGTTTAGTTTTATCCCGAAGCTAATCCAAATTTGATTGCAGCCCTCTCAATAACTGGAACAGCTTCTATAGGATTAGTAGAAAAAATTGCCAAATCATCCGCGTATGCTGTTATCTTCAGACCACTAGAAGTAGTCCTTATGATTTGATATGTTTGTTAGCTTGTAGAGTACGTATAAACAGCTCCATATAAAGAGCAAATAGCAGCAGGAAAAGAGAGAGCCTCACCCCGCAAGAAATATCAAATGATGCAGAATATGATCCAGAATATGAAAGCTTAGCTGTAGGTTTATGATATAAAGAATGCACCCACTGTCTGAACTGCCTCCCAAGGCCGAATGCGCTCAATGCAGCCGATACAAATTCCCAGCCGACCTTGTCAAAGGCCTTTTCAAGGTCTAAGAGAATCATACCCAGATCCACCCCCTCTTTCTCCGCATAATTGCCCCAATTGCCATATTGATTTGAGATGTGGTATATCTGCCAGGTATAAAACCATGTTGGATATTGGACACCAAGCCTGACATCATTGGAGCAAGACGATTTGCGAGGATTGTATTTATGAGAGAGATAGGTCGGTATGATCCACAATCAGTAGGTATGTTGCCCTTTTTAAGAAAAAAACCAATATGGGTCATATTCCATGACTCCAGCATCTTGCTATCTATACCGGTATATTGAATAACTGCACTAAATGGTACAAGCACAGTGCTTGTAAAATTCAATAGGTAATGAATCTTCCCCTGCAGCTTTGCCTGAAGGTAGTGCAGAAATAGCTGTTCCTATTTCTTCCAACCATATAGTATTATATAATGATGCTACCTCATCATCACTCAGAACCGGCAGATTACTTTCTACAATATATTGTGTAATGTCCCCCTTGTCAGCTATAGCAGAAGGCAAATAAAGTTCCTGGTAAAAAAGTGAGAACTGCCCCAGAATAGCTGAGGTATGATTATGTGAAGTACCATCTGCACTTATAATAGGATTCATTTTAGTTTGGGCCTTAGCTTCTCCGGATTGAAAAGCTAACACTTTACCAATTTGTGCACCATATTCATACTGCTCCTGACGGTATTTATTATACCTCTCTGCTATTTTTCCCCTAAAAATTGTTTTTTAATTTCTGTTCTTGCATCTAATAAAAGAAGAAAAAGCTGATCCTGGTCTAGAAGACCTCGTATTACTGCCTTAACATGTTGTTTTTCCCTATTTTGTAAGACCATAATCAGTTTCTCTATGTTGCTTTTCCTTTGCTTATTCTGATGCCAAATTTACTGTTGGGTCATACCTCTAACATAAGCTTTCATGGCATCCCAGATGACCAAAGGGGAAGCTGTCCCTACATTTTCCTAAAAAAAAACTCTAGTTGTTGCATCATGCTCGATACGTATTCCCCATAAGTAAGCAAATATCTAGGAAAAGAAAATGGTGTAACATTTTTAGTTTCAAGAATAGCTACAAAAGATAGCAGAATCAGAAACCCAGGCCATATCGATATTTGAATAAGATTTGTGCGGTGCTGAGTAATAAGTATAACCCGGAATAAGTGGATATATCTGCCGCCAAGCATCCTGCAAAGATTGTAATTTCAAGTATAGCTGCCCTGACTTTTCGCGTTCTACTAGTACCCCCTCTTTTTGTAGAATCGAGATTATAATCAATGACACAGTAAAAATCACCCATTATCTAACGTTCCCCATCCCAATTCAACAACTCTAAATTAAGGAAATCAAATAAACCAGGGTTGTCAGTATTTGGTCCATATATTGAGCCAAAAACATATTTCTTGCCGCAAATTTCTATTTGAGCTAATGCCCAACGACCTTTTGAGTCAGCCATTGTCTTAGCTATTTTACAACAAAAAAACATTTATCTCTTAATATAGCAGTCCCTTTCATGGATATTGTTTGGGAAGTACAGACAATTGTTTCATATCCCAGTTGTTTAAAGAAATGATGGTCTTTATAGGCCAAATGAGTTTCAGTTATAAAAACCAAGTGCGGTTGATGCAATTTTAACTCTTCCTGAACTAATTGTCGTTTATTAGCACTATTAAGTCCGGACACATTCCATACCATACATTTTATCCTAGCCATACTGAATTATATTCCTTATCAATATCCCCCTACAAGCAAAAACTAACCTAAAGAAAAATAGAAAAGAAAACAAAGCTTGATAACTTATTAGTGATCTCTTGTAATAGCTTAATTTCACCCTAGTGATGTCCTTTTTTAATTTTTGCGCACCTGTCCCCATACCGCATCCAGACCTCCCTCTGACCCGAGTGGCCCTGGAAAACCCTAGCCCTTCCCTGTTACTTGAAGGAGGAATCCTACCTTTAACCAGCTGCCGCTGAATGGGCAGGACTCCAGAGCGACCCCCGCAAAGGTATCCCCCCACACTCGAACGCACCCCAAATGAAAAGAGGAAACATAAGATGAGAAATATCATTTACCATAATCCAAAAACTAGCTACCGTATCACTAGTAAGACATATATATCATTTTTTAAGACTTCTGAGCAGCTTCCGTTTGCCATTTAGAAATAGCCGACATCATGATCATCATTAAAAAAGTAAGACTGTCCATCTTTGAAGACCTTCAGGTGTGCCCGGTTCTTGTAGAAACACTTGGGCCCCAAGAGCTTTAAGTGGATCGATTGACTGGCGGAGCTGCCAACGCCTGTCCATAGTGGTTTTACAAAGATCTGATCTAACAAAATAAGTAACGGATTCCACAGTAACCGGTGTATTGGGTCGAGCTTTAAGAGCAACTGCCTGCCTTAATAAAAAAGTTCCCAAAAAAGACTATGAACAGACGAGGGTATCTGCTTTCCTGTTAACTTTTAACAGTTGGGAGCCTATGTACTCTCTGCAGCTGAGAATCCCAGTCCCATTCAGATAGTTCAGGGAAAGCTCTCTGGAATAGCTGTACAAGGTAGGCCCTGGGGTCCGACCCTTCCACTCCTTCAGGAATACCAAATATGCACAGATTGTGGCGGCGTTCACGGTTTTCTAAATCCTCAAGCTTAAGCTGAAGGGTTGAAATTTGAGTGGCCTGTTTCCTACCCGTAGTGTCCGTAAGGCTTACAGTTTGTTCCGTCTCTCCAACTCTCTGTTGTAAATCCGATACGTCATTAGCAAGACCAAACATTTTACTGACATCTTCTGCAACAATTGTGGCATCTTATGTGTATCTGATTTCGCCTGTATATAGTGATCTTGAGCTTCAGTTCGTTGATCTCTCAAGAACTGCATTATCAAGGCAAGTGTCAGGTCGGAATCTGCCAGGGTATCCGAAGGCTGAGTTATTTCCACTCAAAGCGATGCTACTGTGAACGCTGCTGTGATAGATGCTAGTTGAGTACTAGCACCCGTCTCTATTCAGCGGAACAGTCCCCTTTCTCCACTCGTTTTCCAACTAAATTATTGCTTGCCGTGTTACTTACTATATTATCTTCATTAGGACTATTGCCAGCAATTCGGGAGACCATACTTTTTACTCCTCCCTTTGCTCGAACCCATTTGCGGAGAGAACTATTTTCTGAGTTACATTCCCCATACATATTATTTTGAGATTGTCCTCTGGGGTGTCTTCTTATTTTTTACTTTAACCCTAATTTTCTTTCCAGGAGCAGTCTTGATAAATCTGACACCAGCTCCTGCTCCCTTTGTTGAAGCTGCTGTAGTTGCTAGAGTATCATCGCTATAAGATGCCAGCTCTTCCCATTCCTCTAAGGCATTATCATGTGTCTCTCCACTGTCAACACCATCATTATTAATTACGTTACTAGCTACAAGCCCCAGATTATTGTTATCAGAATTTCCACCTCTCAACTCCATTAGGGACTGACTCATTAAGTCACCCATGTTCGGCGAGCTCAGTGACGTAGGAGTATCCTGGCTACCCTCTGTAAACAGATCAGTCTCTGCTTCTCTTTGTGTCCCATTTTTAGTCCCGACAAAGTGAAAATAGAAGGTTCCCTTTGGGTAGATTTATAAACAGAGGGGAACCAGTCTGCAAATAACGTCCACCTTAGTATACTCTAACCATACACCATCGCCATCCACACCTTTTAAGCTTGAACCATATGTAATAGGGAAACACACATAGTATACTATGTTGAAAAAATATATCACAAAGATTTTTTATTACAAAATTCTCAATAAAAACCCGGGAAAACCCGCCAATCAGCACATTTGGTATTACAATAATTCATAAAAAGCACAATACCTTTAAAATATTAATCACAAAAATGCATGAAAATATGCTATTTCCCCCGCTCCGTGTTGAAAACAGTTCAATATGCCGCCAAGTGTGGAGAGGCTTTCCCCGTGCGGTGTGCTCCGTGGCGGTGTCAGCCCGCCATCTTGCTCCTCCCACCAAAAGATGCCCTGATAGATGTTTTCCTATGCTTGCATTTTTCTTTAATTCAAACAATGGGCATTCAAACCCACATGCTGATTTTGAAATCAAATACCGGTATTGCATAATGATTTTTTTTTTATTGTTTGTTAGGGTGCAATCTGTGGAAACACAAACCAATCGGTTCAGCATCTTCTTGTCTTTTTTTACCAGGAGACACTCCCTCCGGGTATACCATGCTCACTTGAGTAAATGTTTTCAGAGCTTTTGGGGATACACTTTTTCCTTCAATTCTTTAGGAGGAAGGCAGCATTCTGGAAGTAGTCATCTTTCATTGTACAGTTTTGCCTTATTCCGAAGAATTGCCCATAGGGTAACTTTCTTTGAGGTTGCATGGGGGGAAACTTGCGAAATGTAGTGCGCTGTTTTTGTCCGTTGACTTCTGATAAAGTCTTGTAATTAATTGGACCTTCTACTGCTTTAACTTGAACATCCAAAAATTTAATGATTTTATCATATTTGTTCATGCTGAATTTGATGTTTATTATTCTTGTTAGAACTGGGGGTCTCTAGTTGGCAAAGGTAGGTACCACTGTCCAAATAGGGACCCTTGCTTCTAGTCAGGGTAAGGAGGAAACACTCTTAGATAACCTCCGCGCTCCACCTGGGTAGCTCGGCACGAGCAGGCAAGGCTTATCGAAGGCAATGTGTAAAGTATTTGTACCAACACTCAACAGTAACACAGTGAAAACACCACAAACTGACTCCACAACAGCTTAGAAAAATAATCGAAACTACACAAGACCAAAACGACAAAAATCCAACATACACAGCTCAAGAATATGGTTTCAAAAGAGTTCTTAAGGTTGCGTTAAATTGTTCACAGTTGCGTCACGTTTCAGCCAACAGTACCTTTAAATGCGACAAAATTCCAAGTGAAAAGCTGTAGCAATGAAAAGCAAGCGATGCGTAACTCCTGAGACCCTGGGGAGGCGATGCGACAACCCCGCTCTATGTAGCGGGTGTGTTGCAGTGACTCCGGTCTGTACGGGGAGGGATGCAATACCTTGCGTGGATTCCGGTGCTTAGGTTTTCGTGGAAGCGGCTCGCAAAAGGAACAATGCGATGATCTTTGGGGCAGCGACAATCTCTGGTGCGGTGACGATGCGCGGCTCAGCGGCGATCTTCTACTCTCCCGTCCCCTCAATGCGATGGCTCTGCGACGACTCTCACAGTGACGTGATGCGGTCCGCAAGCAAGCGGTGCGACGATCTCACCCAGTGATGACAGGCTCTGCGACGATACTCGTAGTGATGGTAATCTTCCCGCACCGGTCTGGTGCGTCCCGCAAATGAAGGATGCGACGGCTCTGACAGCGGCAACAGGCGATGCGACGATCTCGGCTTTCGTAGCAGTGGGAATTTCCTCGCACTGACGGGGATGCGCTCCGCAAGCGAGCGATGCGATAAACTTTGCAGAAAGTTCTTTAAAGCTTGGTTTCCAGCTTCCCAACACAGGTACAACTTCCAGAGGCTCCACACATGGGCCAAGCACTCCAGGAAGGACAGAACTCTCTCAGCAGCATTCAGGGATGCTGGGGGTGAAGTCCTTTTGTTCCTGGGACTTCTTAACAAGGAGCCAGCTCTTCTCAGGCCCTTGGAGATTCCTTCAAGCAAGGGGACACAGTACAAAGCAAAGTCCTTCCCCTCTCCTGGGCAGCAAAGCAACTGCAGGTCAGTCCAGTAAAGCAACAGCAGGACAGTCTTCCTTCTTCAGTCTTCCATCTTCTCCTTGGCAGAGGTTCCTTCTTGATTACAGGATGATCTAATTTTCTGTAGTCAGGGGTCCTGTACTTATACCCCTAAAAGTCTTTTTTCCCTTTGGGCAGGAGGGCTCTGAGCCTTGTCTGAACCAGTTCTAGGTGTTCCTTGAGCACTTTGTTTTCCTGGCCTCTCCATTCCTTTCAGAGAGAGGCGCAGGGTCATCAGCCGCCCATCAGGAGGTGGAGCCAGCATTGTGGAAGGCAGGCACAGCCCTATTCAGGCCCAGGTGCTACCTCCTCCCACCACTCTAGATGCAGATGGAGCTATTCAGCCCAGGGATGGCCCACTCAGCCTCTGGGAGCCACCCAGCCCCTGTCACTCACTAACCAGACAGCCAATTCACAAACAGGCCAAGGCACACAGAAAGGTCAGACAAGAGAACAGGAACTTGCTAAAAAAGCTGTTCTCAAACACAGGATTTAAAAACAACCTTTCCTAAAAGATGTGTTATTAAATTCTGAGTTGAGGGATACCAGACTTTTATGTCCTATCTTGCTCCTATGGAAGATATGCTGGTAGCCACTATAGCCAGAATTCCCCATGATAGCCTAAGGGGCAAGATAGCCTTACAATAGTGAAACACGAAAATGACTGTAATTCACTACCAGAGCATGTCACCTGCACTAGTACATGCTCTACCTTTCACATACACTGCACCCTGCCCAAGGGGGAACCTTGGGCCTTCCATAGGAGTAACCAATGTGCACAGAAAGGTAAGGGTTAGGTCTGGTCAGTGGGGACACTGACCAGGAGGACATGGCAGTTCACAGACTGACACAGGCACTGCGGTGGCTGGCCTGAGACACCATTGTAGGGCTACTCATGTGGGTGCCACAATCAGTGCTGCAGGCCCACTAGTAGCATTTGAATCACCAGCCCTGGCACACTCAGTGCACTTTACTAGGGACTTCTTGGTGATACAAATATGCCAATCATGGATAGCCAATTACAATAACAAGTTACACAGAGAGCACTTGCACTTTGACACTGATCAGCAGTGGCAAAGTGCCCAAAGCATCTATTAAGCATGGGCGGATTTTGCGGATCCACGATTCACGGATTTGCGTATTCACGGATCGTGGATCTGCAAAATCCGCGTATTTGCGGATTTGCGGATTTGGGGCGGGGCTTCCATGCGAGTGCACATGCCTCTTGTGTGTATAAAAGGTCAGAGACCGATCAGAGCAGCGGATGAAGAAGATACAGAAGCTCCTGGCCACAGGAACAGCACGAGGATTGCGCTCGTGAAAGTCAAGGATGCAAAGGCCTCTGTCCAGCATCACAGCCGATTTTCGATGGTATATTTGGGAAGAGGGCACAGCTGCCCAGCCTTGACAACGCTCACGATTGTTTTTTGGGCCGATGAATGAGTCACTGAATTTAAGCTTCAACTAGGGCACATGCTTAAATGATATCTGTAAGTGCTTCCGGTTGAGGTTTAATTTTTGTGCCAGGACCATCGTGCCAGAATGAACCCTGCCCTTCATATTTATTCAAGAAGACGCCACCGTTTTGTGCCATACCTCGTTGGCTAAATGTATAGTGCTTTCACTACACTACACTACAGCTGCCTAAAGTGCCAGAGAGTTGTCTACAGCGACCAGGTGTGTGTTACTATGCAATAGCGCCGAAGGGCGCAGGGGTTCCTTGAGTGAGCTATAAAAGCTCCTGTCCCCAGGAACAGCACGAGGATTGCGCTCGTGACAGTCAAGGATGCAAAGGCCTCTGTCCAGCATCACAGCCGATTTTCGATGGTATATTTGGGAAGAGGGCACAGCTGCCCAGCCTTGACAACGCTCACGATTGCTTTTTGGGCCGATGAATGAGTCACTGAATTTAAGCTTCAACTAGGGCACATGCTTAAATGATATCTGTAAGTGCTTCCGGTTGAGGTTTAATTTTTGTGCCAGGACCATCGTGCCAGAATGAACCCTGCCCTTCCTATTTATTCAAGAAGACGCCACCGTTTTGTGCCATACCTCGTTGGCTAAATGTATAGTGCTTTCACTACACTACACTACAGCTGCCTAAAGTGCCAGAGAGTTGTCTACAGCGACCAGGTGTGTGTTACTATTCAATAGCGCCGAAGGGCGCAGGGGTCCCTTGAGTGAGCTATAAAAGCTCCTGTCCCCAGGAACAGCACGAGGATTGCGCTCGTGACAGTCAAGGATTCAAAGGCCTCTGTCCAGCATCACAGCCGATTTTCGATGGTATATTTGGGAAGAGGGCACAGCTGCCTGGCCTGTTAACTATTTTACGATGGCGCCGGCAAGCTGCCAGCGCCATCCTAAAATAGTTAATAAATTAGCTTCAACAGGAAGCTCGAAGAGATAAAATAAAGCAGATGCACGAGCGCCTGCTTGATTTTATCTATTAGTGCTTCCTGTTGAAGCTAATTTAGTTACTATTTTACGATGGCGCTGGCAGCTTGCCGGCGCCATCGTAAATTAGTTACAACAACAGGCCAGGAAGGCTTGAACTTTTGGCCTCGGAATCTGCCGCTCGCGGATTGCGAATTTTCGGTAAATTCGCGAGAGTTCGCGGATCGCGGATTTACCGAAAATTCGCAAAATCCGCGAGCGTAGCGGATTTTGCGCTCATGCTTAGCATCTATACCAACAAAAACAAAATCCAGCACAGCATCAAAAATACAGGAGGTAGAGGCAAAAAGACAGGGGAAACCACGCCAAAGATGCCAGGTCTAACACGTGTCCCCTCCAGCTGAAAGTGGAGAGAACTGCAGACCCTCTTGGGAGTTCTCTTCAATAAGGCGGAAGAATTTGGACAGACCATTAGCATTGGCGTGTTCTGTACCAGGGCGGTGTTCCAACGTAAAGTCCATTCCCTGTAGGGAGATGGACCACCTCAACAGTTTTGGGTTCTCACCCCTCATCTGCATCAACCTTCTGAGGGGCCTGTGGTCTGTCTGAACCTGGAAATGAGTTCCAAACAAGTATGGCCTCAGCTTCTTCAGAGCTCAGATCACAGCAAAAGCTTCCCTTTCAATTGCACCACCTCTGTTCCTTGGGGAGTAGCCTCCTACTAATGAAAGCTATAGGTTGGTCCCATTCCTCGTCGTTGATCTGTGAGAGTACTGCCCCACACCATGCTCTGAAGCGTCTGTCTGCACTATAAACTCACTGGAGAAGTCCGGTGCCTTGTTCACCGGTGCTGTACACATGGCAGTTTTCATGGCGTCAAAAGCAATTTGACAGGCTTCGGTCCAATTCACTCTCTTGGGCTGCTTCTTCGAAGTCAGCTCTATCAAGGGGGCAAAGATGGTGCCATACCCCTTGACAAATCGTCTGTGATATCCGGTGAGACCTAAAAAGGCTCTCACCGCTGTCTGGGTCTTGGCGGGCTCCCAAGCCAGAATGATATCAATCTTTGCCTGTAGGGGCGCCACCTGGCCGCTCCCCACCTGGTCTACCAAATACACCACAGATCCCTGCCCTATCTGGCACTTGCTGGCCTTGATAGTGAGGCCTGCCTTTAGCAGAGCCTTCAACACTTCACAGAGGTATTGCAAGTGTTCCTTCCACGTGGAGCTGAACACAGCAATGTCATCCAGGTATGCAGCGCTGAATTTCTCCAGCCCGGTCAGTACCTGGTTAACCAGTCTCTGGAAGGTGGCAGGGGCATTCTTCAACCCAAAGGGCATGACTAGAAACTGGAAGTGCCCCTCTGGTGTTGAAAATGCAGACCTCTCTTTGGCCCCCTCAGTTAAGGCAATCTGCCAGTACCCAGAAGTTAAATCAAACGTACTGAGGTACTGGGCAGCTCCCAACCGATCCACAAGCTCATCAGCTCTGGGAATGGGATATGCGTCAGTCTTCGTGACCGCATTGAGCCCACGGTAGTCCACACAAAACCAGAGTTCTGGAGTAGCACCGAGTGCAGCAGCTTTTGGCACTAAGACCACTGGGCTAGCCCAGGGGCTGCTGGAGTGCTCAATCACCCCTAGCGCCAGCATCTTGGAAACCTCTTCCTTGATGCTGGCCCTGACCTTGTCAGCTAACCTGTGAAATTTCTGTTTCACAGGCAAACTATCTCCATTGTCCACATCATGGACGCACCAATTGGTGACTCCTGGGGTCAGGGAGAACAGGGAGGCAAACTGACCCAACACATGGCGACAGTCACTCTGCTGCTCTGGGGTCAAGGTGGGCGAGAGCACCACACCATCCACTGACCCGTCTTGCTCCTTGGCTGCCAGGAGGTCAGGCAGAGGGTCACTTTCCTCCTCCATTCCAGCATCTGTAGCCAGGAGCATTGTCACTTCAGACCTCTCAAAGTGGGGTTTGAGGCGGTTCACATGCAAGACTCTCAGGGGCTGCCTGGGAGTCTTCAAGTTAACCAGGTAGGTTACTTCGCTCTTGCGCTCTACCACCTCATATGGCCCAGTCCACTTGTCTAGGAGCGCACAAGGCTCCACTGGCGCCATCACCCACACTTTCTGCCCCGGTTGAAATTCAACCAGAGTGGTATTCTGGTCGTACCATCTTTTCATTTCTTCCTTGCAAGCTTCAAGGTTCTCCTGTGCGAGCTTCCTGAAGTGTTGTGTCTGGTTGCGGAAGGCCAGCATGTAGCTGAACACATCCTGGGGTGTCTTCCCACAGGATTTCTCCCACCGCTTTTTCACCAGTGTGAGAGGTCCTCTAACAGGGTGGCCATACAGGAGTTCAAAGGGACTGATCCTTAAGGACTTCTGAGGCACCCCCCTGTAGGCAAACAACAGGCATGGTAAAAAGACGTCCCACTTCCGTCTCATGGGCTCCGCTAGGCCCATAATCATACCTATCAGGGTGCAGTTGAACCTTTCAACCAACCCATTTCCTTAAGGGTGGCAAGGAGTGGTGAACTTATAAGTTACCCCACACTCCTCCCTCCTCCTTCATGCACCTAGAGATGAAGTTGGTACCCCGGTCGGAGACCACCTCTCTGGGGAACCCCACATGGGAAAAGATCCCCATCAATGCACTGCCCACCTCGGGTGCTGTGATTGTCCTGAGAGGGACTGCTTCCGGGTACCGGGTGGCAAGGTCCACCAAGACCAGGATGAACCTGTTGCCTAAGGCTGTCTCGGGGGTACAGGGGCACCACGATGTCAATGCCCACCCGCTCGAAAGGGGTGCTCACCACAGGAAAGGGTTGGAGGGGTGCCTTG
This sequence comes from Lissotriton helveticus, assembly GCF_964261635.1. Taxonomy (NCBI): domain Eukaryota; kingdom Metazoa; phylum Chordata; class Amphibia; order Caudata; family Salamandridae; genus Lissotriton; species Lissotriton helveticus. The sequence goes on along the minus strand of NC_136059.1, from coordinate 1,893,333,640 downwards.
CACTTCCTTCCGCTCTTACCACTGGCATGACATGTTTGGAAAGATCTACAATAGGTACGGACGTGCTCCTTCATCTGGGGCCAGTAGAAGTGGGTGACAAGCCCTTGGAAGGTCTTGTCTTACCCCAAATGTCTGCGAGAGGCACGTCATGAGCCAGACCCGTTAGGAAGTTCCTGAAGCTGGGTAAAACCAGCACACGGACTGCACCGGGCTCAGCGAACTTAGGCTCACTTTAAAGTAATTCACCTTCCCAGTAAATGAGATGATGCTTGGACGCTCCAGCCTGCTGCCGCACACCAATGAGGGACGGGCACTCTTTCTGTGCCTTGCAGAATTCCTCCCTGGAGGGCCCATCTTCTTGCTGCCAATGGGTCAGCTCAGGTAGCTCCCCCAGTTCGACCACCTGTTTCCCCGGTAGGCTTCAGGGCATCCCCCTCAGGTTCTGCTCCTTCCTGGGTCGTGGGAACAGCCGGGGGTGGTTTCCCACGCTCCCTGCCTCTTCCTCTCCTGGCAGGTCTCTGGGCCACTGTTTCAGGCTCCAGTTCTGCTGAATCACCCTTACTGGCTGCCATAGCCCGCGTGGTCACGCAGATCCACGCAGGCAAACCCAACGTCTCCAGATGAGCTTGGAGTTCCACATCCTTCCATGGAGAACTCTCCAGGTCATTACCTAGCAGACAGTCTACTTCCAAGAGACCAGAGACCCCCCTCCACTCAAAGGGAACACGCGCCACTTTGCAGAGGCGCACTGAGCTGTCAGCTGCCACTACAGGGCAGAGTACATTGGGAATGACCTGCTCCTCAGACACCCACTGACACCTCACAGATGTCACGCTGGCTCCTGTGTCTCTCAGAGCCTCTATCTCCCTCCCATTGATGATCACCTTCTGCCCATATTTCTTAGTGTTCTGGGGCAGGAAGGTTTCTTGAACAACCACTTGGTCTCATAAAGAGACAAGGGTCCAAAAACTAGTCCCTCCTCCCCACTAGAAATCAAATCCCCTCCCAAAGCTACACTTGCTAACCCTGGGGCTGGAGCACCAGTGGGTGCTGGGAATTTCTTAGGGCACCTATTGATAACATGTCCCACCTCATTGCAGTGATAGCAGGTAGGGGGACCTCTGTTATCCTTTCTGACCCCAGGGGGTCATGGCTGTTTGGGTTTGGGGGATGGGACTCCTTTCCCTGGGAACTATTTTGGGGCCCTTGTGAGAACTCCTTTTGGTTACCCTTCTCCCCCCCACTCTTCTGCTGGGGACCCTGCCCACCTTTGGCTGTGGTACCAACAATTCCTCTGTGGACCTTGGTACTGGTCCAGCGGTCTGCCTCCTTAGCAAGCTCAAAGGGGTCTGTCAGCTTGCAGTCTAAAAGATGCTGGCACAGCTCTGGAACACAAAGACTACTCAAGTGCTGCCAACTAATTAATGCACCAACCCCTTATAATCAGTTACTTTGCTGCCCTTCATCCAACCTTCCAGTGCACGCGAGAACAAATTCACACACTCCATCCAAGTCTCAGACTCTCTCTTCTTAGAGTTCCTAAACTGCAATCTATACTGCTCTGGAGTAAGACCATACCTGAGACATAGGGCCTCCTTCATATTGGGATAGGTCATGGTACCTGCTAATTCTAAGGGCTCTCGAGCACTCCTTCCAGAAGCCTCAAAATGTTCCCACAGGCCCGCCCCCAATGCTGTTCAGGCACACCATTCATTCTCAATGCAATCTCATAAGAAGTAAACCAGGCATAAATATCTGCACTCCTATGGTAATTCTGTACCAGGTCCTTGGGAATATATACTTTACCCCCCTGCACTGGCTGTGCGTTGTCACCATTTGAACTGGAATCCACCTGCTTGGCCTTGCTATCCAGTTCCCTCATGCTCACTTCATGAGCCAAAAGCTATTTCTTTTACTCCAGGGCACGAGAATTTTTGCTCTCCTCCGCCGCCCTTTCTCTCTCATCCGCCACTCTTTCTCTCTCCATTTCCAATTGCTTCATTTTTAACCTCATGATTTCCAAGTCATGGTCTCTTACTCTATGATTCTCCTCTAACTCTTCTGGGGTAAAACCCCGGCTGGAGTGGTGACTGTCGGCACTGGAGTTTGGTCTGCCCACTGGCAAATCCTGGGCTTTAAACCCCCCCTTCCACTTGCATCATTTCCTTCTTGTGCCTCCCACCAGGCCTTCAAGATGCTCTGCAGCTCTTCCTTCCTGAGGCTGCTCTTTATGGGGCACTCAAACTTGTTGCAGAATTGTCTAAGCTGTATAACTTTGTAGGAATATAAATCTTCAATGACAAACTCCACTTCTGCCTCCACACTGGGTGCCTTTCCATTCACAGACATGATGCTTTGAAGAGTTCCTCAAAAATAGAAACAACCAAAGAAAAAAACGTAGTATGCAGTGGCGTAGTGGTCTGCACTCACTAGTGATGTACACCAATCACTGTGGGTCTAGTACAAATACAAGTTCAAATCCCACCGCTGACCAACAATGTTAGAACTGGGGGTCCCTATTTGGACAGTGGTACCTACCTCTGCCAACTAGAGATGCTACAGCGGGACTCCAAAAATGATTTCTAAACTCAGTATCACCATTACCCTAAAGTATCCAAACGTATCTACATTCACCAGTGGGGCCCATAACACTGCACACAACTTCTGTTCATTTAATTCAACTTCAAGGTTTGTTGAAACACAAAGGAGTATTGCTGTAACATTGGCGGAGTGTCAAACTATTTGTCTATTTATTATTTATATCTACAATTTAAACAATTTACCATGATTTTAATTAAACACCTTTTATTCAGACACACCACCATAGTGGCAATGGATCTACTAGAATGAAAATCAGGCGTAGGAAAAATACAAGACCAGCTTTTAATTCTCCATTTATCAATTTTTATTCAAAACAAACTTTAGTATGTCTGACATATAGGCATTTATTAATTCTTTATTCAGTAAAATCTTATTCTTTATTTCAAAAATGATCATTTTATTTAAAACTCGGAAATATAGACATTTATTTAGGAAAAATCAGTGCAAAGTTTAGCAAAGAACAGATAGTTCCAACTCAGTCTCTCCTAACATCCCTAACTAACACCCTCATCTTATCCTTTCCGTCCTGCAAAGAAAAACAAATAAAAGATTAATTATCCTTACATCCAAGATTCGATCGAAAGTCCAGCACCACTTTGTGAAGAAATCGAAAAGAGCGGTGCCTCTAAGTAAAATCAGGGGTTTTTATACACTCATTTTCTAACTTAATCTATCTAAAAAGTTACTAACAACACTAACTCGGGTTCTGATTGGACAAATTTGGGGTAGATGAGCGTCTCCTCATCATTATAGCATCATGTTCACAATGAATCAGCAGAAAAATAAAGGGGCTTTGTTTAAGACAGTCCGTGGCCTAGTCACTTCCTTAACTCGCAACTTCAGGACTTTTTCCCAGGATCATAACATTCGAGCGTCCATGTTTGTCACCCATCCTAGGTTCCGGGGCAAGGCAGCCTTGAACCTCTGCGAGCACAGGCAGTTCACTCTCACTTGCAGGCTTTAGGCGCCCATGCGCTGTCCAGCACTTGCTCACAGTTTACCCGGGCAGCCATTTTTCTAGTAGGCCTCAGAGGCCACTTTTCGGAATCATCATAGAAACAAACACAAATTCATGTTAAATATGGAACTAAAGCCCTTCTGTTTACCTCCCACCATACTAATGTTTCCCCATTAGTTATTACCTAGCAAATAAGCCACATAAATGCGCTTTATACTTACACATCTGACGACTTTTTTTAGCACAAAACGTGTACAATCAGCACATTTAAGCTGCGTTTGCTTATATTTAAGTTGTGCATTAATTCACAACACGACAACAATACATATTAGTTAATTTTATTGCGACATGCAGGCAAAATTAGTGCTCCCGTGTGTAGAAAATGTATGCATGTTATACTATGGTTGAATAATTGACAATAACATACCATTAGTAAATGTTAACGTTATGGAACATTGATTTTGAGAGGGGTACACAAAATTTTGTTTTTACCACCTCGCTCCATCAGAGACCCCCAGTTCTAACAATTCTATTGTTCAACCAGATATGGAATTAATTGAGGGTCGGTTCATCTCAAGTCCATATACACCAAACATCATCAATGAACCTGAGCCACTTTGTCACATTGTTATGAAAAGGATTGTTGTTGTAAACAACTTTGGGACATATTTACAGGGAAAGTGGCATGTTGCAATCAAATTGGTGCCCTTCAATTTTATTAATAAAGTCTGCTGTATCCCTTAGATACGATGGAGCCACACTAATACATGGTTTTAAAAAGATGTCCACATATTGTGAGATTACTTCAAGAACTGAATCACACCCTGAGGCGATTGGTCATCCTGCTGGATTGTTTTCATCTTTGTGTATCTTCAGTTGCAAGAATTCATGGATTCACTTTTTTCAGGAATTCAAATTGTTTTGGACCAATATAATCATTGTCAAATGCCTGCTGTATAATCGCTGAAATTTTGCTCTGGATAGTTGGGTCCGTTGATCTTTTACGGTAAAACTCAGTCAAGAATTTGTCTGTGGCCTTCTTTAAAGTAATTCTCATTTGACCATACAACTACTGCTCCTCGTTTATCCGCCTGAATAATGAGGCTTGTTCAGTCATGTTTGCGATCTTGCAAGGCTTTTTGTTTATTTATTTGGCTGTTTGTATACTTTTAGAAAGTTGGCATTTTCTTGCTTTCGTCATTTGGTGCCTGATGCCGGTCTCTGATCACTTGTCTGGGGTGGGTGACAGAGGGGCTGTGTGAATTCCCCCTAGACTGGCACACACAATGGGAACTTAGGTGAGACTAGATAGGCCATCTTGGCAGGATGTGAGGGAGGAGGTGGACCCTGCATCACTTACACCAGAATGGGCTGTTTCCTGCCCCTCAAGAAGGGTTGCATATTCCTCTGTAGTGAGTCTGGAGCCAGGGCAGGAAGAGAGGGCATATCTGCTCTTCAAAGGCCTGATTTTGAAGTGTCCACCACTTCAAAGTCACCACTAGGTGTAAGTACAGGACCTCAGACACCACCACTTCATTATACTTCTGAACCTGTGGATACTCTGCCAGTAATATGGATTGCTGTGCTGCTAAATGATTGACACTTCTCTAAACTGCTACTCTGTAAGACTGATGCCTTGCTGTGCTGACCTGCTGTCTGCTGCCCTCTTCGTCAGGGTGAGAAGTAATGGACCTGCATCACTTGTCCCCAGAACCCATAGTAACTTCAAGGGCTAGTTTGCTGGCCTCCTGATCTGAAAACTCTGGGACATAAATAACTTCCAACTATCCTGCTTCTGCACCTGGACTCTGCCATCTCTGAGTCTATCCTGCCAAGTGGTGCCACCCTAGTCCTGGACCCTTGGAAGTGGGCCTATGATGGTTTCTTCAGCAGAAGAAACACACTACCACCGCTGCGGAGAACAGGACCGGCACATCGCCATCACTGTGTGGGTCAGCACCGACGCATAGCTTCCGCTGTGCAGATTGGAAACCGGTGCATCGACCCTGTTGCATGGACTGGAACCGGCCCTTTGCTGCTGTTGCGTGGTTCAGAGACACCGCTTCGCCTTTGGAACCACCAGAGTGCAACGCTCTACTCAAAGGAAGGTCCTCACATCCATTCGACGATGATGCTAAACTCTGCATCACAGCAACCAACTCATCGGAGTCGACGCATCGCAGCTGCTGTGTGACAAGGACCAGCGCATCACTGCTAGGTAGATCAACACCAGTGCTTCGCCTTGTCTACGCTCCGCATCCCCATTGTCAACAGGATCCTCAGCGTTGATGCAACCCGGACCAAGGTACTTTTGCTCAGCAGACCAAACTTAGGGCCATATTATCAAGAAAGGGCGATAGATTATCACCGCTTTTATCGACAGGAAACTGCCTCTAAAGCGGCGATAATGGGATTGATATTTTGACCTTGTGAATTCCCAAAGAAGCCCAGGTTCTGGTGTTAACCTGGGCTTCTATGGGAATTCACAAGTGCATATTATCTCGCCCATATATGGCCCCTAGTCCCTGTAGTCAACCCGTCCTCCATTGGGGTCAGCCTGAACGTCTGACTTTGTCCCAGTCCAATGTGAACAGATATCCATTGTTGGTGCTTAAAGCCTTTGGCGCTATTTTCAATTAATTCTTTAAAAATCAATATCTCTGGTTTTACTCATTCGATTTTTGTCGTTTTTGTGTCAAATAATTTATTAAAATATAATAATCTATTTTTTCTAACTTAGGGGCCTATTACGATTGCGGATATCCCGCATCCACCGGGCCGGCGGAAGCCACCGCCGGCCCGGAGGATGTGGGAAAACCGCCGCGGAGGCTTGAAAGACCCACCGCCAAATTAGGATGGCTGGTGGGTCTTGCAATCTGTCCTCCGCTTTTCCGCCGCGGTCGCCTTCCGACCGCGGCGGAAAAGCATTAACATGGCTGGCGGTGTCTATCAGACACCGCCAGCCATATTAGGATGGAGTAGAAAGTATGCTTTTCGACTGCAGCTTTTTTGCCGTGAAAAAGCATACGGACCTTCACTTCGGGGGCCCGTTGCGGGCTCCCTGGGTGAAGAGGGGTGGGGGGTGCACATGGGAGGTCCCTATGGTACCCCCCTGCATTTGCGTGAAGAAAGCGGCAGGCACCGCGCGGTGCCTGCTACTTTGTGCACGCAAATGCCGTGCATGCATTTTTAACATTGCGGCGGGTGCAGCTTGAAGCTGCACCCGCCGCAATGTTGAAGATAGAGGATGTGACCGCCACCCGGGCGGTCACATCCTAATCAGCACGGAGGGACCGCCGCTGCCCCTGCGGACGGTCCCTCCTACTCTATGGTGGCGGACAGACTCAGGTCCGTCCGCCATCATAATCGGCCCCTTAGTTTGGGGTTTTTCTTATGTTGTGTTATCACTTTATTACTGTTTGTGTGCCGCATAAATACTTTACAAATTGCCTCTAAGTTGGACAGCTGCATGTCAGACACTATGGGCCTGATTCACAAAGGTAAATTTACAATTACAGGACAGTCCCATCTTTTACGTGCGGAGACTCTACAGCCATAAAGAAACTACTTGTAAATTACCTTTGTGAATAGCCAGCAATTGTACACTTACACAAAAGTGTAGGTTAACATTTTTGAATCAGGCCCTTTGCTACTATGCTAGCAAAACAAAAACATATCCTTAGAATATGGAAATCAAATCTTCTTTGAATGATTTGTACATAGCTAGCTTTTTCTTGTTTCTGTTTTTTTTCCATTTTTTCCATTTTGTTTCCCAGCCCTTGTATTAGTTTTCAGAAAGGATATTGTAATTTGGTTATAGATATGAGAAATTGCGTAAATATATTTGTTGATAAATAATTGATAGTGCAATTCTCCTCCAGATTGCGACATAACCCTGTGATGGAATTGGTGAACATTTTAAAACGTATGTGTATTGTGATAGGTATTTATGGTGCTGAGGTCTGGGGTGATATGTCAATAAGGAGCTATTACAAAGGATGGAAAACAGCTTCCTAAGCAGATTGCTGTTTGTACAACAATCATCGACTACTTTTAAGTGTCATTCTGAAGTAGGTTTAGGCTATGCGAAGAACCCTACTAAATTAAGACCCTTGGTGTTATGGTTAAGGGTATGGAGGAGACCAGAGGCAGCATTGACTATATCTATCATCTTTGATTTGCTGGGGCTAGATAATGTGTCTATCATATATAAAGCACACCTTTACGGCCTTAGATTCCCCGGAGTAGTTTACTAATCCAGAATCCATCAGCAATAACACAAGTAATCTAGTTAAAAGTCTACACTTCACTCATCCCTATCAAATATGTGTAAACGTGCTGCAGAATTCATAGACTATCTGCAGGCAACCATGCTTGACTTTGGTCTCCGCATGTTATGTGGTTGCCATTAGTAATATCAATTAGAGATATATTCTTCCGTTTCAGTTTTAGTACTATTCATTTTTAGGTCTCGCTGAGACAGCGCATGCGCTGCTCTGCGAGAAATTTAGTGAGTGGCTTTTTAAAATTGCTACCAGAGGCTTTTGCTGGCCTCAAGCTTGCGTTCACCCGCGCAGCCGCCATGTGGGTTTCTGTCAAAGCTCATTAAGCCTTGCATGCCTCTCTCCGCCTTGCTTTCTTGCACTTCAATTCCCTCCCCCTCCCCCACCACAGATAGCATCACTCTGCTGGCCTCCACTCCCACCCCCCTCTCTATGCTGCAGCAGGCCGTAGCATGTTTTTAAAAACATTTTCTTTTAGCGCATGTGTGCGCGTACACAACTCCCGGGCTCTTTTATTCCTGGAGCCCTGTCCGGCTTGGCCTCCCAGGTTCCAGCAATCTTTCACTGTTAGCGGATGCCACTTTCTCTTGCGCCTCCACGTCACTTTCACGGCCGTGCAGCCAATGCTTGTTAGGTCTGCCACCTGGCGTCTCTGCCCCGTCATTCAGAAACTACAAGTTCTGCTCCTCTTTCTTTGTGTTAATGTATCAGCTGTGAATCTCACACTGCAATCAAAGAAGCCAATTTAACCTGGAAATTGAGCCAGCTAAGATGTCGCTATAGCGCGGAAAACATTTTTTGGACTGCCGGCCTGTGCCTGTCTCACGACTGCCTGAGGTGCGACAGACGGAGCGCCGCTTACTGCTAGTCAGCCACTTGATGAGCTTGAGGAAGCCGTTCAGGAGCAGCGAGCCACCCGAGGGCACGCTGCATTATTCCTCAGTGCCTAGGAGTCTACCTGGTGGTATTTTACCCTGTTTTGTAGTGTGTGGTTTGTATTCAGTGTTACGCTTGTCTGATCAGCCTCTTTCAACAGGGAAAACATGAATATGTACTCAAATGTGTAACCCAAAGGCGCTGGATTACGAAACAAAAACAAAAGCAGGAATAACGACCATGTTGGCCAATGTAATGTCACAAGAAGTTTGATCCGCACTATTTTACGTTTTCAGACACTGTTAAAAAATGTCATGTAAAAGGCACCTTTGTCATACTTTTCGCTAACTATATGTTCACAGGGCATACCAGTTCTCTTAATTATCCTGTCTAATTAAACAAGCATTGGTGTAGCCAATAGGTCTCGCTTTTGGGACCTTATAAGTATTTAGGTATGCAGCACAATATCCTTAGTGCAACAACACCAACTGTTGCATTTCTAAACACTTATAAGGTCCTAAAAGCGAGACCTATTGCTATGCCAATGCTTGTTTAATCACACTTTCAATACAGGGAGCATAGTTTCCATCCCTTCTGTGGTGCCCCTGTAATACTGCATCCCCACAAAGCACTGCCCCCTTTATGCTGTTTTGCACAGTGTATACCTGCATTGGAAACGCTTCTTACCCTCCCTTTTACGAGTTTCAGATACCAGGCAATACAAAGAAACATTTAGCTACCTACAGCAGTTAATCTCCGAGTTTATCAAGCTGTGCCTGGCTATATAAGGTGTGCCCTAAGCACAAGGAAGAAATTAATTAGATTGAGTTGTTTTTATGATGTGTCAATAGACTTTTATCGTTTAATATTAATGTATTTTAGATTGATAAGTATTCACCTGTTTCAAAATGTATGCCTGATTTTACAATAGGTATTTAAAATCTATTTATTTGTATTTTTCAATTACCTTGTGCATACTTTCATGGCTAGCTTAGCCCAATAAAGATCAATGACTGACTGACTGACTGAGGATGCAATACTCCTTGGTCTTCAAAATGTCACTTCCTTAACTTAGTTTATTTCGTTTCTGTACTCCTGTATAACTGTGTTTTTAAAAAAAAAATAAACTTTATTGACGATCAACGTATCCAATGTCAACTCTAGTAAGTGGTGCAGCTGTTCGATAATCACCCCTTAAATAACATTATACACAGCCAGGTTACCCTGCCAATGAGCGATGCTTGCACGGTATTACAGAGTCAGTGTTGCGTCATTTGTGTCAGAATTACATTTTGAGTATTGTGGACTTAATGACAACAGTGACAATATTTAGCAACTCCTGTTAACTGGAAATGAGCTTCAATCTGAGTTCTACTTAAATGATGGCGTTCTGGGCAGTGGAAGGACCTTTCTTTTCAACGAGTCGTGAGTTTAGAGAAATGTCCAGCCTGTGAATGTCTTGAACGTTTTAAAAAAACACAGCTGATCATGTTTTTATATTTTTGTTGTATGTGCAGAACTAAAGACCAAGGGCTAGATGCATCAAACAAAAATCCACTCGCAAAGGGGCAGATTCTCAGAATCTGCCCCTTTGCGACCGGTATTTTTGCATTTGGGGCGCATCTTCTTAAATGCAAAAATCGCAAATTAAGAAATTGCTAAATTGCGATTATTTGCATTTAAGGAATCTCAAATTGAGATTCCTTAAATGCAATGCATGAAAGTTTAAAAAATAGCGAATTCACTAATAGGGCACGCAAATTACCATGAAGTACAACTTCATGGTAATTTGCAAAAACTTTGAAAAATGCACTAAAGTTTCATGTTGGACACCCCTGCACCCTTGAAATCGCAATCTCAATTTGCGATTTGCTAATTGCAATTCGCAAATTGAGATTGTCTTCCCATTCATTCCTAAGTGCCTCTAGACCCATAGGAATGAATGAGGAGGTATTCCTAAATTGCGAGTCGCAATTAAGGAATTCTAAGAAATCGCTATTTCTTTTGTGATTTCTTGATGCATTCTATTTTGCTATTCCTTAATAACGAATCGGTATTTTTTGCTATTAAGGAATCGCAAAATGGGATGTTGATGCATCTGGGGGCTAGAGACTGTTTCACGAAGGTAAACCTACCCCTTTGCGTACGTTTACAAATTTTTGGGCATACTCAAACTACGAGATTAATTTACTAGTAGTAATTTCACAACTGCAGAAACTCCGCACATAAATAGCGAGGCCTGGCCCAGAATGTGGGGTCTCTACCACCGTAACATTGCTATTAGAAAAATTAAACCCGAGCTTGAGAATAACAAAAAAATAGTAAACTTACACAAAACTTTGTGAATCATTTCCTAGATTCAAATTTTGATGTTTGAGATAAATTCTGATCCATGTGCAAACTCCTGTTTGCTCAGGTATCACAATTCAGATGCCTGTGGAGATTCCAGCATGAGGTTATTACTATGTGTAATTAAAATAAAATCACTGTAATCTCCCCCATGGCAAAACAGCTGGAATTGTTCAATGGAAAAACGACTGGTGACTACAGAGAAATGTGGAATTTAGTGACGCAAAATTTTATTTAATGCCATTTTTTCAAGTTAAATCTTGAACACGAATTACTTCCAGGAGCAGAACAACACCGCATCATATAATGTCAGTGCTTACCAGGTTGTCAAATACCTCACCCCCCTTTGGGGCACTCGTAATCAGGGCCTTAGTGTAAAAAATAATAACAAACATCTGAGTAGTCATAAAATAATATGCTTTTTGAAAGCCACATGTATTTTAGCACTCATAAAGTAATTCCTTGCATCACATCTTGTACTCTATGAGAGAACATTTGACACAATTAAGTTCTACTCATGATGGGAACATCGCCAAAGAGTCTCTTACTGTCAGAATGTAAGTTTATGCTAACAAGCTTACCATTAAACCAGCTGGGTTTGCTTGGTATGACCTTGCCAAATTGCAACAGTGTCACATTGTCTGCAATGTCAGATAGACTGATCACAACAACATTTAACTTAGCATAAAGGTCTAAGAATCCGAAAGATCTTGGGTGTAGTTACTGATAACAGGTGGGGGACTGGATTAGGACTAGCCCATACATTCATTGTTTCCATCCATTGCAAAAAAAACAAGGGGCATATTAGCAACAAATAGCGATAATTATCGCTAAATGAGCTTAGCGATTGGCATTATTGCCGCTTTAGCGGGACTTTTTCCCGCTAAAGCGGCGATAATTTTATCGCCCTATTAGCAAGCTGTCGCTAACAGCAGTTAGCGACAGATTTTAGGCGTTATCAACCGGTTTGGGGCCCGCTTTGCATATCATGTTTATCGCTAATGACATGCAGAGTGGGCGTACCCAACCTGTTAGCGACTGAAAGCAGTCGCTAAAATCGCTATCGCCTATTATCAACGCAGACAAAGTGATAAAAAAAATTGCGCTAAGCGCGAATATCGCCAAAACCTAACGCCTGCTCAGACCACAATGGGAGGTGGATTTTCAGGTTATGACCCTATTGGCGATGATGCATGAATATCGCTGGATTTCCAGCGATATTCACACATTGAGCCACTACCGCCGGATATTTTATCGCATTTGAGATAAACGTTGCTAATAGGAAGTTATCTCTGCGATCCGGCGATGCGGGCGATAAAAACATAATGGCTAAGCTCATTTAGCGATAATTATCGCTATTTGTTGCTAATATGCCCCCAAAACACCAAGCCAATCTTGCGTTAGAGGATTCATAAATTCTCGGGCCGTATTTATTAAACATCATAAACACGACACAATGAGATAGAACAGAGCAATAAAATTGGGGGGGGGGGGAATATTCACATTTGTTAAAAAGAACAGTAATGCAAGCAACCAATACAGTCAAAGAATATTTTGAAATAATCAATTGAATACATTAAAATATTCAATTGGCAGAGTTACCTTTGACCACCTTTTTATGTTCCTTTCCCTGGGGCATCACCAGATTTATATGACCTTTCAAGGTGAACCCACCTCTTCCCTCAGGATAGAGGAAACTTGGGCCAGCAACAAGCTGGTCCCCCAGCATAATAGTCACCCAATAGGGTATCTCCCAGCCACTATTAGGGATGGGCCATACATGGACCTCCCAATCCCCAAAATATCCCCCAGGGCAGTGTAATCGGAGACTGGGGCATTGGCTGTCGGCTTAAGGCCAATTCCCTAATGGGTTTACCTGTACTGATACATGACACCAAGGTTGTCCACCTGTTTTGTATCCAAACATAACTCCACCACAGACCTGGGTAATCTACATGTAAAACAGGGCTCCCCCCCATGCTTCATGACCTAGAGTCGCCCAAAAAGCTGTACAGCAAAGGCAACCAGGTTGTTAACAGAGACTGGATTGCCCCAAGCTGACAGGTGGACTCTATCCCAATGGAACAGAGAGTCGTCCTGAAAGCACTCATGGGGGAATGTCTTTAAGAAAGCAATGTTCAATATTTGCCCCATTGTGCTAGTTAACCACTGAGCCAACTCGTTGAGGTTTTTGGAAGACTGACTGAACCTACATACACTCCTGGGTATAATGTGGGACCACACAATGACTGTTCCCGGGTACTGTATGGCCAGCCACAAGATTTCAACCAATAGGTTCTCAAATAGAGTCCTCCTACCTATGTGTGCCAAGTTGTTGCCACCGGTATGGAGGATGAAGAGTGCTGGGGGCGGAAGCCTCCGGGACTCTGATTCTTTTTCCACCAGTTGCCGTAGACCATCCAGGTGGAGACGGTCTCTGCCAGCCCAATGGAAATGTAGACCAACATCTGCTGAGCAGAGGTGACATGCATGAACATTGCCTGCACCCCAAATACAAAGGAATGAGCAATAATATACACACTGGAGGGAGCTATGTGTCCTAATCCACAAACCGACAGGAGAATAGAACCAACCCGACCTGCCAAGCAATGTCTTCCCTGGACTGGAAACAAGCATCCTGGGACCGGTTTCGGGCTAACAGCCCTCATCAGCCAGGCTAGCTTGATTGCAGTAGCAAAGTAAGCAAGGACCCAGGTCTGGGCATACCCTGCCAATTTAGGGCAAACAAAGCAAACACAAGGAGATGATGGACGGAGCGCTGAAACTTTTTAGACACTCACCCAGTTTGGAGGCAGTTCAGGCTGGACTGTTCCGATCAGGCACTGGCTCAAGACTGATGTGCATATAGCTGTGTCTGAACTGGGGTGGCGAAGTGAGCTAAAGAACGATGATGGATTCAACCCAGATCTGTGATGGGGTGAGTGTCTGAAAAGTTTCAGCACTCCGTCCATCATCTCCTTGTGATTGTCGCTCTCAAAAGAACATGCTCACTGATGGAGCACACATTTGGACTACTGAAAGGCAGATTTAAGTGCATACAGAAAATTTGAGGAGCCTTGTAGTGCGGGCCAGAGACCTGCTGAAAGATCATTGCATATTGTAGTTTCTTGTACAACATAGCAATATTGAGAGCCCTCTCTATACACCCAAACAATTACAATTCTGAAGACAAGCCCTAGCTCCTTTGACAAGCACGATGAAGGCACAATGCTATGAGAGCTCCAAATGGAAGAGCTAAAGGCAGGGAACTGGACCAGCCTAATTTTAAGCTCCACCCTCTGTGTATTATTTATATTCATTTACATGTAACACATGTATTGAACGTGTGCCTTAATTCATTATTATGCGTATTTCATTTTGATAATTGATGTAGGAAGCCACCACTTCTGAGCATGTTAAGAAATCATATGTAGATGCAATGAGTTGGATAATAGCCAATGTAACCGCATTTACTGAAAATATGCACTTTTTGACAATAATCTTTCAATTGATAATGTCTAATAATACTGTAATGTGCCTCAATTTTGTTTTTTGACTTAACTTAGCTTGACGTTAGGCCTTAGGTGAGTATTGCACACTTAAAGTTTGCCAACATGCTGTTTTCGGTCTTTTGCAGGTGCAATATTGGTTTCCTCGTTAGCTACTGAGAGTTTTACTGTTCTGTATTAGGCTGATAGTGAGGCCTGAGAAAGGAAAGCTGGCAGCAGATGCAGAGGGTTTACGGTGAAAGGAGCCTCCTGTAATAGTGGTACTAGGAAGACGCAACTCTCAAGGGCAAGCAGATATGTACGGAATTGTATGAGGATGGAAATTTAAGGGGTTTACCAACTCCCAGTAAATGCTTCCATGGGATTGGCTTCGGACTGTGGGAGCAAGTTATGGATGCTCTGGAACCTTCAATTGCACTTTTAATTGGTATTTGCTTGTTAGAGTGGACTTTTATCCTGACTCTGAAGAAAAGAGATCTGTCTGCTGGGTTTCCCCAAGTTAAAGTCATCATGCTAGGCCAGTGATACTCAAAGTACAGCTTGGGGGCCACATGCAGCCATCCTAAACTTTCGATGTGGCCCCCTGATAAATATCAGCACTGGGCTGCTGTTTATTCGACTGAAAACTAGCTTAAAAAAGATGCGAAATAAAGAATTGATTTAAAAGTCAATCGACTTTAAAAAAGGAAGTAACCAGGTTGTCCTGCAATGCTTAACTTTTGGAACACCTTAATTTTTAAAGACATCTTGCAATACATGTGTAAAAATATGATAAACTCACTTCATAACTAAAAGTATATTTTACTAACAAGCTGAAATGTTCAGGTTAGCACACCAAAGTATGTCAATGCATTGAGATTTATATTTATTAAAGTGATCGTTTTAAAACACAAATTTAGAAATATTCATGCGTCTCCCAACCCTGACAACAATGTCTATAGTGAAGAGGCAAGTCAGTTGTTATGTGCACCCTTTGGGTATCCGGGGTTGCCATTATAAATGAACAATATCATATTTTATGAAATCAAACACATGTGAAGTCACGTATTTCGAGGTCCTCTTTTATGTGCTAATGAAGGAAAAGGAGGGAAGGTGACATAAAACAGTTGCCAAGGATCGCAAATTTGGTCAAGTGGTGCCCAGGATAGCAAATTTGGTCAAGTGGGGAAGCCAAGACTGATCCCAGGTTTCCTAGTTTCACATTGTACAATTCATACACTAGTTGTACATGCTTAGCTTCCCCTACACACCCTTATACCCCCTTAACTGTCCTCCGGGACTGCAACCCTGTTGCTTGCTTGAGTCAATGCTGCCCTCGGTCCCACCACAGATCAAACTTTTTGGCTCCTGGAAGGATGTTTGAGAGTGCCCATATAGACACTCTTTAATTTCCTTTAAACTTCTACTGAGGTTCAATTATGCTGGCACTGTCTTCTCCTTTCCCTTTGAAACTCCCCAACTCTCTTTTATTGCTCAATCTATTGAGCATGCTTCTCTATGGAACCCTTAATTTGGATAATTTGCATTCTTTATTTCTTAGTTGTTACTATTCTGTATTTCATAATACGGAAATTAAAAATACTTGAGCACTCAATATTTTGACTGTAATGTTATACGTTCTTAACCATTGTCAAATTAATAGATTTGTGATTTGACTAATACCTGAAAAATAAACCTTTATGGTTGAAAACCATCCTATTTGTGGTTACTGTGGACCCACATTGGTTTTACTAAAATTAAAATGTATTTCCGATGTCAGCTCCTTTTCAGTGCTTCACATTGATAATTAAAGGTGCATATGACCAGTGGGGGATACTGTTTGAGGATTTTACCAAGAGATTGAGATTTAAATATACACACTCTTTCAGAACGTTGAACAGTCATAACTAAGAAACATTTCTAAGGTAAATTGCCGAAAGATAACCCACACATAAAAAATACAAATGCACTGTATTATATGTTAACATAAACATCGGTTTATTCATAGGCTGCAATAAAATCAGAACATTTTCCATCTGCCAGCCTTGGTTTATACTAAATATTTCTTCTGGAATTGCACATTATAAACACAGAAATATATACCATAAGTGTAAGATATAATATGAAATTATTCCCAATGTTGACACTTCCCTCTGCAAACTGTGGCTCTTTTACACCTACTAGTTTCACCTTAACCTTCCCCCTCCATTATACTGCTGAGTGTGTGGAGACCTCTACCAATTTCCTCAAAGTGGCCTTCTGGGTCAGCCCCATTGGCACAATAGTTCAACCTGCCCTTTTACATTTAATTTCTACTGCAGACTCTCCTGGTCCTGATATGCAGTCTGCACATACCTCCCCAATACCCATTCCAGTTTATGCAGGCCCTGAGCAAGATAGTGCTTCACCTACTGCCTTGATTCTATCAGAAGTATCAACTGTATCCTACTTCAATACATTTAATTTCCATAGCTTTATTCGGATAAAAACATCCATAAAAGAACAGTACATAAACATGCACAATTCATATTAATCGTAAAAAAAAATGTGTAAAATCAATACAATAAAATCATTCATACAGTGCACATCGTGTGCCGGGCACAAACAGCAGTTTTCAGGAAAGCGCCCACATAACAATGGCCAGCAAAAATAAAACAGGGCGAGACTTTATATAGTCTTCTATATAAAATACATTTAGTTCACCGTGACAAACATATTGAGATGTAGAGATAGGGGACCCCTGGAGTTTCTGGCAAAACCTATTCTCCTCATACTGGATGTTACAACTCTTTGGGAAGCCCCATACTTCAGTTCCATAGGTTGCCGTAGGTATACACTGGGACTACATTTTTTTTAAATAGCTAGAATAACCACCGAGCTCCTGGGGTGGAAGAGGCTAGGAACCAAGTTAATAGCTTCAAAAAACCTATGCCTACATTATACCACGTGATCAGACCAAGATCCATTAGCAGCAAAAACTAACCCTAAATAGGGAAATGTGCTAGTGCATAATAAGCTTTGGTTGCCCACAGAGAAAGTGCTTAGCTAGCGCTTCTTTGGACCAAAAGCAATTATAAAAGATTTCTTAAAATGAGTGCATAGTTTTAAAAAGGCAATAAAATCGACAAAACCCTGTACTTGAAGGCGCAGGGCATTAGGTGTGCCACTCACTAAAACCGCATCATTAGCGTATAATAGGGCTGGAAGTATATAACTATTTAGTCTAGCGACATCATTGGCGAGTATTATAAGGGATGTGTGTACGTTGTAAATATATAAAATAAAAAGTAGCTTGGCCAAAATGCATCCCTGCCTGACCTGATAGGCAGGGATGATAGTCTTTTATATAAAATACATTTAGTGCACCATGACAAACATATTGAGATGTAGAGATAGGGGACCCCTGGAGTTTCTGGCAAAACCTATTCTCCTCATACTGGATGTTACAACTCTTTGGGAAGCCCCATACTTCAGTTCCATAGGTTGCCGTAGGTATACACTGGGACTACATTTTTTTTAAATAGCTAGAATAACCACCGAGCTCCTGGGGTGGAAGAGGCTAAGAACCAAATTAATAGCTTCAAAAAACCTATGCCTACATTATACCACGTGATCAGACCAAGATCCATTAGCAGCAAAAACGAACCCCAAATAGGGAAAAGTGCTAGTGCATAAGAAGCTTTGGTTGCCCACAGAGAAAGGGCTTAGCTAGCGCTTCTTTGGACCAAAAGCAATTATAAAAGATTTCTTAAAATGAGTGCATAGTTTTAAAAAGGCAATAAAATCGACAAAACCCTGTACTTGAAGGCGCAGGGCATTAGGTGTGCCACTACCTAAAACCGCATCATTAGCGTATAATAGGGCTGGAAGTATATAACTATTTAGTCTAGCGACATCATTGGCGAGTATTATAAGGGATGTGTGTACGTTGTAAATATATAAAATAAAAAGTAGCTGGGCCAAAATGCATCCCTGCCTGACCCCTCTACCAACTCTAATGTCGTTGGAGACCTCCCCACCTGTATTAATCCTGACTCGAGCATTCAAGTCCCTATGTAAATATGCTAAAATATTTACGAAAACCTCATCCAGCTCGTATTCCAATAAAATGCTCCATAGTCATGACCGATGAACATAATCAAAGGTTAAGGTCAAGTCCATGAAAGCCAAATATATTGGTGACCGCTGCGCAATAGTATATTTCCCAAATATTAAATTAAGGTTTAAACATTGTTCAATTGTTCCTACTTTACTCCTAAAACCAAACATTTTAAGGTGCTGACAATCAGGGAAATAGGTTTATAACAACATGGTTGTGAGCGGTCACCCGTTTTAAAGATAGGGACAATAATGCTGGTTGACCAGGTACTTGGTAACGGGGCATGGGTTAGATTATTAAAAACATTTAATAAAAGCGGGGCCCAAAAATCCAGTTTATGCTTGATGAGGTCAATGGGTAGCCCGTCAGGACCAGGTGCTTTATTAGCCAGGTTCTGTTGTATAGCTTCCTCAACTTTGTAGAGGGCTATTGATATTCCTGTAAGGGCTGGGTAATCAAACAAGTCTTTATCGTGTGTGGGAGCTGTGTATATCATAGAAAAGCGAGCTTCCCAGGCCTTGCTGGTTATGTTACAGCTAATCGGTGTTAATGTTTATCCCATTGCTCTCAGATCCTTAACGGCAGCCCAGAAGGTTTTCCAATTCTTTAAACTAGCAGCGCTAGCAAGGGCCTCTCATCGTTCATTAAATAATTCTTCCTTACTCTGTGAGAAAGCTACTTTATACTTCTTTCTTAGCGACTGAACTGTACAGTGGCATCTCAGTTTAGTGGATAGAGCCTTGCATAACTGACTATTTGTCGCTGAGCACTCGCTGTAAACCATCCCTTCCCATGAGGAATAACAACAGCAGGTTTTGATAATGCAGATTTTATAGCTTCACAGAGTTTAGTAAATTTAATAACCGCCTCGGGATTATCAAGCAGGAGTCGATAAGCTTCAGGTTTTCCCTGAATACTCCTAAGCAACAAATCAGAGCTATTGACCCCTCACCACACCAGTCTTAGTTTATCAGGAAGGCGCCAAATTCCTTGTGCCACATTCTGTTTTATACATGGGTCTCGGGGAAAGTCTCAGCATCGCTTTGATCGGGTTAGGGTCGCCGTGGTATGTAGGGACAACCTCAGCTTTCAACAAAAAGTCTTCGAAACCAGGGGAAATAAAAATATATTCAATTGTAGTAGCACTGCCCGTACCTCTAAATGTTGTTTCAAATCGATTATCATAATTAGAAGGGCCTACAATATCCATGACATTACTCAAACCATGGGTTCATAAATGCCATCAACTCCACTACCGTATGACATGTTTGACCTAGGGACGGCGATATCATTGTTTGGCAGCTTAGCGTTACAATCTCCACCCAGACAGATGCCAGCTATTTCGTCAGAATCATTCAAATCCTTTAGGGTGGTGCAGAAATCAAAGAAATTAATACAATTTGCTTTTGTGGAGCTATGAAAATCATTGTTATAAAAATCAAACAAATAGAAATATACCCCCTTTTAAATTGTAGTGCTTGGAATTTGTCACTTTGGGTATGTAAAACCGTATCACTGCCCCCTGCGGCAATGTTCATCCAAATTGAAAGGCCATCAGATGGACAACCAGATTTGGGGGATGGAGCAGGAACATTGAAACATTCAAACCCATCCAAATAGATATCTTTAGTGGCCCAGGTTTCTTGGAACATGAGAATATCCTGCTGTCTGACTAGATCTAGCCAATCTGCTATATCAATTTTAGATTGCAGGCCAGCTATGTTCCAACTGAGTATGTTCAGGTCATAATTATCGTTAGCCTTAGAGGCAGTTATAGCAATTTGATCATGTATCTTGATTATATATGGGGGGCTTATAGATTTTTGATTGACCTCACTGGCCATAGGGGACAGTGGTAGTCAATCCTGGGAGTCTAGGTCAGACAGCGCAGTGAATTTATTCTGGATGGCTAGGGGGGCTGAATCATTAAAAGGACATCTGAGAGCTGGTTTACAAAACAACCCAGTGGTAGAGACCACATTTTAGATGGATTAGAGGTGGGGATCTCCTGTTTTCTCAACAATGTCCTAACCATTGCCGGTTTTTGAAAATTAATGACAATGCAATCCCTTTCTATGTTCTTAAGTGAGTCGCAAACCCACCCCACCCTTCGTGCCATAATTATCTTTTTTTGCTTTTGGAACATTATACCCCTTATTCTTAGACAGCCACTCCACACATTTGTTATGTTGTTGATCCCAGGTTTCCCTCTGCTCCTTTGTAAGGGCAGGTACCCCTTCCAACACCAAAATGTAGGGGCAGGCGGCCAGTGGCAGTCCCAACATGTCTGTATTGGGCCTAAAATGAGCACTGGTAGGTTAGAAGTGACGCTACTAATTGGTCCCAAATACAATTGGTGGTCGTTAGGTCTAGGATTGGGTTCAAACATAGGAACAGGTGAAACTAGTGAAACACCCCTAGGCGAGATTAATGGGCCATCATTAGGAAGAAAGGATTTTGTCACTTTCTTAACCTTGGGGAGGAGGCACTCCCTTAACTAGATGCACGTTTTGCAAGAGGATGCTGCTAAGAGATCAACAGGTTGACACTTGGTGTTATAAGACAAACTATCATTAGGTAAAACATTAGATGAACAAGTAGATATCCCCACAATGTCAACATTAGAATGGGCTGGCCCTCAGATAATCCAAATGCTTCCATAAAGGTGTGAGTTTCATGTCTAGCAGGTCAATTATCCAAGAACATACAGTGTTTTAAAATTTCCCAAGGTCCAATATAGCAGTTGTGGCTTCAGTTTGAGTACAGATAGTATGGCTAGTCTTTCCACTTTGCGATGGTCTTGAAGGACTGACGCTAGATGGTACCACGAAGACAGACTACTGCGCAATGTGCTGGTGCAGGTGGCTGTTTCCTTTAAGTGCAAGCAGACTTTCCTGCCATCCATTTGCGTTTGGTGGCCAAGACTGGTGCAATTATCGGAGCACCCTTAATTGGCTGTTTCCCAGGCAGTTTGTGCTTTGGGGCACCAGGGAAATCCCCACTAGGGACTGCCACATTATTGGAGCCGCCCACTGAAGGAAAGGGGTCACAAGGTTAAAATAGTAGTTGTGGCAGCATCTAGTACCCCTCCAGCAGCAGAGCCAGACTGTATTTCCTCACTTCCTAGAGACAGTCTATGTTCTGTTAACTCAATCTCAGTGGACACGATGTTAACCACCCTCGACATGCAGGTGGTGGGCCAGTGCGCTTCCCCATGGTAGCTTACTTAATCAAGATCGAAACTGTCACAAAATCAGTTTTTACAGGTAAACACTCACCGTGGAGCTCAAGACCAGCAATGCTGTATCACTGGAAAGAGAATGGTCCCAGCCCAGCCTCTGTCTGCACGGATGGGCCCGCTCTTGGCTTGGTCTTGAGCTGGTCTTGGTCCAGTTGTGGGCCCAGAGCCCAAGTCCTGTTAAGTGTGCGCCTCGGGGCACAGGACAGCTGTGGCCACATTGGCAGCTAGAGCAGCGAGTGCAGCTGGGGCATATAGTCCAGCTCTGCTTTGAGAAACAAACTACACAGTATTTTGTATCAAGTTGCCTGCTGCCTAAGGTTCACAACACACCTATGCCTTTGTCTTTCTTTGCCTTGGTGGTCAGTGGGTGTGGTGAGAGAGGCAGCTAATTTTCCCGCGAGTGATAGTGTGCATGGGTGGGAAGGGTTGGTGCTCCACAGCAAGCAGCCCACTGCCATTCTTAATCACTGTACTTATGCAGTGGCTTAAGCTCTCTGTGTAAATAACACTTGGATCTGCTATGTATAGATAGTGGGAAGTGTCACCCTCCACTTCAATCGTCTTCAATCACCTTCCACCCCCTATTGTAGCTGTCTTCTATCTCTGGTGGTCTCTAGTGGCCTCTGGTGATCTCACCAGGGTCCTTTAATGTCGCCCTGTATATACAGAGTCCACAGGTGTCCTCCCCACTTTGTGCACAGAATCGTCCAAACAGCACAGGTGTTTCAGGTAGAAGGCAAACGTGCACCACTCCTGCTCAGCGAGCAACTTTAGTCTTACCCACTGGCAGCTGTCTTCAGGTGCCTTTCACTGCTCCATCCTGGACTGATCACTTCAGGTCCAGCAGTGTGCCATGTCAATTGTTCTTCTATTTCCCGCAGGGGCAGCCCCCATGCCTCCTGCCGAGGCAGTCCAGGTGTTTACAGACTGCGTCCTGGGAGCCGCAATCAGTAACTGTATCCTATTTCTGACAACTGTTAAATGGGTCACCATATGTACACAGAATATCAAGGTGCAGTGGTACAATATTCAGGTTTTATTCGGCAGTGCAATCATAAGTTAGGTTGTAGTTGGAGTGATGGCTGCTTTTCTTCTCTTTTGTAGGTATCTGGCTGGGAAGGGTTCAACCCAGGATTCACCTGCCATAGGTGAACCTCAAAAGGAAGGATACAGAGTACGCATTCATTCAACTAAATATTGTCATGTCATCCAAGTTAAAGAAAGGTACTGTGCATTTCAACATTTACCTGGATCCTCATTCTCTATGAAAAGGACATTCAAAAACAAACTAAGAGTGCCCTGGTTATGGGACAATAACCACAGCATCCATAAGGGATCAATTGTTGTCAGGGCCAGGAATAGTAAGCATCCCCCTATGTTATTGCTCTCCTCTCTGCCCTGCAACGACTTTGGCTGACAGGAAAGAAGTCTTCTCCCTTCTCATGTCTGGAACAGTTGAGCCAAGAAGGTAAGTAAGCATTAAGGCCCACAAAAACAAAAA
Source organism: Lissotriton helveticus (assembly GCF_964261635.1). Taxonomy (NCBI): domain Eukaryota; kingdom Metazoa; phylum Chordata; class Amphibia; order Caudata; family Salamandridae; genus Lissotriton; species Lissotriton helveticus. The sequence continues at coordinate 1,893,310,244 of NC_136059.1, read as the reverse complement.
AAAGAAAATCAGTACAGTCCCTTGTTTTTAAAAAGATGAACAGGTGCAGAGCAACCTTCCATAGGGTCTGTTTTCACCCTCCTGTAGATTTAGGAACAGTCTCCTAACCCAGCTGTGGTACTCCCCTGCTGCTGTCCTATGGAACTTTCTGTCTGCAATTGGGCCCTGGACTTTGGGCATCTTTGTGGGTTGATTAGGCTTCAGGGTGTGGTTACCTCAGGCCACCCACCTGGCAGGCCACGTTCCCTCCAGGGACCGTTACGATGAGTGGAGGCAAATCCCTGAAGCCTTCTCTATCGTCCTGGTAGCAAAGTATGTCCTTGGCCAAATGGAGCTGATTATGGTCATGCAGCGACCTGCAGTCACATTGTCCCTCTCAGGTGCCTCTCGTGTGATGTCTTCTGCTTCCTCCCTGTCTTCTGGATTTCTGCATGGCCTCTGCTTCCCATGACCTGTTTTTTAATGGGACACGCACGCATGAAAGCATTATGATTTTCTTGCCCTCTGTGTACACCTTGCTGTCCTCTATTTATATTCATTCCTCTCACTAATGACTGCTTCCTTTTCCTGTCTTCCTTTGTTCAGAGGAGTTGTCAGGATCAGGGACTTGAGTCTCCCATTCATAAGGTAAGTTCAGTTCACAGTCTCCCAGAACAGAATCCACCTACTCACTTACATACAAGCCTCCAATGTTTTCAGTGTGGGTACATTGCGTATATTGTCCCAGGTAGAAGAGAAACCTATAAACATTAGTTTTGGTAGCCAGAGGATATGTTACGGAGATCATCCTGATCTACAATACTATTTACTGGTTCAAACTAATGGACACTCAATATAAGTCTTGTTAGATACTGGCTGTCATTAGTCAGTTATCCGAGACTCATTTGTGTCTCACGGGCAAATGGTCACACAAGATACTTTAAAAAATAAGTGTGTCCATCACAATATAAAGAAATACTCTTTCGAAAATGTAGAGGTCATAAAACCTCCCAGCCAATCCATTATTCTGATGCAAATGGGGATAGTCCTGGTTTGCCTGAAAAGATGATTTAGGGACTTTTACGCCTCAGTTTAATTCCTTCAGAGTCATCTTGTGTCTACGCAGAACTCTCTGATTGAGATCCACTTTTTTCCCAGCAGGATTTGGAAGTTATAGTGTGTAAACCTCCTAAATCCCATAGGAGGAGGAGGAAAGAGAAGAAAAAAGGGTCCTCTGCTTCTATGTCAGGATTTTATGGACTCTTGAAAAGACAATACTTTCCAAAAGAGATACTCGCTAACCACGATATTCTGTTTGTATCAAAACTGATGGAGGAAGTCTGTGAGGAATTGACAATTATACTACTGAGAATGTCTGCGTATCATCCGTAGACAGGGGATTTCACCGTACGCTGTAATGCTACTCTGGAGCTAACTTTAAAAAATATCTTTGAAAAAGAGTGTCAAGAGTGGGATAAAAGGCTTCCTTTGGCTCTTTTTGCTATAAGGTGCTAACCTCAGTCGAGACGAAGGTTTTCATCAGTTTATCAACTGTTCAGCTGGAAACACCAGACACTTCAAACAAGCATTTGCAATGCAATCGGTCTCACCTTTGGGACCTTATATGTATTTAGCTATGCAGCACATTAGACTGGGTGCTGAAACAGCTACTGTTCTTTAACATGGAGGGAAAGTAAGCACCAAACTGTGTGACATGCCAGGTATGGGAACACATGGAGAGAAATATTGCCTTTCAGCAGGAAATGGTATAGTCCAAAGCTCTGTTTTTATTATAAAAGCAAGGTCTTGGGTGGTCATATCACTGAAAACCGGTCCTAGGATGCTTGTTTCCAGTACAGGAAGAACCTGGCCTGGCAGTTTGGGCTGGACTGTTCCAATTGGGGACAGGGTCAAGACTGATTTGCATATGGCTGGGTTCAAACTGGAATGGCATGGCGAGCAAAAAACCGATGGATTTAGGCCTAGATCTCTGTACTGGGGTGAATGTATGACATTGTTCTGCATTCTGTCCATCAATTGTTGTTTTTGCATCATATCACTGAAAATACAAGATTTGAATTTTTTTTATTGTCTACGGGTGCTTGTGGAAGACAATTTCTATGGACTGAAATCTAGAGAATGCTAAAGTGATTCTGCTATTTTACTGACCTCTGCTGATCATTTCTATCAAGAAAGTTAAATAGAGGCAGTTGAACAGAAAAAAAGTCCCTAAGCGGAAGTAGACAAGTACTAGGCCTGATATCCAGAGTCCACAAAGTACATAAACATATAAGTACATACTAAAGTATATACAAGAAGCCTTGGAGATAAAAGACAAAGAAGAAAAGACCTTAATATAATTTGCTTCCCAACTAAGAAGGAGACTGGGTAAGCTTAGAGAGTTTGTAGCCCTCAATTTAGGGAGAACACAAAATGTTTGACAACACTATTAGAATTGAAACACTAAACACAGAGAATTTAAAGCAGGAGACTGTGTGCTACGTCTCTTTTCGTCCAGTGGCCAAATGTTGTTGGCACATTAGCAGGGCCCAGGTAAAATACAAAAGAAAGTTAATAAAGTAACCCAGTAAAAGAAATGAAAATCAGATTTTTCATGTTAATCTTGTAAACAAATTGGAAGGTCCTCCACCATGAGAAGGTGCAACAGCATTAATTCAGTCCTCCTCAGATAGCTTAAAGAATGTGAGATCAACCCTAATTTACTGAAAGAGAAAGGTTGGCTTTAAAGAACATCCTACATTTTATTTTGTAAAGATAATTTGAAAATACCCAAGAGAACTCTGATAAACCATAATTTCATCTATCTTGAGCCATCAAACGAAACCCTTATTGCATCCCCAAAACTAGATGAAAAGCCATTGAGGAAGAATTTGGAAAAACGGCAAAGCTAAAAGTAATGAACCATCCAAAAGTAATTGGAGTTCCCCTATTATCCTAGTAGCAGAAACAGGTGGGGTGGTCAGATTTGTATGTTTGTTTTTCTAAATCAATCAAATCTCAAAATGTGATACTCTCCCTCTCCCAAGAATTGACACATTGATCTAACAGTTGCTGGATGCCATATACATCACCAACCTTGATTTGACAAAGGCATATTGCAAATTCCCTTGCATAATTCATATAAAGAGAAAACAGATTTTTTTCCACCTCAGAAGACTATACCAGTTCACTGTCTTATGCTTCCTGTGGCAATGACAGATCAATTAGTTGCTTAACAATCATCAAAACTACACGTCAGTATATCTTGACAATATTGTTATTCATAGTAAGATCTGGCCCATAAATGTAAAACATCAGCAAGTGATCCTTACAGAATTTAAAGATAAATGGGTCAATATTATATCTCTGGGCTATCTCTTAGGGAACAGAAAGATAATAAAAGGTGGCTAATTGGCTCCTCTGCAAGCTATGCTATGGGCACTTATAATGCGCGCAGCTGCTCCAGCAAAGGAGCGTCCTGGCGCAAGACAAGGTAGAACACAACACCGCTAAGAGCAAAGACAGAAAAGAGGAACAGCTGCGGGGCAAAAATTAAAATAGGAAAGTTTTAATGGCCTTACGAAACAACAAGAGGTCCTCCAACAAACCGATCTCTACCGGAAGGGAATTCCAGATGGCCGCAGCTCTCACTCGAAAAGATCGGCCCCCAGCTCGGCAAAGCTTGAACCGGGGGACCACAGCGAGAGCCTGGCTCAAGGATCTGAGAGAGTGTGTCGGAACATAAAAAGATAGGAGGTTGGTGAGGATTTGGGGGGCAGAACCTTTCAGGATTTTGAAGGCCAGACACAAGACTTGAAATGGATTCTCATCTTGACCGGCAGCCAGTGCAAGGATCGTAAGGTGTTAGAGACGGGACAAAACCTGGGCAGGCCAACTATCGCTCTGGCTGCAGCATTTTGGACGCGCTGCAGGTGGGTGATTTCTGCCTGGTTGGCCCCCACCAGGAGAGAGCTGGCATAGTCAAGCCGGGACATCACCGTCGCCTGAATCACCAGCTGCCTGGTCGGGGCATCAAAAAATTTGAGGACAGGTCTTAGGCCCCGAAGAACACCAAAGCAGCAGGCCGCAGTTCTCTTTGTGTGGCCAGCAAAGTTGAGGATAGGGTCCAGCCAGACTCCCAGGTTTCTTAATTCCGACACCGGAGTCTGAGACGGCCCCAGTTCAGAAGGCCACCACCTGTCCCCCCAGAGTTCCGCTCTCTTACCGACAATCATGATTTCAGTCTTCTTTGCGTTAAGTTGGAGACAGTTGGCAGTCATCCAGCTGGCCACTGCCCTCAGTCCACTCTGAAACCTAGGGGCATCCCGCTCCGCATCCCCACTGATAGTAACCGCTAGCTGAGTATCGTCGGCATATGAGACCATAGTCATGCCCCACTGCTTGACGACCTCAGCCAGCTGTCTCACGTATAGATTGAATAACGTGGGACTCAGCGAGGATCCCTGCGGGACCCCCATGGCCAGAGGATGGAATTTAGACTGGTAAGGTGGGATGGCCATGCAAAAAGAGCGATTGTCGAGAAAGGAGCGGAACCACTGCAGAGCAAGCCCACCAATGCCAATCTCCTCCAAGCGGTGCAGCAGAATGCGGTGAGAGACGGTGTCAAAGGCGGCGCTGAGATCTAATAATACAAACGCCGCCGTCTGACCCGCATCCAACACCGAACGCAAATGCTCCACCATGGTGAGAAGGGCTGTCTCCATGCTGTGACCAGCACGGAAGCCGTTCTGCGTGGGGTCCAGGACATTGGCCCGAGTCAGATGGTCAGAGAGGGCCAGATTAACGTGGGCCTCTGCAACTTTTGCCGGCCAAGGAAGCAATGAAATAGGGCGGTAGTTCTCGGGTTTTAAGGGGTCCAACGAAGACTTCTTCAGGATTGGAGAAATCACCGCCTGCTTCCATTTGGTTGGAACCAAGCCCGAGGCCAGCGAGAGGTTAATCAGGGAGCACACCGTAGAGCGTCCCAGAAAAGACTGGTCTCTAAAGAGGGCAGGTCTTAACGGATCCGAAGGAGAGCCGGACTTAATTTGCTGGGCCAATTTGTTGAACCCCTCAGGTAGTAACAGGGGAAAAGAGTGCATGATTGTATGGCCTTGAGTGCAATCTAGGGCTCCCGGAGATGGTCAAATACTAGGGAAGGCCTGATAGATAACCTGGACTTTCTCCAGAAAAAAGGATGCCAAGGCCTCGCAATGGGAGATGGTACAGGCTGCCGGAGAAGAGGTCCTTTTCGCCAAGAGGTCTTTAAGGACTTTGAAGATGGTTTTGGACGGGTTCGAACTGTTGCGGAATTCCAAGGAATAGAACGCCGCGCGAGCTCTGCAGATGGCACGATGGTAGAGCTTAACGGAAGCAAGATACGCGGCTTTCTTATCGATCTCATAGGACTTCCGCCATTCTCTTTCAGCCCGTCTACAAGTAACTTTTAGAGCACGTAAGGCACTATCATACCAGGGACTCGACTCTCTAGAGCTCAATTTGCTCAGAGTAATGGGGATCAGAGAGTCAAGTGCCCTGGAGATCCACCGGCAGAAATGATCGTACCCCGTTTCCACGTTATCTGGAGGGCCTAACGGCTCTTCCACCAGGATACGGTGCAGGTCCTCCAGCCTGAGTTTATTCCAGTGCCGCCTGGGGACCAGTCTGGCAGGTGGAATAGAAGGGGTCTCAGGCAGAGGGTACTGGATGGACACAAGGAAGTGATCCGTCCACCTTAATGGGGAGATGGTCAAAACGTTAGCTTCAGCTAGATTAGTAAAAAAAGGGTCCAAAATGTGACCCCCTACATGAGTAGGCTGGGATACTTGTTGAAATAGCTGAAGGGCCTCTAGATCAGCTAGGATGCTGCTAACGGCCGGGCTGTTCTGGTTGTCGAAGTGAAGATTCAGATCTCCCAAGATGGAAAAATTGGCACAGCCCACAGCTAACGCGCTGACGGCGTCTGGGAAAGCTTCTCTAAACGCTACATCGCTACCCGGAGGTCGGTAGACAACCATCCCAGAGAGCGAATACTGGGGGCTGATTAAGATCTTAAAAGAAGCACTTTCACAGCCAGCGATGTTAAGACCATTCCAATTAAAGGTGAAACTGGACCTAACTATGAGGGCAATGCCACCGCCTCTAGTAGGCCGGTTCAAAGTATAGATGGAGTACTCAGGAGGACAGGCCAAGTTGATAATGGCCACATCCGCCTCCTGAAGCCAGGTTTCCGTAATGGCAAATATATCGGGAGACTCGTCCTTGATGAGGTCATAGATGGCTTGATGGTGTTTCACCAGGGACCTGGCATTCAGATTCAACACCCGAAGCGTACGCGCGGAGCCGTTGCTCCGAGGAGCAGATGTAACATCCCTCTGGCGAGCGGGCACGGGGGAATCAAGCAACCATCTCTTGCAGGCACAATGGTAGGGGCCGCATAGAGGATGAATTGGTGCCAGGTCACACCTCGGGACGGTCTGCCCAATAGACCAGAGGGTCTCTCTAGAGTAGGTAAGCATCGCTATACCAAGAAAGGAGCTAACCGAAAGAAAGATAAGCCCGCTGCACCCCGCGCGTCCTTAGCGCGGACGGGCGCAGACGGGCAGGACTCAGGCACGACTCAGGCAACGCGACGGCGCCCTTACTGCGCGTCCCCGCTGCGCGGGGGGAGCGACTTTAAGTAGGCATCCCGCGATGCTGCCAGAGCGCTACAACGCTCAGAATGGCGCTCGCCGATGGGTTAAGTCCTCACTCAAGATGGCGCCCACAGAACACCAGCCCCGGGAACCGGATCCGCCCAAATGGCGGTGAGTTGCCAGAATTATATGCAGTGAGGGGGCTCCCTTAAAAACAGGGTAGAAGCACAAAAAATACAAAACACAAATAGAAAACGAGGAGATTTTAAAATAGAATGCAAGCGCAGCAGCAATCAGCGCAGCCACGTAGGTACCTTGTCCAGGCTACCAGGAAACCAGGGACCGCCTTAAGTAGGCGTCCCGCGATGCTGCCAGAGTGCTACAACGCTCAGAATGGCGCTCGCCGATGGGTTGAGTCCTCACTCAAGATGGCGCCACAGAACACCAGCCCCGGGAACCGGATCCGCCCAAATGGTGGTGAGTTGCCAGAATTATATGCAGTGAGGGGGCTCCCTTAAAAACAGGGTAGAAGCACAAAAAATACAAAATACAAATAGAAAACGAGGAGATTTTAAAATAGAACGCGAGCGCAGCAGCAATCAGCGCAGCCGCGTAGGTACCTTGTCCAGCCATACCACTACCAAGAACCAAAATAGAGCGAAGCGCCTTATATGGGTTTGTGGGATTCTATAGACACTTCATACCACCATTTTCAAAGATAGAGGCTCCCCTTACAGGTTTATTAAAAAAGGGGCTCCTCCCGGAACTAAAACGTATGTGGTGCCTGTCAAACTGTGCAGCAGCTTGAATGATGATGGCTGTGGTGTGTTCAAAGATGGAGTAATTCGGTATGAAGGCGGAATTTCTGATACTGTTGTAGATGACAAGATTTCAACTGAAGATACTCATACCAAAGTGAAGCAACACCTGTGTACGGTATAAGGATTATGTTATGGGTTAACTGTCTTCTCCTTACGTATGATATTTTGTGTACCTTGAAAGTGATATGTTGTATATATGCTTATTCTAATATACCGGAATGGTGAATTTAAACACTGTATTATATTGAACATTCCTTTTTTTATTGATATGTTAAATTATTGCATGTTTTTAATGTTACACAATGTTTAGATTTTGTAGGTATGGTCTTGTCTCATTTAATGTTCTCATTGTTAAAGAGTGGATGTGTGTGGAGCTCTGTTGTGATGATGTAGATTGGAATGTGGAATGTGGGTTTTGAATAGGTTTAGTTTTTGCCAAGAATTGCCAAAGGTTTCTCTAGGTTCTAATCAGCTCCATACCTTAGAATGAAGGAGGTTGGTATCTCTGTCTCGGACTCAATTTCCCAACACCTCGCAAGGGGAGTCAGAAACACTGAAGCTGGATTCTCGGCAGAGGAGGACAGCTTCTGATCAGTGCGTCAGCTTCTTTCGGCACTTGCTGTAGCGAGCTGCGTCGGGCAAGTAGTTAGTCGAACTGCACCGAACCACACCGTGCTTTGCTATAGCATGTGATGGTATATTTATACCTTGAAGTTGTTTAGGAATGTCAGCTTTGACGTAAAGTCGGGCATATGAATGTCATGGATGAACCCCTAAGGAATAGTCGTTCATGCATAATAATGAGTTTCTTGGAGAAATCAATCTCCAGGCTAGGGGAAGTCCCTTCTGCTTAAAAGTCTGGTTTTCCAAGAAATCGTTGTGACGTTTAATGGAGGGATGGAAGTAGCCATGCCTGCATTTGGGCAGCATGGGCTATTCCTAAATAAGGGCTTGATTTCTATGCATATATAGGGGCAACGCGAATTGTACCTATATAAGGGCGTGAATCGTGACAATTAATGTGTAATCTAAAACACCATACATACCCACTCCACTTTCTTATAAACAACATTACTAAGTTCTAAACACATGAAACATATCTAAACATGAAGGGCCAGATGTAGGTAAATCTAATACCGATTCTAAAATACAGAGTCATACCGAATCGGTATTTCAGAATCGGAAAATGAGATGTAGATAAAAAATCGGTAAAAATTACCGAATCGGAATCACTCAGTATCTGAAATCGGTTCTTACCGATTCGGTATTTACCTACTCGGTAAAATCCGAATCGGTAAAACCCATACATGCCAACGGGTCCATGGCCCATAGGAATGAATGGGTAGTACCGAATCGGAATATACCGAGTCGGTAAATACCGAATCGGTAAATACCGATTCGGAAATTTGAAACTGACAAACATGTGAGCCTGTGATCCAATCAGGAACTCCAACCACACCCAATTCCAAAGGTACTGGGGAATCAACCAATCAGATTCAAGCACCCCTCCCCAGTACCTGGGACTGGCCACGCCCATGCAGGTGCAGAAACCAACAGTCAGGAGAGCAGGAGGACAGAGTGTGGAGCAGGCTTCCCTGAGCTAACCAACACTTCGCCATGGAGAGTCAGGATGCACAGAGGGATGCTGCAGAGCGCTAAAGGAAGCAGAAGTTCAGCCAAGAAGAACTGCAGGTGCTTGTAGCAGAGGTAGCAAGAAATTACAGCAAGATATTTGGGAAGCAATCACTGCATGTAGCAGAATCCATCAAGCGCAGCACCTGGCTAGAAATACAAGGCAAGGTAAATGCTATTGGTGTCACCCACCGTGACCTTGAAGATCTTAAAAAACTGTGGTATGACATCCGTATCATCACGAAGAAGAAACTTGCTGCCCACCGCAAGGAATGTGCTGTAACAGGGGGAGGAAGAAACCGAGCCCCACGACTCAGCGACATAGAGGAGATGGTGGCATCCACCCTTGAGCAGGAATGCATCCACGGCATCGGGGATGCTGACAGCTCAGCAAGAGGCGCAAAGAAACAAGGTAAGATGCAAGTACATTGACATTAACCCATTTACCTATTCCCCTCACACACTCTGTGTGCCCAAATCATACTCCAGAACAGGTTTTACTAATGTCCTGCAATGCATCCTGGGAAATGTAGTCATGGGTAGATACCTCTGAGCAGTCAGCATGCCTTGCAGCAAGGGGAGCAACAGACAACTAGCATAGGCAAATTGAGAGACAGGCAAAAGTGCAATAGTAGTTTGTTTTATCATGAGACACAGGTGAACAACTCCACTGACACAATGTCCATGTCTGTCCACAGGAGAGTCAATGCGCAGCACAGCAGAGGATAGAGAGAATAGGAGGGAAGGAGCTGGACCAAGCACATCACACGGAGGGAATGACCAAGAGCAGGCAGCCCAGTGACCTGAGGAGCCAACAGCACCACATCCCCAGTCCCCTCTGTTATTTGGGAGTCAGGAGACAGGAGCGGCTGCACAGTCCCCCACCCCCACAACACCATCCCCAGTGCTGGGAAGGGCATGGCGCCTTGATGTGCCCCCTCGCAGAATACTGGAAACATCGGAGGAGGAGGAAGAGGTGGAGGGTGACACACAGGAAACAGCCAACACTGAGCAGTCGGCCACTCCCAGAGTTTTGCGGGCCAGTGTCCGAGGGCGAAGGCCACGTGAGACAGAGGATGTGCGTCAGGATCAGGGGGTTTTCTGCGGACTGGAGGCCACCATGGTCAAAGTACAGCGCCTGCAGGCAAAAGCAATGATGGGGGTTCAGAGGCAGGCACGTACAACAAACAACAAGCTCGATGCAGTAGCCAAGGGCATAGGGGAAATATCAGAGAGCATGCAGTCAATGGCGTCTGGCATTTCTGACATAACACAGTGCATGACTGTCCTGTGTGACAAGTTGGACAGGGACCATTTGGAGAGACGCAAGGCTCGTGTTGATGTGCGGCAGCAGACAAAAGCCCTGAACAGGTTTGCTACTGCTACCACCGTGCTGTGCAGACGGTCAGTGGCGATGCAGGATGCCATTGTGCAGTGCTGCACCAATCTATCTGTAGGAATGGCCAGGATGACCTCTGCAATGGAGCTCGTGCTCGCTCAACAGACTGGCACTGGAGGCGACACTTGTGTGTTGGAAAGTGAGGGGTCCACCAGCAGGAGTTGCGCAAGCACTCCTGTGCAAGATGTACGTAGGAGCGGCAGGCGTCGGGGAAGTGAGACAGGCCACACCGAGAACATTGACACACAGCCACAGCAGTTCCGCCCTGTGGTCCGTGGCCACAAACATTGACTTTGCCCTCCACCCGAAGAAGGGGTCACGGTGGTGTTAACCATGACAACACAGTCATGGACAGTTTGATATTGTGTGCCCAAAGTGTGCTATCAATGCATTAGCGTAGTGAATATTAAACTACATAAACCAATAACTTTGCCTGCCTGTGTCTCATTACTCACTCAGAAATATAGCTGTGTGACCTCTTCCCGTCTCAGTCTCCCATCTGTAGCTGCTGCTGCCACTGTACCATGGGGCTCTGCCTTCTCTGTGTCGTCATCCATGTCCTCATGATGTGTGATCTCCACCTCTGTGCCTTCCTTTGTGGCGAGATTATGTAACATTGCACAGGTCGCTATGATTTTGCAGCAGATGATTGGGGTGTACTGCCGTGCCCCTCCACTCTTGTGGAGGCAGCGAAACCTGCTCTTAAGGAGTCCAAATGTGCGCTCCACAACGTTTCGTGTAGATCTGTGAGCCACATTGTATCGCCTTTCACTCCTGGTGGATGGGTTGAGGTAGGGGGTGAGCACAAAGGACCGCAGGGCATATGCACTGTCGCCTAGGGGGAAAAAGAATGACATTAATTGCATGTACATGAGACGTAGATCTGCTGTGAGTGTCATGGAGTGTCAATGTGATTTACCTAGCAGGTATCCATTTCCAAATTCTCCGGCAAGTAGGCGTGTGTATATTCCACTATTCTGGAATATGTAAGAATCATGGGTACTTCCGGGGAACTTCGCAACAATGTCTGTGATGAGGTTCCCTGCATTACATATGACCTGTACGTTGATGGAGTGCATAGACTTGCGGTTTCTGTATATGTGCTCTGTGGCTGCAGGTGGACAGAGTGGTACGTGGGTACCATCGATGCAGCCTATGACATGAGGGAACTGTGCCAGTTGATAGAAGTCTGTCTTGGTTTTTGCTAGTTCTGCTGGTGTAGCAGGGAATGAAATGTAATGCTCCATCCTCTGCATCATGGCGTCAAGAAACCTCCTGAAGAAGCGGGACAGGCAGCCCTGGGACACTCCACCCACTGCAGCTATCACACTCTGGTAGCTCCCAGAGGCCAGCAGGTGTAAGCTACATAGCACCTGGACATGGGGTGGGATGGCGTGGGCCCTGGGTGTTGGGTGCTCCAGGAGTGGGTGTAGGTCCCTGATCAAGTCCTTGATGGTATCGGGGTGTAGCCTGTACCTCTAGAGTATTTCTGGCTCTGTCAGTTGGAACAGTGTTATGCTCTGCCTGTACACTTGTTCCTCCCTTTGCCATTCTCTCTCTTCTGCTGGCTGTAGTCTTTGCCGCCTTGCTATGACGTAGAAAGCCGCCATTATGGTTCCACCGATGCATTTTGGGACTCTTTTTATGGACCTCCCCTGGTTACCACCTGCATTCAATCCATGGTAAATACCGACTCATAAATACTGAATTTCCGCAAATTCTGTATTTTTCGGCTTTCCTACATCTCCATGGCCATTTTTTTCCGTTTCTTATTTACCGATTCGGAAAATAAGAATTCGGTATATATGGATTCGGTATATTCCGCCTCGGTAATTATACCGACTCATATTTACCGAGTCGGAATTATACGACTCATATTTACCGAGTCGGAATCATACGACTCATATTTACCGAGTCGAAATTATACCGACTCGTGTTTTCCGATTCGGTAAATATTGGGCTCCTACATCTCAATTCATGGATACCGGTCGTAACGGCCGAATTTACCGATTTTCGGCGGTTACCGACCGGTATTTGGCTACCTACATCTGGCCCGAAGTGTTAAAACCCACCCAAAATACATAAAAATGCAATGTACACAAAAGAGCATTGGTGTTGTACGTATTTAAAGCAATGTTCCATTCTAAACATATATGATGACATTTGGAAATGCTATCTGAATGAACCAAGAAAATATACATTCATGAAATGGCTCATAAATACAGAAAAAAAAGCCAGAAACCATTTCATGTCATATTACATAAAATTGTTTGTGCATGTGGACAAGGTCAAATATTGTCTCTGGAAGTTTTTTCAAAGAATTCTTGTTCTCTATGAATAATTCTACTTTAAGCAGATTACTTGTGCCAAAAAAGAAAAATACAAATTTGGAAAAAAAAAATAATCATAGGAAAAAGTTCTTTGTTTTATAAAAAAAATGAAGGTCAAATTGAAAGTCTCTCAGAACACTGTGTGCCAGTGTTAGTGTTTGGAGAAAACATCAAATCTTCTAAATCTGTAAAGAAGTTGTCTACCATTGTAGGTGAAAGTTAGATTACCTCGTTTAGAAGATTAACCGCACATAGATGTGAAGCATCGTCTTCAGCATTGGTCGCATTAGCACTGTTCGTAATGGATGTTACCTGCGCGCTTGTTTCCTCTCGTACCTCACCGTCAGTATTTTGCGTCTGTGAGATCTCAATGAATGCCGTCATCAGAATTGGTAGCCCCTGGGGACAACACAGTGCATGGGCCGTTACTGGTTCAAACAAAGTATCAACATCCGTTGGCATGACTGAAGGGAGTGTGAGACATGAGTCCAACACGCATTCTTCTCCGCATAGCAGGCATCGCAGGACAGGTAAGATGCAATCTTGCCAGATTGGTCTGAATGACAGAAACCATGTGGTATTTAGTTCTCGTAGACGATGTAGTCCCAAAATTTGGACAATGCGCTCACGACACTTCATCGCCATTAGAGTTGTCTCCATGGAGAACTGGGTGTCGCTGGTAAATTGGCTTGCCATATGGCAGCAGTAGTAGCAAAAATAGTACCTTTGCAGCGAGTCCCAAAATGAGAGGCAGTCTGCCAAGCACAGAGTGCACGAAGTTTGGAACTATTCCTAGGACTGCTTCAAAAGGTGCTAACAGCCCAGAAAAGATGGTCTTAGATACATGTACAATGTCGCTCGTATCAGACATGTTTAAGATCCGACTTAGCATTTCCGAGAAATGTACAGGGCAGTTTGTATTGAAAAGGACATGTACCTCGGCCGAAGTCCTTGCGACTTGCAGATCATAGGTTTCTTTGGACGAGGTCAGTGGCACAGTTTAAAGTATCAATTCGTATAGAAGAGATGTTCAGTGAAGGCCATAAAGGCGGCTCCCTGTCTGTCTTGGTTTTAGGAAAAAATAATCTATACAGCAAGTAACCCTGGCTGACACAGAAACGATATATGGTATACATGGCAACATGCCACAGCAGCTGTGATCGTTCAACATGATGTAACTTCCATTTGAAAATTGTCAAAAAATTGGATCAATCACTGCAGCCGGAGAACCTTGCAGGTGGCAGGATAAATTGTTAGAGGAACCATCGCAGGCCTCCTGTAAATTAATACCCTGACAAAGGAGAGAACTGGTTAGTGTGTAATTTCACAGTTTTTCCTGCTAAGAAACACTACACGTCCCCCACTCCAACATCTATGTGTGTACGGTAATTTCCAGGATGTCTTGATGTATTCTTTTCTCAACATTTCATATGTGCCTGCTGGTATATGTTTTAGGCAATATTGAAAATGGAAAATTGGAACAGGCAGAGTGATTGTTCCATGTATTATCCATTTAGTAGCTGGTTTTCTGCTACAGTAAATGGCAATCTTTCCAGTTTTTCAATGTTCAGCACTGTATAGTCTGCTCCCCTCTGTGCCAGTTTGATCTGTTTATCAGTGAGATTGAATTCTGAAAACAGTGACGTAGTACTGATTAAAAATCAAGGCACATAACCTGAACTAAGGTTTTGCAACGTCCAGCCTAATAGCATGATAGAACTTAATTGCGACTGACCATGTTGCAACATGACCAAGTCCTGTTCCATTATGTCTATGGCAAAAGACACTATGCTGTCCAAAGAATATATCCTGGACGACAGAGTCGTTAACCCATTGTCAACCACAGAAAGAGTTTACTCCAAATTAATATGATTAATTTCTCGTTTTCTTTCTGCATTCTCTGCTTGTGTAATCTTCCATGCTTCATTATAAGCAGCATAGATACGGGTATATATAAAACGTTTATGACGCGGTGTTCTTGGTCCTAGCAAGAATTCCCTAAGATCAGCGCTATCTTTAAGTAAAGATAAGTGTTGCTTTACATCCTTAAGTGTAGATCTATGTAACCATTCAAGGCACAGTTTCCCTACACTGTATGTTGCTACTATTCCTGGATGCTTTCTTTGAACATATCTTGAGTCTGGCCTAGTGAAGGTGAAACCCTGTTTTTTGTTCAGGAATCTATCTTGATAGTTGTTTGTGTCTGTGGGCCAGATTAACCATTTTTTCCAATCTGTACTGTTGTGATGCAAAATAGTATGTACGTCGACCTCCCCCCCTGAAGTATTACTGCTATCAGGTGTAGGTGTAGGTATAGACGGATTGTTCAGGTCTTTTGTCTTGGCTAACCCAAGACAGGACGTCTGTTGGACAGTGTCATTCAAAAACAAAATTTGCTCGGGGATAATACAGGCTCTAAACATAGCTTCTATACCCTGGACCTGCCAATCTTTTTTGCCCCAGACAGTTTTTGTCTCTATGTTGTCTTTCCGAAAGTCGAAACCTAGTTTAGAAAGTTGAGCATAAAAGGCTGCAGAATAAATTTGTTTGGTATTTGTCAACATATTTTTCATGCCTGTTTTGTTTACATTTTCAAAGTAAAATGATTCAGCATTAGATACATTGAACCCTGAAAAGTACGGAATTTTTTTTGCAAATGTTTCTGAGCTACCCTTTGGTGGTGTTGGACAATGTTACCATTGGTTATACATTAATACATTTCTAGGATTTTCAGATTTGTGCAAGAAATGATGACCATAGTGATTATAACAGTACATTTGTTCATAGTCTGATGAACCTTCTAAATATTCATGATTAGTGAACACTGCAGACATTTCTAAGTCTTATATCATATTATTACCAGTCTCAAAGTCCCAATCATCAGAAAGGGTACTTAATGAAACAAAGTCACTTAATGAAATCTTGAACTGGTGTGGAATCTTCAACAGCTCCGACGAGTAAAAAAATGTCATAATCAGTTCTGTCCCAAGCTATTCTCCCAAGTATAGGAACCGCTGTGATGTTCACTGATGACAAGTCTCTTTGTTCACGATGTGATGATTTGTGTGGCTTGAGGAGTAAGTTGATGTTCCTACTTGCTGTGTCCATTTTGACATATCTTCCATTTATCAGCATTCCCAAAGTTATTACCAGAGTCAACCAAAGTAGAAGAAAAAGCACACCCAACACAATCCACAGTTCAATCCATGGTGAAACCATATAAGTCTTTTCAAGGTGATGAAAAATATCTGTTGCTTTTTCTTTTAAAGTTCTTTTCACTGGCGTTGTTTCAGGTTCACTGGGATCCTTTGAAAACGTATCAAAGTTAATGAAATAGCCAGAGGCAGTTCTGTCAATTGTTGGGAATGCATCAGGATTTATTAAAATCGCTGGAACCACTTGATCACTTGTTACATTTGTGTAGTCAGATGCTACTTCATTGTAGACAGGCGTTTCTTGACAAACTGTTATTTGGGTCTCAAGAGGTACAAGTTCCATAGCTTTGTTGCTTAGTCCTGTATTTCGTACTGCAGATTCTTCAAAGGTAATGAGTCTCTCAGTTTGAACCTGTTGGATAGTAGCTAGATTAGGGCGTCTGCTACATTGGCAAAGTCCACTTGGCCTACTGCTTATTATTGGCCACATGATGTGGTTTGACCAGGTCGATTTACACAAACCTGTTCTCCTTTTTACCAGCAAGGGGCGGCAGTAATACTGTTCTTGATCCGTGGATTGCTAGGACAGGTACTGGCTGTCTGTAAGAAGGCCCAAATTCCTTCTTGTCCACGTTCTTCTCTCTGACTAGATCCCCAAGCTTAGGAATCCAGACAGGCCTTGCTGGGATTGACGTTTTTTCTTCAGTGGTGGTTAGCTTCAGGAACACGTTACTTTGTTTCGTTCTTATTTCATTTAAGTCCTGTAAAACAGCCAAACGGTATTTGATATCTTTTTTTTTTTTGTATTGATTTAATTGGCATGAATAGTTATACAGTACATACAGAGACAATTCATGAAAATAGAGAAAATAAAAAAATTAAGCATTTTGAAGTAATAAATAATATTGCAGAAAGATTACAATGAGTAAAAAAGAAAAGCACATTTCGCTCAATTCATAAGGTCATAATAAAACGTTTAGATCCAGTTATGAATAGGTGACCATAGTTTTTTGCCAAACACCCTCTTCCATCGGCCCTTCAATCTATATATAGCACTTTCAAGCCGATAAACACTTAATAGCTTTGACTGCCAATGATGAAATTCAGGGGGATCCACGTCGAGCCAGCGGGAAGTTATACAGTATCTAAACACTGACATAACTATGAATAAAAAACCTTCTTCTTCAACTATTCTAATGCCGATCTGGTCAGCTTGAATTCCAAAAATCACTAGTTCTGGTGATAATATAATTGATTTCTCTAAAATACAATCTAAAAAACCTTGTATTTCCTGTATAAATAGGCTCAATTTTGGGCATTGAAAAAACATGTGAATTGAATCAGCAGCCGCAAGCCCACACCGGCTACAATTAGTACCCCCGTTTGCTTTCCATAATGTCAATTTCGACGGTGTGTAGTATAGATCGAAAACGGCCATGAAGTGTTGACTTTTAAAGGACCCATTAAATAATACCATGCTGGCCATTTCTAAGGATCTAACAATATCAACCTTTTCTATTCGAAGTTTCACTTGCCATTTTTCGGTATAAATCTCAAGGTCATCCTTTAATCTGTTTAGCATCAGTTGGCATATCATACCAATTTTATTTTTCATATTGCAGCTTTCCAGCACATCTATTTCATTCATAGAACTAGTGTTGATTACGTTTTTAGACACTAAAAAACTTCGGATCTGGAGATATTTAAAGAAATCTCTACTTGTTAAACTATAATTACTCTGCAAATATGAATATGATACCATTTGTCCATTTTGAAACAAATCTCCAAGTGTACAAATCTTGAGGTCAGTCCATCTCTGCATCACAGGATCCCTAAAGATTTCGGGAAGCGAAAGATTTTTCAAAATTGGCGTATAATAGTTCAGCTTCACATTAAAACCAAACCTTTTATTAAATTGTTTCTAAGGTTTGGAATGCTGTGATCAAAACCTTGAACCTTGTTTTTTTTATAATAGCTTGGTTCTATAAACCTGAGTAAACACTGTCGGGCTTCCACTCCTAGCAACATCTCGTAAATAGAAGGCACCATAGCTGCATCCAGACAAAAATCTGGGAATATCATAATACCCATGGCTTTTAAAAAAATTGCCCAGTAATATACTCGAAAGTTCGGGCCCCTAGTTCTCCTCTTAATTTAGGCAGGGAACTCCATTTCAGAGATCTTCTGACTCTCGGATAGCCCCATATAAACCTAGAGGTAATTCTCTCTAAATTATTGAAAAAAACCGAGGAAAACAATAATGGTATAGAACGAAATAAATATAAGAATTTAGGAAGTATAATCATTTTTACTGCGTTTGTACGGCCGTATAATGATAAATGTAAATTGTCCAACCTCTCAAGAGTCCTATTGACGGAAGATAGTAACAGATCAGTGTTCAGTCCCACAATGTCTTTGACTTCAGCAGATATAGTGACGCCAAGAAACGGTATTTGATATCAAAAGGTTTTTGGTCTACCACTGAAGTCTGACAATCGAGGTCCGCTACTAATGTTCTGGTCCCAAAAAAGACTTCATATGGAGTGATTCCCCCTAGAGAACTTCTTGGCAGATTGTTAAGACTAAGTTGGACACTTATAAGATTTTTGACCCTTCCGTCACCCGAGCCTAATACCCTGGCTGTTATAGATAGCTTTATGTCCCTGTTTTTTCTCTCCACAACCGAATTTCACTCAGGATGGAATGGACTAGAGTACCGCAATGCAACACCCAATTTGGCCATGGCCTCCTTGTAAATTCGAGAGCTAAACGTAGGACCCTGGTCAGAATGTAGCGTGCCGATTGCGTATGTGCCGATATAGATTTGCAAATCTTTAATAACAGTTCGAGCGCCAGCCGAGCGCTGAGGCCACATCCAAATGAACCTTGAACACGAATCCACTGCGACCATGATATATTTATAGTTACCATCCCTTTGTAAGGGACCGCAGTGGTCCAGATAAACACACGCTAATGGTTTACCTGAAATTAACAGGGGCATCTCAGGACATTTCACAGTAGAATTTTTCATCTTTTGGCATATTTCACAGTCCAAGATGTAGTATCTGGTCTGTTTCCTCATGCGAGGCACCAGTATCTCTGTTTTAAATAACACTGCTAAGATTAGTCCTAATTTATGTTTCATGTTTGCAATTACCCTATCCCCCACTCCAGGGATTCGAGCAAACGGAACATTGTTCGCATCGGTTATATAAGAGTATTTGAGTGGAAATCCTTTTGGTAATTGTCTTTGCCTGAAGCATTGACAACTAGCATTATTTTGCCGTCTATTTTAATTTTTGAACGAGTGATTGCAGCTACGGAAGCCGTTTGCACAGCTGCCTTCGCGGCTTCATCAGCCAATGAATTTCCTGCAACTTGAACGCCATCACGTTGATGACTCAGTGCATGTATCATGTGAGTGTTTTGTAGTCCTTGTTGTAACTGAACTACTTTTCCCCAAAGCAGTTTATACTTGATTGTGCAACCTGTTGCATCTTTGTAACCGTTTTGAAGCCAGTTTTGCAAGTATTCATTGTAAGATTGAACACAATAATATGAATCGCACACTATGAGTGTGGGGTATTCTCGGTCCGCATTGTCTAGTGCCATCTGGAGTGCTTGTAGTTCAGCTCGCTGAGCTGTACAATCTCCTAGAGATTGCGTTTTAGTGACCATTAGTCGGAATTTGCCATCTCGCCAACAGCCTTTAACTAACGATCGCGCACACCGCAGGATAGGCTAGTTTACTTAAGTAGCAGGTTGAGCTAATCCGTCAGTATAAATGACACATTCATACTGCTCTAGAGGAAGAATTTCAGTAGACAGAGGACATTCATGTTCATATTGTAGAAATGCTTGTGTTTTCAAATATGGATCAAAAATGTATTCAACGTCTGTTGCAGCAAGAGAATTAACCCATTGTATCCATCTCAGATGTAAAGCTGTAGTATATGGAATGCTCGCTTTTGTCACTGCCTCTAAGGCAGGTACAGGTGTAACAACCATAATGCGCTTACCCTGTGCGAGGGCTCTCTCTTTTGCTACAGCAGTCTGAAAAGCTGTCAGAATTTTTTCTGTTGAAGTGAATTTCATTTCTGCTTGTGTGTACAAGTGTGATTTGTAAGCTATTGGTACTTTTTCACCTTCATTAAAAGTTAAGTACGTGAATCCGCATTGTCCTGGAATGATCCGGATCACTAAGTTGCGTACGTTTATGCGTGTTTGTAAATGTTTAGTTGCTAACATGTCTGTTTGGAGTGAACGCAACATTTCTGTGTGTTTTTGTGTCCAATTAACTGATTTAAAATCAGGTTTGAATAATTCGTAGAGAGGTTTAACCCTTTCTGCTTAATTTAGAATATAAGTTCTTCCGAAATTTAGGAAACCTAGAATCGACTGTAAGTTTTTCAGCATTTTGGGAGATTTGAGCAGCGCACGTTTCTCTAGAAAGTTTGCTGCCAGGCTCTTGCCTTCACTTGATAATTCATATCCTAGAAAAAGGATGTTGAGATGGGCAATTCTAGATTTTTTTTAATTGAATTTATAACCCTCAGAGGCAAATCCAAGTATAATGGTATTCACCCTGTTTAAGTGCCTATCCAAGTCATCGTCTGTCAGATAGATGTCATCGACATATGACAATGCTTCATCATCATAAGTTTGTAGTAACTCTGTTACCCTTGCTGAAAATAACCCAGGACTATTCTTGAATCCCTGAGGGAGACAACAGAAGTGACGCTGTGTCCCCATAATTGAAAAAGCAGTCAAATACCTACTTTCTGTTGCAATTTTTTGAATGTTATTCATTAATGCTGTACTGTGTGCATTTTGCACTGCAAATGGTTTGCAACCAGAATTTAGATGCCTGTAATCCAATACCAGACAATATGTATTGTCTGGTTTGGAGACAGGAAACAAAGGATTGTTCATTGACGAGGTGCATGTTTCAATCACTCCCTGGTATTCAAGCTGATCTAAGATCTCCCTGACTTGTTTTTTAGCTTCCTGCTTAACTGGATACTGCCTTTGTGCAGTTGGTTGATTTTTTTAACTTAATTTTATGGTGAGGAGAGTCCTCATCACATCCTACATGATTTTTGTATAATGCAGGAGCCTGGGCTACTGCCCATTTCCAGGGGTAAGTATATTTTAAATTAATTGGAATGTGGTTGGAAAAGGCTGGCAAAATGATGTCTTCGCCATGTGGGCACTCCCTTACAAATTCTGGTGACCAGTCTTGTTCAGCTAGAAGAATGTCATAATCCTTCGAGAGTCACTCCCAAAAGAGTGCTCTTATTTTTCTTGGTATGTCTCCCTCAATCCGGAGTGTTATTTCATATAACTTATGTGGAAAACTAACCCTGGTATCTGCAGTTTCAACTTGAATGAATACATTCAAGTCCATTGTCTCCAGATGATCCTTCAAGTTCTTGTGAGCTATAGTGACTTCTGCTGAGCTGTCCAACATTGTCTGAGCCCATTCTCCGTTCTTGAGTTGTGTCCTCAAGATCCTCGGCATGTCTGATTTTTAGACCTGCTACTTTCTTTTTGGTGAATTGAGTTTTCTTGTTTTTCTGAACTTGTTGATCGTCTTTGGACTTCACACGTTCTTCCTTGTGTTCTGACCGTACTCTTCTTTCGGATTTCTGTGACGAAGTCTGAAAGGTACGAGAGGAACGTGTATCAATATTTTGATATCTATCAGGTTTTCTCAAATTATCCCTGTTCCTGAGGTTGTACCTCCTTTCAGAGGGCTCCTTTTGAGGAGACCTACCTCTGGAATGAGAACACTTCTTTTTAGAAGTTTGTTTGCTATTTTCCCACTTCTTTTTAGAAGGAGAAGGAATGTTTTTAGTAAAGACCTTTTCAGGACTTTCAGACAGTTGGGGTTTAACTAGTTTCCCACCCAGACTGTCTCTGCCTAATTCTTCATAGGACGTTTCAATTATTCTCACTAGTTTTTGTGGTTGCTCAGTTATATTAAATTCCCTTAATTTCTGGCGGATCACCACGGATGCTGCTTCAGCTTTAATATTAGCTAATATTATTGCTGAGACCTGTTTGAAATCTTTCAGAAGTTTCATACCCAAATTTAAAGCAGGCTCTGCCCCGTATTCATTTTGAATCTGTTTCAGGACATCAGGTATTACCGCCATGGATGGAACACCGTGTCTTTTGGTGTAGATAGCAGCAAAGACTGTACCCCAAGTGTTGCAGTCCTCCAGAAGTGTTGCGATCCCCATTGGTAAACAGATTGTTAAAATTCTGTGTTTCTCATGAGGGGTAGTATTAGGAAATACTTCTTCGATTTGAGTAATTTTTTGAGCTATCCAGTATGGAATTTGTTCCCGCTTTGCAGGTAATTTACCAATGACTGAGTGTAAGGTCTGTGGTGTTAGTTTTAGTGGGTTCCCCTGGTGTCGGTATGTTGAGGAATCATTATTGTAGGTTGGACTGTGAGAGTCCTCATAACATCTTGAACCAATCGCCTATAGATTTTATTAACTCTTTAAGTTGAGTTAGTAATTCTGTGTCTGATATTTCATTAATGCCAGGAAATTGTGTATAGCTGGCTAAGACCGGCCATGTTGTTCCTGGTCTATCTAGTGGACCGAGCCTGATAATGTGATTTAAATGTTTTAGGATGCCTTTAAACCAGAGCTCATGCTCCTGGTATGTGAGAGGAATTTCAATATCCTCTGAAGGAATATATTCCTCTGGTGGTTCATCTTCTTTGTAGAAATGAAACACCTGTGTTACTGGATTTGCTTTGGGGAAGACTATCCAAGAATAGAATACCTCTGTCTGGGGATATTCACGTGCCTCTATCACAAAAACTATCCTACCACCTCTCGATGTTAGGCCATTTTTTTTAAAGTTTTATAGTGATGGCTTTCCTTAAATTTATAGGAATGCATATAGCATCCTCGTCGGTTTCTTGAAAACCTGTGAAGTTAAAAGCTGCATTGGCTGGATCAGCCGCAGCTCCACCGGTTTCATTGTTGTTGCCGTTATTCAACATTTTGTTGACTGAAAGTTTGCAGAGCAAGTTTCAAGGAAACAATCTATCGTATATACTAAACTTAATTGTGAGTGCCAGGCCAGCTAGCTCAGAGGTCACTAGAAACTTTCTCGAATACACAAGAAGGGATTAGTTTCTGACAACCGCATAAACATGACAACTTTGTTTCCCTAGGACTGGAACTAATATCTTCAGAGTCGTGGAAACAATAGATGACTATTTTACTCAGTCAATCTTGCATGCTTTGTTTCTAGAGAGTTTGCAGAGAAATAGTGAGACGGGCGTTTTTAATAAAAGAAATTATTGAACAGTCTTCTTTCTCATGGAAGAGAGGTGAACTGCTACAATTGTTAGACAGAATGCAACGTATAATGCGTACAGCGTAAACAGTAGTATACAATAATACAGTAATAGCATTGTCTAGTGCTATGACATATAAAAATACATACATAAATAACATAGGCTAAAAATACTCAACTGGTGCTTCTAAAAAACGCCTACCCCAATGTACCTAACCTAGGACTAGTACCAGGGAAGAAGTAAGTGTGTTCTTTAGCATAGGTTTAGTTTTTGCCAAGAATTGCCAAAGGTTTCTCTAGGTTCTAATCAGCTCCATACATTGGAATGAAGGAGGTTCGTATCTCTGTCTGAGACTCGATTTCCCAACACCCCGCAAGGGGAGTCAGAAACACTGGAGCTGGATTCTCGGCAGAGGAGGACAGCTTCTGATCTGTGTGTCAGCTGGAGAGTCGGCTTCCTTCGGCACTTGCTGTAGCGAGCTGCGTTGGGCAAGTAGGTAGTCGAACGGCACCGAACCACACCGTGCTTTGCTATAGCAAGTGAAGGTATATTTATACCTTGAAAGTGTTTAGGAATGCCAGCTTTGACGTAAAGTCGGGCATATGAACGTCATGGAGGAACCCCTAAGGAATAGTTGTTCATGCATAATAATGAGTTTCTTGGAAAAATCAATATCCAGGCTAGGGGAAGTCCCTTCTGCTTAAGAGTCTGGTTTTCCAAGAAATCGTTGTGACATTTGATGGACGGATGGAAGTAGCCATGCCTGTATTTGGGCAGCATGGGCTATGCCTAAATAAGGACTTGATTTCTATGCCTATAGAAGAGAAACGCGAATTGTACCTTTATAAGGACATGAATCAGAAAAGTTCATTCGGAATCTGAAACGCCATACAACAGATTATAAGCAAAAGGAGTATTTTAAAGAGTATGTTTGAGTTTTTGTATTCTTATTTTTATGTTGTTTTTCAAAACCCAACACTGATGCATACGATATCTTCTCCTGAGGTTCTCAGAAGAGGAGCCCCCTGCTGCTCCAAAAATGACATGTAGAAGAGAAAAGAAGAGCCGTCAGAATTCTGCAGACACAAAGGGCCTAAAATAAGCCTGTGACTGAGTAATAAGGACCCACAACAAAAATCAACCTTTCACACACAAATTTTGTGTGTCTGTGACTAGATGATCTATAAACATCTCTGACTATCATTTCTGAAAGTGGGTCTTTACCTAAGCCTCACACTACAACGGGGGGGGGGTTAATGTCAAGTAGGTTTGAGGAGTCTAACTTTGTTTTTACAGATGAGTTGTTGTGCAGCAGAAAGAGTAGAAGGAACTCTGTTTTCTGTATGTTCAGTTTGAGGAGGTTGAGCGACATCACTAAGTTGAGTGTCATTTGCATAAAGATAAAAATACTTTAAAAAAAGTTTATAGGAGAGAGCGGGAAGTTTTCGATGTGGAAGCTGAATAAACTGTGTATGGGATAGGATGGGGGCTTGGGTTACCCATTGACGCAGAGTTAAGGCGTTGAAAAGATAGTTAGCTTCTCCTGTTGGGAGCGATTTGAGAGTTAGGACTTGAACCAGTTCAGCACTGTACTTTTGCTTTCCATCCGATCTTCCAAGATCATTATGAGGGTTGAGTGATTGACTGTGTCGATTGCGGAAGTTCCAGGAGAATGAGAAGACAGGAATCTTCTTGTCCATGTGGAGTGCTTATCGACTATTTGTAGTATTGTGGTATCTTTGCTGCAGCCAGATCCAAAACCTGGCTGGTGGCTATCAAAAAGATTGGTTGTTTTTTTGTATTTGTTAAGCTAATTTGCCGGTTTTATAGTAATGAGTTTTTTTATACTTAGCTATATTGGCAACTTTAAGATCATTTGTGTTTTCACAACGGCACAAAGAAATGCATATTACGTGAATATGTTTACGATTAAAACTAATAAAGATATGCAAAAAATGTGAATCTGATGTAGATGCTGGTTGCTGAATATGTGCTGTTTTCGCATAGTGTAATCTTCAGTGTAACCCATGGCTGCATGCGCTGGTTGAAGGTGAAATGCCATATGTGCTTAGTCATGTATTTCCATTAACTGTAGTAGGCTCCTTGGCTTACTGCACTCACTTAATTACAACTTGCAATGCTCGTTAATACCATTAATTGCTTCTCCTATGATTTGTGCACAACGTAAACTCTGATAATCGCATGGTTCTTTGCTCTCTGTTTTCCAGTGTGAATAATTGAAAAAGCTTCTGCTTGGGGTGTAGATAAGACATACATTTATCAAATTTTTAATGTTTCGTGTATTCCTTTTCTAGACCTGATTCTAAGTATCTAAGAATAGAGCGTAGTGTTTACCACCCTGGTAAAATAATTATGTCCCATTTGAGGTATTTTGGTAAATACTTCCTATTGTTAGTTTTGGTCCTGGAAATTAGGAAAAAATGTGTATTATGCATTTATCGCTCCAAAATACACCCACTGCCTTTTTGTTGAGCCTTCTACCTGCCAAAATCTGTCCAGGTAAAACCGTGGTGATTATCGCTCAACATGGAATTGCGATCCCTTTACAGATTTATATTTGTGAATGGATCAGAAGTTAGTGGTTCTTATGAAAATGATGGCACCTGTTATACTTTGATACCCAGGGATTAGAATTTAACAGGTGTGATAGTTATCACCTATTCTATTTTCAGCCCTGTAAAATAGGGCTTAACACATGGATTTTCGGATTTAATTCAGAGGATTCAACGTTACCATTTAAATAGGCCCTATGTTCTTGTTGGTGAATCCGTCATAACATTTTCCAGAGTTAAAAAAATTCTGCCTAAGGGTACTATACAAACACAATGGGCCAGATTCACAAAGGTAAATGTAGGCGTTTGGTCGTAACTTAGACCAAAACCTAAGTTGACTGGAAATTCACAAAGAACATTTGCGAGTACTATTTTTAAATCCGCACTTGAGGTGCATCTCCGCCTCAGTGCTGTGCTAAAGATAGTACCCGTAAATGGCTTTTGTGAATTCCCAAAGTTGTAAACTTAGATGTTTGGTCTAAGTCTAGACCAAATGTCTATGTTTAGCTTTGTGAATCGGGCCAAATTAGTTATTTTAAGAGTTATGGGATGCTGCGTATATAAAGCTGCCACCGCTTTCATGTGTAAAGTAATCTGTGATAGCGCCTCTGTTTGCCTTGTATCCTAAAAACACTTACAAAAAAAAAAACTGCAAAGCCAAGGATTGGTAACCATTTTTGTTTTTATTTTAGAGTTGCCAAATCACAGCATGTCGGCTGGACACGTTTTCAATCCTTGACTTTCCAAATCACAACCACAGGTTGAATTAATCCTCGAAACAAAAAGCACAAATCATGGAATGCAGTTGACCTGATTTGCAAAGGTAAACTTGCACTTTCATGTAAGTTTACAATTGTTTGCTTTTCACAAAGGGATTTACGAGTAGTATCTTTACGAGTACGGAGTCTCCACACATAAAGAAAAACTTGGCTTATTCACAAAGGTAAACGTACACTTTCGGGCAAGTTTACGATTGTTTGCTATTCAGTAAGAGATTTACGAGTAGTATTTTTACGAGGGCGGAGTCTCCACACATAAAAAAGATTTATCTTGGCTGATTCACAAAGGTAAACGTACACTTCCGTGCAAGTTTACGATTGTTTGCTATTCACTAAGTGATTTACGAGTAGTATCTTTACGAGTGCGGAATCTCCGCACTTAGAAAGATAGATCTTGTTATGTGCGGAGACTCCAAACTCATAAAGACATTTTGTGAATAGCAAAACATTTTAAACTTACATCTTTGTGAATCAGACCTAATGATCTAAGTGAAAGCATGACGCCCTACTTAACTGCCCCAACTGGTACATTTTCTCCAGCCTCATTCAAACCTAAAATGTACTGGCATACCAACTCTGGTTAGGAAAGTTTTCACCATTTCAGGGAACCGGCCAAACAGTGTCTCTGAGGTCTCCTTTATTGACTTATTTAATTATTTTCATTTTTTAGTTCCACACTAAACTCAACAGTCCTCTGCCTTCCCAAGGACACAGGCGTGCCCTAATTTTTCATTCCTGTCAGTTTCTGAGCTCATAACTTCACACAATGCATTTTTTTGTTTTCTATAAATTCAATTCGCAAATGGAGCCAAGTGACATTTCACCAGTGTTCTTTTCGCTGCTGTTTATTTCAGTTTAAGTCAGAGTCTGAGAAGTGATGGCTGTCTCAACGACCTTGCATCATTTTTCTCATTTGGATGAAAGCCCCGCACTGATGTTTGTTTTGTGCCAATATTCGACTCACAGACAAAAGATGGGACATGGCTTATTTGGGCGTTTCTCTAGTATGAGGAGAACTGTGTATTTTGCATGTTAAACTATTGCACAGTTAGAATGTAACAGAACAATAAAACTAACAATATTGATCACACATGACAAATGCAACCGCAAAATCAGATTATTGTGTAAACATACTTTGTTTAGGTTTGGCTGGAGAGATCTTTGTCTCTCTGCCAACGGGTGTGCATAAATACGAGCTGTATGGAAATAGAGAGAGGTGTTTTGGGTTTCTGTTAGGAATTTAATCCTGAGATGAAATAATTCACAGGTGATGCAGAGGGATTGAATGTTGCACCGTCTGAATGCACCTTCTCAGCAGGTCGTATTTTGCTGTAGAAATATCTCTGGGCACTAGTATCTGACAAGATTTCCCTGCATCTGGAGGCAAAAACCTGTCACACTGTACTGCGTCTCAGAGACACTAATCCACTCCCTGGACTGTATCCTGGAGACGTTTACCTACTGCACTTCACCTCAAGGAGCAGTAAGCCCTCTCTACTGCATACTAAATGTAGCTATAATGCGATTAACCAGCAAGACTGAGATAAAGTAACAGAATGTCTGGTGGTGGATTAAAGATGTATGAGGAAAAATCATGGCTACAGAACCATAGTTATCTGCAAACTGACCTTTGAGAGAGCTGTCCGCTGGCTACTTTGCAGAATTTGGGCCCAGCACCTATTCTAAAAATTAAGCACTGCCCCCTCCCACCTTATACATCATTGCTACGCAGCTGCCATATCATGTCCGGTACCTTCAGTCAAACCTTGATATGTAGCCAGCACGAGGAGCTGCACAGAGGCAAATGTAACAGAATAGTAAATGATTGATTTACAGAGGAGTGCTGCACAGAATCAAACGTAAGAGAATAGTAAATGATTGATTTGCAGGGAAGAACTGTACAGAGGTCAAATGTAAGGGGGTGGTAAATGACTGATTTGCAGGGAAGGGCTATAGAGTCAAATGTAAGTGGATGGCAAATGATTTATTTGCAGGGGAGCTCTGTACAGAGTCAAATGTAAGTGGATTGCAAATGATTTATTTGCAGGGGTGCTCTGTACATAGGGAAGGTCTGTACAGAGTCAAATGTAAGGAGATGGTAAATGATTGATTTGCAGGGAAGCGCTGTAAAGAGTCAAATGGAAGGGGATGGTAAATGATTGATTTGCAGGGGAGCTTTGTACAGATTCAAATGTAAGGGAATTGTAAATGATTGATTTGCAGAAAGAGCTGTACAGAGTCAAATGTAGAAAGATGATGGTAAATGATTGATTTGCAGAGAAGGGTTGTACAGAGTCAAATGTAAGGAGATGGTACATGATTGATTGGCAGGGAAACGCTGTAAAGAGTCAAATGTAAGGGGATGGTACATGATTGATTTGCAGGGAAACGCTGTAAAGAGTCAAATGTAAGGAGATGGTAAATGATTGATTTGCAGGGAAACGCTGTAAAGAGTCAAATGTAAGGGGATGGTACATGATTGATTTGCAGGGAAACGCTGTAAAGAGTCAAATGTAAGGAGATGGTAAATGATTGATTTGCAGGGAAGCGCTGTAAAGAGTCAAATGTAAGGGGATGGTAAATGATTGATTTGCAGGGGAGCTCTGTGCAGAGTCAGATGTAAGGGAATGGTAAATGATTGATTTGCAGGGAATTGCTGTGCAGTGTTAAATGTAAGGGAATAGTAAATGATTGATTTGTAGAAAGAGCTGTACAGAGTCAAATGTAGAAAGATGATGGTAAATGATTGATTTGCAGAGAAGGGCTGTACAGAGTCAAATGTAAGGAGATGGTAAATTATTGATTTGCAGGGAAACACTATACAGAGTCAAATGTAAGGAGATGGTAAATGATTGATTTGCCGGGAAGCGCTGTAAAGAGTCAAATGTAAGGGGATGGTAAATGATTGATTTGCAGGGGAGCTCTGTGCAGAGTCAGATGTAAGGGAATGGTAAATGATTGATTTACAGGGAATTGCTGTGCAGTGTTAAATGTAAGGGAATAGTAAATGATTGATTTGCAGAAAGAGCTGTACAGAGTCAAATGTAAGGAGATGCTAAATTATTAATTTGCAGAGAAGTACTGTACAGAGTCAAATGTAAGGAGATGGTAAATCATTGATTTGCAGAGAAGCACTGTAGACAGTCAAATGAAAGGTAATATTAAATGATTGATTTGCAGGGAATTGCTCTACAGAGTCAAATGTAAGGCAATGGAAAATGGTTGATTAGCAGGGGAGCACTTTACAAGATCAAATGTATGGGGATGATACATGATTGATATGCAGGGTAGCTCTGTACAGAGTCAAATGTAAGGGAATGGTAAATGATTGATTTTCTAGGGAGCGCCATAGGGAGTCAAATGTAAGGGAATGGAAAAATAAATTATTGATTTCCAGGGGAGTGCTGTACAAGTCAAATATAAGGGGATGATAAATGATTGATTTGCAGGGAAGCGCTGTACAGAGTCAGCTTACAATAATTTGTCCCTCACTATGTCTCACTCTCTTTTCTGCTTAAACTTTCCAGCGCCAAGAGACCTGTTGGTGAATGTGCGCGTATATAAGTTCCTAAATAACATAACATAACGTAAGGGACTGATTTGCAGGGAGGCGTAGTACAGAGTCAAATATGAGGGAATGGTAAATGATTTATTTGCTGGGGAGCGCTGTACAGAGTCAAATGTAAGTGATAGTAAATGATTGATTTGCAGGGAAGCGCTGTAGAGTCAAATGTAAGAGAATGGAAAATGATTGATTTGTAGAGGAGTGCTGTACAGAGCCAAATTTAAGGGAATGGTAAATGACTGATTTGAAGGGAAGGGTTCACTGACACAACATCAATGTAAAAAATATCGATGTTAAAAATATCGAGTAAAAAATATAGACAACAAAAATATCGACTCCTATACTTAAACTGGTAAGGTAAAAAATATTGAGAAAAAAATATTTATGTAAAAAATATAGATGTATAAAATATCGACTTTCATCTAAATATAAAATAAAAGAATATATGGTAAATATAATTTTCACTAAATAACATAAATGTAATATACATTTTGAACAAATATAATGGTAAATTTAATAAAAAGAAATGAACACACAAACATAATAATTTATACATATATATTTACTTTTCCACAATTAATAAACTATTATTTTTAATTTATGTTAACAGTTTAAAATAAATTGAAAATATAAAATATATATTAATGATTTGAAATATAAAGAAAAATCTATGATTAATGAAAACATTAAACTATTAAAAAATATTTCAACTTAAATTTCACAATACAATCAGTGCAACAGTAGGGAAAGTGTTGGATTGCAAAGGGGTAAAAATAACTATTCCCACTCCAGTATGTAAGTACATTTTTATTATATGCTTAGTTAATAATAACCATTGCATAAAATACACTCATTAAAAACTAAAACTCAGGAAACATTGAAATTGAATCATCAATGTCACATGCATATTGGACATAGAGTTCATAGTTGCGTGATCACCTGTGCGATTACATCTAGAGAGTGATCCAGTTAATGCCTTTGAAGTTCATCTGGATGATTTTATTGTCCGATTGTCTTTGCTCATTTGCATGAATGTTAAAGACCAATTACACTGTGAAACAACCGTTATAGAGTGTCTTCAATATTCATAAAACCATGATTTGACATAAGTTGAAGCCCTGTTGTGTCAAAACAATTACATATAAGAATCCTTACATAGGAGTCAGAGGTTGCAGATTAGTGATTTAATTCATTATATGAAGCTGCAGTGACTTAATTGTCCTTAAAAGATAATGCAGCTAAGTACTAATAATTAGCTTAGTTCCTGCTATACCCATAAATTGAACCTGACTGTAAGCTAGCTGGATGTCCCCTCCTTCAACGCAAGCTTTCATTGCCTGCATGCATGTTCTTATCTGTTTTATTCTCAGGGCAGGCTTTAGCAAGATTCTTTGTTCCCTATCTAAACTCTTACATATGGAATGAAGAATCTTGCTAAAACCTACCCAGTGATTGCAACAGTAGGGTAAGTGTTGGATAGTGAAGAAATTAAATCTACTATTCCAACTCCAGTGAGTTAAGCAGTAGAGCGAGTGTTGGGTAGCGGAGGGGTAAAAATTACTATTCCCAGTCAATCAATCAATCAATCAATCAAAGCATTTATATAGCGCACTACTCACCCGGAGGGTCTCAAGGCGCTCGGGGAGGGGGTGTCCGCTACTGCTCGAACAGCCAGGTCTTGAGTTGCTTCCTGAAGGCGAGGTGGTCCTGGGTCAGGCGGAGGTGGGTCGGGAGGGAGTTCCATGTCTTGGCGGCGAGGTAGGAGAAGGACCGTCCCCCTGTGGTGGCTCTTCGGATGCGGGGGACTGCGGCAAGGGCGTGGCCGGTTGATCGAAGCTGGCGTTTGGGAGCGTAGAAGTTGAGGCGGCTGTTGAGGTATCCTGGGCCTTGGTTGTGTAGGGCTTTGTGTGCGTGGGTGAGGAGTCGGAAGGTGATTCTCTTGTTGACCGGGAGCCAGTGCAGGTCTCTCAGGTGTCTGGAGATGTGGCTGCGACGGGGGATGTCCAGGATGAGACGTGCTGAGGCGTTCTGGATCCGCTGGAGTTTCTTCTGGAGCTTGGCGGTGGTTCCGGCGTAGAGGGAGTTGCCGTAGTCCAGACGGCTGGTGACGAGGGCCTGGGTGACCGTCTTCCTGGTCTCGGTGGGGATCCACCGGAAGATCTTACGTAGCATGCGCAGGATGTTGAAGCACGACGAGGAGACGGCGTTGACTTGTCTGGTCATGGAGAGGGAGGAGTCCAGTATGAAGCATAGGTTGCGTGCGTGGTCTGTTGGTTTGGGTGCGCTGCCTAGGGTGGGGGGCCACCAGGAGTCGTCCCAGGTGGAGGGTGAGGATCCCAGGATGAGGACTTCCGTCTTGTCCGAGTTCAGTTTCAGGCGGCTGTTCTTCATCCATTCGGATACCTCTTTCATCCCTTCGTGAAGGTTGGCTCTGGCGGTGGCGGGGTCGTTGGTGAGGGAGAGAATCAGCTGGGTGTCGTCGGCGTAGGAGATGATGTTGAGGTTGTGCTGGCGTGCGATGTCTGCGAGGGGGCTCATGTAGACGTTGAAGAGGGTAGGACTGAGCGAGGAGCCTTGAGGAACGCCGCAGATGACTTCGCTGGCTTCAGATCTGAACGGGGGAGGCGGACTCTCTGTGTCCTTCCGGCGAGGAAGGAGATGATTCACTCCAGTGCCTTCTCCTGGATTCCGACGTTGCTGAGTTGCTGCACTAGTGTACGGTGGCAGACAGTGTCGAAGGCCGCGGAGAGGTCTAGGAGGATGAGGGCTGCTGTTTCTCCGCTGTCAAGCAGTGCTCGGATGTCATCGGTGGCTCCGATCAGGGTGGTCTCGGTGCTGTGGTTGGCCCGGAAGCCGGACTGCGAGGGGTCAAGGGATCCGTTCGTCTCGAGGAAGGCGGCCAGCTGCTTGTTGACGGTCTTCTCGGCGACTTTAGCAGGGAACGGGAGCAGCGAGATGGGGCGGTAGTTCTTGAGGTCGGTGGGGTCGGCTGATGGTTTCTTTAGTAGAGCGCTGAGTTCGGCGTGCTTCCAGCTCTCCGGGAAGGTAGCGGTGTCGAAGGAGGTGTTGATGATGTCCCGCAGGTGGGATGCGATGACAGCGTCGGCCTTGTTGAAGATGTGGTGAGGGCAGGGGTCGGTAGGAGATCCGGAGTGGATGGAGTTCATCGTGCGGACGGTGTCTTCGGTGCTGATCGGGGTCCAGGCGCGGAGGGTGGTGGTGGGGGGCGGTGGTTCAGTCGTGGCGTGCGTCGGTTGAGTGCTGAAGCTGTTGTGTATGTCCGCGATCTTGTTGTGGAAGTAGGAGGCGAGGGAATTGCAGAGGTCTTGCGAAGGGGTGATGTCGTTGTTTCCGGCGTTGGGGTTGGAGAGCTCTTTAACGATGTTGGAGAGTTCCTTGCTGTTGTGTGCGTTTTTGTCCAGTCGTTCCTTGAATGCGGTTTTCTTGGTGGCGTGGATGAGTTGGTGGTGTTTTTGGGTGGCGAGCTTGAGGGCAGTCATGTTGTCCGGTGTAGGGTCTCTGCGCCATGTTCTCTCGAGGGCTCGGCAGTTCTTCTTGGAGCTCTTGAGTTCGTCGGTGAACCATGGGGCTTTCTTGCTACCGGGTCTGCTAGGCGGGGTCTTCAGAGGGGCGAGGTCGTCTGCGCAGTTGCTGATCCACTTTGCGAGGTTGGTGGCCGCCTGGCTTAGGTTCGTTGCGCTGGTGGGTGGGTTCTTGCTCAGGGAAGTCGCGAGCTGGTCGGCTGTGATCTTGTTCCAGCTTCTGCGTGCGGCCTGTTGCTGGTGGTGGTGGATCGTGGTCCTTCTGAAGCTGAAGTGGACGCAGCTGTGGTCCGTCCAGTTGAGTCCGGTGGCGTGGCTGAAGGCGATGTCCTTGCAGGATGAGAAGACGGGGTCGAGTGTGTGTCCGGCGTAGTGGGTGGGGGTGTTAACCAGTTGCTTGAGTCCGAGGTTGGCAAGGTTGTCCAGCAGGGTGGTGGTGTTGCGGTCGTTGTTGTTCTCCGGGTGGAAGTTGAGGTCCCCGAGGAGGATGTAGTCGGCGGAGAGGAGGGCGTGCGGGCTGATGAAGTCGGCGATGTCTTCGCTGAATTGTGTGCGTGGTCCCGGGGGTCTGTAGATGAGGGTGCCTCTGAGGGTGGTCTTGGGGTTGATGTGGACCTGGAAGTGCCGGTGCTCGGCGGGTGCAAGGGTGTCGTCGGTGTTGGTCGTAATGCGGATGGTGTTCCTGTGGATGATGGCGATGCCTCCTCCGGTCTGGTTGATGCGGTCCCTTCGGATGATCTTGTAGCCGTCTGGGATGGCGATGGCGATGTCGGGTGCTGAAGAGGCGTTCCTCCAGGTTTCCGTGAGGAAGGCGACGTCTGGTGAGGTTGTGTCGAGCAGGTTCCAGAGCTCGATGGCGTGTCTGTGGATGGAGCGGGTGTTGAGCAGGATGCATTTCAGGTGGCTGCTGCTGTTACTCGTCTTGGTCTTGGTTGGTGCAGGAGTATTGCTGGTCCGGATGCAGGTGAACTGGTAGACGTTGCAGCAGAAGGGTCCGTGGGTGCGTCTCGGGGTGGCTCGGTAGCATCCTGGGATTCGTCCGGCGTTGAGTGCGTTGAGGGTGGCGGCGTCGTACGTCCGGCGGGTGGGCTGGGGTCTGCGGGGGCCAGGGGTCCTGGCGCTGGGCGCGGTCCAGGCGCGGACGGGCGTAGACGGGCTTACCTTTGGTGCACCTTCGGCGCTCAATCGGTGCTCCCGCTGCGCGCGTCCGCTGCGCGGTCGCTCTGGGGGCGTCATAAGAAGGGGGACGAGAGGGCGGGTCAGCTGGGCGGCGGGAGCGGCTCGGCCAATGGGCCGGTGGTGGGCGGGGCCTGTGGCGAGCTGCGGCGGGAAACTGGCAAGCGGGCGGCTCTGCTGAGGCTGGGCCGCTCAGGGGGACAGGGGGGCGTCTGCGGCGAAAAAAGGCGGCAAGGCTGGCAAGGCTGGCAGGCAGGAGCAGGCAGGAGCAGGAGGCGGCAGGAGGAGCAAGGGGGTGACCAGGCCTGGTGAGAGGCGCAGTGGTCAATCCCAAGCACTCCTTGCTGTCCCCTTAAGAAGGGGGATGAGAGGGCGGGTCAGCTGGGCGGCGGGAGCGGCTCGGCCAATGGGCCGGTGGTGGGCGGGGCCTGTGGCGAGCTGCGGCGGGAAACTGGCGAGCGGGCGGCTCTGCTGAGGCTGGGCCGCTCGGGGGGACAGGGGGGCGTCTGCGGCGAAAAAAGGCGGCAAAGCTGGCAAGGCTGGCAGGCAGGAGCAGGCAGGAGCAGGAGGCGGCAGGAGGAGCAAGGGGGTGACCAGGCCTGGTGAGAGGCGCAGTGGTCACTCAGTCAACTGAATGCAATTGTAGGGAACAGCTGGAAGGCGAAGGGGTAGGTAAAAATTACTTGATTTGATTTGCAGGGAAGTGCTGTACACAGTCAAATGTAGAGGCATAGTAAATGATTGCTTTGCAGGCAAGCACTATAGAGTCAAATGTAAGGGAATGGTAAATCATTGATTTGCACTGGAGCACTGTACAAGGTCAAATGTAAAATAATGTTAAATTATTGATTTGCAGGGAAGTGCTGTATGGAGTCAAATGTAAGGAAATGGTAAATTATTGATTTGCAGGGGAGCGCTGTACAGAGTCAAATGTAAGGGAATGGTAAATTATTGATTTCTAGGGAAATGTTGAACACAGTCAAATGTGAGGAAATGGTAAACGAATGATTTGCAGGGGAGTGCTGTACTGTATAAATTTGTAAGGGAATGCTAAATGATTGATTTGAAGAGAAGCTCGGTACAGCGTCAAAAGTAGGGGACTGTTAAATTATTGATTTGCAGGGTAGCGAGGTGCAGATTTAAATGTAATGGTACATGATTGATTAGTAGGGGAGTGCTTTACAGAGTCAAATGTAAGGGACTGTAAAATGATTGATTTGCAGAGAAGCCTGTACAGAGTAAAATATAATGGAACTGTAAATGTTTGGTTTGCAGGGAAGCACTGTAAAGTCAAATGTAAGGAAATGGTACATTACGGATTTGCAGGGAACCTGCCTTCTGAGAGTAGAGATGGAATCTTACTTTGTTGTGATGAGAATGCTGTAGTTAAGAGTCTAATGGCACTAGACAGAGTGAATAGTGGTGGGGAATATTGTGATTAATACAATCTGATTGCTGAACTCCACTTTATTTGTTCACTGTTAACAGCAAAATGTGAGCAAATTTATGTCTGGAAAAAATAGAAAGTGAGGAAATATCACATCAGCAATAGCCATTAATTACATGTTCAGTGACGCATAGAATAACACACTTTCAACTGTAAATATCAACATGAATGTGAGGATATTTAAAACAGAATTATACTTATTGCTTGATAATGGAAACTGGTCACATCATGCATCTCACAAAAATATGCTAGAAGCTGTAATTTGTGGTATTACAACTTTAATATGTATTAACCTACCTTACATACCAATCTTATATACACTTATAGTTAATTAGGCTGATTATTATCGGCATGGGGATGAAAAGCCAGCCATCTGTCAACATATGGAAATTGATTGCAAAGAAGAACACGGCCCACTTGATTTAGGAACTTTAATAAAGAATGATGTGCAACACCAAGACAGTTTCATAAGGGTGATGTTATCAAGAAGATGATTCTGAAACGCCTTTCACCGGCACCTTAAGTCACTGGCAGTGTGTTTATCTCCCTCAGAACAGCTTGCCATTGTTCTGGAACCTCAGTCTTCCCAATGTTGAGAGTGTCGCAGGAACCTTCTGATATGAGTTTATAATTAAAAGACAATTTCATGTGCAGGCTTTGCAATTTCACCTCACCTTCATGCCATGGACTGTCAATGTTGTTTGATGTGTGTAGATTACTAACCTTTATCACTGATGTAACTGTCATTGTGGAGTGTGTAAGTCGTGTCAACCTTAGGAAAGAGGAGGGGGCAAGGCCCTGGGGTGGGAAGCGAGCCGCAGGGGGAGGCAGTAAAAAACAAATGTATTTGATAGTTGACCTTAATGTGACTGGCTTAGATTTTGTCCTAACTGTAGAATGTGCTGAGTTATAACTCTGAACTTTCCTTACTGGGATCAAATAATTTGTTGCTGCTAAATGTTATGGTTCAGACAGAAAACAATTTAGAGTTGACTAAAGCTTCATTCTGCTTGCTGAAGGAAGTAGATAATACACATATTACAAAATCAACATGATCTTTTTCTTTTAACAATTTTACATTTCTAATGAATATATTTCCTGTCTTTTTCTTGCAGCTAGTTTAACGTTTTAACACATATTTTTTGTTTGGTTAAAATACATTTTGATTTATTAAAAGGTTAGGGAAGTGAAGTCAAGGAAAATAGAGACTCAGCTAAAAAATGTGCCATGTAAAGTTTTAAGTTTTAGACGTGAAGATAAGCCTGCGTGCCTGACTGAAGATGTATGAGAACCAAAGAGAGAAATGTGCCCTTTGTAACATACTGAATTCTAATTGGCTGAAGATGAGCAAACAAGGCAACATGTCTTGCAGAATTAGTATGCAGTGTTTTTAAAAAAAATGTGTTGTCCTTGTTCAGGAAAGCAGTTTTTTTTTTTTGCAAAGCAGAGAAAGGAGGCAGAAAAGCAGAGACAGAGCAGGGGAGTAGAGTAGGACTGAAAATGGAAAGGAGAGCAGAGAAGAAGAGTGGAGACATGCTGAGCCCTTTTGACATTCTATTCAGACCCAAGCTTTATGCTTTACTTCTTATTGATCGGATTTTTCCAAGACTTGTTTACTCTAAGCTTTATTTCTCGTTATAGGAAATTCTGCATTCATTAAATATTCATTTTGAGCTTCAGGCTCTATTGTCACTCTTGCCTTTCACTTTTTAACTCTTCATGGGTTCTCACTGATACTATTTTGATCCATTCTTAGAATAGTGATCATTCTTTCCTTTATGGAACATGCTAAATTCATTATGTTAATATGATCTGCTCTAATCATATTTTTTAGTATCAGTTCTGTAACCTGATTGATATCTGACTCCATACTAATATTATAAAGAGAGAGCCCAAACCTTTGAGACGGGTAATCTCAGTAACCACAGCACCAATCACAACACCCAATATAGCGTTGGAAAGGGTAGTTGCAGCAGAAGGACATAGGCAATGCAGACGGCCACCATATACATTTAAAAGGTAAAAGAACTGTGCAAGCAAAGTAGTCCCTTGTGGGCGTGTCTGCGTTCTGCTGTGGGCGTGTGCTGGGGGCGTGACAAACGCTGGGGGCGTGTGGTATGTTCTGCCCTTCATGCCATGTGAGTCGTAATTGCGCCGCATCAAGGGGCACGCTGGGGGCGTGACACTCTGGGGCCGTGACAAACGCTGTGGGCGTGTGTCCGTGCTGTGGGTGTGAGTCCGCCCTTCATGCCATGTGAATCGCCAACTACGCAATTGCACCATATCAAGGGGCATGCTGGGGGCGTGACAAACGCTGGGGGCGTGTGCTACGTTCCGCACTTCATGCCATCTGGGTCGTACATTAATCAGATCGTCTGCTGTGGCCGTGTGCTGGGGGTGTCACAAAGGCGTTCACCTCGAAGCGTGGTAAGTAACCATTCGCAAGACTCCCTTGGGGGACTGCCCGTTGTCTCACACATACTGGGGGTGCCGAATGCAGTGTGTGCCTTGGCCTGGGTACGTCTGAAAGGTCCGAACACAGTGTGTGGCTTGGCCTGGGTGCGTCTATGTGGGTCATAAAAAAATAAGAACAGCGGGAAACAATCATTTAAGACTCACACAATTCAAATTGTTAGACGGTCGCTGCTGGCCCTCAAGCGGAGGCACACGCGACTGAGCGTGTCTGCGGGGTTAATTACTGCAGCCTCTCATGCGCGCTGTTACTGAACTATCACCTTAAACCAAATTACACGCGCCTGCTAACATCAGCCAGGGCTGTAGCCGGGCTCAGGCGGCGGATCACTACACTAATTCCATGTGCCTGCTAACATGAATCAGGGCTGCAGCTGGGCCTCAAGCGGGGGGACACGCGCCTGCTAACATCAACCAGGGCTGCAGCTGGGCCTCATGCGGGGGAATACACACATTACACACATTCTATTTCATACCCGGACAACGTCGGGACGGGCTGCTAGTATTGAATAAAGAATCAGAAATAACAAAACTTTTAATTAGAAAATATAACCCTTCAACACTATTTAAAACTCTTGTTATTCACAAAAATTTGAAACTGCATTTGAGATTTGTTTGCGATGAGAAAATAGGTCTTTTAATCAAGATACTGTGACAAAGATTCATTCGCCTGAAGAAGAACATAGCGCAAAGTTGGGGTCTATTTTGTAAGTTACGGGTTGAAATGAGTACATTAATTTGATTTGCATGCTCAGAGTTTTCCCAACATCACAAAATTCCCAGATTGTTGAGTGATGACCCCCACAGACAGTACAAGCACTAATAGATAGAGGGATATTAGTCGTCACAGCTCCTATTACTCCTAGTGATATAAATGCTACTGAAGAGGGCTATGTGCCAGCTTGGTAAGAAGATGCAGTGGGAATTAAGTAGAGAGAAAGAGTAGAGGTACAAAAAAGGCCAGACGCAGAGAGGTAAAAGCCTTTAAATGTTACTTAGTTGAAGGAGGAATTAGAACGCAATTATAGGAAAGGGATGCCTAGATTTTGCACATATTGAGCAATACCAAAGTAGGGAATGAATTTACCTGTGAAAGGAGATTACATGAAGAGCAGCCTCAGAGGGTGAATGTGAGGCAGAATTAAAACGTTTTTTTAGCCTTGATACTGCCATGCTCACAACCCTTACAGTAGACCAACTTCTTGGTGAGGAGACAGCAACCACCCTGTGAAAATGGTGGGTGTACGCGTAACCCCAACATGTGCGCTGCTTCAAGCCCACCGTTCACCCTATCTTTTGATCGACATGAGGAACAATGAGTAATG
This sequence comes from Lissotriton helveticus, assembly GCF_964261635.1. NCBI lineage: Eukaryota > Metazoa > Chordata > Amphibia > Caudata > Salamandridae > Lissotriton > Lissotriton helveticus. The sequence goes on along the minus strand of NC_136059.1, from coordinate 1,893,270,090 downwards.
CTGTGCCCTTCTGTCTGTGGTGAGGAAGAATTTAGGATCCTCACACTGCACTCGCTCTATAGGAGAGCTTGGGTTGGGTTAGTAATTAGAAATCCTGCAAGCTATCATATATGGTTCTGACTCAATGCATCTTCAATGAGGAGTGAACAATGGTGATTCATGTAAGCACACTGCTTCCTTCTGGAATCTGTAGTGTAGTGTAGGAATAGGCTCACTTGCTCATTGTCATTGTTCCCACTAGCATGATACCTCCATTTGTAACAGCTCTTCTTTAATGCCCAGTGGGACCCCCCCACATCGCCCAAGTACACCTGCTTATTGTATTTACCTCCTGTGCGCAACTGTCCTGCATTCTGCGATCATTCCAGTCTTTTTTTCTCTCTCTCTCTCTCTCCCGGATGTTAATATTGCATTTATGTTCTTCTTCCCATCCTATTGTAAAGTGATCTGATATCCTTCGGGTTCTTGTTCGTGCTATATAAAACTTTATAAATAAATAAATAAATAAAATAAATAGTACAGTGCTATGGGCCAGGACCCATTTTATAAGGGCCCAGGTAGAGGCAATAACAGTACGCCGGTGTTTTATCAAAAACTGCCAGCATATCAACTTTACGGACAGATCCCCTCAAATACGGACACACATGCAACACCTTCATCCGTAAGATAAGAGAGCTACTTCTGCCTGATCATAGCAGTTGAGAAGGTGAAGAGATGACAACTTTTTCATCAGTTCTACTAACTGTCACTTGGGTCATCATCATCCACTATTCCTCTACTATTGAGGAACCATTACTAGAAGACTGGTCAGACACTACCTTGTATCTCAATTCCTCCAAACCAGCATTCTGAGGCAATGTTAAAGACATAAGATGTTGGTGCTAGACTACAAGGACATCGACCTGCCAAACTTAAAAACAACTCATCAACCTTTGAGGACACACCAGTTTAACAGGGAGCATATGCATTCACAGAGCAACATATTGGTGACAGAGATTGGGATTCCCATGCCCTTCTAAAAATCCACTTAAAAATAAAAAAAAATGCAATAATGGTTCTTAAGAGAATTTCTAAAGTCTGGAAAGATCTTAGAACAGCAATGATCATTCTTGCAGTGAATTATATTCACAGACAAATGCTTTTATTAATAAAGTGCAAAAGCTTACATTAAATAAGCACATGTTAAATGCCAAATTTTCAGTAGGTAATTGTACTTAAATTTTGTAGAACTGCAAATGATTAAAAGTACTGATTCAAGTTAGCCTATCTGCTGATGCCATGTTAAGTAAAAAAATATATAAATGAAAACGGAAAGGCCTGTTCTTTCACATTGAATAGTTGTTTGTGTGCAATGTTTTTCTTTTGTTAAAAAATGTATTTTTCATTGAGCCTCTGTCTTCTAGTGAGAGATGACTGGAAGAGTTATTCATGGGAAAAACTGTCTGTACCGCATAACATCAACCCTGTAACTTTTCAAGGTTGAATGTCTGAAAACCTATTGCGCTCCTCTGAGGTAATGGGGAGTTTGTTTATTCATGGTGTTTGCGGATATTCTATTGGAGGATGAAGAAGATGAAAGAAAATAATGTTGCAACATAGATTCAGATTCCTTTCCTGACTTTCTGACTGGAGACTCGCCTTTGTATTTCTGATACCTCACTGAACTGTCTGTTAATATCTTTGAGCTGAGAATACTTTCTAGCTTACAATACAAAGGCTTTATGCTCGCACATTGATTCCCCCAACCAAACTCTTTATTGGGTATGTGAACTGGCACATTTTTCCCTCTTTATCCTGAATGTATTTAGATTGGAGAATATCCTTTCAGGAAAACACTTGTTGTATTATTAAAATTTTGACTAAGATGCTAGCAAAAATGTTGATCAGTTTTGTAATCAAATATCGATTAGAGGAATATTTTACCTTTTAATGCGGAAATCCAAAGATTATTGCCTAATGAATAAATAGATGAAAGACTAAATGTTTTGGAAATAAAACCCTTTAACTCACACTATCTCTCTTCACTGACCTAATTTAATGTATTTAATGATTTATTGTTATGTAGATGTTTGCTTCTCGTGTCTCTTTGTCGATGACCAGTGATGGGGGTTTATACCTGAAGATTGGAAAGTAGAAAACCCCGCTGTAGTGAGAGGACGGTTTGTGTCACAAGAGAGAGCAGCTGAAATAAGTTGCCCAAACTCACAATTGCCCATGTCCTTTAAGCCCAAAGTCCGAAACTGAAGTTACTATTTCGATGATGGTTGCATTGGTGGAGGTGTGCATATTAATAGGGAAGTGCGCCTCAGTTGTGTTTTTGAGATTACATTCTTGTGCTGAGGTTATGTGCTTTGCGAAATAGTGTTTTTTAAGCTTAGATGTTGAGCAGGTAAAGCTATTAACGGACTTGTCCACACCTGGAATAAATAGATAAAAAGTGAGCTGAGTTAAAATTGTTGTGTTAATTGTCTGCTAAGGTTTGTGGTGCACATTAGTGAGATATCATCAGCTGCCCAATTGAGATAAGAACTATAACAATTTATTGTGAGAGTACTAATATTGATTGATGTTAGCGGAATCTGTTATACAAAGAGAAATCTATATCTGTCATGGTGATCTGCCATTGGACGTGTTTGTACAGAGCCAGACGGTGTTGAAACCATATTTCCGATTACTCCTTGTGTGAATGGCCTATTTTGAATTCTTTATTGGAGCAGCCAAATGTGATTTGTTTATTGTGCTTGCTTAGATTTGTAGAATTTTGTGTACAAAAACATTATAAAGGAGGGTGACCCTCTGCAAGCATTGAAGAGTTATGTCACAGAGTGCTACTTTGGGATATGCCAGTTGGTGTGAAGTGGCGTGCTGAGATTGGTTGATGAGTCATCAAGTAATAAGTTGTGATAGGTTTGCGAAAAGGACTATGACAGAATTGGAGCAAAGTCCTGAAACTCAGAATTGTAAACTAAAGAAAGCATTGAAGTCTTTGAATTCGATTACTGTTCATTTGCTTTTGAATATTTGTGGACATGGAATGTTGTAAAGCTCTTAGAGATTTGTTCAGGGGAGATGTGCAAGTCCCAGTTCATGAGGGTGAAGAGGCACCATCGGAGGTATGCTAGCACATGATATGACAACAAATATAGGGCTTCACACATGTTTATGACTGCATCAGTGGTGCAAGATCATTGAAAACGTACAAGAGAAGTTATACGAAATGAAGCTACCTCCTAGACCTACACAGTATGAAGCACTAAATGCTTGGAAGTGATCAGCCCATGCCAAGGAGAAAGAAAAGCACCAGAACATTTCAAGGAGAGCAGTGCAAAATTCTGCTGATGCTCAATGGGAGGAAGGGCGTGAAAGGTGGAGGAAATGTATAGTCCTGAGAGCTAGGATATACCCATTTATAGCTACTGAAAAGTCTAAAAACAATTGGAAACAGTGTAATGATGATGCGGAATTTGCAAGAAAATCAAACACTGATAGCAATTCAGGGATCACATTTTAGAAACTTTGTTGTCCCCCGTTCACCTCCATATTTGTACCCCGCAACAAATACAAAGGGTGTAGCAACCACTAATACTACAGTGGCCCTGTTGATGCAGGTACAACTCAGATTGAAAGACCACTTCTAATAGCACATGCACTTGTTGAAACAGACCCAAGTGTAATTGCAACGGGTGTTTCTGTCCCAGTGTCATCATTTGCCAGACATTGGCAGTGCTTATTACCACTATACCAATATTGTTCCTAATTATGTTGTTCAAAGTGCGGTAGGAGGAGTAACTGTGACAGGGTTCACCCCAACATCACAAAATTCACAAATTGTTACCTGGACACAACTTCAAAATGCTCAATCAATGAGAGAAAGGAGGATAGTTGTCTTTATGACACAGATTGCACAAGGAGAGACAAGACAAGCTGATGATGAGATTTTTCCCGCCAGAAAATTAAAGGGTGGGAGAAACAGAGGGACCTTCTACTAGCCAGGAAAAAACAAGACCTATAGATGTCTCCAAAATTAAAGGTGTAGTTAGAAGAGATTATTAAAGGTTGCCTAGACATTTCACATTTTAATCAATACCAGGAGACCTAATTGGTAAAGAGATCATGAAATGTGCCACTAATGCCCATGACAAATGAACTTAATTGGCAGGAAAATATGACGTAGACTTTTCTAAGAGCATTCCTTTACAGAAAGGTTTCAGGGCACTATTAGGTGATGCAGCTATTGTGACAATGAGGTTTTAGAGGTTGGAATTACACATTGCAGAATAGGTGAAGTGTACCTGCAAAAGTAGTGAATTTGAAAGATTAGAGAGCAAATCTACTATGAAGCAGGGAAAGAAAAAGAAAAAAACAGATACCATAAAAACAAATGGTAAGCCACCACCCGCACCCCCTGATGACGATGATACTCTAGATTTTCCTATAAGGGAATATCAGGTGTGACCAAAGATTAGAATGCATATACTACAGAATGCAATTTCCTGTCATACAAAGCCTTTAGATGAGATCCTGAGGTATGCAAAATACTGACAAGAAATTAAACAAAAGAGACCTAAAGAGAGCTGACCCAAAAGGGGTTTCAGAATCAATTGAATGGAGAAAATGTTGTTGGAATCCAAGGTGTTGGTTTTCAGGTTTGAGGTCAAATTACACTGGATAAAGTTGGTGTTTCACAAGGTAAAGGTCAAGGTGTTTCAGTTGATCCAAGTTCAGGAATAGCTATTGCAACGTTGAAGAAATCAACTCATTGTCACTGTTGTAACAGGCTCGGGCATTTGAGGGGAGAGAGTGTAGGGTGAATCCAAATCAAGTAAGTGATGATGGACAAATGCAAGGGGTAAATCAAATGCAACTGTAAAATGTTCTAGTTTGGGTTTCAACACGATGAATGCAGATGCCAATGCAATCACAATTTCCTATGATGCAATTCCAACAAGGTCAGAGGACCCCACAGAATATGGGTAATTTCAGATTCAGCATGAACCAAGTATCTAGAGTAATTTTGAATCCATTTCAAAATCAGAACCTATTTCAACAGTTCCCCAAGTTGGAGGAAGAGAGTTTCGAATCTGACAATTCCCAATATTGGTGCATGAGGGGAAGGAAGATTGCATACTTTGTACAGTCTTAGAGGTAGACTAAAGTGGACCATTGTAGATGGAGAGACTCATGGCTACCAAGTGGTATTTCTTATTGACACAGAAAATACACATTCCACTGTTAGAACAGCAGACGACCAAGACTGACGCCCTCTTGGGAAAGAAGATCCAATTTGTAGTTGTTACAAATAAACAAATAACTAATCCTGTTTCAAATAGGTTCCTGTAGAAATAGGTTTATTTGAAGAGGATCGCCAGTTGGGGTATGTAATTCAATGCCTGCAAATCTGTTATGAAGAGATCTTTTGTGCAAGTTAAATTGTGCTATTTACTGTACACCGGATGATGTTGAATTTCAAATGCATGATGAAGATGTTGAATTTAAAATGGCCAGACAAGGAATACATGTGGGATTATAACCTGTGAGAACAGTAGAGATTTACTTCCTTATATGAGAGATACTGTAAAACAAGAAGTGTGGGATTTTTTGGGGAAAGACATCAGACTAATCACAGGTGTTGATCCAGTCCAAATAACAATAAAACCAAATGCCATTTTTCCAGGAACTCCACCGTATAAACTAATGCCAGAGACAGTGGCTAGAATAACGCCACTGATTGAAATATGTTAAAAAGGGGTTTCAAAATAAATTAGCAGAAGTCCTTGTAATTTGCCTATCATGGGTCAACAGAAGCCCAATGGGAAATATAGGATTGTACAGGATCTTCGAAAAATTAATAACTATGTTGTCCTGTGGTACGGAATCCAGCGAAAATACTATTTCAGATTCTCTGCACTGGAGTGGTTTACCATTATGAATCTATGCCAGGCCTCCTTCTCTGTTCCATTTCCTGAGGACAGTCAATTTATTTTCTTATTTTTGTTTATAGATAGTTTTGTCATGGTGCCAGGTTTCATAAGGGTATTCAGATAGTCCTTCAATCTTTAATCAGATCTTGAAAAATAATTTTGTGACTCTACAGATGCCTTGCAATTCAGTGCATTGTACAGTAGATTGATGACATGCTTGTGGCATCAAGTACACAAGAAGCCTGTAAACAGGACACCATTTCTCTTTTAACCCCTTTGCTGCTAGGCTTTCCCCCTCCCTGTGCTAAGCCTTTTTTCGGCTATTTGGGGTAGTTCGCGCTTAGGCCCCTGTAACTTTTTGACCACATTAGGTATCCATGCCAAATGTGCGTCCTTTTCTTCCAACATCATGGGGATTCTAAAGGTACATTTGAAAAAAGTAGACAACATTCTGAATTCAGCAAGGGGTTATTTGTGTAGATCCTTCAAGGTTTCTTAATAGAAACTAACAGTTAAATATAGGAACAATTGAAAATTAGTTGAAAAAATCAGCCATTTGTGTCAACCTTTTCACCTGTAACTTCTTCTAATTATGACAGCTGTTTGAAAGCAATATACCGTTACACCTGCTGGAACTTTCTGGTTGTTGGGATATATAGGACTTGTAGGTTGACCAAGAACCTGACGAACCCAGAGCCAATAACTGAACAGCGTCTTGCAATGGTTTTTTATTATGTATATAGGTCATTTTTCAAAATGACTTCTTTTTTACTCATTGTCTTTCATTTGGAAGGCAGATATGCATCAAAAGTCAATAGGTAATAACAGTTGATCTACAATTCTTTGTTTCCCTAAGTCTCCTGATAAAAATGGTAGCTCACTTGTGTGGGTAGGCCTAGTGCCCGTGACAGGAAATGGCCCAAAAGGCAACATGGACACACCACATTTTCACTGTGAAAACGACCTTTTTTTGCAAAGTGCCTAGCTGTAGGTTTGATTCTGTAACCCAGAATCCCTTGCAAACCTACCGATTTCTCCAAACACAATTTCCTCAAATGTCTATGGTGGAAAGTTCTGGAATGTGCGTGGATCCACAAAATTCTACCCATCCCATGTTCCCCAAAGTCTTTCAAGAAAAATGGCACCTCACTTGTGTGGGTGGATCAAGTACCCGCAACAGGCAAGAGCCCAAAACCTATTGCGGCGACATCAAAATAACCTATCACAAAACAACTTGGTTTTGCAAGGTGGGTCCCATGAGTTTTTGTCCCCGGGCTCAAGCAGTGAGTGAACTGACATAGTTGGTACCCTTCCATGGTGCTTTCAACCTTATTGTAAGTAACTCCCTAAACTGGTGTGGAATCCACATTTGTAACAGTGACTAAACGTATCCTCCTAGCGAAAGCTCTGTAGCCATTCCATTAAAACAATTTATCGCAGAAATTCTGTCTGTGATGATGTGCAATTCAGCTTTAGATTTAGTTGCAGCACAGAGGCCGCTATGTTGTACAACTGATTCATGCTTTACACATTTTGGATACACACATGTCATATCTACTCATTTTCTGGGACCTGTGCAGCCGCGGCAGGCAGTGGGAGTACCTGCAGGGCGGTGACGTGGGGAGGGGGAGGGCCAGGATGGGGGGGGGGTAGTAATGTATGGATTACGGAGCTTCCCAGGTAAGTAAACATTTAAATGAATAAAATGAATTTCGTTGAGTGCACTGCATCTCCAAATGCAATGCAGTGCACGCAACAAAATCCATTTTATTTATTTAAATGTTTACTTACCTGTAAAACTCCGTAATCCATACATTACTACTCCCACCCTGCCCCTCCCCCTCCCCACATCACCGCCATGCAGGTACTCCCACTACCGGCCGTGGCTGGACCTGTGTTCAGCATTTCAGACAGTGAAACAGGCCTAGGTGAAATTTCAATTATGCTGGCATAATCTTGAAAAATGTCATGAATTTTGCATTACGCTTGTTACCTAAATGTTTGGCATTACTCCATTTGGCATAATTACACTGCAACCCGTTAGTGCAGGAGCAGAGGAACAACACCAATGAGCTAAATGTGAGTGGCTGTTGTTTGTGACACTTGTGTTTTTTGCACTATTTTGTTCATGTTTAATGCCAGTTTTTGTGTTTTATGTACCTTTCTTGAATTTTACATAAGTATTGCAAAATTTCACGTAATTACCGCAAATCAAAATACAAGAATTTTGCACACCCCTGCAGGTACCGTATAGATCCTGAAATGACTGATGGAATCCAGTGGCATGGTTATGAAATAGTTTATTTCCTATCTTGAAAATCTGACTCAGCAAATAAAACTGTTTAACATGGGGCATTAGCCCAAAGAGTCAACATTAAGCATGTAATTGAATATAGCATAGTAGCTGACCAAGATACTTATACTAAACCAGTAAACATAAATAAGAGCAAGAGGAAACACATTTTTGTTTTCAGGTTTACTTTGTAGGGGGGAATCCATTTTAATAATGTGTTCTATTTCTTTTACTGTAATGATTTTAACAGTCAATAAATTCATTGCCACTGTAATTTATACCAGGTTTACTTTGTTTGAGTTGCAGAACCATAACATAGATATAACCCCAGGTACAATCATAACCACAGTTACACAGACAAGTATATATGTAGAAAAAAGCAGGGTATGCAGGTTGGACAGTAAAGGCACACAAATTGAGCAAACATTTGTCAGTATATGAAATATTAGGAACAAGGGGCATATATACAACAGAATGGCAAAGCATGGAGTTAAGCAAAAATTGCTAAAGCCATTCCTATGTGCAGGTGTCCCTTCCTGCACAAACATAATCATTCATTGCGATTTGCTGTTTCTATGTGTGCTGCACAATGCAGTACACATAGAAACAGAGAAAACGAAGAGAAATTAACCATTTTGCTTAGTTTTGCCATATTAAGACCAGGTTTTCCCTGGTCTTAATTTTGGTGCTATCTCCTATTTATGCCACCCTAGTAAATAGGGAGCAGCTTCAAAATCAATGGGTGTTGTGGCGGACGCCCACTGCAACACCATTTCCCACCCCTTTCACGCTAAGTGTAGCATGAAAGGGGGCCTTATTTATAAGGTGGCGTTAAGCCACTGCCTTGTACATTTGGGAAAGGGATTAGCACCACAGAAACGTCACAAAAAGTGACATTCCTGTGGCGATGGGGTCTTGTAAATATGCCCCAATGTGTTTGGTATGTTAGCAAAAGCGCATTAACATTGAAAAAACAGTACTACCCCCTTTCCCAATGAGTCACAACAGAACTGTTTAAAAGGGCCACGTGAAATACTTTCAAAATATGCATGAATATTTGCCAATAAGACACTATGGGATAGTATTAGTGAACCTAGGATAATGAAGTGATGTTGGAACCCCTGCCAAACTTGTTCAGATTATTTACAGAGGGAACAAAACTTCCAAAGGATTGAGTAAAGGGGCTCCCTTCTTACTGTCTGAGCTAGCCAACAAATCCATCAATTTTCCTCATTACTGGCTAAGCTGCTCATCAAACATACACACATAAGAATTGATATCCATAACATTTATAATACATTAAAAACTTTCCAAATGTTAAATAGCAGTTGATGATTATAAAATACATAAAGCCTTATGTAGAGTTTGGTGCACAGAGTACTCTGCCGCAGAAGTCTCTGCCTGCTAAGTTGTAGTTTTGCCTGCTCTATTTACAATTGGAAAACCGCATATTTCTGCTTTTGGAGCCGCTACTGGCTCCATGTGAAGAGACCTTAAACATTCTGACACAATTTCTTTCCTGTTCGTGATCATCAGGAAAAGCCTTGTTTTCCCAAACATGAAAAAAAACTAAAAATGACCCCCACACCCTAGGTGATAACTGAAATTGTCAAACACTGTTAATGCAACCACTGATGTGCATGTGTTTTCCATTTCAAAGGAGGATATTATATTGATCATGGAACCTGAAAATAATTAGAGGTGGATGGGAGGGTGGCATTTGGATGATTCAAATGGAATACATTGAGTATAAAGCCGTGAAGAACTTCTCAAAGAATGAAACGTGTAGGCTAGAACAAAGAGTTTATTTGTTCGAGTGGCAAACAAAGACTTGCTGAACTGACTCTTGAATAAAGGGTTTTCTTTAACATCTACATCTGATCTCCATGCGATCTGTTGAATTTGAAAAAACTGGTACTTGTAGGAAGCTGAGTTTCTGTTGCAGTAGCCCTCCACTTTTTGCCAGACTACTGATGCACTTTGACTTGATGTGCCCTGGGTCCCTGCCAATCAGGTTCCCAGGGCCTGTGTTCTTTCCCAAAACTGTACCTTGTACCCCTAATTGGCAACTCTCTGGCCACATGTCAGTTTCTTGTAAAAGGTAGCATGGGTACCGTGGCCAGGGAAGGTCTCTAAGGGCTACAGCCCTTATTATGCCACCTTTAAAGGCCCTTTACCTTTACACACACACACTGCCATTGCAGGCTGCATGTTTTGGTGCGGAACAAAGAGAAGAGTCGTCATGGTACACATCCCTGTGTGCCACGCCTACAACCCAGTGCCCTGGCATAGGTCAACCACCCCTCTAGCTGGGTGCACTATACCAGTGGTAAGGGTACAAGTGCGTGAGCCTTGTATCCCCTACAGTGTCTAGACCAAATCTTAGACATTGTAAGTGCAGTAAGGCCATCAAGAATATATGGTGCTGGGAGTTTGTCATTACAAACTCCCAAGCATCATAATGGCTTTACTGAAAACTGGGAAGTTTGGTATCGGACTTCTCATCACATTAAACCCACACTGATGCCAGTGTGGGATTTAATGAGAAACGCGCTCAGAGAGCATCTTAGAGATGCCCCATAAAAAATTACCAGCCTCCGGTGAGCTCCTTGACTGTTACACACCAGCCTGCACCACGAGACATGTTTCTAGACCCCTGGGGAGGGAGCTTTCGCTCCCTGAGCCCAGAAACAAAGCCTTTCCTGGGCGGAGATGGTCACACCTCCCCCAGGCCACGAAGAGCCATCTGAGGCAGAGGAGCTTCAAAGGCCTTGCTGCCTTTGTAACGTGACCCCCAGCCTCTCCTACCATCAGGAGTAGGCCCCCTTCCTGTCTCTCTTCCTTTTCGACGGGAAGATAGGAGGGAAAAATTATCAAAGCCCAAAAAGTGTGCCCATCTCTGCCAACCCCACCCTTCAAGTGGGGGAGGCGACGTGAAGCCCAGTCTTCAGTGCCCTCCATCTTGCAGATGGCAGGCACTCTCTAATTAGGATTAGGGATTGTGTCCACTTCCTCACGTGGGATGAGCACACCAAGGGTGTAGTCACCCTAAGGTCAGTAGCCCATTGCCTACTGACCTCAAGACCCCTAAAATGCCGCCTAAATACAGTAGTTACAGGGCAGCCCTGAACCAAGAAAGCAGATTCCTGCAACCTAAGAAGAAGAAGAAGGACACAAGAAGACCCCAGCAGAGGAGACTGCAGAGAAGAACTGACTTGGCCCCAGCCCTACCAGCCCATCTGCAGTTTCCAGAGATCCTGCACCAAAAGTTGCCTTGTCCTGCAGCCAGCGACCTCCAGAACCCCTGGGAGGGCTGACTGCCTTCAACAAAGACCGGATCTCCTGCGAACAGCAGCTCTGTTCAAAGGAAAACCCAAGAAAGACACTGAGCCTGCTGAGGGCAAAGAAACCTGCCGCCTGGAACCGCCACTGCACCTGTCACTTATGTCCTGAGTTCGAGTGGCCCACCAGTCCCAGCGAGGTCCCCCAGCGCCCCAGAGAATGAGTCCACCGTAGGTTGACCACTCCAGGACACCCCCCACCCCCCATGACGTTGCCTGCAGCCTCTGCACGGAGAACACCCCAGCTGCAAGTTAGGAGTAGTAAGGTGAAATTCAACCTCAAAAGACACCCCTGCATCCGGCCGCCCTGCACCCTGGAGAGGAGAACCAGAGGTGCACCTACATCACCGAGCCCTCCAACTTACCTGCTCAGCTGTCGGTTTCTCCCAGAAGTGTTCCTTGACCAAGCCTGCAGCCAAAATCCAAAACCGGCAGGGCACCCAATGCCAAAACAGCACCCTGCACCCAGCCGCCCCTGCGCCACTGCAGGTGCACTTTGTGTGCTAAACCTGGATCCCCTTTGCCCTGAACCTAACACCAGGAGCTTTGCTCCAACAACCTTGTGACCTGCTCGTGAGCAGCCACCAATCGGAGGTCCCCTATCCCTCATTAGATAACATTGAGCGTCAGCATTCTGCACCCGGCCGCCCTAGTGCCATTGAGGGTGCTTTCAGAGAGCATTCTTGACCCTGGGGGAACACTGGTTCTAATCCCAGAATACCAACTCCCACAACCAAGTACTTACCTGTTAACCGATAACTTTATTTCCCTCCATAGGAATACATTGAAAGTGTTGCGTTGATTTGTATGGAAACCTGAAAAACTGCAACTGTACAAAAACTGATTTACCTACCTTTTTTCTAAGAAATCAGCCAGTTTGATATCTAGGCATATCACTGAGTAGCAAAAGTAACTCAAAAAGTAATCTGTGAAGTAAACATACAAAGTAATCTGTAAAGTAACTTAAAAGTAATTTCAACATTTTGACTTACCTTTATTTCAATCAACTGCTTTTGAACCTGCAAACATTGCATAAGATTTTGCAAAGCATTTATTTCACTTACCTGCACCAGGTCTGGATTTGTTCTAGAAATAACGTAACTGAATAATATTTTTGATACAAACACATTAGTCTTTGTTCAGTCTTTGAGTGTGTGACACAATTTGTTGATTGAGTGTGTACAACAAATGCTTAACACTACCCTCTGATAAAACCTTACTGCTCGCCCACACTACCAAAAGGAGTGTGGTGCTATCTACTTTTACCTCTGCCGACCTTTGGGGTTCCACTGGATTCTGTGTACAGTAGACCTCATTTTGGTATAGTGCATACAGAGCCTACATATATATTTAATGTATTATTGACCCATGGTATAGGACTCCCTTGTTTATCTAATCTTGAGTACTGATTATTTCTATCTTATATCTTGTTGCAAGGCATGGTGGTGGTAGATCCCTTTCTAACTTGTGCACCCCATACTAATTGATGAATTAGTGTTTACTGTTGATGACAAAAAAGTGATAATTATAGTGCCTCAGTCACAAAATTATACCTTTTTTGTTGTAACAACTCACATGGTGTAAAGTCCATTCGTTTTGTTTTGTTTCTCTTTGGGATTGTGTTTTTGAGAAACAAAAAAACTTTGCTGAGCATTCATATATGCCATCCAATCAATAAAGGCTCAAAGATCTCCACTATGCAGGTGGGAATCTCTTAATGTCATCCACTATGGTGGTAGGGGCGTGGTTAACTGCCGAGCATGCTGGACGCACCTTAGCAGAGCTCCCGGCCGGGACCTGGATAATCCTGCCTTTTCCTGTGAAACCTGGGGAGAATCCTATTGAAATCTTCCCCCTACTTGTGGGTGAAGCTGTGGGGGTCGATCAACTGTAATAATGACCCTGAGGAGCCCCACAACTGCCGGAAAAGCCGGGAAAGCCTGACATTGCCCTCCCTGGTCTCGTGAAGCCAAGGGACAAGGCCTACTAGGAGACGGCATCTGGAGGCCGTTCCCCGACTACGGCAGAGCGCTGCCCTGCACAGCGATGGAGACCACCCCCTGCGGACCTGCGATCTGTCCAAAGTGCGTGCAGCACTGGCCGGCAGCGGGAGCGGGATCTCTTGAACCCGGAGGACCTGAACACTACGCCCCAATGGAGATCGAGTTATGACTAACTTTATTTACTCTGTGTGTGCCTGCTCCTAGGGCCACAGATTGAACACGTGCCATGCCGGCGGGGACTGTTTGCTAGTCCTACCGTACCGGAGCCACCGACTTCCACTGGTGCCTGCACACAACCCGGTGTGTTTCCCGCTCCCCAGCGGGCATTGGGGCCTGTGAGCCAGCACTGACGGTGCGCCCTCTTTGCTGGGCTGGACTGCTCTTTTGCCACCTTTGGGACCCCTTCGGCGCCTGCGGGGAGCCAGACTGCAGCGAGCAAACAAAAGGGATACACTTGTTTAACCAACAATGAGGTGAGGCAGAATGTGTATAAAATTTAAGGGAGGACTGATTTCCTTTGATGCCTAATTGTCTCCCCGACACCCACTACTAAGATAGGTGGGGCCTTGCTCTCACAATTTGCATGAATAGGGGGCATACTATGATTTAGGGCCTATTGTGTCATCTTTTACTCAGCACCAAGCTGTGGCAGCAGCAACTGTGCCCCCACACTCTGATTGGGGCGACTGTTTGAGAGCTTCTCTTGCCCTGGCCCCAAGGTCTATGTTTAACCACCGGACGGCCCTGTACCGCTGAATGCTTTATTACTCTGAATGGCCCGAGCAGTGCGTACTTCACTAAAGCACTGTTCCAAATACATTGTCCGTTGCCTGGGTGTGTATGTATTACCCCGTGTAGTGCTGTGCTCCCTTTGGTGCCGTAAAAGTCTCTGAGCGCTTACCCTGGGGATTGCTTGAACACATAACAGAAGGCCCTTGCGGTCTATAGTACAGAGATTGGGCCATTTGCCGAACAACCTCCACCAGTCCTGCCCTCCACCCTGAGGTTGCTTGATCACTCACTGCATGGCACGAGGGAGGTTCTCCTACTCTAGTGCAGAGTTCTTCAATCTGTGGGGCGCGCCCACCCAGGGGGGCATGACACCATCTCAGGGGGGCGCGCACTCCACACTAAGATCTTCCCTTTCAGAGTCTTTAACTGTCCCGAGGCGTGCAAGTCTTCACCCCTTCCGAATGGGAATCTGTTTATTGGTGAGCTCCAGTAACTGAGGGCTGGAGGTGAGAGGGGGGAGAGAGGGGGGAGGAGGGGAATAGATAAGGCACGACTTGTGCTTTTGTCCCGTAAAGAGGTACTAGTTAACCTTCTCAGGAGGGGGTTAATTAGTAGAGCTGAAATACTTGGGCTGCAGTGCTAAAAACTAAAGCAAACGAACAGACAGTCCTGTTCCTTTGTGTTTGATTTCACAGCAGAGGAGACTCCTTGCCTCCCACTACAGCTGAAATGAGGGTCTGTGCTTTCAGTTTTAGCAAAGGAGACATCCTGCCTCCCAAAGCAGCTAAAGCATTTCAGCTCTACCAGTTTAACCCCGTCCTGGGAGGAAGCGCTCAGCAGAAAGGAGACAAAGTTTCTTTTAAATTTACACAGGCAGGCAGGCAATGCAAACAGGGTTTGAAGTTACCAAAAGAAAAATGCCAGCCAATCATGTGTTTTTTAAACAACCTGCAAATTGCTTGTCTTGACACCAAATATGCTTTTAAATAAATATGTATACATTTGTAATGTGACTTTTCTGTCTTTGTTCCATTTTATTATCAGTCATGGACCATTCAGGCAGCCCTAGAACACAATTAAAAGTGCTACTACTTATATTTGCTGTTCAAAGTATGCACAGACAAGTGCTGACAATACAGCTTTAGGTGACTGTTTATTTTTGTACCAACTGGGCCATCAAAATAATGAGCTGACAACCCTAATCATAAAACTGGAAGTTTGTTGCAAGATCAGAACATTTATTTCCTCCACCCTGATACCTGGTTAATGCCATAATAGCAATCGTTCAACATATCTGGAACCCTACGCTGCCGTCAATAACCTGCTGAGTTAGTTCAAGTGTCTGGAAATTCACCCTGCATTCAGATAACTCACTCCTCATTCTCGCCCTTCACTTTCATGCTCACCCTGCACACACAGTGATCACGATGCACTCACACCATTCACCCTCTCACCCTGCACTCACAGCAATCTCAATGCACTCACACTGATCACCATGCACTCACACCACTCACCCTGCACTCACTGCGATCACAATGCACTCACAATGATCACCATGCACTCACATCATTCACCCACTCACCCTGCACTCACAGTGATCACCATGCACTCACAATGATCACCATGCACTCACACCATTCACCCGCTCACCCGGCACTCACAGTGATCACCATGCACTCACACTGATCACCATGCACTCACATCATTCACCCTGCACTCACATCGATCACAATGCACTCACACTGATCACAATGCACTCACACCATTCACCTTCTCATCCTGCACTCACAGCGATCTCAATGCACTCACACTGATCACCATGCACTCACACCACTCACCCTGCACTCACTGCGATCACAATGCACTCACAATGATCACCATGCACTCACATCATTCACCCACTCACCCTGCACTCACAGTGATCACCATGCACTCATAATGATCACCATGCACTCACACCATTCACCCGCTCACCCGGCACTCACAGTGATCACCGTGCACTCACACTGATCACCATGCACTCCCACCATTCACCCTGCACTCATGGCGATCACAATGCACTCACACTGATCACCATGCACTCACACCATTCACCCTGCACTCACATCGATCACAATGCGCTCACACTGATCACCATGCACTCACACCATTCACCCGCTCACCCTGCACTCACAATGATCACCATGCACTCACTCTGATCACCATGCACTCACTCTGATCACCATGCACTCACTCTGATCACCATGCACTCATACCATTCACGCGCTCACCCTGCGCTCACAGTAATCACTCTGCACTCACAATGATCACAATACGCTCACACTGATCACCAGGCACTCACACTGATCACACGCTCGCCCTGAACTCACAGTGATCACTCTGCACTCACAATGCACTCGTGCTGTTCACTCTGTACCTCACCCTGCAGTCACACAAGCACACTACTCACCCTGCACGTATGTGACACTTCACTCACCTGTCCCCCTTACTGCTCAATGTGCATACTCACTCAAAACCAGCACTAACCATACATTCATTTGTCCCACTCTGTACTTACATCCGCACCCAAATTCATATGGTCACCTCACTCACCCTGCAGTCACTCCTCTTATCCAGCCGCGGCCGGCAGTGGGAGGAAATGCAGGGCGGTGACGTGGGGAGGGGGAGGGGCAGGGTGGGGGTAGTAATGTATGGATTACGGAGTTTTACCGGTAAGTAAACATTTAAATAAATAAAACGAATTTCGTTGAGTGCACTGCATCCCAAAATGCGATGCAGTGCGTGCAACGAAATTCGTTTTGTTTATTTAAATGTTTACTTACCTTTAAAACTCCGTAATCCATACATTACTACCCCCACCCTGCCCCACCCCCTCCCCACGTCACCACCCTGCATTTCCTCCCACTGCCGGCTGTGGCTGCTCTTACCCTACTCCCACACTGTCGCATCGCTCAACGTGCACTCACAGGGGAACTCCTGACACCCACACAGCGCAGAGGTTTAATGTGCCTGCTAAAAGAATGTGTACCATGCAGATCAAAGAACTGAGTGTGGGTAAACTATGAGTAGCGCTATAAAAAAAAAATGAAATGTTTGCCAGAAAGGTGCTTTCGAGAGATGGGGTGCATTGTTGGTGAGTAGTAGTGAGAAAATTCATGGAGAAGGAGGAAATGGGGGAGGGGTGCAAAAACAGACCGTTGCACTATGTGCGACCAGTGATAGGGCCAGCCCTGGATGGGAGTGTTAGCCCCCCCCGAAGTTTGGGTCTAGTTGCGCCCCTGTACACAAGTATGGGCATGTCGTACCCCATCAAGGTTTTCGTCCGAAATTACAAAAGGACATATTTACATGCACTGCAGTCCAGCCTTTCAGGGGTTCCCTTGATAGAGGCAGCTCTGTTTTTGCCCTGATGGCCTGGAATAATTCCTAAACAGATTCTTGTAAAAACTGTTTAGTTTCATTTCTTTTTAATGTGATTGATGTGAGAGAGTCTATTACTATTTGCAGAGAAATGTTTTTGTTTCATGCAGTTTTAGATCAAAACGGGTCCACACATTTATGTTGGTGGTGTTATTACTAATCTAGGTCATGTGTAAACCAAAGCATCCTAGTAAAAAGAATGTGCGCACATTTTATCTTGGAAAATTGTGTTTTGAGCTGTGTAATTAGCCTTTGTCATTTCACCACACCCTTTCAAAAACCTGCAGTTTATTAAACACTCTTATTGTGTTAAACATTATTTGCCGAATATGGCCCGTGATATGCACGTGGCAGTCGATTATGTAGTGTACCATATTCCAGAAATTTCTGTCAGGTGGTGGGGGGGCCCAACATCTAAAAAAAAATCAGCTGGTGGGGATCAACCTACAAAGGATTGAAGACCTCTGCTCTAGTGTGGTATTCATGGTGGCTGGTTGGTGCCAAATGCATAATGGGAGAGGTGTGGCTCACTGGTTAGAGGCGGCAGACCTGTAAGCAGGGAACGGCCCGGGACCAGGGTTCAATTCCCGACGCGGCAGGGTCTTGGACCAGGGTCAACGGACTCGATAATTCTCGCCTCAGTGCCTACTCTAACCAGGGAACACACTCGGTAACTCTGGGCATTAAGCTTGCCTCATCTCTACAACGGCCCCCCACAGACGCCGGGGATGCCTGGTTTCACCCTGGAGATACCCAGAAAGGGAGCATCTCACAGGGAAAACCAGGACGGGTTCCCCAGCGGTCTACAGCGCCAGGACACTCAGGTAGAGTAACAGTGCGCTTTACAAGTATCCCACATTTACATAATAGCTTGTCCATGGACCTGTCTCGCATGACTCCAGAGGTCTGAACTAGTCAGAGGACCTGGCTCAATTCTTGTCACTCTTCTATGGCTACAGTAACACCTTAGCCTGGTTCATTAGCACAATCACCATACCATCCTCTTCGCCTTGGGACAGCACCTGGGGGGGGCTCTCCTTAGTTACAGTACTGTATTACAAATATCGTAATGGGGCACACAAAGGGGAAGCAACCTGATATGCCTTCCAAGGAAACACCACCTCAGGGGGACTCCGACCCGACTTCTCAAACATCCTCAATAAATTGTGCCGACAGTCCTTGTCACCCCCTCCTGATAAGCTGAATCAAATTCTTTAGGAAATCAGGGACTCTCACTCTCACCACTGGCCTTACCCTCCTGCAGGCAGACCATAACAAACTCTCCGATACGGTCAGAGACCATTTACAAACACTGCTAGACCTCGTACCACAACATAAGGAGCACTCCGACCAGTTGTCACAAATGCCAAAACAATTGACTACCCTGCTTGATAGAGTTGAAGATGCGGAAGGGAGAGCCAGACGTAATAATGTCCGCAATATTGGACTGCCGGAACATTCAGAAGGCCCCAATGTGACCTACTTTGTTGAAAAATGGTTGAGGGAACAGATAGCCCCAGAAGGTCTCTCCTCCTTCTTATGTGTGGAACAAGCACACCCAAATTCCAAGGGGCAGGCCAACTGCAGGAATGCCGCCCAGACCACTTATAGCTCATATTCTTAATTACAGGCACTGTGACCATTTAATGCAAAAAGCCCACAAAATTGCTCCCATACACTATGAAAATACCCGGATCGCTCTCTATCCAGCCTACACTGTGCAAGTGCAGCATCAAAGAGCTTCCTATCAACCACTTAAGCGTAAACTCCAGGGCCTAAACTTGAAATATGCTCTGTTGTTCTCACCACGACTAAAAATTATTCAGAATCAGGAAACCCACTTTTTCGAATGTCCTGAGGCAGCAAATGATTGGCTTGAGTGTACTCTACCCTCTCACTCACTGGACAATATAGGTCAACAACTACGACGAGTTCAGACACAGACAAACAAGCCTGGGTCCGGTTGCAATAGAACAACACGAACACTGTCCACCAAATATCCATGACCGGAGCAGGCCCTACTGGAGCAGGAGTCGGCACTGGTTGTAGCTGCCTCCATACGAGACCCCATACAAGTCACGTCCCCAGAACAATATGACGATAACGCGATGTAGTCGGACTCTGAGAGCAATGATATCCTGTTCCCCTTGATTACCCCGCATATTGTCAAAGACTTGTTTGGCTAATGCTACTGATCGATCTCCGCGTATCTCCCACAATCATGGCCTTAACAAACCTGATGAAGGGAAGTACGACATTATTGATGTATTCATAATCTATGGGTTTTTTCTCCCCAGGTTTCTGCTCACTCTCACATAGTAGAAGGTCCCACTATGAGTGTAGCTATGTTTGTGATTGTTAAGCCATGCTCTGCATGGGACCCACCCTCCCTGCAGTTACTACATTGTATAACCATTTGGATTTAGTATGTTTTAGCACATGTTTGGAGCAACATAGTTTGATTGTTGACCCTGGTATTGTGGGTAGTATTTCATTGAGGGGTTCTTGATTCCTGGTCCACCCTATGTCATGCAATGTATTGTATTCCTCATGCGTCCCTAGGGCACTCCTTTAACTCTTTCTGATAAAGAATGGCAGTGTTAGGTAAATACAAACTACTGACATGGAATGTACGGGGAATGCGATCAGTCCACAAACTACACAGAATTTATGCCCAGCTGAATAGGCGAAAAGTTCAGATAGCTCCTATTCAGGAAACACATTTAGCTAATTTGGGAATAACCAAAATATGCAAAAAATGGAATGGACAAGTTTTTAACACCTCCTACTCCGCCTTTGCCAGAGGGTTACTTATTTGGATTAGGAATGCGGTACCCTTTGCATTGGCGGAACAACGGATAGACACAGCAGGCATTATGTACTTTTCCAAGGCAAACTAGATGGTATCCCGATAGTCATTGTCAGTGTGTATGTGTTTGCGTCGTCTCTGTGGCGCGCGTTCTAGGGCCCACCCCCACTGTGGTACAATGTGGGAAACTACATTTTCCTGTTGCTAAATGGTGGCTGCGGTGTCCTGTAAATGTACATTAAACATTGAAATATGTTTTCTTTGTATTTCCCTTTCATTGTACATTTTCCTTTATATGTTCTCGTTTTTCCCTGCTGGATGTAACTATAGGGGACTACATATCCCAGAATCCCTACACAGCAGTCACTTTGGGTGTGGTTGCCTATGGGTGTGGTCATATCCCAGAATCCCCACACAGCAGTCACTTTGGGTGTGGTTGCCTATGGGTGTGGTCTGCCTATAAATGTAGCCACACCCATTGGGCTTGGCTCACTATTCTGTATCCTGTGTGAAAGCAGCCTCTCTCTCTTCTGCTGACTCGTGAGTTCATTCCAAATTACTTTGAGCCTGCAGGTAAGCCTCTGTTGTTTGAAGGCAACAGAGTAACTTAATTTCCTTGTTGGGATTCGGTGCTCTTTGGAGCTCATTTGCGGCATTCAGTGTTTTGGAGTTCATTTTGCAAACTACATTTTGGCAAGAATACAACTGTGCGATCTGGAGTTTATTTTGACTATTGTATGATTACACTCACACTGTTGAATGCGCGTTTTGGAATTCATTCAAACACTGTGTTGTCGAGCATTAGGTCCAGCATTACGATTTAGAGCTCTGGCTCATTTTTGCATATTGAGTTGGTGAACATAGGGACTAGTGCTCTGGGTTCATTTGGCATAGTGTATGTGGAACTTTCGGATTAGCCCTTTGGTACTTTTGGTATGTTGATGTTTCAAGCGTTTGGGCAAGCTTGCACAGGGACTCATTTGTGTACTGAATCATACATTTGAGTATATTATTGAACTTTACTGTTAGGAAGGTGTGATTGTAACACATTCCTTGGAAGTGTATTTTCTGTATAACTTGTATCACAGGCTTGTGATAAAGTAGAGACTCAATAGCAATAAGATTCCACGTAACAGAGTCTGGTACCTGAGAATTATTTATACTGATTGTTAGTGTTTGTATGTTTATCTGTTTGTTGTACAGGTCTCCCTCCCAGCTGCTCCCTTCCTCAAACCCTTCCCCCCACTTGGTCACTCTAACTTTCAGTGCTGTAATAGCATCCTGAATTGGAGGTACCGAGAGGTGGGCCCATAGAGGAATGTACAGACTCCGAGGAAGTGGCGCTCTGACAGTATGCCCCAAATTATGAGCAGAATAGTTACCTCACTGACCTAAACACGCTATTAATGGATTGGGTAGTATATCCCTGGGTCCTTGGCGGAGACTTTAACTCTGTCTTAGATGTTCATTTAGATCGTTCTCACCCCCGGTGAGAGGTGCGGTAATCACCAAAAATGCAGACTTTTTACATGCTTGGGCCACGGGTTGGACAGTGCAAAATGCATGGCATATACAACATCCCAATAGTCGGAAATACACATTCTATTCCCCTCCACATCAGATACACACCAGGATTGACAGAATTTTTTGCTTCATGTCATTGATATCCCAGATTGTTGAGTCCACGTACCTTGGGAAAACACTGTCCGACCAAACCCACTTGAAATACTCCTTGAGTGGGGGAGGGTTCCCACCCCGGTCCCAAATTTGCAGATATGGCCAAAAACCATGGAGGATGTTTTTTTTTAGATACATAAGGTACAGCCATTATTAATTATTTTACAGAAACTGACAAATCTGCATCCTTCTGCTTAGTTGAGTGGGTTGCCGTTAACACAGTGATTAGTGGCACGGCTATAGGGGCCACCGTAGGAGTTCGACAGAAAACACACAAGCACCTAACCTTGGTGGAAGACTCTCTAAAAAGCTGGAAAATACAGCTATCACTCATCCATCTCAACACACACAGCTACAAGAAGCCAGAATCAAACATGCTGAGCTACTCGAACAACTTCGCCTAGTAGACTATAATGCATACACTGAGTATAGTCATAAAGACACAGATAAATCAGGGACCCTTTTAGCACGACTTATACGTAACATTCCCCCCCATCCCGGTAACAGAAATATCACTTCCGGATGGTACTGTTGTCTCTACTCAAGCAGACGTTAACTTGGCATTCTGTACATATTATAAAAACCTATGCAGCGCTCCAGCTGTTGCATCACATGAACACATAGCCGCCTTTTTGAATGACCTCACATAACCTAAACTGACAACCGACGCTCAATCAGAATTGGAAGCCCCTATCCCTAAAACTGACATCAAAGAAGCCATCAAGGACCTCCCCAGAAATAAGACCCCAGGTCTGGATGGTTTACCGGCAGAATTTTAGTTGGCGTTGCTGAGATACTGAATCTGCGCCTAGAGAACCTCTACAAAACTGCACTGGAGAAGCGCACTCTCCCCTTAACAACTATGCAAACATTAGTTACTTCTCTCCCTAAACCAAATAGGGACCCCCTTGACATGTCAGGCCACCGGCCCTTTTCATTACTATCTACCGAGTATGAAATGCTCAGTAAAATATCAGCTAAGCGCTTCCTCCCCTACCTCCCAAAACAAATCCACATAGATCAATGTGGCTTTATACCTAGCCGCCGTACATTCCTAAATATCAGACGCTACCATTATATAATGGAAACTGCGGCAGACCTCTCTTGCACAAAGGGTGTATCTCCCTTGACATGCAACAAGCGTTTGACACTCTTCATTGGACTTACATGCTGGCTTCTATGGACAAATTTGGTATTCGAAGGGGTTATCTGTGGTGGGTCGAATTATTATACACCGCCCCTACGGCACAAACCACAACTGACTCTCATTATATCTCCTGTTTACTCCATAACCAGGGGTACCCAGCAGGGATGTCCCCTATTGCCGCTGTTGTTTGTCTTGGCATTAGAGCCCCTAGTGATTCAATTCTGCAAAGAAGCCATAGATTTGGGAATTCCAATCAATAATAATACAATGTATATAGTGGCCGCATATGCAGATGACAATATTCTTTTCCTAAAAGACCTCACTATTACACTGGAATCCATCCCATCTATATTTAAACAATTTGAGCAGATATCAGGTGTGGCAATCAACACAAATAAAATGTATACATTTTTATATGCATCATACAGACACCCCAGACTATGTAACATTCGGTGATGTACTCCTAAAGACCACCCCAGATACTTTTAAGTATTTAGTCATACAAATATATAGAAATTCCCAAGACCTTATAGATGGCAACTTGATGAAGGCAATAGGATCGCTCTGGAGGCAGGTTTCTTTTTGGATCTCGTTAACACTGTCTATGATGGGCAAAGTTGCCATCTCTAAAATGGTGGTGCTCCCCCGACTCCTATATTTTTTTACTAATATAACGGTCATGATTCCAGCCAAAATTTTTCGCACACTCGATACACTTCTATCGGACCTTATTTGGGGTACGGGGCTTTGGAGAGTGGGCCTTGCAAAATTACAGCTTCGACCTGAGGAGGGAGGTCTTGGCGCTCCAGACTTTCGAGCATATTGTATGGCCAGTCAACTGCAATAGTTATCTTATTGTCTTGCAGGACGAAATATTCAGGAGGAGATCGGCTATACACCCAGCCTCTTAACCAGGGCATCCTCTACATGCTAGTTCCACCCAAAGTCCCCCCTTTGTTTAAGACAGCATTAGTGTGCAGGAAGAAGAGTCTCCAATACACTAAAAGAGCCACCCCATATTCTCCCAATATCCCCTTGCTTGGGATACCTATGGCAAATGGATTAATTTCCAAAAGAGTCGTAACCCCGTAAACACAAGAAGGTGTGTTGACAATTGGAGCACTGTTAACAGAAGGCACACTAGCATACCACAATCACTTTATTTGCACTCAGGGGGTCCCCCCCGACACTGTTTCTTCTTCATGCCACTTTCTCTCATTATGTTAAACTCTGTTGGTCCCCTACTGGGATCGAACCTCTTTAACATGAACTGGTCTACACAATGCACCTCATGAGGGAAGGACGCCGCCTTACCCGTTGGCTTTACAGGGCTATTTGGGCACATTCAGGAACACTGCTAACCCCACTTTGTACTAAGTGGTCACTAGAGTTAGGGAGGGAATTGTTAAATAAAGAGTGGGCCTCTGTTTTAAAACGTCCTAAGAAAGTTTCCCGCAACACTAAATTTAAATACATACATACAGTACATGATATTGCATAGGGTATACCCTACACTGGACCGCCTCAATAGCATTTACCCTAATGCACAACTCTCATGTCCTAGGTGTCAGGAGGCGGATGCAGACCTCCTTCATATGTTGTGGGGGTGTCCGTGTCTGCGAGTATTCTGACAAACAATCAGTTATAGAGTGCAGGAGGTCACTTTTTGACGTGTTCCTGTGTAAAATAGTGGGCCAGAGAACCGGAGGGGAGGGGAATTTTCAATTTTTTGTTTTAGTGTTGTAGCGTATAGATATCTTGATAATCACGAGTTTTCTAACATGTGGTGGTTTACATATACAAGTGGCTCGAACACTTTTCCTTTTTCATAGTCAACAATCAATAATACAATCAATCCAAGAATGTTAATGTTGCTACCCTTTTAGTCACTTTTTCCTTGCTCAAAATACGATTCTTGTTGCTTGTGATAATTTGCCAAAATACAGAGCGTTACAGGATACACTAACCTTTTATCAACGAGCAAACGGTGCAAAAAAAATCCTTTATAGAATTGGCCTATTTTCAATGTCACACTCATGCAACCCACTGGTACAAGCACCTCCAGACCAAGTGGATCATTTAGAGTTTGTTGGAGAGGGCGAACCACCATCAATCAGTGAATTTCCTCCTGCACCAGACCCTCTGTCCCCCTTCCAAATTTAGAGGTGGAGGAAGGGTCAGGTTTACACCAGCGGATCTCTGGAAGGGCCAACATTTCAACAGGTGGCCTCTCTGCCAATGGTATAGATTTTCAAAGTGAGGGTTGACCTGCTATATTTAGTGTGGTACAACCGTTACTAAATTTGTCTGGTGGGACAAAGCATAGTGGTCATTGTGGTGGATGTATGACATTACAACGCATGCTTTTACTACGCATGCCTTTACATCGCAGGTTTTACAACACATGCTGATACAACGCATAGCGTTAAGGGGTGCTGGATAGTGAATAGTTTAATTTACTATTCCAACTCCAGTCCCCGTGGATAGTAGGGAAGGTGTTGTATAGTAAATTAAATCCATTCCCTATCCTAGAGCGCCCCCCAGCGCAATGCGTTGTAATGACATGCGTTGTAATAGTTGCGTCATAAAGGCACTGCGTGGTAAACGTTGCGTTGAAAAGGATGTTTCCCCATTGTGGTCTTAGGCAGAGAAATCAATTAATGTCTCTGATGCAGAAGTAGGAAGCTTCCTGCGCTTCAGGGCCACTTGTTTTTGTTTTCCCTTAACAAACCTCCTTCCTAGCGTTTTTTTACTGAAAAGCAAATTACTTTGCTTATTGAATTAAACAAATATGGTGCATATGCGGCTAATTTTACTGACTTCACTGCATCTGCCACAGCGGTGGTTGCAATAAAGGCTTTAGAGTTTCCCATCAGACAGGCTGAGTTATTTAACTATGGAGGGTGGTCCTGCCCATGGGAAACAGATGCCACAGCCTCTATTGTCTTGGCAGTCCACCAGGCTGCCCACCAAATGCTAAACCTTGCCCCAAATATAAAGCAACAGCAACTTAACATAGATTCAGAACATAACGTTGTATCTAAATAGGATTCATTCTCTTTTGAAATTTTGTACTGTAGCAGGAAATTTATCACTGCTTTCAGTGAAAATAATTTTAAGAGTAATTGCTTCAACCCATTCAAGTACAAGCTCTTTAGCTGTAAAGGAAAATTGCTTATTGGTGTACCTGCAACCACAACAGCCAGGTTTCCCATGCTCATACCAACTGCATCCAAGAAAGAGTGCCCATCTATGATGTTTTATAGCCTCTCTTTCACCTTTTGGCGCTGGAGATGAGAAAATGGTAATTATCTCAGGCAACAACTTATGTTTAGTTATGTTTCTGTTACAGTTGAAGGGCATATCTTCTTGTATCAGGAGCTCAGACCCCAGCAATGCTGCCATTGTTTTACAATATCATGTGTGATTCATTGAAAGCTTATATTTGAAACTGTGTACTTGTGTCTTCTTTTGCTTCAGTAGTACATTTTTTATGGTTCAAGTGGACTCTCTGTTCGACACAATCTGTGATTCACAGATATTGATGTTTTCCTTTTTGTTAATGACCATCTAAAGACTTACATTAAGCTGGCACTTCTTGGTTCTGCCTGCACAGCGTACTTATGCCAAGACCCTCGACCAGGCCTGACCATTGCGGACCAAGCTCTGACACTGTTCGAGGCTCCCCGCCTCACTCTCCTGGTTTGTCTCTCTTAAAATCTCTGTGACCGCTTCCCTCTCACTCTTTGCTCTCTCACTCTCCGATTGCTCAATAACCAATTTCCTCTCACTCTTTGATCTCACACTCTCTGCTTTTATCTTGCTCTGTAACCACTTTCCTATCACTATTTCCTCTGCTTTCTGTTTCTTCACTTGTTTGTGTCTCCTCATCCTTGCATACTCACTCATTCTCACTTTCCAGCTTTTTGCCTTTTTACTCTGCTTTCCTTGCCTCCTTTTGCCCTTTTTCTCTGCTTTTTTACTTCTTTATTGCTCTCAACTTCAGCCTTTTTTTTTTACTTTTCCTGCTCCTCCTTCTGAGCCCTTCCCCCTGTGGCCTTCCCACCTTTTTCCCCATGTAGTGCTCTCACCTACTTTTCTCACCACTCCGGTCACCCACTACAACCCATCCTATTGCCACAGAACTCCTCACCCCTCCAGCTCCTACTTATTAGCAACTGCAGCATGGATGTAGAGTGGATGTGTGCAGCAGGAACACTGTTGCTGTGCCAAAGAGCATTAATCAACATGACCCAGCAGTCTGTCTTGTCACAATGGAGCATGGCCCAATACAATGTATACAATAGATAGATAGATATCCTTTATTGTTTGATTAATTAAAATCTTACAATAAAACAAATTCATACAGTAAACTATTATATACAATTTGATTTGCAGCAATTCCTTAAAATTCTGTACATCTTTTGAGTTAATATTTTCAATAAACTTTATTACAGTAAAATGTAAATCAAAAAAAGATTAAAAAACAGTGAGGAGGATTCAGATTGAGGGGTGGAGGGAAAAATTAAGCCTTGACGCTATTCTGGGTGACTTGTTGTCACGATTGTATGTATATTTGCTAGCTATGTTCTCAATCTGCATGTCTCAAGTGCTTATCACTGCCTGTAATATGTAGGATCATTGTATGCCCTATGTTGTGTTGATAAAATAATAGAAATGGTTAAAAAAAGATTAAGAAAGGAAAAATACAGGGGTTTTTAGTTCGCCATTTCTTGGACCTCTAATTGTTCCCAGACTTTAGTTAAAAATTTTACCAAAGCAGAATTCATTATTATATCATCTGAAGAAAGACATAGGATCAATGCCTGTCTACATGTTTGGACCCCTCTTTCGTTAAATAGTCTCTTTAGTACAGTTGCTCTTTCATTTCTCATTTCAGAACAGAGACACAATAGATGGATAATGTTTTCCTCCCCAGATTTACACAGCCTACATGCAGTGTCCATTTCATGCTTTTTCCATGGTGGTAAATGGCAAAGTCCCGGCAATATACCAAATCATGCTTTAATAAAGATTTGTTTGTTATTCAGTGACCATGGCGTGTTCAAGTATTGCTGTGCTGTCTTTTTTGAGTATCCATTATTTATAGGCCAGGCATGTTTTCTTTTTGCAAACGTTGATTTGTCACTTATCAACGACAAGTGATCTGTTATCTTATTGATAATTTTCTTAAATGACACCTGAGTTATAGGAGAATCCCAAAACGACCTAGCCTCAAATTCTTCTAGAGCTGCATCCAGATATTTCCAGGCTGGTGATTTGCTATTGCCACTAATTTCTTTCCAGATTAACTGGGACATTAGATTGTCTTGATCATTTTTTACTCTATTCCAGACTTTAATTGCATGTCCCTTTCTTGCGTACAGCTGGTTATTTAAACCGAATTCCAGTCTAACTTGTGCCTGTGATGCATTCATAGGTAAATGGAAAAGGATAAAAAAAAAGTTTTGCAGTAGCGTTGTTGATAATAACTGCATCTTTTCCATTTAAGGCCTCACTGCCGTATGTTAGAGAGTGAAGCAGTTTAGCAGACAACACTTTTAGGAATGGACGATAAGGAGTATAACAAAACAGAAAAAAATGGAGTACCTAAAAAAAATCACATTACAGAACCTATAAACCATACAAAACAGGGCAAAAAGAAAATAAATAAATAAATAAATAAATTGCACACTTTAACTCTCAGGATTCAGCCAATTTGTAAGGGGCTCCCTGATCCGTCCCCCCTCCCTCCGAGCCCTCGGGCCTCTCCTTTTAAAGATCAGCAATTCCCACTTCCCGACATTTATGAATTTACTAAACCATTCGTGGGGGGTCAGGGGGACAGGATCCAGCCAAACCGTGGCTATACACAGTCTAAGTGTGGCCATCGCAATAAATAATAGCTTTCTTTCTGGAACATTCATATAGATATCCGGAAATCCCAGCATTACTAGCTGCGGTGAGAGTTTGACCATATAACCAAACAGCCATTTCATCCGTTGCTCCACCGCATCCAGCAATGGGGTTAAACTGGGACATAAGGCAAACATGTGGACACTATCTACCGCAAATTCACCACATCTAGGACAATTAACTCCATCCACCCCACCCCATTGTTGTATACGATGTGGGGTAACATAAAGATTTAGCCATGTCTTAAAACATTGAACCTGCAGGTTTGCTGACACTGTAGCTGATTGAGAAAGGGCTAAAGACTCTTCACATGTGTCTTGTCCTGCCTGTACAACATTCAACCAGCGACCAAAATGTTTATCCAGGTCGTCGCTTCTAGTTTCATTTACCAATTTATACATTGTAGAAATAGTTGATTGACCACCCTGAATCGCCTCTACAAGTGAAATATGATCCCAACTAACCCTTTTCCGGCTCAAGAAGTCTTGTATCTGTAAAAATTTAAAGAAATGCTGGTTGCTGATACCAAATTTCTGTCTAATACATTCAAAAGACATGATCCCTGTTTTAATAACAATATCCCCTATTACCAGGACTCCTTGCATATTCCATTCTCTGAAATAGCCATCCCTGAAGATTTCCGGTAAGAGAGTATTGTCTATAACAGGAGTATATACATGTAATCTCCCAATTTTAAATAATTTTCTAACGGGTGTCCAAACCTTGAAGGCAGCCAGCAAAGTCTTAAACCTTACCCGTTTAGAATATGCAAAATCAATATGTCTAAAAAGGAGCCCCTTAGCTTCTTCCCCAAAAATTAAACGATAAATAGAAATGTCAGCACCAACATTTTCCAAACCATCCAATAGTAAACCTATATGTCGCATCGTGATTGCCCAATAATAGCATTGAAAGTTTGGTAGCGACCATCCTCCCCTTTCCCTTGGTAGCGTCATATATTTCATAGCTCGTCTGGGTCTTTTGCCGGCCCAAACAAACCTTGAGATGATTCGCTCTATCTTCTTAAACCAAATCAAGTCCACCAACAAAGGAATAGCTCTAAACACATACAAAATCTTAGGCAAAAAAATCATTTTGACCACATTACATCTCCCCATCAAAGTTAAATGTAAATTGTTTATCTGACGCGCCTCAATATCAATTTTACTTAATAAAGGGGAAAGATTGATCTCGACAATCTCGTCCGGCTTGGAGCTTAGCTCAATCCCTAAATATTTAGCCTTGTCAATAACACGTGGATCTATCAGATTAATTTTCTCATTGCAAATTATTTGCGTTTTGGGATCATTTAGGTGATATCCTGAAATCTTGCCAAATTTTGACTTCAAGCTCTGAATTACTGGCAAAGCAATCTGCGGGGAGTCCGTCAATATGGCAAGGTCATCTCCTCCTTTGGCTCTAACCGGTTGAATCAAAATGTTAGAAAGGAATTTTTTAATTAAAGGATCAATATAAATGGCAAATAATAAGGGGGAACAGGGACAGCCCTGCCGAGTACCTCTTAGAATAGAAATTGTGCCTGATTGATTTCCCATGACCGATATTTGAGCTGTAGGCTGTTGATACATACTCTGGATAGCGGAGATATATCTATCACCTAAACCATAATGTTGCAATACTGCCCATAAAAAAGGCCAGGAGACCCTATCAAAAGCCTTCTCGGCATCCAGCAGGATTGCGGCCATAGGGTCTCCTGAAACCTTAGTAAAATCAAAAAGAGCAATAGTGCGACGTATGTGGTCAATAGTTTCTCTGCCAGGCACAAAGCCGTGTTGTTGTGGGGATACTAACTTCTTAATCACCCCGGAGAGCCGATTAGCGAGAATCTTAGCATAAATTTTAATATCGCTGTTTATGAGCGTTATAGGTCGGTAAGACCCCGTATCAGTTGGATTTTTGCCTTTCTTTAAAAAGGCTACAATTCTGGCTCTTCGCCATGATTCCGGAGGAACCTCCCCCCTTTGAACGCCACGAAAAAGCTCTAGCATAACAGGAGTAATCTGTGATCGGAAAATTTTATACAATTCGCCCGGTATAAAATCTGGGTCTACCGCTTTGCCCGCCGGCAGAGAGTCTATCGCTTGCCACAGCTCGTCTATTCTTATTTCGGCATCCAATATTCCAAGTTCCTCAGGGGACAAAGCCTCAACCTCAACTTCTTTTAGATATTCCTGGATCTCGGACTGCAAAGTCTCATCATCGATAATATCCTCATAATACAGTTTTTGGTAGTATTTTTGAAATGCTAGAGCGATGGCCCGCTCCTCTGTCACCAGGCCGGCCTCCGGATCCAGAATAGCATTAATCCGGGTGGCAGACTCTCTTTCTCGAATTCTTGCAGCTAGCACCTGTCCCGCTCTTTCACTGTTTTCAAACATTCTGGATCGCCATGCCATAAATTTACCAGCGGCTTTAGCCTGTGATACTTCTATTATAGCTGACTTGGCTATGATAGTCTGACTCTGAGCAATATCCATGTCTCCACCCTAAAGTATTGCTTGAGTCAGTGAAATCTCAGCGTCTCCTAAATCTTTATACAATCTCTGCATTTTCACCTTCTCTTCTCTCTGCCTTTCCCACCCATATCGAGTAGTCTCCCGCCTTGAGAGTATCCCATACATTCTGTATCCCAGTGCTATTTAAGTTTTCGTTTAGAAATGTCAAAATCCAGGGAGCCATGTCTTCAATATATTTAGTATCCGTAAACAATCCTCTATTAAAGGTCCAAGCATCAGGTTTATTCCGACAAATTCGCACATTAACCTCAAGAACAAGCGGATTATGATCCGACATGACTCTTGGGAACCTAGTGATACTAGAGCCAGAGATAAGGGCAGCTGAGATAAAAAAATAATCAAGCCTGGAGCTGGTCTTATGAGGTGCCGAGAAAAAAGTAAATCCTGGATCCTTCTGCTTCAATACTGCCCAAACATCGATCAACCCATGTAGCTCGATAAGACATCGCAGGGCCTGATAAACTTTGGGTTATCTCCCTGAATAAGACCCCCTGGATTGATTCAACCATTCACAGCCTAAATTTATATTAAAATCCCCACAGATAATAAACGGTGAAGGCCAGCCAACCAACTCCAAACTCAACCAATTGTATAATTCAGGGTCATCAAGTATAGGGCCATAGATGGAACATAACGTGACATGTTTATCCATAATCCTCCCATGAACTATAACCCACCGACCAAGACTATCCACCGAGGATCGAGTGATGCTCACGATCCCCCTCCGTGCCAAAATTGCCACTCCTTTAGTTTTAGCCTCAAGTCTTGTCCAAGACACCAGTTGATACCCATCAAAATCCAAAAGTTTATGGCGTCTAGCCTCAATGTGCGTTTCCTGAAGGCAGAGAATATCTGCCAGCAGGAAGCGCAAATCTTCTCTCACCGACGCCTTTTGACAGGGTCATTAAGCCCGCAAATGTTAATGGTGGCTATCCGGATATTAGCCATACTTCTTAGCAGCTATACCTACAAAGGAAACCCAAAAGGAAGAAGAGAAAAAGGAGAAAGCAAAAAACAAACCAAATCCCTTGGAACAATCCTGCTTCATGTCGCTTGTTTCCAAAAATAACTTCAAGTCCTGTACAAGCCCCCTCCCGCAGCTCTGCCCCCACCCAACAACCCCCTCCCCCCACCCTACCCCAGACCCATCCCCAACCCAAAAAAAGGCAAAATAGGTCCACAGACCCATGTGATGCCTCCCACTTCCAGAGTGCCCATGGTCACTCCCTGTCTAAATATCCATCCTAAAGAGGAAGGAGCAAAAAAGGGGAGCCCGGAGGAGAAACATACTTATTGACCATCAATTAAACATCTGCAAATACCAAATAACCCAAAGCCATAACAGCAAAACAAATACTCCAAACTTAGAACTCATATCTCCAGCCAGGCTTGCCACCCCGACCCCAACCCAGAAACCACAAGCCATCAAACACCATTTGGAAGTTCTTTAAGATACTCCTCGGCTTGTATTTCTGAAGTGAAAAATCGAGTCTTGTCCTTAAAGTTGACCTTTAAACGTGCAGGGTTCATTAAAAACACCTCGCAGCCCTTCTTTTGGAATGGAGTTATCAGAAGGCGCAGTCGCCACCTGCGTTCCACGGTTGCGTGGCAAAAGTCAGGGCGAACGAAAAATAAATGTCCCTCTGTAGATCTCTTAGCCTCGGGGCGGGCTTTCTCAAAAATGGCTTGTCGTAACAAAAAATTACCAAAAAAAATCAAAATGGCTCTTGGTTTGGCTCCAGGGTCAGGATTTTTTTTCAACGTAAAAGGAAAGTGATGTACTCTTTGGATCTCGCTTTCCCAAGACCAATGAGAGAAGTCAGGGAATGCGGCTTGGAACAGCTTGATAACAAATCCTCTAATATCTTGTCCCTCAACATTCTCCTCAATTCCTAGGAGGCGAAGGTTATTTCGGCGTAGCCTATTTTCGGAGTCTTCGAGCTTCCACATAATGTCTGCTAGCTTATCATTATTAGCTGTTGTTTTGCTGACAGCACTCTGTAGCCCCGACTCAAGCTCGTCTATCCTTTCTTCCAAGGCCACGGTTCTGGCAATGACTTCTGAGCAGGCCTTCGTGTTCTTCCTGATGGCCCCCTGAATCTTTATAGTCGCCAGTTGTGCTCTCTTATGCTCTTGTCTAGCCTCGCTTTGGATAGATTTAAGCATATCGTATAGCAAAGTATTAGATGGGGGTGATTGAAAATCCCCCCAGAGCTCTTCCGATCAGTTCTTCGCGACCTTGAGCCTCCTGAGCCCGTAAGACTTATCCCAGCCGGGGCATAATCCCACTGGAGGTTGTTACTAGTCTCAAACCCATCGCTATGTGGAGGAATGGCCTTAGCCTTACTGCGGCTATGTCGGGTGTGTTCTTTTTTAGAGTATCAGCAGTTTTTTGGGGGCTGTCGTCCTCGCCATCCGAAGTAAGGTTACCGCTCTCAGAGTCTACATGGAGGTCGATATCTGACTCTTCCACCAGTGAAAAAAAACTATCCCCATCTATAGGGTCCGTTGAGCTGGAGGCTCCTTTACCATTGATCTCATCCACCGGCATGATGCGAGAGGTAGTAGTGCTCAATTGTAATTGACCACTGGTAAGGACTGTAGCCGCACTCTCATTGTTCACCCCCTTCGCCCCTTCAGTACTTCTGCCTTCTTGAAACTCCGCCATAGAGGATTCTTCCATAGTCCGTGATAAAGAGCCATTTTCAGGACCACCACTCTGCACTTTTTCCGCACCTCTAGAATTCTCATTGCTCCGGGCCCCTGTTTTTAATAGCCCAGTCGCTCCCTGATCCCTAACAGAATTCTTAGAGCTCCCACAGACCGGAGAATTTAGCTCAAGAGCAGGAATGATATTTTTACCCGGAGCGTTCTTACCCTTGGTCTTTCCAGCAAACATTGCGGGTACAGTAACCACTTTCGAGTGACCGGCCCCCTCCGGTGCAGTGCAACTGTAGAGGCCCCTGTTAAAACTGTCACCTGTCCCGAGTTTCCAGTGTCTTTTATGCCAGTAAAGTCATTCTCTTTTAAGGCCGAGGTAAGAGGTGGTTTCTCTTTAATTAGCCCCTGTTTCTTTGCACTCACCGCCACAGCTCGAAGACTGGGTTTCTCAAATTTGTCTGGTGTCCCCATCCGTTCCGTTTTTTTCTCCCGCAAGTTGTTGTTCTTTTGCCCCGGCGGCTAGTGCTTCAACTGTGGGTTTCAACGGAGTTGCGGGACCAGCCCCGCTCCCATTTTTCCGCGGCGGCATCGAGCTAGGCAGAACACCGGCTGCCTTAGCGTTACACCTCTGTGCTCCCTCCGCGAGCCACGCCCGCCAGACTCCCAGGTGTGCGCGGCTCCAAAGGGCGGTGATAGTAAGCCGCACAGACCGCAACCAGAGCCTCTGGAACTCCCACTTCCTCAGCATTACCTCCTTTAAAAAAAAAACACCGCATTTGCTTTAAGGTCTGGCTATCGTTTTCTTGTCTACTGCTGCTGCCTTTCTCCAAAGGCGTTCCGATAGCTGCTCCACACCATCAGCATTCACAGGTAAGACAGGGAGTGGCGCTCACTCGACTCAAGCGGCCGCCATCTTGCCCCCCTTGGAAAATACTCTGTCAAACCATTTGCCTTCCTATACACATCAAGTTTTTGCGGAAGAAAATTTCTGTTATCATTAAATATAACACCCAAATATCTATAGGTTTATACATGTTCTAAATGCGACTTTCCCAGAAACCATTTAGATTTGTATTTCCATCGTGAGTTTTTTGCAATCACCATGACTTTGGATTTTGATTAATTTATTATCGTCATATTTTCTTTTGAATACTCAAATATTCGCGCTATTAGGCACTGTAGTCCCACTTTTGTATTACTTAAAAGAACAACATCGTCCGCATATAGGAGGTTTGATATATTTTTATCAGCAAGTTTAGGTGGATGGGCGTTTGTATCATTCAGTACCGCCGTTAGAACTGCTAAAAACAGGTTGAATAACAATGGGGCAAGTACACACCCTTGCTTTAGGCCTCCTGCTGTCGGTATTTTCTTAGTTAATGACCGGCCATCCCCCATCCGCACTCTGACCCAAGTATGAGTGTGGAGGAGACAAATCAACTGTAGTAGTTGGAGTGGGATGCCTTGCAATCGTAATTTTCCCACAGTAATTCTCTATCCACACAGTCGAAAGCTGATTTAAAATCAACAAAGCATAAATACAAAGGTTGTTTTATTGTAATTGCTTTGTCCATTAATACCGATAGGGCTTAGATGTTCGATGCTGTTCCTAGGCCTTTAATGAAGCCTGTTTGGTTTGGCGGGAGAATATTATTGTCCTTTACCAAGTCTG
Source organism: Lissotriton helveticus (assembly GCF_964261635.1). Taxonomy (NCBI): domain Eukaryota; kingdom Metazoa; phylum Chordata; class Amphibia; order Caudata; family Salamandridae; genus Lissotriton; species Lissotriton helveticus. Next base: position 1,893,233,961 of record NC_136059.1, on the reverse strand, counting down.
ATAAATTTGACAACAGAATCCCTGCGAACAGTTTTGCGTCCGTGTCTTGTAACCTAATTAAACGGTAGTTCTCTGGCCGGGACCAATTTCCCTTTTTAAAGATGGGGGATATTAGTGACCCTCTCCAGGATTCAGGGATCTCCCCGCTCCGTACTACTACGTTGAAGACCTTAGTTAGGTTTTCTGCCCATAAGGCTGGGTCCTCCTTATACAGGGCGAAAGGGATACCGTTAGGGCCCGGGGCCCCGTCTTTTTGTTTTTTTATTAGCTTATGCACTTCATCTTGTGATATTTCGATTTCAGTATCCGATTCTCGGTTCAATGTTTTCTTCCTTTTGTGGTAATATCCGCTTTTTGTTGTTTTGCAGTCCGGATTTAGATGGTTCACCAAAAAATTAACCCATTCAGTCTCAGTTAATATATATGATACAACAGTTTTATCCGGTCTTGTTAGGCTGTTAATCATTTTCCAAAACTCCCTCAAGTTTGTTTGATTACTAGCATAGAAGATTTTCGTCCAAAGTTCATGATTGGCTTTGGTTTTTTCGTTCCAGATTAGCTTCCTCAGGTTTTGATTTAATGTTTTTATGCTGGCTATTATTTCTTTGTTGTTTGGGAGCTTAGTTAGCTCTTTCCTGAGTTTATTTCGAAACTGTTTCATTTTTCCGGACCGTATATGACAAATTAATTTTTGTTTCCATTTTTTCTTTCCGCAATATATTTTTATTCCTAATTCCAGTCGAGGGGTACTGAGATTCCACTATTTTGCGTGTAAAGCTTATCCAATGGTCAATTGTGGACACAGAGTTTTTTTCTTGAAAGCATTCGATAACCAGTTTTTGAGCTAGTTCACTGGTACCATCTTTCGTGTTCAGCTTCCAAATTAGCTTCTTGTAATTTATGGTTCCAATCTGACCTGGCATTGACAAATACAATTGTGGTTTCATGTTTTTGAATGAGGTAGTAATTATTTGCTGGCTGTGATCGCTCTCAGGGAGCTTCCTTAAACAAAACAAAGTAAAATTGTTAAAAATGCTCAGTGATGCCATCGTATAATCAATTCTTGATTTCGCATTTTGGGTGTGAAATGACCATGCTGGGGGAGAGTCCGTCTGGAATCACCCATTTAGTATTCGTAGCCCCAAAGCTTCTATGTCTTTCACAAAATGTAGGCCTCTTTTAGGTTGCTTAGATGTTATTTTAGTGTCCATTGATTGCTGTGGTATAAGCCATTGTTGATCTTGCGACTGTGTGACATCGTCTCTTGTAAATGGTACTAGAAGATTTAAATTCAAGTCACCCGTAACTATAAAGTCTACAAAGGAATCATCCACCATTTGTTCGAGTAGATAACTGGTAAGAGTAGCACACATAGTCTTCCTTGAGATCACTATAGGGGGAATGTATATATTAACCAACTTTAAGGATTTTTCATTATCATGAGTTTTGTACTTTAAGATTACCGTTTGAAAATTACAACTCTTTGTAACCAGTTGCTTATGTTCTGCTTTCAAGTCAATTGATATAAATATTGCTAAGCCTCCACAGAGGCCACTGTGTTTGTTTTGCTTAAACGCAAGTTTAAAGTATCCTTTATATCCATGTAGAATAAAAGGGTCTATTGCCCAAGTCTCTTGCAATAGTATGATCTGATAGGTATTAAATATCGAAGTTTGGTTGGTGTTATCTAGCTTTTTACTTATTCCATTAATGATCCATGAGCAGATTGTTATTGTTTCACTTTCATCCCTTAGTTTTTTATGTATCTTTTGTTGACTGTTTCGTCATTGTTTATCGTTCCCATGCAAGGCCATTGTTAACCATTTCTCATTTATCCCTCTTGTCCTCTCTATCTTTTTGTCCATCAGTTGTTTTTCTACTTCTATGTTAGATTTTCCTAAAGTATTTTTTAATACAGAGAAGACCTGGGTGCCATTTTTTCCTTTTTCACCTATTAGTGGATTTTCGGCTTTTAAAAGTGGAGAGGGATATTCCTTTGGAGTAACTTTATTAATTATTATCCCCCAACTGCGGAAGATTTCTTGTTCATTAATAATTTGTTCCGCTATAGAGGGGAATGTTACGGTTATTAGTGTTAATGGCTGTGCACCTTCTGGATTTTGTGAGAAACCAACACATTCAATGTCTCTAGTTGACACGTTGGCTAATGATGGAATCGATTTTAAGAGGCACAGAAGATTACCTCTATTCAACGTGTCTTGCTGCCCTCGGGAGTCATATACAGGTTTAAAAGTTAATTGTTCCGACTCCTCAACCGGCAGTTCCCTTACATGGTTGTTTTCCGATTCTTGCTCAGTTTTGTGTATAACTTGTTTGTTCTCGCCATATTTTACTATAATTAAATGGTCCCATTTTGTTATGTGATTTTCATCCTCTATTTGATCTCTCTGTTCCATGAGTTTCACAGGTTCTTGGTTTCCTTTATTATATGTTTGTATCCCAATTGCGAAGGCGGGATTGCACACTGATTGTTTTGAGCTCCAGTTGGATTTAGGACTGTGTTGCACTCTCTTTGAGGTGATTTTTGAGCTGGGATAATGCTCTTTATTTGTTCTGCATCCGTTATAGCAACCGGGACTTTAGCTTTTACCAAGTTTAGCAAACTCATCTTTTGCTCACCCTTTTTTAGTGGTGCTCTTTGTGCTTTTTCCCTGGCCGTTTTTTCTCACAGCTGTTTCCCTGCTGGCTAAGAATAATCTTCTCTGGTAGTGTTTGGTACCACACATTGGTAGGTTTGTCAGGGGAAAGCTCTATGGGATCACTAAGGGTTATTTCACTTTTTTGGTTAATCTTTTTCTTAGCTTTTTGAGCGATCGAAGGTTTGCCTGATTTCGTAAAAATATCAAAGTACTGAATATTTGTTGTTGTTGCTGATATAGGCTTGTCCCTACTTATATTGTTTTTTTTCCCCTATTGCTTCTTCCAGATGGTGTTTTACCTTATTAAGTGTAGTGGAGGGCATTTCCTTTTGAGAGTGTGTCTTTTTTTGGTTCTCCTTCTTGGCTTTATATCTTGCTTTGCGCAATTTTTTTCTCTGTCTTTTTGTCAATGTAAACAACGTCAAGTCCACTTCCTTGTCATCTTGGACTATAGATGGTTCATCTCCTGTTTGATTATTTTTCTCCGGTTGGTTATCCCAGGTTACTAGAGGGGGTGATCCGTCCTGGGCATCTAGATCCGTTTGAGCGATTAGCTCCTCCACTATTGTAAAATTGCTTTCTATTGCTAAGCCTGCACCTTGTTTATTTTTTTGTTTCTTATTGTCTTTTCCTTGAAGGCTTACTTTTACATCCTCCAGTATACTGTTAATTACTTTGGGTATTGAAGCTATTTTGTTAATAATTGATACACAGTGGTATTCCAAATAAGAAGTTGATGTATCGGTTTGTGCTCTAGTTATCAGACTGTTTAAGTCTGCTAGTTTATGATCTATTCCAGTAACCGCATTTGCCATTGTACCCAATATTTCAATTTGAATATCCATTTTGTTCGACTGGAGTGACAATGCTTCAAGAGTTAGTGATGAAGTTTGATAAAAGATGTCCCAGATAGATCCCAGATCCTGATTGTCTATAGTTTTGGACGTTCGGTCCCTCTCAGGTTCCTGTTTAATATTGAGAGAATTGTTTAGAGTCGAGTTGATGTTTACTGGGATGTTGCAATATTCCTTTATACCGGTCTCTACATTGCATTTCATCCTCTTATCGCTGTCAGATTGCACAATTTCTGATTTTTTATTTGAAATAGCACCAGGAGCTTGTGTGCTATCTTCGCTTATTCTGTTTACCCGTTTATAAGGTAGCGGTATTTTTTGTTGCCTGACTGGTCGACTGGGTAATAGATTAGATGATTCATTTCTCAGTTTAGACTGTTCTGAACAAATTATTTCCGAATTTGTGACTTAATCGTTTTCTAATGTCATTGTATGCTCTGGGAAGGAAGAAGTAAGGTATTTTATTATAAATTGGCTATCCCGTCTGACTTTGTCCCAGTTTTCATGTAAATTTTCAGATTGTCAGCTGTCTGTGCCATGCTTTGAACATTATTTTTCGTATTTCGACCTTCACCTCGATCGGTAACCTAGTGGAGGCAATTGTTTTTCTGGGTAACGTAGTCCTTTCTTCAAGCGTCATCTCAGTGTTAGAATCCTCGACGGTCTCCGGTTCTTTTTGGAGCATTTGACGGTTGACCTTTGACGTAGGACAATATAATAATAATTCAAGGTCGCAAAATTCAGTAGACATTTGATCTATTGTTTGCATTGTTGTGTTAACCTCTACGTCCCCCTTATATGATATCATGTCACATACTTGCTTTTGCACAATTGGTAGTGAGGTTACTTTCACATTACTAATAGGCTTGATAGGGGCCTGTAGAGTACTAATTTCCTGTTCAATTTGACCTGACATCATAGCCCCAGTTGGATCCTTCAAGAAATCAAATTTATGTGGGACTATTAAGGATTTTTCGAACATCCGTGCTATTGGTGATATTAGGGTCTGGTTCATTACTTTTTTTTGGGCTTTGGCTTTTTTTACTACCCTTGGTGCTTGAACTTTTTGTGATCGTAGTATCGGAGGTCCAGTTGCCCTTTCCCTTCCTGAGCGCATGCTTAATGTCTCTTGATGTTACTTAGAATGCTGTTGCAGTGCTTGGGGCCCTCTAAGGGCTAAGGGCTAAAGTTGTTCCAACCCCCTTCAGCACAACTCAACACTTCTAGGCAGCTTTAGTCACCCCCCGAGTACTCCTCTAATGAACCAGCTCTCGTGGCTCCTCTGATGACCTAGGGCATGAGCATGAGGTTTAACAAGCTAGTTTTTAATCGGAGCTCTGAGCATCCAATGATATAGCAAGGGCCTTTAGGTCCGGACCACACTTCAATCCCAGCTATGAGGGAGCAGCGGGGAAAAATGAGACAATCTTGCTATTGATTGAGGGAGCCGCCGCTTACTGGAGCATTACTACAGACCTGCACCCCCACCGCTCCTACTGCAGTTCCTTACCGTGGCGCAGTTCACTCAGAACCGTTCTCAAAAACCTGCCGCTCTCCCTCCCCCTCTCCCTCTACTACTGCGGCCACCCAGGACTGGGTTTGCAGGTTGTTGGTCTGTGCCTCCTATGAGTTTCCTGTGTGGCTCGCAGTTCGTGGCTCACCGAAATTGATCCCCACCAGGATTCCCCGCTGCACCGCCTCCTCAACTGCAGCCTCGATTTACTTCCCTTGTTTTTTCCCCGATACTCGGTTAAATAGGGCTCCCTGTGCAGAGAGGGCGAGTTCGCAGTCCAACTTTGTCTGCTTTGGCTGCTCGTCTACCTTACTTCACCACCGCTGCCCTCACCTTGCTTTAAGGCTGTGTCTCACAGAACGGTCGCAGCTGGCTTGCCTTTTTAACTGTGGCGGCTCCCAGCACGGCGCGGCTCTCAAATCTCCATACTGCAGTACCGCCGTACCTCAGCGCCGCCGCCTCCTCCGCTACCACCACAGCCTTGGCTTTCACTGTGACAGTTCCCCGCGGCTCCCCAGCGTGACGCGACGCGACACTCAGCTCAATACTCAGCGCCGCCGCTCTTTCTCCTCCCGCTGGGACCGCTGGGTCCGCGGATGCAACTGCAAATGCTCCGCTACTGCTCTGCTCTGCTCTCTGCAAGACCAATAACCAGGACTGGAACTTCTCTACTGGATTTGTAATGTCTAATTTTATATAGAATGAGTGTGTTTGCTGTCACCTCAGGTACATTTATATCTTTGGGTCCTCATAAATAATGGGTACAGATACAGGATGAACATGATTATTTCTTTGATTACATGATGCGGATGTAGCTCATGAAGGGATGCAATTCTGCTCATGATATGAAGATTAAAGCAATTGTAAGCTAATTTCTCATTATGTGTTTGTTTGGGGAAGGCTGCTTTTGTAATAAACTATGGTGCTGACCTTCGTGTGTTAGGTACTGATTCACAAATATAATTATTCATGAATAATATTTTGGATGGATTATGTTATGACATTTTTGTGGACCATCCTTGGCTCCGCTTGGTCCACATTTGTTGTGATTCTGATGCAAACATGATGGTGAATGAAAATCTCACTTTTATGATATATGTGGTGCTTTATGATGTGCTTTATTCACTTTGTGGCATATGCCTTAATGTTTTTAATTTTTGTATGCAGATGTTTTTAATTCTATATTTACAGACGGTTTATATGAATTTCCTTGTAGCCCTGACGAAGTTCCCAATAAACGAAAAACGTTAGCTACAAGCAAAGCTATGTTTGGATAGCACATTTTGTCATTAATGGATTATCTGCGTACCTAAATAGTGGACCATTGTGACTTCATTGGAGGCGAGGGTTTATTGAGGACAATACTTTGACATTTGGATAGGATACTCTCGTATATTACATTGAACATTACTTGTCATTGGTTACCTTGTGTTTAGGTCGGACTCAGTTAGGACAAGAGAGAGTGCTGGGTCGTGTTGATTAATGCTTTGAGAGTTTCTCATTTAAGAAGGAGCTGTAATGGCTGTTCTCCTTTGATAGTGGCATGTGCAGCATGTCTTATCCGCCTCAGCCATTGTATGTAAATTCTTGAAAATGTTTGTGCCCCTCCTGCACCCAATGCTAGAACCCCATGTCCTCTACCCACCCGCCATACTCCCAGACGCTACTCTGCCTCAGCCTTCCAAACCCTGAAACCTCTTTTCAGTGCTGCAGTCGTGTGTCCCTGCTCCACAACAAAAAGGTATGTTTCCCTGCACAAAAAACCACTTCACCCGCGCTCTTAACCACTGCCCTCCAACTGCCACCCACTCCTGACTCATACTTCCATGCACTCATATCCCAAATACACAGCTGTCAACCCTCCCTATCCAGCTTCTTCCTTAGCACCCCCACAATCACCACACACACACCACTGAAATCTTCATACTCTTGCACAACCGCTCACCTGACCTGCTTTTCCTGACAAAAATCTAACTCACCCAGACACTGGCCCATAACAACCTCACTGTAATTCTCTTCAAGATAAAAGATTGTAAGGCAAGATAGAGCCTGCAGAATTGGCGGCGGACTAGCCATCATCTTCAAAGAAAAAATCCACTGCTCACCACAGCCGCAAACTCCAGTTATATATTACTAACAACTTTGCCTTGGGGGCATCCTCATCTATCATCCTCCTGCACCTCAAACAACTTGAGAAACAGCATTGTGGACTGCATCACCCCTCTGATGCTTGACTTAAGCTCCTTCATCCTTCTCAGCGACCTTAAATACCACCTGGAGGACCTCTCAGACACCAACACCAATGAGCTCCTGGAAGACCTAATCAGAATCAAAGTCTCCTATTGAGTGTAAGGCCCTGCACACGCTGTGAGGCATATCCTCCTGGACCCCATCTTCAAGAACTACAATGACATCTCAGTCCACTTGAACCAGTGCATCCTCCCACATCACAAAACAGCTCCTCTTGATCCACCTGATGAAACTGGAATAGAAGCCCAGAAGAAACATGGACCACCAAGAAAGCATAGCAGCACCACAGTGATGATCCATCACCTATTTCAAACCTACTGCTCTGGCGTCCTGGCCACACTCAAGACCACCACCACCACGACCAGGCAGAAGCAAGCTGACACACAGAAGAACTAAGGCTCACCAAATGCCACTGCAAACAACTTGAACGCAAATTGAGACAGACACATAATTAAACCGATAAATGCACCTACAATTCAGTCCTCAGGTTTTACCGCCGGAAAATCAGACCCACAAAGTGATCAGCACTGACCAAACATATAAAAAATAGCACAAATGATGCAAGAGAAATCTTTGCCATCATAAATGATTTTACCTCTCCTATCACAAGTTTTACAATTATCACCAAGTCCCAGGGCCTCTGGTCCATGCTGCCCCTCTATTTTAGCTTCAAAATCAGCAATATTTACAACAACTTCGACCCACCACCAGACCATCCATTTGCAGCCCCCCTGCCCACCTTGACCACCTGGCCCGTCATCACCACGCCAGAAACTGCAGTGACCATGTACTCCATCCACACAGAAACACCAGTGGTCCCTTGGCCACACTACATCTTTACAGAAGGGCTGAACCCTATCAACCTGCCCCTGATCATGATTCTGAACAGCTCTTCCAACACAAACACCTTCCTGGATGTCTGGAAGCACACCCCGCTATCACACCTCCTGAAGAAATCCTCTGCAGATCTAATGTCGCTGGCCAAATACCGACAATCTCCTTGCTGTCCTACTCGATTAACGTACTGGAAAATATCATCAGCAAGCAACTAGCTGACCACCTAAACAATAACCATCTCCTCAACCCCAACCATACTGTTTTCTAGCCCAACCACCACCCAAGAAAGACAGCATTCAACTTATCAAGGCTAGAGGAGACACTACATCCCTCTTCCTACTTCACCTATCCACATCCTTCTACATCTTTTCCCATCCAATCTTCAGCCAATGCCAACAGTCAAGGACCTACCCTCCAGTAGATTTGCACATTCCTCATAGCTCACACCCATTGGTTCATCTTAGCTCCTTAATACTCGACTGCCATAATCCTCATCTGCTGAGTACCCCAAGGATTTTCTCTTACTCCCATGCAGTTCAACACTAACATGGCACCTCTAGCTAACATCAGCTGGTCCCACATACGCCAATGGTACCCATCTCCAACAAAACATCCACCATCCATAGCAACTTCACCTCCTGCATGTCCAAAGTTGCCAGTTGGATGAAGATATATTGTTTGAAACTAAACATAGATGAAATAGCAGTGGTAATCTTCTGCCAGGACACCTAGCTATGGGAATCCACCTTTTGGCCAGGAGATATCAGGCCTAGACCCTGCCCAGACACTCAAGCCAAGAACCTAGGAATACTGGTGGACAACAAACTTGTGATGACCAGCCAAGCCAACACAGTCACCTCCTCCTGCTTCTACGCAAATCCTTAAAAAGTCTTTAAATGACTCCCCACCAACACCTGCAGAACCATTTCACCAGCAAATAGGATTCTACACAACACACTCTACATTGACATCACTGTGCTGAAGAATTTAGACCCTACAAAACTCACCAGCCAGACACACTTATGTTCATACCCCTTACACACATCACCCACACCTCAGAGACCTCCACTGACTCTGTTCACAAATGTGCACTCTTCAAACTCCTCACACACACAAAGCGCTGCAAAGTTAAGGTCCCATATACCTTGTCAGCCTCTTCTATTTCCACACCTCAACCAGAAACCTTTGTTTGACCGACCTCTTACTCACAGATGTCCTGAGCATATGCAAAGCCAGAGTCAGCAGTCAAGAGTGCATATACCTTACTCTTAAAGCCTCGGTCCTTGGATTTCAAATGAAACTGAAAACTTGGCTCTTTACCTATACCTCATACATGGCCAGCGTAGCCCCTTATCAGTTGAAGGAAACCCTACTAGGTGAGTTGTGCTCTCTACAAGCAAACATAACACAGCATAGCAAAGCATGACATAACATAACAATGTAGCATAACATAACATAAACATTGGAGTATGCACAGGTTTACTTTAACATATGTTGTTATTAGGGGTGTCCATAATTTGTATTATGCAAGCTTATTCTTGCTTAGATCCAATTATTATAGAATGTGTGGTTTCCCATATGGCTAATGCCTATTACAAACAAATAACTTTCTCTCACAAGACTTATTTTGGGCCAGAAATGTCTTTTGAGGTCTTAGGATCTCTGTGTGTTAGGAGTTTTTTTTCTTTCACTGTAAGTCTACTTATTTATTTATTTAATTATTTGCAATTTTATATAGCGTGAACATTACCCGAAGGTGTCAGAGCGCTTTACATAAGGACCAGTTGCATTACATAAGGACTTTGGATTACATGAGTTACATAAAAGGTACATACAGCAAAAGTTGCATATAAACAAGTTGAAAGATCACTCAATGAAGATAAAAGACAGTAAAACGCTACATTCATATAGGAGTAGTAGTAAGTACAAAGGTCTACTACAAATGCTAGTGGTTAGACAGAAAAACTCTACAATCACATAGGAGTAGTAGTAAGTACAAAGGTCTACTACACACTCTAGTGGTTAGAGATATATGTATACAAGTTGCATATTCACTCAAGGTTACATTTTATAAAGTGCTTATATATTGCATATTTACAGAGCATGACATTTTGCCATCATGGATCTGGAGGAATCCCCGAGGTGGGGGATGGCCGTATGGGTAAAAGGCCGGGTGGAAGTGGGGGAAGCAGCAAGCTGGACCCCGGCACAAAATGTTTGTGAGTACATATCTTGCCTGCCATTTTCCTTGTAGCAGTTTAGATCTCGTGTACCATGTGTACTATCTGTAGTGTTTGCTGGAATTACAGGTTGTATACAAGAAGAAAATCTATGCAGTTTCACACACCCCTATTTTGTATGTCAGTCATATTTAGCCACAGTGCAGACAATTTCATTAAAGCTATGCTGGACCTGCACTTTCACGTAGTTATTGAACAGAGTGAAGATTGAGGACTCAAGGCAAAGGCAAGGGCCTTATCCCCTTGAGCCAATAGCTACTTAAGAGTGCCCTCCCATTTAGATAATATTGTTATTGCAAATGAGACAATGACATTTGTGGTGTTTTTGTGTTTTCCAGATTACTGCATGGGCAGTATTTGGTGAGTATGATCCATTGGTTTTTTTCTGGCTGAACTCGAACTTAATTGACATTGATGCTGCTTTGAGGGATATAAAAAAGGAGCATTTAAAAGTGGCATAACACTATTTAGTCACCATTCAAATTAATTACTTATGGTATCACCCCAGTTTCACGAACTGGGGTCATTTTGAAGGTGATTTTATCTTGAAAGATGTTGATCTCTTCATAGGGATTACGTCACCTTACAAATGCATGAAATAGCCTAAATACAAGGTATCCTTACGAACAGTGTACCGAAAACCTCCAGTGAGTGCAATTGTGTAATGCATATGTGAGAGCTGCAAACATAGGAAGAATTTATACCCAGTGCTGCTGCACCAGATTTGATCTTGACAGCTACCACAGTCACCTAAATGTACTGTAGAAAGTGGTGATTGGTTATAACTTTTGTTTGTTCACTGTTGAAAGTTTTCCTGAGTTCATGGGAGCGCCATTTGTGCTGCTATATATTTAAGCAAGAGAAAAGCGGAAGGCAATAGATCACCGGTCTTGCCATCAAATGTTCCTAATAAGCATACAATTCTATTTAAGGCCCAATTCCTATCTCGCTAGGAAAGCCCTCCATACTGCTCCGATCTGGAGGGCTTTCCGAGCCAGACGTGCTTATGGAGTCCGAATGAGCGAGTACGATTCTGCCGTATGTTACAGACTCAGTTTGCTTGGACTCCCATTGAACTCTTTGGGAGGCCGTGAACAGACTCGTACACAGGCTCCCATAGCAGAAAAGGGGTGGGTGGGGAAAAGCGTACACCTTGTGGCGGGCGCCCCATAGTGCCTGCCACACTGTGCATGCCTGGATTGGGGGGACCCATGGGCACATCTCCGTGACAGATTTGGAGGGCCCCGGGTGAAGGGGGGCCTGCTACAGCCCCCGAAGTACGCTTCCAAAAGCCTTTTCGTCTTGCTGAGACCGAGGCGAAGCGGCTGTCTGAATCGTGCATTGTACTCGCTCAGTCGTAATTCAGCTCCAGAGCGAGGCACGATTCGCCTACAAATGAGTCGTACGGACAGTTTCGGGTCCCAGAAAGGATTCGGAAGGTGCGTACATGATCCTCACATCGTACTTGGGCGTCTGGACCTGTGTACAATTCAGTCATAAACAAGGGCTACGAATCGGATCTGGGAAAGCCAAATTTGATTCTGAGGCCTTTCGAACGACATCGGAATCGGGCCCTTAGTGTTGTTACTACTTAAAACACACAGCTGCAACTTTGTTTTTCAGCCAGTGGGCTGGAGAATACCATTGAATCTAGTTGTGAATTGTGTCTAAACTCGTCAAATCAGGTACCCCTGCATTGGTAGTAATGCTGAATGACATCTGACTGTAGATTACTGATTACCAAGGGACTGATTAGCAAAGATCATTATACACTATGTGGCTGATTACGATGTCGGGAAAAGCCTCCACCCGCAAGTCAGAATCTCCCGACTGCATCAGATCCCTCCCGACTGACACTGTAGTTTTTCATTCTGACCGCCTGATGAAGATATTCAGGGTTGGAACGTAGACTGTGCGGTCATTCCGAATCGGTTACGGCCGAAGCGCGGCGTATCATGTTAGTCGGAACCGCATCGTACAACCCTATGGACAGTGTTTCTACCCTCGGGATTATGAATTAAATTTCCAACAGCCTTTCCCCTCCGGCCTGTCCGACACGGAAAGGTTGTTGGAAAGTGCCTTTGGGGGCCCCTCAGGACCCCGTGCCTCAGGACTCCCGAGCCCCCGCAGGCCCATGGTTGATGGCCAAAGGGGTACCTTACAGACACCCCCTGTAAAACCCTGCACTGTGTGGCAGGCACCATTGGGTGTCTGCAAAATCAGCTGCGCTGGACTGTTCCCATGGGTCACAGGGTCAAGACTGATTTGCATATGGCATGGAGCGCAAAATAAAGATGGATTTAGGCCCATATCTCTGTACTGGGGTGAATGTATGACATTCTTCTGCATTCTGTCCATCAACTGTTGTTTTTGCATTTGTCACCCGAGTGGGACGGGTATGCTCAGACGTGAGTCCCGTGCTCTCCATGCCACTGAAATCAAGCTATCCTGGCTGATGAGGGCTGAAAGCCCGAAACCGTTCCTAGGATGCTTGCTTCCAGTCCAGGGAGGACCTGACTTGGCAGTTCGGGCTGGATTGTTCCCATGGGGCACAGGGTCAAGACTGATTTGCATATGGCTGGGTTCAAACTGGAATAGCATGGTGAGCAAAAAAACTATGAATTTAGGCCCAGATCTCTGTACTGGGGTGAATGTATGACATTGTTCCTCATTCTGCCCATCAACTGTTGTTTTTGCCTTTGTCACCCCGAGTGGGACGGGTATGCTCAGACGTGAGTCCAGTGCTCTCCATGCCACTGGAATCAAGCTATCCTGGCAGTCAAAACCGGTCCTAGGATGCTTGTTTCTAGTCCAGGGAGGACCTGGCTTGGCAGTTCGGGCTGGACTGTTCCCATGGGGCACAGGGTCAAGACTGATTTGCATATGGCTGTGTTCAAACTGGAATGGCATGGTGAGCAAAAAAATGATGGGTTTAGGCCCAGATCTCTGTACTCGGGTGAATGTATGACATTGTTCTGCATTCTGTCCATCAACTGTTGTTTTTGCATTTGTCACCCCGAATGGGACGGGTATGCTTAGACGTGAGTCCCGAGCTCTCCATGCCACTGGAATCAAGCTATCCTGGCTGATGAGGGCTGAAAGCCCGAAACCGGTCCTAGGATGCTTGTTTCCAGTCCAGGGAGGACCTGGCTTGGCAGTTCGGGCTGGACTGTTCCCATGGGGCACAGGGTCAAGACTGATTTGCATATGGCTGGGTTCAAACTGGAATGGCATGGTAAGGAAAAAAAAGATGGATTTAGGCCCAGATGTCTGTACTGGGGTGAATGCATGACATTGTTCTGCATTCTGTCTATCAACTGTTGTTTTTACCATTGGGTGTCTGCGACAGGGTGCAGGGTTTTTCACACACACCCCATTTCCCCACTGGAACTTGTGTTACAGACAGTTTTCGGGTGTAACACAGGCTCCCATAGCAAACAATGGGAATTCAACCGAACAGTGTTCATTCACCTCATAACCCGGCAGTCAGAACCGCCGACGGCAAGTCGGTCGGTCCCGATTCCGAGTCGGTGTCAGTCGGTGGCTTTCTGCCCGACATCGTGATGAGCCCCCTATATAATGTATTTACTCACTTGCATATTTACTCTTACACTGAGGAGTAACTCTCGACTTTTTCCTATTCATCATTTCAAAGTGCAGAGTTACACCTAGGCATAGACTTATAGTTTGTCACCCACTAAAGTGAGGAGGTGGAGCCTTCTAAAATAGAATTTATGAGCATAAAATACTACTAGTAACTTCTCACATGTTGGTGGGGATCTCAACCACTTAGGTGGAGATCTCCCCATGGGAAAGTATAGGAAAATGTGGTAATGATCAGTATTAAAAAAAAAAACTGTAAAGACATTTAATTATGAAATAAGTGTAAATTAAGTTAAAATATCTGGAAATAATAAAATAAAATTTTACAGTACATTAACTCATCAAATTAAATGTTTATAAAATAATAAAACTATTGAAATATGTTTGTTTAATATTAACATTAATTTTTAAACAATAATTAAAAAAAATACTCACCTTTGCTATCATTTTTATTTTTATGAATTTAGTAAACTTAGTTAATAGTAGTATATTTAGGGTGTGGCTAGCAGCCGAGCATGGCGGCAGCCTAGAAGACCAGCTCCGGAAGAGAGGCGGCCTCTCTGACAATCCGTGACACAATCCGTGGCTAAATCTGACCTCGGACGGAGGGACCGAAGGCCGAGGACCGGGCGGCAGGAACCCGGGTGTAAATTGAATGCCGGACGGCAAAGTTATAGCCGAGTGTCTGCGCAACCCAGGCGCGGGCCAGTGGTAGGAGGTGCCAACCGGAAGTGCGACCAGGCCGGCATGGACGGACCGGAAGTGACCGGGGACCGAGGAGCGGCGTCAGAAGTGACCCGCCTGAGCACAACACTGACCCCGGGTGAGGCGGAGGGACGATCCGGAGGCCGCTACGCTGCTGGAGTGACAGTGGTGGTGCACGCTGACGAACCGCCGCCCAGAGCTGAGGAGCCGATACTGGAAATCGGAGGGGCGGAAAGGGTACGCGGGGGCTGTGGACGACCCGGCGGGTTCTCCTCACCTCCCCCCCTCACCGGAACTATATGACCACCGGACCTGGGTGACACCTGGAGACCGCAAAGTGCGCACGGACCAAGGGGACAGTGTTCCGCAACACGGGTGCTGGGGGGATTACGCGAGAGGTCATAATCATTGTCTGGCCCCGTGTCTCTGGAACCTTGATGCCACACTACGCCATACACCATTGGTAGTCAATTAGGGCAGTGAAGACGCCGAGGGGCACGATTGTCCCTAACTACGGCAGGGCGCCTTTTGTTGCAGTTCGAGAGCACAGTCCAACTCCACACGTTAACGAAGATTGCCATCACTGGAGCAGCCGCGACCCTGCGTTGCGGGGAGTGGGATTGGGGTGCTGCCGGAGGGGACGGGACACCGGGCTGGACATAAGCGCTGAGGCTGCAGCTCCATAGAGATCCGGATGTAATCGGGTGCAGACCCTTATCTACCTCAAACTGGCTGACTGGACAAAGCACTGCTGGGGTTGAGCCAGGCCGAAGGCTAGACTGTGGCCGTGGCTGTTCCGCCCCCCCCCCCTCCCCCGCTCCATCCATCCTGAAGGCTGATTGCGCTGGCAACCAGCGGAGCATTGCTAGACGTCATGGCGGGAAGAGGCTCCAAAGGCGGCGCGACACAAACGCGTATCAAACGCTACACCTGCGATAAAACTGCGTCCCCTCCAGCGGAAGGAAGGCAAAACTCCATGAGGACGGCGGACGGCGGACGGCGCGGGGACTAAGAAGGCTACACTGGATGACGTGATGCAAGCGCTAACGCAGGTCCAGACTACGGTGGGCTCTATCTCTACCGAAATAACCCTCATCAGAGCAGATCTCCACAAAATGGCTGAAAAGGTGGGATCGCTGGAACTGGTCACGAAATCACTGGTAGAGGATGTATCGGAGCTTCAGACGGTGATGGAGAAAGTAGCGGCAGAGAATCAAATGCTAAAGGAAAAGTTGGATGACCAGGAAGGGCGCTCTAGAAGGAATAACATACGAATTCTTGGAGTTCCTGAATCAGAAGGTACTAGAGCAACTGATCTCTTCGTGGAAGAACTTATTAAGTCACAACTCCAACCCAAAGGATTGTCAACATTCTTCTCAGTCGAAAGGGCGCACAGAGTACCAGGTGGCCAGCCAAAACCAGGGGCATCTCCGAGGCCTATCCTGGCGAGACTGTTCAATTTCCGAGACAGGGATGCCATCCTGCAAGCGGCACGAGTATCCCCCCCGTGAAGATTCAGAACTCTACACTAGCCTTTTTCCTGGATTACACGACGGAGGTGGCCCGAAAAAGAAAGACGTTTCTAGACATAAAAAAGGAATTCAGGAGGAGAGAGATCCAATACTCCATGTTATTCCCGGCTAAACTGTGGGTGGTGGCGGAAAACAGGACATGGTTTTTTGATAATCCAGAAATAGCCCAGGACTGGCTGGACGGCTGGCGACCATCCTCTCAACCCCGCCGCGTGGGACGGACTAAAAAGGTCCAGCGTATGGGTGACCGTGAAGATGTCCGAGCGAAAGAACCGGAGGAGGAGAGAAGCTCACCAATAAGAGACAACGTTAGTGGAGATCTGGAGGTGGCGGATTGACATTCCGGCAGGTACAAGACGTTTATTGATAGTGGGGCTGCCGCGTGGGCTGCCATGGACACTGGGCTGAGGACCTCCGCAGAGGGAAAGAGGGGTCGCTGACTCCGGAGAACTTTTCACCCCCAATGAGCAAGTAACTCTGTTTCTGTTTGGGTGGGGTCAGGCACTCTGCTAAATTGGGGTGGCGGGCAGTTCTAAGTCCGTGTAGCAGGGGAGCAGGGAGGGGGGGAATTCAGGGGATAGGGGGGTAGCAATGTTTAATTGTTTGAAATGTTTGACTCTAAAGGTTGCACGACGAATCACAATGTTCACAGTAGGCCGGAGACTGCACGCCTGACCGCCCGGTGATAACCCGGGGGCAACAGGCCCATCACTGTAGCCGAATGGAAGCGTTCATGGGGGTGGGTGCAGACCAGATACACTGACATTACACCCTTCAGGTACCATGTCCATCCTCACAAGCACAAACCGGCACGAATGTTGCAGTCTGATAACGTAGAAGACAGTCCTGACACGGGGCCTGTGCCGCCGCTGCAATTAATATCATGGAATGTCAGGGGCCTGGGAGACAAGGTGAAGAGAGGGCTGGTGCTCCAGAGTATTAGACGGATAAATCACGATCTGATCCTCCTTCAGGAGACACATCTGGTGGGTACAGCCAGTAAGGCTCTGGATAGACGAGGATACCGCATGATAACACACTCAGATTTCACTTCGGGGTCCAGAGGGACAGGCATTTTAATGAAGAGAGCATCCCGATTCATACTACAGACTACCAAGACTGATAGTCATGGCCGCTTTGCAGCGGCATGTGGGCAGTGGGAAGGACAGTCCCTCAACGTAGTGTCAGTATATATCCCGCCGGCACTGCACGCGACTGCACTTCCGGACCTAGGAAGGTTCCTGTTAAACCTCCCGGAAGGAGATCTAGTAGTGAGAGGAGACTTTAATGCGGTGGCCCATAATACAAGGGATAGGTTCCCGGGTCGGGCTCAGACACCTGGCCCGTCGCGATTTAGTGAGTTCATAGAGGCACAGGGATTGGTAGACATATGGCGGCGCCTGCACCCCGAAGATCAGCAATACTCTTACTACTCAGCTACCCACAACTGCCTTTCCCGTATTGACTACTTCCCTACACTGGGGGACGGCCGACTCACAATCAACAATGTAAAGATACGACCCCGAGGTATCTCGGATCACTCCCCCTTGACAATGAGCCTATCCTGCTCGGCAATAGCCCGTAGAAGAATCTATCCAATTTACCCGGGGTATCTTAAGGTATCTCAAATCCGCAAAGACCTAAAAAAAGCAACCAAATACTACTTTGCGGAGAATAATGACTCGGTGTCCTCACCAACGACCTTATGGGAAGCATACAAAACGGTGTTACGAGGGCGGGCGATTACGACTATAGCGGGACACAGGCGTACGCAAAAACAGGAACTGTTAGATTTGGAACTGAAACTAGAACAAGCCAACGCGGACCATATGGCACACCCGTCAGACGATGCACTTCACGCACTCCACCTTTGCCAGCAGTTACATGACGACCTCCTCAGGCGACGGACAGTAGAAAATATAGAGGCGACCGCGCAAAGGGTTTATGATATAGGGGACAAAGCCAGTAAATTATTGGCATGGCTAGATAAAAAAAGAGAGGGCGGCAGACACATTGTACAATTGAGGGACTCGGAAGGCATACCGCATTCGCGTCCCTCTGAGATTGTAGAAATCTTAGCTGACCACTTCCAGGATGTTTATACCCCAAGAGTAGCAGTTACGGCTGAAGCGGCAATGTCGGCGCTTCAGGAAGCACAGATCGCGACTCTACCACTGGAAGCGGTGACTGAACTGGAGGCAGATCTGACGGAGGACGAGATTCAGACGGCGATTAATGCACTGCACACAGGCAAAGCGCTGGGCCCCAACGGGATCCCGATTGAGTGGTTCCAGACTATGGCAGACACCCTGAGCTCACCTCTGCTGGCCATGTTCACAGAGTGTCGGGAGGGGGGGACTCTGCCCCTGGATCAGCGGGTAGCGACCATAGTAGCCATTCCAAAACCAGGTAAACCGCCCATGGACTGTGCATCATACCGCCCGATTTCACTTCTTAACGCTGAGGCCAAAATTTTGGCCAAATTGTTAGCAAACAGACTGACTCCGCACCTAACACACCTAATTCACCCGGACCAATCAGGCTTCATGCCACATAGAAGCACGGCATTGAACCTTCGACGTGTGCACGGGGCTCTGGCACGAGCCCCCCTGCTGTCGGAACCGGCGGCCATACTATCATTAGATGCCAGAATGGCGTTTGACATGGTGGAATGGCAGTACCTGTTCGCAGTGTTAACCCGTATGGGCTTTGGCCCCAAATTTGTTTCCTGGATCACACTGCTCTACACAAACCCTGTAGCACATGTCGCAGCCAATGGACACATATCCCGAGCGATCCCTTTGGCTAGGGGGACGCGACAAGGATGCCCACTCTCCCCCCTGCTATTTGCGATGGTCCTGGAGCCACTGGCTGCTGTCATTAGGACTACTCCGTTATTAAAAGGACTGCAATGGGGAGATGGCTGGGAGGACAGAGTTTCCCTGTACGCTGACGACATGCTAATCTATCTCTCCGACCAAGAGACAGGCGTCCCGAAGTTGTTGGCACTATGTGACGCACATGGTCTGAACTCCGGATACACAATCAACTGGACAAAATCAGTCCTTTACATACTGAAAGGTCCTGCACCAAATCTCCCTGATAACTGCCCGCTACTGATAGCCGACACCTCATTTAAATATTTGGGTATACACGTCACTCGTGATGCGGCTGTGTTCTATGATCAGAACTTATTGCCCCCACTCACCCGCCTGAGGGCGGATGTAAGACATTCGAAAGCCCTCCCTCTTACGCTGCTGGGTCGTGCGGCGCCATTTAAAATGATGGCATTGCCACGCCTCTTATATGTGTTTGAGAATACCCCAGTCTTAATACCGCCTTCCTATTTCCGGAAAGTGACAGCGTTGGTGACTGATCTGTTATGGGGAGAACGCCCACCCAGAATAGCACATACCAAACTCAACCGTGGGTGGTACGACGGGGGGATAGCTCTGCCAAATATGCAGCTTTATTACTGGGCGTCGCAGCTCAAAGTAATTAACCAGTGGATCCACGCCCCGTATGATGACCCGGCGTATTTAGCGGATAGAACACAATTAGGAACGCACAGCCTGCTGGCCCCGCTATACAACCCGGGACACACGGCAAAATTGATCGGCCCAACCAAGCACACCGTATCACTCTGGCACAAGGCGCAAACGCGACTTAAATGGGGAGGAGTCATAACTAAACTCACACCGTTATGGGACACTAAACAGCTAGGCTGTCTTAGATCCAGCAAGGGATTTACCCGATGGGACAACATTGGAATCACGACAGTGGGAGACTTATGGACCACCACTGGAATGGTCACTTTCTCACACCTGCAGCAACAGTACGCATTAAGCTTCACTGAAACCTACAGATACATACAGATACGCCATGCGTTAATGGCAGTAATTGAGCCAGGGTCGACTGTCCCGGACTCCTCGCCTTTGGAGGACCAACTGCTCACGGACTTCATGCAAACCGGCGCCACCTCACTTACTTATCGCAAGTTACTGAATAATCTTCCAGACCCGTTGCTCAAATTAAAAGAGAAGTGGGAAACTGAACTAGGCGCCATGGATGAGACGGACTGGAACGCCGCAATGGCGTCACCACGAGAGGCGGGCGTCTCGGCTCGGTTCAGGCTGATACAATTCAAGATATTACACAGGGTGTACTACACCAGAACCACCTTACATAAAATACACAGGGCAGAAACCCCGTTTTGCCTTAGAGGGTGTGGAGAAGAGGGGAAATTGTTGCACACACTTTGGGAATGTCCGGCCATCCTGGGATACTGGCGACAAGTCATGCGCACCATCTCCCAAGCTCTTGAGACCTCACTGACGCTGGACCCGCGTGTGTGTCTGCTGAATATGTGGGAAGGGACTGACCTGACGCGTCAGAAGCGACAATGGGTCACAATTGGGAACATGGTGGCCAAGCGAGACATTGCACAGAGGTGGGGGGTGGCGGAAACACCTACGCTAGCACTGTGGTGTAGGACGATGGACAAACTCATAATGACTGAGCGTGCAGTATATAAAATGAGAGCCAACCCTCGTAATTGGAACATGGTCTGGCAGGCATGGAACAGATATAGAGGGGACTTATGCGAACCTCTTCCTGAAGAGGAATTGGATAGTTCGGGGGACGAAGAAGAGATGGATGAGTGAGGCATTGGGAGATGGGGGGGAGATAGGGGGAGGAGAGGGACCGAGCACCAGAGGTGCCACTTGGCCTGGAGTCCGGAGGGGGTGGGATGACTGCTCTGGAACCTTGAACCGATTGGTGACAATGAGGATACATGGTTGTGATTCTTAGTAACTATTTGATCTTTATGAGTCTCAAGTTGTGTTGAATTAACATAAAAGTAAGACAACGCATGCTCCACAAATATTCTTTGATTGCCTTATGTACTTTGCCAACCTTTGCTGCCGGACCGGAAGGTTGTCGGCTAAATAGCTGTGTAATATCGTAGATCTGATACTGAATGAGAAGCGGCAGACAATTGATCCACTGAACTGTGTAATGTATTAATGGCAAATATAAATAAAGTCTTACAACAAACAAAAAAACAAAAAAAAAAGTAGTATATTTAATTAATTTAAGAAAATACCTTCTATCTTTTAAAAAATGTTACAGTTTAATTAATTTTTTTAAACCTTTTTTATTTAATTTAATATTAAATGCAACAAAAATCATATAAATACTTGTAAATTTCAAACTAATTTTATTTATTTAACATGAATTCCTATGAGGTTTGTTTTAATTCACTGTCTTCATTGTATTCTATTTGAAAGTGTTGCGTTAACAGTACCATGTGCGCTGCTTGACTCACTGGTCTAGCACATTTCAGCCTGTTTTGGTACCTTTAGGGCTGTAGTAAGTACAGATGCTATTTTGTGAATTTCAACTTTCTTAGGGCCTCATTACGAGTCTGGTGGTCCACGGACTGGCAGACTCGCGGGAGTGCCGTGGTGGTAGTCTTCTGACTGCCCAATTTGGTATAGAGCAGTTGGACTGCCCTGGGACCACCGCAACAGCCAGGGATCAGAGAGCCCTATCGGTGGCGCGGCGGTCTTGAGGCCCTGCCAAGCATATTTAAATGTTCTTGTCACACCACAATGAAAAGTGTGGCAGTGAGGAAAAACCCCCCTTGTGCCTTTGGGCAATGGGGTGAATGCAGGTAGGCACATTTTATGCTCCCCTGTGTGCATGCACTCTGGAGAACCGGGTTCACCTGTCTTGTCAAACAGAGACACAAGACACTCTGTTGGGCGTAGAAAATCAGGTTTATTAGCTGCAGCTAAGCACAGTGGTCCTAGAAGTTACAGAAGGTAGATTCTCAGGAGACTGCCACTTCAATCCGTGGCGTACAATCTTATATAGTATATACATTTACAATACTCACTCCCAAAACATACAAAACTGACGAATAGGAATAGTTCGAAAACAAGCTATCGAATATCCAAAACACACCTTTCTTTCAGACCCCGTGTGCTCTCCTCCCGTTAAGTTAATCAACACTAGTGCCCGTAATTCAATTTGCAGGTGGTAGAACATGTTTGAATGCTTCAAAGGATAGTTTATGTAACAAGAGAATACACAAAGAGAATAGTGAAGGCCAGTCAAATAAGATAAAGTCAGGAAGAATGGTGGGACCCAAACAGTGGAGTAAAGTAAGGATTAAAGAGTCAAGACATGAATTTAGCAAACTGGCCAGGCCCTGACATCAGTTTCGTAATCAAGGACAGGGGTTACTCTTTAACAGAAGGGACACGTAGCAGCTGAAAAAGCAAAAAGACCGTGTTCGCCGTGCTGCCTGAGTGAGGCAACACAAAATGGCGGCTGGACACAAAATGGCGGTTAGAAACGAAGCGGAGTCAAAAACTACGTAACCTCAGACCCTCCTTTTGCCATACTCAGGCAAAGCACAAAAGACTCATGCTAGTCTGAGTCGATGTCAATGGTCATGAGGTCATTGAGTTGTTGCTGCAACATGATTCTAATATTCTCTGTTTTCTGTGACACTGGTTTTGGAACGCATACAGTGGCACAAATTCCACAGATGGCTGGGCCACACTGTAAACAGAGGCAACAAGAAAAGATGATCGCTAAAATCGCTCCAAGGAAAGTTAATACTTTCCATCCCCATGTGGACAGTAGTCCCCAAAACCATCCCATCACAGACCAATCTCCAGTATCCTGATGAATGGACTCGGAGATGACATGTAGTTTAGAAATGGCTTGGTATACTGTAGGGGCATTATCAGGAACGTAAACACAGCAACTAGACCCAATTAATTTACAGACTCCTCCTCTATCTGCAAGGACGATATCTAAAACCATCCGGTTTTGTAAAGTCATAAGACGATCCGCCTGAAGTTCAACTGTCAGATTATTCAATGCTCCAGAAGTTACGTTTATGGTAGCATCGACTACTTGGACTAGACGTCTGATGTTTCCGCTGTTAACTATTGGACCCCAAAAGGGAAGAAACCCTTTCAAGAAATTTCCTCCCTCTTGTCCAGCTGTGTCTTCAGAATCAATAACCCCTCTACCATATCTCTTTCAGTGGTGGTCTGCAGGAGCAGTATATGTCGGAGGAAGAAGGAAAGCTATATAGCATGATCCTGAGAAATATGTAGGAAGCCATGTATAAGCTCTATCATGGCAGATAAAGTATGTACTTTGAGATGGTACCAACGGTGAAGAAACTGAGGGTGTGTGGACAAATGTATGGGAGCAATTACTCTTTTCCTGTTTGATTTTAGTGTTCTGACCATTTATTTGTAAACACAAATTACCTTTATGAGGTATAGTCCCGATCGGTGAAGATCTTTTCTGTTTAATCTTGTCAGTGAGGCTCGTGATATAGCGAGTCACATTCCACCCATCATATGCTTGCTTCTCATCCTTGGGAATTTTACTAATATCAGCAATTTTTGCCATCGTTACTATTCCCTTTATCAAAGGACTGTGACTAAAATCTACTCCACCATTATAGGACCCACCCGGAGGATATCTAAGTTGATTCTGGTATGCATTAGAAAACATAGCCAGATAAGCCCAAGCAGAACCTTCATACGAAAATGGGAGAACTAAATACGGCATCCCTCTCTCTGTATTGTAGGGCATGAGCCCACAAACCCAACAGTCAGTAGTATTTACTACCAATTGATGTTGATGTAACAATTGGATAAATGAATTGTTGAGATATTCTGTTCTCCTCATCTGCTCATGGTCTGGAAGTGCATAGAATTTGTGCGGGGAAATAGTAGTAGAAGGAATCAAGGAGACAGAAGTAGGAGCGGGTGTTGGCTGTATAACGTGTACGATCCATCCTAGACATGCTAGCAAAGTACATAAACAATCTAAAATGCATAATGGTACGCCACAACGACTAAACATTAATTTCTTATAATTATTTCTTTTCATCATTTTAATATCGCTCTCTTCCATTACTCTATCCATTACTCTAAAGGCGTTGCTCATGATAATCTTCCTTAATCACTTGGCTGTAATTGTTAGCCGTCCTATAACACTGCAAGTCCTGTTGACCTAGTCACTATTCAGGTCACAGCCTAAGACTCCTACCGTGACCCTGCAACTTGATGGATAATGGAAAAGGAAAACAAAGTTATAAAATGCCAAGTCTCAAGTGTCCTTGGTCAGCCTTGGTCGTAGGTTGTACCGCGTCTTGCCAGATATCGTTTGGTTCTTGAACAAAACTTCTGGATCTGATGTATTTAGTCGCAAGCGTGAAGGTACAGCTACCTGCAAAACGTCGTCGTCTTCTTTCTCGGAACTTGTCCAATCCAGGCGTGCACTACTGAATGGTACAAATCTGGGTACTCTCTCGCATTCACTGTCACCAACACCTTCTCGGACCCATTGGTCATAAGGTAAAGGTAATGGTACCCTTTTACAGTGCACGCCGTGGATCCAATTTTTCTTCCCAACGACCTTCACTGCTGTACGAGCAGTCAGCAAGACTTGTCTCGGCGGCACCCAACGAGGTTCCAGGTTCTTTTTCCTCTGGAAGTTCTTCAGACACACCCAATCCCGAGGTTGGATGGAGTGTCCTGGAACTGAAGAGGCCTCCGGCAAAACGTTTTGGACCTGTTGACGAATAACACGGAATTTAGTGGTGAGGTCATGCAGATAGTCAACCAACAATGGATACGGAATGTCTGAGTATGTCTTGGGGCGAGGGACTCCCCAAACATTGGCTGGGCGTCCAAATACAATCTCATATGGGCTTAGCCCCAAACGAGAATGAACTGTCGTTCTTGTGGAAAGAAGTGCCAAGGGAAAGGCATCAGGCCAGGAAAGGCCTGTGCTGGCCTGTATCTTTGCCAGTTTAAGCTTGAGGGTACCATTGTAGCACTCTACCAAACCTGCTGACTGAGGATGATTTGCCGCATGGAATTTCTGTCTAATACCAAGACCCACACACACCTTCTGCATAATTTGACCTACGAATTCACTCCCATTGTCACTCCAGACAATGCGCGGCAAACCAAACCTCGGGAAAAACTCCTTCAAAAGAACTTTGGCAGTGGACAAAGCAGTATTGTCCTTTAGGGGTTAGGCCTCTATCCATCTGGAAAAGGCACAAACCACCACCAGAACATACTTAAGGTTGTTGAAATGTTCCATGTGGATGAAATCTATTTGCAGTACCTCAAAAGGATATGTAGGGGAAGCAAAATGACCTGCTGGAGTTGGTGTTCCCTTTCCTGGATTGTGCTTCAAACAGACAATACAATGATTCACCACATTTTCTGCACATTTGGGAATACCTTCATTCTGCCATACTAGAGCCAGAAGTTTACATATACCTCTTGCATTAATATGGGCTGGTCCATGTGCCATAGTAACTACAGGTAGTACATACGCGTCTGGTAACAACCATCGCTGATGCTCTGACAATTCCACCAACATCCCATCGTGTCCAACATTCCCATACTCTCTCTCCACTTACTCATTTCTTTCTCAGTCGCTTCTTTCTGAATAATCTTCACGCTTTCTATTGTGTCTTCACACATACCTCCTTCTGCGACCCATCTTGCGGGGCCCGCAACATACATATGACTTTCAGTATCTTTGGCTGTTTCCCTCGCAACTTCATCCGCAAATGCATTTCCTCGTCCCACATCATCAGTGATCTTTTTATGCGCACTGCACTTTACAATCGCTACTTGAGCAGGCAAAGCAAGTGATTCAAGGAGGTCAGTTACCAGCTGACCATGCTGTATTTTAGTGCCGTGGGAGGTAAAGAATCCTCTTTCCTTCCACAAACGGCCGAAACTATGAGCAACGCCAAAAGCATATTGGCTATCTGTGTAAACAGTCACTCTCTTCCCTTTCGCCAACACACATGCTCTCGTAATGCAATTAATTCTGCAGCTTGCGCTGAATTCTGTGTAATGCGTGCAGTTTCTACTGCGGTATGCAAGGTTGTAACAGCATAAGCTGCTGTCGTCTCGCCATTAGGAAGCTTAAAACAGGACCCGTCTACCCACAAAATTCCATCCGGATTCGTAAGTGGCGTGTCTTTTAAATCAATTCGGCCTTTAGTTTCTTCCTCTGAACAAAGAAAACAATCATGCTGGTCTTGTACATTGCTCTCGTCTAAAACAGGTAACAATATTGCTGGATTCAGGTAATTACATCTCTTGATGTGTACATGACTAGCTAAAAGCATCAACTCATATCCAGACAACCGAGCACTCGTTAAATGTTGTGTCTTTGTCCTGTTCAAAAGGGTATCTACTGCATGTGGCACCATAACATTAAGAGTATGATCTAACACTAATCCAGCAGATTGACGATTGGAAATCGCCGCTGCTGCTGTTGCTCTGACACAACTAGGTAATGCCTTGGCTACTGGATCCAAAGTAGCTGAAAAATAGGCACATGGCCTCTGTTTGTCTCCGAATTGTTGTGTCAAGACTGACAATGCGCAACCTTCTCTCTCATGAACATAGAGTGTGAAAGGCTTACTATAGTCTGGAGTACCCAACACGGAGCGTAACACAAGGCAGTACGTAATTCAGAAAAACTCTTCTGACACTCATCAGTCCAAGGAAGAGGTTGGGGTGTATCTTTCAAAGTAAGTGCCAACAAAGGTTTGGCCAGCAAAGAAAAATTTGGGATCCATTATCTACAATAAGAGGTAATGCCTAAGAAAGCGCGCACCTCTCTTTGTGTGGATGGCACAGACATTCGTGCAATTGCATGGATACGTTCTGGGGTCAATCGCCTTCTCTCCTTCGACAAAGATGACCTAAGTAGGTAACCTCTTGAGGACAATATTGTAACTTGGAAGGTGACACCTTATGATGTAAATCAGACAGATGTTGAAGAAGTAACAAAGTGGAAGCTTTACAGACATCTTCTGAATCGGCAGCCACTAACAAATCATCCACATATTGTATAAGAGTAGCACCTGGAGGCACAGAAAAGGTGTCAAGTTGGGATTTCAAAGCCTGACTATAGATGGAGAGACTCTCACAATAGCCTTGAGGTGCACGTTTAAATCGGAAGCTTTGGCCTCCGAGAGAGAAGCCAAAAAGATCCCTACTCTCCTCAGCAATAGGAATGCTAAAGAAAGCATTTTTGAGATCAATAACCGAAAACACCGCACCTCGCCCTCTACCTCTAGGTGCCTGCTGAAAACCACCACGACCTTGTGGCACAGTTTGTCCACTAGTACGTTGTAGTAAAACCGGACAATTAATCTTAAAATGACCTTCCTCTTTACAATAGGCGCATTGATTAGGACCCAACTGAGATCGTGGAACAAAAGAGATAGGTTTCTGCAACAATCTCTAAAATTGTGGAGGCTGTTGTGATTGGGACTGACCAGAACGAGGGGGATAAGCCTGTTGTAAAAGAATCTTCGTTTTTAATTCTTTAGTCTTTTTCTCTGCTTTTTCCTCTTCTTCCTTATCCCTATTCTCATAATACTGAGCAGTAGCTAATATCTGGGCAGTTGACGAAACGGCCAATGAACTCTCTGATTGTTTCAATTTATGTGATAATTCTGGAAGTAGATTAAATACAAATTTATCTACGAATAATCGCTGCCCACCTTCAGTACTCATATCTTGACCACTATGGTCGATGAAAGTTTCTCTCGAAACGAGTAAAGAAATCAGAGACATTTTCATCCGTCTTCTGTTTGCACGCCGCTAACTTATCCCAGTTAACGCGTACAGCAGGCATCATTGTTTTCATAAGAGCTATTATTCTACCGGGTTTTTCTGTGATCAAATCATCGGGTTTAGCACCACCTATCTGTCCTGCATCTGCGGCCATTGTAGCAGCCCAATTTCCACCTAAAGCTTGATCATGATCTTCCCTACGAATTTTAGCCCATAGAGCTTGTGGGACTACATTTCCCATCAGTAGATCAATATCTGCCAAATTCATGATACACGCATCAAGTCTGAGACAACTCTTTATAATAGTAATTAATCAGCAGGTAGGGATGAGGAATAAATGCGTCTGTTTATTTCCCCATGGTGAGTATGAAATTAATCAAAAGCAGAAACAGGACACTTGTAACAATTCTAAACCATTGGTTAGTAGAATAGATGAAACACCCTCAAAAACTCAATGTTGTTTGGAAAAGGGGTATATATGTTTCATCCGCCCCACATTGACGTTGTGGCAGTTATCATTGGATGTTCCAATATGTGCTAAGTGCCAGCCTCATCCAGAGGCCCCTCTGGTATAGAATGCAGTGTCCAGAGATTGAGGGTTACCCCCCACAAAAAGGTGTAAAACCAAAATTCTTGAAAAAAGGGAAAAAAAATTAAAAAGAGAAAGTCACCCTAATGCTTTAATGTGAGGTGAGATTCTGCTGTCACAAAATATACTGATACTTCAAAAAGATCCAGTTACTGGATCTGTGAGTATTATAATAGGCTTATCGACATGTTTCAGCTCCCTTTGGCCCTACGGGTCTGTGGAGCTTTCGTCAGGACTAACATACATGAACATTTCTACTCACACGACTTGTGTAGTATGTTGAAGTGTTCGCTTTTTGACACTTGGTTATGAAAACCTGCTCTCCATCATCTATAATAAAAAGAGAGAGACATGCAACAGTACACATAATTCATTTGACTGTCTGGTTGATTCTTTTTGAGGGGGAAAGGGCGAAAGGATGGGGGTTAATATCTTCCTTTCAATGTCAGCGTTTTTTTCGTTTAGAAGAGAATTTGTTCGGCAGTGGATTAAGATTAACGAGCTCAGAATGATCGAAATAGTTACATCATTGTGTTGGAAACAAATAGTGGCATGGCAGTGTTATAGGTTGTGTCTCACTTATCACGCGTTTGTCAACGCGTTCATCGGCTGATATGTTATATGCCTAATTCATTGGGGGTTTGTTGCTCAGTATTTTGTGACATGCCACCAGATGGTGTTATAGCATATAAAAAGATACTCAGCAACTTCGAATGTCTCAAAAAATTATTTTAGCGATCCAGAATTAATTCTAAAAACTTTTTGTAAAATTTCTATTTTGGAAGGCTATTGACCATAACTTAAATATATTCTTAAATATATTCTAGTCAGTTTATTTAATGGATAACTTGTGTCATTATGCTTCTGTAAGAGGGCACTAGTTCCCCAAGTTACACAAGCTCAGTATCTTTTGTATACTTCATTACAGGTTTACGAAGCGAAGGTCTTACCGGTTGATTTTGCTCCCGGTTAAAAATATATTCAAAATCAGTCCTACCTGTTTTTGGAAAGCCAGATTCTCCATCAGGGGGATGCCACTTCTTTAAGCGCAGAGCTGGAGAAAAGGAGGTGAATCATTACAATCGCTGCTCTTGCGTCTTACCGGTTTTTCTAGGAACAAAGCGGAGCCGCCATTACCCGCGTGGTGTACGGTTCTGTGGCTTGTGCTGACTCTGCCCCCGGACGTTGGGCCTGCGTGATGAGCTCATATTTAAAAGGGCCATGCATGATAATGGAACTGAGTTTTTTTTTTTAAAACAACTTTATGTATCGCTGTCTCGGCTTTGATGGATATTTGACATTCGGACATGCAAACAGACTGGTTACATTGTCAAGTTGATAGGGCAAAACATACTATTTTGTAATTGTATAGGGACAAATGATCGATTGATTGTGGATTTTTTTTTTCTTTTCAGGCGGGTATTTTTATTTATTTAAATGACTTTTCTTGATTCCATTAGGTATCAATTAATCTGCAAATGTTGTTATTTTGCGAATTGGTGCCATGGTACATTATCATTAAGACCTTGTTGGTAGGTATGAAGACGGTTCACCCACCTCTGTTCCTTTTCATAGAGTATTTTCTCTGAATTCTGTGACTTATCTGTTAACATTTCTATCACAGTCCAGTGGAGATCGTCACAGGAGTGGTTCATTTCTACGAAGTGCAAACATAATCTCGTGGTGTTCTTTTTCAGTCTTATGTTACTTCTATGTTCACCAATTCTTATTTTTACTTTTTGGCAGGTCATCCCTATGTATTTCTTTTTACATGGACAACTTACCATGTAGATGACGTGGGATGAATTGCAATTGGTATGCTGTCTCTGTGTCCAACGTAGGGTCTCTGATAGTTGTAATGTTTTTGATGCTGTGGTTGTTTTACATGCTACACATGTGCCACAAGGATAGTGCCCTGTAATAGGTGTCATCGAGACATCTCTTGTTATGGCCAGTGGTTTCTTCTTTATAGGCCGTGTGTGTACCAATACGTCCTTCAAATTTTTTGTTCTTCGATTGCCAAATCTTGGTTTAGGCCAATCAAATCTCCCAGTGTTCAGTATGTGCCAATTTCTATTTACCAATTTTTGCACATCATAGGTGGATGGACAGAAAGTTGTTACACAGGTGGTTAAATCCGGTGTTTGTTCTTTTGAATGAGTGTGCAGGAGGCAGTCTCTCGGCTGATTGTTAGCTCTTTTTCTACATTTAGAAATGGTTTTCTGGGTGTAGTCTCTGTTTTTTAATTTCTCACTAAGTTCTTGTGCCTGCGTTTTATAGTCTTCATCTTTACTGCAATTTCTTTTGAGCCGTAGAAATTGGCTGTATGGGAGATTGTCTCTCAATGGCTTCGGGTGATAGCTCTTATAAGATAATAGGCTATTCTTAGCCGTTGGCTTGGTGTAAGTTCTGGTTTGCAAGGTGTTATTTTCTGTAAAAATTGTAAGGTCCAGAAAATCTAGTTGTGTGTTATTGGCCAGGTAAGTAAATTTTAGCCAGGGGTCCAGTCTGTTTAACCAATCCATGAAGAGTTTCAGGTCCTGTTTGATATTCCAAATCAAAAGAATATCGTCAATGTATCTCTTCCAGTATATAATACTGGAAGAGAAAGGGTTTGATTCATTTAGGACATGTAGGCTTTCGAAATGACTTACGTACAGACCCGCCACCGAAGGTGCGAATGCACTGCCCATGGAAGTTTCATGAATTTGTAAATACAGCTCTCCATTTTATTCAAAGAAATTTTCTTTTAGTGCTAATTTACAGCACTCAAGGATGAAGTGTCTGGGGGTATTGTGCTGCCAGTCTTCCATGAAAAGGACATCCTCCAACATCTGGATAGTCTCATCTTGGGATAGGCTGGTATACAGTGATTCCACGTCTAGACCGACCAGGAGCATTGTGTCAGGGTCAAAGGTTTTATCTGAGATCTGTATTAGTAGGTCCCGGGTATCCTTCAGATACGTTTGTGTTTTCAGGACCAAAGGCTTGAGCTCTCATCTGCAAATTTTGACAGTGGCTCTAGAATTGACCCAATACCGGAAACAATTGGTCGTCCTGGTGGGGGAGACCTATTTTTGTGGATTTTAGGAAGCGAATAAAAGTAAGGAATTTTCGGTTCTTTCGCTAGTAAGTAATCAGCTTCTTTTTTTGAAATCCACATATTTGTCTCCGCTTCATAAACCATTATTGCTCTGTTATTAAGAAGTCTCTCTGTCGGGTCTGCAGTGATCTTTTTATAGAATTTAGAGTCTGACAAGAGGGTGAGGCATTGTTGGTTATAACCAGTCTTATTTAGGATTGTTTATTTCCATGTTGTCTACTCCTTTCAAGAGTGCTTGTTCGAAAGTCTGTAGTTCAGAGGGGACACTGCCTGTTGGAGGATTGAACGTAGACTTTCTTCTAAGGGAAGTGTCTCCTTCTTGTGTTGGAACAATGGTATTTGAAAAGAAGGCTTTTAATTTTAGTACTCTGCAGAACTCGGCTAATTCGCATTTGAGTTTGAAGGTGTCCACCACTTGACACTCTTGAAAGGAGTAGACAACATGGAAACAAACAAGAAAAAAACATTTCAAAACTTAAGCAAGAAAGAACGCTTGGCATTAGAGGCTCTACAATCAAATGAAGAAATAGTAATAAAACCAGCTGACAAGGGGGGAGGCATAGTAATCCTAAGTAAGACAGGTTACAACCAACAATGCCTCGCCCTCTTGTCAGACTCTAAATTCTATAAAAAGATCACTGCAGACCCGACAGAGAGACTTCATAATACCATAGCAATAATGGTTTATGAAGCGGAGACAAATATGTGGATTTCAAAAAAAGAAGCTGATTACTTACTAGCGAAAGAACCGAAAATTCCTTACTTTTATTCGCTTCCTAAAATCCACAAAAATAGGTCTCCCCCACCAGGACGACCAATTGTTTTCGGTATTGGGTCGATTCTAGAGCCACTGTCAAAATTTGCAGATGAGTATCTCAAGCCTTTGGTCCAGAAAACACAAACGTATCTGAAGGATACCCGGGACCTACTAATACAGATCTCAGATGAAACCTTTGACCCTAACACAATGCTCCTGGTCGGTCTAGACGTGGAATCACTGTATACCAGCCTACCCTAAGATGAGACTATCCAGATGTTGGAAAATGTCCTTTTCATGGAAGACTGGCAGCACAATACCCCCAGACACTTCATCCTTGAGTGCTGTAAATTAGCACTAAAAGAAAATTTCTTTGAATACAATGGAGAGCTGTATTTATAAATTCATGGAACTTCCATGGGCAGTGCATTCGCACCTTCGGTGGCGGGTCTGTACGTAAGTCATTTCGAAAGCCAACATGTCCTAAATGAATCAAACCCTTTCTCTTCCTGTATTATATACTGGAAGAGATACATTGACGATATTCTTTTGATTTGGAATATCAAACAGGACCTGAAACTCTTCATGGATTGGCTAAACAGACTGGACCCCTGGCTAAAATTTACTTACATGGCCAATAACACACAACTAGATTTTCTGGACCTTACAATTTTTACAGAAAATAACACCTTGCAAACCAGAACTTACACCAAGCCAACGGCTAAGAATAGCCTATTATCTTATAAGAGCTATCACCCGAAGCCATTGAGAGACAATCTCCCATACAGCCAATTTCTACGGCTCAAAAGAAATTGCAGTAAAGATGAAGACTATAAAACGCAGGCACAAGAACTTAGTGAGAAATTAAAAAACAGAGACTACACCCAGAAAACCATTTCTAAATGTAGAAAAAGAGCTAACAATCAGCCGAGAGACTGTCTCCTGCACACTCATTCTAAAGAACAAACACCGGATTTAACCACCTGTGTAACAACTTTCTGTCCATCCACCAATGATGTGCAAAAATTGGTAAATAAAAATTGGCACATACTGAACACTGGGAGATTTGATTGGCCTAAACCAAGATTTGCCAATCGAAGAACAAAAAATTTGAAGGACGTATTGGTACACACACGGCCTATAAAGAAGAAACCACTGGCCATAACAAGAGATGTCTCGATGACACCTATTACAGGGCACTATCCTTGTGGCACATGTGTAAAAATGTAAAACAACCACAGCATCAAAACATTACAACTATCAGAGACCCTACTTTGGACACAGAGACAGCATACCAATTGCAATTCATCCCACGTCATCTACATGGTAAGTTGTCCATGTAAAAAGAAATACATAGGGATGACCTGCCGAAAAGTAAAAATAAGAATTGGTGAACATAGAAGTAACATAAGACTGAAAAAGAACACTACGAGATTATGTTCGCACTTCGTAGAAATGAACCACTCCTGTGACGATCTCCACTGGACTGTGATAGAAATGTTAACAGATAAGTCACAGAATTCAGAGAAAATACTCTATGAAAAGGAACAGAGGTGGGTGAACCGTCTTCATACCTACAAACAAGGTCTTAATGATAATGTACCATGGCACCAATTCGCAAAATAACAACATTTGCAGATTAATTGATGCCTAATGGAATCAAGAAAAGTCCTTTAAATAAATAAAAATACCCGGAGGGCGGAGCTAGCCGGCGTCAATGGCGGACGCGTAAGTGCGGAGCTCCGAGCCAGCGCCACCGTCTATCCGGCATTAATCCTTCATCAGCAGTGCCACACACAACTAGCCAGCGGACGTCGTCCCCCCTATCCCTAACGGACCTCCGCCTGCAACTTTGGCGGAAATCGGCCCAGGGAAACCCTACTTTGACCGACTGCCCTTCTGGCGCCGGACCAGGCCCGAATCCCCGGCCTTTCCTGCCCGGCGAGGCCGAGCGACGTCACCCGACGTGCGGCAGGAGCGAGCGGTCGGCTGGGGGTCGGATGATACTTGGCAGTGGCTGGCCCCCTGACTGCCTCACGCGGCGGAACCACGCACCGGAGCTGCAGCGGAGCAGCTGACACACACCTGAGAGCCGGAGGGGGCGGCGAGGGAGACGCCGGTGTGCCTGCAGGGCAGGTTGCGGACCACGTGGCGGCCGCGGAACGCCCAGAAGGTAGGCTCGGCCCGGGCCTCAGACTGGCATACACCCTCTTTTGCTGTCCTGGGCCATATTGGGGATACTGGAGGGCGACCTCCCCGCCATTCCGGAGGACAATCACGGGCATAAGTGGCGACACCAGGCCCCAGCAGGCCACGCTCCCCACGCAGCCCAGCTTACAGCGCCACTGCAGCCTTTCACCGCCAGCGAGAGTGCAAACGCATAGATCAGGCATACAGTGAGTTCCCCGTCGGAAAGTGCCACTGCCTCCCCGAATCTTCACGATGGTCAAGGGAGACCGGACGCAAACGAAGCTGGCGTTCGAACAGCGAAGGCAGAAGGAACCGGAACGACCGGCAGCCCAGTCCCCGAACACGACTGGTGACCGGAGTCCCTCGCTATGTGCCGAAATCAAAGAGATGCTTACCACTATGGAGAAAGGGCTGCAGGAGGGTATGTCGGCCATTGGAAGCAAGATTGATGCACTGGCCTATCGGATGGACCGGATGACAGAAAGAGTGGACAAGCACGCGGAGAGACTGGACATGGCAGAACGCAGGCTCACCGAGGCAGAGGAGGCACAAACCGAGTGGGACTCTGACCGTAAGCAATTTGGTAGACTACTTCAGGTCATCCAGGAGAAGTCGGAGGACTTGGAGGCGCGTTCCCGGCGCTCCAACATCCGCGTCACGGGCGTGGCTGAATCGACCCAAACGGGCAAAATGGAACTGTTTATTGAAAAGCTCCTGAAGACGATGCTGGGGGACGACACCTTCTCGCCGATGTTCATAGTGGAACGCGCCCATCGCACCCTCGGCCCGAGGCCCCCCCCGGGCGCCAACCCTAGGCCGATTATAGCTAAATTGCTAAATTACAGGGATAGAGATGCAGCCCTCAGAGCGGCCCGTGAAAAGGGCAAACTACAGTACGAGGGAATGGACATATCGCTATACCCTGACTTCACTTCTAAGGTCCAGGAGGAGAGACGGAGATTTGTTCCGTACAAACAGCAACTCAGAGACCTGGGCCTGGACTACGCCATGTTATACCCAGCGAGACTACGCATCAATAGGCAGGGGCACTCGCATTTCTTCACGGATCCTAAAGAACTGCAAAAATCCTTGAAGGTTTGGATGAAAGATGCCCGGGGGAGTCCGAGCCCACACCCGGCGGAACGGAACTGCAATGGGGACCTCGAGGAACAGGACTGAATAACGGAGGGCGGTCAGCAGTGCAACCCGAGTAACTGATCGCTTCAGCACCCCTGATTCCCCTCGTAGGCCTAATGGAGATAGCCGCTCAGGGGCGCACCGCCACAGGCCTTGGACTGGTACTCGATGCACTGTGGGTGAGATTTGTGTGTTATGTACTGGGACCGCTGGGGGGCTGCGCTTGCGCTACTGGAACTGCCCTAGGCGGGACTTGGCTCCCATTTGCGAGACACAGGAGGGTACTGGAGAATCTGGGGGTGGAGGGCCGGAGAGGTGAGCACTCGCGCACAATGGTGAACTGTGGAGCTTAGCAGACACTGCTGAATCTTGTTAACGGGGCGCTGGCGAAGGGGCATGCTGAAGGACACTGTTTGATAGTCCCAGTGGGGAGGGGGACGACATAAAGACTACTCAGGCTACCTCTGCCCCAGCGCTTACAGCGATTACGGCTCGGACCGAGTTGAAATGGGGAATTGTTGCATGGGTGTGAATGCGGGGGGGGGGAGGGGCACTGGAATTTCGGTCACGCCAGGTTGGGGGTTGGGTGACTGTGGGAGGCGGGGGGACGTGGGAGTTGGAGGGCTCGGCCGCACCAGGTTGGGGTTGGTGTGCTGTGGGTGGGGGGGGAGGTGGGGGTTATGGGTTCAGGACTGTTCGGGAGGGGGGTCCAGATTGTGCTGTGAAATGTTATGCTCCTCGGAGGGCGTGTACGGCTGCTATGTACGGAGGGGAGTGGGGAATGGCGGGGCCTTGACATTAATGTGCTCTTTTAGGGACCATGGTTGATGCATCACAGGATGACCTCTTGAGTGACACAGAGACTCTCAAGGCTGTCACATGGAACGTTAGGGGGCTAAATGATTACAGAAAACTCCGCAAGGTGCTGCAGTACCTACTTCGGCACCACATAGACCTGGCACTCTTGCAGGAAACTCACTTGCCTGACACCAGCAACATGCTCACGCACAGGGGGCTTCAGGGACACGCCACTTACGCGGGCTTCACCACACATGCAAGGGGGGTTCTTACATGGGTCAACCCGAAATCTAAGTTGTCTCTCACACTACTGAAAGCGGACCCGGAAGGAAGGTTTGTGTTGAGCAGGTGCGTGGGCAAGGGCCACGACATACTAGTCATGAACATCTACGGTCCGAACTACGATGCCCCTGACTTCTATGCGGCAATGGCGGCCCACTGCGCCGGCTGCCCCGCTGATCGGATGCTTTGGGGGGGGGACTTCAACTTCACATTCAATGCAGAGCTGGATAGGTCGGCGGGCCCCCCCCGTCGCCCGGCGGCGGCCGCTCTGCAGATGCAGGCTGAAATGTTGCGACTGGGGCTGGTAGACGTCTGGAGAGATAGGCACATCGACAAGGGGGGATACACACACTACTCCGCGTATCATAACATCCATACCAGGATAGATTACTGGCTGTCCTCGCACACACTGCTTCCCATGGTTCGGGGCTGCAGGGTGCTCCCCCGCACCCTGTCGGACCACTCCCCAGTGGTGCTGGTACTGACCACTCCCAAGCAGAGGATCCCTCCGTTCACGTGGCGCTTCCCGCCATACTCACTGCTAGATGAGGCGTTTAGGGCTGACCTGGGGGAGGACATAGACACCTACTTCGCCACTAACGTAGGCTCAGTGGACAGGTTCGGGACAGTCTGGGAGGCATTCAAGGTTTACGTCAGAGGGGTAGTAATGGCAAAACACTCCAGTGTCCTCAAGGCTATTAGGAACAGGCTTAAATATCTTGAGGGGCAGATCGCGGACTGTGAACGCTGCCAGCTCTTAGACCCGACCCCACTTGGGGATGAGTCCTTGCAGGACCTACTAAAAGAATTTCAGGAGGAGGCGGATAGAGAGGTTAAACACCTGGGTAAGTACGCGACAGCTCGCTCTTATGGAGAAGGAGATCGCCCCGGGGCACTGCTAGCTAGGATAATGAAGGGCACTAGGCGCAGGCAGACAATCCCTGAGCTGCGAACCCCGGGGGGGGAGAGAGTCACTACGGAGGGTGACATTCTAGCGGAATTTCGGAGATTCTATGAGGACCTATATACCACCAAGATCACTGGGGTAGACGCCCAAATTGACAACTATTTAGACTATATTCAGATGCCGTTCCTCGATAACTGGCAGAGGGAATTCCTGATGTCCCCTATACTCCGTGAGGAGATTTCGGACGCGCTAGACACCATGAGGTCCGAAAGTGCCCCCGGGATAGACGGGCTGACGGTGGCATTCTATAAGGCGTACAAGGACAAGTTGTTGCCTTACCTCTCCACCCTCTTTGATGAGATATGCGAGTACGGCGTTATGCCGCTCTCGATGAGAGAGGCGCTCATCGTCACAATCTTGAAGCCGGGCAAGCCGCCTGATCTTCCAGGTTCATACCGCCCCCTGTCCCTACTTAACGTGGACGCTAAGCTTTATGCTAAGGTCCTGGCGACCAGACTGGCACTGGTAGCCCCGGAGTTGGTAGCCCCGGAGCAGGCAGGGTTTATCCCAGCAAGGAATCTCACTTATAATATACGGACTGTCATGGGGGCCATGCAGCACACTAGGCATGACACTAAGGCTGTGGCGGTGTTCCTCGATATGGAGAAGGCCTTTGACTCTGTGGAATGGCCCTTCATGCGTAGGGTACTGACAAAGCTGGGACTGGGGGAGTTATTCCTCCAACTTCTAGGCGCGCTTTACCATATGCCCACGGCGAGGATCAGGCTAGGGGACGCGGTCTCGGAGCCGATTGCCATTAGCAGAGGCACGAGACAGGGGTGCCCCCTCTCCCCGCTACTTTATGCACTGGTGGCGGAGCCGCTAGCGTGCGCGATGCGGGAATACCACTCCTATGAAGCCATCAACTACCCTACTTACAAGATCGGCATATCCACGTACGCGGATGACACTCTGCTGTACGTCAGAGACCCGGCCAATAACTTGTCTTCAGTCTTGAGGGAAGTGGTGAGGTTTGGCGCACTCTCGGGGCTTAAGGTCAACTGGCCTAAATCAGTGGCCTTCCCGCTGACCCCTATCACCGAGCCTTTTGAGATGGATTACCCGCTCCAATGGTCCACGGAACCGGTGAGGTATTTAGGCATCATGCTCCACACGGATTCAGAAGTGATGCTACGGGAGAACTACGGGGTAGCCTACAGTAAACTTGTAGACGACGTGGAGATTTGGATTAAGCTCCCCCTGTCGCTGATGGGCAGAATAGCTATGATGAAAATGGTAATACTCCCGAGATTTCTATTTCTCTTCAATAACCTCCCGTTGGTCCTCTCGAAGGCCTTTTTTGCGACCATTAACAAATTACTGGTGAGACTAGCGTGGGCCGGTAAGCAACCTAGAGTACAATGGAAGGCGCTACAATTACCGTACGAGCAGGGAGGTCTGGCTGCTCCAGACCTGGAGCGGTACTACAGGATTGCACAGGCTTCCCATCTCCACACCTGGATACATGGGGACCCGGCCATCCCGCATGTGATCCTGGAGCGACTGTTCGCGGATCCCACCCCACTTCCAGCAACCATATGCGGACCCAGAGACCGCAGAGTGGGAGTGCTAGACTCCCTCCTGTCCACTAACCATGCCTGGCATTCTATATTGCAGCGCCAGGACAAAGTACTGATGTATGCACCCAACATGCCGATACAATGGGCGCTATGGCTCCCGACTTTGGCGGAGCCAGGTGTGTACAAGGCCCTTAACGACTTAGGCGCACGCACCATGGGTGACCTCTTTGTGCAAGGGAAGGTGAAGACGTGGGATCAACTCGCGCATGGAGTGGAGCGTGCCTCAGCGCTTCAGCGCTTTCAGTACCATAGAGTGAGGAGTGCGCTGCTGGATCTTTTGGGTCCCGACCTGGAGGAACCCCCTGAAGTCCCGGAACTGGTATACACCATAGACACCGAGAACCCGAAGAAACTGATTTCTAGGCTGTATAGGATAGGCCATGAGCACACGGCACTGCACTACACTAGGGCGAGATTAGCATGGCAGACTGACCTAGGGACTCCAATCGATGACGACATGTGGGGGTACTGCTGCGCGGCCTCCAGGCGCATTTCCCTGAACGGGCGGCACCGATTGATTCACTTTAAGTTCTTGCAACGTGTGTATCACACGCCGGAACGGTTGCACAGGTACGGCCTACGGGACACGCCACACTGTGAGAGATGTCATGCGCCAATAGCGGACTTCCTACATTTAGCCTGGTGGTGCCCGGGAGTTCAGAAGTACTGGGCCTGCGTATTTGCAGAACTTAGCAGTATAGTGGAACTGGACTTGTCCCTTAGCCCGGCCCTCGCACTGATGGGATACACAAAGCAGATACCAGTCACGGTGAGAAAGCTGGTGAGCATGGGCTTGCTCCTTGCGAAAAGGGTGGTGGCACTGTGCTGGATGAGGGGTCCCCTCCCTACACTGAAGAGATGGTCTAGTGACATGAAATACTGCAACACTCAGGCAGACGCATACAGTGAGCTCCTCCCGCCCAGAAGCCGCCCCAAAAACTTCTGGGGGCTGTACCAGACTTACCTAACCTCCAGAACAGACGGGGATGCCTCCACGGAGGGGGAGGGAGGCGACCACGATAATGACCTACACATGGAGCCCGGATAGGGCTGCACACTACACTATTGCATATCACTAGGTGGGAGAGGCCATCACACCGCTGCCTATGTGAGTCATCAGGAGCCACCTGCTGGAATACTGGGAAATGGAGAGTGGCACGAGCCATAACGCCCCACCGGGACGCACACTACCACACACGAGAAGCACGCACATGGGACCAGTTGTGGGGGGGGGGGGTTCATGGGATGGGACTTTGGTTGGGAGAAAATGATAAAAATGCACCACGTTGTTTATATACACGCAATGCACACCGCAACGCAGACAGAAGTAGTGGGCGGGGGTTGCCCTGCTTGATCCGTATTGATAACGAGACCTTAACCTTGATCTATAGGTCCTTCTGCTTGCTACATGTAAATGTCATGATTGTGGCGAGGCAGTCCGCCGCCGGCCCGTGATGGGTTGTAGGCGAAGGGCTCCTCGTACATTGTAATGTGCTGTTATTCTTGCATGATAAACAAATAAAAAAAAAAAAAAAAAAAAAAAAAAAAAAATACCCGCCTGAAAAGAAAAAAAAATTCCACAATCAATCGATCATTTGTCCCTATACAATTACAAAATAGTATGTTTTGCCCTATCAACTTGACAATGTAACCAGTCTGTTCGCATGTCCGAATGTCAAATATCCATCAAAGCCGAGACAGCGATACATAAAGTAGTTTTAAAAAAAAACCTCCGTTCCATTATCATGCATGGCCCTTTTAAATATGAGCTCATCACGCAGGCCCAACGTCCGGGGGCAGAGTCAGCACAAGCCACAGAACCGTACACCACGCGGGTAATGGCGGCTCCGCTTTGTTCCTAGAAAAACCGGTAAGACGCAAGAGCAGCGATTGTAATGATTCACCTCCTTTTCTCCAGCTCTGCGCTTAAAGAAGCGGCATCCCCCTGATGGAGAATCTGGCTTTCCACAAACAGGTAGGACTGATTTTGAAAATATTTTTAACCGGGCGCAAAATCAACCGGTAAGACCTTCGCTTCGTAAACCTGTGAGGAAGTATACAAAAGATACTGAGCTTGTGTAACTTGGGGAACTAGTGCCCTCTTACAGAAGCATAATGACACAAGTTATCCATTAAATAAACTGACTAGAATATATTTAAGAATATATTTAAGTTATGGTCAATAGCCTTCCAAAATAGAAATTTTACAAAAAGTTTTTAGAATTAATTCTGGATCGCTAAAATAATTTTTTGAGACATTCGAAGTTGCTGAGTATCTTTTTATATGCTATAACACCATCTGGTGGCATGTCACAAAATACTGAGCAACAAACCCCCAATGAATTAGGCATATAACATATCAGCCGATGAACGCTTTGACAAACGCGTGATAAGTGAGACACAACCTATAACACTGCCATGCCACTATTTGTTTCCAACACAATGATGTAACTATTTCGATCATACTGAGCTCGTTAATCTTAATCCACTGCCGAACAAATTCTCTTCTAAACAGCATTTCAGCGGGAAAAAAACGCTGACATTGAAAGGAAGATATTAACCCCCATCCTTTCGCCCTTTCCCCCTCAAAAAGAATCAACCAGACAGTCAAATGAATTATGTGTACTGTTGCATGTCTCTCTCTTTTTATTATAGATGATGGAGAGCAGGTTTTCATAACCAAGTGTCAAAAAGCGAACACTTCAACATACTACACAAGTCGTGTGAGTAGAAATGTTCATGTATGTTAGTCCTGACGAAAGCTCCACAGACCCGTAGGGCCAAAGGGAGCTGAAACATGTCGACAAGCCTATTATAATACTCACAGATCCAGTAACTCGATATTTTTGAAGTATCAGTATATTTTATGACAGCAGAATCTCACCTCACATTAAAGCATTAGGGTGACTTGCTCTTTTTAACATTTTTTCCCTTTTTTCAAGAATTTTGGTTTTACACCTTTTTGTGGGGGGTAACCCTCAATATCTGTCCACTGCATTCTATACCAGAGGTGCCTCTGGATGAGGCTGGCACTTAGCACATATTGGAACATCCAATGATAACTGCCACAACGTCAATGTGGGGCGGATGAAACATATATACCGCTTTTCCAAACAACATTGAGTTTTTGAGGGTGTTTCATCTATTCTACTAACCAATGGTTTGGAACTCTTTATAATACCCAGCAGGGTTCTTACAAGGGTCCAGTAAGGACTGTTTAAGTGCCAACACTTCTGACCTTTTCCAAGGATCATGTACTCATATACGCTGAAAATGAGCCGGAATAGGCGGATTAGCGTTTGCATCTCCATCTCTCCATATTGGAGGAACTTCTCGCATAGGATATTGTGCTGTTTTACGACGAACCGCAGGATCAGGTTCAAGAGAAGTTTGAGAGAAAAAGGAAGACCGGAAAGCAACAGGCTTTGGAACAGCATGCTCTACATCAGGACCCACAATAAGTCCCTTGTCAAATTGATCCTGTATTTCAAACAAACCCTGTGGAGGTAAATCTAAATCCATATCTCCCCACCCTTTGATAAGAGTGTGACACATAACATTAAAGACACACCTCTGCGTAGGCGCATTCCATTGTAGAAAAGTGTCTAAAATATCACGCGCGCTATACCGTGGACCACTCATGATCCAATTACGAGCGAGAGAATCTAATTTAATCTGTTCTTCTCCATCTGGAATCTGACTACAAGATTGCCGTCGAGATGAAGCAGGAGAAAAATAAAGAGGCCCAAGGAAAGGCGACCAAAGACCGGAAACCGTATTAACTAACCGTTGTCAGGCTGTAGGGGAATCCGACAGTAGAACAGGAGACAATGTAGTTTGTACAGCAGGAGAAGAACTGGTAGCAAAAGAAACTGACGGCCAAGAAGACTGAAGCATAGAAAACTGATGGACAGAAGCCGGTGGCAAAGGAGGCGGAGGTGGAATCACTGGTAGAGGCAAAGGTACAGGAACCGGAAGAACTGGATTAGCAGCAAGTGGTAATAGGGGTGCATTAGCACCTAATACATAAGGTGGAGGTAGTGTAAGTAAATGGGACATGAAAGGATCTTCGTCAAGACCCTTACTCTTTGAGGAAGTAGGCAACACAGGATAACATCTATCTATTGCCACACAATGCTGTCTTTCAGAAACTTCTATTATCTGATCAGTTTCATCATTTTTAAACTGTTGGGCAGCCTGTAAAATTGTCATAATTTGCTCCTTCTTATCTTTCTTCATTTGCTTATTTTCTTTCTGTTTGGCTTCCTTACGCCATAGGCGAAAAGAGTCCAACATTGCTGGCCGGGCTTTTCTTTTGAATAGAATCGCTTCCAAATTATTTAATATATCAGGCTCAAAACTACTATTTTGTGGCCACTGTAAAATACCATCTTTTTTCGTAAATCGAATCCATGTTTCGTTAAAAATATTAGGACCAAGACCATGTTTCGAATAGAGCTCGTAAGTGGGAGTTCCAACCGGAGGAATCGGACAAGAATCCTTTAGCCGGGAATCCATAGAACAACCAAAACAACAACATTTCCTAAACTTACTAAATCCAGGCATTTCGTAACGAACTAGATTCTTCCAAACGTCGAGAGGTTTTAAGACAATATAGTCACAGCACAAACGTACTTACCCCTTGGCTTCGATTAGTGCACTGATCGAATAACAAAAACCAAAAACCAAAACAAAGAGTGGGCGCTACCCACGAATACTTAACTAAGTGTTTTCTCACGCCAACAGATGTCCATCTAATGTCTCGCGATACCAATCATCACCAAAGGACCAAGGCAGGGTGACAGTCAGGGCAGCAGTCGTCACTAGCCGTCGGAAAGGAGTAGCCGAGCTGTAAAAGACCTTCGGTCCACTTCGACATACAGGGGTCGCTCACGTGGTTCGCGAATCCTCCAGAATTTTCTTGCGAAGCTCCTCACGACCCTCGGGCTGAACCGCCACCGCTCTGAAGTCCCCCCAAGTTGGGCGCCAATTGGAGAACCGGGCCTTATGGACCCAGCGGCGCAGGGCACGCCTAAGATCTCCGGGTTCACCTGCCTTGTCAAACAGAGACACAAGACACTCTGTTGGGCGTAGAAAATCAGGTTTATTAGCTGCAGCTAAGCACAGTGGTCCTAGAAGTTACAGAAGGTAGATTCTCAGGAGACTGCCACTTCAATCCGTGGCGTACAATCTTATATAGTATATACATTTACAATACTCACTCCCAAAACATACAAAACTGACGAATAGGAATAGTTCGAAAACAAGCTATCGAATGTCCAAAACACACCTTTCTTTCAGACCCCGTGTGCTCTCCTCCCCTCAAGTTAATCAACACTAGTGCCCGTAATTCAATTTGCAGGTGGTAGAACATGTTTGAATGCTTCAAAGGATAGTTTATTAAACAAGAGAATACACGAAGAGAATAGTGAAGGCCAGTCAAATAAGATAAAGTCAGGAAGAATGGTGGGACCCAAACAGTGGAGTAAAGTAAGGATTAAAGAGTCAAG
Organism: Lissotriton helveticus; assembly: GCF_964261635.1. Taxonomy (NCBI): domain Eukaryota; kingdom Metazoa; phylum Chordata; class Amphibia; order Caudata; family Salamandridae; genus Lissotriton; species Lissotriton helveticus. The sequence continues at coordinate 1,893,189,191 of NC_136059.1, read as the reverse complement.
ACATGGATTTAGCAAACTTGGCCAGGCCCTGACATCTGTTTCGTAATCAAGGAGAGGGGTTACTCTTTAACAGAAGGGACACGTAGCAGCTGAAAAAGCAAAAAGACTGTGTTCCCCGTGCTGCCTGAGTGAGGCAACACAAAATGGCGGCTGGAGACAAAATGGCGGTTAGATACGAATCGGAGTCAAAAACTACGTAACCTCAACTCCAGTATCTGCGCGGCTGGGACTGCAGCAGTCCATGCCGTGCAGCTACAAATTTTAAATTTCCCATTGACGTGCCTATTTCATAGGCAATGAACCGCCCGCCAGACAGGAGAAAACTCCTAATCTGCCAGGTGGTTCAACCACAGGTTTACTGGTGAGGGAGCGGTGCGGTCCCACACTGGCAAACTTGTAATGAGGCCCTTACTCTTTTGTGGGTGAGTTTTTTGTATTCGCATGCCCCTCCCAAACCTGCCATAAATGTTCCTGAACTCCTCCGATTTGGTAGGTATTATTTCCATTTTTCCCACCACTACCCCTGGTCCCTCCCAATTTTACTATTAACTCTGCACAGAAAAAATAGGTGAGGAGGTGACTATGGAGTTTGTTCTAGTGAGCCGTACTACTGTACCATCACATAAAAAGCATACTGTAACTCAGGCCATAGCTGTTCTCTGTCTCCCCACGATCAGGTTTGCTACCAACCGAGCCACCTGGGCTAAATTCATGCATATATTGCACCCAGTGTGATTTTGCATCAATGTGTACACTAGGCATCCAGTACAAAAACAAAATGTGCACCAACCGAAACATAAACACTCCAAATCTGCACTGATTGGCAATTGCACAAATGAAAATTGGTACTGGCCATTGTTGAGAATTCCATTTTTGCACTATTTAGTTGCAGCATCATCACATCGACTGAGGTAACGGGTTTTTAGGAACCCGTTTGGTGCCAGGGGATAACACCCGAAGACCTCTGAGTTCTCCCTGTTCCGGACCACAGAAACACGGAGTCTTCTAGTCGAGTCAGAGATCGAGTTTTATTGATAGCTACCAAGTAACAGGTGTCCTAGAAGCACGACAAACACGGGTCATGTGTTCTCAGGAGACTGTTCGTTTTTACAGAACCAGCCTTCTCCTTATATACAGAAATAATAGCTGCAAGCAAGAATTCTTGAGTTTATGATATGGCTATACACATATTTCTACAATAATACGAAAGAGCGAAGTCATGTAGGCAAGCCCGTATTTTAGATGTCCAATGCATGATTGATTACTCAGCCAAGCCCGGAACTCCCATCAGATATCGATGAAACCCCAATAAAGGAAGGCACCTCCTAGTCATAAAACTGGCCATAAACGGGGAACAGGACAGGTGTGTGTTTGTAGAAAGCATGGTTTGTATGTAGTGAATGGTTTGAGGAATGTTATGTATCGATGCTATCGCATTTGGCCACTGGGCGAGGGGCTGCCCAAACAGGTTTGGCTAGAGGCAATGGAGTCAGTTGGGACAGGTCAGGGGGAAGTCAGGGAAGGAGGACGTGTCCTTTTAGATCAAGCTCGACCTTTAATTGACTTATCATGAGGGCAAGACGTAAGATGGATGCCGTTCACAAAATGGAGTCTAAGGGGTAGGGACGGAAACTACGATTTGGGGGTATTGGCGACCCTCGATTATGATGCAAATGCATGGGAATGATGCCCTAATCATTATCGGTTCGCTAACACCAAATTCGTCATGGTACGTTGATATTTTGTGACACGGGTATTGGACCTCGATATCGGGATAATAACAGGGTCCAGATTTTCAGAACCACAGACCCTCCTTTTGCCCTTATGTAAGGCAATAATTCATATTAATCGGAGTCCAAATCTGTATGAAGGAATTCGTGGAGATGCTGCTGTAACATCATTCTGTTGCACAGTTCGTTTCCTGACACAGGCTTCCGTACACATGACGTAGCACAGAGGCCACATAGTGCAGGAGCGCACTGTATACACAGGCAGAACATAAACAGAAGTGCTAAGATCATCCCAATGAAGATCAGGGTTTTCCATCCCCATGTAGCGATCAGTTCCCAGAACCACCCTAGTAAGGACCAATCTCCTTTTTCCACGTGGAGGGAATCAGATATGTCGTGTAGTTTAGAGATGGCTTGGTATACTGTCGGTGCTTTATCAGGGATGAAAATGCAACAACTGGATTGGATCACTCTACACACACCACCACGATCGGCGAGTATGATATCTAGGGCAACTCGGTTCTGAAGGGTCATAAGTCGATCCGACTGAAGTTCGGTCGTCAAATTTCCAAGGGCTCCGGCCGTTGTAGTCACGGCGGATTCAACTATCCTCGATAACTGGCGAATATTCCTGCTGTTTACCATAGGCCCCCAAAATGGCAGAAAACCCTTTGCGAAGTCAGCAAATTCCTGACCCGCGGTGTCGTCTTTACTCACGACACCTCTAGCTGTCCTTGTCCGATGGTAATCTGCTCTGGCCGTGTAAGTGGGAGGCAGCAGAAATGCGATAAAGCATGTACCTGAGAAGTCAGGGGGCAACCACGTGTAAGCTTGGTCATGGCAGACGAAGTACGTGCCTTTGGCTGCTAATAATATAGGGGAAGTTCGGGAAGCGAACACATATGTTTCCGCGCATATACTCTTCCCTAATTGAGCTTTGGGATCCCTGCCGATACCCTATAAACATAAGTGACCTCGGTTGTGTACTATCCAAACTGGGCGGGATTTCTTTGCTGTCTGGCTCTTACTCAGGTAGACCCCATATTTGGTTACGTTACAACGAGTGTACGGAGTAAATTCATCTTTGGGAATCGTAAGATAGGTGTCGAACTCTCTACTCATATTTCTTATCCCTGCTATAAGTGCCTTGTTACTGGAATCACTTTCAGTAGAACGTGTCGGGTATGGTTCTAGGGCGAATAGGAACATGGTCTGGAAAGCCCACAGAGAACCATAATAACTGAAAGGCAGGATGAAATATGGGATACCCTTATCCGTCGTGTGTGGCATGAGTCCACATATCCAACAGTTCGATGTGTTCATGATGGACTGGTGTTGGTGTAGGAGTTGAATAAATGAGTTATTTACAAATTCGAGTCTTCTGGCAGATTCGTGTTCAGGTAGAGGGTGAAAGTAGTGTGGAGAGATAGTAGGAGGAGGCTGTGGCTGGGTGACATTCGAAAACGTAACTTTAAACACGAATAGAGTATAACCAGTCAAAAACATCGTTATGCTACACAACATTAAAATACATGTTATCAGAAACTTTCTTTTGGCCAGTACAGTGCATAATTGTCTTTCAAAGTTTGGGAGTCTGGTAGGTCTCTTTACCCTAGGAAACTCCATCCTCTAGTTGCTGCCCGCGGCGGTAGATTGATTCTGCCAGGGAGCGCGCTCTGCTCAGTCCGGGGTAACTCCCGTGGACCAACCAGAACCGTGGACCTAAAACTTCCCAGTTGCACTCCCCAGACTTCAACCGCGACCCTAGCAGCAGAACCGGATGGCGGTTCGAAAATCAAAAATGAGCAAGTTTCCTGAGAGCGAGAGAGCTGAAAAATCAAAAATAGTTCTTGGGGGAAGGGAAAATCACATTCGTTTGTGTGTCTTTTTATTAGTCTCTTTGTCTTGACCTTAGATTATACTGTTCTTTCCCAGGTACGGTGTGGTCTTCAAACAATGTCTCAGGTTCGGTAGTGTCCAACTGCATAGACTGTGGCACAAATCCTTGTAAAATATGACCACTCTCCTTTTCGGTACCAGTTTCTTTTAAACGTGCATCGCTGAAAGGGATGAAGCGAGGTATGGATTCTGTCTCGGAGTCGGCAATTCCTTCGTTGACCCACCGGTCGTATGGAAGGGGCAGAGGGACCCGTTTACAATGGGTCCCGTGCACCCAGTTCTTTTTGCCGTCCACCCGAACCGCTGACCTCGTGGAAAGAAGTACCAGGTAAGGTCCGGTCCACCTCGGCTGTCCGTTGTTGGTGCGCTGGAAGTTCCGCACCAAAACCCACGTGCCGGGTGTGATGGAGTGACCTGGATCGTCAGAGGCTGGTGGAGAGGAACTGTGAACCTGTTGGTGTAAAACACGCAATTTAGTTGTCAATTCGCACAAATAGTCAAGCAGTACGGGGTGCTCTATTTCGCTAAGTTTCTTTGGTCTTGGCACGCCCCAGACGTTGGCTGGGCGGCCAAACACTATTTCATGGGGGCTAAGTCCTAATCTGGAATGGACTGTCATTCTCGTTGACAAGAGTGCTAGGGGCAAGGCGTCAGGCCATTTAAGACCTGTACTGGCTTGGATTTTGGCTAATTTGAGCTTTAAAGTGCCGTTGTAGCACTCTACCAATCCAGCTGATTGGGGGTGATTCGCAGAGTGGAATTTTTGCTGTATGCCTAAACATTCACACACTCTCTTCATCAAGCGTCCTACGAATTCACTTCCATTATCACTCCAGACAATTCTAGGCATGCCAAACCTCGGGAAGAACTCTTTGACACGGGCTTTGGCGGTTGACAAGGCAGTGTTGTCTTTAAGGGGGTACGCTTCCACCCACCTGGAGAAAGCGCAAACAACAACGAGCACATACTTCAGATTGTTGCATCTCTCCATGTGAATGAAATCGAGCTGCAAAACCTTGAACGGATACGTTGGAGGCGCAAAATGACCAGGTGGAGTTGGGGTTCCCCTACCGGGATTGTACTTCAAACACACCATACAGTTTCTGACCACATTCTGTGCATATTTCGGGATATTGCTATTTTGCCATACTGGGGCCAATATTTTACAGATTCCTCTCGAACTGATGTGTGCAAATCCGTGAGCCATTGTTACTACTGCAAGTACATAGGCGTTAGGCAATAACCATCGCTGGTGTTCTGACAATTCGACCCAACAACCATTCGTGTCTAATCTACCCTTACTTTCTCTCCATTCATTCACCTCTTTCTCAGTTGCCTCGGCTTGTATAGATTTCACGCTTTCAATGGTGTCCATACACATTCCTACATCAGTAATCCATCTAGCGGGACCTACAACATACATCCGACTCATTGTGTTCCTTGCAGTCTCTTTCGCAACCTCGTCTGCAAATGCATTCCCGCGGCCAACATCATCCTGAATCTTTTTGTGTGCACTACATTTTATAATGGCAACTTGTAGTGGCAAGGTCAGTGACTGGAGGAGCTCATTAACTAGCTGACCATGTTGTATCTTTGCACCATGTGACGTAAGAAACCCACGTTCACGCCACAATCTCCCAAAACTGTGAGCCACACCAAAGGCGTATTGGCTGTCAGTGTACACATTCACTCGTTTTCCTTTCGCTAACACACATGCTCTGGTAAGCGCAATTAGCTCTGCAGCTTGTGCAGAATTGTGGGAAATGCGCGCAGTCTCTATAATGGTGTGTAATGTCGTTACGGCATATGCTGCAGTCGTATCACCATTCGGCAGCTTGAAACATGAACCATCAACCCATAAAGTATCATTGCATTCAGGAAGGGGAGTGTCCTGTAAGTCTAGTCTCCCTTTTGTCTCTTTTTCTGTCCTAAAGCAGCAGTCATGTTTATCAATCTCGTCTGTTCCTGTCGGAATGGGTAATAACGTCGCGGGATTCAGTTTATCGCACCTCTTTATGTGGATGTGACTTGCTAGCAACGTAAGTTCGTAACTGGATAGTCGAGCGCTAGTAAGGTGTTGTGTCTTCGTCCTGTTTAGTAAAATGTCTACTGCATGCGGGACCATAACGATCAGAGTATTATTCATGACTAATCCAGCGGACTGTCAAATGCAGACAGCTGCTGCGGCGGTAGCCCTCAGACAACTTGGTAGGGCTTTAGCCACAGGGTCTAGAGTTGCCGAAAAATACGCGCATGGGCGCTGTCTGTCTCCAAAATGTTGTGTTAAAACTGATAATGCACAACCTTCCTTCTCGTGGACATATAATGTAAAAGGCTTACTGTAGTTGGGGTTTCCCAACACAGGAGCCGAACATAATGCATCACGCAACTTGTGAAAACTCGTCTGGCAATCTTCAGACCAAGGCATAGGACTTGGCGTGTCTTTACAGAGTAGTGCCAGCAAGGGTTTAGCTAGTAGTGAGAAATTCGGTATCCATTGTCTACAGTACGATGTAATGCCCAAGAAGGCTCGAACCTCTCTCTGTGTCCTTGGGGCACTTAGTTCTGCGATTGCCTGTATTCTTTCTGGTGTCAGTCTCCTTCCCTCCTTCGACAAGATGTGACCTAAGTAGGTTACTTCTTGTTGGCAAAATTGTAGTTTGGAAAGAGAGACTTTGTGCTTCATGTCACATAAGTGATGCAATAATGATAACGTAGCTTTCTTGCAAATCTCTTCAGTGTCTGCAGCGATCAGTAGATCGTCTACATACTGAATCAGAGTTGAACCATTTGGTAGAACAATCGTGTCTAGTTGTGTTTTCAGGGCCTGGCTAAATATTGATGGGCTTTCGCAGTAGCCTTGAGGAGCGCACTTGAAGCGGAAACTTCGTCCTCCTAAATTAAATCCGAAAATATCTCTACTCTCCTCCGCAATCGGGATACTGAAGAAAGCGTTCTTCAGGTCAATCACCGAAAACCAATTTGCTGAAGCTGGAACCATCGTCAATAAAGCAGTAATGTCGGGGACAACTGGAAACTGTGGGATAACTATCTTGTTTACTTCTCTGAGGTCGATCACGAACCTATACACAGGGGGTTGTGAAGGATCAGTACGTTTTAAGACGGGCAAAACTGGACTGTTACAAACATTTCCTGTTATTCCTTCGATGACGTCTTTATCAATCAGATCATAAACAATCGTCAATAACGCCTTTTCACATTCGCTAGATATTTTGTATTGGGGAATACGTGGCAACCTAACGCTGGCTTTCAACGTTATGACATATGGTGCTATCTCCAAACGACCTACATCATTAGAACCATTTGCCCAGAGTGCATCAGGAAGACACGACAATTCAGTTGCAATATTTTCTTTCGACACATACATTGGAGAAATGACTTTCTTACCGAAAGTAAGTTGTACTCCTAATGGTGAACAGTACAAAGTCGCATATAACCTTTTTAGCAAATCTAATCCTAACAAATTTTCACCACAACCTGTTGTAAGAATGAGGGGTGCCTCTAATTCGCATGGGCCAATAGAAAGAGATACAGGACTGGAGATCGGGTTTCTAACAGGGGCGCCAGAGAAACCTACTGAGACATTCATTTCGCCAGACAAAGGTGCGCCAGGAAGTTTCGAGTGCATGATAGAACTTTTTGTAGCACCAGTATCCAGCAGAAATGGCTCTGACACTCCTGAGGCTATTACCTCGACATAAGGTCCATTCTGATCTACTGGAACTGAAACAACTCCCTCTCTTTGTCCATGGCTGTCCTAGCAATCGTTACCCTCGTATTCATGTTCGGTGTAATAGTCGTCAGCATAGTACTGAGCTGACCTAGTTGACGCATTATTCTGTTGGTCGAAGCTGTTCATCGAATTCTGAGGCGTAAAAGAAGTTGTATTCTGCGTGGAATTTCCACAGCCCTACCTCTAGGGGCATGTTGAACACCTCTTCCCCTTACACCCGAAGCACCGCTCAAACGTCGCGCAAGAGCCGGACAATTACTTTTAAAGTGACCCTCTTCCTTGCAATATGCACATTGATTCGGGCCATAAGCAATACGCTGGTGGGAAAACTCGTTTCCTTGCGCGTTTCTCGAATACTGATGTTGCGGTTGATAACTGGGCTGACTAGCCGTACGAGGCGGATAAGCTTGCTGGAGAAGAACTTTAGTTTTTAAATCTTTTGTCTTTCTGTCTACTTTATCTAGCTCGTCTTTGCGCCTATTTTCATAGTACTGGGCTGTAGCTAAAATTTGAGCTGACGTAGAGACAGCCCAAGCACTCTCTGAATCTTTCAATTTATTACATAGTTCAGGGATTAAATTATGTACGAACTTGTCTACAAACAATCTTTGGCCACCCTCGGTAGCCATGTCCTGACCACTATGATCGGTGAAAGTCTCCTCGAATCTTGTGAAAAGTCAGACACATTCTCATCTTTCTTCTGCTTGCATGCAGATAGCTTGCCCCAGTTTACGCGTACTTCAGGCATTATTGTTTTCATGTATGCAATAATTCTACCGGGAAGTTCAGCTATTAACGGCTCAGGTTTAGAACCACCAATTTGTCTAGCATCTATAGCGGCAATGTTCGCCCATGAGTCACCTAGTTCTTGGGCATGGTTCGTATGGCGTATTTTGCTCCATAGAGGATGTGGAACAACGTTCCCGAACAACATGTCTATGTCCGCTAAATTCATTATACATGAGCTTGCAGTTTGCGATAACTCCTTATAATACCCAGTCGGGTTTTTACGAGGATCAGGCAAAGTCTGCTTGAGCGCCAAGACTTCGGATCGTTTCCAGGGGACATGTACCCATACACGCTGGAAATGAGGCAGAATTGGCGGTACTACATTTGCATCGCCTTCCCTCCAAACCGGAGGAACCTATCTCATGGGGTACTGTCTCGCTCTTTTCCTATCTGATACGTCGTCTTCGTACAATGATCTAGAGACGTTTCCTTTACTACTATAAGAGAGTAATAACTCTATCGCTTTCTCAACATCTCTGCCTTTAATCATACCTTCGTGGAACTTAAAGCGTGTACGCCATAGTTCGTTCATTGTGTATGTGGGATCATTTGTCTCCAAATCTTCGCCTAGATATACACACATTTCTTCGAATACGTATCTCTGAGTGGGTGCATTCCATTGACGGAAAACTTCCATAACAGACTGAACATCATATCTAACAGTATCCGTAATCCATTTACGGGCTAGTTCATTTAGCACTTTTCTTTCCTCGCAATCAGGCAGTTGACTACGTAACTGTCTATTTTCTGTTTTAGGGGTCGTCTTAGGCGACCCGAAGAAAGGTGAAAGCAGACCAGTGACGGTACCTGTCACTCTTTGTCTAATAGAAGGAGAAGCTTGCGGAGGAGCAAGTGCATCGGAAAAAACAGGCTGAGGCAAAGAAGAAGTAGAGACAATAGTAGAGGAAGTTGAAGTAGTAGCAGACGTGGTATCATAGACAATAGCTGGAGCTGTAGGCAAAGTCGTAGAAGTAGATGGGGTAGGTAGTAAAGATGGCGGCCCTTGAGAAGGCTGCGCCGGAGAAGTAGGAACCAGCTGAACAGTAGCTGGCGTGTGTGCAAAAGCTGTGTTTTGTGCGCCGGGGCGTGGTATAGAAAAACGCTTTGGCGTTGTAGTAGCGTCTAACGCATACGGTGGAGGTGAGCTTAATAAGTGGGACATTAATGGATCTTTCTCGGATCTTTCCTCTTGACCTTGTCCTTTATTTGGTAACATCGGGTAGCATTTATCTACTGCTAGTTTCTTGCTCCTAAGTATTTGTTCGCTTTCTTGCTCTTCCTCGTTATCCCTGTATGCAACGGCAGCTTGCACCATCGACATACCTCTTTTATCCTTTTTCGCTAACTTTATTTCTTTCTGTTTGGCTTCTTTGCGCCATAAGCGAAAAGAGTCAAACATCGCCGGCCGGGCTTTTCTCTTAAATAATTTGACCTCTAGGTTCTCTAAAATTTCTAAGTCAAAACTACCATATTGGGGCCATTTTAAAACACCATCTTTGCGGGTGTATTTTATCCACACTTCATTATACGTGATAGGGCCTACGCCGTGCTTTACGTAGAGCTCATATGTTGGAGTTCCAATCGGAGGAACCGGACAGGAATCCTCTAATCGGGAGTCCTTACTATAACCAAGACAAAACAAGTTTCCAAGTCTGCTAAAACCAGGCATCTTTGCACACTAGTCTAGCTTCAAACTTCAAAGGATTATCTGTAACGATATTTCTCGTGAATACACAAGTCCTTCGGCTTTGGGGCTTTAAAGTACCAAATCAAGGCGTATCTCAAGGATACCAAAAACTAAGGACAAACTAAGGACTGGGAGACGCTCCACTTATACTTAACTGAAGTATTTGAAGATCGGTGACGTCGCTAGAAGACTCGTCTATCGTTTCGCTCTACCAAGGATCACTGGGTCCAAAACAAGGCGATAGTCAGGGCAGCAGTCCTTCGTAGCCGTCGGGACGCGGGGAACCTCGCAGCAAAGACCTTCGGAACCACGTCGACATACAGGGGTCGCTGAAGTGGCTGGCCGTCCTCCGGAATTTTCACACGAAGCTCCTCATGAACATCTGGCTTGGACTGTCGCCGCTTGATACCGCCCCGAGTTGGGCGCCAACTGAGGTAACGGGTTTTTAGGAACCCGTTTGGTGCCAGGGGATAACACCCGAAGACCTCTGAGTTCTCCCTGTTCCGGACCACAGAAACACGGAGTCTTCTAGTCGAGTCAGAGATCGAGTTTTATTGATAGCTACCAAGTAACAGGTGTCCTAGAAGCACGACAAACACGGGTCATGTGTTCTCAGGAGACTGTTCATTTTTACAGAACCAGCCGTCTCCTTATATACAGAAATAATAGCTGCAAGCAAGAATTCTTGAGTTTATGATATGGCTATACACATATTTCTACAATAATACGAAAGAGCGAAGTCATGTAGGCAAGCCCGTATTTTAGATGTCCAATGCATGATAGATTACTCAGCCAAGCCTCCCCCACTCCCATCAGATATCGATGAAACCCCAATAAAGGAAGGCACCTCCTAGTCATAAAACTGGGCATAAACGGGGAACAGGACAGGTGTGTGTTTGTAGAAAGCATGGTTTGTATGTAGTGAATGGTTTGAGGAATGTTATGTATCGATGCTATCGCATTTGGCCACTGGGCGAGGGGCTGCCCAAACAGGTTTGGCTAGAGGCAATGGAGTCAGTTGGGACAGGTCAGGGGGAAGTCAGGGAAGGAGGACGTGTCCTTTTAGATCAAGCTCGACCTTTAATTGACTTATCATGAGGGCAAGACGTAAGATGGATGCCGTTCACAAAATGGAGTCTAAGGGGTAGGGACGGAAACTACGATTTGGGGGTATTGGCGACCCTCGATTATGATGCAAATGCATGGGAATGATGCCCTAATCATTATCGGTTCGCTAACACCAAATTCGTCATGGTACGTTGATATTTTGTGACACGGGTATTGGACCTCGATATCGGGATAATAACAGGGTCCAGATTTTCAGAACCACACGACCACGGTGCAATGCTGCACAATATGACCGCTATTGGTACCGGTAAGGTGTGTTTTCTCAGAAAGAAATTACAGAAGCCAACATTATTCTTAACTGAGGGATTTTACTTTTATGGTGTGAATCAATATTTCCTCACATTTAATGCAGACACTCGTCTTGGTACCTGCAGTGTGTTAAATTATTGTTTTAACATAAGGAGCAGCAAAGCGTTGCCTGTTAGGAAAAAGGGTTTGAATATTTGTGCTCTCCTCTGATCTGGAAGAAGAATATTCAGTGCCTATTTTATGGGTACCGAGTGGGAAGCGGCGTGGAAGCTGTTAAATGCTCTCTCGAAGACAGTAAGTAAGAGAGCCAGATGGAAAGAGGTTTAGGAGCGTGCTGTAAATATAAAATGGCAGGCGGGCTCGCTAACGTGGGCAGGATGTTCCCCTTGCACTGAAAAGCAGCACTCGCACAGCAGTATTATTCTTCAAGAGTAAATTAGTGAGACTTACTGGACAGTAGCCTGACATCAATACAGGCAAAACTAATGAGGACAATCAATACCCCGAGAGCGGCGCGGCGTCAAGCACCTCTGACGCGGGTTCTTTCCAGGTAGAGTGCTTTCTCTGAGGACCTTTCTGCCTCTCAAACACCACTCTCTTTTAAAAGACTTGTAGAGAGATGCTCTGGACATTCAAAGTGCAGCTTTATCATCATTGGCTCCCAGAAACCATGTAATAAAGTTTTTTCTTTCAGCTTACTTTTCAAACTTCAGAACCATGGTGAACTTATTACCAAATTCTTATGGTCGCTAGGGGCTGAAATACTGTTCTCATCATTTACCTCTATCCGTTAGTTTATGGATCTACAATTTTTAGTTCATTAATATAGTTTTTTGATTAAAAAAAGGCATTTCTGATTAGGCGACACTATTAATTTTCACTCATTCCCATTACATTGCATGTCGTCTCATAATTCCAGCAAATACAAAAACACCTGGAAAGCAAACATAACCGACTGGATTCTCGCTACCTTAGTTTATGTGCACATGTTTGTTGCTTTTACAGACTGCAAAACCCCCAGGGGTTAAACGTGGTGTGACCTCTTGATGACTAGCAGATGCACTGAAACCAGCAGCAGTTATGAGGAACCACTGGTGACAAATAAAAATGAATGGAATGTCCAGCTTTGTATAATGCAAACCATAAGAGAGCACGGAGACGCGCATCCAAACAATAGCACAACTAATGTTTGGAAGCATAACCTACCTTTCATCAGCTAATCTTATGCATTTTACTGCACTGACATATCATTGGCATATCCGCGATGCCAGAACTGTCAGAAGAAAATTTTCTTTAATGTAAGCATAAAAATATAATGAAGAAAAAAAATCGCCTCTGTTAATAAACTTGAAAAAGACAGCCACACTGATAAATATTTCTCCAGACTGCATTTTCGTGAAGACAAAATACAGCTGTGATCAATTATGTTAAAAAAACCCTTTTCTTTTTAATTTTACCAGGAGGTGCATTGTTACATGTTTCATAAACCAATTGACACGCTAACATTATACAGCATCCATAATCCTTAATTTCTACACACAGTATATTTACCTTAAACTACAAAAGCTTTACCTCAGCAGCTAATTTAGCCTTTTCTGACCCTCCTCCCCAGCGAGGCTTCTGCCATGTGCATCAGCACTAGTAACCAGACAGTAAAGAAGTTATCCTTATCCCTAAGTAGGTGATGTGATAACCTCCCCAGTGTAATTGTTTCCTATTGTTTTCAAAACCACTTGTTTAAGAAAAGTGGTATTTCCTTTTTCCAGCTAGTCACTGATGTCATCTTGGGTGACACCACCAGTTGGAGTACTAACTTCCAATCCCTGCCAAGTGTTGAATCCCGGCCATTTGGCCTTAGTTCAAGGATTGCCATTTGACGTAATGCTTAATGATCTATGGACCCTTCCACAAATGGAATCACGCGTTCTTTACCAAGTATGTCTTATCATACTTAATTAATGCTAAACCTAAATTATATTTCATGGATCAGATTACAAAGAAAATTGTAAAAACTTCAATCTCCTCATGTGGAAATGTACACCTACATCTGTTTGTTAATTTCCAAATTTAGGGGCTTAAATAATAATAACTAAGGAATATAAACATGCCTACAATAAACTGCCTCATTTCTTTTCTACCTTGGGTCATTCATGTACATTTACATACATAAATGTCCACCATTGGAAACTGACCTTGGTATGGTTATGTGTGTAAATATATTGTCAGAAAACAAATATACAAATAGTCTGACATGCATTTGAGTAAAAATGGCTTGGCACAAAGTGGTGTAGGACTACTTTCTGTGGAAAGTTCACTGTGAAACATCCACAATAGAAAATATGCTACGTAATTATTATTTTTTTTACACACATCTAGGACCAATCACTCACAACTAGCAGAAAATAACTAAGTGCATAAATTGGAACTACTGCAGAGCTTCATCAGAGAGAATGGCAACATCTCAGTTTGCTGTGGTGTCAGCTTTTACTGTTAGCATTTTTGCTTCCCATAATAATGACAAGCAGGCTGTGTGAAAACTCCTATTAAGAGGTTGACAGACAAACAAGCAATGGCAAAGCCCATCAGTCAAGTTTTTTTTTATATTAGAAAGTGCTTCTTCCAATTACTGGCAATATTGTTTGTGTGAATGTGTGATTGCGAGAATGCGCACAACTGAGGATCAATTAATGAGTTTGTGAATGCTTGGGTGGACGAACTGGTGAGTGACTAAGCACACAAATAGATGTGAGAATAAGTGAGTAGCAGGGACTACAGGAGATCGCAGGCTTCTCCCACCAGTAGACCAGCTGCAATCTCCAGTGTGCAATCCACAGTAATGCATTAATGAGTAAACTCGTTCATTGGTCATGCTTTCCTCCATCAATGCACACACACTGATTCATCTATCCTTCCATGTATTCACTATCTATTCATCCATTCCTGTAATCAATCATCTATGCATCTCTTCATGTATTTATTTTATTTTGAAGGTTTTATATAGCGCTAGCTCCACCCGAGGGTATCAGAGCACTTTACATCAGCAATGGAAATAAACAAGAACACAATCATAGAACTGAACAAAACAGATTATACAGGAGATCAGACAAAATAAAAGGAAACAGTTTAGTGTACATGGTGAGTCAAATACATATAGGATAAACAGGAAACGCATTGAAAGAACCAAAGTGCTGTTATAAATAGAAATGTAACAGTATGCCAAGGGGGATTCAGTGGGCATAGAAGGGTGTGTAGGGGGTATAACGAGGGGGAGAGGGTGAGGGGGGTGTCAAGAGGGGGGTAGGTGAGTGTGGGGGATTGGTGGAGTTGCTTAAGAAGGGAGGAGGGAAAGCAGTCAGAAAGGGGATCAGGGATTTAATTTCCCCAGAATTTAGAGAGAATGTGAATTTTAAGGTTTCTTTTGAAGCTGGCATAGGAGGGGTTGCGTCGAAGGGCTTTGGGGAGGGCATTCCATATGGTTGTGGCATTGCCAGAGAAGGAGCGGGATTTCGAAGTGTTTTTTATGAGTAGGGGGGTCTGAGAAGAAGAGTATTGGTGCTTCTCAGTGTTCGGGCACAGCCAGCTTTTTTGAGTTTAGTTGAGAGGTAGGTTGGAGTCTTCTGATAGAGGGCTTTGTGCGTAATACAGGCAATTTTATAAGAGGATCTGCCTTCGATGGGAAGCCATTGGAGGGTCTTGAGTGCAGGGGAGATGTGGTCAAAGCGTTTTCAGTTTGTTGTTAGTCTGGCAGCAAGAATGAGGACGGATTTTATGGGGGCAAGGTGGATTTTGGGCGTACTAGAGAGAAGGGCATTTCCATAGTCGATTTTGGATAGGACAAGAGATTGGATAATTAATTTGAAAACTTCCACTGGAATAAAAGGTTTGATTTTTTTGAGATGCCGGAGTGTGAAGAGTGCCCTTTTTGCTGAGTTCTTTACATGGGAGTTAAGTGTGAGTTTATTGTTGACTGTGATGCCGAGTGATTTGACAGATTCGGCGAGGGAGAGAGAGCAGTTAAGGGCATTAAGGTCAGCGATCCATGTTTGAATGGGGAGAGGGTTGTTTTTGGGAGAGAATAGGATGATCTCAGTTTTGTTAGGGTTGAGTTTAAGATGGTTGTTGTGGAACCAGGTTTGGATCTTGGTTAATGCAGTGTTAAGGTGCAGGATATCGGCCTCGGATTTTATTTTATAGTACAGTTGGGTGTCATCAGCGTACAGGTGATAGTTGATTTTTGCCTGTTTAAGTATAAGGGTAATGGGTTCCATAAAAAGATTGAAAAGGGCAGGAGAGAGGATGGATCCTTGAGGGACACCTAGGGAGACAGAGGTTGGGCTAGAGAGGCAGTTTTGAATTTTAAATTGTTGGGTTCTATGTTGGAAGTAGGAAGTGAAACAGTTCAGGACATTGCCATTGGGGCGAAGCACTTTTTGAGTGTATTGAGTAGGTTTGGGTGGTAAACTGTGTTAAATGCAGTGGTGAGGTCAAGAAGGATGAGTAGGTAGGTTTCGCCCTTATCCAGGGGTAAGTGAATATCATCGACTATGTTGAGCAGTGCAGTTTCAGTGCCGCAACCTTTGCGGAAGCCAGATTGAAGGGGGTCTAGGAGGTTTAATGTGTCAATGTGTTTGTCCAGTTAGAGTAGGGCGCACTTTTCCAGGGCTTTGGGGTGGAGGGGGAGGTTGGAGATAGGGCGGAGATTGTAAGGGTCATTGGGGTCCGCCGTGGGATTTTTGGGGATGGGAGTGATTTGTCCGAGTTGAAGGGAGATGGGGACATTCCCTGTTGAGAGGGAGGCGTTAATGATGTTGGTCCAGTGGGGGACAATGACGTGTTTGAGATCTTGGACAAGTGCAGAAGGGAGAGGGTCTTAAGTGTGGGAGGAAGGTTTGAGTTTGGCTAGGATGTTGAAGACTTCCCGTTCAGAGACGGAGTGAAAGTTATGCCATGAGGAATTATTTTTAAACGGTAGGATAACGGGGAGGGGTTCAGGAGCGGTATGCGAAGGGAGGAGGAGTGAGGGAGTCATGGGTGTTTTCAAGGGGAGTGGTGGATGAGGTGTAGTATTCAGGAGAAATTGGGGGGTGAGAGAGGGTTGAGTATCGAGGAAAGCACGGTCAATTTTTGCACTTTTTTCACTGAAAAAGTTGGCACTTTCTTCACATTTGTTAGAGGAGGCCACAGGGTTAAGGGTAGCAGGGGAGGTGTGATTTCTAATAATGTTGAACAGTTCTCTGGGTCTGTTTTTAGAACGAGAGAGTTGAGGACGAAAGAAAGACGCTTTTTGAGAAAAAATTTGTTTTTTGTAGGAGGATCGTGCAATTCTAAGGAGAGCAAGATGGGATGGGGAAGTGTGTTGTCTCCATGTTCTTTCAGCCAGTCTTAGTGAGCATCTTTTTTAATTAAGGTCAAGGGTGAACCATGATTTAGAGGGGGCATTTTTTACCGTTTTAGTTTTCAGAGGGGCAAGTTGATCTAAGACTTCAGAGACAGTTTTGTTAAAGTGCTCAGTGAATTCATTTGCATTTGAAGAGGGGGGGTGGGACTTAGTTGGGATTGGAGTTTATGTTCCAGTGCGCCGGGGGGGGTTTGCTTAAGATTTCTGGTCATAATTGTAGTTTTATTGTTTTTTATAGGGGCGGGTGGGGCTGAAAGGGAGATTGTGAACAGAATGAGATGGTGGTCAGACCAGTCGATAGGGATGATCTTGGATACGGATGTCAGATCAGGGTTGGAGATGATGGCGTCTAGAATAGCTCCTTTGGAATGGGTAGGGAAGTGGCAAAGTTGCTTGAGGTCGCTAGTCTCAAGAAGGTTATTGAGAAGATTGATTGTAGGATCATCGGGTTCATTCCAGTGAAGGTTAAGATCTCATAGGAAGAGATTTTTGGAGTTGAAAAGAAACGATTTAGTTAGAAGGTCCGATAGCTCTTCGGCAAAGGGAAGGGGTTCACAAGGAGGGTGGTAGATGTTATGAAGTCGTATTGGGGGGGGAGTTTTTCATTTTGAGTTTGGCTCCTACGTATTCAAATGTTGTTGTGTAGTCAGTGTCATTAATTGGGGAGAGTTGTAGTTGTTCTTTAAAAATAATAGCTAGACCACCCCCTATTTTTCCAGGTCTATCTCTTCTGAGAATAGAGTAGCCAGGGGGGGGCAGAAGGTCAATGATGGGTGTGGAGTGGTCTTTGAGCCAGGTTTCAGTGAGGAAGGCGATGTCGGCATCTTCGTTAAGAATGGTTTCTGAGATTTCGGTCGCATGCCGGACAGCCGAGCGGCAGTTAACAAGCATGCAGGTAAGTGGCTTGGGGTTGGTGATAGGGTCGGGGAGTAATTGAATGCTGGTGAGTTGAGGGGTGGACTGGGGGAGCTAGGAGACTCTTGGATTCTGCTGGTTCCCAAGATAACTGGGATATTGGAGTGAGAAGGGGAAAGATCTTTAGGTGGGGGGTTGTTAGGGTAGGCGTTGCAGAGGGCAGAGAGATCTAGGGCGGAGTAGGTGTTCAAGGTTCAGAGGGATCTGTGAGAGCGGGTGAGGAGAGGCGTTGTTAACCAATGCTTGGGATACGAGTGTTTGCGCAGGTTAGCATATGTGGGGGAGGGCCAAGAGGGGCGGGCAGTGGGTTTGTAGAATTTGAGCTCATTGCAATCTTTTCTGAGTAGGGTGAGTTCAGTAGCTAGGGAAGAGAGATATTGTGGTCCAGGTTACGAAGGGTCTGGCTGAGGTTGAAGGGTAGGGAAGTGGGAGTGGTTGGAGTGGAGGGGAGTTAGGGACAGAGTGGCTCAGGAGAGAAGGTTGACAGCTTGGAGTAGGCGGTTCGCCAGAGGTGGATAATGTGTGCTGTTTTGTGTTAGAGGGAGGAGTGGGGGGGGGGCAGGGGAGCGGAGGGGGATGTGGCCCGGTGTTGGGATGGAGGGATGGTTGTGGTGTGGGATAGCCTGGAGGGGAAGGAGGGGGGATGGGGGAGAGGTGGGGTGGGAGTGTGAGGTGTGAGAGGGGATGTGGTAGCTACGTAATGGGTGGAGGTGTAGTTTGTAGAGGATGGGGTAAGGACATGAGGTGTTATGGTTGTTATGGGATGGTTTAGAGGGGGTAGGGGTAGTCAAGAGGTGATAAGGTGTTGGAGGAGGACGGTCATTTGGGGACCTGGGAATTTGGTGGAGTGTTTTAGAGGAGTGGGGGGGTGGTTCCTGTGAGGTGTGTAGAATAGGAGTTTAGGTGAGGGATGTGTTATTACGAATAGGAGGGTTATGGAGGAGTGGAGTTTGTCTCAGGGAGGCGGAGGAGAGTTGGGAGTGAGTGGGGGAGGGGGTTGGTTTGGGGAGAGGGGATAGTATTGAGGCCGGGGAGAGTTCAAGTGAGGGTGATAGAGTAGGAGTTGGTGTATGGGGATTGTCATTAGTGGGAGGGTTGGGAGATGTGGCGAGCTCAGAGGGGTTAAGGGACTGAGAGGGTGTTGGGGGACGAGTAGGTAGTGACAACTGGTTAGAAAGAGTGCTGAAGAGGAGTTCAAAAATTGTGAGGTGGTGTTCTGAGGCTTGAATCAGGATGTTTCCAGTTTTGTAGATGGAAATGGTCAATTCACCAGGGAAAAGAGAGGTAGGGGAAGTGGCAAGTTTGTGACCATGGGGGATATTAATTGCACTACATATTGGGAGGTGAAGTAAAAAGTTGCTCTTCCATTTGGAGGGGCGTTTGGTGTAGAAACTCACATGTTCACTCAACCATTCATCCAAACAAAGACCCTTACACTGTCTCACATTCACCAATCCACAGAACCACACACTCAAAATCACCAATCTACGAACAAGCACGTTCATAAAAAAAGCCGGACCTATTGGTTTTGACAGTACATTTTTCTTAAACAATTCCTCACTATATGCCGTAATAATAGAATATAACACCACTTATAAAAAGGGAACATTCATGTTAACTTTCTACTGACATCTCAACATTCTCTGTCAAACCAAAAACGCACGTGCATTTCATCTTCAGTGACATTTGAGTGTAGAGCCATCTAACCACTTATTTAAATGTGTTGGTGGTTTAGTCAGTTTCAATTATTCAATTTTTAACTTCCTCAGCTATGTTATCTACCACTTATGAATTTGAAATGTGTTCTGCTGTCAGTTTTTTTATGTCTGCGTAATAGCAACGTTTTGAAGTACACCAGATTTCTTCCCTCGTGCATTCTTTATTTTATTGACTGCCGTGTTTGTAACTCTGTAGTGCATATTGAGTGTTTATTAATAATTTTCTGGATCTTTCTGAAACTTAAAGTAATCTGCAGATGGGTGTGATAAGGCGGTTCTTTTGGAGAATATTCACACCAGTGGAGGACTACAACAACATGACACCAATAGAAATACGCTCACACTGCTGGAGTCCAATAGCACACACATCAGAGTATGTAGGGAAATACCTCTGGATGTGAGCCTAGAAGGACTGAACTGGGAAAATAATTGTCAAATGGCAAATCAACTTGTAGAGGTTGATGGTATTGTGGACACTGTAGTAAGGCTCTATCGGTGATCAGTATACGCTCAGTCCTTCCACTAGGGTCAACAAGTGCAAATTCCCTACAAACCCTGATGTTACACTTCAGCAGTTTGACGGATCTGCCTTTAGGGTCATTCGATTAAAGAAAGAGCCACTTGTTGGCAGGTCTGAGCCACATTCAATCACTTCTGTAAATTCACAGTACTGCTTTGCTACTCTAGGATGACCATTTAATTCACACTACTGATATGTGGCAAGATACTTTGAGTTCTACATGCAAAATTATGTGGAGCCTATAAGTGGCCAATCAATTGAATTTTTCTCTTTGAGATACAAATATGATTTTGTCTATTTTTGGAGCGCAATTGCTTGATAAAAGTTAAATGTGAATGGTAAATGTCCCATACTTTGGTAAGGAATATTGTAACAAAAAATGAGGGATTTATTCTGTAAGGCTCTTAAATTACCTATATTTAAGAAAATGAATTTATAACCATAATATAAATATAATTGTTGCATTCTTTCGCCATGCTGATTCAGAGCTTTGTTCTACCTTGTCCTATATACCTATCAGTGCATGTAGTTACGGTCTGCACACAGTTTTGATGATATGGGTTCATCCAATGTGAAATTGTTCTCCTTTCAGCAGGTACCTAATGCTATTCTGGACATATTTATGATTGTGGCTAGTTATACCATTGCCACCCTCTTGTAATTGATTTTTGCACCAGTCACACATGCACGCAATTCAAATATCTTCATAATTAACACACATTCTTTACAAACAAACCCTTTAAACACATGCCTACCTATAGCATTCAGACACAAAAAAACAGCTCACACAATACATACCCAGAACTCACTGGGATTGCTCAGATATTGTACACACATGCACAGTATTCTCACCAACACAGTTCACACACACATGAGTATCACACAATCATTTGCCCACAATATGTCTGCACCAGTACCAATGATTTCAAGCTATCAAACTCTCTTGAAGAACTTGAAGATATTAATTCCTCAACCTTATTAAATGTGTGTTTTTTCAAAATCTAAAAATCAACGGTGGTGGAGAAATCCCCAGGACCAACTGGGCAAAGTAAATCAAGGTCCAAAAAATATTGGCATAGCAAGAGGACCTTGCATGTTGGGAGATTAAGGTTACACAAGTTGAAAAGCCCACATGCCCACACTAACTCAGTTACAGAGCACAACATCCAGCAATTTCTCCAAATTACAAATGCCCAAACTCTATTATACAGGTTGCAAATTTAAGGATTACAACTAATGTATAGCCATTATGTGAATGATCACTATTCCTACCAAGCAAATCTCATGTGGAAAACTGCTAACCTCAGTTACCAACCATTATACCTGATGGTATCAGGAATGCATATGACTTCAAGATGGCTGCCGGCTGACTGCTGTGAGAGCTGCTGCTGAGTTCTCGCCCGAGAAAAGTAAAGATGCCGGCATGCTGAAACACACCTACCTTGTTGATTGGCTGACAACATGGTGGTGGGGTAGCGGTCTCTGACGGAGATTGAAGAGGCTGGCTTTCATGGTTAAGGCGCAGCTGGGACCTGGTGCAGAGGTCGGTGTACACCGGAGGTGCCAGACCCAGGAAGGCACGATGGGCCCAAAGACTAACAAGCCCGGTGAAGGAGCGTTAGAAGGAGGTAGCTGCCGTGGGAACAGCGGCTGGATGCGGCACAACCCAACCGCGACGTGGCTCATTTTCTAAAAGGACAGAGGAGGCGGGCAGGAAACTGAGAGACTGAGGTACGGAGCGCCGGAACAAGCCGCAAACGGCTAATGCGGAGGGCTCTTCACGGGCAACCCTCTGTTGACGAGGCTTTCTCGTTGCACCCTCTAGCGGCATCATGAACGTCCCGAGTGAGGACAAGGGAGGCAGCAGAGTCGGGTCTGGCTCCACCCTCACCTTCCGCGGAGACAAAGTTGTTGCAGCAGCCCGGACTGGAGCTGGGGCTGCAGGGATAGGATGCTGCCCATCAATCACTGCAAGAGGAACTGCCAGTGAGTAGAGCTGCCAGAGGGAGAAGGATGTTTGAACAAACTGGACCTCTGCTTGGGACGGAGCTTGCTGAGAAAGGTAAAGACAAGCTGCATATGCCTTTAACTATGCCAGATGTCCCTAACGTTGCTCTGCCTCTGGTGGGGGATATGGGCCAAAGTTTGGTATCATTGTGGTCTAAGTCAGCTTTGGGATCCCCAGAGGGAGATACATTTTTCTCCCTTGCTGATGACACAGACAATTCATTTTTAAGTGAGGGCAATACAGCGGAAGAGACTGAGCCAGGGAACTCCTCCACTACCCAAGGGGTTCGACGCAGTATGACCTCCACCTCCTCCCAGAAACGTAGGATCCTAGCCAGAAGCAGCCCTCCTAAGTCAGATATAGCTACAGCCTGCAAACTTAAGTGGGATTATTCTGCCACCAGTCAGATCTACGATGATGATGAGGCCTAAGCCTTAGCCCGAAGGGGGGCTGCTAACTCTGCGAGCTCTGTAACCGACCCTGTCACCCCTCCATCAGTCGATCTCATCTATTCTACCTTGAAACAGATGCAGGGTGAAGCCAGACAGGAGAGCCGCTTAGAGTCAAGCTACTAAGAAACTGCAAGGGTCCCTCCAAAAGGTGAAAAAATTATGCACTGGTATTGCAGAAAGGGTAACCCATGCAGAGGAGAGAACAGCAACTCTGGAAGAGGAAGTGGGGAAGCTGCAGACATATAGGAAGTCGCACGATAAGCAGGCAAAGGATATGCTTTGGAAACTTGAAGACTTTGAGAATTGGCAATGGAGAAATAACGTGAGACTGCTGGGCCTTGCAGAAAACATCGAAGGGGGTAATGCTAGGTCATGTAGTGTAGTTCCTATAGTCCCAATAGGCTCTGCGCATTGGAATAATATCTTCAGTAGTGTAGACGTAGGACTGAGGTTATCTAGGTCTTTACTGACTATATTAGACTTAAGTTTTTGCTAGCTAGCTCAGAGTTCAGTAGAAACTTTCTCGAATAAGCGAGGAGGAGTTGAACCTCCCTGGATAGACAAGAAGGGATTTAGTTTCTGACAACCGTAAAACATGACAACTTTTCTCTCTCTGAATAAGAGTATATCTCTAGAGTCGTGTGAAAACAGAAGACAGCTATTTCACTCAGTCAATAAGTGCGTACTTAGTTTCACCAGATTGCAGAGAAAAAGAGAGACGGGCGTTTTCAATAAAAGGTGTTATTTATTGAGCAGTCTCTTTCCTCATACAAGAGAAATTAATTGCTACAATTGCAATACTTGTAGTTAAGTAAAGTGCATACAGTAAAAGCAGGATTATGAAATAATACTGTAAAAGCATTGATATGGTTTCTTAGCCATATGATACTTTAAAATGGATAAAATAGATACATACATATATACATTGACTAATCGTACTCAACTGGTGCTTCTAACTACGCCTACCCCGGTGTACCTGACCGAAGCCTAATACGTGGGAGGGAATAAGTAAGTAGCAGTTTAAGTTAAGTTTGTTTTGCCAAGAATCTGACTCAAGAATTCTCTGTAAGGGTTTAGTCAGTTCAGTACCTGGGTATTAGAATGCAGGAGGGCTGGTATCTCTCTCTCAGGACTCGGTATCCCAGTCACCCGCAAGGGTAGGCTGGAAACGCCGGAGGCTGGATTTCTCGGCAAGAGAAAAGACAGCGTCTTTCTCAGCGCGTCAAAAGGGAGGGGCAGCGTCCGTGGGCTCTCGCATCAGCTGGGCACTTCGGAAGTAGTAGCTGCTCTGCTCCAGGATTACCACCGTGTGTTTGCTTAAGGCAGCGTCGGTATATTTATACCTGAAAGGTGCCGGGTTTGACGTAAGGATGGACATAAGACGTCAATAAAGATGTCACTAAGAACTGGTCGTTCTTACAGTGCTTTACAGGAGTTCTCGGACGAAATCAAAACAATAGCAGCGGGGATTTCCCAGGTTGCTGGAGGCTTGGATTTGTTTAAGAACTCGGTGTGCTTTCTAGGGGGCTGGAGGAATAGGCTTGCTTAATGTGAAAGCATGCGCTATGACCGAATTATGAAAAAGGGTTTCTATGCCGTTGCAGGGATATTATTGATTTATAACCGGACAAGGGCAAAGAATAGAATATTGATTCAGGTACCTAGATAAAACACACTACACCCACTCCACGAATTCATGTCCATAATTACTAAACTAAGCAATAGTAAACATATCTAACGGTACATGTGTATACCGATCCACCCCAAAATACATTATTTTGCATCTGAAATGGTATATGCGAAATACACGAAAATGAGTATAGGTACTGTATGCTTTCAAGCAGTGTAATCATTCATCAAAAGGGATGCACATATATATCAGCATGAATGATTTGCGAAAATTACACATGAAATGGCTCTTAATACAGAAAAGAAAAGTGCGAGACCATTCCATCACATATAAATACAGTTTTTTGTAAATATGCTAGAGGCTGAGTTAATATATTGTCTCTAGAGTTCCTAAAAATAGAACCTCTGTTCTCTGAGAATAGTTCTACTTTTAAGCAGAAGATGAGTGACAAAAAAAGTAAATATTTTGGAATCGGGGAAAAATAGTTTCGTTTTCAAGGGAACAAGTCAAAACAGTTCCAAATATTTTCAGAAGCTTTTGTTTTTCAAAGCTGAAGGCCAAATTCAGAGTTAAGGGAACGCTGAGTGCTCATTTGCTTAAAAGGTTATTCTTTCTGTTCGGGGGAGAATATCATTTCAGACAGACTTTCAAAAAAGCAGTTTACCACTTCAGGTGAAAGTTCGACCAAGTTGGAAAATGCCGCAACTGTGCAATCGTGAGCATGATTGCTATCATCGATGACAGGATCAGCAGTGCTCACAGAGGGTCGTACCTGGTTGATGCTGCTCTCATCTTGCACTTCACTACCCTTCAATCGCAGTGGTGAAGTCTCGACGAATGCCGTCATCAGGATGGGTAACCGCTGGGGACAACACGATGCATGAGTCTTTACTGGACTGAGCAAAGTATCTGTATCCAATGGTACTTCTGATTGTACCGTAAGACAGACGTCTAACACGTATTCTTCTCCGCACAGCATACATCTTAACACAGGTAAGCTACAGTTTTGCCAGATGGGTCTGAATGAAAGAAACCAGGTCATATTCAGATCTCTTAGCCGGGCTAATCCAAGGACTTTAGTTATGCGGTCCCGATAGCGTATAGCTAGGATCGTTTCTTCCATTGTTGCTGGAGTCTTGTCTGTGACATGGCTTGCCATAACAAAGCAGCAGTATCAAAAATAAAATGCCTGCTACGAGTCCCAAGAGGAGTGGAATGCCGCCAAAGAGTGAATGGACAAAATTAGGAAAGATGCTCAGGACTGCTTTGAAAGGTGTCAACAGTCCCGAAAAAATTGTCTTAAATACACTCGCGATACCATTCGTATCAGAAATGTTTAAGATTTCATTTAGCATTTCTGCGAAGTGTAGGGGGCAATTTGTTGATAAAAGGTTATGAATCTCTGCCGTTGTCCTTGCAACTTGGGGATCATACGTTTCTTTTGAGGACGTCAAGTGCACTGGCATCTGTAGAAGAACAGACTTCATTCTGCTTAAAGTATCAATTCGAATAGAAGAGATTTTCAGACTGGGCCAAATTTTTCCCTCCCTGTCTGGGGTGTCGTTGGGATACAATACTTGCTCACAGCAAGTGACCCTGGACGTTACACTTACGAGATAAGCTTTTCCTGGCACCAGGCCACAACATCTGTGGTCCACAATTAGAATGTAGCTCCCGTTAGAAAGCCGTCTAAAGAATGGCTCTATTCGAGTTGCGGGTGTGCCAAGCTGGTGACATGAAAGGTTATTTGAAGTCCCCTCACAGGCCCCATGCAACTTTATGCCCTGACACAGAAGTATACCACTTAGTGATTTTTCACAATTATCACCACTAAGAAATACATTCTGTCCTTTTTCACTATAACATGTGTGTGTGTAAGGTAATTTCCATGATGACTTGATGTATCCTTTACCCAACCTTTCATACTGGCCTGCCTGTATATACTGTTGGCAGTATCGAAATTGGAAAGTTGTTATCGGAATAGTTATGATTCCGTGTATTATCCATTCAATGACAGGTCGTTCTGACATTGTCAATGGTAATCTCTCAAGTCTTTCAATGCTCAGAATTGTATATTCTGCTCCCTTTTGTGCCAAGCTGATTTGTATATCAGTAAGGTTAAAGATAGAGAACAGTGACGTTGTGTTGATTAAACGCCAAGGCACGTGGCCTGAACGCAGATTTTGTAACGTCCAGCCAAGCTGTACAATAGAACGCAATTGGGACTGACCATGTTGTAACATTAGCATGTCCTGTTCTATTATATCGATTGCAGATGATACAATACTGTCCAGTGAATATATTCTGGAAGACAGAGTCATTAACCCATTGTCCACAACAGAAAGTGATTTTTCCAAATGAATACCATCAATTTCCCGTATTTTCTCTGCTGTTTTGATTTGAGTTACTTTCCAAGCTTCGTTATAAGCTGCATATATAGAGGCCGCTATGAAACATTTCTGCCAGTGTGAATGTATGTAGCCATTCGAGGCATAGTTTACCCACACTGTATGTTGTTACAATCCCTGGATGTTGTCGCTGGGAGTATCTAGGGTCTGGCCTGGTCAATTTGAACCCCTGTATTTTGTTCAGGTATCTATCTTGACAGTTATTTGTGTCTGAGGGCCAGATCAACCATTTCTTCCAATCAGGATGTGTTCTGTTTTGGTTAAAAATATGGGATACGTCTATCTCAACATCTGTAGTGCTATTACTGTCAGGTGATGGCTTTGGAATAGACGGTTTGTTTAAGTCTTTAATTTTGGCTAGGCCAAGACAGGTTGTTTGTTGAATTGTGTCATTCAAAAATATAATTTGTTCTGGGATCATGCAGGCTCTGAATAACGATTCTATACCTTGGACTTGCCAATCTTTAGTACCCCAGATCGTTTTCGTTTCAATGTTATTATTCCAAAAATCAAAAACAAATGTATTCATTTTTTCAAAAAATTATTCTGAATAGATTCATTTTGTATTTGTCAGCATGGTTTTCATTCCTGTCTTATTTAACAATTTGAAATAATATGTTTCTGCTTCACTTGTGTTAAACCCTGAGAAGTATGGGAATTTCTCATAGAATGTTTTTGAACTACCTTTTGGTGGAGTTGCACAATGTTCCCATTGATTATAATTTAAAACATTTCTAGGCTGAGCAGATTTATGCAAATAATGGTTACCATAGTGGTTGTAGCAGTACATCTGATCATAATTTGATGAACCCTGTAAATAATCATGTTCTGTAAATTTTGCTGACATAACTAAGTCTGACATCATATCATTAATACTTTCAAAGTCCCAATCATCAGAGAATGTACTCGGTTTTACAAAGTCACTTAATGAAACCTTAAATTGATGAGGATACTTCAAGAGCTCGACCGGGCCATATATATCGTAATCTGTTTTGTCCCATGCTACCCCACCGGGTAATGGATTGGCTGTGAAGTTTACTGAAGAAAGTTCTCTTTTCTCGATGTGTGAAGACTTGTGTGGCTTTAGGACCAGGTTGATGTTCTGGCTTGCTGTGTCCCTTGTAACATATTTTCCCTCAATGAAGTGTCCCAAGCATAGCACCATGATGAGCCAAAGCAGGAGGAAAAGTACACCTAGCACCTCCCAAAATTCAATCCATGGGGAAATCAGATAGGTTTCTTTTAGTTGATGAAAGAGTTCTTTAGTTTTGTCTTTAAAAGTTGTTGTTGTCTTTGGCTGTTCCTCTGGTTCGCTCGGATCCTCAGAAAAGTCATCGAAGTTGATGAAGTAGCATGACGCAGTTCTGTCAATTATTGGAATTCCTTCTGGATTTTTCCTTGTTTTATTAGCATAGTCTGTGGCTACATCTTGTAGACAGGTGTTTCTTGACGAATTGTTGTAATTTGGGTTTCAAGAGGCTTAAGTTCCATGGCTTTGTTGCATAGTCCTTGTTGATTCACTGTAGGTTTATCAAATGTGATTAGTCTCTCAGTTTGAACCTCTTGATTTGTAGCAAACTTTGGTGTTCTGCTACTTCTTGGAGTCCACTTGGCCTACTACTTATTATTGGCCACATGATTGTGGTTTAACCAGGTCGATGGATACAACTCGGTTCTCCTTTTTACCAGCAAGGGGCGGTAGTACAACTGATCTTGTTCCGTTGACAGCTAAGACAGGTACTGCTTTTCTGTAAGAAGGCCCAAATTCCTTCTTCACCGCGATTTTCTCTCGGACCAGATCCCCAATCTTTGGAATCCAGACAGGCCTTGCTGGGACAGGTGGTTTCTCTTCAGTGGCTGTTGGCTGTTGTTTCAACTTTATGTTGCTCAGATCTTTTCTTGTTTCATTTAAGTCCTGTAAAATAGCCAAACGATCTTTGATATCAAAGCATTTTCTTTCTACCACTGAAGTTTGACTATCGAGGTCCTGGATATGCATTCTAGTCCCGAACAATAGTTCGTACGGACTGAAACCTTTTAGAGAATTTCTTGGCAGATTATTAAGACTACGTTGGGCACTTGTTAAATGTTTGACCCACCCAACACCCAAACCTAATACCTTTGCCGTTATAGATTGCTTTATATCTCGGTTTTTTCTTTCCACCATCCCATTTCCCTCAGGAAGGAAGTGATAAGATTCCCGCAATGCAATGCCCATGCTGGTCACGTCCTCCTCATAAGCTCGAGAGCTAAAAGCTGGACCCTGGTCAGAATGTAGCATGCCAATTGCGTCTATGCCGCTATAGACTCGCAAATCTTTTATAACAGTTCAGACGTCAGCCGAGAGCTGGGGTCTACATTTAAGTTGTTGTTGTCTTTGGCTGTTCCTCTGGTTCGCTCGGATCCTCAGAAAAGTCATCGAAGTTGATGAAGTAGCCTGACGCAGTTCTGTCAATTATTGGAATTGCTTCTGGATTTTTCCTTGTTTTATTAGCATAGTCTGTGGCTACATCTTGTAGATAGGTGTTTCTTGACGAATTGTTGTAATTTGGGTTTCAAGAGGCTTAAGTTCCATGGCTTTGTTGCATAGTCCTTGTTGATTCACTGTAGGTTTATCAAATGTGATTAGTCTCTCAGTTTGAACCTCTTGATTTGTAGCAAACTTTGGTGTTCTGCTACTTCTTGGGAGTCCACTTGGCCTACTACTTATTATTGGCCACATGATTGTGGTTTAACCAGGTCGATGGATACAACTCGGTTCTCCTTTTTACCAGCAAGGGGCGGTAGTACAACTGATCTTGTTCCGTTGACAGCTAAGACAGGTACTGCTTTTCTGTAAGAAGGCCCAAATTCCTTCTTCACCGCGATTTTCTCTCGGACCAGATCCCCAATCTTTGGAATCCAGACAGGCCTTGCTGGGACAGGTGGTTTCTCTTCAGTGGCTGTTGGCTGTTGTTTCAACTTTATGTTGCTCAGATCTTTTCTTGTTTCATTTAAGTCCTGTAAAATAGCCAAACGATCTTTGATATCAAAGCATTTTCTTTCTACCACTGAAGTTTGACTATCGAGGTCCTGGATATGCATTCTAGTCCCGAACAATAGTTCGTACGGACTGAAACCTTTTAGAGAATTTCTTGGCAGATTATTAAGACTACGTTGGGCACTTGTTAAATGTTTGACCCACCCAACACCCAAACCTAATACCTTTGCCGTTATAGATTGCTTTATATCTCGGTTTTTTCTTTCCACCATCCCATTTCCCTCAGGAAGGAAGTGATAAGATTCCCGCAATGCAATGCCCATGCTGGTCACGTCCTCCTCATAAGCTCGAGAGCTAAAAGCTGGACCCTGGTCAGAATGTAGCATGCCAATTGCGTCTATGCCGCTATAGACTCGCAAATCTTTTATAACAGTTCGGACGTCAGCCGAGAGCTGGGGTCTACATTTTAAGTGAAGCTAGTCTTAAATAATATTAATGGGACGCATTATTTCTGGGTTTTTGCATATAGATGGCATTGTTCTCTCTAAGCGAAGGGCCATGGCAATACACCGGCCGGTTCGCCACTGCGATCTCTGTTGCAGTCTGGGCAGTTTATTGCAAATTTGTGATGTTGTAGGCTCATTCCCGGCCACCAGTATATTGATTGTAATTCTTTCAGAGATTCCTTAATCTTAAGGTGTCTTAGACCCTCACCCATATGTGCGTCTGCTATTAATAAGTTTCTCCTGTTCGTGTTTGGAATTACCCTATCCCCCACTCCAGGGATTTGAGCAAAAGGAACGGACTTTGCATCGATTACGTATGTATAATTGAGTGGATAGTTGACAGGTAGCGCTGAACAGTCGCCTTTTGATGACGTTTTTACCGCCAGCATCCTTTCCCCGTCTACGTATTTTCCTGAACGCTTTTTTGTAGCTACGGAAGCCGGCTTACTTGCTTCCGCTGTGGCTGTCTCAGCCAATGAATTCCCTGAAACGTGAACGCCATCACGTTCATGACTCAATGAATGTATCACGTGAGTCTTTGGTAGTTCTTTCTGTAAAAGAACTACTTGTTCCCAAAGCGATTTTTGCTTTATTGTGGCACCTGTGTCATCTTTGTAACTGTTTTGAACCCATTTCTGCAAATCGTTATTATACGATTTGACGCAGTAATATGAATCGCACACTATTAGTGTCGGGAATTCACGATCCGCATTATCTAGCGCCATTTTCAACGCTATTATCTCAGTTTGCTTATCTGAATTATTTTCTACAGAGTGTGATTTTGTTACCAGAGGTCTCAATTTACCTCCACGCCACACGTATTTAACAACCTCGCATGTGGCGTTATAGGCTTGTTTTCCCCAAACCGAAGGTTGTGCATGTCCGTCTGTGTATATTACACAGGCGTATTGTTCTATTGGCCGAATGTCGATTGGCAGAGGATATTCTCTTTCATATTCTAGATTTTTTAATTTTTTCATTTCTGGGTCAAAATAGTATTTCACTTTGTCTGTAGCAAGAGAATTTTCCCATTGGATCCATTTTGGATTTAATGCCACAGTAGGTAAATTACATGGGCTTGTTAATGCCTCAAAGGCTGATTCTGCTGTTCTAACAGTAATCTGTCTGCCTTCGGCTTGGTCTCTTTCTTTTGCTACAGCTGTTTGAACCGCATGAACAATGTTTTCCTTAATTCTGAATGTTTTTTCAGCTTCTGTGTACAAATGTGATTTGTATGCTATTGGTACCGTTTCTCCCTCATTAGAGGTCAGGTATGTGAATCCGTATCTTCCTGGGATGACTCGGATCACAAGGTTGGGTGTGTTATCGCGTGTTTGCAATTTTGTTTTAGCTAACATGTCTGTTTGCAATGATCTCAAAATTTCTGTGTGTTTTTGAGTCCAATTGATTGTTTTAAAATCTGGTTTTATTAGTTCATAGAGAGGTTTAACCCTCTCTGCATAATTTAGAATGTAAGTTCTTCCGAAATTCAGGAAACCTAGAATTGATTGTAAGTTCTTCATCGTTCTTGGATTACCGCACACTTCTCTAAGAAGTTGTCTGCCAGGCTTTTGCCTTCACTTGATGATTCATATCCTAAAAACAGGACAGTTAGATGGGCAATTCGTGACTTTTTAAAGTTGAATTTGTAACCCTCTGCTGCAAACCAAAGTATTATGGTGTTCACTCTTTTCTAGTGAGTATCCAAGCCATCATCTGTTAGATAGATGTCATCGACATAAGATAATGCCTCATCATCATACATTTGTAGTAACTCTGTTACTCTTGCTGAGAATAATCCTGGGCTGTTCTGAACCCCTGTGGGAGTCGACAGAATTTTGGCTGCGAGCCCATTATTGAGAAAGCGATCAAATACCTGCTTTCAGGTGCTATGTTTTGACAAAAGAATCCATTAGAGATGTCTAATGTTGTTTTGTATTTTTTGCGCACGATGTTATTCATTAGTGCTGCACTATGTGAGTTTTGTACTGCAAAAGTTTTGCAACATGAGTTAAGGTGTCTGTAGTCCAAAACTAGACGATATGAATCGTCTGGCTTGGAGTCAGGAAACAAAGGGTTATTCATTTGAGAGGTGCATGTTTCAATCACCCCCTGGTATTCAAGTTGATCTAAGATCTCCCTAACCTGTTTTTTAGCTTCTTGCTTAATTGGGTACTGCCTTTGTGCAGTTGGTTGATTTTTTTAACTGGATTTTGTGAGGAGGATAGTCCTCATCCCATCCAACATGGTTTTTATATAATGCAGGAGCTTGGGCTACTGCCCACTTTCTTGCAAGTGTAATTTTTTTATGAATTGGAATGTGATTTGAGAAGGCAGGCATAATCATTTCTTCTACAACAAGAAGCCCTCTTAGCCTGCATGTAATGAATCTCAGACTCAGTAACTTACGGGGTCATGCCTCCCGTCCACACACCAAGTGGCCAGATCAGGTCAGTGCTGCGTTACAGGTCCAGACATGCGTTCAAACATACCAAAACCACTGTGCACAGGATACAACACATAAAGAAAATATGTGTGAAAGCAAGGAAAGCACCTCACGGACGTAACACCCGAGGGGGTTCCCGGTTTATGTATGTCCGGTTTACCCACTTCTCATCATCGGTTGCTTTCCTTGCAGGGAGGATGAAAATGTGCAAAGGAAGATGTGCACAAAACAGGATAGAGAAACAGGAAGGAAGTGTACAAATACACTACCTAGTAGGATAGAAATATGTGTTCAAAACTAGCAAGTACCTACACCCAACACCAACAAAACATAAAAATATATATAAAATAGTGTGGTTTGGCTGGCTGAATCAATTTTATTCTGGTGCTGCCAAACTGCACTGTTTAAAAAAATGGTTAAATTGATACCATTTGATGTTGTAATTGGACCAACATGTTTCATTGCCTTGTCATTGGCAATTTCATCAGGGCAAATGGTTGGGTCTCTTATTCATAATCCTCCATTTGGAAACCTTGTGCTCGCAAACACTGGGAATACCGGCGAGCATCAACTAGGACGGCGTGTCAGCTGATCACGAAACCGTCTTGGAGACTCCTCAAGGTGAGTCACCACTGCCGAGTCCCTCCGGCGCTTCCGACGTCTCGAGACGTCGGAAGCGCCGGAGGGACTCGGCAGTGGTGACTCACCTTGAGGAGTCTCCAAGACGGTTTCGTGATCAGCTGACACGCCGTCCTAGTTGATGCTCGCCGGTATTCCCAGTGTTTGCGAGCACAAGGTTTCCAAATGGAGGATTATGAATAAGAGACCCAACCATTTGCCCTGATGAAATTGCCAATGACAAGGCAATGAAACATGTTGGTCCAATTACAACATCAAATGGTATCAATTTAACCATTTTTTTAAACAGTGCAGTTTGGCAGCACCAGAATAAAATTGATTCAGCCAGCCAAACCACACTATTTTATATATATTTTTATGTTTTGTTGCTGTTGGGTGTAGGTACTTGCTAGTTTTGAACACATATTTCTATCCTACTAGGTAGTGTATTTGTACACTTCCTTCCTGTTTCTCTATCCTGTTTTGTGCACATCTTCCTTTGCACATTTTCATCCTCCCTGCAAGGAAAGCAACCGATGATGAGAAGTGGGTAAACCGGACATACATAAACCGGGAACCCCCTCGGGTGTTACGTCCGTGAGGTGCTTTCCTTGCTTTCACACATATTTTCTTTATGTGTTGTATCCTGTGCACAGTGGTTTTGGTATGTTTGAACGCATGTCTGGACCTGTAACGCAGCACTGACCTGATCTGGCCACTTGGTGTGTGGACGGGAGGCATGACCCCGTAAGTTACTGAGTCTGAGATTCATTACATGCAGGCTAAGAGGGCTTCTTGTTGTAGACTTGTGGAGTGGGGGACTGCCCTAGATAGCCTTTTTTTCCCCTCGTATCCCTTTTTGATTAACATAATCATTTCTTCGCCATGAGGGCACTCCCTTACAAACTCCGGTGGCCAGTCTTTTTCAGCTAAAAGGATGTCATAGCCTTTGGAGAGGTTATCCCAAAATAGACCCCTTATTTTCCTAGTCTTATCTCCCTCTATACGTAATGTTATTTTGTATATTTTATGAGGTTTGCTAACTCTGGTATCTGCAGTTTCCACCTGAATGTATTCATTCGTGTCCACTGTCTCCAGATGATTCATCAGGATCTTGCGAGCTATGCTCACTTCTGCTGCGCTGTCTAGCATTGTCTGAGCCCACTCTTCGTTTTTCAGTTGTGTCCTCAGGATCCTCGGCATGTTTGACTATTTTAATGCTGGCTACCTTCTTTTTTGGAAATTGTAGTTTTTTACTTTGATGAGCAGGTTCCTTGTCTTTGGACTTGACGTGCTCTTCCCTGTGTTCTGACCGTCCTCTTCTTTCCGATTTCTCCGAGGAAGTCTGAAAAGATCGAGAGGGACGTGTATCAATATCTTGATATCTATCAGGTTTCTTCAAATTATCCCTATTTCTAAGGTTGTATCTTTTCTCAGAGGGCTCCCTCTGGGGAGACCTGTGTCCTTGGTCCGGAGATCTTTCTCTCCGCCGAGGAGACTTTCCTCTGGACTGGAATCTTTTTTCTTTGGGAGTGGATTGTTTATTTCAATCCCAGCTCTTTTTTGGAGTGTTTAAATTATTTTTAATAAATATTTTTTCAGGATTTTCAGTTAGTTGGGGTTTTACTGGTTTCCCACCCAAACTATCTCTTCCTAGTTCTTCTTAGGATTTTTCTATGATTCTGGCAAGTTCAAATGGTTGTTCTGCTATATCTGTTTCTTTCAATTTCTGAAGGAAAGTTATATCCTCAGTTGCCACTTGAACTAAGTCTCTATATGCCTGTGTTAATTCTTTTATTTTAACTAAGAGTTCTTCGCTTGACATTTTAGTAATGTCCGGATGTGGTGTGTAGCTGGCTAGAACCGGCCACGTTGCTCCTGGTCTACCTAGTGGACCGAGCCTGGTGATGTGATTATTATGTTTTAGGGCGCCTTTAAACCAGAGCAGGTGCTCTTGGTATTTTAATGGGATTTCCACCTCCTCAAAAGGGGTGTACTCATCCGGTGGTTCCTCTATTTTGTAATAGTGGAACTCATGTGTGACAGCGTTTGCTGCTGGAAAGTTTATCCATGAATAGAATACCTCTGTCTGCCGATATTCATGTGCCTCAATTACGAATATGACTGTACCACCTCTCGATGTTAGTCCATTTTCTATTAGTTTAAGAGTTATAGTTTTTCTTATGCTGACCGGGATGAGTATTGCATCCGGGTCTTGCTGTAGGAGACTTGTGGCTTCCGCTAGGATTTGAGCTGCTATTCTAGCTGTCTCCCAATCTCCTTCACCGTCTGACATTTTACTGACAGGAAGGTTTTTTGTTGCAGATCAAGTTTTCAAGGAAACAAAGATTAGGTGCACAATATTTTGGAACACTGTATCCTTCAACGTTGAATAAACCAAAAACTATACATAGAAATCTCTTTCTACTAAGTCCAGGCAGATTTTAACCTTTGACCCACTCCAGACGTCTTTGGAGTATTTACGGGAGAAAGGGTCTGTGTGAAAAAGCACGACTGAGTTACTCTAACGTCTTGCGTTAGATTTATCGCCTTACCAAACGTTGGGCGCCATGTAGTGTAGTTCCTATAGTCCCAATAGGCTCTGCGCATTGGAATAATATCTTCAGTAGTGTAGACGTAGGACTGAGGTTATCTAGGTCTTTACTGACTATATTAGACTTACGTTTTTGCCAGCTAGCTCAGAGTTCACTAGAAACTTTCTCGAATAAGCGAGGAGGAGTTGAACCTCCCTGGATAGTCAAGAAGTGATTTAGTTTCTGACAACCATAAAACATGACAACTTTGCTCTCCTTGAATAAGAGTATATCTCTAGAGTCGTGTGAAAACAAAAGACAGCTATTTCACTCAGTCAATAAGTGCGTACTTAGTTTCACCAGATTGCAGAGAAAAAGAGAGACAGGCGTTTTCAATAAAAGGTGTTATTTATTGAGCAGTCTCTTTCCTCATACAAGAGAAATGAATTGCTACAATTGCAATACTTGTAGTTAAGTAAAGTGCATACAGTAAAAGCAGGATTATGAAATAATACTGTAAAAGCATTGATATGGTTTCTTAGCCATATGATACTTTAAAATGGATAAAATAGATACATACATATATACATTGACTAATCGTACTCAACTGGTGCTTCTAACTACGCCTACCCCGGTGTACCTGACCTAAGCCTAATACGTGGGAGGGAGTAAGTAAGTAGCAGTTTAAGTTAAGTTTGTTTTGCCAAGAATCTGACTCAAGAATTCTCTGTAAGGGTTTAGTCAGTTCAGTACCTGGGTATTAGAATGCAGGAGGGCTGGTATCTCTCTCTCAGGACTCGGTATCCCAGTCACCCGCAAGGGTAGGCTGGAAATGCCGGAGGCTGGATTTCTCGGCAAGAGAAAAGACAGCGTCTTAATCAGCGCGTCAAAAGGGAGGGGCAGCGTCCGTGGGCTCTCGCATCAGCTGGGCTCTTCGGAAGTAGTAGCTGCTCTGCTCCAGGATTACCACTGTGTGTTTGCTTAAGGCAGCGTCGGTATATTTATACCTGAAAGGTGCCGGGGTTGACGTAAGGATGGACATAAGACGTCAATAAAGATGTCACTAAGAACTGGTCGTTCTTACAGTGCTTTACAGGAGTTCTCGGACGAAATCAAAACAATAGCAGCGGGGATTTCCCAGGTTGCTGGAGGCTTGGATTTGTTTAAGAACTCGGTGTGCTTTCTAGGGGGCTGGAGGAATAGGCTTGCTATTGTGACAGCATGCGCTATGACCGAATTATGAAAAAGGGTTTCTATGCCGTTGCAGGGATATTATTGATTTATAACCGGACAAGGGCAAAGAATAGAATATTGATTCAGGTACCTAGATAAAACACACTACAGTCATTTGTCGTAAACCTCCTAGAAGGAGCATTTCCCGATCTTTCTCATTGGAACTGGGGCATGGAGGTCCAGCGGGCACATTGCTTTCCGATGACACAAAGAAAAGGCAATGCAATGGAGCAATTGGCGCAGCCCAGGGCAGTCCTGATATTAATTGGCAACTTTCTCCTCCGACAAGCTATACTGGACAGGGCAAGGCCGGATGCATAAGGCACAATTGAGGGGCACACATTCTTCTCTAGGCCGAACTTTGCCATATCACGATCGAAAGGAGATGGAGGCTAGGACAAATGACAAACTCCCTTCCAGGGGACCGGCTGTGAAGCATATTTGTTATACCCTGGGACAGGTAATGAGAACAAATAATAAATGTTCTCAGGGCAAGGGAGCTCTGTTCCTGAATTCTGTGCTGTGGCAGATATCACTATATTTAAAAAAAGGTCAAAACACCTAGAGAGCCAGGTTCTTATGGACCAATCACGCTAATGAACAGTGATGCTAAAATAATGTCTAAGGCCTTGGCGACCTGTTTAAATCCTATTATTGGTAAAGTGATACACTCATAGGGTTATAACTTTACTTGATGCAGCCGACGTCTCCGGGGATCCTATGGCTCAGATACTCTTGGATGCTGAAAAAGCATTCAATAGGGTCTCCTGGGACTATCTGTGAGCGGTTATGACTTGATATGGCAGCGGAAACTGTTTCATCAACGCAATTCAGGCTTTGTACACAGCACCGACTGCTCGACTGAGACAGGGCTTTCCGTGCTCTCCCCTGCTCTTTGCCTTATACATTGGCCCTCTGGTTCAGAAGCTGGAGGCCAATAATACAATTAAGCCAACTAGATTTCATGGGCTAGAAACAAAAATTCTGGCCTACGCAGACAACATCGCTGTGGTCACCCTCGACCCGCAAAGCGCTCTAGCCTCAACTGGGGAAGAAGCCCAAGCGTTTGGCTCGTTCTCTGGGTATGCACTCAACCGACAGAAGACACGGATAGTTAAGAACAGTATGGCTGATCAGGACGACCCTCGGGTAACCGACACAGCAATATATCTAGGCATCAACATCACGCCTGAATTGGGACAGCTGGTAGAAAGTAATATCGCCCCAGTAATCCAAAAATTAAAAAAAGACTTTGAAAGAATGCATAATCTCCACCTATCCGTGGTTGGACGGTGTAATGTGGTTAAGATGGTCTTTTTGCCCTAAGTCCTCTAACTTTTTAGGGCTATCCCACTGTAAATCGAGAAACAATGGTTTATAATGCTGGAAAACATCTTGAATAGGTTTATTTGGGGACGGGGGAAAACAAGGAGAGCCTTAAGGTATATGACATTACCAAGGGAGAGGGAAGGCTGGGCAGTCCCAGGCCTCAGAATGTATTATTGGGCTGCTGCTTCTCAATAAATGCCGGGGTTAGTAGCTGGGAGTGTTGAAGATCCATGGATTAAAACCAGCTCTCCAGATGTATATACCTTACTGTTAGGGGAAGACACGTGGAACTGCTTACTGAAATATACCGAACCTAGCTACTACAAAAGAACAAGATTTAAAACACTGGTGGCAGCATTTAGTATCTGGGCAGCGTTTAAAAAGAAAACCGGCTTAGGGAGACTTAATTTTTATACTCAGATGTACAGAAACCCTTTCTTTCCGGAAATCTTTTCTGACATTACAATGTCAGAGTGGGAGGGGAGTGGACTTCGGAAGGTAGGTGATCTCATAGGGCCTGAGGGAATTCGATCATTTGGAGACATTCAGGCTAAATTTGGAATTGACAAAAGATTTTTTTTAAATATCTTCCGGTGAGCAGTTTTCTAGGAAGTAAAAACGTTGGACTGAGTGGATTTCTGGAAGTTAAGACTTTCGAAGCTGTAAGAGATGACGAGAACTGTACGATTAGGAGAATTTATGTAGAACTCTCTCTATTAAAGCAAGATGACCTAGTGAAGCAGAGAAAGAAATGGGGGGACAAGCTTAGAGTAGATCAAGATAGATTCCTAGAGTCCTTAGACTTAGGACAGACCATTTTGTG
This sequence comes from Lissotriton helveticus, assembly GCF_964261635.1. Lineage (NCBI taxonomy): Eukaryota > Metazoa > Chordata > Amphibia > Caudata > Salamandridae > Lissotriton > Lissotriton helveticus. Next base: position 1,893,150,437 of record NC_136059.1, on the reverse strand, counting down.
TTCAGCGAGGCTGCAAACCCAGCATTTTAAAACAACTTTTTCTGTGTGTTACACTCCGGCGAAGACAGCCCAGTGGGGGGGGGACAGGAAGGAATTAAATGCCCCTGCTGTAACAGCACTGATGCTGAGTTAATTCATATGTTCTCAACCTGCCCACGGCTTGAAACCTTAGCAAATGTTATTGAAAAATTTCTGGATCAAACTATGTTATGTTGTTATGTTATGTTATGTTGAAAGATTTTGTAAAGCATGCATACACCTGGCTGGTTTCATGGCGCTACTCTGAGAGGTGCCTGACCTTAGGGAGCTACTCGTAAGCTTGTTTGAACAGCCAGGTCTTGAGGAGCCTCCTGAAGCTTAGGAGGTTGTGGCATGATCGGATTTCGGAGGAGAGAGATTTCCAGAGTCTGGTAGCTAGAACAGCAAAGCTAGCTCTTTGGTTTGAGGTCAGGGGATGACAAAAGGTGCTTATGGGCCAAGCACAAGATGCGCGTGGTATGTGCCTATGAATAAGGCTATCCAGGATATTCGGGCTCCTTCCATTCAGGGTTTTGGAGATGAGACAGCATACCTTGAAGGTGCAACACTGTTAGATGGAGAGCTAGTGCAGCTTCCTCATGAGGGGGGTGAAATGATGGTGCCTAGGCTGTTGAAAAATCAGTTTTGCTGCTTGGTTCTGTACCAGTTGCAAGTGTTTGGTTAGGTAGAGTGGGATGCCAAAATATAGCGAGTTGGTGTAGTCAACATGGGACATAACCATGGCAAGAACCACCTGGGTCAGGGCATCCTGGGTGAGATATCTTCTACTCTTTTTTATTTTCCTCAGGTAAAAAAACATGTGGATATCACTGACTCAATTTGGGACTTCATGGTGAGGTCGTGATTTATTGTTACCCCGAGGCTTTTGACCGAGGCAGATGGGGGGGGGGCGTTGTCCCAGTTCCTTTGGCCAAAAGTGCGAGTCCCATGTGTTGTGAATGTTCCCTGTTAGAACTAACTCAGTTTTGTCCAGGTTGAGTTTTAGGGGATTGCTATTCATCTACCTGCTAATAAATAGCATGGTTGAATGGAAATGGCCAACTGAGTCGGGGTAGTTGCTAATGGAGAATATTAGTTGGAAATCATCAGCATAATTGAAAGTGCAAACTTTCTTCTCTCTCAAAGCCCGGATCAGTGGGAGGAGATAGAGGTTTAAAAGGAGGGGGGAAAGTGAGGAGCCCTGCAGGACACCACCTGATCCTCCTTTTGGGAGCTGTATACTGGGCAATGCGAACCGACTGGGAGCGGTTTCCCAAGAAGGAGCAGATCCAACCCAGGGCAGACCCCTGGATCCCCGCTTCTCTGACACATTCCACCAGTATACCATGGTCAACCGTGTTGAAGGACGTCGAGACATCAAGCAGGACAATGGCCTGCGGGGAGCCCTTGTCGGCTTTCCTGCGGAGAGTGTCTAATACTATTAGTATTACGCCTCTGTGGGGTGTGCAGGGCAAAACCTTTCTTGATAAGCATTGAGGTATCCAGTCTCTTATAAGAATCCGGAGAGGCATCTAGTGGCGTAGGCTTCCAGGACCTTAGCCAGGTATGGGATAGGAGACATTGGATGGTAATTCGTCAGGGTTTGAGGGTCTGCCCCTGGTTTCTTCAGGAAGGGGTCAACAGTTGCCTCATTGAAGGTTTCAGGGGCAAGGCCCTGGGACAATGACTCTTTTAGGAGAGATAGAGCTGGGCTGGGAAGAGCAGTGAATATTTCTTTTAAGATGCCGGGTTGGCAGCAGTCCCTCTGTGAGCCTGATCTTACTTTAAAAAGGAGATCCAAGAATGTCTGGTTGCTGATTGTAGGGAAATGAGTGAAGGTGCTGGGGTTTTTAGTTGTAATAAGGCTAGTCTCAGAATTAGGGCATGCCGGAATGCTAGCCTTGATTTTTGCAATTTTGTCAATGAAAAATGTGTTCAGGGAGTTACATGGGGTTTGAGAGGAAGTGGATTTTATTGTGACTCTGTCAGGGTTAGACAGCTCACTGACAATTGAGAAGATCTCCTAGGATTTATTTGTTGCATTCAAGATTTTAGAGGAGAAGGAGCCAGCTTCGGTGGTCAAAATAGCTTTTCTGTAGGTTTTCATGGAATCGAAATAGGACTTTTTGCCCTCAGATAGGTAGTTGTGTCTCCACTTTCTTCCAAGTTGCTGAAAAAGTAGTTTTTGGGCTTTTAAGTCGGCGGAGAACCATCTCTGAGCTTTGTGACGATAGGCAAGGTGTGTTTTCCTAAGGGGAGCATGCTTGTTGCTACCTGCTGATAGCTATGTAGTTAGATTTCTTTCACTATGGTTGATGGAGGGGAGTTTGGGTGGCACTGAGTTGGCCTGTGTGTTGAGGAATAGAGTTTTTTCGACTTTGTTCAAGTTCCTTGCTGTCCCCCCTACAGGGGTGGGGTTTTTGGACGTGGTAATGGTGTTGATGGTGAATTTAAATAAATAGTGATCTGACCATGTGCAAGGTGTGATAAGGTTAGTTGTCCAGACCTGGTGGAGTGTATGCCCCTGGATGTGTGTGGCGGAGGACACCTGTTGAGTAAGATTTAGCCCTGTAAGTAGCTCGGATAGTTCGGAAGATTGAGGGCTGCCTGAAGTGTCATTAGCCCAATATTTAAAATCACCAATCAGCATAATTTAAGCGTAATTGGTTATTAAATGAGATACCTGTTCGCCCAAGGATTGTGGGAATAAGGGCATGCTATGAGGGGGCCTGTAGAGCAGAACACAAATCAGGGGGCTGGCTGCATTGAATTCAATTTTGATAACAAGGTTATCTACTGACGGTAGATCTAGCGGTGTTAAGGCAGGGCACTTTCAATCATGGCGTATTATAACGGCTACACCTCCCCCCACTTTCCCCTGAGGGCGGTTGGCTTGGAGGATGTAGTAGTCCCCGGGTAAGGCTGCCAGGATGTCAGGTGAGGAATGTTGAGAAAGCCAGGTTTCTGTTCACAGAAGGATGTCAGGCTGCTTGAGCTTTAGTAGGAGAAATATATCTAGCTGGTGCTTTACCATAGAGCGGGTATTTAGATATAGGACGGATATCTTATGGGCTCCGTTTCCCTCTAGTAGTTGTGGGGGTTCTGCCCTATAGATAGGGCAAGCTAGTTCAGGAAAATATGTTCTAGTAGTCAAAATCCTGTGTGTGACCAGGCAAGAGCAGGTAGAGGGATTAGGTGTAAATGTGTGTGAATGAGGCTGTTTGGGTACCAAAACCCCAACATTCCAGTAATGGCTTGCCAGGTTGCTCACTATCTTCAACCTGGAAAAGCGGATTTATGAGAGAAAGGTTAGAAGACGGAGAATGCTTGGCAGGCGTATTTGGGCACCAATTTGTAGATGGAAGGAAGACAGGGCTGAGAACAGATTTACAGTGATCACTTTTCTTTTCTATTTTATTTCCTTGAAGGATGGTCTGCAGCCCGCATCTAATGACGGCTGGTCATTGTTTAGTAGATACGCAAATGTTTGTATATATAGCCTTGCCTGCAGTACTGTATTTATGAGGTTAATTGACCTATTGTTTGTATATTCTGATATTTCCCTTACATTTTTCTTTTATTGATAGTATTACAGATGACTGATAATTCCTCATGTAATAATTGTAATAGTAATAATGTTGCTGCAAAAAATTAAAAAAACCTTTAAAAAAAAAAGGAATGCATATGACTTTCCGGTGAGTTATCTGTAATCTCTTGAAATATTACAGGCCTATGTAGACACCTAAACCTATGCGATGGAAAACAGATTACATTTTTCAACGAACACCATATAGTGTGTATGCAAGAAACATGAAAGTCCTCTAATCTCTTAGTATCAAATTTGACCACCAATGAAATTCTGGCAAGTAAAGCTTGTATGGGGAGGCCCATTAGAAGGCTGCTGACCTTGATTAGCAACAAACATGTTGTGAAGAGTGTCAAACTCAAGCTAACGTCTAGCTACATGATAGCAGTCCTGTTGAAGCATTACAACAATTTGAAACTCTTGATTATAAGAGTTTACTTTCCCCTTGATTCATTAGAAGATAAACACAGAGGTTGTTGACAAACAGAACACACTGCGTATGGCAAGTCCGAGGAGGCAAGGTGGCGCCCGTCTAAGCGGACGCTTGCAAGCCTAGCTGGTGGAGGTCCCGAGGATGATGTGCCCGGTGTGAGAGCAAGTACGCTCTTCCCCCCGGCTGAGTATCCCGCTCCCTGCCCATAACTCCGACGGATGCTGTACCTACCCCCCGCCTTGGTTACCGTTCGGCGGCAGACGGCAGGCGTTCTCACTGCCTTGGAACTGCTCTCTTCGTACGACGCTGCGTCTCAGCGTACCTGCGCCGCCTGCTGTACCAGCTCACTAGCGCCCCCACTATGGCTCCGAAGATTGCCACTAACGCTACCGCGAAGGCAGCCGCCGCGGCCGCCGCAAGAAGAGCACGGAGTGAGGCTGCTTCTGTGCCTAACGAGAATCCCAGGACAGGTATGGATACCTCTCCGGGGGAAGTCTGCAAACAACGTCCGCCGGAATTGAAGTGAGGGAAGGGCGCTTCAACTGCCGGTAACAGCAGACAGAAACTAGGCGGTCCTTCTGTGGTTGAGCTACTACAACGGAGCAAAGAGGCAGCAACTATTGTGAGTACTGCTCCCCTGAATTTGCTCAAGTTGAGTGCTGGTGGCACGGTGGGGGCAACTGCGGGGGGTCAGGCCGCTGTTGGCGGCAGCGCAGTAGCAATGCCTCACACAGTCCCTGTAACCCATGATAAAACTACCTGCTCTGAGGTCTCTCTCAGCGCTGAAAATAAAGGGGGTCATAAACCGGAGCTATTGCAGGGGTTAGCCAATGGAATCATGCAGCCATCAACAAGTATACTACCCCCTAATGCAGATGGCATTTGTTCGATAGGAGAAGAAGTGCCACTCGCTAACAACGTTTCAAAGCAGCTGGATAGGCTCCCAACGACCCTTCAAGAGACTATTCATCAAATGGGTCATGAAGTGGTTACTACGGTACCCAAAGGGCGATGGGGAAGAGGAGAAAGAACAGAGTGACTGCTTCTTCTCACTAACTGAGGAAGCAGAATGGTCAGAAGATGCTTTAAGTACATCACAGGGGGCTAGTAGTTTGGAATTAGATCTGGATCTTGAAGAAAGTGATGAGGATCCGCCATCTACAACAAAAAAAGGTATCGGCCATCCAGGCAAAGTGAGTAAACAGAGAAAGGACCTCTCCTGGGACTATACTGCTAACACCCCGCTGTCCGGAACTGGCAATAGCTCTGCTGCCGCCACAAAACCTGAAGGCCCCTCCACTTTAGAGACAATTCACCAAGCCATTCTGGCCCATATAGATGAAGCGCGCCACGACAGCAGAAAAACCCAAGCAGGGTTGCGGAAGATGCAGGGAGTAGTCCGCAAACTATCCAAAGCCTTTTCTAATATGGGTGAAAGAGTTACGCAGCTGGAGGATAGGTTAATGGGAGCCGAGAGCGATACGTTAAAGGCAGTTTCAATGGTGGAGGCTCATGAGGCCCAGATCAAAGACATACATTGGAAGCTCGAGGAATCAGAGAATCGTCAGAAAAGGAACAACCTAAGAGTTCTCGGAGTACGGGAAGGAGTGGAGGGGTCTGATGTCAGGAGTTATATCATCACCCTGTTTTTTTCAGCTTTCCCCGAATTATCAAACTGGAACTGGGCATCTGAGATACAAAGGGCTCATCACATTCCTTTTAAACGGCGCCTACCGATGAAGGAAGGAGACAAACCAAGGGCCATCCTGGTCTTTTTCGGAAATTTTCTGTTGAGACAAGCCATCTCGGATAAGGCAAGACCAGACGCCAGGAGGATATCTGGGGAGACAGCCGCGGGCCGTGGAGGGAGTTACGGTGGGGCAGGGAGGCGGGGAGGGGGAGGGGCGGGGTGGAGGGACCTAAAAACAGGCATATGGATCATTGCAGGTAAGTACACAATTTAATTAATAAAACGAAATTCGTAGCGCGCGCAGCATGGCAAAAAGCAATGCTGTGCGCACCACGAATTTCGTTTTATTAATTAAATTGTGTACTTACCTGCAATGATCCATATGCCTGTTTTTAGGTCCCTCCACCCCGCCCCTCCCCCTCCCCGCCTCCCTGCCCCACCGTAACTCCCTCCACGGTCCGCGGCTGTGGGGAGATATCCTTTTTTGTTAGGACGGACTTCTGTCATATCACGGTGGAGAGGCGCTGGAGGCTCAGGCAGATGCTGAAGCCGTTTCAGGACAAAAAGATCCAGGCATTTTTGATTAACCCAGCGCAATTGAAAATTATTAACCAGGGGGCTACCCGGTATTTTTCATCAGAGATTAAGGCTTAGGAATATCTAGATTCCCTGGGTTAAAGGGGTTGGGGGGCTTTAATGTCCTTCTTCAAAAAAAAAATGTGCTGCTGGTCAGAGCCATTGGATAGAAGCCTGAAGCTCGAATAGTGGGGGGCGGGGAATGAAGCGGGGCTTGTTCTTTTCCTTTTTGTTTGTGGGTTGTTTTGCGGGATGTTTTTCACACTGGTCACAATGGTTAGAATTAGATGGGTGTGTATCAGGACTGACCACCTTCTAGGCTCGCGCTTATCACATGCACAGACCTAGGTCTGAGCGCTTCCAGGGCGGAGCAGGTAGCTACCAGAGGGGCGGGGGCAGGGGGAGCGAGGTCACAGGGTAGGGGGTGGTAGGGTGCAGGATCTGGGCACTTTGGGAGGGGGGGTGGGGACAGGCGTTGGAAAAGAGGAAATTATTGGAATCATGTACATAGTAGGTATAATTCTAAGGTTGAAGACTGATGTGTTAAAAAGGCAGAAATTGGGACAGTTTGTTACACTGAATAGCCTAGATGTTATCTGTATTCAGGAAACGCATCTGCCATGGTTCAAGAAAAATCTTTTAAACCTTAAAGGTTTTGAGCCGGTGGGCTGCTCAAAACAAACTTTCATGATCAGGGGGGGTGGCCATTTTAATCAGAAGCTATCTTGGAGGATGAAAACGGTCCCTATCAGATGTGTATGGTAGATGGGCCATTGTGGAGCTAAGTATTGGTTTCACTATATGTACAATATATGGCTCAAACCAGGATGAAGTCGACATCTTTGATAGCTTGGAAGTGGAACTACTTAACTGGCCACCCCCGATGATAGTCTTTGGGGACCTCAACATCTTTGCGGATTTTACGACGGGACTAAACAACATCAACTATGTAGGCCACAAACCTAAGGTGTTCAGAGCGCTGTCTGCATTAGTTAATACTCATAATCTGCTGGATGTCTGGGGGTATAAGGAAGCACAAAATCCTGGTTTTACCTATTTTTCCTGTCCCTTTAAAAAATATTCAAAACTTGATTATGTGTTCATTTTCCAAACGGAGGTAGGAAAGATTGACATATGCAAACTGCCGAAAGTAATCTCTGATCACAGTCCTCTGATTCTAGTATATGAAAATGATAACCTAACATCTCCTCCTTTCAAATGGACGTTTGAGAAGAGATTATTAGCTAACCCGGAATATGTGAACCATCTTAAAAACTGGGCTCAGAGTTATTTTGATATAAACAGATATAGTGCCTCTCGTAATACAGTGTGGGATGCTTTCAAGGCAACACTAAGAGGGGAGAGTATTAGTTTTGTAGCTTTTCAAAGAAAAAAAGCATGTGCGATTCATGAATCCCTCATGGTTCAGCTGGCTCAGGGAGAAGAACAACATTTGAGAGATATCGTGCAGGGGAGTGATACCAGTGAAAGTTTAAGTAAGATTTTAGCACTGAAGGCATAAAAAGGCAGACGCTCAGAGAAGTGCCGACAACTATCAGATCTCCAAGGGGAAACTGTATGAGACAGGAGAACAAGCCGGCAAGCTATTGGCCTTAAGGATGAGGCAAGGAGTAAGTAAAAACCACATAGCTAAAATTCAGTCGGGTAATCAGTCGTATACAGACCTAAGGGATATAAGACGGGTTTTTAAGGAGTTTTACCAAAACCTGTGTCAAGAAGAGGCTAGGGCGGATCCAGCTATTCTGGCTTTTGACGATCTAGGGCATCCACTCTCGGCTTATGAGAGGAACATACTCGATAGGGATATAGAAATAGATGAAGTCCTGTCAGCTCTCCAGAACGTACCATCCGGCAAAGCCTCTGGGCCTGATAACATCCCCGCCGAAGTATATAAATGCCTACAGGATATACTTGCCCCTATACTGTTGGATTTATTTACTGGCATTGTCTGGACTGGTATTACCCTGGATTCATGGAAGGACACCAACATTATAGTCTTCCACAAAAAGGGCAAAGCAAGGGAGGACCAGGGTAATACCGTCCTATATCCCTCATGAATACAGACACAAAACTATATGCTAAGGTCATGGCTAATAGGCTGGGAGGGGTCATTGGCGGGTTGGTCTCCCCTTGGCAGCACGGCTTCATACCGGGCAGGGGCACAACAGACTAAGCATGGGCGGATTTTGCGGATTCGCAATCCGCGAATTTGCGGATTTGCGTATTTGCGGATTGCGACAGTACGCAAAATCCGCAAATTCTCGCGGATTTGCGTTTTTTTTTTGGGGGTGTGTGTTCGCACGGGTTTCTGCAAGTTCGCGAGGGTTTTGTACAATTTCGCAAATTGCGAACTTACTTGTCGGGTCACCAGTTTTGCGAACTTGTTGTTTCTACGTGCCCAGCCTGTTTGCAAGGCTTTCTTCATCACTGCCACCCTCTGTCACCACTGGCACTCTCTTTGGTCACCCATGCCACCCTCTGGCTCACCCATGTCACCCTCTGTGTCATCACAGCACCCTCTGGTTCACCAGTGTACATTATTGGGGCAAAGCAAAGCACTGCCATCCTCTGTCAACACTGGCACTCTGGTTCACCCATGCCACCCTCTGGCTGGCACACCCATGCCACCCTCGGTGTCATCACAGCACCCTCTGATTGACCAGTGAGTGTACATTATTGTGGCAAAGCCAAGCACACCTGCTAAGTGCTTTAAGTTTTGCAAACAACAACACCTGCCATGCCCCAACTGACATTAATGAAGGCTGGCACCTGCTTGTCTGCTCCCTTTCCTTTTTGTTGCAATAATAGGATGCAATGGCATACTTGTAATTATTCTGTGTCTGTCAGAGCAGGGTCACACAATAGTTGCAAGTAGGCAACCAGATTCTGGAGGGCCCCTTCAGGAAGCACTACAGGGAAATGGTTACAAATGATGAGCTCGAACTTTTGCACCTGCTCGTTGGTTTTGCTTTTGCAAAACTCGTTTTTCGATAATTTCGCCCTATTCGCGAGGCGCGGCGTCGTGCGAAATCGACTGTGGAAGCCGCAAACTCATGCGAGTTACCCCAAGGTTGAGTATGGGCGCCGCCATTTTGTTTGCGTGACGTATTTCCGTTTCCGCCCGCTATGTGTAATCTCGCGCAATGAGCGCCTTGCGAATGCAAGTTCGCACGAGTTTGCGAGAGAAATCGCGTGCGAACGTACTTACACGCACGTGTTCGGGCCGCCATCTTGTTTTTCATTCATTCCTATGTGTCTGGGCATGGTGTTTCTAACCTCTGTATATCTCTGCCATCCTTTGCTTGTTTTAATATTTTTTTGATCTATTTAACTTTTTTTCTATCCCTCTAGTTTTCTAGATCTATATTTTTGTGTTTTAGGCTACTTTTGTTTACTTTTCAACTACTTTTTAAAACTTTTATTTCCTTCTTCCCTACTCTTATTCTTTTTCATTTTGTCTTTTTCACCTGCCCAGAACATGGTGAAGACAGCTGTCAAGCTGCCCAAGACGGGCACCGCAGCCCGTGCCCGGCTCCCGTGTGGCCGTTTGAGGGCGGAAATGGTGGTGCCCAGGGAGATCTTCAGCCCTGAGGAGGTGGGCTCACTCGTTTTTTATGTGCAGCGCCGTCTCCCCAGGACCATCGCGGCAGGCGGCAGGATCGCTGCTGGTTATACCAACAGCCAGGAGCGACGGAAGCGGTGGGGGCAGGTGTGCCGGGGCCTTTTTGACATCACGGGGGTCCAGCGCACCTACAATCAAGTGACCCACCGCTATCCTGGACCGGGAGCGCAACCTGCTAGACCTGCTGGGAGTGGAGGTCCCCGGGCTTGGTGAGTAGTAGTAGCAATTGTTTCATCACTCACTACTCTTTTTTTTCTCCTGCTCTGTGTGACTGTGCTATATTGCAAATGTTTGCTTTAACTTTTTAACAAAGACCAATAATGCTGCTGATTACATTGATATCATAGGAGAGGTAAATTAATATTTCAAAATCTTCTGTGCATTTCAGGTGCACTGTTCTCCTTCTCTGTGGCGGTGCCACTGCTTATTTGTTTTCTATTTTGTGTTCATTTAATTGGGCTGAGTAATGTATGAGTGTACTTTACAGAACTGCGTTATGCTAGACACAAAGGGTGCGTTCCCACGCAAGGGGGGGGTGGGGGGTGGGGGGTGGCGGTCAGGCAGCTGTGCGCCTCGCAAAAGTGCCTGCGTGAAATCTACAAGATTTAACGCAGGCACTTCCGCGACGCTGCTTCGTCAATTCTTTATGCCTGCTTGCTTGAAGCAGGCGTAAGGACTGATGCGGTATGTTGAGTATTGGGCAGCCCTGAGCATTGCTATAGTTGCATCGCGCCCGCGACGTGACTCTAGAGATGCGCCCCTCTTTCGTCACGAGATGCGTCACGCATCTGCCTACCCTTGCGCCAGGGTTTGCCGCATTGTAATTGCGGCGCATCTGCCGTGACGCAAGGTTAGTTTTGCGTTACGCATTTGTTCTGGTGCACATCTGGAGGTGTCCAGCTCAGAACTCGTAAGTATGCCCCTAAGTGTCAGATTAGCAATTACCTGCGCATCCCTGCAAAGTGTGCGGCACGCCAGCACCACCTATGGTGCGCCGTATTTACAATGCGGCACACCATGGTCCCAAAACGTCACCGAAGCGTTACGCATCGGTGCCGTAAAGGCGGCTCATTGATGGAGTTGCGTTGCAACGATGGCGCAGCTCCAGCAATGCTGCGTCAAGCCGTAAGTCTGCTTCATGCAGGCGCAGGGTTTCAGTGACGCATCATTGTCCTAAATGACTGATTGAAATTTTTTATATTCCCATAGCCACTTTTAGCATGCGTTCCTGCGCAGGAACGCCCTCCCTTGCGCTGGAACGCTCCCTTATGGCGCAGGGCTTTAGAATGGGATGCATCTCCCATATGCGTCACGTTGTTAATATACGCCACACCATGGCGCCTCTCTTGTTGTGGCGCTGCGTCACAAAAGTGACGCAAGAACGGAGCAAAAGAGCTGCAAGGGGCTTGTAAAGCTGCCCCTAGAGTAGAGGCTCAGGTGCAGTCCTTCCTTTGTAGCCCTCTTTTTGACAGAAATAGTTGGTTCTTGTTCTTTCTAAATGTTTGATTTGGTTGACAAGGACATCGACAAGCAGCAATCATCAATGTTTTCTGTTCATTCTTTCATGTTGTACGTCAGGTCCGCCCAGGGGCAAGCGGACAGAAAAAGCGGATGCAGTGGCTCCAAAGGAGGAGGATGCAGGCCAGGGCGGCAAGTGCTCCTTTGCTGGCCCCAGTAAGTTTTCATTTAAATATAGAGGACCTATTGTTGTCCAAGCGTTCCTAATTGAATTTTTTCGAAATAGTGTTTAGATAGGAGCAAAATCAATAATACTACTGTTGCAGGGACAATTCTCCACAAACCGAACTATGAACACCAAAGACCAGAGTAATAATATTTCAGAGTGGCGTGTTTGGCACACCGTATAAACCTGGTAGTGTCAGCGGCACGTACTCCTCCTTGCAAAAATTGCAAAACCTTTCGCTCAGTCACTCTAGTCTGGAGGACCAAAAACCACAGAGTCTATTCAAGTTTAAAAGCTTTATTAAAAGTTTAAGTAAACACATATATTAAAATAAAGTTAGTTGGAAATGGAAAAGTGCTTGGTGCTGAGTTGATGAGTAATGGAACACATTTCTTGTGGTCGAGCCAAGCTTTCACCTGGTTTGAAGTTGATGTTGCTCTTGTCCTTAGAAGTCCAGTTTCTGTCTGTTCAGAGAAAAATGGTGTGTGTTAAAATTAAGCAAGCATCCATCAATTATCTTCTCCTACAGTTTCCTTCCGCTCTCTTTCAAAACGAATGGCTGACTGAGCTAGCCAACCTTTGTACTCTGTAACATCTGATGTCTCAAAAGGAATTATTACTTTGCCAAACAATGGCTTATTGTAACGTGGATCCAGAATAGTAGCACAAATGTAGTGCTGTTGTTTCTTGATATTTAGAAGCCGTTTATTGCTAACTAGGCGTTGTAATAATCTCTGCGCCAACTCATATGCTTCATTCTTTCCAGCATCTTTTAATTCTGAAGACACCACCTTGACTTGGTGCTCGAGCTTCAGCAACAATGGGATAGCTTTGCTCAAAGAACAGTCCTCCCTGCTGACGTCACGCGTGAAGACCTTAAAAGGACGAAGCATGTCTGTCAGGCTTTTAACTAGCTGCCATTGCTCCACCGCTAGCATCATTTCTGTCGTATCACCACCCAGGTTGTAGAAATACTCATTGACTACTGGAAACAGCTCATGCAGACGCTCAAGCATGTAGAAGGTTGAGTTCCAACGTGTTGCCACCTCCTGGATAAGTGCTTTCACTGGCATTCTACGTACATTTTGCTGGCGCCTCAGCTCCTTCCGGGCCTTAAAAGAATGGTTGAAATGTGTGCATATTCTTCTGCAGATGGTCAGTATTTTGTCGACTGCAAGTTCTTTTTTCAAGAACTTTTGCACGACAAGGTTCATACAATGCACCAAACACAGCACTCTAAAATAGTAACCGTTCTCCATGGCCTTAACTACATTGCTGCCATTATCAGTAGAAACATAACCAACCTTGCAAATTCTTGGGGCAGCCATTGCGAGACCTTTTTTTTAAAGTCATCCAAACTGTTGGCTGCAGTATGACTTTTCTCCATGCCAAACATGGCTAATGTTGCATGTTTACGAGCACCCTTAAAAATCTCGGCCAAGTCACCACCTGCATTTATCTGTTTTGCAACCCCTGAAAAAGAGACCCAGTGTGCAGTGATGCACATGTAATCAAGGGCTTGGCAACTGGTCCACATGTCTGTTGTCAGGTGTATAGTGTGAACAGCACTCTTCTGCAAAGCTGCCCCAACCAACTCAAGCACCTCTTTATGTAGTGCTGGAACAGCAACCCTGGCAAAATAGAACCGGCTAGGAACCTTCCATTTAGGGGCCAGTGTTGCCACGAGTTCAAGAAAACCCACACCTTCGACAAACGAAAAAGGGAGAAGGTCCACCGCTAGCATTTTAGCCAGCTTAGTGTTATACAGGCGTACAATTGGGTGGTTGCGTTGAAATTGCGCATCTGAGGAGAACATGGCTGAAATGGTGCGCTGGACAAATTTACTGGATGATGCTGATGCCTTCTTCGACCCACTTGTGCTCAGTGTTGACATTTTCCGCATTGGTGTGTCTCCCAGACTCTCAGTGTGCCTCCTATGTGTTCCGGAGGGTGTGGTGCTGCCAGGGGTACTGGGTGCAACCGGACAAATGTCTGACGCTTCTTCTACCTCCCCGTCATCTTCAGATGAAACACCTAGTATGGGTATATTTTGGCCACTTGCCCATTGGGATTGCTTTCCCTTGATGTTTGCTAGGTGCGCAAACCATACGACAGCGTGCCTTCTTTGAAGATGACCTATCTGGCCTCCGGTTCCATAGTTGGTACAAGTCTTACCACGGCTAACTCTAGTCTTACAAATGCAACAAACGGCTATGTTATCATATTTTTCATGGACACTAAAAAAGTTCCAAACTGGGGACTGGAAAGTTCTGGTTTCGCCGCACGAGATGATACTGCCAATGCCAGATGAAGCAGGGGTTGATGAGCCTTGCAGACATCTACTGGGTTGTGCAATTATTGCAGCAACCCTACTTGAGGGAGTCGAGCTGGATGGAGTCCCCCTCTGGGGAGAAAATATGGGAACTGTAGGTTTTGTTGAACTTGTTGTACTACTTGACTGCGTTGGTGGTGCTACCAGTGCCACGTCGCCAGGGTCACGCTCAGCATGACGTCGGGATAGGGTATAAATGTCTGTCTGCTGCATGGCCGGTGTGGCTGGAATGACGTGTGTGATGACTAGGTCATTGCTGTCATCCTATTCATCAACATCAGAATGAACCACTTCATCAAGTCCGGCGTTCGGATCCATAAGTATGAGCTTTCCGGGGCCCTTCCTTTTAACTTTTGATACCTTTCGCAGTGAGTGGTGTGCCTCCCTCTCAGACGTCGGAGATGGTTGCCAATCTAGATCCAGATCATCTGATGGAGCGGGGCTTGAAGAGGAACTTCTACACACACTCCTTTATCTTTTCCTTGCTGGGGAGCTGGGAGAAAATGAATCATCAGGAGGAGTGCCTTCGTCTTCCTGACATGATCCCCCGGCTCCAAAGTCAATTTCCTCCTGTGCCCCTACTCCTGGAAGAAGAACCATTGTGGGCACTTGCACCGCTCCATGCGCCGCTACATGGGCCTCTTCACTGACCTTTACTTGCAACTCTCCATGGACCTCTCCTTCTCGGCCTTCTCCTTCTCGGCCTTCTCCTTCTCGGCCTTCTCCTTCTCGGCCTTCTCCTTCTCGGCCTTCTCTTTCTCGACCTTCTCGACCTTCTCCTTCTCGACCAGCTCCTTCTCGACCTTCTCCTTCTCGACCAGCTCCTTCTCGACCTTCTCCTTCTCGGACAGCTCCTTCTCGGACAGCTCCTTCTCGGACAGCTCCTTCTCGGATAGCTCCTTGCTCATGTACTTGTGCTTGTACTAGTAGCCCATGTAGTTGTTGTTGCGGCTTTGGTTGTTGAATAGTACTTGTGAGATGACTTACAACCTGTGTTGATGGTGTGCTGCTACTTTCTTGCGATGAGCCAACATCACTGGTCGTTGGTGATTCAACCACTAAACAGGCTACCTGTGCAGCACTCATGGTGGACTTTTGTTTTATCCACAAAAACTTAGTGGTCGAGCCACCAGTCTCCTTGGTAAGTGGTGCCACTTGCTTCTTCTTCTCCTTAGTAGAGACATCTTTCTTGCAAGAGGAGCTACGGGCACCTCTTTTTGGAGCCATCTTCTTCAGATGTCGGAACAGCAGATCGCAGCAGGACTTCTTCCTGGCACTGATGCTCAACGATGATGCGGAGTTATTGACTTTGTGCACCTAAAAGCAAACGAAGACAGAGGAACATCAGTAAATATATGTTGCATATGTAGCGCTTCAATAAATAGTTTGCAAGCAGGCATTTATGAATACACACGTGCACACCACACAATATGGAAATTTCAAAATTAGGAATTGCTAAATTTTTGGGAAACAGGAATTTAACATTGATCCAAGATAGCACACACACAGAGGGTTATAGTTTCATGTACCACTGACTCCCCCTGGGCACAATGGGTGAAAGCAAGGTAAAATGGGTGCAGGCCTATGGCACAAAGCTCACTGCCTGCCTTCAAAATGGCCGCTTGACCCCCATCCACATGGCCAGGACCATGCCTCAAAATGGCCCCCACCAACATAGCCAGCCCCCAACCCCTACTCCAAAAAGTCAAAAAACACAACACCAATCAAATCACCACAATCCAATGCCATCCATCAAGTTTCAGAAGGTTTATGCTGCCTGCTGGTGGTTTTCTGGTGCGAAATTGCAATTTTTGCAATTTCGCGAGTGCAAGATTGTTGCTTCACGACGCGAACGTGGCGAATAACCAGCAAAATCCGCGAACAGACGGATTCTGGGACCCCTGGGCATGATAAAATCACAGCACACTGGGTGCAGGCCTATGGCACAAAGCACACAAACTGGCTTAAAAATGGCCCCTAGACCCCCACCCACACGGGACCAGGCAATAAACTGGCCCCCACCCACATAGCAAGCCCCCAACACCACCCCAAAAAGTCGTAAAACACACAAAAATCACAACAATCCAATGCCATCCATGCCCTGGCCAGAATAATGTTAAAATTAACGAAAACAGTTGTATCATGCATGCACCCATAACTAAGCCTGGTAGTTTTCAATTCATGTGCAGAATTGTAATTTTTACAATTTCGCGAGTGCGAGATTGTTGCTGCGCGGGACGCGAGCAGTGCGAACACAGGCAACATTTTTTTTAAAAATCCGATTTTCGGGTAATCCGCGGGAGTTCGAGGCCCCCTGGGCATAATGAAAGCAATCAGAGCAGACTGGGTGGGCATAGGGCACAAAACACACTGCCTGACTTCAAAATGGCCGATTGACCCCATCCACATGGCCAGGACCTGCAGGACCATGCCTCAAAATGGCCTCCCACACATAGCCAGCCCCCAAACCCACCCCAAAAAGTCGAAAAACACACACAAAAATCACCACAAACAAACAACATCAACTTATCAACTTACTTGTAAATCAAATTTCTAATCAAAAAGTAATCCAAAAGGCCTCAAAGCCAAATCTCCAGCAGCATCCACAAAAAGTAATCCTTCCCAGTCAAGATCGAATTCAAAGTGGCCAGGAAATGGACTAAGCAATGGGAGGAGCTTGCTGGACAGGAAGAGGAAGTTGGAGACTGGGTCACTTCCTTCACCCCTCCCCAATTGTAATTTTTGTAATTTCGCGAGTGCCAGATTGTTGCTGCCCGCGCTGCGGCTCGCGAGCAGTGCGAACACAAGCAAAAAATCCGCCGCGCGCGGATTTGCGTATTTTCGCCACATCCGCGAGAGTTCGCGGATTGCGGATTTACCGAAAATCCGAAAAATCCGCGAGCGGAACGGATTTTGCGCCCATGCTTACAACAGACCATACTAGACGTGCCATTACCCTATTTGATGCCCTTGCTGCCTCGGGAGGTTGCGGCGCCAGCTCCTTCTCGGATAGCTCCTTGCGCATGTACTTGTGCTTGTACTAGTAGCCCATGCAGTTGTTGTTGCGGCTTTGGTTGTTGAATAGTAGTTGTGAGATGAGTTACAACCTGTGTTGATGGTGTGCTGCTACTTTCTTGCGATGAGCCAACATCACTGGTCGTTGGTGATTCAACCACTAAACAGGCTACCTGTGCAGCACTCATGGTGGACTTTTGTTTTTCCACAAAAACTTAGTGGTCGAGCCACCAGTCTCCTTGGTAAGTGGTGCCACTTGCTTCTTCTTCTCCTTAGTAGAGACATCTTTCTTGCAAGAGGAGCTACGGGCACCTCTTTTTGGAGCCATCTTCTTCAGATGTCGGAACAGCAGACCGCAGCAGGACTTCTTCCTGGCACTGATGCTCAACGATGATGCGGAGTTATTGACTTTGTGCACCTAAAAGCAAACGAAGACAGAGGAACATCAGTAAATATATGTTGCATATGTAGCGCTTCAATAAATAGTTTGCAAGTAGGCATTTATGAATACACACGTGCACACCACACAATATGGAAATTTCAAAATTAGGAATTGCTAAATTTTTGGGAAACAGGAATTTAACATTGATCCAAGATAGCACACACACAGAGGGTTATAGTTTCATGTACCACTGACTCCCCCTGGGCACAATGGGTGAAAGCAAGGTAAAATGGGTGCAGGCCTATGGCACAAAGCTCACTGCCTGCCTTCAAAATGGCCGCTTGACCCCCATCCACATGGCCAGGACCGTGCCTCAAAATGGCCCCCACCAACATAGCCAGCCCCCAACCCCTACTCCAAAAAGTCAAAAAACACAACACCAATCAAATCACCACAATCCAATGCCATCCATCAAGTTTCAGAAGGTTTATGCTGCCTGCTGGTGGTTTTCTGGTGCGAAATTGCAATTTTTGCAATTTCGCGAGTGCGAGATTGTTGCTTCACGACGCGAACGTGGCGAACAACCAGCAAAATCCGCGAACAGACGGATTCTGGGCCCCCTGGGCATGATAAAATCACAGCACACTGGGTGCAGGCCTATGGCACAAAGCACACAAACTGGCTTAAAAATGGCACCTAGACCCCCACCCACACGGGACCAGGCAATAAACTGGCCCCCACCCACATAGCAAGCCCCCAACACCACCCCAAAAAGTCGTAAAACACACAAAAATCACAACAATCCAATGCCATCCATGCCCTGGCCAGAATAATGTTACAATTAAAGAAAACAGTTGTATCATGCATGCACCCATAACTAAGCCTGGTAGTTTTCAATTCATGTGCAGAATTGTAATTTTTACAATTTCGCGAGTGCGAGATTGTTGCTGCGCGGGACGCGAGCAGTGCGAACACAGGCATTTTTTTTTTTTTAAATCCGATTTTCGGGTAATCCGCGGGAGTTCGAGGCCCCCTGGGCATAATGAAAGCAATCAGAGCAGACTGGGTGGGCATAGGGCACAAAACACACTGCCTGACTTCAAAATGGCCGATTGACCCCATCCACATGGCCAGGACCTGCAGGACCATGCCTCAAAATGGCCTCCCACACATAGCCAGCCCCCAAACCCACCCCAAAAAGTCAAAAAACACACACAAAAATCACCACAAACAAACAACATCAACTTATCAACTTACTTGTAAATCAAATTTCTAATCAAAAAGTAATCCAAAAAGCCTCAAAGCCAAATCTCCAGCAGCATCCACAAAAAGTAATTCTTCCCAGTCAAGATCGAATTCAAAGTGGCCAGGAAATGGACTAAGCAATGGGAGGAGCTTGCTGGACAGGAAGAGGAAGTTGGAGACTGGGTCACTTCCTTCACCCCTCCCCAATTGTAATTTTTGTAATTTCGCGAGTGCGAGATTGTTGCTGCCCGCGCCGCGGCTCGCGAGCAGTGCGAACACAAGCAAAAAATCCACCGCGCGCGGATTTGCGTATTTTCGCCACATCCGCGAGAGTTCGCGGATTGCGGATTTACCGAAAATCAGAAAAATCCGCGAGCTGAACGGATTTTGCGCCCATGCTTACAACAGACCATACTAGACGTGCCATTGCCCTATTTGATGCCCTCGCTGCCTCGGGAGGTTGCGGCGCCATGATCCTTCTCGACGCCGAAAAAGCCTTCGACCGCGTAACCTGGACGTATTTATGGGGGACATGGAACGGAGGGGCCTTGGCCCTAAAATTATTAAGGCTATAAGGGCTTTGTATGTGGATCCCTGTGCAAGCATACAGTTAATGGGTGGAGCGTCGGACAAAATTCTTATCTCCCGGGGGACCCGGCAAGGCTGCCCCTGCTCCCCAATCCTCTTTGCTTTATATATCGACCCGTTAGAAGGATTTTGGGAAGTGGGGGCTTCAATCCATTGGTATTGGGGGGCTATGAGACAAAGTTGCTGGCCTATGCGGATGACCTGGCAGTTCTAACTACCGATCCCGCTGCTGCAATGTTGGACCTGGAGGCAATAACTACAGAGTTTGGTCGCTGCTCAGGTTATCTACCTAATGTAACTAAAACCCAGATAATTTGTACAAACAACATTACTAAACAAGACAGCGGTAAACAACGTTTACCACTAATTTTTTACAACGCGGTACCTTTACCACGCGGCCGTTACAACGCAAGTCGTTACCACGACTTGCGCTGGAGGGCTCTGTGGGATAAGGAATTTTATAAATTTATATTCCAACACCTACCCTAGTATCCACTGGGACTGGTGTTGGAATATAAAATTATAAAAATCCTAAATCCGCGCCCTCCAACGCAAGTCGTGGTAACGACTTGCGTTGTAGCGGCCGCGTGGTAAAGGTATGCGTTGTTACAACCTGCGTTGTAACAACTTACATCCCAAGACAGCAGATACATGTAGTTGGCCAATAATCTGGGGGTTAAAATTAGCCCTTCGATGGAGACTATAGTCAAAGAAAACTATGATCCTTTGATCATGTCAGTTACATCGGAGTTAAAACGGATTGATACCTTCCACCTTTCATTGATCGATAGAATCAATGTTTTAAAGATGACTATGATGCCCAGATTTCTCTATCTTTTTCGTGCAATACCGTTAATGCTGGGGGAGAAGTTGCTCAATTCCATCGAGAGCACATTCACCAACTTCCTGTGGCAGTATGGCAAGACAAGACGTGCATTAAAATATTTAGCGCTCCCTCAGGAAAGGGGTGGCTTAGGTGCCCCCAACATCAGGTGTTATCTTCTGACTTCCCTGCTTAGTCAAATGGCAATACTTCTGGGCAATGCCACAACAGCTAGTCCTAGGCTTCCAGATAGTATCTCCCCACCCACTATTTATGAATTACTGATGGGGAAGGAAGCGGAGGGGTCACTTTTACGTAATACTGATCGGCGATTTTACAATAAAAAAAAATACAAGGTACTGAATTCGGAAGGGTGGGTTTGGAAAGAAGTTAAAAAAACTTTAGGCATTTTGAAATGTAATTACTATACACCGTTATGGAATTCTAAACTTTTTCCCTTCCTCAGTTGTGATGGAGGGTGGTCTGAATGGGAATCCCTTGGAATTCATAGAATAGGGGACATTTGAGTCGACTCCTCCCTTATGGGCTTTCAGGATCTCCAACAGAAGTATGGATTGGAATCTAAACATAGCTTTAAATAAATATATGCAAATATATCTAACGCTGACGGACAATAGACCGAGATTTAACCCAGGTGGAAGAGTTAACATCCTTGACCTTCTCTTGGGTGGGGGGACCAAGATTGGCACGATTTACGAGACCCTCTCGGAGACTTGGCAAGATGACATGGAAAAAGTTGAGACCTCGTGGGCTGTTAAACTTGGGGACCCGGATGTGGATCTGGATAGAGTGCTGCTGATGGCAGACAGCTTATTCCGATCCACAAACCTAAGGGTACAACACTATAAAACATTATTTAGATTGTATTACACCCCAGCCAAGCTTTTTGAGTGGGGGAAAGAGATGATGATAAGTGCCCTAGATGTGTGGGGGGGGGGCTAATTTAGTCCATATGTTCTATGACTGTACCATGCTGAAACAGCTTAAGGCGGAAATGGAAACATTTTGGAAGGGGCTGCTAGGGATTAAGATCACCCTATACCCGGTCCTAGGATTCTACTGCACCATCTTTCCAGATGTGGCCATCTAGACTTCTCGGCATTTATAATATTGAAGACGCTCTATATTCCCGAAGGGGCAGGAGGATGAGGGTTATGGGGCAGAGGATCTGGGCTCCTCTTAAAAGTTGGAGGGATGCTAGAAAGCACTAGGCACTACACCGCTCTGCATGTCTGTTTAAAAGTTTAACTGTCTTAAATATTATTAGCCTTGATATGCTTTTAACTTTAATATATAATGGTTATTATTGCCAAAAAGAGGTTTATGATGAATCTTCCCTTGTAACTGGAGGGTTTGCTAGTAAGCTTTTAGTTTTCGTCCTTGTTTTGTACCTTTGTCTTCTTCATGATATGCACTGTCTTATTTTATAACACGCTGTTCTTTTAATCTTTATAAGACATTTAAGATGAAATGATACGGATTGCTGTTTAATGAGATTTAAACTGATGTACTTAATGGAAAAGATTCTGGTTGTATACATGATTCCAATTTTAATAAATAAAAATATATAAAAAAAAAAAGAAGATAAACACAGATATGCTGCAATTCCTGTGGAACTTAATTCTCTTTTAGGAAAATAAAGCCACGTATTGATTTTTATAAACAGGAATGAAAATTTGCATAGCCTTCATGCTGGTAAGTTTCAATTCTATTAAGGACTCGGAGGTGAGGATTATGCCTTCTTCCTTCGCTTTATTCCTCACAGCAGCAACATCAAACAGAAACAAAAACTACATTTCCCATGAACACTTGGAAAAACAAAAAGTCTTATCGGGAGTCCTTCGTCTGTGTCCGCACGCTGACCAGCTCCCATAATGCACTCCCATTGTTTCCTCTTCCTCGTTCTTCGCCGAAGCTCATGTTGTTTAGTTTTCACGCATCCTGTTTGGGACCGTCGTTTCCTGCAAAAGAGGCAGTGTAAGAGGCAGAACCTCAATCAACAGAACATGTTGCATGGAGGGATAACAGTGCAATATATCATCACTCATAACTAAGCTGAAAAAGCACATGAATGGTTTATTTACAGTCTTACGGGGAGGGTCCACTTCTTGAAAGTCATTGGGAGGGATAATCCTCGCCTCCGAGACCTTAATAGAATTGAAACTTACCAGCACGAAGGCTAGGCAAATTTTCATTGTATGGCAGGACCGGAGGCTTCGGATTATGCCAGTTCAAAGCTTGTCAACAACTAGCCTTGCCACCGCCAACACCGGTTTAAAATAAAACCTGTTAAAAGTGGAATCTGAGGACCAATCGGCCGCTCACATCAGATCCTCCAATTTTGCCCCTAGGGTGAAAGCTTTAGAGGCCATCGCCCCTCTCCCTGAATGAGCACCAAATTGCTTAGTATTAATCCCCTCCTCCTGCATTACCCAACGCACCCACCTGGCAATTGTTGGGGATGAAACAGCTTTGTACGGTTTACGTAAAGCAATGAGAAGTTGTCTTTTGCCCGGAGGGCGGGTATCATCAGTCATGTCTTCATAAGCACGGAGGCACTGCACTACACACAGTTTAGGGGAATCTGGAAAAGCCGGATATTAAACAACCCTTGTGTTGGACTTAGTTCTTCTACTTACTGTAAAGGCACAACAGCATTGCCAATTTGGCTGTTACTTCCTTACGAGAAAGAAACCTATTCGGTTGCCAAGAAAAAAAGAGGTTCAAAACCCCGTTCACGTGCCAGAGGACCGAGTAACGTTGCTCCGGGGGCAGCAAGAGGTGAATCCCTCTCCGGAACCGGCACACCAAGGAATGTTGACCCACCAGGGAACCCTGCACCACCACAAGACCAGCCGAGATCGCCAAATGGAAGGTGTTGATTGACCGATGGGCCAGACCCTCCTCAGCCAAACTCGCCAAGAAATTAAGGACGTGGACTACATCTACCCCAACGGGATTAAAACCCCATCGAACACACCAACGCCATCTATGCCAGGCTGACCTGTATCTCCTCGTCAAGCTATCTGCCCATGCCTTGGAGAGCAGGTCTTCAGCCCTTCCTGAAAGGCCTGGGAGTGACCAGCGATGCCGGAGATCCTCCAGGCCATCAGCCTCAGAGATCCATCCTGGACTAACAGGTGGGGAACCAGGTCGGGATTGAGCAGAATGTGAGGAGAGTGGGGGAGTAGGATTGGAAAATCCCAAGAAAGTTCCAGTAGAATCAGAAACCAAACTTGAGACCTCTACCATGGCGTGATCAACACTACCTCCGCCAACTGACACCGCAGCAACACCGACACTCGCGTTATAATGGAAAACAGGGGAAACGCATACCCCTGTTCGCCTGACCAATCCTGGAGAAAAGCATCTGTTGCTTCCACCAGTGGGTCCGGGCGCCGACTGAAGAACCTCGGGAGCTGATGGTCTAGGCGCAACGCAAACAGATCCACTGAGAAGGGACCCCACGTCTCCGACAGTAAGGAGAACACTTGATGGTCCAGCTTCCACACGCTGGCATCCAGAAGGTGACGGGAGTGCCAATCGGCCATCCCGTTCTGTCATCCCGGCAGGTACTCTGCTGTGACCGATACCTGGTGGTCCAGGCAAAAATGTAAAAAATCCCTGGCTAGGTCCGCCAGCATCTTGGATCTTGTACCCCCCAGATGGTTTATACACCGGACCGCCAAGACATTGTCCATCCTGAGGAGGACACACAACAGCACCCTGTCCTTCGTCCAGCACTGAACAGCAAAGGACCCTGCTAGTAACTCTAAGCAGTTGATGTGTAATGACTGCTCGTGAGTGGACCAGGCGCCACCTGTGGAAAAATCCCCGCACCTGGCCCCCCAGCCGGAGCGACTGGCATCTGACTCGACAACTATGTCCGGGGCTGAACCGAATATCGCACGACCATTCCAGGCCTCCATGTGCGTGAGCCACCATTGCATTTTGTCCCTCACTTCCTCTGACAACAGAATCAGCTAAGAGTACGTTAGGCCCTTCCGGAGGTGATATGCCTTCAGGCGGTGCATGGCTCTGGAATGAAGAGGGCCCGGGAATAGGGCCTGAATTGAGGAAGAAAGGAGACTGACCAGTTGTGCCAACTAACGGAGGGATATCTGAGGTTTCGCTAAAGTGTAATCGTGCCTCATCTTTGCCATTTTCTTGGCGGGAAGACACAGGCTGGAAGACACTAAGTCTATGTGGAACCCCAAAAAAGTTGTACGTTGGACGGGATCAAAAGGGACTTCATTTCGTTGATAACGAAACCCAACCCCTGAAGGAGGTTGACTGCAGTTTGGAAATGGGACAACAGCTGATTGGGACACTGGTCCAAAAACAGCATATCGTCCAGGTAAACAATCATCCCCCTACCCCGCAGGAACTCCACCACCGGCCGAAGAACCTTTGTGAAGCACCATGGAGTGGAGGAGAGTCCGAAAGGGAGTGTGGTGAACTCGTAAATCTGACCGTTCCACCTGAACTGAAGGAAACGCCAATGGGGTGAAAAAATAGGCACCGTCAGGTACGCGTCCTTTAGGTCGAGTCTGACCAACCAATCGGCCGGATGCAACACATCCCGCAGGAGGTGTATGCCCTCCATCTTGAAATGCCGGTATACCAGCCACTTGTTGAATTCTTTCAAGTTGATGACTGGCCACCGGCCACCGTCCACCTTGTTGACCAAAAAGAGATTGCTGAGAAAACCCCCTGGCTGCTCGCGTGCGTAACAAATCACCCCTTTTTGAAGGAGGGCGAATACCTCTTTGTGCACCAATTCTGCATCTCGCTGCGAGAAAGTCATTGGGGTGGAGGCGATATAGCTGACACGGATGGCCATGAAACTCCAGCTGGAAGCCCTGGACCATCTGCAGCACCCAAGCATCGCTTGTTAGGGAAACCCAAGCTGGGAAGAACTGTGACAAGCGCCACCCTACCCGCAAGCTTGCCGAGGGCAGTAAACTCACCTCTTCCAGCTCCCTGCTGCTGTCCTCTTTGGCCTTCTTGGCCACGGAACCATTGTCCTCTCGTCGGTTAGAAATTGTTGAAGCGGGCGTTGTCTTGGAATTGCCCGCGGCCGGAGCCTTGCCCCGGATCAGGGGTGTTGCCACGGCCGAACGAGCGGCCCCTGCCAAGTCCGGCCCTTTCGAAAACCCGAGGGGCAAAGACCTTCTTGATGGTGGACTATGCCCTGTCCAGAGAAGTGAAGGTTGCCACAAACTTGCCCAACTCTTTGATGAAGGGGACCCCGAACAGGCCCCCTTGAGCCACAGCACCGGCCTCTGAGAGGCAAGGTCACCCAACTTAGGGTCGATTTTAATAAGGAGTGACCTCCGTCTCTCTGTTGAGAGAACGCAGTTGGTGTTCATGAGGAACACAATGGCCCGCTGCGCCCAGTTGGAGAGAACCTCCGGGGAGATAAGGTCCCCCGACACCTTGGTCTCCTTGGCCATAACCAAAATTTTGGTCATAGGCCCTACAGCATCCAGCAGTTTATCTTGGCAGTTGCGCCATGAGCGGTCGATACCCTTCCTAAGATCTCTTACAAATTTCACCAAAAATGTCACCATCTTCTTGTCAATATCAGGAGTCAACGCCACCTTCCCTTCTAAGGTGGGGCGTGGGCACTTCGCCCTGAGGCGGCTGGGGGCTTCTTTATCTACAGGTTTACGCAGACGACTCTCAACATACTGGGACACTTTGTCCCCGGGCACCCAGTCTGAAGACCGAGGGTGGACAATATCGTCCGGGTCCAACATGTCAGATGGCCCCGCCGAGACAGGGGTCTGGGTAGGAAGCCAGGACCTAGAGGAGCATGCTTCCTCATCCGTGTCCGGGGATTCCCCATCATCCCGCGGCTCAGGGGGCGCGGTCCGTGGGGTCGGTGGGAAATTTTCAACCTGGGGCAATGGGACGGGTTGGGGAATTACTTGCGTCAAAAGTGCACTTTTCACGCGTGCAAATGCATCAGCGTCTACCCTTTGTGCATGACTTTTTGCTAGGGGGGGAGAGGGAGAGGGCGCAGGGGCAGGGGTCTGCATAGGAATAAGGGCCGCCAGCTTCGAATAGGCCTCATCCAAACGTGCTGAAAGTCTCTGCTCAAGAGGAACCATGGCCTGATCTACGGCCTTGTAAATAGAGTCATCCACCGCTTGATTGAAATCATCATCACAGGGGACGTAGTTAAGAGGGTCCTCCTCTGGGTACTGGCCCTGCTCCCCCTGCATCATGAGGTAAACCAGGCTCCACAGGTGCACAGGAGCTTCAGGCAGTAGAAGTCAAGGAAACCCTCACAGGAACCAATTCAGAGCTGGGAGGGGCCCAGACAAATGTGGGTGGCGCGCAGGCAATCAATGCAAGGGGGAAGCCCTGGGGACGCTTCAGCCCTCACAATCACAGGGCAACCACCCGGTAAAGCACCCCACCTCACCACAATAGACTGGTGCCAAATTACGATCCCACAGGATGTCAAGCCAAGTGAGGTACAGACCCACCAGGGCGTTCCTCAGAGAGAAAAACGGGAAAAGCCGACCCCTCAGGGTGTCTAACCGGGTGGCAAGAGGCAGAACATGTTCTCTGTGGACAGAGTGCTAAAAACGCTGTGAAAAATGCCTCACACTCGCGCTGACCAGAGAGAGGAGTGCCTGCCCCCTAGCGGAGGGAGGACCACACCGCACTACTAACTGGGCAAAATAATGCGTTAAGCACGCCAGAAGCGTCCCACGATTTAAAGGGGGAACTGGAAAAAAAAGAACATATAAGCAATATGCCCACAAGTAGAAATGCAATGCCAAAACAAAACCAAAACCCAGGAGAGAAGTGTAAACAACTTATCTTGCTGCTGAGCAGCGAAGAAAGAGGACGAGGAAACAGCAGGAGTGCATTATGGGAGCTGGTCAGAGTGCGGACACAGACGAAGGACTCCATAGAAGACTTTTTGTTTTCCCAAGTGTTCACAGGAAATGTAGTTTTTGTTACTGTTTGATGTTGCTACTGTAAGGAATAAAGCGAAGGAAGAAGGCATAATCCCAAGCCTCCGGTCCTGCCATTGAACTTCAATCAAAATCTCTTACCATCAGCTTTGCAGATCTCGAGTCCACAGGACCCAGACTTAACCTATATTATCCCATATCCACCATAAATCTGCCTGGGGAAAAACAAACGATTGACTCCTTTAAACAGATATATCTATATTCTTTTGTTTGACTCAGGGTATAGATCGCTCAATGGTTGGATGCCATACAATCAACCCGTCGAAACAACATTTTGGGGCTCAACTGTTCACATCACAGTTGATTTTACCTTCCTTCACTATACTTATAGATGTCAAAGTTCCGAAATAATAAAGAAGACTGAAAGTGATCATGATCCCCAGAAGATATTTAATCTCTAATTACACCAGGTCGAATTTGCAGAAAACTATAAACAGGAACAATATGACTGTAGTGGATTTGAAGAAACTTATATGGAATGAGGAGATCAAGATTAAAGCTGTTAACCTGAAATCCGAGCTTCTTTCATTCTCACCATTCTGACAGTTTGACCCGTTTAGTGACACGCCCAACAGTGACTGGACTCAGATCTATCAACTAATAACTGAGAGGTTCCTGAATCACTTAATGGGGAAATCATCAGGTGGGAGGAGAGCAAAATAACATGTCATCAATTTGTCAGCTCTGGAAATAGCAAACACTAAAAGGTAATATCACAAGAGTTTATGATTCATACTGAAGCAACCATGCTTAGAGGCATGCGATATCAAAATTAGAAACTTGAAGATATTGCTTAGGAACAGAATAATGGAAATATTATTATTATATTGAAGCTTGTAAAGCGCGCGGCTACCCCCGACGGGGGTGTCCTGGCGCTGCACACTGCAGGCTAGAGATATAAGGGAGGCACTTAAAGGCTAGTGAACAACCAGGTTTTCAATTTACTATGGAACACTGATTCAGAGGAGATACACCTAAGATCCAATGGGAGGCTGTTCCAAAGCTTAGCGGTCATTACGCCAAATGCTCTGCCACCCATTCTGGATCGGCGAAAGCGTGGGGTAACCAGAAGGCGCAAATTGTTCGACCTCAGAGATCTGATAGACTGGGACAATTTAAGCCTATTTCTTAGATATCCCGGGCCCAGCCCGTTGAGGGCCCTGAAGGCAAAAATCAGAGCCTTGTACTGGATGCGACGGGCAATAGGAAGCCAGTGTAGCTTCCTTAGATAAGATGCGACCGAGTGGCGATAGGGAATATTGCCAATCAGTCTAGCCGCCGCATTTTGTACAATCTGCAGGCGTTCAATTTGGTACAAGGGGGCGCCTACATAGAGACTATTGGCGTAATCTAAGTGTGAGGTGATCAGGGCATGAATGATGGTTCTGCGAGAATCCAGCGGGAGGTAGGGAAAGATCTTCCTAATCATGCGCAGTTTGCCGAAACAAGCTGCCGTGACCTTATTAATTTGCGATTTGGAGGAAAGTGCATTGTCAAACTGAAAGCCCAAATTTCGGACTGTTTGGACTGGGACTGGGGGAGGATCAAGCTCAGTCGGCCACCACTGAATGGTAGGCAGAGGGGTTTTCTGATTAAAAAATAAAGTGAGACAATCAAGAAAAAGCTTTAGTCAAATTGACACATGCAATTAATACTCATAATGAGAAGGCGCTTTGGACCTTGATTGGGCAGGGAACAGGGACATATCAATGTCAAAATGATTTGTTTATCTCAAACAATAAATGGGAGTGACATATTGAGGTTGTGTATACATCAAATATCATTGCCCCCACAAGGATATAGATCTACCTAAGCATCAACTTTAAAATCAATTCCAGCGCATATAACAAGTCTAATTAATAGTACTCATCGGTTGAAAGCTGCAGGTCCAAATGACATTCCGATTGACCTAGTCTGAAGTTAACTTTTGTGTCACCTATTTTCAAAGTAATCTCTACCTGAGTGTTTTCCTCAAAAGTGGTCAAAACAAAACTTGTAAAATTATCTATTAATCGCCCTTCTGGATTTTGAGGAGAAACTCTTTGTAAAATATTGACTAGACATTCTGTACAAGTAGGCCACAGATCAGGGCTGATACCCTTAACTCAAATGGGGTTTCATCCAAGATGCTCTAAAATTGATACTATCATTGTATTGTCTCTTCTGGCGAAAAAAGAGCTAAAGAATAATATGGCACTTTATGCCTGTTTCGTGGACTATTCCACAGCCTTTGACAAGTTAGATCTTTTTCAAGGAAGTGAGCAAAAAAACAGCAGAGCAAAGGTAAGTTCACAGGAATTCCAAAAACAACTATATTATCACAGTCTAGCCTACAATAAGACCACATTCTGGTTGCAGCATGGATTTCTTCCAGTTCAGGTCACGACTGTAAATGATGAACTATTTGCCCTATGAAGGTGACCATGTTCTTGCATGCCCATATATTCAATAAAAAGCAAAATGCTGACCTGAAATAAAAATGGGAGTATGATGCTCTGAAAACTATATCAAAGGGCATGTATATTTAAAACACAAATATAAAAGCAGAGAAACCCAATAAACCAATTCTGCAAAGCAGCTGTTCCTAATCTTTTTGCATCTATTGGCCACCACTGAATCACTGGCTTGAGTGATTTCGATTTAAAACTCCTAACAATGCTCAGAAATAAGAATATTATCATATACACAAATTATAAAATATTTTTCTTAATTCTCAAAACAACATACAAAATCGAAATTATAATTTTAATGGGAAGGTTAAAGCTTTTCAAAATGTGGTTTTATTTCCAAAAGATAACGTGATATGCTAGGCTTTATCATATCACATATTCTCTTGTGCGCCTACTCTCAGACTCTCTTTTTGTTTGCCTAACCAACTGCTTGAGTTGAAGTCACCGATCGTCCATGCTAGATTCTGTTTGCTGTTTTGCTGCTGCCGAGATTCAGTATATGCATGCCAATCTTTCCCTCAAATTTCTTCTTTACAGACCATTTCAAAATGTTCAGTTTTACAGTTGCTTTTGTATTTATGTACATTTTATTAATCTGTTAATGTAATTTTCTAAACAGTCGTAGACTCCCTGAGCAGGCATTGCAGGACCTCCAGGGGTCTGCTGACCCAAGATTAAGAACCACTATCGTGGTGGAAGCAGAATCATGTACAACTGAATAACAATGTTATGACACTCTTTAGACAGTTGACCTACACTGTCTAAGGCTAATCTTCCCAAACACAAAGAGTATAAAAGTGCAAATAACGCATCAAAATGCACAAAACACACTGGGGCATATTATCAAGTAAGGGCGTTGCATTATCGCCGCTTTTATCGGCAGGAAACTGCCGATAAAGCGGCGATAATGGGCTTGATAATATGCTCTTTGAATTCCAATCGAAGCCCATGTTAGATGTGAAGACATCTAAAATGGGCTTCGATTGAAAGTCATAGAGCACATTATCAAGCCCATTGTCGCCGCTTTATCGGCAGTTTCCTGCCGATAAAAGCGGCGATAATGTAACGCCCTTACTTGATAATATGCCCCACAGTACATTGCACTCACAGAAAAAACATACCATTAACCTCTCCCCTGCTGGTGACAGAACCACTCCGTCATCAGCTGCGGTCGCGCTGTGCGGATGACGGAGCGGTTCCATCACGGCCCGCTCGGCACGCCTGCGTGGCGCGGATTCCGCGCCTGCGCTGAGCGTTCCATTGAGCGGGCGGGGCCGTGACGGAACCGCTCCGTCATGAGCACAGCGCAACCGCGGCTGGTGACGGAGCGATTCCGTCATCAGCATGTGCCCGCCGCGCGGCCGCCCAGCCCCCTTAGCACTGCGGCGGAATAGCCGCCGCAGTGAAGGGGTTAAAATCTTTCACTGTCGTTCAGTACTAGTACCATCACAACAAATGAAAGCGACAGAATGAGTGGCCCCTTGGTCAGCTATTCTGTGGCACTTTATATATGCCAGATCATGAAAATAAGGAAGAGTGCAGTAGCAGATTGGTGAGAGGGAGGTTATGTTTCTCGATCAGAGTACGCTGTTGTGCGGTTGTAAGACTCGTATTGCATTTTAAACTATCTGACACCGTATGACAATTACTGTTTTAATGTATTGATATCCGGCTGTCGTTTTTTATATGTATTAATGAATGCTTTTACCGTAGCTGTTTTACCTGTATATTTATTTGTTTATTCTTTTATGCGGCAGAAACGCTGCGAAGAAAGATTTTTTTCTGATTCTGAGTGGTGCTATCATTACAAACCTTAGCGTATATCGTCACATTATTGTGCAATCAGCCATCGTGAAAACAAAACATACACAGTGAAAACCAAAACCTTAAAATGTTTAAGCATACGCACAAGGACATTCTGCATAACTGAATTATCAGACAATATACTATGTTCACGGGGAGCACATCTAATAACAAAAATACTTTGGGTGCATGTCATCCAATCCATTAAACAAACCCTGTAAGAACAAATCAGGATCCAATACGTGATATAAATCTCTACCAGCTATATTGCCAGTACAATAAAATACATCACATTGTGCAACATACCCAACAGAGCACCATGCGACAAGCATTCAAACAAGAGATGCAAAATAGACAACGACATACAGAAGAAACACTGGTACTGACTACAGGCCACACAGAGAAAAAAGAAACCACAACTCACCTCCTTTTTAAGCTTGAGCATGAAGACTGCCATGCCTCACAAGTCACACTTGCCCTGGGGGACCTTTAACCTGCTCACTCATCTTGCCGTGGGTGCAACATAAAATGCTTTATGTGCTATAATAACATGTGTTTTCTTTCCAAACCAAGGCGTTTGGTTTGTGACCTTGGAGAAGACAACAGGCTGAACAGGTTTTAGGGAGGATTCGAACTCGCGACCTGCCGATCAACACTTGAAGGTACACCACTGCACTCATTGAACTATTTGGCATGTTGCCTGTAGGTTCTCTTCTGCCAGAAACATTAAATGCGACATAGCCCAAGCATGAAACGTATAATGCACCGCTAAATAATCATTTGAATTAATACTTAACAGCTAGATGCATCAAACAAAAATCCGCTCGCACCTTTGCGACCGGTATTTTTGCATTTGGGATGCATCATCCCAAATGCAAAAATCGCAAATGGAGAAATCGCTAAATTGCGATTATTTGCATTTAAGGAATCTCAAATTGAGATTCCTTAAATGCAATGCATAACAGTTTTAAAAATAGCGAAATCGCTAATAGGGCACGCAAATTACCATGAAGTACAACTTCATGGTAATTTGCAAAAACTTTGAAAAATGCACTAAAGTGCATTTTTCAAAGTTTCATGTTGCGCACACACATGCCCCAAGGGCATGTGTGTGCGCAACATATTTGCACAGATCAATTTCAGGGGTGCAACAGGGTGTCCTTTGGACACCCCTGCACCCTTGAAATCGCAATCTCAATTTGCAATTCGCTAATTGCAATTCGCAAATTGAGATTGTCTTCCCATTCATTCCTATGGGCCTCTAGGCCCATAGGAATGAATGGGGAGGTATTCCTTAATTGCGACTCGCAATTTGCGAGTCGCAATTAAGGAATTCTAAGAAATCGCTATTTTTTAAGTGATTTGTTGATGCATTCCATTTTGCTATTCCTTAATAGCGAATCGGTATTTTTCGCTATTAAGGAATCGCAAAAGTGGTTGTTGATGCATCTGGGGGTAAGTGCGTTCCACATATGGCGATTAAAATATAGGCCCGAAAAGTAATATAATGTGATAATGAAAAAGATCTGGGGGCATATTTTCAAGACAGGCGATAAAGTTATCGCCGCTTTATCGGCAGAAAACTGCAGATAAAGCGGTGATAATGGGCTTGATAATATCAAGCCCATTATCGCCGCTTCACGGCAGTTTTCTGCCGATAAAGCGGCGATAATTTTATCGCCTGTCTTGATAATATGCCCCCACGAGCCTTCCACTAAAATTGGTAGCCTCTTCTGCCAAGTTGCTATAAAAGGCTGAGGTATAAGACAGCTATTGTTCAATTCTGTGAAGGGAATACCTACTGCAATTACTAACGCTAAAACAAAGAACAGGATGCCAGTGAAAGAAAAACCAATTCCCACCTTCCTTCTTCCTCTAAAACCCAATTAAAAAAAAGTGCCCAACCATTACTACTAAGTTATCAACTTATACTATATTAAAGCTAACAAGCTTACACAAAATGCTTAACAACCCAAACCATAAATGTGATATGTGCTTAAAATATACCCTCCGATTCCGTCATTGCTGTATCCTCTAAAGTCAATAAAGAAATCTCTTGTTTCTATCAAGTACGTGTAAGGAGTACTTGTACTGCAATTTATCTGCAGTCCTGTGTGTTACATGTTAAGAAAAGCTTCCCCTGATGCATACATCCCCCGGCAAAGTGGATGCTTACTTGTGTGGGCGCAGAGTGCCCTGAAATATTAGACACCCCACAGTCCACCTTAGTCAGAATGCCCACTTATACTGGATCAGTGTTAAACCCCAGTTTCATTAGGCAATGTGTCCCTTTTATCAGCAGTTCTGTGAGTTACATGTTAAGAAAAGCTTCCCCTGATGCATGCATCCCCAGGCAAAGTGTATGCTTACTTGTGTGGGCGCAGAGTGCCCTGATAAATTAGACACCCCACCATCCACCTTAGTCGGAATGCCCACTTATACTGGATCAGTGTTAAACCTCAGTTTCATTAGGCAATGTGTCCCTGTATTAAGGCACCCCCACTGCATCAACATATCAGGAAAACAATCAATTAAGTAAATGAGCCCACTCACTAGCTGAGTTCTAGGGGCTCGATTCACAGAACTAACGTAAGACAAAATCCTAAACTTAGTACCATTTTGGTATTCACAGAAGACACTTACTCATTTTGGTATTCACAGAAGGCACTTACTCATTGATAAGTAAGTGCCTTCTGTGAATATCAAAATGAGTAACTGCCTTCTGTGAATGCCAAAATGGTAGTAAGTTTAGGATTTTGTCTTAAGTTAGTTCTGTGAATCGGGCCCTAGATCAATGAAAAAGTTGAATGAATTTATTACCAAATTCAAAGGTAATGAAAACAGTTCAGAGTTAATGCCTTGAAAGCTCCCAATAAAAAGTGTAGTACAAAGGAGTGCAAAATCAGAAATTATTCTAAGTTTCAAATGGACAGCAAAGTTGGGAGAGTAATGTACAGCATCCTTTGTAGAACAGGAAAGTCTTCTGGCTCTTCCCCAAAATCAAGGGGTTTTATTGATTATTTTTGCATATGAAATTAACAGAACTGCAGAATTACTGTGGTGTGAACAATTGTATCATTTCATCAGCAAATCAGAGACAGTAAAATTAGACATAATATTGCATTAACACATGAACACTATTCCACTACATGAATAATTCTTCTGCCTCCCCTATGCTAATGTCATTCAGAGATGATAGAACAAACTAGATACATGAACAACTGCATGTTGTATGAATGGATAGGTTTTGGACCTGGTCCTTTCTTCAGGGTTATCCCAACACTTTTTGCCTCCCTCTGCCTATTTTTCTGAGCTTCTTTTTGTGGGCTTTAGGACTATGGGCATTTCACCACTACTAATCAGTTCTGATATGCATGTGCTCTCTTCTCTAAACATGGTATGATTTGTTTACACCTGTATGGCATACTTGAGTTACTTATAAGTCCCATTTAAAGTGGAATACCATATACCTACGGCCTATAAATTAAATGCTACTAGTGGACCTGCAGCATTGATTGTGCCACTCTCAGAAGTAGCCTTTCAAACCTGTCTTAGACATGCCACCCCAGAACTTGTGTGTGCAGTTTACTGCCACTTCAACTTGGTATATAAAACCAAGCCTTGCACTCCCCTTTTATTTTGCAGAGGTCACCCTTAAGGTAGGCCCTAGGTAGCCCTATGGGCAGGGTGCTGTGTAAGTAAGAGGTAGGACATATAATGTATGTTTTGCATGTCCTGGTAGTGACAAACAGCCTAATATGTTTTTCGCTACTGTGAGGCCTACTCCTCTCAGAGGCTAGCATTTGGAATTTCCTTCTATACTTTTGAGTGGTAATTCCGCAACTGGTGGCCCGAACCTCGAGGCCAACCAGGGACAAGGTGCTGTGATACCAATAGCTGCATCGTGCTCTCGTGGGCAGCTGTATTCAAGAATATGGTTCTGATGGACCACGGGAGATCTCTCACGCTCACCCTTTGGTTGTGCTGCCCCCCACTTTTGCCTACATACCTTCTATTTGGCACATATCATTGCCAACCTCAGACTTACTGATCTGATCAGTTGGAGAAATTCCTGTTCCTGCTGGATTGGTTGCCCCCCTCCTACAGAGTGCACCGGGAGAGCAACACCAACGCCGTGATTGCCTTCATGGAGGGAGTGCATTTTGCCTCTTGACCCTTTGATCATGATGTTTCCTTCCTGCAGATGACCTGCCAACTAGAGATTTCTATCATGGAAGGGTCGCACAGAAATTACTGAAACCAAACTAGTAGGAGTGCAGGGGTTTTCGTGGCCTATGGTTGCTTATTGCAAATGTATGTGTTTTTCTCCTACAACCGGCATTACCACACTCCGGAACCATCACCCTCGGGCTCCGCAAGTATTGGCTCCCTTTTTTCTGCTTCTCCACTTATGCCGAGTTAGGCTTAAATCTACAGCTCTCCCGGTAGTATCACCCCATGATGGTGCCCGCGGCTGCTAGCGTCTAGCTAGTAGCAGCCATGTTCCCCCGGACCGGAGCGCTGGTCTCTGGGGCCACCCGGGAGCGAGGCAGAGTCAGAACAAGCAGAGCCTGCCTGCACCACATGAAGGAGTTTGAGGTGAAGGAGGGAGTAAGGAGCAGAGCTGAGAAACGGCAGAAGCACCCAGGAGCTGGTGAGCTGTGTAGCAGTGGGGGGCATCTTCTGCATATGGAGACAGGGAATAACAAGGAAGATGAGGCCCCCTCCAGATACACGCTAAGGAGTTGGAATATAGGAGGTAAGCCAAATCTTCTTCCTATATCACCAGACGCCCTGCCGGAATTACCACAAGGAGTTAAGACCGTTATTAAGGCAAAGAGGAAGCTTGCAGGGTAGTGGGTCATGGAAGACAATGGGTGGTAAAACTAACAAGGAGAAAGGTGCTAAAAATCTGG
The DNA here is from genome assembly GCF_964261635.1 of Lissotriton helveticus. Classification (NCBI taxonomy): domain Eukaryota; kingdom Metazoa; phylum Chordata; class Amphibia; order Caudata; family Salamandridae; genus Lissotriton; species Lissotriton helveticus. The sequence goes on along the minus strand of NC_136059.1, from coordinate 1,893,114,237 downwards.
TCTTCTGCCCACGAGAGTCAAAGTCACCCCCTCGCTTAAATCCTTCTTCCAAGCATGAAGAAAAACGGTGCAGGGAGTTCAAGCCTTAGTCCAGAACAGCGTACCCCAGAGAGCATACCCGAGAAGCCAGAGAGAAACCCTAAAACAGTAAATACTATTACTGACTCGGGCAAAGGTGCTGATGGCACTGATGACCAGGTGGAACTGTGTACACCTGAAAGAAACACTAAAACAGTAAACATTATTACTGACTCGAGCAAAGGTGCTGATGGTACTGACAACCTGGTGGAATTGTGTACGCCAAGGGGCGAGAACAGGACCGCCCAGGGAGATACTATAACAGTCCCAGTTAGCAATAGGTTGGCAGTGCTGGTGCTATCAGAAGACCATGAAGTCCCACTCCCAAAAGTGAATCAAGACAGGCAGAACATCCCAGGTAATACAGGTGTCGAACTGTTCAAAGCAAATAAAGAGGCAGGAATGTCGCTGGCAGGCATTTTATTGGATTTAAAGAACGACAATAAGAAGCACTTTGACATATCATAGGCCAATCAACTGGGCATACAAGCTTCTTGCTCTGAGCTAATGAAGAAGTTGGATGAAGATGGTGTAGTGAAGCAGGATGTCGAGAAAAATGTGACCGAGATCTCCAAACTTGGAAGATAAAATCAAATCTTAAGAGAAGATTTAGAGAGAATTGAGAACCAATCTCGTAGGAACAATTTAAGATTTCTAAATATTCCATATAAACGAAGTTAGTGTTGGGGTAGAAATTCCTATTCTAACTCCAGGGGGTTAACAGAAGGGTAGGTTTTGGATAGTGTAGGGGTACTATGCGTTGTAATCGTATGCATTGTAATGGTGTGCGTTGTAATGCCTGCGTTGCAGTGACATGCAATGTAGTGTCATGCGATGTAGTGTCATGCGTTGTAATGCCTGTGTTGTAGTGACATGCATTGTAAAGGATGTTGTGATGTAATGACTGCATTGTTAGTGTAGTGTGATGTAATGGTTGTGTTGTAAAGGATGTTTCCCCTCCTACACTATCAAGGAGGCGATACTCAGTAGTGCTTTAAAAAATGGGCCCTATGTGATAAATGGCTATTCCCTACTTGTTAGATCTGAAGTGCAAGGCCACAGAACAGAGGCAGAGGGGGTTAGGCAGAAAGATGAAGGAGCTCCGCAAGCTAGGTGCAAAAGTTCCGTTAAAATTCCCCAGAATGCTTCGTATTATGTGGAACAATCAAATGTTCAATTACCATTCGGTGGAAGATGTGGAAACATTAATTGGCAGAATTATCAAGGGAAATATTTCTAAATGACTGACAGGGCATAGAACAGATCGCTCTATGAATAATTAGAAATGTACAAGCGGGAAGTCCTCTGATGGTAAGCCCATAGGCATTATTATGCCTGAAAAGATAGGGAAGGTTCCCCAGGGTGGGTATGGGTGTGGGAGGGTGGGGTGGGGTCATGGGGGAGCACGGGTGGGAAGCAGTAGGGAAAAAAACAAAAAAAGTCCTCTGAACCTTTTATGCAGAAATATTTCAATAGTCTAGGTATGGAGCGAGGAATGACATTTCTTGGGCAGAAGTTTGGCTATAGTTAACATTCAGAGTATCAACATTCTTACATGGAATTTGAATAGTCTTAGGTCCAGACCCAGACAGAGGAAAGTAATGGAATACCTAAAAAACACTCAAGCACAAATTATAATATTACAGGAAACTCATTTAGTTGCAAATGAAAGTAAGGAGCTGTTTGGAGGTATGGTTGGGTTCAAAATGTTATTGTCTCAGATCAACCACAATGTTGTAAGGGAGTTGCCATTCTAGTGAGGAGTCGTTCTGGGCGGGATAGAAATTAAGGAGTCAAGTACGGACAGCTAGGGTAGGTGGGCTTTAGCCCGCCTAAAGTGGGCAAACAGGGATTTTTTTATGTGTGGGATTTTACGGGCCCAATGAGGATAACCCTCAACATATTGTATTTTTTATATGTGGGATTTTATGGGCCCAATGAGGATAACCCTCAACATACTACAGATTTAGAATTGCGGTTGGCGGGGTTTTCCGCTCCTGCAATTGTGGGTGGGGATTTTAATGTGTTGATGGATCCTCTGAGACATTTAAAGGGTAAGGCGAGGGGTTATATGTACCACAGCAAAAAGCACCACCATTTCTCCAGGTTAGATTCTTTTTTAGTCAATAGAGCTTTTGTAATGAATATTGGAAAGATTAAACATCTCCCTGCTCATATCACAGACCACTCACCAGTAATGGTAACCTTACAAGCATCAGTGCCACAGCCACCTAGGAGATGGACCTTAAAGCACGCTGTGCTTTTGGGAGAGGGGTGGAGATGGCTCTGAAGGAAGCAGTAATCGAGTATTTCATAAATAACAAAGATACTGCCTTCCATGGAATTGTATGGGATGCCTTTAAGGCAAATATACGGGGATTTAAAAAAACCTTACATCTGTAAAACAAAGGGAAGAATGGATGGAACTAGAGAATTTAGAAAAAGAGATTGGAATTTTAGAGGAAGCTTTGTACTCTACAAGCGAGGGGGAGGAGAAGGAGATGATTGAAAGGAGGTTAGAAGAGGTACAACTAGAATTTAAAATTAGGATAGAACGAAAGTGCAAGGCAAGATGGCAAGCAACAAATATAAAGGAATTTGAGTATGGAGAGAAAGCAGGAGCCTTGCTTGCTTGGAAAGCTACGGTGGAGAGATCATGAAATGTTGTAAAGGAGCTCAAAAGCAATGTAGGAGAGAAGCTGGATAGCTGGGATGCTTTGCAGGCACATATAGTAGCATTGTTTTCCCAGCTTTATACAGAGAACATCACCTCTGACTCCAATAAGTTAAAAAGGTGGCTTGGTTTGCTTGACCTTCCGGTAATGAATGAAAAAGGAAAAGAAATGATGGAAGCCCCAATCACACAGGAAGAAATAAAGGGAGCACTTAAAAGATCTAAAAATGGGAAGGCGGCAGGGCTCAACGCTCTCCCATCAGAAGTGTATAAAATGGTATCAGACAAAATATTACCAGTTTGGGAAAGTCTTTTTAACATGATCTATAGAGGGGATGCGCAGGTTCCAGAATCTTGGAGGGAAGCTTCCATAGTTCTGATTTTAAAACCTGCTAAGGACCCAGTTAAGGCGGAATCGTATCGGCCAATTTCCCTGCTAAATGCTGACTATAAGATCTTTGTCAGTATTTTGGCAGGGAGACTATCAAGAGTAATTTCTCAGCTAATACATGAAGATCAAGAGGGGTTTATCCCTGGAAGGCAAATGTGAGAGCTGACTCAGCAATTAATAGGTTGCATTGATATAGCTACAGAGAGATCAGCCCCTTTGGCGATCACCACTTTGGACGCTGCCAAGGCGTTTGATCGAGTTTGCTGGGAGTATTGAGGGGCGGTTCTAAAGATTATGGGTTTGGGTCCTTTTTCTTAATTACATTAAAAGCGCTACATTGCCGTTCCACTGCAAGGAATTTCTTAAACGGAGCTCTTACCAAGAGCTTCATGGTTACTATAGGGACGAGACAAGGTTGTCCTATTTCACCCTTGCTGTTCAACATATATATTGAACCATTTGCTTAGGCGCTCCGTCAAGATGACCAGGTTATGGCCTTTCGTGTGGGGGCATTTGAAAAAAATATTGCCTTATATGCAGACGATTTAATAATCTTCACAGTAGTTCCTGGTGCCACTATTCCAAGAGTAGAACAATTGGCAGACGAATATGGGGCCCTGTCAGGTTACCTAGTAAATAGGGAGAAACCCGGGATTATGTGTTGGAACATCCCAGATTGGAGGGGGAGTGTTCAGAGAGAGATTAGATACTTGGCAATCAATGTTCTCAATTCATTGCAGAACATACCACAACATATTCTTCAGAGAATTATAAAGGATATTGAGAAAGTCCTAATTAGGTGCAGAAACCTCCCATTAACGGTATATGGAAGGGTTAACCTGATAAAAATGGTGCTATTACCAAAGCTCACATTTCTTTTTAATTGCATACCTCTCACCTTCCCGAGTAGTTTAATAGATAAAATACAGGGCAAACTGGGCAGTTTCATTTGGGCAGATTGTGAGCACGTATGCCCTGGAAGAAACTGTGGCTTCTGAGAGTCCCCTCACCACTATAATTTCTTTTGTTCCCCTGTACCTCCCAAAATTTGTCGCTTTTCATTTGTCTACCAGGACCTTTTTGTGTGTTGTTTCATGGGGCTAGGTGTTCCTTGACACCCAGTTGCTCACAAGGTTTCTGGCACCTATGTACAAGGCGCCTGGAGAAACCTGTGGCCATTAAAACTGAGGTTGGCAACCTGTGTGTGTTTAACCTTAAAATGGTGGACACATATTTTCCTCATGAGAGTGACTCCCATTGGAGCCTCCTTGAACCCTGACCTTCTGAGGTTTTGGCGCCCTTTGTGGTTGGCGCGCTTTCCTGACAGGAATTCTTAAGATTTCTTCAGGTACACAAAATGGCCGCTCCAGAGCACCAGTACGGTGGCTGTGAGTGACCATAAGACACCTCAGAATGTGTCAACCCATTGACACAGCCAGGGAAGGTTCTAGAACCTTCTGGTTGGTGCCAGTACCTCAGGGCTCTGGCTATATAAAGCCCAGACCCTGGCAGCCATTTTATTGAAGAGAGAGGGGAGTTGATTAGACTACTACACCTAGATGCTGATAGCTGCTGAAGAGGTGTGACCCCTATTCCTGACTTGACACCAGAGAAGACACCTGCCCTGCTTACCCTTGAGGTGGCTGAGAGAACAGGCAGTAGTGTGGCAAGGGTTAATATTGTGGATACTGACTGGCGTTCCAGTCAGGCGTAATTTTGAACCCTTGCGCCTACAGCGCCTGCCCAGCTAGCACCTCTGTGCCGCAGAAGACTGTGGCCGAGTTTGTGTGCCTCCCCGCCCCCCCGGTGGCGTCAGACTGAGGAAGAAGTCGGGTCGCGAGGCGTGTGCCCGATCGCCGTGACCGTGACCTCATCCTCTGCCCCCTTCACGTGTAGCGCCTAGCGCGGGGGACTCGGACGTCTCCGAGCCCCACCGGCGTTGCGCGCTTCCTGGTTGGTGCCCAAAGTGAGAAGGTGAGGTGGTGCGCCGGGGCGGGGAGAGGCCGGCCTTTACTGGGCGGGATCTGCGTCCCTGCCCTTTCCGAGACCCGGGAAACTGTTGGCGTGGGCGGGACCAGCCCCCGTGTGAGGAAGTTGGAGGGAGGTCCCGGGAGCCCGTGAATTCCCTGATGCTGGCGTAGGAGACTACTGTGCCTGACTGAATCGCTAATCGATTCAGCCGTTGTGAGGAAATCTGATTCCCCTGTTGGTGCGCCGTGGTAAAGTGGAACTGTGCCCGACATTGAGTTAAGTGAGCGCTGAAGGCAAGAACCCTGTATGCGGCCGTTCGTCCGTCCAGCGACGTCGAACTGAGCCGCCTAGGAGCCCGCAGTAGCACTGCAGGCTCGAGTCAACCCCCATTGGCAGCGGACATCCTTAACCGGTGGCCGCGTAGGGCCGAATGAAGGACTTACTGGGTTTCCTTGTTTTTCCAGACATTCGCGCATAGTTCCCGAGTGAACTAAAATGAGTCCCCGCTCACCGTGTGACCGCAGGCAGTCCTCAGAACTCCACAAGTACTGTAAACAACCATTTACTAAAAGTGTGTTACTTACCAGAGTCAACTGCATGACTTTCTCTAATTGGTGGCAGCGTTATTAAAATGGAAATGTGGCTTTGAAGACTAAATGAACTAGAAAGTAATGCGCTATGTACAAGTGGTATTTAATTCATGTAATGGTGACAGTTGAGCCTGCTATTTAATCTATTTATTGAACAGAGCTAATCTCAATATTTATGCAATACCAGTATTCCTGAATTCCTATGTATTGTATTTATTCCCTGTATTTATTCTTAACCTGAATCCCAGAGTTTTGTGAAAAGTGAAATGTAACTGTGCTTTCCAATTGACCCCTATTCACAAGCAGAGAACTTTTACATAAATGAATCGTATTTTTCTACAGCAGTGGTGTGGTGTCCTTCTTTTTAGTGTGACTGTGCAGGGGGTTATTATTGGGTCAGAGCCGACTTAGCACTACAGCCTTCACTGCCTTGACACTTGAGCCAAGCTACCCCCCTTCGTGCTGGGCTTGCCCATCGCAGGTCCAACAGTGGTGCAAGCTAGCTAATGGAGGGCTCGCACTACCAGATGTAAAGTTATACTGTATGGCATTTCAGTTTAAGAATTGCAGAATCCGATTATGTAAACCAGGGCACAGGATGTGCGGTGGTTTGTTTGAGGAGATGATTAAAGAGTGGGGCAGGGAAGGGTTTTTGTTTAAATTTGGTGCAAATACTTTTTAAAAAAAAGTAAAATTAAAGACGTTGAAGGCAGCACTAACTTTGTGGGTCAGAATTAGGAATATTTTAGGAATTGGATATTACTCAGGCGGAGCACCAATTTGGGATTCACCAGGCAAGCCGGAATGCTTGCAAGATCATTTGAGTATACCACATAGGAGGGCCAGAATAGAGTCTTGGGGAGGATCTGATGGTGATGAATGAGGTGGTGTCATGGGAAATACTTTGGATCAAGACAGGGGGGTCTCTTTCAAGGTTTAAGTATTTTCAGTTGTTGTCCTGGGGGGTTGTGAATAGGCACGAGACGGAAGGCTGTTGGGGAGTTCGAAAAAAACCTGCAAAATGAAATCATAATGAAGAAGGAAGTAAGTGGATGTTATCAGACATTCCTGAAATCTGAGGAGAAAAAAATCAAAGCACCTTATGAGATATGGAGTGAAGCGATGCAGATTTCTGAACTACAAAAGTTGTGGCATCTTTCTGTTAACCTGCTTTATAAAGTAGTCAAACCATTAAACCTAAAAAGAAATCACTTCTTTGCGGCTAACAGGCTCTATTGGACACCACGTAAATTAGCAAAGTTTGTAACAGATGCTCTCCCAAAATGCCCCGATGCGGCAGACGACAGGCATATGTTCTATGATTGCCCTTCGTTAAAGGAGTACTGGTCTATAGTGAAAAAGACCATAAATGACATTTTGTGTACTAATATAAAAGTAAGCTTACTTTTAATAATGTTGGGAGTAGATGATAAGTTGCCCCTTACTAATGAGAAGCAGGCCCTGCTCTTTTATCTAGTTCTCCTCGCGAGGCGAGAAATCTGCAAAAAATGGATTGAAGTTGCACCCCCCTTGGGATAGACTGGTTACAGGCAGGAAAAATAATTTGTAAAATGGATACTGATGGGGAGACTAATACATATTCTAAGATTTGGGAGGCTTTCCAGAACTGGAGTGGTACTACAAGAACCTAAAATCTAACTCTATCTGTCCAATGATTACACCTGCTTGGTTCGTGTATCCAGGGTGCTGGAAGGGCACGTGCGCAGGTCTATTGAACTATCTCAAAAGCCTGGGGAGGTACAGAACGGCTGGCATGCTGTTATTTGCATACAATGGTGATAGGAGGACTAACAAAATGTTTTACAAAAAAAAACGTTATTACCTATGATTGTCTCTGTAATCCAGCATTGCCTGTATTAAATAGAGGATTCATGGCATCTGCAACATATAAGTCTTTCTTTGAACCTACAATTATTGCACTTCTTATGTGATTCATAGCGTTTTTGCCCTTTTTGTGTCATGAAAATATAGTATCTTTTTTCACATAACGCTTTGTGGTGTCTCTTTTGTGGTGTCTTCATGGTGTTGCTGTGTGAGAGTGTTGCACAAACGCTTTACACTTTACCTCTGATGATAAGCCTGCCTGCTCTGCTCCAAGCTACCAAAAGGTGAGTGTAGGTTATCTTTGGTGTGTAACTGACTAGCCCTGACTGACTGCCTGACTTAGAAGTATACCCTAGCTAACCAGAAACTCAATTTTTAGCAATGGGGCACAGTGGTCTAGAAGAAAGATCTTGAAGACATTGTTGCAGTTTCATGACTGAGCCAAGGAAAATCATGGAAATTAGCAGGAACAGCACCAATAGAAAAAAACAAATATCAATAATCTGCTTTACTAAATGCTGCAGAAATCACAAGAATTGAGATGTGAATGGGGAAAGACATGAGTTGCAAGGGTGACTTCCATTTTAGACAATGTGATATTTATGCCTATATTGAGGCATAATTATCAATGATCAAAAAAATGAACTCTTCTACATCAAACATAATTTTTGTTAAACAGTACTATATTCGTGTGTACATGTGTAATCGAGTGTGATTCGACATCCTGCATGTTATAAATATTGCCACAAAAATATTTATAAACACCACAAACTCTCTAACACTTGGCAATGCAATTGATTGGTTTGCTTGGTACTAACTATCTGGTGGTAAATAACAAAGAAGTTCTGTCTTTCACCTTCAAAAGTTTGCTTTATTTTCATGCAGTCCCATGTAATTCTCTCTTTACAGTAAATCCTCCTCTGCTCAATCACATATTGGTACAATTTAAGTATTTAGCCATCTGTTTGCCTATACATTTCAGAATTACTTGTGCGCACAAAAACCCAATATGCGCAAAGCATCCTGCAAAGAACACATATACAACACACTCAGTGCAAATCCACAAAGGCCACTGAGAGGTTTGAATAAATAAATGACTCTGATCTGCTGGCACATTTCTTCCCTTAAACACAGCTATCAGTATGGCTTGCTTGGCTGCTTTCACACGCTTCAGGAAAGCCTTCTCTTTTGAAACTGACCCGGTACATTTACCAGGGGTTTACACGCCATTGGACGATTATTCATAGTAATGTTTTTCCTTTGCTTCTTGGAATCTCTGCTGAAGTGAAAAAATACATATGCACAACGTTGCCCTTTCCAGCAGGGTCTTGGAATACATAGCAGTCATTGTTTCATCGTTTTCACATGACATTTCTCTTTCAACGTATTCAGCTTCCTGTTATGGGGAGTGTCCTACGACTTCAGGAAGGCCGCTCTATTAGAATGCCACAAAACCCACACGTTCTTACTGTACCTGCATAAAAAATGCAGTTTTCAAATGTATATTTTCTTAGTTCACAGTGTTGGAGAGTTCGGCTTTTGCGTGTGTGTGTGGACAAGTATGGTAGAGAAGCAGGGCCCTGAATGAATACAAATGTGGATTTTTCCTAAACTCCTTCTCCTGGGAGAGGCAAGGGGTGAAAGGCACAATCAACTGCATGTCTTACAGTTTGTGGGTGACCCTAAGCCCCAATAGGCCACAATAAGTCAACCCAAGTCAAATAGGACACTATTGGTGACAGATCTACAAACGCCCATTTTTACCAAATAGAGCGCCCGCCTGGGTGTGATGGCATAACTCTGGCGCTCACCTAGAAGATACATAACTGTCACGTATTCCTATCGGTTCTGAATCGATCCCCCTATTCCTGACCCTATTCTAGTTAAACAAACCAACAAGTTAACTAGCAGTCAGCCCATGAGGCAGAAAACCCCCATGATGCAGATACCGTTATCTGACGCAGTCACACTACGGCACAGGAACGTGTTATCTGATTAGGTCATAACGCTTGCGATCTAATTAGACAAGCGATATTCCTCCAGTCCCTGATAAGGCATACGGAGTTCTCATAACAAATCAAACCTATGACAACCTGGGCAAAACCCTGCGGCCATTGTTTTGATTTCACCGAGAACTTTAGTAAAGAATGTGCTAACGAGCAAATCGTATGACATCTTTATTGACGTATCTATGTCCATCCTTACGTCAATCTCGGCACCTTAAAGGTATAAATATTACCGATCTTGCCATATGCAAACACACGCGTGGTGACGAGACGGAGCAGCCATACTTGCCGAAGCCGAGAGCAGAGCAGACCCCGCTGGCAGCAGCCCCGCCTTCCTGACGCGCTGAGAGCCGCGCTGCTTTCTCCTGCCGGGAATCCAGCACCGGCGTTTCTGGGCAGCCCTCGCAGGCCGCCTGGAATATTGAGACCAGAGAGAGAGATACCATTCCTCATTCATCCTAACTTCCAGGTACAGAACTGAATAACCCCTCACAGAGAATTCTTTAGTTATTCACTTGGCAAAAACAAACTTAACTTAAACTGTAACTTTCTATTCCCGCCCACGTATTAGACTTAGGTCAGGTACACGGGGTAGGCGTATTTAGAAACACCAGTTGAGTACGTTTAGTCAAATGTATATGTGTATGTAAATATATTTTATTCATTTTAAACATCATATGGCTTAGAAACCATATCAATGTTTTTACAGTATTATTTTATACTATTGCTTTTAATGTATGCACTTTACTTAACTATAAGTATTGCAATAATATCGATCCATTTCTCTTGTATGAGAAAAGAGACTGATCAATAAATAACACCTTTTTATTGAACACGCCCGTCTCTTCCTTTTCTCTACATTCTGATGAGACTAAGAATGCACGTACTGACTGAGTAAAATAATTTGCCTTTTGTTCACACGACTCTCGAGATTGACTCTTGATTAGGGGAGAGCAAAGTTGTCATGTTCTATGGTTGTCAGAAACTAAATCCCTTCTTGTCTAATCAGGGAAGTTAATTCCTCCTTGAACATTCGAGAAAGTTTCTAGCGAACTCTGAGCTACGCTGGCAAACCCAAAACTTAAGTCTAGTATCGACAGTAGTAGACCTAGTTAACGTCTGGTCTAGGCCTTTACTGCTGTAGGTATTATTCCAATGCGCAGAGCCTATTGGGAAGATAGGAACTACACTACATGGCGCCCAACGCGTTTGGAAAGGGCGATAAAACTAACGTAAGACATTTAGAGTAACTCAGTCGTGCTTTCTCACTCAGACCCCTTTTCCCAAATACTCCAAAGACGTCTGGAGTGGGTGAAAGGTAATATCCTCCAAAACCTCGCAGGAGGGAACTCCTATGTATGGTTCTTGGTATAGTCAACGTTGAAGGATAAACAGTTCCAAAATATTGTGCATCTAATCTTTGTTCCATAAGAAACCTGATCTGCAAACAAACATAATACCATCCTGTCGGTAAAATGGGAGACAGTGATGAAGAAAGAGAGGCAGTTAGATTAGCAGCTGAAATAGCAGCAGCTGATACTGCACTACAAGACGCAGATGGGGATATAATACTAATCCCGGTCATTAAAAGAAAATCTATAACCTTGAAACTTATAGAAAATGGACTGACACCTAGAGGTGGCACAGTCATATTCGTAATTGAGGCACACGAATATCGGCAGACAGAGGTATACTATACAAAGTACTTCCACTATTACAAAATAGAGGAACCTCCTAATGAGTACACTCCTTTCGAGGAGGTGGAAGTACCACTCAAATTCCAAGAGCATTTGCTCTTATTTGATGGCGCCCTAAAACATAACAATCACATCACCAGGCTCGGTCCTTTAGGTAGACCAGGAGCAACGTGGCCGGTCCTAGCCGGATACACACCACATCCAGACATCAATGGGATGTCTACAGGAGAGCTGTTAATACAGCTAAAACAATTAATAAAAATTCATAGACAATTAGTTCAGTATGTGATGCGGACTTCAACAATTCAGCCAACGATTAAACTTCCACAGCTGACCCCTCACCAGGGGAACACAAATAAAATTACACCACAGAACATCCAATCCTGCCTAGGTAAAGTACCGGCTAAACGTGAACAAATACCATTCTGGTTGGCACAGAAAATTACCCAAATAGAGGCGGTGTTTCCTGACACCACCCCGCTAGAAAAACACAGGATTCTGACTATCTGTCTTCCTATGGGAATCGCACCACACATAGAGGACTGTGACACTTGGGGTACAGTCTTTGCTTCCATCTACACAAAAACGCACGGTGTTCCATCCATTTCGGTGATACCAGATGTGCTAAAACAAATTCAAGACGAATACGGTCCAGAACCTGCTTTAACTCTTGGTATGAAATTACTGAAAGACTTCAAGCAGGTCTCGGCTATATTATTAGCCAATATAAAAGGTGAAGCAGCAAACGTGGCGATCCGCCAGAGGTTAAAAGAGACAGATACAGCAGACCAACCAGCTGAAATTGCCAGAATCATAGAAAAATCATATGAGGAACTAGGTAGAGATAGTTTAGGTGGAATACCAGTAAAACCGCAACTGACTGAAAGTCCAGAAAAAATATTTTTTAATAACAATTCACCAAAAAAGAACTGGGATGGAAACAAACAATCCAATCCTAAAGAAAAGAAATTCCAGTCCAGAGGAAGGTCTCCTAGGCGAAGAGAAAAATCTCCAAACAGAAGACAGAGGTCACCGCAGAGTGACCCCTCTGGGAATAGATATAACCTTAAAAATAGGGATAATATTAAAAAACCTGATAGATATCAAGACATTGATACACGTCCCTCTCAATCTTTTCTGAATTCCTCGTAGAAATCGGAAAGAAGAGGACGATCAGAACAAAGAGAAGAGCACGCCACGTCCAAAGACAAGGAACCTGCTCAGCTAAAAAAGAAATTACAATTTCCAAAAAAGAAGGTAGGCAGTATCAAGGTAGTTAACAATGCCGAGAATACTGAGGACACAACTGAAAAACGGAGAGTGGGCTCAGACAATGCTAGACAGTGCAGCAGAAGTGAGCATAGCTCGCAAAGTCCTTATGAATCATCTGGAGACAGTGGACACGAATGAATATCTTCAAGTGGAAACTGCAGACACCAGGGTTAGCAAACCCCACAAGATATACGAGATAACATTGCGTATAGAGGGTGATAAGACTAGGAAAATAAGGGGACTATTTTGGGATAATCTCTCCAAGGGCTCTGATATCCTTCTAGCTGAAAAAGACTGGCCACCAGAGTTTGTCAGGGAGTGCCCTCATGGCGAAGAAGTAATTATGCCTGCCTTCTCAAATCAAATTCCAATTCATAAAAAATACACACTTGCTAGAAAGTGGGCGGTGGCTTTAGCACCTGCTTTATATAAAAATCATGTAGGATGGGATGAGGATTCTCCTCCTCACAAAATCCAGTTAAAATCACAACCTACTGCACAAAGGCAGTACCCAATTAAGCAAGAAGCTAAAAAACAGGTAAATGAAATACTAGATCAGCTAGAATACCAGGGGGTGATTGAAACTTGCACCTCACAAATGAACAACCCTTTGTTTCCGATCTCCAAACCAGACAATTCATATCGTCTAGTTTTGGATTACCGACACCTTAACACATGTTGCAAAACTTTTGCAGTGCAAAACTCACACAGTGCTGCACTAATGAATAACATAGTGCGCAAAAAATACAAAACAACCTTGGACATCTCCAATGGATTCTTTTGTCAAAACATAGCACCAGAGAGCAGATATTTAACTGCATTCTCAGTAAATGGCACTCAAAAACAATTCTGTCGGTTAGCCCAGGGGTACAAGAACAGCCCGGGGGTATTCTCAGCGAGAGTAACAGAATTACTACAACTATATGATGATGAAGCATTATCTTATGTCGATGACATTTACTTAACAGATGATGACTTGGAGACTCACTTGAAAAGAGTGAACACCATAATACTTGGGTTCGCAGCAGAGGGTTACAAATTCAACTTTAAAAAATCCAGAATTGCCCATCTGACGGTCCTATTCTTAGGATATGAGTTATCAAGTGAAGGCAAAAGCCTGGCTGACAATTTCCTAGAGAAATGTGCTGTACTCCAAGCACCTAGAACACTAAAAAACTTACAGTCGATTCTAGGCTTCCTAAATTTCGGAAGAACATACATTGCAAATTACGCAGAAAGGGTCAAACCCCTTTATGATCTAATTAAACCAGACTTTAAAAGATCCAGTTGGACTCAAATACACACAGAAATTTTGAGATCCCTACAAACAGACATGCTAATTAAAACAAAATTAGAAACACGTGATAACACACGCAATCTTGTGATTCGAGTCATCCCAGGGAGATGCGGATTCACATACCTGACCTCTAATGAGGGGGAAAAGGTACCAATTGCATTCAAATCACACTTGTACACTAAGGCTGAAATGAAATTTAGCCCAACGGAAAAAATTCTTACAGCAACACAGACAGCTATAGCAAAAGAACGAGCCCTGGCACAAGGTAAACGAATAATAATCGTGACACCAATACCAGCCCTAGAGGCGGTAACAAAGACAAGCATTCCAAATGCTAAAGCACTCCATCCGAGATGGATACAATGGGCTAATTCTCTTGCTGCAACAGACGTGGTGTACGAATTTGATCCTTACTTAAAAACACAAGAATTTCTCCAATATGAATTTGAATGTCCTCCGCCAACCGAAATTCTGCCTATAGACCACTACGGCTGTATAATATATACAGACGGATCAGCACAACCCGCAGTGGGGGGTAAGCAAGCTTACAGTGCTGCGTGCGCGATCGTTAAAGGCCGCTGGCACGAAGGAAAATTTAAACCAGCAATCACTAAAACACAATCTTTAGGAGATTGTACAGCTCAGCGAGCTGAACTACTGGCGTTCAAGATGGCGCTTGAAAATACAGATCGAGAATTCCCCACACTCATAGTGTGCGATTCGTATTATTGCGTTCAATCTTACAATGAATACTTGCAGATCTGGCTTCAGAATGGTTTCAAGGATGCGAAAGGTGGCACAATCAAGCATAAAATGCTCTGGGAACAAGTAGTTCTTTTACAAAAAGAACTACCAAAGACTCACGTAATACATACACTGAGTCATCAGCGTGATGGCGTTCACGTTGCAGGGAATTCATTGGCTGATGAGGCCGCGAAGGCAGCTGTGCAAACGGCTTCCGTAGCTGCCGTCACCCGGTCAAAAACAAAAATAGACAGCGAAATATTACAAGCTGTCAGCGCTTCAGAAAAGGATTCGATAGAACCACTCCCTAAAGGCTTTCCAGTAAAATACTCATACATAACTGATGCAAACAATGTTCCTTTTGCTCGAATCCCTGGAGTGGGGGATAGGGCAATTCCAAACATGGAACATAGGTTAGGACTAATAATTGCGGCACACGAAGGGCTTGCTTCTATCCATGCTGGCGTCTCAGCCACAGTATCATTATTAAAACAGAGATACTGGTGGCCACAAATGAGAAGACAAACAAGGAACTATGTTCTAGAATGTGAAATATGTCAAAGAATGAAAGTATCAACGGTGAGACGTCCAGCGCAGACGCCCCTTCTAATCTCGGATAAACCATTAGCCTGTGTTTATCTAGACCACTGCGGTCCCTTACAAAGGGATGGTAACTATAAATATATCTTGGTCGCAGTGGATTCATGCACGAGATTCATATGGATGTGGCCCCAGCGAACGGCTGACGCCAGAACTGTTATAAAAGATTTGCGAGTCTTTATCGGCACATACGCAATTGGCATGCTGCATTCGGACAATGGTCCTGCTTTTAGCTCTCGGGCTTATAAGGAGGCCATGGTCAGCATGGGCGTGCAATTGCGGTACTCTTGTCCATTTCACCCTGAGGGGAACGGAATTGTTGAAAGAAAAAACCGTGACATAAAGCAATCTATAACGGCAAAGGTATTAGGTTCGGGAGCTGGGTGGGTCAAACATCTAATAAGTGTCCAACGTAGTCTCAATAACTTGCCAAGAAATTCTCTGAAGGGATTCAGTGCGTACGAATTATTATTTGGAACTAGGATGATTATCTCTGACATTGATAGTCAGACTTCAGTGGTGAAAGAAAAAAGCTTTGATATCAAAGACCGTTTGGCTATTTTGCAGGACTTAAACAAAACAAGAAAAGACCTGAGCAACATAAAGTTGAAACAACAGCCAACAACCACTGAAGAACCACTACCTGTCCCAGCAAGACCTGTCTGGATTCCAAAAGTCGGGGATCTAGTCAGGGAAAAGATCGCGGTAAAGAAGGAATTTGGGCCTTCTTACAGAAAAGCAGTTCCTGTCTTGTCTGTCAACGGGACAAGATCAGTTGTACTACCGCCACTTGCTGGTAAAAAGGAGAACAGAGTTGTATCAATCGACCTGGTAAAACCACAACATGTGGCCGATAACAAACAGTAGGCCAAGTGGACTCCCAATAAGTAGCAGAACACCAAGGTTTGCTACCAGTACAGAGGTCCTAACGAAGAGGCTCATCACATTCGAAACGCCTACAGAAGAACAACAAGGACTATGCAACAATGCAATAGAACTCAGACCTCTGAAAACCCAAATAAAGACTTTTAGCAGAGACACACCAATCTATAATGAAGTACCAAATGACAATGCAAGAAACAAAAATCCTGAAGCAATTGGAACAATTGACAGAACTGCATCCGGCTACTTCATCAACTTCGATGATTCCTCAGAAGACTTCAGTGAATCAAAGACACAGCCATCATCAAAATCCTTTAAAGAAAAAGCTAAGGAACTTTTGAAACAACTGAAAGAAACATATCTGATTTCTCCATGGATTGAATTTTGGGTGGGTTTTGGTGCATTTATCCTCATACTTTGGCTCATCATGGTACTTACTTTGGGACGCTTCATTGAGGGAAAATATGCTAAAATGGACACAGCAAGTCAGAACATCAACTTGATCCTCAAACCACACACATCTTCACACGTCGAGAAAAGAGAACTTTCTTCAGTCAACTTCACAGCCAATCCTATACCGGGTGGGGTAGCATGGGACAACACTGACTATGAAATTTATGGTCCGGTCGAGATCCTGAAATATCCACACCAAATTAAGATCTCATTGAGTGACTTTGTAAAACCAAACTCATTTGCTGATGATTGGGACTTCGAAAGCATTAATAATATGATGTCTGACTTAGTAATGTCTGCTAAATTTACAAAACATGATTATTTGCAGGGTTCTACAAATTATGACAGTATGTATTGCTATAACCACTATGGTAATCACTTTTTACACAGATCTGCACAACCTAGAAATGTTTTAAATTATAATCAATGGGAACACTGTGCAACACCTCCAAAAGGGAGCTCAAGAACCGTTTACGACAAATATTCATATTTTTCAGGTTTTAACACAAGTAATGCTGAAACATTTTATTTTAAATTGTCAAACAAGACAGGAACCAAAACCATGATAACCAACACAAAATTGTTATATTCAGACTCATTTTTTGAACAAATGAATACTTTTGGATTTGAATATTGGGACAAAAATGTTGAATTGAAAAGTGTTTGGGGTACAAAAGAATGGCAAGTACAGGGTATAGAAGCTTTGTTTAGAGCCTGCATGATCCCAGAACAAATGATATTTTTAAATGACACTGTTCAACAAACCACCTGTCTTGGCCTAGCCAAAATCAAAGATTTAAATAAACCGTCTATTCCAAAGCCAACAATGTTTAGCAACACTTCTAAAGATGAAGAGATAGACGTAAACCATATATTGAACCAAAACAGAACACATCCTGATTGGAAACAGTGGTTGATCTGGCCCACAGATACTAATAACTGTCAAGACAGATTCCTGAACAAAACACAAGGTTTCAAAATGACCAGGCCAGACCCTAGATATCCTCAAAGACATCACCCAGGGATAATAACCACCTACAGTGTGGGCAAATTATGCCTTCAATGGCTACAAACTTCCACACTGGCAGAAATTAAGCAACACCTAACTTTACTTACTGATGGTGCTGACTTGCGTGATTTCACTTTGGGACCACGCAAACAGCGTCAAAAGCGTTTCATAGCAGCCTCTGTATATGCAGCATACAATGAGGCCTGGAAGGTTAATCAAATTGAAACAGCAGAAAGAATACGGGAAATTGACCGTATTAATTTGGAAAAATCACTTTCTGTAGTGGACAATGGGTTAATGACTCTGTCCTCCAGAATTTTTTCATTGGACAGCATTGTGTCTTCAGCAATCGATATATTATCGCAAGACTTACTGTTATTACAACATGGTCAGTCACAATTGCGTTCTATTGTACAGCTTGGCTGGACATTACAAAATCTGCGTTCAGGCTATGTGCCTTGGCGTTTAATCAACACAACGTCACTATTCCAAATCTTTAACCTTACTGATAGACAAATCGGTATGGCGCAAAAGGGTGCTGATTATACAATCTTGAGCATTGAAAAACTAGAAAGATTACCAATGACAATGTCAGAACGACCTGTCAGTGAATGGATAATACATGGAATCATAAATATTCCAATCTCAACCTTCAGGTTTCAATACTGCCAAAAATATATACAGGCTGGCATGTACGAGAAATTGGGAAAGGGGTACCTTAAAACAACTTGGAACCTGCCCTATTCACATGCATGTGTCAGTAATAAAGGCCAGAAAGTGTTTCTTAGTGGCAACAATTGTGCGATGTCACTAAGTGGCACACTTCTGTGTAACGGAATTAGTTTGCATGGAGCCTGTGAAGGGAATTCATACAACCTTTCATGTCACCAGCAAGGCGCACCTGCAACAGAAATAGAACCATTCTTTCAAAGACTCTATAATGGGAGTTACATTCTTATTGTAGACCGCAGATGTTGTAGTCTTATGCCCGGGACTCCTTATCTAGTAACTACGACTGCGAAGGTCAAGTGCTCTGGACGCTCATTGTTCCCCAGCTCCTTCCCAGACAGGGAGGCAAGGGCATGGCCCGATTTGAAAATTACTTCTATTCGAATAGATACTTTAAGCAGAATGAAAACAGTCCTTCTTCAGACGCCTACCAGGCTCTCGTCATCAAAAGAAACGTATGATCTACAAGTCGCAAGGACGACTGCAGAGATACATACATTATTATCAACTAATTCCCCCGTACATTTCACGGAAATCCTAAATGAAATCTTAAATATTTCTGATACCAATGGGGTCTCAAAGGTATTTAAGACAGTATTTTCGATGGCATTAACACCATTCAAAGCCATACTGGGTATTTTTCCAGATTTCGTCCATTCGATTTTTGGCGGACTTCCCCTGATCCTGGGACTAATTGCAGGAATCCTATTCTTAGTCCTTATTTTTCGTTATGGCAACCCATGTCACAGACAAAACTCTTGCGACAAGGGAAGAAACAATCCTAGCCATTGGATACCGGGACCGGATATCAAAAATCCTGGGACTCTCCCGGCTTAGAGACCTGAACATGACTTGGTTTCTATCATTTCGACCAATGTGGCAAAGATGTGTTTTACCTGTATTGAGGTGTCTGCTATGCGGAGAAGAATGCGTGTTAGACACCTGTCTGACGCTACAATCGGATGCGCCGATGGATGCAGAAACATTGTTGAGCCCGATCAAGGTTCATGCTTTGTGCTGCCCTCAAAGGCTACCAATCCTGATGACGGCATTCGTGGAAGCTTCACCACTACGATTGATGGGTAGTGAAGTTCAAGATGAAAGCAGCATCGAACAGGTACGACCTTCTGTCAGTAATGCAAATCAGAATGTCAATGGAGACAATCATGCGCAAGAATGCATGATTACACCTATTTCCGAGTTAGTGGAACTTTCCCAGGAAGCTGTTGACAGTTTTTTCGAAAGCCTAAATGATATGATGTTCTCACCAGAACAGAAATAGAGACTTTTGAGCAAGCTCGCACACGGCGTTCCCTGAATTCGGCCTTCAACTTTAAAAATAAAGTCACATGAACAGTTTCGCTCCAGTTCACGGACAGCAGTTTTTTCAGCAGCCCCAAATATTTTTGCATATTTTTCGGGACACTATCTTCTGCTTAAAGTAAGAACTATTCGTAGAGAACTAAGGTTTCTAAATTTTAGATAGCTTATAGACATTAGCTGCCCGCTGGCATGTTCATAAAGATATTTTATTCTGTGATGGAATGGTCTCGAAACTTTTTTCTGTAAGAAATCATTTCATGTGTAATTCTCATATACCAAATAAGCAATAATGTATACAAATGCGATTACTTTGGCATTTTTCTACAGCTTGAGTGCATACTATATATATGTCTGCAATTTTTCAGTATATTTGAAAGTTTCAAAATGCATTTATGTATTTTGGGGTGGTAAGGTATACACACTACTCTATAGTATGTTGTACTATGTTATACTATGCCTAGATTAGTAAATATGTCCATAGTTAGCGTGGAGTGGGTGTCATGTATTCCTATCGGTTCTGAATCGATCCCCCTATTCCTGACCCTATTCTAGTTAAACAAACCAACAAGTTAACTAGCAGTCAGCCCATGAGGCAGAAAACCCCCATGATGCAGATACCGTTATCTGACGCAGTCACACTACGGCACAGGAACGTGTTATCTGATTAGGTCATAACGCTTGCGATCTAATTAGACAAGCGATATTCCTCCAGTCCCTGATAAGGCATACGGAGTTCTCATAACAAATCAAACCTATGACAACCTGGGCAAAACCCTGCGGCCATTGTTTTGATTTCACCGAGAACTTTAGTAAAGAATGTGCTAACGAGCAAATCGTATGACATCTTTATTGACGTATCTATGTCCATCCTTACGTCAATCTCGGCACCTTAAAGGTATAAATATTACCGATCTTGCCATATGCAAACACACGCGTGGTGACGAGACGGAGCAGCCATACTTGCCGAAGCCGAGAGCAGAGCAGACCCCGCTGGCAGCAGCCCCGCCTTCCTGACGCGCTGAGAGACGCGCTGCTTTCTCCTGCCGAGAATCCAGCACCGGCGTTTCTGGGCAGCCCTCGCAGGCCGCCTGGAATATCGAGACCAGAGAGAGAGATACCATTCCTCATTCATCCTAACTTCCAGGTACAGAACTGAATAACCCCTCACAGAGAATTCTTTAGTTATTCACTTGGCAAAAACAAACTTAACTTAAACTGTAACTTTCTATTCCCGCCCACGTATTAGACTTAGGTCAGGTACACGGGGTAGGCGTATTTAGAAACACCAGTTGAGTACGTTTAGTCAAATGTATATGTGTATGTAAATATATTTTATTCATTTTAAACATCATATGGCTTAGAAACCATATCAATGTTTTTACAGTATTATTTTATACTATTGCTTTTAATGTATGCACTTTACTTAACTATAAGTATTGCAATAATATCGATCCATTTCTCTTGTATGAGAAAAGAGACTGATCAATAAATAACACCTTTTTATTGAACACGCCCGTCTCTTCCTTTTCTCTACATTCTGATGAGACTAAGAATGCACGTACTGACTGAGTAAAATAATTTGCCTTTTGTTCACACGACTCTCGAGATTGACTCTTGATTAGGGGAGAGCAAAGTTGTCATGTTCTATGGTTGTCAGAAACTAAATCCCTTCTTGTCTAATCAGAACATTCGAGAAAGTTTCTAGCGAACTCTGAGCTACGCTGGCAAACCCAAAACTTAAGTCTAGTATCGACAGTAGTAGACCTAGTTAACGTCTGGTCAAGGCCTTTACTGCTGTAGGTATTATTCCAATGCGCAGAGCCTATTGGGAAGATAGGAACTACACTACATAACTTTCTCATGCGTTCTTCCACTTTGCTCTCAAATACAGAAGCCTGTAGTCCTAGAACAATCCTGGGATAGTAGGAAATGCACATCTGGTTATCACAGATAAACAGCATATTGAGATTGTTGTATACCTTCTTTATTTTCTAATGAAGCAGGCTATTTGATGGCAGGGTGACTTTCTTTAACACCCATAAGGCATTGAGTGTGTCTTGTGATACGACAGAGGCTTCTTTGACGTGCAAAGCCTAATGTTGCATGTTTCAGTGTTTTTTCTCACAAGTGCTTGCAGAGGTATTGGGACCTCTCGGGTAGCCTTCCATATACATATTTAGCTAATTGACTTCATTACTTACTGGTAATTATCATTACCCTGAGTCCTATTCTTCCTTGCCTCATTATTAGCCAATAACGGCTACCTTCCTTTGGAGACAGATCCCTAAAAATCCATATTTGGGAACTCCTACTTTTCCCCTAGGGGGTCTGAGGGTCACCCTCCAAAGAAATGTCCTGTAAATAACCAATAATAATAAATTCATGATTATTACCATCTACTCCATGGAGAGAGGGAAGAACGAGGAAATGGGATGAAGTAGAGTGGGGCTGAGTCCAATGAAGATTATTAGTAAGTAATCGGGTCATTACCACTAACTCCCTCTTCCTTATCCCATTCTTAATCAGTGAGGGTCTAATAATCAATAGGAACAGGCACTGATATATTTTATGACAAGGTAATGATGCTGCACATGTGGTTAGTTTGTTTTCATCAAAACATTATAGAATGTATACCGCTTCATAACCAAGAAGAGTGGAAACGTAACCATCATCAGAGTCCACAAACTGATGTCTGTATTGTTAAATGAAAGTGTTCAGGGAAGCACACGTGGTACATGTGGCTATTTGACAAAAATACAAAGTTGATATAACTACCTAAGACCCATAGCCTTCTGGCGAAGGTTATGGAGCACTGAAGAACTCTCTGCCTATAGGGCGGAACTGAGGGAGCTATTGACCCACCCAAAAGCGTTACAGATCCCCTGGATAAAGTATATTCAAAATACCTGCACAAGACTGGGGGTTCCTGATCTCTGGTCCGACCCCGCTATTGCCTCATTAAACATATCACGGAGAGCTCTGGCCATTGTTTACCGTGAACAGAAACTAACCATGGCCCTAGACAGCCAGGGTGAGGGGTCACTAACATCTGTCTTTGTGCAAAGCAAGGACTCATACAGGTTGGAGAGGGTCTTAGACGCCATCTCCCCCGTGTTGGCCAGGAAGCTGTTCCTCCAATGGAGATATGGCACATTGCCTTTGCGATCTTTTACCAGCTCCTGGTCATCTCCGCCCTCCACCAAGCAGTGCCCGGTATGTGCAGGTACGGAGGAAAGCGATTTGCATGTGGTCCTGTTTTGCCCCATGTACAAGGCAGCGAGGAAACACTGGCTCCTTCCACTTATTAGAAACCTTGGCTGCAGGGAGTATCTCCCGATGTACAGAATTTTAAAAACCGATGTTTCAAGCCTAACTGTGTTTGCACTAGCAAAATTTCTCACCAATGTCTGGCACACTCGCACCCGTATTTTGAAGTCGCAGTCTCCCACCCAACTTTAAGGTTTAAATTTCTAATCTCAATTTTATTACTATGTAACTCCAAGAATGGAAAGATTTTATATTGTATAAGTACCCATTGATTGAACATCCTTGTTGATTTTATACTGGTTCTATATGTTTTTACTGTATATCTTTGATGGCCATACGGCCGAAATAAAGAATCATTAAGTAAGATACAACTACAGAAAAGGCAGAGGAGGATGCAGTGCCAAAAGTGGAATGACTCACCGCTGATGCAGACAGAGGCACATTCAAGAACTTATAAGCCATGAAAATGATTGTTCTACAATGAATACGGTTGGAAACAGAAGGTATTTTACACTATGTTTATCATCAGCAAAAGTGACACATTTGGAATCAGAGTTACAAATATTTGATTTATGTTGTAAATATATTCCAGCATCTAAAGAATTTAGAGACATTTTGTCAGCCTGGAAGGTAAAAGGTTATAAGAATGGAAGGATAATTTCCTGATGAAGGTGAGATTCTGAAATAACATTTGGAAGATAATCAAGAATGGTTGCAACACAGACCCTCAGGAAGAACGAGAAGGGGTGGTTCAGAAGCAATAAGAAATCCAATTTCTCCAAGCATACATGCAGAAATAATTGCTTTAAGGAATACAACCTTTGCAGAAAGCATCTGTAAAGGTACCACTTCGAAGAGTTCAAAAGCAGGGAATTTAAGGACATTAAGCAACAATGGCAAATCCCAAGGAAGAGCAATTGAATTTACCCTAGCCCTGAGTAACTAGAACACGTGTAGGAGGCTGGCAGCTAGATCAAGCATGAGCTCCAGAGTACCCCAATGCCTATGAAAGGTATGACAGGAAGCTGCCTGACACTGTAGAGTAGAAACTGCCAGCGGCAGGCAAACCCCTCCACTAGGAAGTCAAACAACTGCATTGAGACTCAAATAATTGGAGCTATTCTCCTGGAAGAACGCCATTTGAAAAAAGAACATTAATGTTTGCTGTAAGAACATAAGGTAGATGATCTGCATAAGTGATATATCGCTATATCAACCTCTGGAAAACCTCACAGATCATGTAGAGCTAGGCTCTGTCAAGCCAAACTGTTTTACTGGGTTACTGGCTGATTGAGATATAAGACCTGATCGAGCAATATCCACAATCATAGTCAGGATAAGGTGCAATCAAACCCCAAATTAACCTGTGGTCACCCTCTGATAGCTTGGCACGGAGCAGTCAGGCTTAACTTAGAGGCAAGTATTTGTACAACACTTTAAACAGTGAAAAGACCATACAAAATGGAATGATTCCATACCCGTTTAGAACAATAGATCTGATTTTAATAAGTAAAACAAGAGCAAAAGGACAAAAATCCAATTAGCAGAACCAGAGATACAGAATTTTAAAGTTTGTAGTGAAAAATAGCACCAAAAAGCACAGAGCGCTTATGGGGATATCTGGTTACGCCAGACTGGGACAAAGTTCAGGCCAACCAAGATGGAGTGCAGGCTGGCTACAGGGACCCAGTTAAGCCTGCTGAACAGAGTACCTTCAATCCTGAATACAGAGAGTTGCATGATTCTGCGTTGAGGATGTGCTGAGGCGATGTGCCCGTTCTGAGATGCTGCCAGAGTGCTGTGCGAGGTCCTGTTGCGTCAAAGTCAAGGATCCTGTCAATGAGGCTTTTGATGTGAAGTCAGATGTCGGGGTGATATACGAACCTGAGGCGATGAGTCAGTTCCGAAGGGCGGTGAAATCCTAGTTACCTGCTCACGCTGCAATGTGTTTCGTCCAAAGTACAGCGTGAGCAGGTAACTAGGATCTCGTTATTGAGGCCATAACTAGCGTTTATGCACGAGCGACGCACTAACCCAGCATGGTCATTCTTTACCTTTTCGGTGCACAAATTTAACCAATAACTCAGTCCATCACACACAGATGTTTTGATCAGTAATAGACTTGTACAGACCACACTTGGCCTAGATGATTAACCAGAATGTGGATTGCCCTGCTTTTATTTTATTTTATTTTATTTTATTATTACATCAGGTCTTTGTGATCATTTCTAAAATTGATTTGTACTAGACAAAAAGGCATGCACATGCATGAAATTTGTACTTTCTTTAATATATGAGGCTATTACAGCGAATTCATGTTTTCAAACAACTGACAGTTGATTATGTTTGTTATAGATTTTCCCCTGAAGAAGGGTGTAGTGTATCACCCGAAATGCTTTGGGAATCAACGTAATTATGCACAATGAAATTGATGGCTTGTTTTCATCTTGCATCTTTGAATAAAAAAGAAGCATCACACATCGTTGGATAACAGCAATATTAATTCATTTATTTATATATTATCATGATTGTCAATACATGTGTAGAATATGATTTAGTTGGCGATTAGTTGATTAATCGCCACACACTGTTATACTGTTGAATTTAATTAAGTATAAAAGTAAGCACTCTAGAATGAGTGAACAAGGGTAGTGCTAACCTTGTCCTAGACACAACGTCATAGGGGATGTTTTTCTTTTTGAATTGGTGGCAGGGTAGTACCACCTCAAGGTCAGCACACCTACTAGTTTTGAACTTGAATAGTTTGTTTCATAGAAGTGAAGGGAACTAATTGAGTACACTACAGCTGTTAGACATTGAACTTTCTAAAAGTGGCATTTTCAAAATTGCAATTAAAAATCCAACTGCGCCATGAGTTTGGATTTTAATTTGTGATTCCAGAGACACTGGACTTGAAGGGTTTATCTCCTCCCAATTGGAAACTCCACCTATAAAATATAATAAGGTAAGCCCAATGTTATCCTATGGAAGAGAAATGCCTTTAAGTAGTGAAAAGCAACTTGGAGAGTTTTTCACTATCAGGATATGTCAAACTTAAAAGTACATGTCTTGCCTTTTAAATACAGTGCACACTGCCCTTCGGGTTGTCGAGGGCCTTCTTTAGGGGTGACTTATATTTTATTTATTTATAAAGTTTTATATAGCACAAACAAGATCCCGAAGGATATCAGAGCGTTTTACAATAAGTTGATAGAGAGGACAAAATTAAATATACCCAGCAATTGTGGGAAAAAAAACAAAAAAACAATGATAAACAGTAAGCAATGGTACACATAAAAGGTATAATACTAAACGGTCCGTGACTGTTAGTTGTGCCATGGAGCTAGGAACAAAGAAACAGCCGCCTTATGAGTTCCTCAACCTTTTATGGTAAGAATTTGCTCATTAAGAATCCTTTGGCTTCCAGTTTGAAAGCCGCCATCGAGTCGAGTCTGTGTACATCCGGAGGACGAGAGTTTCATATTTTAGGGGCAGCACCAGAGAAGGCTTGGTGACAAGTTCTCTTTTTGCTAAGGATGATAGCTTTCAGGAGGAGAGTAGAGGTGCTTCTAGATATCTGTTGCGCTAGATACGTGGCAGTGTAGTAGTGAAGGGCTTTGTGCGTCAGGATTGCAATCTTTAGCTGGATTCGTGCTTCAAAGCCAGTTGAGAGATTTAAGGATTGGGGATATGTGCTCATTTCGTTTGGAGCCTGTAATCAGTCTTCCTGCAGAGTTCAGCGAGGCCCTAAGTGGAGCCAAGGCATATTTAGGAAAGCCACAGAAAGTTGCACTGCCATAGTCTAACCTTGGTAAGACAAGAGCTTGTACCACCTGCTATAAATCCTTTAGTGGCAGAAAGGGTAAGATCATTCTGAATGTCCTCATCAGGTGGTTTGCTCCCTTACAAACATTGCTGATATTGGTGCTTGTCCACTGTGACTTCGAGCGATTTGGCTGAGTCTATGATGATCAGAGTGCAGTTAAGAGCCGTGAGGTGAGACAACCAGAGATCGATCTTGGGGTGTGGTTCAGTGGGGAGATGAACAAGAATTCCTTTTGGAAGCGTTGAGCAGAAGATGGTTCTCCGTTAACCAATTTGGGTCGATGTGAGGAGAGAATTTAGTGCGATAATGTTATCCGGGGATAAAATTTTCAAATAGAGTTGTATGTCGTCGGCATACATGTGGAAGGGAATGTTCATAGAGTTAAGTAAGTTAGTGAGAGGTTCCAAGAAAAGGTTGAAGAGGATAGGAGAAAGGGCGGATCCTTGGGGGACCCCCATAAGTACTGGGGAGGGCTGAGAGAGGGAATGGTTTGTCTTGAATCTTTGCGATCTGTGGAGAAGGAAGGATGATAACCAGTGGAGCACTCGATCCGAGAAATCCATTCTGTTTTGTAGGATGGATAGGAAAATGTCATTGTTGTATGTACTTTATTCGATATAAAAATATCATAAAAGCATGTACAAACGTGATTTAGCAATCAAAGAAAACCATCATTGCATACAACTAATGACAATAATAATTTATCTAAAAAGTCATTAAAAAAATTAATACAGTATATACAATAAAAACACATGTCATATACCGGGCGCAATAATACAGATTTGGGACCCTTGAATCACTAACTCTTGTTGTGTTTTAGCAGCTTAGTACGTATCAACCAGGCACTGCCCAAGTATTTGACTACCGCACAGGTCATACTGAGAGAAGCAGGATCTGTTTTAAATGTGCGTAATGCTACCCTGTAATCCATAAACCCCAGATTTTTACAAGTGAGTTTAAGCTATTTCCTCCTGGCAGCCCTATATGCAGGACAAGCAAAGAGGAAATGGGGGATAGATTCTGAGGGCGCCTGACAACCGGGGCATCTCACAGAAAATAAACTATTGCTTCTCCAGCCCGCTACCAACTCATTAACAGGGAGAATTCCTAACCTGAGCTTCATGTATAGCGTTCTATCTCGTGGAGATTGTATATAATCGAGATAGTATTCGAATCTAGAATCGGGCTTATGCTCCAGAAACTGTTCTGTGAGAGTCCCCCAGTTGGATTTTTGCGTCTCCTCCCCTTTTACCCATTCCCAGTATGCCTTCTTGATTATTTGCTTTGCTGGTGGGGTCTGACTTGCCCGTGAATCTCCATACCCTATCGCTGTTACCAACTTTTTTAATTTGCAGATCCATTTGATCTTGCTCCCTGTGACTAAACTGATAATCTCGCTCAGTGCAGCAGCATAGTTGGCCAGTTCTGGGGTCCTTCTTAGGCGCACCCAAAAAAGTAGCGGGCGTAATCTTACAATCTCTGAAATGGAGTGCTTCCCAAAATCCTTTCGGAGTGGCGTTAGAGGGGTAGAAAGAGGAAGAGAAACCAGACCTCTGTAAAACTTGTTTTCTGATTTCTCCAAGTCGCTGACATTCTCGAATCCCCATAATTCCGACCCATAGAGTGCTGAGGGCAAAGCTTTACCATCGTAGACCACGAGAGCCGGACCTATTGGGCTGCTAGATGAAAGCTGCTGTTCTCTCAAGATTGCCCCGCCACCCGCTTGTAATTAAGGAGAATCTTGGCCAGATGGGCATTCCACTTCATCAAGTTGTTCAACCGAATGCCCAGATAGTCAAAAGACTCTACGGTTTCTAGGGGAGTGCCATTCAAAGTGATGCCATTCTTAAAACGTTTGGACGGGGAGAGTGTCATTAATTTCGTCTTACTAGTATTAATGGAAACGCCCCGTAAATCGCAAAACTGACTAAACCTAGGAGAATGTCATGATTGACGGTATCGAATGCAGAGGACAGGTCAAGGAGGATCAAGAGGCAGGATTAGTTTTTGTCAAGCATTTTCAGGATGTCATCAAAAATGTGTATAAGGGTCGATTCAGTGCTGTGACCCCTCCGGAAACCAGATTGATGATGGTCTAAGAGTTGGTAATTCTCAATGTGAACACAGAGCTGCGATTGGACACATTTTTCAAGAAGTTTCGCTAGGGTGGAGATGTTGGAGATAGGACGGAAGTTATTGAGATCCGATTTGTCAGCGTTGAGTTTTTTTTAGAATAGGTGAGACCTGGGCTGCGTTTAGGCAGTCGGGGATCAAGCCTTGAGAGAAGTAGGCGTTTATAATCCTGGTCCAGGTGGGTATGAGAGCGCTCTTGATCTCTTTGAAGATGGCCATAGGCAGTGGGTCCTCGAAGTGGTTAAATAGGTTGATAGGAGTATTTCTTCAATGTCTTTTTCACTAAAAGAGGAGAAGGAGCCCCATGAAGCATTGTTCTTAGCGTTAACGATGGTCAGGACACGCTTCTCAGGGAAGTCGGAAGGCGAGGCAGCTAAAGTAGGGGGCAATAGGGCCTTCTTAGGGGAGAGGTCAATGGAGATGAGTCGTGATTTCTCCGTGAAGAAAGTGTCAAATTCCTCACAAGAGGGTGGGATGCCATTCAAATCAGAGAGGCTTGGAGCTGTAACAGATTGCTGTTTGACCAGTTTGAAGAGTTTCTTTGGGTGATTTGCCGCTTGATCTAGTTGTAATCTGAAGTAGTCAACCTTAGCTGTCTTGATCTGTTTGTTGTAGAGACCTCTGACAACTCTCAGAAGTTTTAGTTGATCCGAGGAAGGATCTTTCTGCTGCTCTAAGATTGCGACGTTCGGAATGTAAGTTTTCGTTGTACCACGGTGTGGAAATTTTTTATGAAGTATTTTTAAGATTGAGTGGAGCAATGTCGTCCATGATCTTGGCGATACTCGAATTGTAGTGGTCTGTGAGAGATTGAACCTCAACCAAGTCATCTTGGGAGGAAAGGACAGATTTACAATGAGCAGCTAGTTTGTCATGGTTTATTTATCTGAGATCTCGTTTTGATGGAGCGAGGTGGCAAACGCAAAATTTTGTGTACCCCTCGCAAAGTTAATGTCCCATAACGTCAATATTTACTGATTGCATGTTTTGTGAAAATAACCAACCATAGAGTAAAATGCACACCTTATTTTTATTATTACACACGAGGAAAACTAACTTTGCTTGCATGTTGCAATAAACCCAGCTAATATGTATTGTTATCGTGTTGTGAACTAATGTGCAGCTTAATTGTAAACAAATGCTTTTTAATGTGCTTATTTTACACGTTTCTGTGTGGTGGAGAGGTCGAAAATGTAAGTATAAAATGCATTCATGTGGTTTAACTGCTAGGTAACAACTAATAGGGAAACATTAGCAAGGTGGGAGGTAAACCGAACGGGTTTAAATTCAATAATTAACATGAATCTGTGTTTGTTGCTACAATAGTTCCAAAAGTGGTCTCTGAGGCCTATGCTAAAGATGGCTGCTCGGGTAAACTGTGAGCAAGAGCTGAGCTGCGCAGGCGCGCCAAAAACCTGCAAGTCAGAGTGAACTGCCTGTGCTCGAAGAGGTTCAAGGCTACCATGGCCCGGAACCTAGGATGGGTGCCAAGCATGGACGATGTAATGCTTAGAGCCTGGAAGAGTTGATGCATGTTTCAAATGCAAGGAAGCGCCTAAGCCACGGACTGATTTAAACAAAGACCCTTTATTGTTTCGCTGACACGTTGTGAAAATGATGCTGTAATGTTGAAGAGATGTTCACCCATCTCGATTTTGTCCAATCAGAGACCAAATAAATGATGGTAGTTACAATTTACATAGATTAAGTTGGAGAAATAGGGTATAAAAACCCCTGGTTTTAGCTAGAAGGGGTCGCTTGTCCAATTTCTTCTGGAGATGCTGCCCGATTGCTGACCGATTCCTGGATGTAAGATTCTAATGATTTTTTACTAAGCATGGGCGGATTTTGCGGATTCGCAATCCGCGAATTTGCGGATTTGCGTATTTGCGGCTTGCGACAATATGCAAAATCAGCGAATTCTCGCGGATTTGCGTATTTTTTTTGGGGGTGTGTGTTCGCACGGGTTTCTGCAAGTTCGCGAGGGTTTTGTACAATTTTGCAAATTGCGAACTTACTTGTCGGGTCGCCGGTTTTGCGAACTTGTTGTTTCTACGTGCCCAGCCTGTTTGCAAGGCTTTCTTCATCACTGCCACCCTCTGTCACCACTGGCACTCTCTTTGGTCACCCATGCCACCCTCTGGCTCACCCATGTCACCCTCTGTGTCATCACAGCACCCTCTGGTTCACCAGTGTACATTATTGGGGCAAAGCAAAGCACTGCCATCCTCTGTCAACACTGGCACTCTGGTTCACCCATGCCACCCTCTGGCTGGCACACCCATGCCACCCTCGGTGTCATCACAGCACCCTCTGATTGACCAGTGAGTGTACATTATTGTGGCAAAGCCAAACACACCTGCTAAGTGCTTTAAGTTTTGCAAACAACAACACCTGCCCTGCCCCAACTGACATTAATGAAGGCTGGCACCTGCTTGTCTGCTCCCTTTCCTTTTTGTTGCAATAACAGGATGCAATGGCATACTTGTAACTATTCTGTGACTGTCAGAGCAGGGTCACACAATAGTTGCAAGTAGGCAACCGGATTCTGGAGGGCCCCTTCAGGAAGCACTACAGGTAAATGGTTACAAATGATGAGCTCGAACTTTTGCACCTGCTCGTTGGTTTTGCTTTTGCAAAACTCGTTTTTCGGTAATTTCGCCCTATTCGCGAGGCGCGGCGTCGTGCTTAATCGACCGTGGAAGCCGCAAACTCGTGCGAGTTACCCCAAGGTTGAGTATGGGCGCCGCCATTTTGTTTGCGTGACGTATTTCCGTTTCCGCCCGCTATGTGTAATCTCGCGCAATGAGCGCCTTGCGAATGCAAGTTCGCACGAGTTCGCGAGAGAAATCGCGTGCGAACTTACTTACGCGCACGTGTTCGGGCCGCCATCTTGTTTTTCATTCATTCCTATGTGTCTGGGCATGGTGTTTCTATCCTCTGTATATCTCTGCCATCCTTTGCTTGTTTTAATATTTTTTTGATCTATTTAACTTTTTTTCTATCCCTCTAGTTTTATAGGTCTATATTTTTGTGTTTTAGGCTACTTTTGTTTACTTTTCAACTACTTTTTTAAACTTTTAGTTCCTTCTTCCCTACTCCTATTCTTTTTCATTTTGTCTCCTTACTGCTAACACCTGCCCAGAACATGGTGAAGACAGCTGTCAAGCTGCCCAAGACGGGCACCGCAGCCCGTGCCCGGCTCCCGTGTGGCCGTTTGAGGGCGGAAATGGTGGTGCCCAGGGAGATCTTCAGCCCTGAGGAGGTGGGCTCACTCGTTTTTTATGTGCAGCGCCGTCTCCCCAGGACCATCGCGGCAGGCGGCAGGATCGCTGCTGGTTATACCAACAGCCAGGAGCGACGGAAGCGGTGGGGGCAGGTGTGCCGGGCCCTTTTTGACATCACGGGGGTCCAGCGCACCTACAATCAAGTGACCCACCGCTGGACCGATATCCTGGACCGGGAGCGCGACCTGCTAGACCTGCTGGGAGTGGAGGTCCCCGGGCTTGGTGAGTAGTAGTAGCAATTTTTTCATCACTCACTACTCTGTTTTTTCTCCTGCTCTGTGTGACTGTGTTATATTGCAAATGTTTGCTTTAACTTTTTTACAAAGAGCAATAATGCTGCTGATTACATTGATAGGAGAGGTAAATTAATATTTCAAAATCTTCTGTGCATTTCAGGTGCACTGTTCTCCTTCTCTGTGGCGGTGCCACTGCTTATTTGTTTTCTATTTTGTGTTCATTTAATTGGGCTGAGTAATGTATGAGTGTACTTTACAGAACTGCGTAATGCTAGACACAAAGGGGCAGATTTACAAGC
This sequence comes from Lissotriton helveticus, assembly GCF_964261635.1. Taxonomy (NCBI): domain Eukaryota; kingdom Metazoa; phylum Chordata; class Amphibia; order Caudata; family Salamandridae; genus Lissotriton; species Lissotriton helveticus. The sequence goes on along the minus strand of NC_136059.1, from coordinate 1,893,081,628 downwards.
CCCTTGCGCCACGTTTACGCTGCCTTACCTGACGCACAGCGACGTAAACGTGGCGCATCCCTGCGAGTCATGTACAACGAGATGCATCTAAGGAGATGCGCCACGTTAAGGCCTGGGCCTGCGCCACAATGGGTGCGTTCCCACGCAGGGGGGGGGATGGCGGTCAGGCAGCTGTGCGCCTCGCAAAAGTGCCTGCGTGAAATCTACAAGATTTAACGCAGGCACTTCCGCGACGCTGCTTCGTCAATTCTTTATGCCTGCTTGCTTGAAGCAGGCGTAAGGACTGATGCGGTATGTTGAGTATTGGGCAGCCCTGAGCATTGCTGTAGTTGCAACGCGCCTGCGACGCGACTCTAGAGATGCGCCCCTCTTTCGTCACGAGATGCGTCACGCATCTGCCTACCCTTGCGCCAGGGTTTGCCGCATTGTAATTGCGGCGCATCTGCCGTGACGCAAGGTTAGTTTTGCGGTACGCATTTGTTCTGGTGCACATCTGGAGGTGTCCAGCTCAGAACTCGTAAGTATGCCCCTAAGTGTCAGATTAGCAATTACCTGCGCATCCCTGCAAAGTGTGCGGCACGCCAGCACCACCCATGGTGCGCCGTATTTACAATGCGGCACACCATGGTCCCAAAACGTCACCGAAGCGTTACGCATCGGTGCCGTAAAGGCGGCTCATTGATGGAGTTGCGTTGCAACAATGGCGCAGCTCCAGCAATGCTGTGTCAAGCCGTAAGTCTGCTTCATGCAGGCGCAGGGTTTCAGTGACGCATCATTGTCCTAAATGACTGATTGAAATTTTATATATTCCCCATAGCCACTTTTAGCATGCGTTCCTGCGCAAGAACGCCCTCCCTTGCGCTGGAACGCTCCCTTATGGCGCAGGGCTTTAGAATGGGATGCATCTCCCATATGCGTCACGTTGTTAATATACGCCACACCATGGCGCCTCTCTTGTTGTGGCGCTGCGTCACAAAAGTGACGCAAGAACGGAGCAAAAGAGCTGCAAGGGGCTTGTAAATCTGCCCCTAGAGTAGAGGCTCAGGTGCAGTCCTTCCTTTGTAGCCCTCTTTTTGGCTGAAATAGTTGGTTCTTGTTCTTTCTAAATGTTTGATTTGGTTGACAAGGACATCGACAAGCAGCAATCATCAATGTTTTCTGTTCATTCTTTCATGTTGTACCTCAGGTCCGCCCAGGGGCAAGCGGACAGAAAAAGCGGATGCAGTGGCTCCAAAGGAGGAGGATGCAGGCCAGGGCGGCGAGTGCTCCTTTGCTGGCCCCAGTAAGTTTTCATTTAAATATAGAGGACCTATTGTTGTCCAAGCGTTCCTAATTAAATTTTTTCGAAATAGTGTTTAGATAGGAGCAAAATCAATAATACTACTGTTGCAGGGACAATTCTCCACAAACCGAACTATGGACACCAAAGACCAGAGTAATAATATTTCAGAGTGGCGTGTTTGGCACACTGTATAAACCTGGTAGTGTCAGCGGCACGGACTCCTCCTTGCAAAAATTGCAAAACCTTTCGCTCAGTCACTCTAGTCTGGAGGACCAAAAACCACAGAGTCTATTCAAATTTAAAAGCTTTATTAAAAGTTTAAGTAAACACATATATTAAAATAAAGTTATTTGGAAATGGAAAAGTGCTTGGTGCTGAGTTGATGAGTAATGGAACACATTTCTTGTGGTCGAGCCGAGCTTTCACCTGGTTTGAAGTTGATGTTGCTCTTGTCCTTAGAAGTCCAGTTTCTGTCTGTTCAGAGAAAAATGGTGTGTGTTAAAATTAAGCAAGCATTCATCAATTATGTCAAAAAAATGCAGCAAGACAACAGCCTTCCCTGGAAGGAGGGACATTTTTACTTTAGACTAGAGTAGACAGTCAATTACTTTTTCTGTTGTTTTCACATTCTTCATTCATACTTAGACCAAATACTAGTGAGTGGTGTAATCTAACATTCTTAAATCTAATTTGTAGGTGGAACATCTGGTGGCGGGGCCAGCTCTGATGTGGTAATAGTGGTCGACTCGGAGTCCGAGGACCACTCTGGGGAGGAGGCGGCGCAAGAGGACCAAGAAGTACAGACTGTGAGGAAGGAGACAGTGGTGGTGGCGGGTACAGGTAAGCTGGATCATGGTACTCTCTGACTCTTAGATAGCATATGATGTGTATCTACAGAGAGTAGACGGTCACTGGATGAACTACGAACATACTATGAAATGTTTCCAGGGGGGGGGGTGCAACATCATCACAATCTCCTGAGTCCTACTCCTGACATGATTGATAGTGTGGTTTGTGGCCAAGGGCCGCACCGAAGGGGGCAGGGTCGGTGGGGGAGGGGGGTGTATCTAGAGCAACAAAAAAAAATATGACCATGAAATTGAAATCATGCCCCTGCAGCGGATGCCTTCGTCCACTGAGCCACCAGACCTGGCATACACATTACACACATCTTTCTTTCTCTCTCCCCCTCCCTCTCTCTCTGTCTCCCTCCCTCATCCTCCCTCTGTCACCCTCTGGCTCCCTCCCTCTCTCTCTCTCTCCTTCTGTCTTCCTCTCTCTCTGTCTCTGCCTCTATCTGTCTGTCTGTCCCAGCCTGCTGTAATTACCATATTGTAATTTGTCACTGGGCCAGCACTGGATGGACCTGCGATCCAGGGGGGGGGCAATCGCGCCCTCTCTTGCCCATCCCTGCGGACGCCCATGATATTGGCCTGAATAGTTTCTTTTGTACTGCGCTGGCTAGTTGCTAGTTGTACTGTGACACAACTTCCTGCTGAATCATTTTGTGTTAATCATATTCTTAAAGAGCATTGGTTACAGATTATATCTTTCTTTCTTCATATAGTTGGTCATACTAAAACAAAACCAACAAGGAGTATGCAGGCTGTACTGGCCCGGCAACGTAGGCTGGATGCAACTGTTGCCCAATATCGGCGGCTGGTGGAACTGGAGGGGGACGACACGCAGTCCAGTACTTCCAATGTGACATCTGCATCCTCCTCCGTGACCCCACGTTCTGCCGGTCAGCGCAGTGCTCCAGCCAAACGGAGCTGTGCTGGCAGACGCCACCGCCGAGCAGCAAAGGCTGCACCTCACAGTACTGTAAAGGCTCGCTTGCGCCGAGCAATCCGCAGAGTGTCGGACCTGGAGGCGGAGGTCCGGAAATGGAAAGAGTACCAAAAATTGGTGGAGGGCCTCCGTTTAGCTCACGCCACCCTCCGGGAGCAATACGATGCCCTGGCCCTAAGGCATGATGCCCTGGAGGCCAAAGTTAACAACACCATGCATCCCTAGAGTGTCCCTTGCCCCTTTTTTAGAGACTTTTGGGGGGTGGGAATTGGGAGTTGGGTTTTTGGGGACTTTTGAGGGACTATTTATTTGTTGGGGTTAGGGAGGGTCTTGCGGGAGATTATTTTGTTAGGGATATAAAAATATACTTTTTCAAACTTTATCTGAGCATATCTTTTTTTTTTTACTACTTTTGAGCCTGGTGGGTGGTGGTTTTGCAGTAAGTTCGTTTTACTGAACACTGTCATCGTGTTGGTTCACGTGTAATTGGCCAAATGTTTTCCAAAGTAAATGCCTGTCACAGAGTTTGTTAATTGAGGAGTCCTAGGACTTTACTACTAGTACCACTGTCACTCTCTCGCCTCTCCTAATACTCCATTTATACTACCTCCCATCCAAACGCTTATCTTACCTGTAATTTGTGTTTGAGGGCTGGCTCCACCTGGAATTCACAGTGTCCTAAAGCGTTCTGCAGCAGGGCCCCAACTGGAGTTTCCCGGCGTGGATTTTCTGCAAAACAAAAGCAATCAACATTAGAAATATGGCAGCGGTGCTCACAGACCCCAAAATCCTAGAAGCCCCACAGACAGCACCCCTAAGATAGGCAAGCGAGCAATAATAACGCCTAAACGTTCACGTGTAATAGGCCAAATGTTTTCCAAAGTAAATGCCTAACCAATTTCATCCCTTAATAGACCTTGCCAGCAATGGCCCAGCCAAGACCCGTAAACCCAAACGCAAAAAAGTCACACTTAGCAAAATGTATTTAAATGAGGACTCACTACTTCCAGACAGTCCCTCTTTAGGGGACTCGTCAACGTAAGTTTCTTCATTGTGCAGATTCCAGGCATCAGCATTACGGGAAATGGATAGGGTGAGTCTGGAGGAGGAGGATAGACGACCAGGACTGAGTTCTTGTCAACTAACTGTCGTGAACCTGAGGAATGCTGCGGCATCAAAATCAAGACAGTTCTGCTGATGGGCTTGTTGTTGCTTGTGATGGGGTGATTACAGTTTTGTTGTGAATGTGATCAAGCACTTGCTAAAAAAAGAAAGACAGACACACAGGAATAAAAGTGAATAAGGACTAATGTTAAAGTTAATGAATCATTGACTCATTTTCAGAACTCGCTGTCAGGGAAGCAGAGCTCGTCCTCAAACTCTGCAAATTGAGTCGGTAGTACTTCTGGTAACTGAGGAGAACTTTCCTCAGGTAGGTCGGTGTCCTCGTCTTCTTCCTGCGTGCATTCTCGTACTTTGTAATCTGGTGGTATGAAGTGCTGGTTCATCTTTATCATGGTGAGCCGCTCCACATTTGCGGGCAAGAGGCGGGACCTTTTGCAAGTCACAATGCCACCAGCAGAACTAAAAACACGTTCTGAAGACACGCTTGCGAGTGGGCAAGACAAGTAATTGATAGCCAGGTTGGTGAGCTCTCGCCATATGTTTCTTTTCCCATGCCAATACGCCAATGGGTCCTCAGTAATATTGACCGCTGTTGAGTCATCCAGATAGGCCTGCACCATTGAAACAATGTTCTCCCGGATTCCTGTACTTTGCACTTCTGTGTCCTTTCTGGGACAAGGAAACCCTAGCTCACTTAGCCAATCCGCTTCAGACATATCGCCTGGGCCTGGTGCAGATGATACGGTTGCTGGTGTGGTTAACGGCTTAGAGGAAAAGTCACTCACTTCTGCCACAGGCACAGATGCAGAAGTGTTTTTTTGGGACGCCTGATGGCCTGCTGATTCACTAGTAGTACTGTCTTCAAGTTCTCCTACAGTTTCCTTCCGCTCTCTTTCAAAACGAATGGCTGACTGAGCTAGCCAACCTTTGTACTCTGTAACATCTGATGTTTCAAAAGGAATTATTACTTTGCCAAACAATGGCTTTTTGTAACGTGGATCCAGAATAGTAGCACAAATGTAGTGCTGTTGTTTCTTGATATTTACAAGCCGTTTATTGCTAACTAGGCGTTGTAATAATCTCTGCGCCAACTCATATGCTTCATTCTTTCCAGCATCTTTTAATTCTGAAGACACCACCTTGACTTGGTGCTCGAGCTTCAGCAACAATGGGATAGCTTTGCCCAAAGAACAGTCCTCCCTGCTGACGTCACACGTGAAGACCTCAAAAGGACGAAGCATGTCTGTCAGGCTTTTAACTAGCTGCCATTGCTCCACCGCTAGCATCATTTCTGTCGTATCACCACCCAGGTTGTAGAAATACTCATTGATTACTGGAAACAGCTCATGCAGACGCTCAAGCATGTAGAAGGTTGAGTTCCAACGTGTTGCCACCTCCTGGATAAGTGCTTTCACTGGCATTCTACGTACATTTTGCTGGCGCCTCAGCTCCTTCCGGGCCTTAAAAGAATGGTTGAAATGTGTGCATATTCTTCTGCAGATGGTCAGTATTTTGTCGACTGCAAGTTCTTTTTTCAAGAACTTTTGCACGACAAGGTTCATACAGTGCGCCAAACACGGCACTCTGAAATAGTAACCGTTCTCCATGGCCTTAACTACATTGCTGCCATTATCAGTTGAAACATAACCAACGTTGCAATTTCTTGGGGGCAGCCATTGCGAGACCTTTTTGTTAAAGTCATCCAAAATGTTGGCTGCAGTATGACTTTTCTCCATTCCAAACATGGCTAATATTGCATGTTTACGAGCACCCTTAAAAATCTCGACCAAGTCACCACCTGCATTTATCTGTTTTGCAACCCCTGAAAAAGAGACCCAGTGTGCAGTGATGCACATGTAATCAAGGGCTTGGCAACTGGTCCACATGTCAGGTGTATAGTGTGAACAGCACTCTTCTGCAAAGCTGCCCCAACCAACTCAAGCACCTCTTTATGTAGTGCTGGAACAGCAACCCTGGCAAAATAGAACCGGCTAGGAACCTTCCATTTAGGGGCCAGTGTTGCCACGAGTTCAAGGAAACCCACACCTTCGACAAACGAAAAAGGGAGAAGGTCCACCGCTAGCATTTTAGCCAGCTTAGTGTTATACAGGCGTACAGTTGGGTGGTTGCGTTGAAATTGCGCATCTGAGGAGAACATGGCTAAAATGGTGCGCTGGACAAATTTACTGGATGATGCTGATGCCTTCTTCGACCCACTTCTGCTCAGTGTTGACATTTTCCGCATTGGTGTGTCTCCCAGACTCTCAGTGTGCCTCCTATGTGTTCCGGAGGGTGTGGTGCTGCCAGGGGTACTGGGTGCAACCGGACAAATGTCTGACGCTTCTTCTACCTCCCCGTCATCTTTAGATGAAACACCTAGTATGGGTATATTTTGGCCACTTGCCCTTTGGGTTTGCTTTCCCTTGATGTTTGCTAGGTGCGCAAACCATTCGACAGCGTGCCTTCTTTGAAGATGACCTATCTGGCCTCCGGTTCCATAGTTGGTACCAGTCTTACCACGGCTAACTCTAGTCTTACAAATGCAACAAACGGCTATGTTATCATACTTTGCATGGACACTAAAAAAGTTCCAAACTGGGGACTGGAAACTTCTGGTTTTGCCGCACGAGATGATACTGCCAATGCCAGATGAGGCAGTGGCGGATGAGCCTTGCAGACATCTACTGGGTTGTGCAATTATTGCAGCAACCCTACTTGAGGGAGTCGAGCTGGATGGAGTCCCCCTCTGGGGAGAAAATATGGGAGCTGTAGGTTTTGTTGAACTTGTTGTACTACTTGACTGCGTTGGTGGTGCTACCAGTGCCACGTCGCCAGGGTCACGCTCAGCATGACGTCGGGATAGGGTATAAATGTCTGTCTGCTGCATGGCCGGTGTGGCTGGAATGACGTGTGTGATGACTAGGTCATTGCTGTCATCCTGTTCAACAACATCAGAATGCACCACTTCATCAAGTCCGACGTTCGGATCCATAAGTATGAGCTTTCCGGGGCCCTTCCTTTTAACATTTGATATCTTTCGCAGCTCATGGTGTGCCTCCCTCTCAGACGTCGGAGATGGTTGCCAATCTAGATCCAGATCATCATCTGATGGAGCGGGGCTTGAAGAGGAACTTCTACACACACTCCTTGATCTTTTCCTTGGTGGGGAGCTGGGAGAAAATTAATCATCAGGAGGAATGCCTTCGTCTTCCTGACATGATACCCCGGCTCCAAAGTCAATTTCCTCCTGTGCCCCTACTTCTGGAAGAACAACCATTGTGGGCACTTGCACCGCTCCATGCGCCGCTACATGGGCCTCTTCACTGACCTCTACTTGCAACTCTCCATGGACCTCTCCTTCTCGGCCTTCTCCTTCTCGGTCTTCTCCTTCTCGGCCTTCTCCTTCTCGGCCAGCTCCTTCTCGGCCAGCTCCTTCTCGGCCAGCTCCTTCTCGGCCAGCTCCTTCTCGGCCAGCTCCTTCTCGGCCAGCTCCTTGCGCATGTACTTGTGCTTGTACTAGTAGCCCATGCAGTTGTTGTTGCTGCTTTGGTTGTTGAATAGTACTTGTGAGATGAGTTACAACCTGTGTTGATGGTGTGCTGCTACTTTCTTGCGATGAGCCAACATCACTGGTCGTTGGTGATTGAACCACTAAACAGGCTACCTGTGCAGCACTCATGGTGGGCCTTTCTTTTTTCCACAAAAATTTTGTGGTGGAGCAACCAGTCTCCTTGGTAAGTGGTGCCACTTGCTTCTTCTTCTCCTTAGTAGAGACATCTTTCTTGCAAGAGGAGCTACGGGCACCTCTTTTTCGAGCCATCTTCTTCAGATGTCGGAACAACAGGCCGCAGCAGGACTTCTTCCTGGCACTGATGCTCAACGATGATGCGGAGTTATTGACTTTGTGCACCTAAAAGCAAACAAAGACAGAGGAACATCAGTAAATATATGTTGCATATGTAGCGCTTCAATAAATAGTTTGCAAGTAGGCATTTATGAATACACACGTGCACACCACACAATATGGAAATTTCAAAATTAGGAATTGCTAAATTTTTGGGAAACAGGATTTTAACATTGATCCAAGAGAGCACACACAGAGAGGGTTATAGTTTCATGTACCACTGACTCCCCCTGGGCACAATGGGTGAAAGCAAGGCAAAATGGGTGCAGGCCTATGGCACAAAGCTCACTGCCTGCCTTCAAAATGGCCGCTTGACCCCCATCCACATGGCCAGGACCATGCCTCAAAATGGCCCCCACCAACATAGCCAGCCCCCAACCCCTACTCCAAAAAGTCAAAAAACACAACACCAATCAAATCACCACAATCCAATGCCATCCATCAAGTTTCAGAAGGTTTATGCTGCCTGCTGGTGGTTTTCTGGTGCAGAATTGCAATTTTTGCAATTTCGCGAGTGCGAGGTTGTTGCTTCACGACGCGAACGTGGCGAAAAACCAGCAAAATCCGCGAACAGACCGATTCTGGGCCCCCTGGGCATGATAAAATCACAGCACACTGGGTGCAGGCCTATGGCCTAAAGCACACAAACTGCCTTAAAAATGGCCCCTAGACCCCCACCCACACGGGACCAGGCAATAAAATGGCCCCCACCCACATAGCAAGCCCCCAACACCACCCCAAAAAGTCGTAAAACATACAAATATCACCACAATCCAATGCCATCCATGCCCTGGCCAGAATCATGTTAAAATTCAACAAAACAGTTGTATCATGCATGCACCCATAACTAAGCCTGGTAGTTTTCAACTCATGTGCAGAATTGTAATTTTTACAATTTCGCGAGTGCGAGATTGTTGCTGCGCGGGACGCGAGCAGTGCGAACACAGGAATTTTTTTTTTTTTAAATACGATTATCACCTGGGCATAATGAAAAAAATCAGAGCAGACTGGGTAGCCCCCCTAGGGCACAAAGCACACTGCCTGACTTCAAAATGGCCGCTTGACCCCATCCACATGGCCAGGACCTGCAGGATCATGCCTCAAAATGGCCTCCCACCAACATAGCCAGCCCCCAACCCCACCCCAGAAAGTCGAAAAACACACACAAAAATCACCACAAACAAACAACATCAACTTATCAACTTACTTGTGAAAACAAATTTCGAATCCAAAAGTAATCCAAAAAGCCTCAAAGCCAAATCTCCAGCAGCATCCACAAAAAGTAATCCTTCCCAGTCAAGATCGAATTCAAAGTGGCCAGGAAATGGACTAAGCAATGGGAGGAGCTTGCTGGACAGGAACAGGAAGTTGGAGACTGGGCCACTTCCTTCACCCCTCCCCAATTGTAATTTTTGTAATTTCGCGAGTGCGAGATTGTTGCTGCCCGCGCCGCGGACCGCGAGCAGTGCGAACACAAGCAAAAAATCCGCCGCGCGCGGATTTGCGTATTTTCGCTACATCCGCGAGAGTTCGCGGATTGCGGATTTACCAAAAATCCGAAAAATCCGCGAGCGGAACGGATTTTGCGCCCATGCTTATTTTTTACTTGTTTGCTTTTCTGGATTGAAGGATAAGATGAGGGTGTTAGTTAGGGATGTTTGGAGAGAATGAATTTGGAACTATCTATTCTTTGCTAATCTTTAATTGTTTTCTAAAATAAAGCGATTTTCTTGAGCTCTAAATAAAATGATCATTTTGAAATAAAGTTTAAGATTTTACTGAATAAAGATTTACTAATGCATAAATGTAAGACATGATAAAGTTTAGTTTTGAATAAAAATTAGATAAATGAAGAAGTAAAAGCTGGTCTTTGATTCTTCCTATGCCTAATTTTCATTCTAGTAGATCCATTGCCGCTATGGTGGTGTCTCTGAATATTTAAAGTCTGAATAAAACCATGGTAAAATGTATTAAATCTGCAGGTGTAAATAAAGATTAGTTAAATAGGTTTAGACGCTCCACCAAATGTTACAGCATTTCTCTATTGCGATTCACCAAAGCCTTGAAGCCAAGTGTAAGTGAACAGGGTAAATGTGCAGTGTTATGGGCCCCACTGATGCATGATTTGTGTGTTTAAAGGTTTCAGGGAAATGGTGAGTATTGATTAGAAATTATTTCTGGAGCCGCGCTGTAGCAGTAAATACTTGGTAGCAGAGTAGTGGTTACTAAGAAAATTAGCTAGGCTTATGGTAAAGTACTATATAGAGTTTGATGTACAGAATTATGACTAACATCTGTTGAGTTTGTATCACGTTACATGTAGTCCCGGAAAGGCTTCATAGAGTAGGGTGAAGCCAGTACCTCTGTCTGCAGATGGAGGAAGTGTGGCTAGGTAAAGTCGCACAGTGAATTAGTCTGTTTAAAAAAAAAAGGAGTATCGCCGAATACTGCGGTGGTATCGTCGTATATCACTGTTTAGGGACCTTAGGTGTGAAAGGATAAATGTATAGTGAGGACAGTCTATGAAATTTCAGCCTTCAAGTATAGGGATCATTCCGTGCTTCCCGACTAAAACTTACTGCTGCGAGAGTAATAGGTCTTAACCCGAGCTTGATTGAAGGGTAAAGAGAGTGGCGTTTCTCTTTTGCTAACAATAGAGGAATTCTGTGGTAGGTTAGATGGACGCGCTGCCTACTAGAAACACAGAGTTCATGGATATATGAATAGGGTTTTCCATATGAACGTGTGTAAATGATATTGCAACACGCGTTCAAGTGAAACTCTGGGACTGTCTATAAGGAGGTGAAAAAGATCTCTGTATGTGCTTTCCTAGAGAAGCGAGATTGTTATTGCCTGATAGAAGGGTAAAGCCAGTAGTGTTGCTTTATCGGCGAGTCTAAAAATTCTGAGGAGACAAGCGTCGTCTACTCCGGTTACAGAATACTTGAGCGATTGAAAATTCTATCACTTTATTAGCAAAACAGATTAGTGGAATTGTTTTGTGTAAGTTACTAACTGATTTTGTAAAATATCTTGTAAATACGGCTTCTTGAAAAAAAACCTGTAAAGGAGAGGTCAGTCGGCGCTGCAGAAGCCAGAGCGCTGGTGGCGTCAAAAGTGTCGCGCTGGGATTGGTCTGTGTGACCAAGACAGAGTAGGAGTTGATTGGTTCATCACAGAAAGCAGCAAATGCTATTGGTTAAGCACTATAGTGACGTATCGTGTTCTAACTGGTGCATTAGTGTGAACCGCGCTGTGATAGGTTGGTGTTACGGAATCAACAACAGAATAGTACGCGATCTTTTGAAAGCAGGAAAAGTTTACCGAAAATGTCATAGTACTATTATGATGATGACAGGAAGAAATCTTCATGGTTTAAAAAGCTGAAAAACAAGTTCGTGAAAGATAAAGAGGTAGTTACGAGAGAGGGAAAATATTTCCTTCACCGAAAACGCCTGCTTCCTATATGTTGACGAAATATGGTTACCATACGTGTGTTTGGTTGGAAAATTGGGTATATTATACCAAGGATGATGGTGTGTTAGCTTTTCCGGAAGGAGGATCGTTTGATTTGGCTATTCTGAGAAATTTGAGAGACAAAATGATGAAACTTGAACCGAGACCCAGACCAACTCAATTTGAAGCACTGGTTGAGTGGGAAGATGAGATGCATCAAATGGAGAGTGAGAGGTTCAGTAGGCATCTTAGACCGAGAGGTAGAGGCAGAGATTTGTGGGGAGAAACACATGAGACTAGAATGTGAAGATGGAGGGATAGAAGTATGTGCGATGGCATGTATCCCGTCAGATTGGTTGAAGAATATGAAGGACGAAAAAGTACAGAAAAGAAAAAGAATACTGAAGTGGGAAATCAAAGCTATGGTGAAAGTGAATCAGAGGATGCTGTTTTAGAAGAAATATTATATAGGTGACCACCCCCATATCAACCAAGTTCTTTATGGACTACCCCAAATGCCCCAATGGCAGAAGAAAGAGTTAATGAAGCGCCAAGACAACCATCAAATTTTAGAGATTTTCCTGAAAGAGTAGAAACAAGATATGTCCCGAGTACACCGATAGGAGAAGCTAGAATTATAGGAACTCCTGTACAAAGTAATGATTCACACAGAATTGTGTTAAGTGCAGAAAGATGAATTAATGAACAGCCAAATAGGTCGAATTATGAGCGTTCTGCACATGAATTAATTCTAAACCTTACTAAGAATATGGAAGCTGTAACTGTGCCAGTAACAATAGGACCTGTGATACCGGTATTTGAAGACCAGAAATTAAAAGAGCAGAGATTAACCATTCCATTACAGCAAAGTTTACAAAAAGCAAAAGAGAATACTTGTCCTGATCTATCAGAAATAAGGCAGAATTTAAGTGTAAATCCACCAGAGCTAACTTTTAATCAAAATTTGTCATGCGGATACCCGACAGGAGCAGAATCTGACTCTGCTACTCCAGGGAGAAGTGCAGATAAAGTAGATTTAACGCAGACACCCATGGGACCATCAGAGAAAGAGTTAAGTGAATGGATAAAATCATTAAAATTAAAAGAGTAGGAATTAAAAGTGTTGGATGTGACTAAATTAAAAATAGATATGGAAGAATTAATAATTGGAACAATTGGGACTGACAGATTAAAAAGTTACCAGGATGATGAGCTCATGTTTTTATGTAAAAGTATAACATGGAGAGCTAAGACAATATACGATCAATTAGAAGAAGTGGCAAGTGAATGTGGAATAGATTTTTCCAAAATAAAGTCATTGCAGAAAACTTATCGAGTAGATTTTGCAGAAAGAGACATTGAAAATATGAACACTGCAGGAAGACAAACTCAGATAAAAGATTTGATTGTGTTATTGCGCAAATTGGGTGATGTAGGCAAATGGAGAGTCAAGTGGGCAAAGAAGAAAGAAGAAAATAGTGATAAGTCCTTATACCTTAGCTTTCCCCATTAGAGAAAAGGGAAAAGTGGCAACTGAATTCCCTATGAGAGAGATTCCTGGAGGAGGATATGTACATGTTCCTTGGAGCAGACAAGATATATTGTCGTTTATGAATGATTTCCCCAGATTGAGAGAGAAGCCAGTAGAATGGTATCAACAAGTTGACAGGTTTGTAAAGGTGTCAAAAGTACTGTGGTTTGATTGAGATGGATTATTTGACATAGTGGTACCAACAGATTTATGGACAGAATGTAAAATATCTGCAGATTGGCCAAGGGAGGAGTATCCCAGAGATGAGAAAACGGGAGCTCCCTCACCAGACGTGATGAGGAAATACGAGCAAGTGATAGTATGGTTGAAAAACAAAATACCTCCAAAAGAAACTGATTGGGTAAAGATAGACATAACAACACAGGAGCCGAAAGAAACTGTGCATTCATTTTATGAAAGGTTGTTGTTAGTCTTTAAATAGTATAGTGGTTATGAGGAATTAAATGAGAAAGACATGAGTCCCTTTGTATACAGGTTTGTATATGGATTAAGACCAGAAATTTCAGACATGATTAGACATAGCATGATGGATTGGCAGTCAAGTTCAGTAGATAAGGTACTGAGACAAGCAAAATATTATAGTGAGGAGATTGATGCAAAACAAAAGAAGCTGAAAGAGAAAGCCATGTGGGCACAAGTAAAAGTAGCCGAACAACAAGTAGCACAGATGGAGAATAAGAATGTAGGGAATCAAGGTGGGTTTAAAGGTAAACCTAAATTGGTGGGAAATATTGATGAGTTGAAAAAGAAAATGCCATGTTTCAACTGCGGCCAGATAGGGCATTGAAAACGAGAGTGTAAATGTCCGCCTAGAGTTAATGGGGAACATACATCATTGAATCCACAGGTGCAGTTTGAGTTAAATCAGTGTAGCTAACAGACAAATAAATACTCCTTTGACAAAACCAGTTGAAACAGAGATTGGGACGTATAAAGATATGCATCGGTTTGTGGTGTGCGACAGCAGTCCTGTTAATTTGTTAGGCAGGGATATATTGTGTAAAATGAACTGTGCCATATACTGTTCACCAGATGGCATAGAATTGCAGACTCCAGTCGAAGATAGTTTGTACAAACTGATAATGCTCATGATTGAGGCAGAACAAGACAAACTGTTTCCTGTTTTTGATAAAGAGAACATTCCTGTTGAACTGAAAGTGGCAGTGAAAGAAAGTGTGTGGGATTTCACTGGAAAAGATATAGGTTTGATGAAAGGAGTTGATCCTGTGAAATTGTCCATAAAAGAAGGTGTAAATTATCCGAGTATACCGCAGTATAAAATGACTGCCGAAGTAATTGAAGGAATTACTCCAGTGATTGACAAAATGATTGAGCAGGGAATTTTAAGAGAAATCGAGAGTAGTCCTTGTAATTCGCCAATTATGGGATTGAAGAAGCCAAACGGAACATTTAGAATTGTGCAGGACCTGAGAAAAGTCAATAAAATTGTTGTCCCATGTTGTCCAATTGTCCCGAATCCAGCAGTGATTTTGTACCAAATACCTAATGATGCTGAATGGTACACAGGGATTGATTTGTGCAATGCGTTCTTTACTGTTCCATTGCATCCAGAAAGCCAACCAATTTTTGCGTTTCGTTTCCAAAATCGTATCCTAGCATGGTGTAGAATTCCACAAGGGTACACTGAGAGTCCATCGATTTTTAATCAGCTGCTAAAGAAATCATTGGAAAATTTGAGCATGCCTGGAGAATCCGTGTTAGTACAGTATATTGACGATCTTTTGGTTGCATCAAAAACAAAGGATGCCTGTGTAACGGATATAGTGGCATTATTGAATCATTTGGCTGAGGAAGGACATAAAGTGTCTCCATCAAAATTGCAGTTATGCCAGAAAGAAGTACAGTATCTAGGTCACAAGATTGCTAAAGGAATCAGACAGATTACAATTGAAAGGATTAAAATGATACAAGGAATGCAGCTCCCTAAAACTCAAAGACAGGTAAGAATGTTCCTAGGAATGGTGGGTTATTGCAGACAGTGGATAAGTGGATTTTCATTGATTGCAAAACCATTGCAGAGACTGACAAAGGCAGACATCAGAGACCCTATTGTTTTGACCAAAACAGAGATGGAAGCATTTGAACAGCTAAAAACTAAATTGTGTGAAGCACCAGCTTTGGGAATGCCTAATTACGAAAAAGAATTTGAACTGTACTGCAGTGAGCAAGAAGGATGTGCTCTGTCAGTATTAATTCAGAGGCATGGAAGAATGAGAAAACCAATTGCGTATTTCTCAGCTGTTTTGGTTGTCTGAAAGCAGTAGCAGCAACCAGTGTAAGTCTGGAGCAAAGTGAAGGAATTGTGATGGGATTTCCTGTGAGAGTCTATGTACCTCATTCAGTGGAGATTCTCCTCACAAGAGCGAAAACTCAGTACATGACTAACAGCAGAATGGCACGTTATGAGAAAATAATTTTGGGAGCTGAGAATGTGACAATTGCAAGATGTGTGAATGTCAACCCATCAACACTGTTACCTGATACAGTTGAAGCAGAAGTGAAAGGTGAGCTTGATCACAAGTGTTTGGATGTTCTGGAGTATTGCACAAAGCTTCGTCAAGACATTAAAGATGAACCTTTGCTTGAATCAGATTTTGTAATGTTTGTGGATGGATCATGCTTGAGAACAGAGAGTGGTGTTCTAAGGGCTCCATATGCTGTTTGTACAGTGGCAGAAGTGCTGAAAGCATCTTGTCTGAAAGGAATTCATTCTGCTCAAATAGCGGAGTTAATTGCTTTGATACGAGCATGTGAGTTGGGAAAAGAGGTAAAAGTAACCAAAGTGACTGATAGTCAATATGGGTATGGAGTTGTTCATGATTATGGACAGCTCTGGTCCCAAAGAGGTTATTTAACCTCTGCAGGAACACCCATTCGAAATGCAGAGTTTGTAAAGACACTGATTGATGTGATACAGTTGCCTGAGAAATTGGCTGTGGTAAAATGTTCTGCTCACAAGAAAGGTGAGGATTATATTACAAGAGGAAATAGTTACGCTGATGCAATTGCAAAGCATTGCGCCAAGAATCAAATTTCAATCAATCGAAAGAAAACTGAAGAACATGTTCCAAGTCCTTTAATGCTAACCGCTGTAGTGGAAACCTGGCAGGAAGTGAAGCAGATGCAGGAAGAGGCAGGAACAGAGGAAAAAGATATTTGGATAAAATCAGGTTGCAGACAAAGGGAGGAAGATGAAATTTGGGTTTACAAAGATGAAAGACCAGTAATGCCCGATAGCATGATTTCAGATATGGCCCGAATGTACCATGGTCAAGCACATATTGGCAGAGACGCTATGATTCGTCTTTTTAGGCAGACTTGGCATAATCCTAAATTCAGAATGATTGCTGAAAGTTTGTCGCAAAGATGCTTAGTCTGCCAGCAATTCAATCCACAAATAACAGAACGATAATGGAGGGCTAAAGGGACATTTAGAGACCAGCCTAAGTTGTATCCCCTGAAAGAACAGCATATACAACAAACAAACTTAGAGGTCTAAGCTAGAAACCCTGTTGGGATCTCTTTCGAGCTACCTTAACGTCTAGTTGAGTACTTTAAGATAAGGAAGTAACTACCATATTTCACTAACAAAACAGATCACCAAAAAATGGGCCACCTGTGATTGTTGATCAACCTCATTGAGGATTTCCATCAATGACTGGTATAGATCAATATTCTCATCTGGTAATCCTGCCAGAGTATTGTGTCTCTTGATCATTGAGACATCTGGCATACCCCCAAAGTTGGCTTGGGGAATGACCCACAATCACTAGATTGAACCACATGATGTTGATCTGATGAGACAGTGCAGTGCAAAAAATATAATGATGAGTGTAGTGATTAAAACAGGATATGGAGCTTATCAAAAAACTATTTATTAGACGTAAGCCCCTTCCAATTTAAAAACAAGAACAGTGCAACAAAATAATCGCAGTTTAAACAAATAGCTGCGAGAGGGCCAACATGTTTCAGCCTATCATGGAAAAGGACCATAGGCTTTCATCAGGGCCTCTGTTCTATATAGATGCTACTGCCAAAAATGTGATTAAATGTGTGAAAAAATTATAAAAAACACACAAGTGAAATAACAACAGTAAAGGATATGATTCTCCTTCATCTGTTTGAATTCCTCCTTACCACCTGGTGTATTGTCAAAATCTGTAAAAAACAAAGCACATACGTGGACCCTTATTAGGCTAACGTGGTCTGTTAGATACTGAAATCTGTTCAAAATTTGAAGATATTTAAGTACTCACCCAGTGTGCCCGGGGAAAGGACCTCACCTCTTCCTGGACCTGGCTCAGGAACTGTGAGACCCCGCTCTGCAAAGACAAGACAACCCTGCACTTAACAAGGGCAGAGAGAGCTTACTATAACCTGCTCTGTCCTATAGTAGTGCCTAGGGTACAAAGATGTCTTGCACGTAGAGCAAAACCTATTAGTATTAACCTATCCCAAAGTGAGGACTTTAACTCGCATTCACAGCCGTAGCTACTGCTTGCAACAATTGGTAACATTCAATCCATTAAAACTAATGTTGGACAGCAAAGACCTATCCCATAATTGTGTCTGACCAAAATAGATCTGCTAGTGTTCAGTAAGATTATAAACCGGTTGACTCATCCATCTCTAAAATCGTTGGCAAAGCGAAATCAGAAACCGAAAACAAAAACAAAAATAAAGTATAGCCCAACTGGACTCTGTGCCTACCTGTCCGTCGTTGTCTCGGTCTGTGACTGAGTCAGGGGGAGGCACTGGGCTATTCTAAAGAACTTCTATTTGATTGGTTGTGGCGACCTAGCATTGGCCAATCGGCGTTCGATGCCACCACAGCTCCCTCTCGATGGACAATTGAGGCATGCTTTTGTTCCAAAATTATGTTATTATGTCCTAGTATTTTAACCCAGACACGCATAATTAAGAACTCGATAAAATTCGCTTTAACCGAGGTGCAGTCATCCGGAGTTCGCTTTAGCAAACCGCCGCTTGGCTCGCGTAGTCTTGCGAGAGGGGGGTTAAACTACAAGGTGATGTCATTCACCCGATGTATGTAGTTTGGTGAACAGTGCATATTCGTGGTATACTTGCGTTATAGATATTGCCACACTCGAAGTTGGATTTACAGTATTAAAACCCAAACAAAACACCATTTGATCTTTTTTTATATTTTCTAGGGTGCAATTAAATGCGATGGCAATATCAAAACGCGAAATCTCGCAAGGGGATAGGTGAACTACAGTATGATGTCACTCGCCTCGCGAGTGTAGTTTGATAAACATGGCAGTCCAAACTGCAGTCAACCGGGCTATATTACTTATAATGTCGCAAGGAAGGTGAGATAGCATCTGATATCATGGTCTCCAAGATGGTAGTTCAATACCAAGGAATAATATGCAAGTCTTCGAGTTTTTATTGTTACATCAACAGACTTACATGGATTGAATTACAAAGACAGTGGAACACAAATATTCCACAAATGGTGTACTCATTGTAAAGTGAACCAGGGTATGTCATCATTAAGCCCATGTCTGTCTGTGCGTAATTTAAAAACCCATTTCTGTTCTTTTTGAAACAGGAATTTCGATATATCACTTATGTGTGAGGGAATAAAAGGTTTTTCAAGAACAGTCCACTTGAAATCTGTTTCGCTATGGTTGTGTTGCAAAAAATGTTTTGTCAATTTTGAAACATCTTTTTTACATCGAAACGTGCTCTTGTGTTCTTGCATCCTCACTCGCACCTTCCTAGTGGTCATGCCTATGTAACGTGAATTGCATGGGCATGTTAGTTGGTAAATCAAGTTGGTGCTGTTACAGTTGGTGAAGTGCCTCAGTTGCCACGGGCGATTAGTGCCTATGTCTATGCTCATTGTCTTAGAAGTTTGAGGACAAACCGAGCATCCACCACATGGATGGTGCCCCGTTACAGGTGGTAAGTCCCACAGGGTTCCCACCTCTCTTTTAGATGTCTCTTTCGGGCGGGTATGTATTAGACGGTCCCTTAGGTTTGCTGGACCTCTTAAAGGCAAATAGTGGAAACTCTATCTTGTCATTGCTGCTGTTTAGTATGAGCCAGTGTCGCCTGATAATTTTCTGGATACAATTAGATTTTATGTTGTAAGTACTAACCAGTGTTAGGCGATCCAATGGGGCCTTCTTTACTCTTGGCTCAAGAAGTGCCTCCCGATGGTTGTTGGCAGCACGTTTCCAGGACCGCTTAATGAGTTTCCTAGGGTAATGTATGGTGTGGCTAACTGTTTGGACAATTCCTCTGCGTGATACGCAAAAGTTTCTGGAGTCGAACAATTCCGTCGAACTCGGAGGAATTGCCCAAAGGGCAGGTTGTCACGCAGGGATTTAAGGTGCTGACTCTCATATAGGAGTAGCGAGTTTCTTGCCATCGGTTTTCTGTATAATTCGCTTTCAAGACCAGTCTCCGTGGTGCAAATGGAGAGGTCCAGAAAGGAAACCTTTTCTTTGCTGGTTTCCATGGTGAAACGCAAGAAGCTATTTTGGTTGTTTAGCCATTGGTGGAAGTGGGCAACTGAGTCATTGTCACCTCTCCACACAAATAGGACATCATCTATATAGCGTTTCCACCACAGTATAGATGAAAAGAACGGGTTGGTTGGATTCAACACTGTTGTCTGTTCGAACATGTGGACATACAGGTTAGCTAGAGACGGGGCAAAAATGCTGCCCATGCTCGTCCCAGAGACTTGATGGTATACCGTGTCTTCATACATAAAAAAGTTTTCTTTCATGGCTATAGTGGCTAAAGACATAATGAAGGGTACAGGAGTGATGGAAGCAAGTTCTGTATCACCCAGGATGGATCTGATGGTCTCCAAAGTCTCATCCGGAGAAGCGTGGCTCAGTGGTTAGAGGCGGCAGACCCGGAAGCTGAAATCGGCCGTGGACCAGGGTTCGATTCCCCGCCTCGGCGGGTCTCGGGTTCAAAATTCCACTGACTCGACAATTCTCGCTCCGGTGCCTACTCGACTCACGGGGTCACACTCTGCGACTCTGGGGAATAGCTTGCTTAATCTCCACTACGGCACCTCGCGGCGGGATGCCTGGCTTTCACCTTGTGGATACCCTGCCGGGGTATCTCACAGGGGAATACCAGGACGGGTTCCCTAAGCAAGCGCCTTGATACCTTCGGGTGATACGTGCGCTATATAAGTCGCAATACAATGGAAGTGTACAGTGACTCTACATCTAGGGAGACTAGATAGTCTGTCTCCCGATTGAAAGGAATATCCGGAATCACCCTCAGGACATCAGTGGTGTCCTTCAGGTAAGTAGGCATGGTATGCACTAAGGGTCTAAGGAAATGGTCTACGAAAGCCGAAAGGGGCTCTAAAACTGAGCCCTGGCCAGATATAATTGCCCTCCCCGGTGGTGGTCTCTGGGGTAAGTGCACCTTAGGTAGGGTGTAAAAATAGGGCATGATGGGATGCTGTGCCTGCAGGAATTGTGACTCTAAAGGAGTTATCCAACCCTCTGTTAAGGCCTCTTCAACTAGGGCCTTGATCTCATTCATCAATCTTGGGGTTGGATCTGTAGTAAGTGGCCGATATGCATTAGTGTTGTTCAACTGTCGGAGGCATTCAGTCCTGTAGGTCTCCACATCTTGCATTACAATAGAGCCGCCTTTGTCAGCAGGCTTGATGACTACTGAAGAATCTTCAGTTAGTGTTTTCAATGCTTGTCTCTCCATTCCTGACAGGTTATTATAGCCAGATTTAGGGGAGGTCCAGATTTTGTCTATGTCATCTTTGACCGCCTGCTCAAAAGTGGGTACTTGAGGTGGTATAGCATGTGTGGGAGGTAGAAAAATAGATTTTGTCCTTAGACCAGTGTTAACTTCTTTCTCTAAGTCAGACTCCTCATTGCTTCTATTTTTAAAGAAGTAGTATAACCTCAGTTTCCGAAAAAACTGGGCTAGTTCTATTTGGAGTAGAAATGGATCACCGTCATCTGTCGTCACAAAACCTAAGCCCTTGTTAAGAACCACTTCTTCAATGGTGGACAATGTTCTTTTACTCATATTGACCACCAGACTCGTCTCAGGTTTTGAGCCTACTCTTGAGCACTCCGTCTCGTGTGACTCCGGGTTCCGCCATGGGGGCCTGCCGTGTCTTCCCACTGGACCTGTGGCTGTCCATGCATTTGTCTTTTTTTGCCCCGAGATCGTCGGGGGCCAAACGGTAAAAAAGTCTGGTTATTATATTGTGGATAGCCAGGAAACGGGCCCATAGGTGGCTGAAACGGGTGCTGAAAATTACCCGGATGTCCCCATGGTGCTGGAGGCCACCATGGTTGCCCTGACATATTGTATTGTCCTCTATAATTCTGATATCTGCCGGCTCTGCCTCGGCCGCCTCCTGCATTCGGAGGTGGATTGGTAGCTTCTGGATCACTGCCTGAGTCAGAGCTGGATCCAGAATAGTTGGATCCGTACATCCGCCCACTTCTACTGAAGTTGGGAGCTTTGTAGGTGTCACTCGTGTACGGATATACACGCTCTAATTTAAACTTGGCCAGGTCCTTTTTAAATTTGTCTACCTTGGTCTGAAGTATAGAGTCAAGAAAGTCCTTGTTGGTTTTATCTGACTCGTCTTTCTGTTTTTTAAAGACAGCAGGGGTAACCGTCGCCCGGATTTGTCCTTCAAGGGTTTGTATCTCCACCAAAATACCGTCTGCCATCCCGCTTGGCTGTGCTGATGATTAATATCAGCCAATCGTGGGTGCAGCGCCACGCAATCATTGACCAGTCTTTAAGAAAAGATTTGTCATTGAGAAAAAGTCGAGGAGCATTAGTCACTAGAAGCCCTGGAGGGGCACAACTTGCCCTCATATACTCTGCCATGGTGATCCCATGTGTCTGTGTGCGAGAGTGAGCTTTTTTGAGTTTCAGGACTTTGGTCCAATCGTCAATCGCATTTATAGTAGGTGCTGGGAGTATTTCAAGAATACTAGACATATTATCTAAAATGGATTGATACACTGAGTCGTCGTAGGCAAGGCCACTGCGTTCGGCCATATTTGCAAGCTAATAGGGAGTGCGAAGGGAGTAAAGACAAACCTGGGACCAGTGTAATACACGTTAGTCTGAAAACCAGTTCCAACCAGAAAATGGTAAAAAAAACGCTTATACAAATGTGGTCACACGATTAAAGCCCGCAGCTGGAGGCTGCTCAAATATACAAATAACAGAACGATAATGGAGAGCTAAAGGGACATGTAGAGACCAGCCTAAGTTGTATCCCCTGAAAGAACAGCATATACAACAAACAAACTTAGAGGTCTAAGCTAGAAACCCTGTTGGGATCTCTTTCGAGCTACCTTAACGTCTAGTTGAGTACTTTAATATAAGGAAGTAACTACCATATTTAACTAACAGAACAGATCACCAGAAAATGGGCCACCTGTGATTGTTGATCAACCTCATTGAGGATTCCCATCAATGACTGGTATAGATCAATATTCTCATCTGGTAATCGTGCCAGGCTATTGTGTCTCTTGATCATTGAGACATCTGGCATACCCCCATAGTTGGCTTGGGGTAATGACCCTCAATCACTAGATTGAACCACATGATGTTGATCTGATGAGAAAGTGCAGTGCAAAAAATATAATGATGAGTGTAGTGATTAAAATAGGATAGGGAGCTTATCAAAAAACTATTTATTAGACGTAAGCCCCTTCCAATTTAAAAACAAGAACAGTGCAACAAAATAATCGCAGTTTAAACAAATAGCTGCGAGAGGGCCAACATGTTTCAGCCTATCATGGAAAAGGACCATAGGCTTTCGTCAGGGCCTCTGTTCTATATAGATGCTACTGCCAAAAATGTGATTAAATGTGTGAAAAAATTATAAAAAACACACAAGTGAAATAACAACAGTAAAGGATATGATTCTCCTTCATCTGTTTGAATTCCTCCTTAGCACCTGGTGTATTGTCAAAATCTGTAAAAAACAAAGCACATACGTGGACCCTTATTAGGCTAACGTGGTCTGTTAGATACTGAAATCTATTCAAAATTTGAAGATATTTAAGTACTCACCCAGTGTGCCCGGGGAAAGGACCTCACCTCTTCCTGGACCTGGCTCAGGAACTGTGAGACCCCGCTCTGCAAAGACAAGACAACCCCGCACTTAACAAGGGCAGAGAGAGCTTACTATAACCTGCTCTGTCCTATAGTAGTGCCTAGGGTACAAAGATGTCTTGCACGTAGAGCAAAACCTATTAGTATTAACCTATCCCAAAGTGAGGACTTTAACTCGCATTCACAGCCGTAGCTACTGCTTGCAACAATTGGTAACATTCAATCCATTAAAACTAATGTTGGACAGCAAAGACCTATCCCATAATTGTGTCTGACCAAAATAGATCTGCTAGTGTTCAGTAAGATTATAAACCGGTTGACTCATCCATCTCTAAAATTGTTGGCAAAGCGAAATCAGAAACCGAAAACAAAAACGAAAATAAAGTATAGCCCAACTGGACTCTGTGCCTACCTGTCTGTCGTTGTCTCGGTCTGTGACTGAGTCAGGGGGAGGCACTGGGCTATTCTAAAGAACTTCTATTTGATTGGTTGTGGCGACCTAGCATTGGCCAATCGGCGTTCGATGCCACCACAGCTCCCTCTCGATGGACAATTGAGGCATGCTTTTGTTCCAAAATTATGTTATTATGTCCTAGTATTTTAACCCAGACACGCATAATTAAGAACTCGATAAAATTCGCTTTAACCGAGGTGCAGTCATCCGGAGTTTGCTTTAGCAAACCGCCGCTTGGCTCGCATAGTCTTGCGAGAGGGGGGTTAAACTACAAGGTGATGTCATTCACCCGATGTATGTAGTTTGGTAAACAGTGCATATTCGTGGTATACTTGCGTTATAGATATTGCCACACTCGAAGTTGGATTTACAGTATTAAAACCCAAACAAAACACCATTTGATCTTTTTTTATATTTTCTAGGGTGCAATTGAATGCGATGGCAATATCAAAACGCGAAATCTCGCAAGGGGATAGGTGAACTACAGTATGATGTCACTCGCCTCGCGAGTATAGTTTGATAAACATGGCAGTCCAAACTGCAGTCAACTGGGCTATATTACTTATAATGTCGCAAGGAAGGTGAGATAGCATCTGATATCATGGTCTCTAAGATGGTAGTTCAATACCAAGGAATAATAAACTGTTGTAAGTTTGGGAGCCATAGGACGGGAGGGTGGCCCATTTACAAGAGTTCAGATGGATTTTGTTGAATTACCTCCATGCAACAGACTCAGATATGTTCTTGTGATAATCTGTTTGTTCTCTCGATGGGTAGAGGCTTTCCCCACGAGAAGGAATGATGGATTAACTGTTGCTAAACTGTTCTTGCGTGAGATAATACCACGTTTCGGGTTCCCGGTCACGATTGAATCGGACAGAGGCCTGCATTTTAAAAATGAGTTGATGCAGATGATTTGTGAAGCTCTGGACATTCGCCAGAAGCTACATTGTGCATATAGACCTGAGGCTTCAGGAGTAGTTGAACAGGTGAATGGAACAATTAAAAATAGAATTGCAAAGATGTGTTTGGCAACAGGAATGAAGTGGCCAGATGCTTTGCCACTTGTGTTAATGACATTAAGAAGCATACCTGACAGAAAAACTGGATTAAGTCCTCACGAAATCTTGATGGGAAGGGTGATGAGACAGGCTTATGTACCAGTTAATAAGTTACTAACCATAAATGATGACATCATTATGGATTACTGCAAGAATCTATCTGATGTAGTAACTTCTGTGCTCCGCCAGGTGGGAACTGAATCAAATACCAAAGTGAAAATTCCAGCTCATGATCTAGTCCCTGGGGACTGGGTACCAGTTTAAGTTCATCGCAGAAGGAATTGTTTGGTACCAAGGTGGCAAAGACCACGTCAAGTGATCTTCATCAGTGCTACTGCAGTTAAGTGTGCTGGACTGAAAAGGTAGGTTCATGCTAGTCACACCATCTGTGTGCCTGAACCTGAATACCCATACGACTGTGAAAGTACAACTGACTCTGATTCTGAAGGTGAACCAGAGAAGGATCCAGATATTGAAGATTGACAGGAACGTCGACATCTGCAAGTATCAGAAGCCAGTTCTGCGTCTGAAGGTGAAGGTGAAAGGGAGATTGTTGAAATACCAGATTCAGAAGATCAACTTGAAGGTCGAGAATCGGTAAAGACAAGCACCAGTAAAGACGCAAAAGAAAGTGAAGAAAAAGTTGTTGGAAAAGAGAAAATTGTAAAGCAAGCTGAAGACTCTGAAAGCAGGAACGGAAATCCTGAAACTGGAGAAAAGGAAGTAACTCACGACAAGGATGAGATTCCAAGTACCAGTTATGAAGGTGTTCCTAACAGAGTAACAGTAGAGAGAACTGAAACTGATGAAGACAAAGACATTGTGAAGATCATAATCAATGATACAGTAGAAGACACTGAAAGTGAAACTGATGACAGTGCAGATGAAACTCCATTAAGAAAAAGCACAAGAAAAAGGGCTTGGAGAGTGGAGCATAATACAATAGAGCTGAAGACTAAGAAAGTCTGCAAAGGAGACAATTGGCCTAAAGTAACTGGAGGATTAGGATTCAAAATAGTGAACAAAACAAAAGAGCAAGAAGACCAAGTGAATGAGATCTCTAGCCAGAAAGAAACATTGGGAAAGAAAATAGAGACTATTCAAAGGCCTAAAAGAGTAAGACGTCCAAATCAGAGGTACAAATCACCTGAGTGGACATACATTGTACTGCCACCCATTGTTGAAGTTAATAGTAGTCAAGAAAACTTGTACAACCCAAAGCCAATTGGGAAAAGTGCGTAAAGAAGTCAATTAAGAAATGGAAAGTTAGGTGCTAAAAGTATATGATATTCAAATAAAAAGTCTGAAGTCCTGTGAGACAGATTTGTAAATATAGAAGAGGTCGGAGTTGACAAAAGGTCGAAGAAAATTTGTTAGAAAATCTAATTATAGTATAATTTAGAATAAAAACTGACATAAGGTCGAAGAAAACTTGTTAGAGTGCTAAGTGGTGCGAAATTTCTAGGTGACATAAGGCCGAAGAAACGGAGTTAGGGAAGATGGCAATGAATAATCATAGAATGAAATGTTCTATTTTTAGAAAATGGTGTAGATGCTTTACAATATGTATGGGGTTAATGACGATATTGTGGGTAATTTTAGCTATTGTGATTCCTTTTCAAACTAACTTAACGAAATTAAAACCAAATGTGACTTCAAGTAAGCCAATTGATAAAGAAAAAGTACATGAGACTCATGTGTACAAGCCAGAGCTGCATCAAGATAGGTCTATTAGTGATTACACCAAAAATACTTTTTCAAAGTTATTGCTGGAGTACATTAAAACAATCAATGTTGATGACTGTTATGTTTGTGTAAAGTTGTCAGCATCAGTGTCAGAAGAGGTGACCTATCACCATCTTCCTCTTACATATGGAGTAACTTGTAGTGTAATTGCAAGTTTGTTTTACAAGACTGGGAAACTGGAGTATCATTACTCTAATGTAGATGAGATATTTGCGAAGTTAAAGATTGACAATATGTTAAATAAAAGAAAACATGCAGAGGTAATGGGAGAATATTTTCTAGAAGTAGATGAGTTAACGCATGAGTATGCATTTAATAATAATTTGACATGTAAAATGAGAGTTGAAGTGAAGGCATTCTTAAATATGGTTGAGGAAAGGAGAATTGCTTACAAACAAAAAGAGAAGATGAAACATGCAAAGTCTAAATATTACACATTTGATGATGAGAACATTGAGGATAAAAATGCGAATGTAGCAATCAATATAGATGCACCAATGTTGGGAAAATGTTGTATTAGGAGAGACAATTCGATTTATGACAATTATTTTGTGGATGCAAGTCAATGTGAGGATGCCTATAGAATTATAGGGGGTTGGGGATTTAAAGGAGGAAATGATCATGTTTTTCCTGGAATTTATTTCATATGTCGGAATAGAGCTTATTATAGACTGCCAGACCAATGGTATGGCACATGTTATGTGGGTTTGGTCTTTCCTAAAATGTTCCATGTAGATAGAGGTACTAATGGAAAGCATGAGATAGGTAAAGTTTTAAGTAGAAAAAGAAGAGAAACTGTGTTAGAAATAATAGGTGATGTATTTGGAGCACTGATACCAGCAGTGGGAGTTTTGTTTAATGCTAATAGAATCAGAAAATTGTCTACAATAGTTGATAAATTATCAACAGATACAGCAGGAGGATTCCTAATGGTACATATTGAAATGGTTGCTATGAGAGCTATGGTTTTGCAAAACAGACTTGCCCTTGATATAATTTTAGCAAAAGAGGGAGGAGTCTGTGGAATATTGAAAGTTCAACATTGTTGTACTTATATTCCAGATAAAAGTCAAAACATTGAAAAGTATATTATCAATTTTACAGATTTGCATAAAGAAATTGAACCACTGGAGGTTGAAGGTGTCCTTGAAAGACTGGGTAAAGGTTTCTCAGCAATTAAGCATTGGTTTCAAGAAATAGGTAGTTCAATTATAGGTAAAATACTAATACCAATAACAGTCTTAGTGATAGTAATCCTTATGATAAGGTTATGTTGTATATACAAAGGTAGAAGAGATTTCAGAAACTTGATAAAGAAAATGAATGAAGAACGATTGGCAAGAATGAGAGAAAAGAATGAGATAGGAATGGAGGAAATAAAAGAAAAGGTTTTCAAGAATTCAAAAGAGTAAGAGACAAAAGTATAGATGACATTAACAAAAAGAATTTGAAACATGTTCTGTACATTTTCCAAAATTTTGAGGGTTATTTGGTGATAAAAATAACCAGATGGTGGAATTGATGGAGCGAGGTGGCAAACGCAAAATTTTGTGTACCCCTTGCAAAGTTAATGTCCCATAACGTTAATATTTACTGATTGCATGTTTTGCGAAAATACCCAACCATAGAGTAAAATGCACACATTATTTTTATTATTACACACAGGGAAAACTAACTTTGCTTGCATGTTGCAATAAACCCAGCTAATATGTATTGTTATCGTGTTGTGAACTAATGTGCAGCTTAATTGTAAACAAATGCATTTTAATGTGCTTATTTTACACGTTTCTGTGTGGTGGAGAGGTCGAAAATGTAAGTGTAAAATGCATTCATGTGGCTTATCTGCTAGGTAACAACTAATAGGGAAACATTAGTAAGGTGGGAGGTAAAGAGAACGGGTTTAAATTCAATAATTAACATGAA
Source organism: Lissotriton helveticus (assembly GCF_964261635.1). Classification (NCBI taxonomy): domain Eukaryota; kingdom Metazoa; phylum Chordata; class Amphibia; order Caudata; family Salamandridae; genus Lissotriton; species Lissotriton helveticus. Next base: position 1,893,053,197 of record NC_136059.1, on the reverse strand, counting down.
TCTGTGTTTGTTTCTACAATAGTTCCAAAAGTGGTCTCTGAGGCCTATGCTAAAGATGGCTGATCGGGTAAACTGTGAGCAAGAGCTGAGCTGCGAAGGCGTGCCAAAAACCTGCAAGTCAGAGTGAACTGCCTGTGCTCGAGGAGGTTCAAGGCTACCATGGCCCGGAACCTAGGATGGGTGCCAATCATGGACGATTAATGCTTAGAGCCTGGGAGAGTTGATGCATGTTTCAAATGCAAGGAAGCGCCTAGGCCACGGACTGATTTAAACAAAGACCCTTTATTTTTTCGCTGACACGTTGTGAAAATGATGCTGTAATGGTTAAGAGATGTTCACCCACCCCGATTTTGTCCAATCAGAGACCAAATAAATGATGGTAGTTACAATTTAGATAGATTAAGTTGGAGAAATAGGGTATAAAACCCCCTGGTTTTAGCTAGAAGGGGTCGCTTTTCTAATTTCTACTGGAGATGCTGCCCGATTGCTGACCGATTCCTGGATGTAAGATTCTAATGATTTTTTACTTGTTTGCTTTGCAGGATTGAAGGATAAGATGAGGGTGTTAGTTAGGGATGTTAGGAGGGAATGAATTTGGAACTATCTATTATTTGCTAATCTTTAATTGTTTTCTAAAATAAAGCGATTTTCTTGAGCTCTAAATAAAATGATCATTTTGAAATAAAGTTTAAGATTTTACTGAATAAAGATTTACTAATGCATAAATGTAAGACATGATAAAGTTTTGTTCTGAATAAAAATTAGATAAATGAAGAAGTAAAAACCGGTCTTTGATTCTTCCTACGCCTAATTTTCATTCTAGTAGATCCATTGCCGCTATGGTGGTGTGTCTGAATATTTAAAGTCTGAATACAACCATGGTAAAATGTATTAAATCTGCAGGTGTAAATAATGATTAGTTAAATAGGTTTAGACGCTCCACCAAATGTTACAGCATTTCTCCATTGCGATTCACCAAAGCCTTGAAGCCAAGTGTAAGTGAACAGGGTAAATGCGCAGTGTTATGGGCCCCACTGATGCATGATTTGTGTGTTTAAAGGTTTCAGGGAAATGGTGAGTATTGATTAGAAATTATTTCTGGAGCCTCGCTGTAGCAGTTTCAGAATCTTTGATTTAAGCGGTTTAGCCTTCCTTAACCCCTTCAGTGCGGATGACAAAGCCAGCTCGTCATGGGCGTTACCTGCGCTACGCGCATGACGAGCTGTCTTTGTCACGTAACGCGGGTTTTTTAAAAATCCAGGGCGCAGTGGGAAAACCCGCTAGCGCGCATGCGGTTAATATCACCTCCCAGTTAATATAGAAAAGGATGCAGTGATGGTCCAACCAAGCACAAAGAGTTATGGATTCTAAGGAGATGGTCTGTTCTTTGGAGATGATGAGGTCAAGGATTTCCCCTTTCGTGTGGGTAGGTTGATCACAGTGCTGTGATAAATCATGATCATTTAGAAATGATTTGAGGCAGGATACCGCTGGGTCCTTGTGTTTGGACCAATGCAGGTTGAAGTCCCCTAGGAATATTTGTGATACTGCAGAAGCGACATTGCTAAAGATGATATTGATTAAGTGCTCAATGAAAGTGAGATTATCTCCCGATGGGGGGAAGGATAGAGTGTATTTGCCTCGGATGTATATAAAGGGAAGGTTTGGGCCTGACAAAAAGTTTATTTTGGCAGGTTGACATGGCAGTGTAAACTGAACACATAGGGGTCGATTCCGATCTGGTAAGAAAATCCGCCGTACGACTCGCAACCGGAGCCGTTTCCGTACGACTCGTACAGACGGCGTACGACCCGACGAGTACGATCCCGACCGATGTACCAGGACGCGAGTCGTACGGTCCACGTCAGGTAAGGGCGATCCGTACGGAAAAGCGCACATTAACATACACACCGTACGGCGCGTACACCCCATGATCGCAGGGGTACGCGCCGTACCCCTGCGATCATGGGGGGTACGTGCCGTACACCCAGCGTACATGGGGTATGCACCGTATACCCAGCGTACATGGGACATCCATCACCTAAGAACTGAGGAAGGTCTATAACTGGCCCCCCACCTGAGGCAGTGAAGTGTCCTCTCGTAGACCAAAATGCCAATTTTCTGACGGAGGTGGATAGCAAGCATGATAATCAGTCCTAGCTCCAGAACCTCTACCTTGTTCTCTGAAGTATAAACCTTTAGGAGTGGCAGGACATATAGGAGGGTATTCGCTGCAGGGACAATGCCAGGCAGGTACAAGAGGGTGAGGAAGGAAATTGAATGGCCAGTTTTTCCATCTTCTGCTGCCCGCTTGGCAAATTCTTCCAAATCTTGACAGCATAAGCACTGACCTGTGAAAAGCAATTTTATTAGAAGAGATTTCCACAAGATGTTCCTGGCCTCTTCTCCTGAGTGCTGGAGGTGCCGGTCTGCGACTGGGGACTTCTTACACATCTGGTGGACCTGTTCATCGCTAACCCTCTTCTGGAAGGAGGTCTTGAGCCATATCAGGGGGGTCTTTGGGTTTCCTCTGCCTGATGCCGCTAGCACAATTTTACTGGGGGTCAGATCAACTGGGCTTATGGCACTCACCCGCAATGACTGGATGATAGCGCTCCAAATGCTGGGGGCAGCCAGACAGCTCATTGCACTTTACTGGAAAAGGACAGAAGCACCAACTATGGCGGCATGGTTCGTACGCCTCTGGCATGTTTTAACAATGGAGCTCCTTACGGCTAGGCTACAGGCCCGCGACACATGCTTTGGCAAAGTGTGGCAGCCTCTGGTGAAGTATTTATGCAAAGTAGAGCATGCGTGCCATGTGCACCCTAGGTTGCGAACCCTGCATCTGGTAGAGGATGCATTGATCCCTCCATAGTGCTCCCAGAGAGTGTGTTGTGAGTGTGTTGGAGGCTGTAGACATACACTGCAAAAGACGAGCTGACCTTACCCCCCTGGGCCCTGTGACCTCTACTCTTTCCTCACTCTTCGATCTTTCCTCTTCACTTCCTCCCTCTCTCTGTTCTTCCTGCCGTTTCCTCCTTTGGCTCTGTACTACTGTTTGGACCCGTTTGGTCCTAATGACTCACCAGTTCTTGTTCCCAGGTTGTACCTGGCCCTTGGGGCTGAGCGATCAATGACAGTGACTGTTAAATGCGCAGATAACGAAGAAGCGTGTGGCCGGCCCTTCTGGGTTGTAGGCATCCCACTATAACTGAAGGTTGTATTATTATGCGTTCCTACTTTGTTTCTATGCATTCTATTTGACGCGGCCTGCTCTGACAGGGTTGTAGGCTTACCGCTGTGTTTATGTCACTATCAAGATAACCCCGTTTGCGGGGCCATAATAAAAAGATTTGAACATTAAAAAAAAAACTGTTTAAGTCAATATTTATTTATTTATTTATTTTGTGTATTTGTAGAGCGCAGTCCTGTCACCCAAAGGGCATCCTGGCGCTTTGATCTAGGAACCGTTGCACTTTATCCGCTCAAGCAGTTTTTGGAAACAGATGCGTTTTTAACGCTTTCCTGAACGGAGAATAGTCCCTGTGACTTCTCAGAGATAGTGGCAGGGAGTTCCAGAGTTTGGCCGCTGCAACACTAAAGGAGCGGCCACCCATCCTCACTCTCTGGAACCTCGGGACTACGAGTAGATGCGCAGAAGAAGAGCGGAGGGGCCGCGAAGCAGAGTACCACGCAAACATATTTTGCAGGGGAATAGGACCCTGTTGATGTACAGCTTTAAACACCAAACACGCAGCTTTGTACTGTACCCGCAAGTGTACCGGGAGCCAATGTAGGTCTCTTAGAGCTAGAGTGGAAGAGCTGGACCTAGGACGGGAGAGCGCCAACTTGGCGGCCATGTTCTGCACCCGTTGTAACTTCCCCGTCAGGTTTTTTGGGGCCTCCAGAAGTAGCCCATTGCAATAGTCGAGACGACTTAGTATGGTACCACGAACTACTTCCCGCCTGGCTTGAGCGGGGAGAAGGGACAGAACTTTGCGCAACATGCGCAGCAGCATCATGCACGTAGAGATGGTTTTGTTGACGTGCATGTCAAGCTGTAAGTTTGGGCCAAAGATCACCCCCAAGTTACGGGCTGATTCTGCCGCCAACACTGGCTCGAGGAAGGTGCTAGGCCAAAAATTCTCTGGAAGTGCCCGCGGAATCCGGTCTATGGAACAATGGAGCACCTCCGTCTTGGAGCTATTAAATTGTAAGGAGTTAGCTCGTAACCAGTCCGCTGTGGCTGCCATGCAGCGATGGAAAGTATCCAGCGAAACCGCATTGTTCCCTTCCAGAGAAAAGACCAGCTGGGTGTCATCGGCGTAATTAAAAGCCGAGACACCAAAAGATTTTATTAGCTGGACTAGAGGGCGAAGGTACAGGTTAAAGAGTATAGGGCTGATGGCCGAGCCCTGAGGAACCCCCTGTCCTACACTCCTTGGCTCAGAGCGAAATGGGGGGAGTGAAACCAACTGTTGCCGGCCGCCAAGATAGGATATCAGCCAGTCTCTTGCGCCCTCAGTGACCCCGCATTCCTCCAGTCTCCTGACAAGGGTCCGATGGCAAACCGTATCAAACGCGGCCGACATGTCGAGCAGCACTAAAAAGGCTGCCCGACCACTGTCGACCCGCGAACGAAGATTGTCCAATACGGTTACCAGCGCGGACTCCGTCCCGTGTCCGGGGCGGAAGCCAAACTGGGCCTCATCGAACCAGCCGATGTTCTCCAGGAAACCTGAGAGTGCGCGAGTCACCCATTTTTCCAGAATCTTGATAGGAAAAGGGAGCAAAGAGATTGGCCTATAGTTGGAGAGACAGGCCGGATCCAAAGTTGGCTTCTTGAGCAGAGGTGACACTACTGCTAACTTCCAGCACTCTGGCACATATGCCAACTCCAAGGACTGGAGACAGATCGAGAACAGAGGCTGAAAAAATTTGGGAGGCAGTGGGTCGAGCGGGAAGCCCGAGGACACCGTATGAGCCAAACTACAGAATTCCTCAAAAGAGGGGGAAGGGAAAACCTTAGTTGGGGTCGACTGGAGGGGGTATCCGGAGCTCCCAAGCAGAGGACAGGGGCGCTCAGCTGGGGTCGACTGGAGGGGGTATCCGGAGCTCCCAAGCAGAGGACAGGGGCGCTCGGCTGGGGTCGACTGGGTGAACTGCCCGGAGCTCCCAGACTAGGGTCAGAGGCACCCGTCTGGGGTCGACTGGGCAGGCCAACCGGAGCTCCCGCACCAGAGGCTCCCGATATGCGAGCAGAATCAGTCGGCTGAGGTCGACTAGGTGAACTGCCCGGAGCTCCCAGACTAGGGTCAGAGACACCCGTCTGGGGTCGACTGGGCAGGCCAACCGGAGCTCCCGCACCAGAAGCTCTTAAAAGAAGAGCAGAAACAGTCGGCCGGGGTCGACTGGGTGACTCGGTCGGAGCTCCCAAGCCAAGGCTAGAAGCATTAGGCTGGGGTCGACTGAGCGGGCCAACCGGAGCTCCCAGGCCACAAGCAGCAGGCGAGGGGTTTGTTAGGCCCTCTATCTATCTAAGATCTTCTTAGCAGTCTTCTCCTCGAAAGCATCCACCAACGAGTCGCATAAAGCCTGCGAAGCACGGACCGTATTAGCCACGCACGCAGGGTGGGACAAGTCCCTGACAATTTTGAACAGGGCTTGGGATTTATTAGGCGCCTGATTCAAGGAAGCCTCCAGGAAGGTCGCCTTGGCCAGCTTAATCTGTGCCTTATAGCCTTGCAGTGCGAGCCTGAACGAGGCTTTTGCCGAGGTGGAGTACTGCTTCCTCCACGCTCTCTCAGCACGTTTACAGCTCAACTTCAACTGACGTAGCTCTTCCGTGTACCAGGGAAAAGCCCGGTTCGCTCTCCCTCTAGATTTGCGGAGGGGCACCACCTTGTCGAGCGTGTCGGTGATGGACCGGCACAAAGTGGAATATCTGACACTTAATGGAGTTGTTCCTCTATGGTGGCTAGGAGATCTAGGAGTCTGTAGGATCTCATTTAAGGGAGTATTCTACACTTTTTTTAGAAGTCTACCTTAAGGGTTTCTGGAAATTCTTGAGCAAATGTATTAGTCCAGCAACTGTTTTAATCTATTAAGGTATGGGCCTTCTTAACAACTCCTTTAGTACTCCTTCTAAAAATCGGATTATGACTTTGTTATAGACACTTTGCGCTGAGTAAGTCTACTGTAACAAGCACAGCCTGATATGAAACACGTGTTGGCAAGGGGCTCGTACATTTACCAGAAAATAAAAGAACTACTGAAACCACAAACTCAATTTTATCTCTGTGTGCCTGGAGAATATTATTGTTGCATGCACAGCAGTTTCACCAAACTACTGCACTGCAGGAATCATAAATCATAAGTGGAGTAGTGTGGCTCACTAGTTAGAGGCGGCAGACCCGAGAGCAGAGAACGGGCTGGGACCAGGGTTCGATTCCCAACGTGGCAGGGTCTTGGACCAGGATCAGCGGACTCGATAATTCTCGCCTCGGTGCCTACTCTATCCAGGGACCACACTCGGTAACTCTGGGCATTAAGCTTGCCTCATCTCCACAACGGCCCCTCACAAACGTCAGGGATGCCTGGCTTCACCTTGGAGACTCCCAGGAGGAACTATCTCACAGGGAAAGCCAGGACGGGTTCCCCAGTGGTCTATAGCGCTACGAGGCCTGCGGTGCGGGTAGCAGTGCGCTTTACAAGACACACTTTCATTCATTTCATTTCATAAATAGAAACTAACCGTCTTGAGAAGATCCTATCACTTACCTAGGGCAAGTGACAAAGCATCTGGTGCCTGCTTGTACGGGAGAAAGGAAAATATTGGGATTTTCATTGGAGTACAATTCTCATAAGGGAAGAGAAGGATTTAAAAATATGTGTTTAAGGGCATGTCTGAGTTGGTTCGCACTCATTGATTATGGGACAAAAAAGGGGAGTGAAGTGGTATTGTCCATGTAATAATTTATTTAGTCATATATTAGTTTCACTTCATTAGTTATAGTATTTATTCTTGCCTTATAGGACTATATCAGCTCTGCATTGTTGCCAAAACTTCTCCTATGTGTAGTTTGTTGAAATAAAATATTGTCAAACACTGTTTGTCCTCATAGTGGGTTATCTAGGGTGCGGTGTAGAATGTGTGTTTTTTAAAGCCATTCTCTCATATCAGATTTTTGCTGGAAGTATACCCCTATGTACTAGCCTGGTGTTCATCATTAGACCCGCAATAGAAAATGGTAAATAGGGGCCAGATGTACATATGTTTAGCTTTGCAATTCCCAAATAGTAAATTCGCTCTTTGGAAATTGCAAACACTCGTACTAATGTGTCTTTGACACATTTTGAGATTCCCAGTGTGTCCCAAATAGATCTACCTCAATAATATTCATGAAGTAGGTCTCGTTTGGTGGCCCACTGGGAATCGATAAAATCACAGGGATGGAGCCTACTGGAGTCAGCAGACCACCAGGCTGTGTTGCTTTAAAAAAAAAAAGCATTTTAATTAAATGCAGCTTGTTTTCCTTAAAGGAAAACAAGATATGTTTCAAAAATAAAAATGAAAAGTTTACTTCATTTTTCAAGAGTAGGCATTGGTCCCACTGACCACTGCCTGCTCTTAAAAAATGTTTTCAGCAACATTCATAAAGGGAAAGGGTCTCTTTGTGACCCTTTTCAAATGAGTTACCACCAACTGGGAGTTGGTGGGAAACTGCAAATGTTTTGTGACTGCATTTCCATGTGAAAACATTCACACATACCACTGAGAGTTGGTATTAGGAAGGGACACCCTGAACATGCCCCTTCCTAATACCGAATTTTATATTCGGCAATAGGTAATGAATCACAAATTGGGCCTCTGTACATTAAAAAATGCTTTCTAGTGGTTGCAAATGGGCCGATTCTGGGTATGAGGCCATTTGTGACATCAAAATATGTTTGTACATCTGGCCCTATATGACCTTCGACTTACATACCTCTTTATTTTGTCTAAAGGCATTATAATGGTAGGCAGGCACATGCTTGGTCAGTCCATGTAGAGCGGTGCTGTTAAAGCCTCCGAAGCTACTCTCATTAAACTGTCCTTGCTCAGGAATTATCTCAAAGCACTGACTTCCCCTGGGGTTAGAGTGGATAAATAAACAAACAATGTACAAGGGTCAGGGGGAATGCCTTTCACGGAGAACAGATGTGTCACTGCACCATAAAGTCAGTTTTCCCAAACTGATTCTCTTCTGCATTTTTCTTCCTTGACTGCGCAGAAAATCTTGCATGGCGTTGATTATTTTTCACCAGATCAGCCAAACACACAAAGGGCCAGATTACATGTCTGGCGGTCCGTGTGGGCACTGCGGAGGCAGTGTTCCGACTGCCCTATTACGATTTGTGAGATCGGACCACCACAGCCCTGCCGCAGCTACAAGGGAACTGCCCGTCCCTGGCGGTGTTGTGGCAGTCAGGAGGCAGTAATATGCTTGGTGGGACTGCAGCAGTCCTGTCAAGCATATTATGAGTTTCCTCTCCACCGGTGTTGTCATGGAGATTCCTCCTCCATGAACAATGTAACAGAGAGGAAAATAAGGGGGCCCTGCAGGGCTCCCTGTGCCTCCTCCACATGCGGATGCACACAGGGAGGCACAACATGTGCCCCCATGAGTGCATGCACCCCAGTTCCTGCACAGCATGGACTTTTCAGTCCATGACATGCAGGAACTGTTTTTGGTGTTCCCATTGCAGTGCCCATTTTTAGAACCACAACCATGGGAATGCCAAAAACCAACACGTCTGACCACGGCTTTGGCGATGCAACAGCGGGGCAGACCTGGCGCTGCACTTACAAAGTCGTAATCAGGCCAGAGAAGATCACCACTGTGTGAAATAGCAAAACACTGCAAAAGTTATGACTTTTCAGAAAGTTGCTTTACAGCATAGTCCTCTGCATCATGTGGAATCTTGAGCAGTGTATCACGAGCTAATACACAAAACCTATCCCCTTTTTTTCTGGGTGGGTTCAGTGTTGGTATAGTGGATGATCAACCTGAACAGCAATACATCCCTTGGTGCCATAATGCCCTTGCTTGAGGTACTGATGGGCCACAGGAAGCACCTAAACAATTCCAGTGACTGCTACGAGATGCCAACATCACTCAAACAATTTACTAGGATGATATTATATTCCATGTTGAAAGGGGCAGATAGGGTTTGTTGCACTAACACTGCAACCAAACCTGTATCTTCAGTTTGCTGGAGTTTGTCAAACATATCTAAGAACATGGGTCATTATGCCTATCATTTCAAAGTTCAATAGCATTCTTTCATGCTATGTTTCCTGATGGCATAGATGAACATGGTGAATGACGTTTTTGTTCACAGTTGAACCATAATTAAAACTTTTAGTGGGGTGTTTTGAAAAAAATATTAAATAAAAAAGATTTGTGATACAGAAATATTGTATCAAGAATAACAGGATGTACAAAAGATCGTCAACAGGAATATCGTAGGTAAGAATATCATTTTAAGTGTTGTTTTTAATAAGGTTGTAAAAAATATTGATTTAGAAATATTGTTGTATATAATATCGTTGGTATGTGTTATTTTGTATGTATTTAATTGTAGTGTGTGATTTTATATTTATAATAATTCTTTTCATTTATGGGTTTAGTAAGATATTGTATTAATTATATAGCAACAAGTAGGGGAAAGGATGGGACCAATTGCGATCCAGTCGGGCTGAAATTACCATTCACAAGGAAAGGAATGGAAGGTCCCGCCACAGTCTCAGCCCCAAATGTGGAGACAACAAGGAGGTGACTGGGCTGTTCCTAGAAGAAGTGAGGGAGGGAGAGAACTAGTGATGTAGATGGAGGGAAGGGGAGGGAAGTGACGGTCACGAGGGAGGGGTCTGTGCTCAAGTGGACCAACACCCCTGGGTATCCAATGTGTTGGATTTAGTTGCCTCACACACCCTTGCGAGTGTCATGCTTCATCATCGGCGTTGCTCCTCGTCGGGCAGGCGGTGCAACGGGCTCACCTCTAGGAGGGGCTCTTTGTCGGAGATCTTCTATCCAACTGCCTTATGGTGAAGTGCGGGTGAGGGGCCAGTAATAAGTAGAAGGTGCGGGTGCACTTTCAAGAACAGAACCATTCAGCTGACTCAATATCCTGGTTGGTCCTCGAGGCTTCCCCAGCTAAATCTAAACGCAATTTATTCCTAAAGGAACAAAGATGGATACACCGTCTGTCTAGCGATAGCCAGGGACTGAACGAGGACATCCCGTGGAGTTCCCTCTGAACCATCAATTGCAACCACCAACATGAACATGAGCGACATGTGCCATCTTCTGTCCTCTCCCCCCCCCTTCTCTCACTGGGTAAGCGCTATCCTTTACTACAGCCCCATTATACCTTATACAACGTCATACATGACCGGTCTCCGGGGCCCAACCATTGGTACTCTGACTGCAGTGCCAGATTGGCGATAAGGGGTACCTAGCGCGATAGTTTCCATCTCTTTTATTATAATGAACTCCCCCATATGCTGGGCGACTACTTACAGATTGAAGGGCCACTATTGGTACTGTTTTGGTATAACTCTACTATTCAAGCATGGCCGCTACCTGCAATCCAACCCAATCATTGGTACACAGCATGCAGTGATAGACTGGCGATAGGGACACTTGGCGCCACAGATCCCAGCTTACTATATTTTTTGACTTATGAATTTTATTATAATACAAAAAATGTCCATCCTCATGCTGGGCCGTTACGTGCATATTGTTCTGCTCTCATTTGATCTGGCTTGGGTACTACTTTACCATTCCATCATGGCCGCCACTGTGGACCATCAAACCCACATGACTTTACGTGACTGACCACTTCCTGCCTCCCACGTAACCTGTCTTCATACTTAACCCTGAAGCAAACGACCAGGTCCTTACTATCCGGACCCGGCGTGAAGGGTAGGCGCAGAAGACTACGGCACAGGCTTCTAGAAGTAAGTGAGACGGATGGTACGCAGTGAGGCAGTCCCGATTGTTCGGTAGCATTTTAAATGTGCGGGGGTTCGCCTGATTTAAAATGTGTTCATGACTAGTGCAGGTCTGTTTTTAAACGGGGGCCCACACACCATGCTTTTTAGATCCATACATATGCAGGCAGTGTCTCACCTTATCGCGCCTCACGCACCACCCCCGCGTCTCCCATGGGGGCGCAGTAACGATACTTGCACGATGGAAAACAGGCGCCAATTTAAATTATGCGGCATGACCCCCGCGCCCGTAATATTGCAGCTAAGATACCTAGATCACGCGACAGGCGATTAACTCCACTAGCGTGGTATTCTAACCCCCGAGCCTGGATGAGATCAGTAATGTCAATCCCGGGGTCAGACTAGCTAACTTGAGTAGAGTGCCCGCCAGAGCGCGTTTCAATAACCACCTGTACAAGCAACATACACCTGTAGTAGCATTACTTGACACACGCTGTAACAGTGTTTTCTACGCCGACCCCAGCCAGGGCTCACATCTCCTCAAGCACTACGGCTACCAGACCTCCCCTAGTCATTACCCTGCCAGCTTGGTGTTCTTTACTAGTAGGAATCAGCTTCTACTACACCCCCAACTAGACCCCTCGCTATGACCCACGCTTGGTTCTGACTGCCTTGTTTCAGACATTAACTAGCCCTATTTTGAGGGACATATGGGGCACCCACTTACCACTCTACCATATGAATGGCTCCCCCTGTGTCATTGTTCCTCATTAAATTCCCTTTCCCAGCCGGAATACATTGGCTTCAGGCCTGATGCCAGATCCGCCGGGTACTGTTGACACCCCTCAATCCTAACCCCTAGGTGAGTGTTATTCACATCATCTTCAAACGATTGTGATGTTTTTACTGTTCTTTATGGTTCAATTGCTGCATTTTGTGTTTTTAACTTGATTTTAATCACATACTAGTCACCTCCTCACTAGTATGTCACCTTAGCACGGTGTGTTCACAACCACGCACAGTGTTCACAACCACGCACAGTGTTGTCACGGTCACGAGAGTACCATTTGTTGTTTCTTACCTAAATACTCTATTTTGTCTCCCACTACTCTAGGTAGGAACAGTGTCAGACAGGTAGTACAACAGATGTGTCTTGTTTGAACTAATACTTTTGATTAGATCATGTTTTAGTAGATTGTAGGTTTCTTTATATATAGGTCCTGAAGAATCGCAGTTAATAAACAAGATGCGAGAAACATGTTGACCACATTTTTTGCACCTTTAGCCTTGATTCACACTGGGAAACTTGTGTTCCCATGAATACCGGCTATCCTTGATTTTACTAGTGGCAGGGGACCACCAGAATAAAATTGTCTCCGGTACCCTGAGCTACTTTTTACTTTCACCCGCACCTTCTACTTATTACTGGCCCCTCACCCGCACTTCACCATAAGGCAGTTGGATAGAAGATCTCCGACAAAGAGCCCCTCCTAGAGGTGAGCCCGTTGGGCATTGCACCGCCTGCCCGACGAGGAGCAACGCCGATGATGAAGCATGACACTCGCAAGGGTGTGTGACACACTGGATACCCAGGGGTGTTGGTCCACTTGAGCACAGACCCCTCCCTCGTGACCGTCACTTCCCTCCCCTTCCCTCCATCTACATCACTATTGTATTAATTATGACATATTTCAAATGTGTATTTATAGTTTTTATTAATGTTTAAAAATAATGTATATATATATATATATTTGTAGCGGGATGGTGGGTTTTTAGTGACTGAGGGTGGGGAGATTTTTATAAAGTGGATATTTGAATTTATATTAAATGTGAATTAACTCTTGATATGCAAATTAATTTAGTAAAATGTATGAATGTATTTCATTACATTAGTATATTTTCTAAATAATAGTTTTTCATTTTTGTGTAATGTAGAAATAATAATAAATATCAACAAAAACGTTATGGTAAATATTAACATATTTATTTAAATTATAGCAAATATGGTAAAATTAAAAATACATTTGGCAACTTTAAATTTTGGCAAATAATTTTTTATTAAATAATAATATTACATACTTTTATTTATTCAATAAAAATTTTTTTTTTAAGGATTCTATCCCACATTGAAAATGATAATGTAATTTTATATAAATTGATGAAAACAGTTGTCATTTTATATCTATGTTTATTTTAAACGTTTTCGAAATGTTGTCTAGTTGAGTTATGAGAATATAATACTTATGTATTATTTATGATGCTTAAGTTGATATATTATTGTATATTTATAAGCTATAGGTTTGTTTAGGAAACCTTTGTTTTTACAAAATTCTTATAATAGAATTATCAATATGTTTATTATTGAAATCGGTTCTGTTGTTTGGAATATATTTTCTCAGATTTTAGATAGAAAACAACTTATGAATAATATGATTTGAAAATTAGTTTCATATGTTTTTTTAACTTTTATGATTTCTATTTTTGAAGTATGAATTTATTATGTGTCAAAGTTTAGGAATATTAGTACACACTAATTAAAGTATATGAATTGTTAATAGTGACATATTATTTTATATGTTAATCTATAATTATAAATATATCTTTTTTTGTTTTATTTTGTAGATCAAAAATTATGTGTGAGGATGGAGTAGTGATTGTGTGTATCAAAGTTATAATGTCCAGTACGTTGCATAACATGTTTTAGGCTATAGTGGAAAAAAGTTTTGTCACCGTTTTAGGGTCTATCACCTTCTGCAAATTTGTTTAGATAGGAGTGGGACAAGTAAATGCCACCCCTTTAGTGTCCAAGACCTTTCCCAAATTGGTTTTAGAGCGGGAATAGTAATTGTCACCCCTGTAGTGTCCAGCACCTGCCCCCAAATTTGTTTAGATTGGAGTGAGAATAGTAAATGACACCCAGTAAGTGTCCAACAGCTTCCACAAATTTGTTTTAGATTCAAGTGGGAATAGCTAATGTCATCCCTTTAGTGCCCAAAATTGGTTTAGATTGGAGCAGGAAAACAATTGTCACCACTTTAGTGTCCAACACCTTCCCTAAATTGGTTTAGATTGGAGCAGCAACAGTAAATATCACCCTTTAGTGTCCAATGCCTTCTCCAAATTGGTGTAAATTGGAGTGGGATTTGTAAATGTCACCCCTTTAGTATCCAACAACTTCCCCCAGTTTGTTTGGGTTGGAGTTGGAATAGAAAATGTCACCCCTTTAGTGTCCATCCTCTTCAACAAATTAGTTTAAATTGGAATGGGATTAGTAAATGTCACCCCTTTAGTGTCCAGCACATTCTCAAATGTGGTTAAGTGTGGAGTAGGAATAGTAAAAGTCACCCTGTTAGTGTCCGACACCTTCCCCAAATTAGTATAGATTTGAGTGGGAATATTAAATGTGACCCTTTAGTGTCCAACACCTGCCCCAAATTGGTTTAGATTGATGTGGGAATAGTAAATGTCACCCCTTTAGTGTCCATCACTTTCTTCAAAACGGTTTAGGGGATGATTCTGATGCGGGTTGGAAATGCTTCCCGACCGAATCGGGTTGGTAATGGTTTCCGACCCACTCGGATCGGGTGAGTCCGACCGACCAAGTACGATGCATCCGGATGCTTCCACATACGATTTGGTTGGACTCCCATTGACTTCAATGGGAGCATATGTTCCTAACAACACCATAATTGGGCACTGGGTCGCTCCCGATCCTATTTGGAAGGCGCAAATGCCATTAGGAGGCCTTCCTAACCGCAGCAGAATCAGGCCCTGGGTGGGAATGCTTTCCAACCCGCATCAGAATCTGGCCTTTAGTGTTATTATTTAATTTAGCCATTATAGTGGGAAATACTTTTTTAAATTGTATTTCTATGTAGTAGTAGTAGCAGTAGTAGTAGTTTATGTTATTTAATTAGTATTGTTGGTGTTTAAAAAGATAATTTAAAAAGTACTTAGGGCCTGATTATGGTTTTGGGTGGAAAGTTATCTGACAGCTTGTTGGAGGCTTTTTGCCCTACATCAATGGTTTTCTTCTCACCGCCATATTACAATGACGGCAGTCGGAGGGAAATCCGCTGGAGGATTCCGCTGCGCTTCTGATGGGCTCAAGGATCCCACCATAGTGTCGGAAGGCATCCTAATCCCATAATGAAGGCAGAGCTAGCCTCAGCTATGTCGTATAGATTATGATGCCACTTTCACACAGCCTTTCCATGTCTGTCTTTCTGTCATGGAAAGGCTGTTGGAACATGACTTTCAAGGCCCTTAGCAGGGCCCACTCCCCCTCTGGAACTCCGCCATACATATTTTCAGTTAAAATAAAATATTTAAATATACATTTATAAATACACCAATTTATAATACATATTTGTAATTAAATAAATAACATAAATCATATTGAAATAGTATTGTGGGGGTATATTTACATTTCTTTTCCATTGTTCAACATTTTTCTAACATTTCTTAAATTGTTTCATATATATATTTTTTCCATCATTTTAAGATGTTTTTATAATTGTATAATTTGTATACTATTATTTAATGTATACTTTGCAATTTTGATTTTTTTTATATTTTATGTGTTTAATACATGAATGTAACATTTTGTAATTATTTTCCTATTTATGTCTAAGGGCAGTTAAGTCTTTTTTGTTTCATTTAGCAGCCATTTCTTTTACCGCTATCTTCTATTTTGTAGTCTATTTATGTCATTTTTAGTCTATTTTCTGGGATCAAGGTTACGATAAGGTTATGAGGGTAGGGCGAGTGTAGCCGGAGGTCTAAAGCTTAGTTATAGTGTTGTTTGTGGGGTTTTGGTACATTTATTTGCATTAATTGCAGTGTTTTTCACTAGTAATAAATGTGGGTTTTTATACACTGTTTTAGTAATGTATGAATATTTTATGGTATGTTGGGTAATGTTACTTGCTTTATGATGGTTAATGGGCCTTATTACGAGTTTGGTGGTCTGAGAACCACAGAGCCTGCGTTTGGGGTCCGCCTCCGCGAGTTCAATGATCCAACAGCCATATTACAAGATTGTCAGATTGCATTTGCAAAGACCATGGTCGAACTGCTGACACTTCCAGCACACCGCTGACCGCCCGGGTCATGGTCAGGAAAAAGCAGCTGCCATATTGAGGAGTCTCACCTCCGTCTGTATTATGAGTCGGGTTTCAGACGAGCTGATTGCGGCTGTAGGACCACCATCTTCAGATGAGCGGAAACAAAGGCTTTTCCCTGCATCACCCCTTTCCTGTTCTTTCAGGCGGAGTTTGAAGTGGATTTCTTTCTCCCGACCCCCCTCTTCATCCCAACTAATAAGTTCCTGTTTGCTCTGATCTACAGGTTATTCCTTTTTGTACCATATACACATTGCCTGGACTGCCCACATATTAGCCGAAGTCCAGCAATGCATAGGTGGTATTTTTCCAGATGTATCATTCATATGTGTTTATTCAACACATATTCAGTTGAAATTCTCACCCAGGCATTGATATATGGAAAACCATTCCAGACTACCACTAGACCGTTGCAGCTACACCGCGGGCAACGCGTTTAACTCATAATGCAGTCTTTTAGATGTTCTGGCTTTGGCGTTCGGGCTGTCAGAACACCAAACTCGGAATCAGGCCCTAAGTGTTATGTATATGTACTTTTGGGAATGTAATTTTTTTTCTGGCATTCCAGCCGTCTTCGGCCCGGCTTGCTTGAATCCTGATGGTGCAATGAGCAAGGGACTCACATCTGAGTATACCCTTCCACGCTTAGGGTGGACAAAAATATTTACAACAAGGGGTGGTGATGGACAGAGTCTCTGAATTAAGCAGAATACTCTCACCCAGTCAAGAGATCAGGGCTAGATCCAACACCGTTTTTTAGCTCATTGCACCATCCCAGTTTCAGAACCTGGCTGTATGCAAATTAGTCTGTCCCTGGCCCAGTGCATCATGGGAACAGGGCAGACCAGACTACAAAAGCCAATTCTTACACTGGGAAGGAAACAAGCTTCCGGGGACCGGTTTCTGGCATTCCAGCCGTCTTCGGCCCGGCTTGCTTGAATCCTGATGGTGCAATGAGCAAGGGACTCACAACTGAGTACCACCCCCTTTTTGTAATTATTTTGCCCTACAGACACGTGGCATTTCCTTTTAGGGCACTATAGTTAGCTGATTACTAAGTGTATATGCACACTGTCTTGTGCCCTGCAATATTCATGCACATTATGTTTCTAGCATGAACGAATGAAAATATTTATAAAGCACACTGCTGCCGAGACGTCCTGGCGCTATGGATAATGAACAGACCACAGTGCAGTCAAGGATTATTGTTGAGTAAAAAGCCAAGTTTTAATTTCTCTCCGGAACACCCTTCTGTTCCTTTCGTTTCTCAAATGAATAGGAACTGAGTTCCATAGTTTATATGCGAGAAAGGAGTAATGTTCCCCTCCCATCTTACTTTCTTTATCTTGGGAAGTTTGACCAGCCCAAAGGTGGCCAATCTTAAGTCACGCGCAGGTATGTACCGGGAAAACAAGGTTTGCATATCCTCTGCCACACCACCAAATAGGGCTTTGTGAGCCAGACAGAGTGATGTAAACTCGATGCATCTTTGTAGCGGGAGCCAGTGAAGTTGTTTTAAGGCGAATGAAGTAGGATGGAATTTAGGTAGATTAAGTAAGACTCTGGCCGCCGCATTTTAAATTTATTGCAGTTTGGCCAGTTGTCTTACACCGGTTCCCAAGTACAGAGCATTGCCATAATCAATTCTCGAAAGAATTGTGGCAATTATCACAGTTTTCCGCAAGTTAAGAGGAATAAACGGAAGGATCTTTTTCAGGCGTTTAAGCATAAAAAAACAGGCTGATAACAGTTTATTAATCTGTGCATCCCAGTCCAGCTGTTTATCAAACATAAAGCCAAGATTTCTGGCCTTGGTTACTGGCACTGGGCAAGCCCATGCTGAAGATGGCCACCAATGCTGACCCCAAATGGCAGACTTGAGACCAAACTCTACAACTTCTGTTTTTTCTGTGTTTTATTTTAAAAAGTTATCATTCATTTAAGTCATCAAAGCAGTGATACAATTAATTAGAGAAATCCACTGCCATTACACCCTCTGCCTGGGTTACTGATACTATTAGCTGAGTGTCATCAGCATATGACACCAGCGAAAACCAGAAACTCTATTAGTTTCGCCAATGGGGTAACATAGATATTAAAAAGAGTGGGCGATAGTGCAGAGCCCTGAGGGACACCTCCCAGCAGCAGAGCATGCGCTCTGTTCCTTTGTATGTAAACGTTGGCATAACATATTATTATTTAACCTTGTGTATTCTCGTGCACTCCAACTCCTCTTTGAACCACGATTACCACTAACAGTTGGTAGATCGTACTTCAAGAAGGAAAGATGCATTGAACTGCTGTTCTATATTAAGCTTGAAATAAACCTTCATTTACCTTTGGACTTTTCTACCATTATATTTTTTCTCACTTTTCAGACACTGAATACGTTGCGCCGAAATGGACGGAGTGGGTGCTCACCCCTTGATGATGCCCTGGGCATTCTGATGCCTTCCATTGTGGTATCAAGACACCGCCCTGACCGGAGACCTGCTATGTCACCCTAGAGAGGCACCCCGGAGTCGGAGCTTGCACCGACACGTCGTTGGACACATTGATGGTGGCAGGTGAGCAGTGAAGCCTCGGTGCGCAGGAACTACAACTGAGCACAGTGCGGGGGAAGGAGCTAGGGTGCAGCAACCTGGGTGCAAAGTTGCCAACAAGCGATGTTGCCATGCATAATGATGTGATCTCTGACCTCATTCAGTCACATCTCTGTCTCATTTTGAGGACCTGCTGGACCGTACTGTAGACCTTAGCCAGCAGACTGCGCTTCCCTACAGAGTGCAGTGCTACGGGAGGGTTGGGATACATCAGCCTGGGTGAGCAGGTATGAACAAGCGATGTTGCCTTCCATACTGATGTGATCTCTGACCTCATTCAGTCACATCTCAGTCTCATTTTAAGGACCTGCTGGACCGTACTGTAGGCATGAGCCTGCATGCAGCACTGCCCTACAGACACGTGTTGAGTGAAGTGCTGCGGGAGGGGGGGTGCATCAGCCTGGGTGTGCAGCAGTGAACAAGCAATGTTGCTGTGCGTAATGATGTGATCTCTGACCTCATGCAGTCACATCCCTCTCTCATTTTAAGGACCTCCTGGACTGTACTGTAGACCTGACCCAGTGGGCAGTGCTGCCCTACAGACACGTGGCATTGCCTTTTAGGGCACTATAGTGAGCTGATTACTAAGTGTTCATGCACACAGGCTTGCTCCATTGCATTACTCATGAACATTATGCTTCTAGCATGCGCTCTGTTCCTTTGTATGTAAATGTTGGCATAACATATTATTATTTAACCTTGTGTATTATCATGCACTCCAAGTCCTCTTTGAACCACGATTACCACTAACAGTTGGTAGATCGTACTTCAAAAAGGAAGGATGCACTCAACTGGTGTTCTCTATTAAGCTACCAATAAACCATCATTTACCTTCAGACGTTTCCACCATTATATTTTTTCTCCCTTATCAGACATTGAATACGTTGCGCCGAAATGGGCAGAGCGTGATGATGCTCTAGGCATTCTGATGCCTTCCTACATGGTATCAAGACACCATCCCCGACCAGAGACCTGCTGTGCCACCCTAGAGAGCGGTACAAAAGGGGGTGGTGATGGACGGAGCATCTGAACCAATCAAACACTCACACCCAGTCAACAGATCTGGGTTTAATCCATCACCGTTCTTTAGCCCACTCTGCCACCGCAGTTCAGACATGGCCATATGCAAATCAGTCTCACCCTGTGCCTCATGGCAACAGTTCAGCCCGAACTGCCAAGCCATGCCTTCCCTGGACCGGAAACAAACTTCCTAGGACCGGTTTCTGGCATTTCAGCCGTCTTCAACCAGGCATCCTTGAATCCTTGAATCCTTGAATCCAGTGGCAAAGTGAGCAAGGGATTAACGTCTGAGCATACCCTGCCAACTTATGGCGAACAAAGCGGTACAAAAGGGGGTGGTGATGGACGGAGCATCTGAACCAATCAAACACTCACAGCCAGTCAACAGATCTGGGTTTAATCCATCACCGTTCTTTAGCCCACTCTGCCACCCCATTTCAGACATGGCCATATGCAAATCAGTCTGACCCTGTGCCTCATGGGAACAGTTCAGCCCGAACTGCCAAGCCATGCCTTCCCTGGACCGGAAACAAACTTCCTAGGACCGGTTTCTGGCATTTCAGCCATCTTCAGCCAGGCTTGCTTGAATCCAGTGGCAAAGTGAGCAAGGGACTCATATCTGAGCATACCCTGCCAACTTATGGCGAACAAAGCGGTACAAAAGGGGGTGGTGATGGACGGAGCATCTGAACCAATCAAACACTCACACCCAGTCAACAGATATGGGTTTAATCCATCACCATTCTTTAGCCCACTCTGCCACCCCAGTTCAGACATGGCCATATGCAAATCAGTCTGACCCTGTGCCTCATGGGAACAGTTCAGCCCGAACTGCCATACGATGCCTTCCCTGGACCGGAAACAAACTTCCTAGGACCGGTTTCTGGCATTTCAGCCATCTTCATCCGGGCTTGCTTGAATCCAGTGGCAAAGTGAGCAAGGGACTCACGTCTGAGCATACCCTGCCAACTTATGGCGAACAAAGCGGTACAAAAGGGGGTGGTGATAGATGGAGCATCTGAACCAATCAAACACTCACACCCAGTCAACAGATCTGGATTTAATCCATCACCGTTCTTTAGCCCACTCTGCCACCCCAGTTCAGACATGGCCATATCCAAATCAGTCTGACCCTGTGCCTCATGGGAACAGTTCAGCCCGAACTGCCAAGCCATGCCTTCCCTGGACCGAAAACAAACTTCCTAGGACCGGTTTCTGGCATTTCAGCCGTCTTCAGCCAGGCTTGCTTGAATACAGTGGCAAAGTTAGCAAGGGACTCACGTCTGAGCATACTCCGTCCGTCACCACCCCCTTTTGTACCGCTTTGTTCGCCATAAGTTGGCAGGGTATGCTCGGACGTGAGTCACTTGCTCACTTTGCCACTGGATTCAAGCAAGCCTGGCTGAAGACGGCTGAAATTCCAGAAACCGGTCCTAGGAAGTTTGTTTCCGGTCCAGGGAAGGCATGGCTTGGCAGTTTGGGCTGAACTGTTCCCATGAGACACAGGGTCAGACTGATTTGCATATGGCCATGTCTGAACTGGGGTGGCAGAGCGGGCTAAAGAACGGTGATGGATTAAACCCAGATCTGTTGACTAGGTGTGAGTGTTTGATTGGTTCAGATGCTCCGTTCATCACCACCCCCTTTTGTACCGCTTTGTTCGTCATAAGTTGGCAGGGTATGCTCAGACGTGAGTCCCTTGCTCACTTTGCCACTGGATTCAAGCAAGCCTGGCTGAAGACGGCTGAAATTCCAGAAACCGGTCCTAGGAAGTTTGTTTCCGGTCCAGGGAAGGCATGGCTTGGCAGTTCGGGCTGAACTGTTCCCATGAGGCACAGGGTCAGACTGATTTGCATATGGCCATTTCTGAACTGAGGTGGCAGAGTGGGCTAAAGAACGGTGATGGATTAAACCAAGATCTGTTGACTGGGTGTGAGTGTTTGATTGGTTCAGATGCTCTGTCCGTCACCACCCCCTTTTGTACCGCTTTGATCGCCATAAGTTGGCAGGGTATGCTCAGACGTGAGTCCCTTGCTCACTTTGCCACTCGATTCAAGCAAGCCTGGCTGAAGACGGCTGAAATGCCAGAAACTGGTCCTAGGAAGTTTGTTTCCGGTCCAGGGAAGGCATGGCTTGGCAGTTCGGGCTGGACTGTCCCCATGAGGCACAGGGTCAGACTGATTTGCATATAGCCATGTCTGAACTGGGGTGGCAGAGTGGGCTAAAGAACGGTGATGGATTAAACCCAGATCTTTTGATTGGGTGTGAGTGTTTGATGGGTTCAGATGCTCCGTCCATCACCACCCTCTTTTGTACCGCTTCTGGCCGCCATAAGTGTGGCAGGGTATGCTCAGACGTGAGTCCCTTGCTCACTTTGCCACTGCATTCAAGCAAGCCGGGCTGAAGACGGCTGTAATGCCAGAAACCAGTCCTCGGAAGCTTGTTTCCGGTTTAGGGAAGGCATGGCTTGGCAGTTCGGGCTGGACTGTTCCCATGAGGCACAGGGTCAGACTGATTTGCCTATAGCCATGTCTGAACTGGGGTGGCATAGTGGGCTAAAGAACGGTGATGGATTAAACCCAGACCTTTTGACTGGGTGTGAGTGTTTGATTGGTTCAGATGCTCCGTCCATCACCACCCCCTTTTGTACCGTTTTTGGCCGCCATAAGTTTGGCAGGGTATGCTCAGACGTGAGTCCCTTGCTCACTTTGTCACTGGATTCAAGCAAGCCGGGCTGAAGACGGCTGTAATGCCAGAAACCCATCCTCGGAAGCTTGTTTCCGGTCCAGGGAAGGCATGGCTTGGCAGTTCGGGCTGGACTGTTCCCATGAGGCACAGGGTCAGACTGATTTGCATATAGCCATGTCTTAACTGGGGTGGCAGAGTACGCTAAAGAACGGTGATGGATTAAACCCAGATCTTTTGACTGGGTGTGAGTGCTTAATTGGTTCAGATGCTCCATCCATCACCACCCCCTTTTGTACCGCTTTTGGCCGCCATAAGTGTTGCAGGGTATGCTCAGATGTGATTCCTTTGCTCTCTTTGCCACTGGATTCAGGCCGGCCGGGCTGAAGACGGCTGTAATGCCAGAAACCGGTCCTTGGAAGCTTGTTTCCGGTCCAGGGAAGGCATGGCTTGGCAGTTCGGGCTGGACTGTTCCCATGAGGCCCAGGGTCAGACTGATTTGCATATAGCCATGTCTGAACTGGGGTGGCAGAGTGGGCTAAAGAACGGTGAAGGATTAAACCCTGATCTTTTGACTGGGTGTGAGTGTTTGATTGGTTCAGATGCTCCGTCCATCACCACCCCCTTTTGTACCGCTTTTGGCCGCCATAAGTGTGGCAGGGTATGCTCAGACGTGAGTCCCTTGCTCACTTTGCCACTGGTTTCAAGCAAGCCGGGCTGAAGACGGCTGTAATGCCAGAAACCGGTCCTCGGAAGCTTGTTTCCGGTCCAGGGAAGGCATGGCTTGGCAGTTCGGGCTGGACTGTTCCCATGAGGCACAGGGTCAGACTGATTTGCATATAGCCATGTCTGAACTGGGGTGGCCGAGTGGGCTAAAGAACGGTGATGGAGTAAACCCAGATCTTTTGACTGGGTGTGAGTGTTTGATTGGTTCAGATGCTCCGTCCATCACCACCCCCTTTTGTACCGCTTTTGGCCGCCATAAGTGTGGCAGGGTATGCTCAGACGTGAGTCCCTTGCTCACTTTGCCACTGGATTCAAGCAAGCCGGGCTGAAGACGGCAGTAATGCCAGAAGCCGGTCCTCGGAAGCTTGTTTCCGGTCCAGGGAAGGCATGGCTTGTCAGTTCAGGCTGGACTGTTCCCATGAGGCACAGGGTCAGACTGATTTGCATATAGCCATGTCTGAACTGGGGTGGCAGAGTGGGCTAAAGAACGGTGATGGATTAAACCCCGATCTTTTGACTGGGTGTGAGTTTTTGATTGGTTCAGATGCTCCGTCCATCACCACCCCCTTTTGTACAGCTTTTGGCCGCCATAAGTGTGGCAGGGTATGCTCAGACGTGAGTCCCTTGCTCACTTTGCCACTGGATTCAAGCAAGCCGGGCTGAAGACGGCTGTAATGCCAGAAACCGGTCCTCAGAAGTTTGTTTCCGGTCCAGGGAAGGCATGGCTTTGCAGTTCGGGCTGGACTGTTCCCATGAGGCACAGGGTCAGACTGATTTGCATATAGCCATGTCTGAACTGGGGTGGCAGAGTGGGCTAAAGAACGGTGATGGATTAAACCCAGATCTTTTGACTGGGTGTGAGTGTTTGATTGGTTCAGATGCTCCGTCCGTCACCACCCCCTTTTGTACAGCTTTTGGCCGCCATAAGTGTGGCAGGGTATGCTCAGACGTGAGTCCCTTGCTCACTTTGCCACTGGATTCAAGCAAGCCGGGCTGAAGACGGCTGTAATGCCAGAAACCGGTCCTCGGAAGCTTGTTTCCGGTCCAGGGAAGGCATAGCTTGGCAGTTCGGGCTGGACTGTTCCCATGAGGCACAGGGTCAGACTGATTTGCATATAGCCATGTCTGAACTGGGGTGGCAGAGTGGGCTAAAGAACGGTGATGGATTAAACCCAGATCTTTTGACTGGGTGTGAGTGTTTGATTGGTTCAGATGTTCCGTCCATCACCACCCCCTTTTATACCGCTTTTGGCCGCCATAAGTGTGGCAGGGTATGCTCAGACGTGAGTCCCTTGCTCACTTTGCCACTGGATTCAAGCAAGCCGGGCTGAAGACGGCTGTAATGCCAGAAACCGGTCCTCGGAAGCTTGTTTCCGGTCCAGGGAAGGCATGGCTTGGCAGTTCGGGCTGGATTGTTCCCATGAGGCACAGGGTCAGACTGATTTGCATATAGCCATGTCTGAACTGGGGTGGCAGAGTGGGCTAAAGAACGGTGATGGATTAAACCCAGATCTTTTGACTGGGTGTGAGTGTTTGATTGGTTCAGATGCTCCGTCCATCACCACCCCCTTTTGTACCGTGCCACCCTAGAGAGGCACCCCGAAGTTGTAGCTTGTACCGGCACGTCATTGGACACACCGATGGTGGCAGGTGAGCAGTGAAGCCTCGGAGCGCAGGAACTACAATTGAGTACAGTGCGGGGAAAAAGGCTGGGGTGCAGCAGCCTGGGCGACAGGTGCCAGAAAGCGATGCTCCCGTAGCTAATAATGTAATCTATGGCCTCATTCATACCTGTTTCATTTTAAGGACTTGCTGGACCACACTCTTTCTCACGGACCCCAGCGTCCTAGACACACGGGTGACAGGAGGTAAACAGTGAGGGCTGGGTGCAGTAGACCGACACTCTGTCTCCTCCTCCCTCTGTTCTTTTGACTATACCTCCCCTTCTCCCTTCCCCCTCTCCCTCTCTTTCCCATTCTCACTATCTTCCTTTCATTCTGACTACCTTTCTTTTTCTCTTGGACATAGCTCTTGCAGGTGTTGTACGCTGCTTCCGGAGGAGTCCGAGCCACTTATTTCATGTTATACTGTTGTTTCTTTGAATAAAGTTGTGTTTCCATTTATTTGTGTTGTTTTAATAAAGGTTATTTTTTTTACCAATTAATAAGTGAGTGTATACATCTTCTTTTTCTGACAACACTTCTCTGTAGTTTATTGTGAAAATCATCTGTTTATTGGAGGTTCTGAGGGAAAACACTTGTAATTTTGCGGTGCACCTACCAAATATAAACCAACAGCCTATTAAATAAATGAAGCTTCGGAATTCTACAACTTCAAGGATTCTATGTGTGTATCACTTTATTATAATACCATGAGTGCTGCCCGTGTGATTACAAACCAATAAGGCACTGCCTTGGACCACAGAGGCTTCAAGGACAGGCGAGGCCCACTCAGCATATTTAAGTAAAGCCCTGGAGGGTGGCGATCCCCAGACTTCAGCGGGCCTCAAAGCCCCCCGAACAATTAGTAAACAATACTGGTGGCGATCCTCTAGGCTGCGAAACGTCTCTGTGCCCTCCACCGCCTAATTTACAGGTGAGATTAAGGTTTTCAGTCTTGCACAGACCCCGCAATATAATAATTTGATTGGCACCGGAACATTACCCACCAGGGGGCTCATTTAAATCAACGGATGAGATCCCGCTTTATTTTTTCTTTCTTCATTTTTACCATCCGGATCCACTTTATTGAAGCGATACGAGGTTTTCCTCCTCTCGCTTCAACAAGCCAAACAAGAATTTGCTATCACAGGGTTGAAGCCATGCATCCGCCCTCTAATAGCAAACATAAATGTCCAGCGGATGCACACCCCAGGACATTGTATGAGCTGCGCCTGGGAGGTGGCGCTCCCTACGACCATGATGCATTGGTTTCTACATAACTACAGAATTAGTATAAACACATATTAACACTACTTGCACATGTGTAGTCCAGCGACCAGAGTGTACTGCACAGGCAGAGGAAACCCAAAATCTAAAAATATAAATCCTACCAGAGGTCGGATGACATAGTCAATGAACCGACGACCCTGGGATGAGTAAAAACAGCTTCACGAACAAAACGGGTCATCAGCACAACGCAAGCAAGCTCGAAATATTGGTGAGTGCTGCTTTCTTTTTACCTTCTCCCGCTCGTCGCCAAATTTATGTACTAAAGAGGCAGACAGCAGTGGATCCGATAAGTAGATTAATTGCAGGAAAATAAGACAGCTTAAGCCGCCCCCTACAGGACCAGACAGCAAGGCAACCATCTTCTCCAGCACCGTGTACAAACTCCCCAAGATTCCCATCATGACAGCCCTACATTCTAACATTACATACTTACATTCTATTAGCATTACATACTAACATTGCACTATAACTTACATTCAAATACTACACAGAGCACATGACTGGTAGGGGTGAGTAGTTCGCTTCCCAGCCCTGTATTGTATAAATGCAAACTAACACTACTTCCACAGGTATGCCTCACCGCCCAGAACACATCACTTTACAGCAATGAACTCACGATT
The DNA here is from genome assembly GCF_964261635.1 of Lissotriton helveticus. NCBI lineage: Eukaryota > Metazoa > Chordata > Amphibia > Caudata > Salamandridae > Lissotriton > Lissotriton helveticus. Next base: position 1,893,026,467 of record NC_136059.1, on the reverse strand, counting down.
TAGGCTCACTGTGTAATTCTCCGAGTCTTCAGACCAGTAGGGGTGATTAGTTTGCTTCCCACTCCCTGTATACTATAAATGCATACTAACAGCCGCGGGCCGTGGAGGGAGTTACGGTGGGGCAGGGAGGCGGGGAGGGGGAGGGGCGGGGTGGAGGGACCTAAAAACTGGCATATGGATAATTGCAGGTAAGTACACAATTTAATTATTAAAACGAATTTCGTAGCGCGCACAGCATCGCATTTTGCGATGCAGTGCGCGCTACGAATTTCGTTTTATTAATTAAATTGTGTACTTACCTGCAATTATCCATATACCAGTTTTTAGGTCCCTCCACCCCGCCCCTCCCCCTCCCCGCCTCCCTGCCCCACCGTAACTCCCTCCACGGCTGCATACTAACACTGCTTGCACAGTTATACTACAGAGGCAGGTATGCTACAGCGCCCAGAGCCTATCACTTTACAGAAATCAGCTCGCTTGGATCCATGAGTCTTCACACCGGTACGCGTGAGTACTTCACTTCCGGTATACTATAAACGCACGGTAGTGGTCAGTAGTTCGCTTCCCACTCCCTGTATGCTATAAACAGCTACAAACACTACTTCCACACGTATGTCACAAACACCTGATGACTTTACAGCAATAAGCTCATGGTTTCATCCACGAGTCTTGAGACCAGTAGGGGTGGGTAGTTCACTTCCCTCCCCCTTTATTGTATAAACCCAAACTAACACTACTTCCACAGGTACGCTACACCGCCCAGGACACAACACTTTACAGCAATGAACTCACGATTTAGGAGCATGTTTTAATCCCAGAGTCTTCAGACCAGTTGGAGTGATTAGTTTGCTTCCCACACCCTGTATACTATATACGCATACTAACACTACACACACAGTTATACTACAGTGGCCAGTATGGTACAGCAGCCAGAGCCTATCACTTTACAGCAATCAGCTCACTTTGATCCCCGAGTTTTCACACCAGTAGGCGGGAGTACTTCACTTCCTCTATACTATATATGCACGGTAGCGGTCATTAGTTCGCTTCCAACTCCCTGTATGCTATAAACGCCTACTAACACTTCTTCCACACTTATGCTACAAACTACAGATGACTTTACAGCAATAAGCTCATGGTTTCATCCACAAGTCTTGAGACCCGTAAGGGTGAGTAGTTCCCTTCCCACTCCCTGTATTGTATAAACCCAAACTAACACTACTTCCACAGGTACGCTACACCGCCCAGAACACAACACTTTACAGCAATGAACTCACGATTTAAGAGCACGTTTTAATCTCCGAGTCTTCAGACCAGTAGGGGTGATTAGTTTGCTTCCCACTCCCTGTATATTATAAACGCATACTAGCACTACTTTCACAGTTATACTGCAGCGGCCAGTATGCTACAGCGCCCAGAGCCCATCACTTTACAACAATCAGCTCGGTTTGATCCCTGAGTCTTCACACCGGTAGGCGTGAGTACTTCACTTCTGGTATACTATATAAACGCACGATAGCGGTCAGTAGTTCACTTCCCACTCCCTGTATGCTATAAACGGCTACTAACACTACTTCCACATATATGCTACAAACACCAGACCACATCACTTTACAGCAATGAGCTCGCGGTTTAGGCTCTCGATTTCATACCTGAGTGTAGCAGCATCTCATCTCAGCACCATGTCACTCTGAGCAACACCAAACTTTCAGACCGGTAGGAGTGACTACTTCACTTCACACTCCCCCACAGAGGTTACACTGCTCCTATTCTCCTCTTTCCTACTGTTTTCGCCCTTTTTTCCCCATACTCACTTCAACGAAATCACAAAATGGTGGCCAACACTCAACCGCTCTCACCGCTCTCACCACTCGCAGCCAATAAGCACCAAGCTCATGCTTGTAATGCCCCAGCCAATCAGATGGCAGAATTCCCAAATATCGATATCTGTAACTTTTGATATTTCTCCAAAACTCCTGAACTGATTTATACCAAATAAAGAAAAGCGTGCTTTCTAGACCAATACCCTTCTCCCTGCCAAATTTGGAGTCATTTCGTTCTCCCGTTTGACCTGTAGCCTTGTCTAAAGTTTCCTATGGATATTAACATGGAGAAAACACGTTTTGGGACCCCCCTTTTATCTCAGCCCCCCTTGACGAATCACCCCCAAACTTTCAACATAGGAGCTGATATGAACAGAAAATTAGTTTTGAAAATGTCATGAAGATTCATCAAACGACGCCAAAGTTATAAGCTAAACAAAAAATGCTCTTCCTTTGGAAACTTGGTCCTAACTATAACTACCTACTGGCGGCCTTCAGTAGATAATACATATGTATCTGTATAACATTCTTTAACTTTTTAGAAGCACTCACCGTCACTGGATTATGTCATCAGTGATGTCATCAGTGATGTCACTGACCATGTCAAGAGTGATGTAATATGTGACATCATCAGCAGTGCATTGCGGGGGTGAGAGTTATAGTTAGCTCAGCTAACTATAACAGCTGAATTTCACAGGTTTTGTACAAGTTAAATGTCAGCCTCACTATAATGTTCCTGAAACCTGTGTTTTTTTCTGTGAATAGATGTATACATATTTGGGGGGCTGACCCTCAAATCCCCTTTTTGGGGGGGCAACCCTCTTAACCACCCCTTTTGAATCTGCTTATCTACCTTTACCTATGCCCACCCCTTTCCCCCTTACTTCTACCCACTGAACCCTAAAATCCCCTTATCTCCCTTTACCCCTACCCTCCACTTAACCCTTGCCTCCTTTTACCCCTACTGATCCATCAACCCTACATCACCCATAGGTCCATCCATCCTTGAACCCTAAAATCACCCTTACCTCCACCCTTCCTAGAATCCTAAAAGTACCCATATCTCCATTTACCTCTATCCACCTCTTAGTCCTGAAATCACCTTTACCTCTGCTTGCACCCAAATCCTTTTAAAAAAAATACATATACATTTATGTTAATACTTACAGAGAGGTAAAAAAATATGTGGGAAAGGTAAAACCCCATTAATTGTACCTACCTGCAGAGTAAATACTGTGGAGTAAAGGAAATGCAGGGTAAAGTCTGTGGGCAAATATAGCGTACCCACTGAGTACCCCTTTTATGATGAAACCTGCTCCACTTTGACTGCGAAAGTACCTTCACTTACCAGAATGCAGTAAACACTGCACGAAGCAGCACTTTATAAAAAACAAGTTAATCATGACCTTAACATTGTACCTGCATTTTATTGATTCATTTCAAGAAATGGCTGCTCTATTAAATAGTAAAACATCTGATGCGAGTCTTGGATAAAAACAAGGCTCATTTTTCAGACTCGTTCAGCTGTGGTGTGTGACGCGGTGGTCTGACACTGAGCCAAGGATAGGAGGATGCAAGCTCAGGACAATTAGCCCTCTGCAGCAGGAGAGGAGCTACCGGCATCACAGGGCGACTGCCTAGTTGCAATGCACGGCATATGTTAGAAGGCAGGATACAGCCAATGACATAGACGGAGTGTTCTCTGAATCGAGCAATGACTCATCCAGATGGAGCTTCTCGTGGCACAGTGTTCTTGTAACGGAGGCAATTAGGTTAATGTGCAGGTAAGTATAGAGCTGACATTTTTCTTGAACTATTGATTTGTGCGGTCGTTGTCTCTGGCATTTTTTTTCGCTCTGTCTTCTCTGCAGCATTGTCCAGTCTCTTGCTAGCTAATGTTATTTCTAGCCCCTTTCAGAACAAGTCCAACAATGAACGAGCAAAAAATAAAGAATAAAGGACTTCGGCTCCGACTGGCTCAGAGTTTTGCCAATTCATGGTGCTTGGAAGATGCAAAAGAAAGCCACGAAGTGATGAAGTAGCAGGAATCTGGAAGAGAAATCCAGCTGTACTGTTTCAACGCCAGTTTAAGGTCAAGAAATTGAACAGTTTATTTCCAGCACAACCTATGTGTTTGAATAGCGTCAAATGGGAATGATGATTCTTATTGACAGTGCCTAATAGGCAGTGTTTTATTGGGGTTCTGCCTCAGCACAGCCAAATGCTAGCGTTGCTGGACACCAACGCTATTTAGTCTTGATTCCACCTCGTGTATCCTTCTTCCACATCCTACACTTCATACATCTTTACCTCATTCCTGCATGCTCTTTTTCATCCTTGTTTTCACCTTCTGTCAATGTTTTCCTTGCTTTCAATCATTTTCCTGTTCTGCCTTTCTCTCACTCATTCTGAGTCAAAGTCTGACACTGAAAAATAAATCTCGGTACCCAAAAATGTGTGACAATGCCCTAAACCGGCAGCCCTCCTGTTTGACTTGCCTTGCTGGGCCATCCCAGAACTTTTTTTGCCTTCCTCCTGTATTTTTTCTGACCTGGTACTGGTGGTTTTATGGCTCTGGGCACTTCATCACTGCTAATCAGCGCTAAAGTGCATGTGCACTCCATGGTAAACTTGGTAAGATTAGTATACACCTTTTTGGCATATTTAATTTTCCTATCAGTCCCTTGTACAGTGACATCCCATATACCCAGGGCCAGTAAATGAAATACTACTGGTGGTCTTGCAGCGCTGCTTGCGCCACCCACCTAAGTAGCCTTTCAAACCTGTCTCAGGCCTCTGCCACTGCAGGGCCTGCGTGTGCAGTTTACTGCTGCTGTGACATGGCACATAAAATGGTTGCCACATCTATTACACCCCTTTTACTACATATCTGTCACCCCTAAGGTAGGCCCTAGCTAGCCCTGTGGGCAGGCTGCGGTGTGTGTATAAGGTAGGACATGTGCCTTAACTTTGTAGCATATTCTGGTTGTGACAAACAGCCTTTTTGGTTTCTCACTGCTATGAAGCAGCTCTCTTATAGGGATGCATTGGGGATTCCCTGATATATGGTTCAGTGGTCATTCCTGACATGAGTGGAGTAGCATGACCATGTTTGGTATGTTTGGAATAGTAGTGATAAATCCTGCTTATCGGTGAAAGCACATTTATTATGACTATTTTGGAAATTACACTTTTAGAAGTGGGCATTTCTGTGTGCTATGTGTCTTTGTGCCTGCCCGATGTGTATTGACCGTCTGGTTCTGATTGACAGGAGAGAGGGGATGTGCATTCACTCCAGCCAGTCCCTGGGGGGGTTGAGGTGTGTCCTGAATAGACCTTGGTTGAATTTAGAGTTGCGGGAGGAGTTGTCCCTTGCATCTGAATAGGTCTGGTCCGTATTTGGAGCGGTGAGAGAGTAGCACTTTTGCCTGAATAGGACTGTGCCTGCCTTCCACAATGATGGCTCTGCCACCCTGTGGTGTATCTGGAGCCAAGGCTTACACTTTGAATGAGGAGGGTTGTGCACTGTTAATTATATTTTTAAGTGCCCCAGAACTGGTTTAAACTGGGCTCGGGCCCTGTGCCAGGGCAAAACAAAGACTGTTTGTACTACAAGTACTGGGGCAGTGACCCATGTTTTTGGGCTTGCTTGGAACTGAGGGTGCTTGGAAGACGAGGACTGCTGTGCACCAGGAGGAACCTCCATCTGTGACCCATCTACTTGGAGGAGTAGACCTGTTGCCCTTTGGGCAGCTGAAGGGACTACTGCTCTGTAAAAGGGACTCAGTGTGCTGGCCTGCATGGGCCCTATCTTCGGAAGTCTCCCAGGGCTGTGCATCTGGCCTGGGGCTAAGTGAATTAGCTCTGAGCTCTGTGCTAAGCTTGTGGAGTGCTTCCTTTTTTGATTGTGTGCTTCCACAAATTGCCCGCTGAGTCCGAGAAGAGGCTCCAACCTCGTCTTGCGATAGCGCCGAGTGCCTTCGGACTGTGAGGAAGGCTGCGCCAAGAAGGAAGTTGCCTCCATCTCCGAGGCTGAGCACGGCTCCCCCAGCTGGTTGCTGTAGCAACGAGGGAGCCGCAAGACAAACTGGAAGCCAGACGGAGGCCGAGCCTGTTTGTGGGCAGGGCCCGCTGCCGGGAGAAGTCAAGTGGAGAAGAGGAGCTAACGGAGATTTCGCTCCATGAAGACCAGCCCCACCTCCTTCGCGAGGGAAGCCCTGTATCGGAGGAGAGCCGATGGAGGCTTTGCCTCATGTCCTGCCAGTAGCTCTCTGCATCGCTGGGTGGCTGCACAGCGTGGTTGCGGGGCAGCCATGGATTAGGAAAACCCTCACTCAAGACCCCGGTCCGTAGTCGCAAGGTCAGTGGAACCTGGGAGAATCTCCCGCAAAGGTCGGGTTGCCTGACGTTGGGCCTGACTGCGCTGAGCCACTTTTTGTTGCTCTGAGTTTGGGAGTGAGGTTGGTGTCCAAAGCTGCACCTTCAGATCATGGGCAGCTGCTGGAGGGACACACGCATTTGGTGGAGCCCTTACTCCGGAAGGGGGCATTGCGCAGAAAGCCCAGGATGGGGCCCCTGAAAGCGACTCTAGACTCCCTGATGTTTGCTCCTATGCCAAAGTTGGGTACGATGTAATTAGGTGATGTGTGCACTCAATAAGTGGTGCTTATGGTGCACTTCTGATGTGGTTTACCTATAATGCTTTTTTCTAAACGGCGCACTGCTGCAAGTGTTTTGTAGTGCACTACTGCTGATGGTGCTGGTTATTACCAGGGTGCCCTGTGGATAATTATGTTCTGCCTAATGTGTTATGCTCAGTGTAATATTACCAATAGTTACTGGTCAGCCTGATGATGATGCTTATGACAATGGCCCAATTGGCTAAGTGATATATGTAATCCCTGTGACGTTGTGACATGTGCTTAGTGGCACAGTGATATATGTGATTGTGATCAAATGTGGTTTTATGGATAATACAAAGGCTATTTTTCTATAGCCTTTTGAGGAATTTCATTTGTGATGTGCTACGCAAACATTTTACACATTGCCTCTGGGATAAGCCTGGCTGCTCTGCAAAGCTACCAAGGCGGTGCCCTGACTAGGAAGAAGGGTCCCTACTTGGACAAAGATACCTACCTATGCCAACTAGAGACCCCCATTTCTAACACCTACATAAAGCTTTGTACCTTGCCCTTTATATGCATAAGAGTAATAGTGAGCTTCCCAATAAGCAACAGATCTATCAACTTGCCAGTCAAACTAAATAGGCATTTTGCAAGTAAACTTAAAGATCATACCATTTATTCTAGGCTTGTACTAGTACCACAACCACATGTTATGGTAATCAAAAATAAATGGAAGAATGCCCTTATTTTTTCGAGGAAATTTGTGAATTGGTGGGAAATGGAGAAGAGTGTTCAAATCACCAGAGACTACATAACTCAACCAAACCCAAGAGTTGCAGCCAGTGCACCAGGATCTTGCAAATACAGCTCTTAAACAAGGCAGTCTGTGCGCTCTTCCGTAACCACAACTGCATTAATACATCAGGGCAGAAGCTGCAATTTCACAGGTAAGCTTATATAGAACTGTTGACTAACTATGACTACATGCAAATTGAATGGGACTAAATAGCGGGCACTCATCCAAGCATAGGCCTCAAATATAGCACAATACAGAAAATCAATGTAACCACAGAAATGTGACAGAACTATATTGCCTTGAGGTGCGTGTTATGTCCTGCTTTGAACAGTTGTGCTTTGATTTAGCGGAATATCCACCTGCTGTAATTAGAACTGTAGACTATAGCATGGCTGTTTACACCACCACTGATAAAGCACCGCCACATTTCAATAAAGACTACAGAACAGTCAAAGGTTTCATGAAGTATTTCGACCTATGTTGTATCTAGCGGGAATAGAGTGGGTCAAAGATAGCAGATACAGTCTAGTCTGAAAAGATGGCTACCACTCACAGTTAGATTACTTTCTGATTGATAAGTTAAAGGAACCTACAGTGAGTATCAAACATCTTCCTGCCCGTTTATCAGCTCACCTGGTTGTAGAGAAGTGCATACTTTTAATGAGTGCAAGACGGAATGGTCAGAAATGTTCAACGCTGAACCGAGCAATTAAAACGACACAAACATACTTTCAGTGTTCTGTATGATATAGGTCTTTTATTGAATGGTTGTTTAGATATCACCTAAAGTATTTCATGACAACTCTACAGTTTTTGGATATACGTTTTTTATTCTATTCTTAATTTTCATTTCCCAGCTAATTCATATGTTGGTATGTCTGTCCATTTGTTCCTTGCAAACCCTCTATATTCTTACTGGTAGGATTGTGTTTCCATTATGTCCCATGGGCTTCCATTTTACTCAGAACTTCCTCAAGACTTTTGTTGGCCTTGTACAGAGGAGAGCAAATGATTTTCCAAGTCACTGTGTCAGTTACAGGCATTTCCAGACAGTTTTGTGTGTCGGCTGAAAAAGCAATAAATAAGGTATTTGGCATGTATTGCTTTGCTACTGTCGTTATTTATATGTCCTGTTTATAGACTTAGCAAGACAATCTTTGTTTGGTTCGTTTTCCTCTCTTACTTGCAGGTTGCATGTGTCACCAATAGTGACATTACACGTGCAACACACCAAAAGCTACAATTTACAGTCTTCCCAAATTTTAGGGTAGCACTGATAAGGCTGCGCAACATTTGACTAATAAAGGGGAAAGGATTTGAGCAAAGACAGTTTCACAAAACCCATACACAGGGCCAATTAATTATGGAATAATAACCCAAAGTGCAACTCAATTGGTTTCATTTACATTGAATCTAGAACATTCATATATCCTGCCAGATGCATTAAATCTTGCAACAGTGTGGTCAACAACAGAAGATTGTAATAGAATTCTAGAGAAATGAGGCGCACACTCTCCACTATCCACTCCCTAGTTTAATCTAACTTGGTATCTTCACACATAGAATCTCTTAAACCCTCTCATTAAATGGAGGTACATATAGGGTCACGCTGGAGAATGGATTTTCTCGTGAGTACATTGGCCACTAGAACATAAGCAATTAAAATTATTTCATATACTAGGTATAATAAGGAGAGCAGAAAAGCAAAGGCATTTCTCTCTTTGCTGTCCACCGCGCTTGCCAACATCATGAGTTTCTAGACATATCACTCTCCCTGTGCCTATAAAATATAGAACATACTGTTTTAAATGCATTTGTGTAATCCCTATTTGGCGCACATGTTCTAGATCATTTCCCACCCTCCCCATGTAATGCACAGCAAGCCATTGCTTCCTTGCTAGGTTTGCGCTATGTGAACATCAATATATATAAACACAACCATGGGAAGCCTTTCTTATGCTAAGATGCAGTAATGGAGTGTTCTATGTGAGTAGTGTGCTGGTGTTACACAAACCTAACTTGAAGTAAAGGAGCGATGTGTTTCTTTAATTCTTTAATATGACCTAGACATTGTGGGCCAAATCCCTGCCTCTCCAAGCTATAAGAGATGAAAAGACCAGACAACACTAATGAATGTCTCCATAGAAAATGGTGTCAGAGGAATCTGGAAAAAAAATACTCCTAAAAGGGAAATAACAACGAGGGATTACTCATGGGCCTGGATCTCGGAGACACTGAACAGTAAAAAACAAATTAAGGATAACAAATCCGTTTAGCACAGGCTTGACTATCCGTTCTTGGAATATTGCCGGGAAATCTCAAGATAAGATGACTGAAATAACAAAAAAAAGTCCAGCGATAGTGGCCCTGCAAGAAACCTGGTCTACATCAAATTTTGTACAAGAAAAATATTACGTATATGATACTCCTGCCGAGCAGGCTGATCGGAGTCACGCGAAAGGTGGGATAGCGATTTTGCTTAATGAAGATTACAAGTGGGCCCAAGAAATAATTCCAACTAATTCAAAGAATTATCAATGTATCAAGATTAAGATTGGGATAAACTCTGTAGAATCTCTAAAAGATCTAATAATTTGTGATGTTTATAAACCCCCGGGAGCAACAATGGATGTACTCGCTATAGAAATTCTAGAAGACATCGAAAAAATAGTAGAAGGACAAGGTTATCCATCACTTTTCATCATGGGCGACTTCAATGGGAAAATATCAAATGAGGTAGTTCAAAAATGGGCAAATTTGTACAAAGAAGAGACCCTTGGATTCTCCATTCCACTATTCCCTAAAGAAAACAAAGCGGATAAAAGAGGGAGAATTTTAGTAGCCTCACTACCATTGTTAAGTGGAATAATACTAAATGGTAATGTAGAAGGAGACATTCCTGCCTCAAACACAAGACGAGGGAACTGTAGTTCCTCACTCTTGGACTACATGATTTGCACCTCGGATCTGTTTGGAACAGTTTTACATCTCAAAATTAAATTTGTTCATGGCAGTGACCATGCTATCCTACAAGCAAATACTGAGTGGAAAACACAACTTCCCTCATCAAGCCATATTATGTATAGTCATAGCACAGTCTTGGTAAATCTGGCCCAAAGACGGATTCAATGGAATTCAGCAACACTGAATAAAATTAACACCATAATCGATTCAACGCAACTATTGCAAATAATTTACTCTAATTATCCGATAACAAATTACGAAATGGCTATTAAAAATGTATTACAAAAACTACAGGAAAAGTTAAACCAATGGGGAACAACAAAGAATAAATACTATAAACCAAAATTAGCTACTAATACAAAACAATTAAATAAATTGATAAGATCGCCGTTTCTAGAATACTCAATATCCAAATAGAGAAATCAACAAACTGAAAAATCAAGGCAGTAGAGAAAGAGAAAAAAATAAGAGAATAACCCAGGATAAAAACTGGGTAGATATGCGGATAGCAGCAACACAAAACAACCAACGTGCCTATTGGAATATAATCGCTAAAGAAACAGGCACGAAAAAAGCATTACAAGCTATACCGGTGCCTCCGACAGAATGGGAATCATATCTTGCCAATCTATATAAACTAAATTCCAATTCAGAAACAACCAATAATTTGGCTAGAAATCCTGAAGGAAAATGCTCAAATATTGGAGCTCCAAGTCCCCTGTCAATTGAGGTATTTATAAAAAGGGCAAGAGCGACGGGAGCAACGGGCCCAGTCCAAATTCCGATTAAGGTCCTCCAATGCAATCCCAAAGAATGGAGTAAGATGCTATCTCCCCTGTTTATCCATATTTTCACCACCGGGGAAATCCCCAAATCTTGGAAGGGGAGCATTGTAATACCCATACACAAAAAGGGTTCAAGGCTGTATCCTGGCAACTACAGGCAGATAGCCCTTTTAGATGCAACAGGAAAGATTTTCACAGCGGCAGTATTAGACCAGCTAAAAGACTGGGCCTTTTCTTCTGGACTAATCCCTATATCAAGCCGGATTTAGACCAAAGCACTTGGCCACTGACAATATTGCTGTGTTGCAAACCATCTTAGACAAATACGTGGCTATAAAATCCCAGGTTGTGTATGCTGCCATTATTGACTTTACCACCGCATTCGATAGTGTGGATAGAGGAACACTCTGGAGAAAGCTCAAGAAAATGGGTATCCCGGACAAATTACTTCATATAATAACATCATTACATTCCGGGACTTGGTGTCAGGTCCAAATGGGCAGGAAAAGGGTCTCACAAACCCTATTCCGACTCCAAACGGCCTTAGGCAAGGATGCCTTCTTGCTCCTCTACTGTTCTCGCTTTACCTTAGCAATATGCCTAAATATTTTAAACAGATATGCAATTTTCCACCTAAAATTGCCTTCCACAAAATCCACACCATGATGTACGCAGACGATGTTATCATTTTAGACCTAACACCATTTGGTCTGCAAAGAAGCCTCCAAGCACTCCACAACTATACGGAGGAAAACTATTTAATACCGAACATCATGAAAACAAAAATAGTTCCGTTTTCAGGAAAGAAACAGAGTACCAAATGTAACTGGTCTCTAGGGGGAAAAGTGTTGGAAGTGGCAAATGAATATACCTATCTAGGTCGAAACTTCACCAAGTCTCTACAAAATAGGCTCCATACTCAGAATCTGACTCGTAAATCTGACGTTCATGTGGGGGCACTTTCACGGTTATATGCTGCAACTGGACAAAGACACTTTTCTTCTCTACTTCAGGTATACAGCGCCAAGATTCCACCAGTGCTGTCATACGCTCTTGAATACATCCCAATAAGCCAATGGAACTTTCTAGATCTTAAAGAAGGGAAGATCTTACGGAAGCTAACAAAGCTGTCTCGGGCTGTACCAGTGCAAGCTCTCCGCCTCGAGTTCTCATTACCCAGCTCCTATGCTAGGGGAATTGCCAATATCATTAGATGGGCACAACCTCCTCCATGCGAAACAAGGAACGCTTCAATCTCTACTTGAAATAGAAACATTTGAAAAAGAATCTCCGAAACATGTATTCTCAAGGAATGTTTTAACTGCTTTTAAGTTATTTAATGTTAATATTAATGTGTTACAGTCATGGACACCCGCTCAGCTGAAGCTCTTTTTAAAGCATTTTACTCCAAGACTCAGTTTTGAACTTGACTCTCAGCATTGCACTAAGTTGTCTTTATATAAACATTTTGCAGAATCTATAGTCTTTAAGAAAACACAACAGTATATTAATTTTAATTTAAAGCATGGGACCAGGAGATACAATTTGGCCAATTCTCTATGCCAGCATTTTAGCATAGACTTTTGCACCCTTATTGATAAGCAGCATACAACTGGCAGAAAAAGTAGGAGTGGCGCCGATAAATTACCAACTTGTAGAAAATTAAATCTTCATATCAAAGTAGGAGACCCTACCACACCAATTGCTAAAGCATCCACTGAGGAAACTGTTGGGGCAGTAGAAGTAGATAATTGGCAGTAATAGGCAACCTGTCTTGAAGTTTGGCATTGTCCATCTTGAAGTGACTTGTTGGGTAGCGGAGGAGGTGGGTGAGTTACTCTATGGGAAAAATGGGACAAGTATTGATCTAAAAAATGTAACTGGCCATGTCCATGACTTCAGGCAGCACCAGCATGAATCTGGAAGACCCCCTCTGGTCTGGCAACAATCAGGCTCTCATGCGTCATCTCCTCAGCTGTGTGAGCCTTGATACTACAAACAGATATACTTACCCTTCCTCTGACTGTCCATGGTTCTTTGCAAACAGCACACTGTAATTCTCTTGTACTCATCCTAGAAGCACACTGACGAGCATTAGTTTCCCAGTGTCAGGAAAGCAAGAGGTGACAGCCAGGAAGGAGCAAGCATCTCAGGGAGACCAAGTTAGGATAGGCAGGAGCAATTCTTTCTAACTGACATGTCCGCTGTGATACCAATACCCATATAGACATCAGATGTATTAGGAGAGAGAGTTTTGCACTATACAGGTGTTATTATTTGTAATGTACCCCAAGATTGGCCTGGATTGTTACCTAACCTTTCACCTACATTTACCGTGCCATTGTACTACATAAAGTGTTTGTGCTGACATTTTACCTAGTTAGGTGCTGCATAAATGTTGTGTCTTTTTCTCCAAAAACTAGCCTTATTTATTATCAGAATCACAACAGGACTACCATCTTCTGCATCTTCTGCATAATACCCATGTATAAGGGTCATCCCTTTCGTCATCTTCGGCTGACATGGCCCAGCAAGGTAGAACACCTGAGGGTACCTTCTGGGTATATAACCACCATATCTTTGCCTGGGCTAGCAGAGGAGAAAGACTTCCATGCTGACACGCTAACAAGAGAAGCTGAGGCTCCTGCACTCAGACACTCCCGCTCGCAGTGGTCAGACAGGGTGTGTCCATCTTGAGACCAAGACGCGGTCCTGCGGTCTCTCACTTCAGGTAATGGGGATGGATTAGTCCTAGGGGTATTCTTGGCTCTACACCTACATACATGCTAGCTACATTTAGGTACATCTAGTTAGGGTCAGCATCGTAGGAGTATGCGTTTTTTCTGTCATGTATTTATCTACCTGCATATAGCTGTAGTTTTAGCACTAAGTTAGAAATGTACCATCCATTTACTCTCTTGGTGCTTAGAATCATTTATATCAGTTTCTATCTCATGGTTGTTGCAGCATACATATTCTACAAAGAGTGACTCTGGTTCAAAAAATGGTTATTGAAAACGTCCACATCGTTTATTCTGTGTATCTCTCTGAGAAAAGTGACCATCGGTGACTGAGTAAAAAGTACTGTGCTGTTTCCATGATCCGTGAGGGGACAGGGTTGTCCTGTTCGACCGTTGCCCAAAACTATTTTCTCCTTGGCAAGAGGAGTTGATAGTGGCACTGTGAGCTAGCTGGTATACAGGCGAACATATCCGGTGGGTTTGCCTGGAATCAGTCTGGACACCAGTACCACAGTTTATGTGGTCTAAACGCACAGATCCTATATAGATTTATAGGAACTACACAACACAGGGGGATGTTAAGAAGGACGATGCTTCGGTCGGCGATAGGTGTAAGTCATATTGAAATGAAACTACTCATTAAACTATCTCACATCAACACAGGAAAACTCAAAATCTGTTACACCTATCATCCTATAACTAAAACAGCTTAAAGGACCTATGAAAGCTTCTGGCTCTGAATTCCGGTGTAATGATCAACCAAATGTCCCTCTATGGGTAGTCCTTTGTCCCTGTCTGTATCTCTCCCATGACAGTGGATTGTGATCAGAGAAGAGTTTGAGATTGATGTTCATCTGCACCTGATGTAGCCATCTTCGAGAACACAATACCCAGTCTATTCAAGAATATTGATGATACAAACATAGCAGTGGAGTATTCCACATCTCAGACATCTAAGCATTTGGGAGATCAAGATACAAAGGCTATTGGCAAGCAATGGAAACTGGAAGATTTAGAAAATCAACATCAATACAATTTATATACACTTTGACTAAAGCAGGGCATGGAAGGCAGATGAATGACAATTTAAGGTGCTGCATCACCTGAATGCATTTCCTGATTTGGCAGGCTGAGACATGGACTCTTGGACAGGGTTGGCTTACCACGTACCGTTCTAGTTTTTAAACCTTAAAAGGAGGTAGGAAGGCCACACACCATTTAATACATTTTGGCATTTTAACTAGTGTCTGTGGCAGAAGCATCCTTTCATGTCCAGTCTGATATTAGTCATGGAGAAGTTGAGAAGAGGTGGGGTTTGCAACAGATGATTGCTCCCCTAGAGCCACACTTTCCTGTAACCAGACTAAGGCTCCCGAATAGTTGGGTGTGTGGAAGGGAGGAAGATCATCAAAGTGGGACTACATATGTTGATGACTTGATCCAGAAGAATTAGCCCTTTTGATCACTCTGTTTGGCTTTAGATCTTAGGAAGTAGGGACACCGTGGCTTGAAAAGAGCAGATAAAGAGGTGGTGGGCCCCTTCTAGTTGGCAATACTTTTGTTTGCATATCTTTGTTTTAGTGATGGTTGGGGGTAGAGAAAGCCATCCATGCACCTGATGTTTGGACAGCAAGGGAGTGGGTGATTTCGTTGACTGCAATTTGGTTGGATTGTGGGTTGTGTGGTTAGGGGGAGGTTTGGATAGCAGTTGAGTGAAAAGAGGGGTGCACCAAAAGGTAAACAAATCGGTTGTTTATCTATGTTCTTTAAAATTAGGATTATTCTCCAAGTTTGGAGAATCGCTTGGCTAACGGTCCTGCCTGTATATTAATGTGGAACACAAATTGTCCCAAAAACGCTACCAAAACACAGGAAAATAAAGGAGGAGCTTCACTCACTAAAGCCCAACTTAATCAGTCTTCATGATACCTGTGTGGCATATAAAGATGCTTTTTTCAATTAAATCTTTTATTTTAGTGTTACTGTGGTTGCATTAATTTGGTACAACAATCCTTTACCCCTTTACCAATTAAAAAACTAAAGAGCGCTAACAGTAATAATCATTCATGCATTGTTCCAAATGCTTCATTTGACCTCAGTCAAATTGCTTTTTTCTGTTTTTTTAAGATTCATAAACTTTTGTGAATATTTTGCGCATTTCATGTTTTCTTAGATCATTTTTGCTTTTAATGATGGTAAATTCATATGCTTTGCGCGATGTGATACTTCGGTATTCCATTACCATCGTGGGTGTGATTGATTGTGTATCTCCGTTCGCCGTGTTTTTTCTCAATATAAGAACCCCAACGTTTGACAATTACATGTCTCATTTGTGCTTACCGCTGTTCATCTAAAAAAGCAGAGCAAAATAGGAAATGCCACGTTTCGTTTTCGTTTTTAAACTGCTACATTAATTACGTTAGAATTCAACTGTAATAAATTACTACAGGTAAACAGCTACTCCATGTCTTTGTTACGGTGACTAACAACGCCACAAGCCGTCTGTAATAAGGAATAGACAAGGGCTGTTTTTATACAAGAGCTTCAAGCTCTCCTATATTATACATACATAACTGTGCACGGAAGCGTTGGTGAGGGAAACTCATATATACTGTGCAATGCGTGTGGTTTCATGGCAATTTACCCTTTTTGGTGTGCATGTGATTTACTTTTTAGGTTTCGTAACCTGGCGAGGGGCGAAGCCACTCCCAGATCGAAATCTGTTGTTTCTAATAGTGAGGTTAGGACAGCCTCTGTTTCCAATTGGCTAGCTCCATAAATGGAGGCTAGCCATTGGGAGGCAGAGGCTGTCAATCGCGTTTTCTCTCGAAAACGCGATTCGGGGGCGTTTCTGGTGCTTTTTTTAAGCCCCGCCCCTTTGTCCCGGGCCGCGCTGCCATTGGCTGCCGGCCCGGGACACCCCCGTGACGTCATTCCAGGGCCGCGCTGTGATTGGCTGCCGGCCGGGACACCCCCGTGACGTCAGCCAATCACAGCGCGGCCCGGGACCTGACTTGTTCCTCATTGTTTTCACCTACTCAATAGCCTATGGTCAAACAAACGCGCTCGTGCTCTCACCATTTTGGAAGAACAGGATTTGGTTGTGGGACAGTTGTACTTTGCCTGAACTTCGGAATAATGAACTGTTGGACAGATGCACCTTTTATAAATACGAGCAGTAAAGTAAATATTGTACTTCAAAAAGATTATATCTTCATGAATAAAAAATAGGCATGCCTCTTAAAAAGGATAAAAAATGACTGATATAATTGTATTATGCTATGTTCAGATGGAAGTTTAATGTTATCTCCTCCTGGCCGTTAGTTGTTAACGCTGGTTGAAGCAGTGCTAATTGGAGATTTCCTTCGGTTTCGAAAGGAAGCAGACCCTGATATCCGCTTCCGCTTCCGCGCCATCTTGGAATGAGACAGCATCAGCAGCCCTCGGCAGCGGGTTAAGCAGTAGATCCAGCGCGGTTTTAGAGCTTGGGAACAGCACGTTAGCAGCCCCGGAGTACAGTGTGAGCTGAGGTAGACAATGCTGTCCATCCCGCGGCACGAGGAGAGTCTACGCATGGCGGACTATCACTACAGTGGACCTGTAGAACACAGATTCTCCCCATACACCTTCAACGGCGGGTAAGGCTTGGAGGAGCTGGGGTGAAATTCGAGTGTATTCCCTGTCATGCATGATGTGCATTACATCTCGGGAGGTGTCCAAGAGACTGAGTGTTGCGATCTGTTTCTAGCCCCCCCCCCCCCACCGTCCCCTTACTCTTTGGATCTTCAAGTTCCCTGTTTACCTATTGACTTTGTCAGGATTGCAAACCATTGTGTGTTGCTAGTTTTATAATTGCCGAAACAGCCTCATTTTAATAAAAGCTAGACACTATGGTTACTCCGTGTAGTAACCATTCCTGTACCCTACTAAAAGTAGCTTGCCACACCGAACACGTCAACAGTTGACATTACCTGAATCTAAGAATGTGTTGATAATCTTTGAAGCGAAATTGACATGTAATGCTCCCCACTACCCACGCTATTCTTCAAATGATCCTCTGAACATGATGTTCGTTTGAGCAGTGATAAAGTCAGTTCCTTTCCTTTTGCATTTCCCCTCTGTACAGATGCATTTTAGAATGAAATTTCTATTGCAGAGGTCTTCAAACTTTTTTGCCCTGAGCCCCCCCTAACCAAAATGTTTTGAAGTCGGTCCCCCTCCAGAAATGTAAGTGGAGAATAGGAGTTACAGGAGGGGCAAGGCTGGGCGGAGAGGACATAGCTTATGCGATAATTTTTCTGTATTTCATAGTTCACACTAAATGTGAGCTTCATAAAAGTGAAAATATATCAAACAGAAAGTCAACAAAAACACGAGGCCCCATAATTGGGGTGTTGTGGGCCTGGGTTCCAATGCACCTGCTGCACTAATGGTAGCTGTGGCCCAGAGAAACTGACTGTCTCCTCTACCATCCTTCTCCCCCCTCATGCCTGGCCATCACTCCCATCTTGAAACAGACCCAGTCTCTTTCAGTAAAAAATTAACTCCCCAGTGTTACTCTCTCTTTGCAGGTAGGGGGGCCTCTGTCCTAACACTAGCAAGGAAAATTAGCTCCCCTTTTGTAAAGGCAGATATTTGATGCAGTAGGCCCCTGACAGCCCGGGGCCCCAGTGCCCCTGCTCCTCCTTCACTAATGATAGCTACTGCCTTGCTAAGCAGGCGGTCTCCTTTGCTAACAGCATGGGCCCCCATCTTGCCCTACCCTCTTTCCTCCATCACCCTGGGATTCAGCTAAGATGTCTTCTCAGCTTGAATTTTCACCTCCGTTGGGCCATGGGTCCACGGCCCAAAGCAGCACTGACACTGCAAATGTGTACTGGGACATAATGCAAACAAGGAAGCCTAGTACAACAACCATAACTGGGTTTTAGTTGATCTTTCAGACCCATGGGCCCTGGTGCTACCGCGCACGTAGCACTAATGATACCTCCAGCCCTGCGAAGCAGGCTGCTTCCTGTGCCTACTCCAATGGTCCATCACTCCTAGGCCTGAGGCTCAAAGCAGGCTATCTGCCCCTTTCTAAAAAAAAATGGGAATAAAGTCGCATCTCTTGCCAGTGTTGCTTTGGCCCTGTTCCCTGGGAATTAGGGGGACTGTACGACTAATGCTAGCAAGGAAAATGGTTTTTCACCCTGTTTTTGCTAGTAAGACAGCCACAATTGTGGTGTGGCCTGGTCTCGGTGCCACTGCACCTGCACTAGTAGCCCTTTTTTTAAATATAAAAAACCAGCAGTGGCAAAGTCTTAAGTCTCTGCAATGCGAGATCTATTGTCGTTGTCTTTCTGCCATGTTGTATGGCAGCACATACGCTGTAAAGCATGGCTGAAAATCATGGGGAAACGCGCTATGGCTGAGTCATTGCTCTTTATTGTCTGGAAGGAGCGGAGGTACACGGAACAAAACATGGGGGTGGGCAAGCAACACAACATGGGAGAGGCTGTAGGGCAGGTAGTGAGTAGGTAAAAAAGAGCTACGACACAGCCAGCAGTGTCCGCTTAGTTTTGTTGCATGGCTGGGCTAACAGGAGTGAGGTGTAACCGCATACAGGAAACAGGTGGGAAGGAGCTGACTTGTATGTGGAAAAGTTGAACACTAACGAGGGGATTTGGGGAGAGCAGAAACTTGAGTGGGTAAGGAAACAACACAGATGGGGTGGCGAGTGAGAGGGGAAAGAAGCAGTATTGTAATGTAAAATCGACCAGCCCAGGCTAAAAGAGGACTAGACAGTAAAAACATTTAGGTTTACATTATTTTTTTTTTAAAGTAAAGTGGGGTGTTGCAGCAGTGCGCTTTCTGACTAAAACATGCATTAAACAAGCATTTACAATGCAACGGTTTCGCCTTTGGAAAAGTTTGAGCTATTGGCATTGTAAATGACAACATTTGTATTTATGTGTTGGTTTTGAAAACAGATAAATAAATGGCATTGTCCTTTACATTGCCAATAGCTCTAACTTTTCCAAAGGCGAAACCGTTGCATTGTAAATGCTTGTTCCAATTGTCTTAAGTTACTGTTATAAGCTAAATACATTCAAAGCTCCGATATTGCGTTGATTAGTATTGTGAAGCCATGCTGTAGCTCTCACTTCAGAGGGTTTTGTAAAGCTATCTTTGTTGCAGATAAACCTGCTGGAATATGCTGGACAAAGTGGCTGCCGTGTAGGGATTTGGGGGCATATTACCAACAACTAGCGATAATTTTTGTCTCTAACTTGTTTAGAGACAAAAATTATCGCCGCAAATCGGCGATTTTTATCGCAGATAAACCTTGAGCAAGGTTTATCGCAAATGCGATAAAAAACGGCCGCAATGCATGAATATCGCTGAAAAGTCAGCGATATTCATGCATTATCGAGCTAATGCTCTTAGCCATGTTATCCACCTCCCATTGGATAACATGGCTAAGAACTGCTCAGGGCAGGTGTTAGCTTTTGGAGATATTCGCGCTTAGCGCGAATATCTCCAAAAGTTGGTAATAGGAGATAGCGATGTTAGCGACTGTTTCCAGTCGCTAACATCTTGGCACGCCCACTTTGCATGTCATTAGTGATAAATATCACTGACATGCAAAGTGGGGCCCATGATGGTCGCTATCTCCTATTAGCTGTCGCTAACTGGTGTTAGCGACAGCTTGGTAATAGGGAGATAATTTTATCTCCGCTTTCTTGGCTTTTAAAGCCAAAAAAGCAGAGATAAAACCCCTTGATAATATGCCCCTGAGTGTGACCTTCCTAGTTCCATGACCTGCTTCTAAGTTTAAAAAACATGTGTCCTGCAGTTTAAGAGGAAACAAGGCACTACATCACCTGGCACCATCTACCGGTATTGCAGAGGCCGCCCCCGAAGTGGACCTTGCTGGCTGGCACCATAACGACTGTCGGGGACCTGAAAATGTCAGTTTGAGCTGCTGCAGCGTGTCCAGAGACGAAGTAGGGGGTTCACCCCCGCACCCACCCCCCAAGAGATGGCACGCCAAAAGAGGTGTGAAAATACCTGGCCAATGTGGGGACCAGGTAATGTTTTGAGCCCCACCAACTAAGAGGGAGAGCGGGGGACTATAAGGCACCTTGACCTGCAGAGGCTGATTGGCAAGCTCAACTTCACAGCAGAGTAATCCCCTTCGGCGAGATCTTTGCCAGGCGCTTAACGCAGCAAACGGCGGGGATCATAGATAAACACCACCATGTCAGGATAGGGGCAGGGTTCAAACAGGACCTAACCATGTGGGACGCATTCCTGGCAGACTTTATCAGGCTACTGATATGGAGAGAGGGCTGGTTAACAGCCAACAGATAGCCCTGTTCACAGACGCATCATGCAGCATAGGGTTTGGGGTAGCTCTGGGAAATAAGTGGTGTGCAGGGCAGTGGCCAAGGAGCTGGCACAAATTGATTGTCACCAACAACATCATGTTCCTGGAGGTATTTCCCATTGTGGTAGCACTAGCAGCTTGGAAACAGAAACTGAGTAACATGAAGCTAACGCTTTGGTCAAACAACAAAGGGGTAGTGCAGGCGATCAACAAAGGCACGATCCGGTGCTCTGACATACTGAGATTAATGTGTTACTTGGTTAAATTGCAGCTGGAGGGGAACATAGAGCTGAAGGCACGCCACGTACCAGGGGTGGAGAACACAGTGGCAGATGCACTTTCATGAGCACAGATGGGCAAATTCAGGGAATTGGCCTCAGTGGCGTAATGGAGGATGATCCCCTTCCGAGAGTATTTATGGGCCCTGACAGGATGAACTTGTTGATCCAAGTTAACCAGGCTCTCACCCCAAGAGTGGCTATGCGTTACAAGCAATATGCAGGAAAAGTGATGCAGGTCGGGTGCTTCAGACACTGGGAGACTCAGGGGAGACAACGAAGGTAGTGGAGCATTTTATACAGTGGGCATACAAAGGAAAAAGGTCCAAATCATGGGCGCAGGCCCAGCAATAAAAGGATGGAAGCGCAAGGAAGGAAAGAAACCTGACACCCAGTGACCCATAAACTTTAAGAAATTGACCCTGCTCATGGAGACGCTGGGGGACATTGCTAGAGATGCATTTGAGGCAACATTGTTCAAGGCGGCCTTCACAAAGGCTTCTTTGGGGCATTTAGGGTCAGTGAACTCGTGGCCCCAGCAAAAAGTGGCCCGGCGGTAGGATGCCATCAGACCACCGATGTCAAACCAGGGATAGCAAAGGTAGAGCTGATGTTGAGATGGTCAAAAACAGACCAGCAGGCAGAGGGGCGTTGGTGCGACTGGATTGCATTAATGAGCCCAGGTACTGCGCGGCCTGCTGCCTTGTGGCCTACATGGTGACACATCACACAGGGGGAGGCCCACTATGTAAGCACAGAAATGGGAATCTCCTGAGTAAATTTCAGCTCAAAGCAGTCATGCACCAGGCCCTGGGCAAGGCAGAGCTCCCAATGGCCGCCTTTGGATCACATTCCTTTGGGATTGGGGTGACAACATCTGCGGCACAGCATGGGATGTCTGAGGCTAGGATCAAGGCAGTGGGCAGGTGGCAGTCCAACGCTTATAAGACATATGTGAGGCTACAGTTTTTGTAATTAAAAAATAATAACATGAAATGGGGGAAAGGATCCACAGAGAGCTATGCCACCTTACAACGTGATTGGTGCCTCAGCAGGGAGGCTCTCTGGCTGGTTTGGGTAGTAGGCCACTCATATGTCTCCTGGATGCACACCTGGTGCCTGCATGGCGGTCATAAGCAGAAGGGCAGGGCATTCAACATGTGTGTCTGGTGGTGGGGCCGCCCGGAGATGAAATGGAAATATCTTTCAGAAACTCTAAAGGAATTGCAGGCAGCGGCCACATGGCACCCCGAACGACCTTGCGCTGCTGGGGAGAAAATACCACCTCCATACTATCCAGACAGGCCTAACGTAGACGACCAAGCTGTTTGGTAGCACCACCATCATATGGCCCGAATTGATCACCAGGCTGGCTTGGGGAGGCGCCAAGTCAAAACTCAAGGAAGAAACCGAACATTGCAGTTAGCAAATTGTGCAGGAATTTTGGCTGGAGAGCCTCAGGCACGGCCTCATAAACCCAGTGCACCAGGAGCTTTACGCACAAGATTGGGTTCACCTGTCAGAGGAGGGGATGCAAGTGTTTTGGGCCAACCTATGGGGCGCGATGGCATGGGCAGGTTGCACATACAATTATTTTTTTTAAACAACACAGACAAATGAGTCGGCGGGGAGCCACCGGGAGACGGAAGCCTCCCTTACGGCGTGGCAGATAAGAGGGGGTACATCTGTTGGTTATGGAGACACACAGGCAGGGCAGTGCATAGGAGGAGGGCCTCTCACTTGAGGATGCCTTATGGCAGGGTAAGTAGGCCGGAAAAGGGGGTAGCAAATAGAGACCGCACTCGCAGCCCAGACCCGCTGGATGGTAGGGCACAAAAAGGTCAAACAACATAGCGTGTAGGGACCTAACTCTGGGGAGAGGCTACCCCCCACACTCAATCATGGTGAAAACCAACAGAACAATTTATGACCCCAAAACCGGAAAGAAATGATTTATGACTACAAAAAGAGGGAAGTAACGAACTGTCAAAGGATGACTTATGAACCTGTAAGATGAGCAAAATGATTTATGACAGTACATTATGACAGTCCATGACGATGATGTACGACCAGGGTCATAAAACTATGACCAGGGCACTGTATTGTAAGAGCGATTTTATACTTGTCATGCAAATAAAACTGCGGCCAACATAGACCACAACATAACAATTCATATTGGCAACTTCATTATATGTACATAGGTAATGGTTTCATGGCAGTTGCAGTAGGCACAGTGTGGGGGTTACAAACAGATCATTTTTGCACTATAATCTGTAAATGTTATAGCTGAAACAGTGCATGATCTTGGAAATAATGAGCCTTCGGACCCCCTTTTAGATGGTCCCGCACGGAGCACTGCAGATTGAATTCTGCTTTGTGTTTTTTCAACTTCCGAAGCCTTAGGTTCATTTCATCGCCTTCCACTTGCTCAGGGAGTAGAATTTAATATCCTCTATGTTGTCTGGCAGAATCCTGTTAGATCTTGATTGGGCATATGCCAATGACAGGTGAATCAATGGTAAAACAGGTATGGTAGAATGCAGGTTAATCTCCATGTACTCAGGCTGGCTGCAAACACTTTTACTCCACATCCAAAACTAACTGGACCAAACCAAGGGCCTTCAGGTGGGCTGTACCAACTCTGGGAGCCATGGCATCTTCTTCAGAAAATAAACCTCATATACCCATCTGTAAAGGAGCACTATTCATAAAGGTTATAACACAGAGTCCTAACAGACATTGGGTCTTTGAAAATTAGGGCATAGAAAGTATCAAGACTTAGACTGACTTCCTTGGGATTGGGAGTCCATAACGGCACTGAGCTTTGTCTTAGTACTTGCTGGTAGATGAAGTGTCTCTGAGGACTCTGAGGTCCAGAGCTATAAGGTATGGAAAGTCCAGTCATTGGGCTGTCTGGATAACACAGTTCATAATCATTCTGTTTTCTTCATCTGAAGATGAGATTCGGATTTCCCCATTCGATTTCTTTTTCTCAGATGGAGGTTATTTCCTTATTTTGTATACTTCTTTGCCACTTCAACAAACCTTGACAGCTAGCATTACAGTGATTTTGCATGGTCGCAATTCAAATGTGAGCTGTAATTGGCCTCCAGTGTGATGGTCTTTGATGAGCTCCCACTCTCCGGCTTGGAGGTTTTTTTGCTGGCTGTGTCTTTGATGTGGGTACTCTGATCTTTTGATGTGGATAGATCTTGGTTCTGGTGACGTCAGGCTCCAGAAGCAATGGATTGAAATGTAGTCAGCTTCTTTCCTTTCATTACACAATGGAATGAGCTAGTAGTTGTATAATTTGATGTATTTCTGTACTTTATCAATAATTAATATGTTGCCCTCTCCATGTAGTCTCCCTGAGCTTATGCAATGCTGACCCGTTAGTTCAGCTTGCATGTGAATCTTTATACCTCTTATTGGCTCAGAGCCAATGAGGTATTAGCCATTTTTCTCATGAGATGCTGTATTATTTTTAGCGCACATATCTTTAATGAGTCTGTGTGTTGAAATTACCTTTTCAAAATTGGTAGATACGTCTCCTGCGGAACATGCACCAAGTATTTCAACCTCTGAGTATTCTTTAAAGTCATCTATGATGACATCCATGTGATTCTAACTTGGGAGACTCCAAAAATAATTACTTGTACTGGCCCATAGGATCGGAGGTTTGTCTTGTATGAATATTGAGAAAGATCATTCTCCAGTCACTGTTGATTGACAAGCTCTAGATGTTTTGGCAATTCTTCTACATTGACACTGAGTTTTGAGAACCAGACCTTTCCTTGTACTAGTGTTTTAGTTTTGAGAATGCTATGGGCATCTGCATCTAACAACTATGTGGCATAACCAATCAGTAATCCTGCTAATACTAGTCAACTCTTTCTTGTCCAAAATTTGTCATCGTTCACTGATTGTACAATCTAGAACACTGGCCTATTTCCCAGGGTAATGTTCTGTTCCTGCTAGAATGAGGTGTAATCTATACAGAGTTTTCTCTATACCTACAGGCTGAGGATAAACAGACGGTGGGAAAGAGAAATGGGACAAAGTGAGAAAGCGTTAAAAAGAGAGCGCTGCAAGAAAGATATATTTGTGCATACCACTGATTTCTGATTTTAAGAAATATTATAATTTGTAGATTTATATAGTTGCAGATTACCATGAGGTGCTGTCCTTAGGGACGAGGGAGATTACATCATTTTTCCCGAAATCATAGGATGTTGAGCGGAAGCAGAGATGGGAATTTAGATACCCAGCTCCGGAGTCGGCATCTTTGACCGTTGCACCACCCACCTCTGTTTCATAATCACTCTCTGGTGAAGCTCATCATTGGGCCCATACACAGTAAACCATGATGCACTGCTTGTGTAACAACAAGGAACAGGATCAACTAATAGGGTATGTTACAAGATATTCACATGCATTCAATAGTATGCTCTTGAAAATAGGGTTACATTACATCTTCCTGTCACCGTTGGCCTCTTTAGCAAATAAATGTTCTCCTTTTTCCTATAGCTTCCAGCCTCATTTAAACCAAGGGGCTTATGTATGAGCCCTTGCGTCACTTTTTGTGACGCACCAGTGGCGTAAAAAATTCAGCATGTTGCGTCATATTTACAAAGTGACGCATCTAGGTAGATGTGTCACTTTGTAAACCCCTGCGCCACATTATACCTGCGCTCTGACTCAGGTAAGCCTTGGAGAAGTGATGCAGTGAAATCTATGAGATTGCAAATGCGTCAATATCTTACGCCTGCCTCACAGCAGGCGTAAGACTGACACAAGAACATTTGAAATGGCCATGTGAGAATGACCCATTGATGGAGTTGCGTCACTTTTGTGACACACTCCAGCAATCATTCATATTTGCGCCTACAGATACGTCAGAAATACTGGCATATCTGTAACTCCTTGCGACATGATGCGTCATACTGTAAATGTGACGCATCCAGCATGTTACAAGGAGGGCGCAATGAAAAGTGATGCATTGCTGTTTTCACGCAGCGATGTGTCTCTTTTCATAAATGAGGCCCCAAGTTTGACAATGTGCATATTAAATTTGGCCTCTCTTGGATTATATTGGGGTAGTGTATTTCAATACTGTGCCTCTTCAGGATGTTTATGTCTGGATGTTTTTATAAACACTTAAGAGAAAGAACTTTACAGTCATTTGGACTCTATGTGTACCGTCCTCATCATACTGTATAAGGAATTCATATTTTTACACAAATTATGAGAATCAATATCTTGTTTGACATGTTCTTTCACCATATGTGTTTTAGTGCGATAGGTTTTGTTATTCAGCAAATGAGCTGAGAGGATCTTTCATCAAAGGGAGCTAGCTGAACTGAAGAACATTGTGTTTTATAGCACTGAGCAGCTCATTGGTATGCATAGGCTCCATTCTGCCTATCAAAGTCATGCAGAAATAATAATACGCATCTAATGAAAACAGGTTAGTAAGCAGGATCTTGTTACAATTCAAAAACACATATCTGTGTAATGTGGTGTATGTTCATTTGATTCATTTTGACTATTTACTTTTTCCAAAGCTATAACTATATTTGCTATAATGATACCACTTATAGTCACCACCAGGGTAGCACCCAACATACACCTGTGGATACAAACCTGATTTGAGGTGCTCAGGAAAAAGTGTCTGCAAGGAATTGGGTTACTGGTTGGAGGAGGGGCGACTCCCTACTCAAGCAGCAACCAATCGCCTTGTTGGGATGAAGTCACAAGCAAACCCCAAATTAACCTGTGCTCAACCCTCTCGAGGCTTATCACAGTGAAGTCAGGCTCAACTTAGAGGCCAGGTGTAAAGTGTTTTTGCAGCACTTCAACAGTAATACAGTGATTGCACCACAACACACCACAGAAACTTTGAAATATAGAGTAGATTTTATTCAGGACCATCCTGGCCGTAGTGGGCGTTTCCTTGGTGGGCTGGAGATGTGGGGGCCGGTTTTGCTGCCCAGGTGCCTAGTTTTGCAGCAGTGCTGCAATATTGGTCCCCTGTAACAAAATTAAAGAGGCAGCAGTGGTCTCCCCCCACCTCCCCTCCCCCGGGCCAGTCTAGTGGAATTGCCAGGGCTGATTTCTCTTCCTATTCTGCCCTTGATTTTATTCAATAAATCAATACCAAAATGACAAAAGTCTCATCAGTAGAATCTGAGGTATGCAAGTTTAAAGATTCCAGTGAAAATAGTGCCAAAAAGTACAAAGCACCAACTTGGTTATCCAGTCTCATCAACTGTGGTTATCCATACAAAAGGATAGGTAACCAGTTTTAGAAAACAAGCGCACCGCAATCCAGGGAAAAGTAACAGTTCAATTGTCCATAGATGGTGCTCAAGGAAGAAAACAGGGTCGGTTACCACAACCCCACATGTATCCCCCCAATGGGTGGGATTAACAAAGGTACAACGAATTGCTCTTCCAGGCACTCAAAAGTCAATATTTAAGTCAAAAAGTATCCTCCAGTAGTCGTAGTGCCAGTCAACAGCATCAAAATTGTATTCCAAAGAAATCAAAGTTCCAATTCACAAAAGAAAATGCACAGCCAACACGTGTTTCGTCTAGCCAGTACAGGGCATTAGACTTCTTCAGGGCTGCAACCCAAATAACAATATATAATATAGTGCAGTAATCAACAAAATGTATCTACAGTATTCTGTAGTACCTTAAAAACCATAATGTATATTAAGGATAGGGATACACCCATAAACCAAACATCGTACTAGAAGTAAAATATGAAAACGTAAGAAAGAAAATAGGCCGAACCAAGTTCCCAACACGATGTCACCAAAATAAGTATCACAGGTAAATCCCTGAGATGTATAATGAAAAAAAGAGAAGAAGAGCAATGAGGCATCTACCAACCGTATCTAAATCTCAAAGGGCAATGTTCCATCACATTGCACG
The DNA here is from genome assembly GCF_964261635.1 of Lissotriton helveticus. NCBI lineage: Eukaryota > Metazoa > Chordata > Amphibia > Caudata > Salamandridae > Lissotriton > Lissotriton helveticus. Next base: position 1,892,998,144 of record NC_136059.1, on the reverse strand, counting down.
TACACAATTAAGCCATGTTAATCCAAATTGGCCATAAGATCTAAAGAAACATATAGGCTGTGGTTATCTGGTCTCATCAGCCTAGAACAAAGTCAAAAGTTCAGGCTGACTGCAATGGAGTGTGGGATGGCTACAGGGACACCCTTAGGACTACTGAACACAGTTCATTAGTCCTGGCTATGAAGAGATGCGGAGTCCATGTGGAGGATGCATCTTGCAGCAGAGGCAATGCAAAGTCTGGGCAAGGAGAGGCTTCACGCAATGGTAGGTCCAGGGAGCTGCAAAATGTGATGCAATGTCTTTGCATGGAGATGCGTCATGCAGTGGCCGTTCCGATGGGTTGCACTGGGTGCGGTGTTTTCCTTGCATGGCAATGCATCAGTTCCGATGGGTTGTGATGGGCAATGCGAAGTCCACACAGCAGAGGCAATGCCTCGGTTCTGAAGGCCATGCATCGAGCAGCAAAGGTAATGCACTGGTTCTGCGGGAGATGTGCTATGCCATGGAGGAGATGCTAAGGTTCTGCTGAATCCACAGATGGGCTAGCAGAGCACCTTCAGGCCCACTTCCAAGGGTCCAGGACTAGGGTGGCACCACTTGGGAGGGCAGGACTCACAGAGGAGAGAGTCCAGGTGCAGGGTTCAAGGTTCTTGGAAGCCTGTCCTGTCCCTGAGATCAGCAGGCCAGTCAACTAGCCTTGGAGTCACTCTGGGGACTTGAGTCAAGAGTTACAGGTCCAGTCCTTTTCACCCAGGAAAGGGGGCAGCAGTACATCTGGTCAGCGGGTCAGTGGGTCAGAAGTCCTTCAGAACTTCAGTCCAGCAGAGTGAAAGTCCTTTCAGCACAACAGTAGTACTTCTTTCTGGCAGAATCTTCCACAGGTCCAGAAGTGTACTGAAGAGAAGGTTCTAAGGGTCCAATACCTGGTGCCCATTTTGAAGTGGAGGTCCCCTGAGGTGTCAGGAATCCCCTTTCTCCTGGTCCTGACCCCAGCGTGTCTGAGAGCACAAAAACACAGGGTAAAACAATGTGTGTGTCTGCTCAGGCAGAGCTTTTGTGATGTGCAATTGTGATAGGTGACAGCTCCTCTTTAACTTAGAGTGGCCCATCTTGTCAGCACCTATCTTTCCTGTGTTTCACTGTCTGGGAGCAATTCACAAGACCGACTGCCAGTTACCCCTAGTCATGTAGCCCAGGAACAGGCTGCAGGCACCAAATGATTAGGACAAGAAAACACTAGGTCTCTAAAAGTGACATTTCCAGCATTGATTAAAAATCTAAATTTACCTTTAAAGAGTGCTTTCATTTACATTTCTTTAGACACCAAAATCGAGACATAACCCTGCTCCCACTTGAAAGTTATCACTTAATAAAATTGAATATGGTAACCCAACGACATCCTATGGGAGAAGTAGTCCTTGTAGTAGTGAAAAACAAGTGCAGCAGTTTTTCACAACCAGGGCATAGAAAACGTAAAAGTACATGCACAACTTTTTAAATACACTGCACCCTGCCCTCTGGGCTGTTAAGAGCCTACCCTAGGGGTGAGATATGTAATAAAAAGGAAGGCTTGGGCCTAGCAAAAGGACTATTGTGCCAGGTGGACATGGCGGCTGAAAAACTGCACACACAGGCTGCAATGGAATGCCTGAGACATATGTAAATGGCTACGTATGTGGGTGACACAATACGTGCTGCAGATCCTTAATTAATGTATAATTCATTTACAATTAGGTAGCTTACAGAGCCTGGGCACAGGTAGTACCACTTTACTAGGGACCGGAAGTAAATTAAATAGGTCAATTGGGTGTTAGACAATTCTATCTTGTTGCAAGGAGAGAGCACACGCACATTAGCACTGGCTAGCAGTGGTAAAGTGTGCAGAGTCCTAAAGTCAGCAAAAATTAACAGGAGGGTTGAAAGCAAAAAGTTAGAGGCGAACCATGCCAAGGATACCAAGTCTGACATAATCCATCAAAAAATACCCTCCAAAATGTTTACGAGATCGGATTGCATGTCCTTAAACTGATTTTAACTTTGATATAGTAGAAAAAGAGGGACCCCATTCTTTTCTCTCTGATTCATTTGATCAATAGTTATTACCACCAACTCTGGGTGTGTGAAGAAAACCTTGGTGTGAACAGTGGCACCCAAGGTGTGACCAGACATTCATTGCAAGACCACCAAGAACCCTAAATGGAAAATCAGTAACACAATGTTATAAATATATGTTGCTTACTGCTCATTTTACTGGGCGAGGGGTTCCCACCATGGCGGTCTTATCATATTTGCTGCTACAGCTAGTCCTTTATACACAATGACATTTTTTTTACCTAAGGATAACTTTTGATGTTAAAAGAGGGCTTTTTGCGCAATACACTCACAACAATATTCTAGCCTGGTATACTCCATACCAACAGACAATACACTCACAACAATTTTCTTGCCTGGTATACTCCATACCTACAGTGTGAAGTAGTTTTGCATTATTAAGTACTCCAACAGTAGTTTCACAGTAAACTGCAGCGGGTTTGGGCCCAGTTAGAATGGGGCCAAGTACGGTGATAGGGCAAATTTAACCAGTCAAGGCATGATGTAAATTTCCTGTAGAATGGGTTCATCAAGATATAGGATGCACCAGAACAATACAACATGAATTAATAAGATTTATGGATACATTTGGCAAATTTTCTACCAAGCATGATTGCAGGAAGTCACACAGTAAGCCCAAGCTAAACAAACTCTAGCTATTATTCCACAAATAATGTATGTGGTCATGGAAAGTGCCTAGCTAAGCAGGATGAATTTCACTTCTGCATTGTCCACAGAACATAACAGATAGATTATGTATATTCAAACATCAGACCTCAAGAAAAGCACGTAATTATGACTGTGGGCATTGTTATAGGCATGATACCTACTATGTAAGAATGCGCCACATGGGTTAGTGTATTCGTTGGCATCAGACCTACTAGGCATGGAACCCTTTGGATTGAAGTACTATCAGAGGGATTAAAACAAGTACAGGATGAGCATAGAACTTCCCCCTCTGTAGGTTTCTGATCGAAGCAAACGGGGACCTCCACTCAGTCTCTGACATAATATTAAGTAAAATAAGAAGTGGCAACGCAAGGGAATAATTTTAGTGCCTCAAAATAAAAGGGTGGCGGAACTACGTAAGATAATATGGAAGATATATACTTCCATGGGCAGAGATACCCTTGCCAAAATGCTGACCTTTCCTTAGCCCCTTCTGGTAGGGCAATCTGCCCGTAACCTGAAGACAAGTCGAAGGTACTCAAGAACCTGGCAGCCCCTAATTTGTTGTTGAGCTCATGGGCTCTGGGGATGGGGAGAGCCTCAGCTTTTGTAACTGAGATGAGCCCCCAGTTGCCCATGCCAAACCAGAGTTCTGGGGTGTTGCCTGGTGGGGCAGCTTTGGATACCAGCACCACTGGGTTGTACCTGGGACTGCTGGACTGCTCAGTCATTTTCAATTCAAGTATCTTGGAGATCTCCTCTTTGATGCGGGCCCTCACTTTGTCAGACAGCCTGTATTGTCAGTCAGGCTGTCCCCACTATCAATATAATGGATACACAAATGTGTAAGCCCAGAAGTGAGGGAAATCAGTGAGGCAAATGGTCCAGGCAACCGTGACAACCCCTCTGTTGTTCAGGTGTCAGGTAGGGATGAGGTTGACAACCTCCACTGATCAATCTTTTTCTTTAGATAATAGGAGGTCATAGGTAGGTTCAAGGTCCTCTTCCTACCCAACATCTGTAACCAACAGCATGATGATCCCAGACCTCTCATAATGGGGCATGAGGTGATTGAGATGGAGTACCCTTAAGGGATTTCTGGGGGTCGTGAGGTCCACAAGTAGATGACCCCCCCTTCCTCTCAATCACCTCATAGGGCTGGGTCTAATGGTCTTGGAGAGCCCAGGGCACCGCTGGTCCATCACCCACACTTTCTGGCCGGCTTGAAACTACACCATGGTAGCCTTCTGTTCATACTACTGCTTTATGACTTCCTGGCTAGAATCCAATTTCTCAGAAGATTTTTCCAGAACTTTGTCATTTGGTTCCTAGCGCTAGCATGTAGCAAACTACAGCTTGGAGAGGTGAGAGGTTCTTGGGAGCTTCGTCCAACCTCTCCTTTACCAGACTGTGAGATGTCACTTAACAGGGTGACCATACGTGAGCTCAAATGGGCTAAATCCAACTCCCTTCTGAGGCACTTCCCAGTAGGCAAAAAGCAGGCATGGCATGAGCAGTGGCGTAACCCCCTGCAAGGTATACGGAGGGGCCCACACTCCGGATTGAATCTGGAGCTCTTAGGCCTGAGTACTGTGCTGAAGGGGCCCCTTGTAGCTTGTCCCCCCCGTCAGCCCCAGTAGGAAGGCCCTGGAGCATTGGGGGACAACCAACACACAGTTGCCCCATGCAGAATTGCCTTAGCCTCTCTATACAGGAGGTTGTTCTACCAATATATAAGGTGATCTCTAAAGGTATCACCAGGTTACTTGGCTACAGCCTGATGCCTCATGCCTTCTAGGGTGCCTTACAGAACTCCTCCCTGGTGGTCTCACCCTCTGCTTGCCATCCAGCAAGCTCAGACAGGTTACCCAGGGATCCAGAAAGTTCAGACAGGTTACCCAGGGAGGCAATGTCATCCCCTGTAGGTTCAAAGGCTGCATCCTCTGGCGCCTAATCCACCTGTATCGGGGGAGTTTCAAGGGTTGATTTCCCATGCCCCTGCCCTTGCCTTTGCTGGTAGCTTTCTGGTCCATTCTTCCAGGCGCCATACTTCTGTGCAGCTATGGACCCGCCCTCTTGGGACACTTGGCATCACCCTTTGTGTGTCCATACTGGTAGCACTCAAAACACTTGACAAATTTATCAGTACTCTTCCCTCAGAGTGGAAAAATGTACCAGTGTTCTTTCCTTAGTGTTCTTGTCAACAAAACTTTATTTAAACTTTATTGGTAGCCAATATTTATTCTGGTAGCCACATTGAGAATGGGACCCTTTCCCCTGTGAACTATTTTGGGGACCTTGAGAGAACTCCAGCTACTTTTACCTGCACCCTCCTTCTCTGATGGGAACCCTGGCCACTCTTTTGGGAGTGCCCACCAGATGACTTTTTCAACACTCTAATGTTAACCCACAGATCTGCCTCCTCAGCAAGCTTCCTCAGGTCAGTAAGCCTGCTACCTACTATGTACTGGTGTAGCTCTGTAGAACAAGTATTGAGCTTGTGCTCCCTCAATATCAAGTTGTACGTCCTATACAAACATCAACTTTGCTGCCCCTCACCTAGCCCTTCAATGCTTTGCTAGAGGAAACTAAGAAATCCACCCAAGTCTGGTTTGGGAGTTTGTGGCTGTCGCTAAACATCTGACATTACTTCTCAGGGGCAGCCCAAATTTAGAAACAAGTATGGCTTTCATGGGGGCATATGTTGTCTGGTCATCTAGCTTGAGTAGTGTGTCTCTCCCCACCGAACGCATGTGTTTCAATAAGCTACTCCCCAGTACACCTCTGGATTCCGGTGAACCATCAGATCTACCTCATATGCAGCAAACCAATTGTGTATATCATCTCCCACCACATAATTGTGCACCAGCTCTTGTAGTATGTGGACCCTCAAGTCTCCAGTGGGCACTAAAGGTATGCTGCAATCAATTTTGCTGTACTCTGCCTGCTTGGCTCTCAGGTCCAGCTCCATGAGACTGGTCTCATGGGCCATTCTTGGTTCCTCCATAGCCAGTCTCTCAGCCTTCCTTTCCTTTGCTTATACCTTTTTCTTTTCCAGCTGCAGATTGAACTCCCTCTCCACCTTCCTGTTCTCCAGCTCCTCTGGCGACAGACTCCTGGCAGACACACAGCTCCCTGTCCCATCCTGGGCATGCTAGGCATCCACTAGGGTTGAGCTGGGCTCTCCTTACAGCTCAGAAGCCAGGTCTGTGTCCTCTATTGATTCAACCTCCTCCAAGTGTGCTCCTGCCTCCTCGTCATCTTCCCCTCCTGAGGTGGACTTCCATCTCTGCACTTCCTGAAAGCCACTGTGGGCTACCTGGAGATCCAGTTTGGCAGCCTTCTAGTCTGCGTTCAGACTCTTCTCTTTGCAGAGCTTCAACAGCTGAGCCCTGAGGAGGGTGTCAAATTCGATAAGTTCAATCTCCATTTTCAAAAAAACAGGAAGACAGGGCACTTACATTTGGAAAAAGGAGAAAACAGTCAATGGAACTCTGATGTCAAATGATTTAAATGGGATCATTGTGTGACACAAATCACTATATGGTACTGCATACACAAAATTACTGGACCCCACCACTGATCACCAATGTGAGAAATTGGGTTGTTGGTTGAATAGGGGAGGTAATCCCTATTTATGCAACAGCCACAATGACTGTCAAGGTGAACCACAAAAGTCACTATTTTAATCTGTGCTTAACCCTCTGTAGCTTGGCACAAAAGCAGCCAGACTTAATTAGAGGTAATGTGTAAAGTATGTATGCAGCACACAAACAGAAAAAAGTGAAAACACGACACAAAAATCCCACAACAATTTAGAAAAATATAGTACATTTTCATAAATTAATTGACACCCAAACAATACATATCCAAACTAGAGTTATGAATTTTTAAAGTTTAAAGTGAAATCTAGTACCTAAGAGATCAAAGCACCATTCGCAGACATCTAGACGTGCAACACCTGGTCAAAGTCTAAAAATATGGCTGACCGCAATGGTGCACAGTTCTGATACAAGGAGGACTTTTTGCAAGCTCCTCCCCCCACTTCTTCTTAACTGTCAGATATGTATTTTCTAATCTATTACAGTGTCTGGATTGGGCTAAAGTAACACGCTTTATTATGTAATCCCTAATACCTGATTTCAGCCCCAGCTTATTTTTGGCCTTCTTCTGAGGATCTCCACTTGTCAGTACATTCCTAAATTTCACTGGCTTCTATAAAACAAGTACTCAGCTTTCAAGGTTCTCTGTTCATAAATAATTTTGTAAGAAAAAACTCTGTATGTAACAACTAGCCTTGCTCCATAAAGACTTACTTGATCTCTTTTCAGCCGCGCCCTACTAATAACTCTTAATTTCCAAGATTTGCAAATCCTGGCGAGGAGGTCGTGCCTTGACTTTTTAGCCCTCAAAAAATGGAATCTGAATCCATTGGCACTCAGTTCCCAATCTATTATACTGTCCTTTCTTAAACAGCTTAAAACATGGATATTTTCCTATTAGTTTTTGTTCATCACCTCCTGAGTTGTGACTTAGAGCCAAGATACCCTAGGTGGGTAGCTGTGTGTTCTATAAATACTCCTCCTCCTATTCATCGCGGTTCCCTTCGGTTGAAAGCCAAGTGTTGGGACAGGCAGGTAAAGCACATGCTGATCCCTGTCCAAGTCTGTAATCTGGATCCAACTCCCATGGTAGGATGACTAATGGAGGAAGTCATCAAGAAAGGCCTCCCTATCACCACTCTTCGTGGTCGTAGTTGTGGTGGTGGGCTTGCTTGTTATTGAAGCTTGATGATACTGTTGGTACTAGACAACTCCTTATTGTCTGTAATCTCACTACTAGCCTTTCTGTGATTTCTGTGTATTTATCCCTCTCTTGCTGCTGCTTCAATGCCTTTGAGGCTGCAGAGGCCCTTTAGTGCACAGGGTGGAGATTGATTTCTTTAAAAAAATGTGATAACATTAAATAAATAAGCTTACAGTGGTGCTGTTTAACCTACAGGTGTTGGGTGGAAGGGCTCTGATAATTAAAAGTTGACATGAGCAGTGGCGGTCCGTCCATTGGGGGCGTTGGGGCGTTGCCCCACTAGCCATGGACGACCGCACTTGCATTGAAAGCCAAGGATCTGATCTGTGCTGTCTGCAGCTGTCAGCTCAGCAGCAGCTGATGAAAAAATAAATCCGAGCGCACCGTGCGCTACCGGCCCCGGGACAAGCCTGACACAATCCGGGCATCGTAGGAAGTGGGCCGTGGCCGGGGGGCGGGGCTGCAGCAGAGAGAGTGACAGGCAGCGCATGCACAGGCAGAGTGAGAATAGCTGGGACAGTAAATCAGTAATGCGCTTGTGGGATCCAGGAGTAGTGAAAACTTCGACTGGCCCGCGCATGCGCACAGTAGACCTTCCCTCCCCCCCCCTTCTCGAGACACAAGCACAGTCAGGTAGGGACCCGGGCCCCCGGTCTCATAAATGGGCAGATAGTATCCTGCTCGTAGCCCAATCCTGGCGCAGTGTTGCTTTAACGCTGCGCCAGGATTGGCTGCTGCAGCAGGATGTGTCCGCACGTTGGTTGCTCTGCTGAGGGGCTGCCGGCTGCACTGTAAATTTGCCAATCACCATATGGCTATCCAGCCATATCGAGGTGATTGGCCATTTTCTACGCTGTTGGGGACGTCACCGTGCGTGGTGAAACCCGGCCAGATCACAACAACAGCTCAAGTCTCAAGTGAAGAAAGTGCAGAGTCTGGAGAGTTACGAAGACAAGACGCGTGACCACCACCAGTCGTCCTGACCGTCGTCGTTGTGTGCTCGCAGCTCGCCTCGGGAGTCTGACGGTAAATAAATATTATATTGTCCTTTCGCTGCCCTTTCAGCTGGTCAATTGGGTCGTTACATCCAATACAAGAACATAAGCAAGGGTACCAGTGCTTTCACTTTTGAAAGTGTTATGGAGCCGAAAGTGAGCCATGTTTCATTGGTGTTGTTACAGCGTAGGCCCAAAAGAATACAGGCTGGTAGGTGCCGAATTTTCCCTTTAAGCTGTCATTAATATACATACCTTTTTATGGAATTTTTACGTGCAGTTAAGCATCCATATGGTGTTCACGCAGGAGTTTGTAGTTAGCAAACGCAAACCAAATATATTGGCGCGCATTGCATGAGTACCCGGGCTACATTAATCAAGATCAGATGTGTTTAAAGCACCAGCAATATAAGTGATTTGCACAGAATCACAGGATATACTGGAGCCGGTCGCCGAGACTTGTACAGCACTTAGTGTTTTTTTTCCTAGAACACTAGTTCGGCTCAAGGCAGATGTATAAATATTTTCTCTGTTAGGAGCTATCTTTATCTCTCTTTTGAGGCGATAGGGATTTCGCCGTGTGCCAAGTCATATCGTCCTGCACTGCTCTGCTTATATACACTGGCAACTACGCTTGGTTTCATTGCTGCCGTGTTGGTGTTTTGCCACCATCCGTCTTCACGTCATATTTATTATTTGCACTCCTGCCCTTGCACATTACTTTTGTCCTTGGTAAAAATGCCTCGCGCCTTTCCTTGAATGTTTGTTTTAAGGCGGTAGCTGACGTTTCATGCCAGAAGTGAAGTTACACCGTTCCCCCCCCCCCCTATGCTTTCACTTCTAGACAAAATGTGCTTGAACTGGTAACCGATTTATCATTTCTGATAATAAAAGGGCAAGACTGTGGACATCAATAATTGTGAGCTGGAATGTGTTTGTCTGGTGACTGCTTCCTGCTGCAGCATGACGAGTGAAAATAAAAAAAGACGGAAAGCTGATCTAAATTTTACATGGTGACATGAAGCAAATGGGGTTTCTTTTTGTGCGTTTTTAATTGTTAATTGACAATTATAATCCTAAGGAACTCAAATGTAATTATTTCTAATGTAAATGTCACCATCTATTATTTAAGACCAGATTTTCATTTTTCGGGGCTGTGTTTCATTGTATATGTTTACTTCCACTCGGTCGACACACTCCTGCAGGACTACTCCACATTTATTACTCAACAACAATAATGAACTCAATTCCCTGGACACTGGCCATAACTAATTGTTAATCATTCTTTGCAGAGGCATAGCTGCTCTCAATGGCATATATTGCACTATGGTGATCTCATTATTTATAGCTGCTGAGTCTTCATATTGCTTATGTGCAACACATTTATCGTTTCATTTGCACAGTACTTAAGTCCAATCGTACAAGTGGCTCACTACAGTAACTGTTTAATATATTTAAGGCAGTAAGATATGGAGCAGGTTTTGATGTATTTAAATATTTCAGTACTGCATTTTCACAATTGCTAAATAAACCTCTCTTTCTCAAATTTTCTTTAAAATGTACCATTTGCCACTGGTTTCTTGAAGGTTTTCTCCCCAAACACAGAATAACACTTAAATCCAACACTTACGCCCTACCACTTTCAAATGTCACCAGCCGCCACTGGACATGAGAGTGTTAGAAGGCGGTGGGCACCAGTACTTATTTTTGAGGACCAGTTCTTAAATTTCATCTTCAGGTGTTGATACAGCTCAAGAGAGAAACAGACAAAACATGAGAAAGATGGAATGGGAAAACAGGTAAATAGTGATACATGGAGAAAGTTAGCATGAAAAAAACTTTCAGAAGTGAGATAAAGCTACAGGAAGTGCAGATCATAGAACTGTATTGTATGTGGAAAGCTCAGTGATTTACTGATTTTGTCACAGAAATCCTTTTGCAGTTCATAGGTTACAATCTTAATATAAAGCAGTGACCTATGAACTGTTATCAAGGAGCTGCATGCAAACTGCAAGGCATAGGGTTAGACTTGGAACCATGTTTTCCCCAGTATTTCACTATTCTAATGTTGCTCAAAAGGGTTCGTTTGGGTAGAAATGCATTCTTATTAGTAATGCCAATCCCAACCACTGTGGTACATTTTAAATCCAGTTTGTAATGGTGACATGTGATTCCTTTCTACACCTTGTAATCCTCATTATTGTATGCAACATTTCCTTAACACTAGTATATGCACATATGATTCATTGGCTCTGCCTAATGTGTGTGTGATGTAATGTGCACTGACACCTTAAACTGCTATGAGGAGCGCTATAAAACAAATGGAATGCATGTAAGAGAGGGGCTATGGAAAGATGAGGGGCTACGTTGGACGGCGGCAGCAAGGGAATCCATTGAGTAGGTAGTCACGGGGGAGAGCCCAAAAAGATTTTGGCACTGGGTGCCACCAGCTAAAGCCGACCCTGTTCTCAATGTCTCCGCCCCACACAACTGCATCCCATAAGACGGTGCCCTCGTCTGGGACATTTTATTGCATTTTCAGCACTTCCTAACCTATGTATCTATTTAAAACAGGCGCAAAGTTCCCCTTTCCTCCGTGTAGCCGGTGGACATATTTTCTTTCGAGTTATTTGAAGTATAAAACCTCAAGGCCATTACATTAAAAAATAGAAGACTATGAGAAGGTAAACCTATGCTGTGAAAAGATGTGTTGTGTTATCGGTTAAATGTCATACTTGTATTAGTTAATGCAAACCAGTTGTCCTGTAGATGTTGTCAGTTATGCTTCTTATTTGAGATCAGTGAGCCTTCTGTGCTCTTTCGAGGTAACAAAGCATTCCTTTATCGTCTCTTTTTTTCAGGGCAGAGTACTAGCAAAACAAAATATACAGAAAGAAATGTGTCAGCAAAATTCACAGGAGGCTTGTCAAGGGCCCCTTGTCCAGCCCAACAAACCACTCGAAAACCTTAGGCGCTGATGAAGAGTGGGTTCACTGCGGGTCACAATTTCCACACAAAAAAAACATTAAAAGTGCGGGGTTTGAGTGGGCGCCTAGTACAAGGAAAGTAAAGTAAAGTTAACTGTAGATAACATCCCTTCGCCTTTGGCCACATCTGAAGTCAAACAATGAAACACGATATGACGACAGAGAATCCCTACACAGGTTATCAGCTGCGTCATACTTTAGCGAACAAGGCCTTCTCATATAGGCTTCTTTAGTTTCATACAAATGTTTGGCATAAAGGGGAGCAGTACAGTTTCACTGTTTTAGTGCATGAAAAAGACCGCTTTATTGAAAACAGGTGCACATCACATATTAACCCTAGACCTTAGCCTTAGAACACTAGACTTCACTATACACCATTTGCGTAATCACCTCCTCCTCCCTTATACGTCCCCTACCCTTTCCCTTTTAACTTGCCACTTTGTAACACCTATCTTTTTATTAAACCTTTGCCTTTTACTCCGTTCCAACCTTAACATAAGTCTATTAGCATCTAACAATCTAGGCATCCTAAACCTTAACTTTTAACTTCTTGATTTCTACAGGTTTAACTTTATTGTTACCCCCATTGTCCTGATTCACCTATATTCACCACAATCATCTAAATCTAGCACCTTAAATGCCAACCGCCTTGCACCTGCTTCAAGCGGCAACGGTTACAAACCATCTCCCCTTACACACCTGTGCTCAACAACTGTCTCTGTCCCAAAGTAGCTGGAAAAACCCTTTCTAGAGCAGGGGGTGGGAGGGCAGAATTATTTAAACTACCCTTCGCACCAGTCGCTGTGTCAAACTACCTAAAATGGTTGTCAGGCCAGGAATTGGCTGGCTATATATCCCCCTGCCTGCCCAAGCAAGGGAGCACAAAACCAGCCCAAATCGAGCCTGGACTGTCCCACTTGCCAAAATTCCAAGGGGGCACACAACCTGAGGTCAGCTGCCCCTCAACGCCCATTGGTATAAAGGGGAGCAGCACAGACCACACACTTGCTGTTTTGGTGTATGAAAAAGGCTGCCTTGTTGAAAACAGGTGTACATCACATATTTACCCTAGGCTTTAGCCTCACAAAACTAGACCTCACTATACAACCATTACCTACGTCATTACCCCCTCCAGGGCTTTAAGAGAAACGGGTCCTGCCGGTGCTCAGCACCAGCCGTTCTAAAAAGCAGGTGCTGAGACGGGTCCCTATTGGGCTCTCCATTTTTGCCCTCACCTTCAGGATGAATTTTTTTTTAGCTGTGCAGCAGTATCACCCTTCTCTGCCTTTGATGTAACTTCGAAGAGACTCATTATAGTTCTTTCACAGTCTCATCATTTCAGAACTGAAGCATTTTCAATATTCTATACAACGAAGCCATAGTTGCTGCTTTTTTATCTTAGGCATCTAACAAGCACTGGCAAAGAATAGACCTGGCATGTTGTCGGTGCAATGGTACTTGTGTTATATATCTGTATGTAATCACAGAAGCAGCAGATTACCAGATTGGGTGGCACATCAGGCTAAACACAGATTTTGTACTTACATGTTTTAAGCCATGCCCTAATTACATCAACCTATCCCCTTTGAGAGACCCCCAGTTATTTCATCCCACTTAAAGCCCTGCCCCCTCCCTTAAGCATCCCCTCCCCTTTCCATTTTAACCTGCCACTTTGTAATACCTATCTTGTTATTACACTTTTGCTCTTTACTCCCTTCCAACGTTATCCTACTTCTATAACATCTAACTACCTAGGTATCCTAAACCTTAGCTTTTAACGTCTTACTTCCTCCAGGTTTAACTTTATTTCCACAACCCATTTTCCTGATTCACCTATGTTCACCACAATCATCATAATCTAGCTACATGGCAACTTAAAGTGTCAGCTCCCAGTCAGAAAAACCTGACATGACATTCTGACCCTCCCGGGACTCCCTGTAGCCCCTACCTTTCTTGAGGGTATCCTCCAGGACTTACCTTACCTGCATTAAGTATAGCTTCATCCGTAGCTGGGCAAGTGAACTCCATCCCCTCTCAAGCATTCCAGAGCATCATAGCTTAATTCCACCATACCAAAACCTTCTTGTTTGAAGATAACAAGCTTGTCCTGATTAACCTTGCATCTGGCCTTATCATTTGCTGCGGCCTGTGTGCTCCTCTTCATTGCCTCCTAGGAATAAATTCATATATTTAATATAAAGAAAGTGCCTGTCCACTATCTCTTTATTTCTAATAAGTCCCCTTTCATCTCCTTCAAAAGGCCAACACCTTCTTCACTCCCATGTAATTTCTCCCAAAGTGGAGCACTAGGATATGTGGACATGTGTGCCTCCTCAAAAACCTGTTCAAACATTCAATAATGCGTACCACTGCATATCACCTTTGCCAAGCGCCATGCCAAGACATTTTAAACTGCTGACGATCAAAATCAAGTTTGGTGCCTTGCTCCTGATGCACCCCATTGTGCTTTGTCCACTTGACAAATGAATGTCCTACTACCGAAATCGCGAGTTCTACAGATTTCAGACCAGTCACTGCACCTGGCAAGAATGGTGTATTTGAGAAACAAAGCAAGCTTTACACATTAAGCCTTCCCCTTGACCCAACCTCACATAACACTGAAAGCACTTTGATGACCACCTATCCAATTGCATAATCCTGCCCTTGCCCCATCCCTGTTCAGCCGCCTCTGTGGCCACTCAAATCCTGAAAGAATGTGGTAAAAGGTCCATAGGTCGCACGCTACTCCACCATTCCAGCGGGTGTACCCCAAGAGCATCATGGTAAATGCAGTTTTCTCAAAGCGGGTTCACTTTGCAAAAGATTCGATGTGTGATGCAAAATTGCAGGCCAACTCTGGACACCGGTGTTTCAGGATTATTGTCCTTCATCAGCAGAGTGTAGGAGGATTTTATGGGGTTGCTGTGCAGGCTGCCAAAGTGTTCTCAGGTCTGGTACCTCTCCGGGCGCGTAGGGCGTTACCTGAGCTCGTCAGCTCAAAGGCTCAAGGGAGCCGTATTAAGTAAAAGGTCCATAGGTTGCACGCTACTCCACCATTCCAGCTGAAAGAATGTGTGCCGTACTGCCCAGACGGTTCACCCAATTTTGATAGTGCCTTTCTCAAAACCCATAGAAGTTGGAAAGATGTCCCCCCATGCCATCCATATGCCTGAAAATTGCCACTTCATGTGTGCCAGTAATCGCCCTTAGATTGGTGGCCCACCTCACCGGGCAGAGGGTCAACATTGGGAATGGCTGCTAGACTACTGTCTACCGTCTGGCCCTCTGACCGGTCTTGGACTGTTGAATGAGCAACCCCAATCTATTACACCTGCCCCGAACATCCTCCCATTCTATCCCTAGTGCTGCCCATGCCCCAATATTTTGGATACTCTGTTGGCCCCAAAAAACATCCAAGACATTAGCATAGAGAACAAAATTGTCTCCTTCTTGCCGTTGCATACATCTGGTAGGACCCCAACCACTTTCTTCAATAATTGTTATGAAAAAGCCCTCCTAAGTCTAGATTGGTGACCTCTTTCTCATGCCCAACCCTCAAGCATCCTCCTTCCCAGCTACCTGGCTGATGATACATAGCCCCACGGTAGCTTGCCCAAGAATACCATTCCTGAAAGTTTCCCTGCAATCGGGATTCTGGATAACCCAATTTCAATCAGTGCCAGTGTGTATTAAACAACATCCTCCTCCCTGAGCCAATCCTCTGACCTCCACTTAGCTCCACTGTCTAACAACCCCTGCCAAGCCTGCGTGCACACCTTTCTGGTGGATTCTGCCAGAGTCCCTACCACCAATTGAAGCATCATTTTTCACCTGTGCTCCAAATTGCTGCTGGCATTGGCGTCTTGAGTTTGTCTGCTTCCTTGGCAAGCCCATGGAAACTCTCTGATTTTGAACAAGACAAAGCATCCACAATGTCTTTGTCCATCTCCACTTCGAACCTAGCCATGAAAACCACATGGATTCTCAAGCAACCCACCACAAACACTCTTAACAGTTTAAGCACCTGTTCATCTCATGCCGATTGTCTGTTGACCGCGTGCACCACCGCCATATTGTCAATTCTGAACAATAGCTTTTTGCATGGCATTTCCACACCCCAAAGCGTCACTGCCACAACCAATGGAAGGAACTCCATGAAGGCTATGCTTCTGCTCCCGCTTACAATCCTGAGGCCACTTTTCTGTACCACCTGCCCCCCCAGTACAAACTGAAATCCAGTCCTCCGGCAGCATTTGAATATATCTCGAATGAATGACCCAATCCTAGTCCCGTGGGGCGACCATTGGTGTGCCATTGAACTCTTTGAAAATGGGCACCACATACTTAGATCCTCCTTCGCGCTTGCAGACAATCTGATGTGGTGATGAGGCAGCAACTGCCCTGCTAATGAAAAACCTAGCCACCTGCAAAATGTCCTCCCAGGCCTCACTACACTGCACGCAAAGTTGAGATGGCCTTGCAGAACCTAGACCTCCCCGACATTCATCTTTGGCTTTTGTATCATTGTCTTGAGAAGTAGTTGCATATGGACTGTTTATTGTCCACAGGGAGGTGAGCCTCCATGAATACCAAATCCCACTCAATGCCCAGGAATGAGAACACTGTCCTGGGCCCCACCATCTTTTCTGGTGCCAGAGGCACCCCAGCATCACCCATGAGCTCTTGAAAACTTTCCAACTGTTGTTGACCATCCGCAGAACCGGGTTGACCCACAAAAAAGAAATTGCATAGGTAGTGTGTCACTGTGGTCCTCCCTGTCTGCCACGTGAAAGCACATCGCAAGTATGTACCGAATTGGTCCAACAGCACACAGGATATGGAGCAACCCATGGGTAGGGCTTTGCCCACATACCAGAACCCATCAAACTGTATCCCCAGCAACTGAACAACCTCTGGGTGTACTAGCAATAGCCAGAGAGCTGATTTTTTATCACATTTAGCCATCAGTCACCTGTGTCCTCTCTTTTGTGGTATAAGACCAAACAGCCATCTAGAAGGTCCATTTTAATTGGTGCATGAACCCTTGGCCATGTTCCTATGTGGACCGTGTTCCCCTGTGTTCCCTGATGCCTGATTACTCTGCTGCCCTCCAGCCAGCCCCTGGTATTTATTCCACTGACCAGGCTGTTGCTCCTGACTGCTATCTCCAGCTGCATAGCACACACTAGTGCATGTCTCCCTTGACACCTGGAGCTGAAACTTTCAGTACTCCCTAGTACATACTGTATTTATGAAGTCCCAACATGTCCCAAGGGCACCCCCTTGTGTCTTTTTCCCTGCTTCCACCTCCCCTCTGGAGGGATGCTGATAAAATGGTTGACAAACCAGTGGATAGCCACTTGCAGTAAATATTGTCTTACTGAATTTCTCCGGGCCCATTGTCTGATGCCACTGATCATTGTCTGTTTCTCCCCACTTAACTTCAGGAGCCAAGCCAAAGGCACATGAAACTCCTCGCCATATTGGTATCACGTCTGACCCCAATACGTGATCTGAGCCCTTCTGATCACATCCATATATTTCAAAATGGACACATACCGTTCATTTTTTTTCGCAGTATACACTCATGAAAATCAAGAATGCTGCTGTCCAATTTTCTATGGTTGCCGGCACCTTGGGCCACTTAGACAGCTTGGATTTTTCTTCCTTGGAACCCTCCTTTGCCTGCAACTCGCTGTGGAGTAGCTTCAGCATTTTGACATACTCCCCTTTGGTAGCCAGCATTAAGTGAGTGGCCAAGTGTTTCGTTACCCTGTCTTATCCTTTAGGTTAGTTTCATCATGTACATACCGATTACATACATTGCGTACCATCCACATGACATAACGGTCTTACACAGGTGGCCTTTTACCCAGTAGCTTACTTCTGTCTCTCCGACATCAGGCTCTTGGTACCATATCTTAATCCCTGTACCTGACACACACAAAACATGTCCCCAGGCAGGGCAGATTTATTCTGTACAAGAGTCACCACTTTTTTCATTCATGGCCAACAGCCAGCTGTATATGATCATGATTGTGTAGAAAAAGATTAGCAGGGGATTAGCAAGTGTTTTCAAATTTCAAAAAGTATCGATTCTAGAAAAACACCAGAGTGACCATTTTAATATAAACGACTCTCACTCCCCCTTAAAAAGATAGAGGAGAAATTCCTTCCAAGCTGAGACGGGGTTCTGCCAGCTGAGCATTCGACAAGCAGAGATCTGACATCCCTTGCAGGGTGCCAAACTCGATGAAGAGAAAGGGTCCTTCATTCAGAACCATCTGGTGAGGGGTTAGACCTTCCCTGGAGAATTCTTGGCTCCATTAGGTTTTATTAGGACATATCCTAGCACTTACTTAGACATGCTTCACCTGCACCTCTAGGCTAGGCACAGTTAGGTAGGATACCCATCGTAGGAGTACGCCAATGCTATTGTTTTATGTAATATGCTTTTATTCATCTTACTAGCACTATGGTAAAAATGTATCTACGTTTTACGATATTGTTTCTAGCGATTACATTTGTCTGCTCCTGCCTTTTGATTGTCGCAGCTAACATGTTTCATACTAGACTGACGCTTGACCAATAAATAATTATTGAAACCATTCCAATCGTCATTCTATGTATTCTAAGAAAAGGAAGCATGAGTGACTGAGCGAAAGATACCGTATTGTTTCCATGATACTTGAGGAATTATGGTTGTCATGTTCAGTGGTTGCCAGAGACTACGTACCGCACTGTAGAGTGCAGAGGGGTGATTGTGGCACTGAAGAGTTAGCAGGTCTAACGGCTGACTCATCCTGTAGAGGTGTCTGGGGTCTGTCTGCACACCAAGCCTTCAGTTTAGGTCATCCAAAACGCTCAGGTCCTGGGGGGGTCCTAGGAACTGCACAACATGGCGCCAACACTGTTGGTTCGGTTCTTATAGTAACAGTAAAATCTGAGTAGTTCAGTCATGCTTTCTCAGACAATCCTACTCACATTTTTCAGGGACGTGTGATGGTTAATCTGCCTCAGCTGAGCAGGCACACCCTGTGTATTGGCTGGAGGTTTTAGACAAGCTTGTAAGGACTAAAAGATCCCTATCGTGATAAACCCTAACTATTTAAGTACTTACATTTTTCTCGTTTTAAAATACTGAAACTGCAAATGGCGGTGGAGGCGAGGAAATAGACAAATTTGCAAATGCCCTTAACATTTCAGAAAACTGCCTACAGGCAGTAACACTAAAGTTATTAGAACATGGATTACCTGCAACAGGTGGCCATGTTACGTTCATGATTGAGGCACATGAGGTGTTCGGATCAGAGGTATTCTATTCCTGGGTAAAATTCCCACTTGCAGATCCACAGACACACATATTCCATGAATACATTGAAGTGGATCCAACAGAAGAATACATCCCATACGAGGACATTGATGTCCCGTTAATTTACCAGCAACATAAAAACTAATATAAAGGCACCTTAAAACACACAACTTCAGTCGTAAGACTCAGTTCGCTCAGCATAGGAGGAGCGACATTGACGGTCTTAGTGGCTTACACTCCACATCCTGAGATAGACATACTCCCAGTAGGAGAAGTGTGTACACTATACAAAGAAATAGTCAGGCTATACAGACATATTGTCCAGTTTGTCATGCGAACACTCACATTAAAACCTGCAAGAGCTGCTCACCTGGAATAGTCCAGACCCAGCCCACACCAATAATTAGTCCACACACACTAAAAACAATAATGGGTGTGTTCACAACAAAAAGTACCAATCTGGATTGCTAAAAAAATAGCACAGCTGGAAGCAGTATTTCCCCATACGGGTCGGCAGGAAAAACACAGAATGTTAACAATCTGCTAGCCAATGGGAATGGTTCCCTCAATTGAGGATTGTACCACCTGGGGAACAATCTTTGCTGCAGTATACATTAGAATAACTAGTACCCAAACTATATTGGTTATCCCTGAAGTATTGAAACTGATACAGAATAAGTACTGGTCAGGTCTTGCCCTGGCCTAGGGGATGAAACTAATGGGTAATTTTGACCAAGTCTTTGCAATTATGCTGAGCATTATTAAGGGGGAAGCAGCATCGGTGGCTATACGCCAGCGTCTAAGGGAAAAGGTTTGGGAGCCAAACTTGGAAAACCACTAGTGGTGGGAAGTTCTGAAAAGAGAACTCAAAGCAAGCACCCACTTCTTCTAAAAAGAAATGGGATAATAGTCAACCTAAAAAGAATATTAACAGAAACACTTCACGATTAAGGGGTGGGTCTACCCAACGGGAGTCCTCTGAAAAGAGGTACAACCTTGGAAATCGTGATAACATTAAGAAACCTGACAGGTATCAGGATACTGATACACGTTTCTTTTGTTCCTTTCAGGGTTCATCAAAAAGCTCGGTGAGGCAAGGAGGGTCAGAACAAAAAATAGAAGATTGACCAAAAGGAAAAAAGGGAGACAAATCGCACTTCAGATTTCATTATCAAATAGGAAGAGCAACCTAAACCAAATACTCAGTTCAAAAAGAAGAAAGTAGCTCGCTTAAAAATTAGTAATACCCAGATTACTGAGGACTCAGATTCTGAAATGGAAATGGGCTCTGACAATGCTAGACAGCATGGCAGAAGTAACAATAGCTCACCAGAACCTGAAGGAATTTCTGGTGACAGCAGTATTCAATGAATACATCACAGTCGAAACACCAGATACACGAGTTAATGTCCCACATCGTCTACATGAAATTGATATGCAAGTAGAGGGGGACATACCAAGAAAAATTAAAGGTCTCTTTTGAAAAAAGTTGACCTTTGGATATGACATCCTCTTGGCAGAAAAAGATTGGCCGCCAGAATTTAGAATGGATTACCCAAAAGGTGAAAGTGTCATTTTGCCTGCTTTTTCTGACCTCATTCCTGTTTCCTTAAAACACTGATATGCACGGGAGTGAGTCCAAGAGCTAGCTCCGGCATTATACCGCAACCATGTAGGGTGGGATGTGGAGTCCAAATACCATGAAATACCATTAAAAACGACTCCAACTCCACGGAGACAGTACCCCATTAAAAATGAAGTGAAGAAACAGGTCAAAGAAATCTTAGACCAACTTGAATACCAAGGTGTGATTGAAACTTGCACCTCCTCAATGAACAACCCTTTTTTTCGTTTGGTTTTAGATTACAGACACTTGAACACATGCACAAAAACATTTTCAGTTCAGAACGCACATAGCGCCGCATTGATGAATAACATTGTGCGGAAGAAATACAAAACAACAACAAGATACAACAACAACATGATATCTCGAATGGATTCTTCTGCCAAAATATAAATCCTGAAAACCGATATTTGACCGGATTTTCCATCCTTGGTACTCAGTGTCAGTTTTGATGCCTGCTCCAAGGCTATAAGAACAGCCCGGGTTATTCTCTGCAAGGGTGTCAGAGCTATTACAAACTTTCGATGAAGAGGCAGTGTCCTATGTAGAGGATATTTATAATCAGGACGATGAATTACCTGATCACTTGTGCAGGGTGAACAACATAATTGTGGATTTTGACAATTTTGGCTAGAAATTTAACTTCAAAAAATCGAAAATTGCCCATCTAAGCATCCTATTTTTGGGATATGTACTGTCAAGTGAAGGCAAGAGTCTAGCAGCGAATCTTCTAGAACAATGCACGCTAACACAGCCTCCAAAAATTCTGAAAGGTTTACAATCCATATTAGGATTTCTAAATTTTGGCAGAACATACATTCAAGGCTATTTAGAAAGAGTCAAACATTTCTAGACCTAATCAGACCAGATTTCACAGCAAACTAGTGGACTCAATTACATACTGACACTCTACGTTCAGTTCAAGCTGACATGATAGCTTCAAAGCACTTGCAGACACGAATAAATGCCCGCAACCTGGTAATACGGGTCGTCCCCAGGTGATCAGGGTATACTTTATCATGTTCAATGAAGGTGAGACAGTCCCCATCGCATACAAATCTCATCTGTACACAAATGCTGAAAATCGATTTGCAGCAACAGCAAAAATTCTGACATCCATACAGACTGCTGTAATGAGAGAAAGAGCACTAGCACAGGGGTAACACATCATTGTTGTAACTCTGATACCGACTTTAGAAGCGGTAACTAAAGCCAGCATTCCAAAGTGAAGGCACTGCATCCACAATGGATACAATGGGCTAATTCTCTCATGGCAACAGATGTAGAATATAGATATGATCCAAGACTTAGAACACAAGCATTCTTGCAGTACAAATAAGAATACCCTCTCTCGAATGAAATCTTGCCTTTAGATCAGTATGAATACATCATTTATTCTGACGGTTCTGTGCAACCTGCCATAGAAAGTAAACAGCAGTGTAGCACTGCATGCGCTATAGTGAAAGGTTGGATGCAGGACGGTAAATTCCACCCCAGCAATATGAGTACGCAATCTCTAGGAGATGGTACTGCCCAACTGGCAGAACTGAAAGCCCTGATATTGGCACTACATTATACAGATCAGGAATTCCACACACTGATTGTTTGGGACTTGTTTTACTGTGTGCAATCTTACAATGAATATCTTCACTACTGTGGCCAGAATGGAATTAGAGACACCAAGGGTGCCAGGATAAAACACAAATAGTTATGGGAACAAGTAGTAAAGCTGAAAGCATGCCTGCCACGGGCTCAAGTTATTTACACCTTGAGTCATCAGCATGTAGGCATACAAGTTGAAGGGAATTCACTGGCTGATGAAGCTGCCAAGGCGACAGTGCGAACTGCTGCAGTTGCCACGATCACTCA
Source organism: Lissotriton helveticus (assembly GCF_964261635.1). Taxonomy (NCBI): domain Eukaryota; kingdom Metazoa; phylum Chordata; class Amphibia; order Caudata; family Salamandridae; genus Lissotriton; species Lissotriton helveticus. Next base: position 1,892,975,791 of record NC_136059.1, on the reverse strand, counting down.
TTCACACACGAGAATAGACGGAGGTATAATATTAGCTATCAATACCTCAAAGAACGGTTCACTCGTCCTGCCAAAAGGCTTTCCACTAAAGTACTCCTACAAGCTAGATATGCATAACACACTGTATGCTCAAATTCTAGGAAAGGGGGATAGAGTAATACCAAATAAAGATTGTAGATTAGGTTTAATACTAGCTGCACATGAGGGTCTAGGCGCAGCACATGCAGGAGTCACTGTGACAATTTCATTATTGAAGCAGTGTCACTGGTGGTTGGGGCTGACAAAACAAACAAAGGATTATGCCCTGAATCGCGATAATTGCCAGCAGATGAAGGGTTCTACCATCCATAGGCCATCACAAACGCCACCACTGATTTCGGACAGACCACTCGCATGTGTCTATTTGGACCACTGTTTCCCCTTAAATTCAGACGGGGCTTACAATTTCATCTTGGTGGCAGTGAATTCTTGCTCTAGATTACTATGGGTTTGGCCACAGCGCTCAGCTGACGCTCGAACTGTTATAAAGGATTTGCGAGTCTTCTTCCTGCGTTTAGCTCTAGGGCTTACAAGCAAGCCATGGAAAGTATGGGCGTGGCCTTGCAGCACTCCATCTACCGCGCAGAGATAAATTCAGTGGTGGAGATAAAAACCCGGGACCTAAAGCAATCCTTAAAAGAAAGGGTATTAGGTGCTGGCGGTACATGGATCAACCACCTATATGAGGTCCAGAGGGCACCTAACAAAATACCAAGAAAGTCCTTGGGAGGCCGTACCCCTTATAAAATCCTCTATGGGACAAGAATGTGGGTACCTGATCTCCATTGTGCCAGCACAGTGACGGATGCAAAACCATTTGAACTGAATGGCCGTTTGGCTGTTTTACAGGAACTCAATGAATTCTGAGCACTACAAAGCAACGTGCAAGTCAAACACACCACCACTGTAGAAGTAAAAACCAGTTCCGACGAGACCTGCCTGGGTCCCGCAGATTAGGGACCTGGTCAGGGAAAAGATCATGGACAGATGAGAGTTTGGGACATCTTACAGAACAGCTGTACCTGTCCTAGCGGTAGTGGGAATAAGAATAGTACTTCTTCCGCCTCATGCTGGCAAAAAAGAAAAAAATTGTCTCCATTGATCTGATCAAACCGCATCATGTGGCCGATTTTCAAAAGTAGGCCACGTGGGGTCCTGAGTAGCTGCAGATCTCACCTGTTGAAATTGTAAAACATCAGGAAGAAACAACAATGCAAGTTGCAATTCGGCCCAACAATGATGTGTACATTGATGTGCCTTCAAACAACACATCTACCAGTTCTACAAAAGCTGCAGAGCTAGATCAAACTGCGTCTGACTACTTCATCAACTTCGATGATTTATCTTCCAATACAAGTGAACCTGATCAAATGCCACCCACTTCAAAGAGTGAAAACATTCGCCAATTCTATCTTTTGCTCCAAAAGACTTACTCAGTGCCACCTTGGTTACATAATTGGTTCGCAATAGTGGTTGTGTACCTGTTAATATGGATTGGCACAGTGATTGACTTTTTTCTGCTTATAAACTGACAATTTCTCCCAGTACGCTTTGCAGTACAATCCGTGAACTTGGTCCTAAAACCACATACGTCATCACATTGTGAACAAAGAGACTTGTCCCTGGTGAACATTACAACACTTCAGACCCAGAATTGTTTTATTACAAACTTGCATTGACAAATGTAACAGTGAAGTAAATTATGCTGACAAATACTAAGCTGAAATACTCTGCACCCTTTATCTCCCAACGGTCTATACATGGTTTCGACTACTGGAGAGACACTAAAGACATAAAATCGATCTGGGGGAGAAGAGAGTGGCAGGTTCAGGGAACTGAGTCAATATTTACCACTTACCAAATGCCATTACAAGTGATTTTCCTGTACAGAACAGTGCAACAAACCACTTGTTATGGGTTTGAGAAAGTCAAAGACCTGGAAACACCAAGCATCCCTTCACACGCCCCGATCAAGGGTATTGCAAATAACACACTTACAAGTGAAGGGAAACATGGTACAAGTACATACAATTCATCATCTCCCGATTGGGAGGGTTGGTTGGTTTGGCCAGTAGACAAGAATAGGTGTCACTCAAGATTCAAGGGTACAACCAAGGAGTTTAGTATCCATAGGCCCGACCCCCGTTATGTACACATAGACGACCCATGGGTAGTGACTTCCTATAGTGTCAGGAAGCTGTGTCTAGATTGGATAAAGACCCCGACACTGTCACAGGTAAAACAACACTTGTCCCTTTTGTAAGATTACACGGATCTTAGGGATTTCTTGTTAGGTCCCCAGAAACCACGTAGGAAACGCTTTGTGTATACCATCTACAATGGACTGTGGAAAATCTCCCAACAGGAAGCTGCTGAGAGACTTCTTGAAATAGATAGAATTAACATAGAAAAGGCCTTAGCTGTGGCATGACCACACTCTTGCCTCATATTTGTTCACTAGGCAACATTGTGTCCTCAGCTATCGACATAATGGAACAAGATTTGTCTATCTTACAACATTGGCAATCACAGCTACGTGCTATTATGCTTCTAAGCTGGAAGCTTCAATCATTGCGCTCTGGTAACGTTCCATGGTGATACATTAAAGACACAAATCTGTTTTCGGCTTATAATCTGACTGACAGACAATTGACCATGGCACGCAGAGATGCGTAGTGCACCATGCTGCTCACTGAAGAAGTAGAGAAGTTACCTTTTATTGTAGCAGAGTCACCGTCCACAGAATGTTCAATCCATGGCTACATTACATTGCCAATCAAGACATTCCAGTTCCAGTACTGCCTAAAATATTAACCAGTAGGCAGGTATGAAGCGTTGAGTGAGGGGCAGGGTGGGGGGTGCGAAAAACCGGAGTATGGATAATTGAAGGTAAGTAAACAATTTAATAAATAAAACAAATTTCGTAGCGCACCCTGCATCACATTTTGCGATGCAGGGCGCACTCTGAAATTCGTAGTGTCTTTCCAACTGGCCTGGCTTGATTGCATCCAACCAGTATTCCGCTGCCTGTGTTGCAGATTCGGACACGTGTTGGACCTCTGTCTGACACTTCCATCGGTTGCGCCACCAGACATAGACATGCTCCTGGTGCCTTTACGGGCCCATGTGCACAGTTGTCCACAGCGTATTCCCATGTTGATGATGGCGTTCCTGGAGCCTCCACGGGGTGCTTCAGCTCCTGTTAGACCGGAGAACGGCTCTGCAACAGATGTGCAAGCATTAGTATAAGGTACACAGGCATCTACTTCTTCCCTGACGACTGCCGTGGGAAACAACGATGACCACCTCTGCTCACTTGATGTCATACGAGAGGTATTGGAGGAACTGCCCCCTGCGGATGCCATGTACAGTGATGTTGAGTCTTCAGCCCAGGATTCTTAAACAATCTGGCCTTTCCTGTGCTGGGAACCGTTTAGGCAATTTTTAAACATGTACCAAGTTAAAGGTCGAACAGACTTTGTTTTTTATTCTTCTCCATTCTATCTGAACGTTATGGCTTTCAAGTTGCTTAGAAAAACAGATGACAATATATTGAATAATATAATGGACCATTTGAACGCTTTGTATTGAAGAATACTTTCACTGTCGACTATACGTTTTTGGACAGTATTAAATGCTTTTTAAATATGCTTTTAATATGTAGGACTTGTATGCCTTTTTATGCGTTTACTATCATTACCTAGCTACCTTCTTGACCTTTTATGGGGAGTGGGTGTCATGTCCTTTAGGTTAGTTTCATCATGTACATACCGATTCCATACATTGCATCCCATCCACACAACATAATGGTGACCATTTACCCAGTAGCTTACTTCTGTCTCTCAGACATCCGGCTCTTGGTACCATATCTTAATCCCTGTACCTGACGTACACAAAACATGTCCCCTGGCATGGTAGATTTATTCTGTACAAGGATCACCACTTTTTTCATTCATAGTCAACAGCCAGCTGTATATGATCATGACTGTTTAGAAAAGGATTAGCAGGGGATTAGTAAATGTTTTCAAAACATATTGATCCTAGAAAAACCCAGATCTTCGTGTGGCAGAGATTTCACTGTCCCCTGTCGGCCTATGGCTGGCCATGCTAGACCCTGCCATCTCTTCTTCTCAGGCCGTTGAGCCACATAAGATTCTCTTGTGTATGCACTCCTGCCGTCATACGTAGGTACGGGGTGCCAGGGTTAGTATCCCAGCCTGCCTGTTCCAATCCCTGCTCTGTGACCCACAAACAATGCCACCCCTCCCTGACTTTGTGGTGCTCACACCTCCGCTTCTCCCCATCCCCCTGATGTCCTACTGCTGGCCCTGCTCCTCCCTGCGTGCCCTCCCCGCCTCACTGGTGCCGCCCTCCTGTGAATGCCCTGACATGCCATCCCAAACTCTCCCCTTTCTTCCCCCTCCTCTTTTTCTCATGCCAACCTTCCTCGTCCGAGCTCCACTCCAGCATGGCCGCCACCAAAGCTGTGGCAGAGTCAACTACTTTATTCTTCATTGCAGTGCCAGGCTGCCCTTCCCCCTCCCACCCCAGTATGCTGCCCACCTCAAACCACCGGGGATGCCTCCCTCTTTGGGCCCCTTCCACCCACCCCCACGGCCAATGAACCCACCACCCCTGGTGGGCCAGGTCCCAATATTTATGAAAAATGGTGGGGGGCACACAAGGCTTCCCTGCAAGGGCTTATTTATGTTGTGGGTACCACCACCTCCCGGGGGGCATCCCCATGTCACTTAGTAATATGCAACAGGCTTTCCACCTTTTCCCCTGAGCACGTTTCCAGTCAATTTTGCTGACAGGTTATAGATGGAGAGAAATACGAATACATCTCCCCCAAACAAAGAAGCACTTACCGCATTTAGTAAAGGGAACGTACCCCTGTTTGTGGAGATACACCTTTTTGCAGTTTCATTCATCTTCTCTTGATGAGGATTCATGTTATAACAGATTTGTAGATGAACACACTTGTGGAACAATCAAATTGCTGAAATTACATGCACACAAGATCACTGGAAACATTAGCCCATGGTCTTTTACGCAACTGTAGTGAAGAATATGCACAAGACAATTACCCAAAGAGGTAGCACTTATTAATTAACCAGGTCAAAGTACTCCACACCTACTCTATGCTTGGGGTCTTTGACTCAAAGACACGCCAGGTCATTATCCAGTCCACTATACTTTCCAGACTGGACCATTGCAACACCTTGCATCTGAGAGCTAATAAGATGGTTATTAGAAGACATCAGATGGCCCAAAAAATGCAGCAATGCGATCTCTATTCGCACTCCCTAAGTTTTGCTGAGTCTCAAGATTCATCCACCAGTTGCATTGGCTCCCGGAGGATAGGAGAATCCATTTCAAGGCACAGTGCATTGCACACAGAATCTTTACTTCCCAGGTGTCCCCTATTCTATCCAACTTATTACATCCGTACGTCTCTCGATGTGAGCTGCGTTCAGCTGATTTCCATCTGGCATGTGTTCCTCATGTGAGAAGAGCAAGAGTGGGAACGAGCTCGTTCCTCGCTAAGGCGTCGGCCCTTTTAAACGCTTTTTCGGTGACCATCAGGATCATCCAGAATCACTGGTCATTTAGAAAGGCTATGAGAACTTGGTTATTCCCGGCCTCTCCTTCCAAAGTCTGTCCTGGAACTAGCGCTGGGATTCCCCAGGGCTGGGGCAACTATGCGCCTTACAAATGTATTAACATTATTAACATTAACTTTAACTAACAGACCCATAGCACCACTTACACATCCACTCACAGACCGACTCAGACACTCATTCACGGACTCACTCAGACACTCACACACCCATTGGCAGACTCACTTAGACACTCACACACCCACTCATAGACTCACTTAGACACTCACTCACTCTTAAAGAGTATAGGTTACAGTTAGGAAATAACATTTTAAAAACCTTAGAAATTTGCTTAAAAAACAAAGTTTACAGGGACATTATAGTTAGAAAATAACATTAAAAAACCATAGAAATTTACTGAAAAATACAAAGGTTACAGGAGCATTATAGTTAGGAAATAGAATTTAAAAAAACATCGAAATTCACTGAAAACAGCAAAGGTTACAGGGATGTTATAGTTGGGCTAAGACTCCATAAAAACTCAGCAGTTACAGTTACCTGAGCTAACTATAACTAACTCCCCCGTAATGCACTGCTTATGACCTCACATATAACATCACTCATGACATGGTCAGTGACATCACTTATGATATCTCTGAAGGATCACCCCAAACCTTATGCCTTCCCCCTCCTCATTTTCTGACCTTCTTTTTGTTGGCTTTAGGACTCTGAGCACTTTACCACTGTTAACCAGTGCTAGAGAGCATGTCCTTGCTTCTCTAAGTTTGGTATAGTTGGTTTACACCTGATTAGAATATTTAATTTACTTGTAAGCCCCTTATAAAGTGGTATGCTATATACCCAGGGCCTTTCAGTGAAATGCTACTAGTGGGCCTGCAGCACTGATTGTGCCACTGAGGCAAGTAACATTTCAAACCTCTCTCAGGCCTGCCCTTGCAGGCCCAGTATGTGCAGTTTACTGCCACTTTGACTTGGCATCTAAAACCACTTGTCAAGCCTTCTCCTTCCTTTTTATTATACATAAGTCGCCCCTAAGGTGGGTCCTAGGTAGCCCATAGGGCAGGGTCCTCTGTAGCTAAAGTGTAGGACCTGTACGTTTATGTTTTACGTGTCCTGTTAGAGACTAACAGCTAAATATGTTTCTCACTACTGTGAAGCCTAGTCCTCTCATAGTTGAGTTTTGGGAACTCCTTAAAACACTGTTAAGCTTTAATTCCTCATCGTAAAGGATTAGCTGCATCATGTTTTATAACTTTGGAATGGTAATGATAAATCCTCTTTAATGATAAAGTTGGATTTAACATTACTCTTTTAGAAATGCCATTTTTAGAATGAGGGCATTTCTCTGCTCTTACTGCTCTGTGTGTATTGCAGCCCGTCTTCAATGAATGTCTGGGGCGGGTGACAGCTATACTTTGTGCATTCCCTCTAGACAACCACAAAGACAGGAAGGGTGAGTGTGACAGAAAACTCATCTGTTTTCATCTGCATTTTGATAGCTCTTCATGGGCAGGAAGGGAGAGGGGAGCTGAAACTTACACCTGAGCAAACAGTGTCCTGTTTCCCACACAAAGGCCTGATTACCCCCTACTTATAGTCTAGAGCCATGGCTGGTATGAAAGGGGGCCTGTGCACTTCAAGGGCCTGCTTTGAAGCCACCCCCACTTCAAAGGCACATTTGGGTATGAGTGCTGGGTCTCCAACCCTACCAAGACTATACACTACTGGACCTGTGAAGAACTCTGCCAGGAGTAAAGACTACTGTGCCACAAGGATTACCAATTTGCCTGACTGCTGCTCTTATAAAACTGATTTCTGCTTTGCTGAGCTGCCCTGCTGTCAGCTGATCTCTGCCCTGCTGAGGTTAAGGACTAGAATCATCTTACTTGAACCCAGAGTGACTCCAAGGGCTTGCTGAGTTACCCCTTGTTCTGAAGTTTCAGGGCCATCAATAACTCCCTTCAGCTCTGCAACAGCACCTAGACTCTGCCAGCTGCGGTGGTGCTAATCAAGTCCTGGGTTCTTGGAAGGTGGTTTCTGCTGTCCTGAACCATCAAAATTGATGCACTGACAACTTTGCGGCAATTGGAACCAACGTATTCCCCTTCAACGCAGGAACTGATTGATAACATTGCTTTGATGGACTGCACAGCTTGATGATGACGGACAGTACAGCTCGAAAGTGGTACTTTTTGGTAATATATAGAGGAAAAATACCAAACCTAATACTTACCTAGATCTAAAGGCGTATCGCAGAACACAGTCAGACTCCACCTAAAAACAAAATGGCTGCCTTTAACTTTAGGCAGTCATTAGCCAATCACTTAATGACTTGTCAGGAAGAATATGTCTTAAAGTTCCATGAAGATTCGTTAAACAGGCGCATCGGCCAGATTCATGAAACGAAAATCGGCTCGCAAAGGGCCAGATTCTCAGAATCTGGCCCTTTGCGAGCACAATTTTTGCATTTGGGATTCATCATCCCAAATGCAAAAATCGCTATTACAGAATTCGCATTTTAGCGAGGAATTGCATTTAAGGAATCTCTATTTGAGATTCCTTAAATGCAATTCATCAACCAATTTTAAATTGCAAATTCGCAATATTTGGCCGCTATTTACCACGAAGTCAGACTTCGTGGTAAATAGCGAAAAAAAATAGAAAAAAGCACTTTAGTGCATTATTCTCTGTTGCATGTTACACACACACATGTCCTTTGGACATGTGTGTGCGCAACACCTGTGTAATGTTGCATTTCAGGGGTGCTACAGGGTGTCCTTTGGACACCCCTGGCACCCTTGAAATCGCATCCTTATTTGCGATTAGCAAATTGCTAATCGCAAATAAGGAATAACTCCCCATTCATTCCTATGGGCCTGTAGGCCCATAGGAATGAATGGGGAGTTATTCCTTATTTGCGATTAGCAATTTGCTAATCGCAAATAAGGAAGATGTAGAAATCGCAATATTTATTGCAATTCCTACATGAATCCCGTTTGCAAGTCCTTAATAGCGATTCCTTATTAATCGCTATTAAAGACTCGCAAAACGGGTCTTTGATGAATCTAGCAGTAAGTTATTAAGGGGCAACAATCTGAGGAATTCCTATCTCTGGTAACCATAGCTATAGCTATAGAGTGGCTACCGCCACCCTGAGATATATATAGAAAGAGAAAGAGATAGATATATTTAAGAAAAACATTATCTATATATATTTACAATTGGAAAAAATTTACAACAATACTACCTATAAAGAAATTATAAATACATAAATTACAATATATAATAATTATTAAAGTAATACAATGAGCATAAAAAATACACAAGAAAAAAATACATTTTGCTAAAGAAAATAACAAATATGAACAAATGTTAGACCTGACACCTTTGGCGTGGTTTTCCCCCCATCTTTTTGCCTCTGACTCATGTATTTTTGATGCTGTGCTGGATTTCGTTTTTGCTGGTTTAGATGTTTTGGACACTCTGCCACTGCTGATCAGTGCCAGAGTGTAAGTGCTCCCTCTGTAAATTGTCATATTGATTGAATATACCTGATTGGCATATTTGTATCACCATGAAGTCCCTAGTAAAGTGCACTGTGTGTGCCAGGGCTGGTGATGACAGATGCTACTAGTGGGCCTGCAGCGCAGATTGCGCCACCCACATGAGAAGCCCTAAAGTGGTGTCTCAGGCCTGCCAGCGCAGGGCCTGTGTGCAGTCCGTGGACTGCCCTGTCCCCCTAGCCAGTGTCTCCACTGGCTGGGCCTACCCCTTCCCTGTCTGTGCACATCAGTCACCCCTATGGAAGGCTCTGGTTACCCCCCTGGGCAGGGTGCAGTGTAGGGGGCAGGTAGAGCATGTACTAGTGCAGGTCACATGCTCTGGTAGTGGGCAGCAGCCATTTTGTGCACTCACTGCTGTAAGGCTATCTTGCTCCATAGAGTAACATGGGGGAGGCAGGTCCCAATGGATCCCAGCCTATCTTCTCATAGGAACAAGATCGGACATAAGTGAAAGATATCCCTGAACTCAGAATTTAATAACACATCTTTTAGTGAAGGTTGTTTTTAAATCCTGTGTTTGAGAATAGCACTTTTAGAAAGTGGCTGTTCTCTTGTCTAAACCTTTCTGTGTGCCTGGGCCTGTTTGTGGATTGCCTGTCTGGTCTGAGGGTGACAGGGGCTGCAGAGCCCCCGGAGGGAGGGGGTCGGACTCAACCCGTGGATGAAAGGCAGCATCTGCTGCCAGGGAGGCGGGAGGAGATAGCGCCTGATAGTGAAGGGCTGTGCCTGCCTGACCACCATGCTGGCTCCCCCTCCTGCCGGCCAACTGTCACCTCTGACCCTGATGCTGACAGGAGAAGGAAACCAGAAACACCCATCGCTCCAGCAACCCCCAGAACTGGTTTAGACCGGGCTCAGGGCCCCCTTGCACAAAAAGACTTCAAAAGACTTCAAAGGACTTCAAAGACTTTTAGGGGTATAAGAGAAGGACCCCTGACTACAGAAGATTAGATTCTAAAATTCTACAATCAAGAAGGAACCTCTGCGGGAAGAAGGACTGCGGGAGAACTAAAGGAAGACTGCCTTGCTGTGTGCTCTAAGGGCTGACCTGTTCTGCTGTTGCAACTGAAAGCTGAGGAGGAGAAAGGGACTTTGCTGTGTGCTGTGACCCTGCCTGCTTGAAACTGCCAAGACTTTGCTGTGTGCTGTGTCTGCAACTTGAATCTCCAAGGGCCTGAGAAGAGCTGGCCTCTTGTTGGGAACCCAGGGTTAAAGGTTCCTAAAGCTTTGCCAAAAGCAGCTGCAAGATCGGGCTGTTGTGACCTGGAACGCGTGGTACTCGACTGCGGAGCGTGAGGAAGGGATCGGTGTGCTCATCGGCACATTCCCAGCGAGGGTCGGGGGTTTGTGGTGCCTCCCCTCGTGAAATCTGCTCCAAAGTGGTTGAGAGGCCGAGAGGGCGGTCTATTCGTGACCTGCGCCCTCAAACACCCTTTGCCGCCTGTTCACCGCCGCTGCCCGGGGCCAGGATAATCCCTAGAAGTTGCCGCTCGTGAACGGGAGCTGCAGCGGCGAAGATCGGAGCCGCCGCGCTCCCATTGGCTGAAGGAGCCAAGCCCCCTCACCGACGCCGCGACGGGATTGTCCCGTGTGCTGCAGCGTCATCGATTTGCCGTGCTGTGGTTGGCTGGTGGACGGAGCGTCATCGCAAGCCTGCCCGGGAGCCGCACTGCCATTGGCTGACTCCCGGGTGTGTCCAAAGGCTCGTCCCCAACTCCGCGACCTGATTGGTCCCCGTCCTCGGGACCTCTGGAGGGCCGTGTGAACGCCGCCGAAGCCGGAGAAGGACTGACCCGACTCCGCCGAGGGATTCCGGGTGAGCGATCCCTGTCCCTGGCCTGAGTCCCCGCGCGGAGGCGCCGTGTCAGCTCCCCGCTGCTCCCCGAAGACCAGAGAGCGGGCGGAGGGCTGCCGGGACCGGCCGGGACCAAGGGAAAGCTTACCTTGTCGGCGCGAAGGCGCAAGGATCACGGTGGGGCGCGCTGAGAGCGCCTGGAGCTGAGGTCAAGATCGATTTCACTGGCACGGTGCACCCAGAGCTAGTGGTGAGGGGCTGATTTTAACAGTTAAACTACACGCTGGCATTGCTTGATTTTGCTCATTTTTATAGAGCTGATGTGAGATGAGTTCAAGGTATGATTTTTAATACTGAGACAAGAGACTTGAGACTATCTTTTATTAAGAGACTTCCTACATACATGCAACCATCAAGATTAAGTGCAACCTTTACCGGAAGAAGTGATTATCGTGTATTACTGCTTTTTACTGCCTGCAACTAGATAAAGTTATATTTTTATAAAATATACTTACCTGTGTGGTCTCAGTTTGTGGTGGATTGGGGATTATTGTTGTGTTAAGTGCAATTATTATACACATTGCCTTGGGGATAAGCCTGCCTGCTCGCGCCAAGCTACCTAGAGGGAGAGCGGAGGTTGTCTACTATGTGTATTCCTTCACCCTGAATAGAACCCCTACTTGGTCTAAGGTGCTTACCTCTGCCAACTAGAGACCCCCAGATCTAACATTGGTGGCAGCGGTGGGATTTTGAACTAATAATTGCACTTGACCTACAGTGATTTCTTGTACATCACTAGTCTAGTTTAGCAGCACAGGTTGCGCAAGATTTTTTTCTTTTTGGTGAAACCTTTTTAGTGGAAAAGGTTAGGAAGCATCATGTCTCAGAAAGCGCCAAGCGTGAGTGTAGAAGTGGAAGTGGAATTTGAAATCCAGGAGTTGTTCATCTATAGCAAGGAGCAACTGAAAACAATTCTGCAAACAGCTTGGATGCCCAGCGAAGGGCAGCGCAAACAAGGAAGAGCTACAGAAAGCTCTGAGGGCCTGGTGGGAGGCCAAACATGGTGATCCAGAAGCTGCTACTGGAGAGGAAGGCACACAGGAGAATGCTTTTTTGTCCAGTGAGTTGCCAGTGAGGAAGGCAGTGTCTAGGACTGACAGCAACCACTCCAGTAGGATTATTTCTCCAGAGGAGGTGGAGGAGAATCAGAGAGCTAGGGCCCATGAGATTGAGCTTTTTAAGCTCAAAGCACAAGCAGATGAGAGGAGACTGCGCCTTGAAACTGAGAAAGAGGCGCAGGAGAGAAGAAATACTCTCGCTTTGGAGGAGAAGAAACTCCAATTGGCTCATGAGTTGAGCATGAGGGAGCTGGACATGAAATTCAAAAAGGTGGAGTCCAGTTCTAATGGTGGCAGCGCACAACCAGTACAGGCGGGTAAGGTATACATACCAAAGGATCTGGTACAGAATTATCAGAGGGGTGAGGATATTTATGCGTGGTTCCGAGCGTATGAACTTGCCTTAAAGATGAATGAAGTGCCTGAGAAGAATTGGGGGCAGGATTGTGGAAGCATTTTGAGGCCTCTTTGAGGGATGTCTTGGCACCCTTAGAAGCAGCAGGTACTTTATCCTACCCCGCTATGAAGGAGGCTTTGTGCCTCAGGTATGGGCTCACTTCAGAACAGTACCGCCAGAAGTTTAGGAACTTCAAGAAGCTTGATTCAAGTACTTGGGTGGAGTGTGTGAGTATGTACACGCGTGCACTGGAAGGTTGGATAAAGGGCAGCAAAGTTACTGATTATGTGGGGTTGTGTCACTTGATTAGTTGGGAGCACTTAAGTAGTTTATGTGTTCCAGAGCTGCGCCAGCATCTTTTAGATAGCAAGTTAACTGATCCCAGTGAGCTTGCCAAAGAGGCGGACCGCTGGTCTAGCACCAGGGTCCACAAGGGGGTGGTAAGTACCCCAGCCAAAGGTGGACAGGGTCCCCCGCAGAAGAGTGGGGGGGACACGGGTAATCAAAAGGAGTCTTCTAAAGGACCCCAAAATGGTTCCCAGGAGAAGGTGTCTCAACCCCCCAAGCCTAAGAAGTCCTAGCCCGATAAGGGCAAGCAGGACAACAGGTCCCCGCCTACTTGCTATGCATGTAGGGAGGTGGGGTACATTGCCCCCAAATGTCCAAAGAAACCTCCAGCACCCACTGGTGCTCCAGCACCGGCGTTAGGCAGTGTAGCTTTGGGAGGGGATTTGATTTCTAGTGGGGAGGAGGGGTTAGCATTGATGATCCTTGTCTCTCTAGGAGACCAAGAGATGGCCCAGGAAACCTTGCTGCCCCAAAACACTAAGAAATACGGGCAGAAGGTGACCATCAATGGACAGGAAATAGAGGCTCTGAGAGACACAGGGGCCAGCGTGACATCTGTCAGGTGTCGGTGGGTGTCTGAAGAGCAAATTGTTCCCAAGGTACTCCGGCCTGTGGTGGCATCTGACAGTTCAGTGCGCTACTGCAAGTTGGCAAATGTTTCATTTGAATGGGGAGGAGTCTCCGGTATTTTGGAAATTGTTGTGAGTGATGCCTTGCCTGTAGATTGTCTATTAGGTAATGACCTGGAGAGCTCCCCATGGAAAGAGGTGGAGCACAGGACTCACTTGGAGATGTTGGGTTTGTCTGCGTGGATCTGTGTGTCCACCCGTGCAATGACAGCCAGAGAGGGCGGTCTAGCAGAATTGGAGCCTGGAACAATGGCCCAGGAACCTGCCAAGAGAGCAAGGGGTAGAGGGCGCGGGAAACCAGCCCCCACCGTTCCCACGGTCCAGGAGGAAGCAGACCCTGAGGGGGATGCCCTGGAACCTACAGGGGAGCAGGTGGCCGAACTGGGGGAATTGCCTGAGCTGTCCCAGTGGCAGCAAGAGGGTGGACCCTCCAGGGAGGAATTCTGCCAGGCTCAGAAGGAGTGCCCTTCTCTCATTGGTGTGCGGCAGCAGGCTGCAGACCAGGCAGCCGGCCTGGGGTCCAGGGAGCATTTGATTTACTGGGAGGATGACTTACTTTATAGTGAGCCTAAGTTCGCCGAGCCCGGTGCCGCCCGTGTGCTGGTAGTACCCGAGCGCTTCAGGAACTTCCTACTGGGTCTGGCTCATGACGTGCCTCTCGCAGGACATCTGGGGCAAGACAAGACCTATCACAGGCTTGTCACCCATTTCTACTGGCCCCAGATGAAGAAGCACGTCTCTGCCTTTTGTAAATCTTGCCAAACTTGTCAGGCCAGTGGCAAGAGCGGAGGGAAGTGCGTGGCACCCCTCCAACCCTTTCCTGTGGTGAGCACCCCTTTTGAGCGGGTGGGCATTGACATCGTGGGGCCCCTGGACCCCAAGACAGCCCTAGGCAACAGGTTTATCCTGGTCTTGGTGGACCATGCCACTCGGTACCCGGAAGCCATCCCGCTCAGGACAGTCACAGCCCCAGTGGTGGGCCGTGCCCTGATGGGGATCTTTTCCCGTGTGGGGTTCCCCAGGGAGGTGGTCTCAGACAGGGGGACAAACTTCATTTCTAGGTATATGAAGTCCCTGTGGGATGAGTGTGGGATGACATACAAATTCACCACTCCTTACCACCCTCAAGGAAATGGGTGGGTTGAAAGATTCAACCGCACATTGAAGGGCATGATTATGGGCCTGGAAGAGCCAATGAGGCGGAAATGGGACGTCTTGTTACCATGCCTGTTGTTTGCCTACAGGGAGGTGCCTCAGGAATCCTTAGGGTTCAGTCCCTTTGAGTTGCTGTATGGCCACCCTGTCAGAGGGCCTCTCACTCTGGTGAAGGAGGGGTGGGAGAAATCCCGTGGGAAAACCCCTCAGGTTGTGTTCAGCTATGTGCTGGCCATTCGCAACCAGACCAAGCGCTTCAGGAAGCTCGCTCAAGAGAACCTGGAGGGCTAGCCAGGAGGAAATGAAGAGATGGTATGACCAGAACACTTCTCTGGTTGAGTTCCACCCTGGTCAGAAAGTGTGGGTGATGGCGCCAGTGGAGCCTTGTGCGCTCCGTGACAAGTGGTCTGGGCCATATGAGGTGGTGGAGCGCAAGAGCGAGGTTACCTACTTGGTTAACCTGAAGACTCCCAGGCAGCCCCTGAGAGTGCTACATGTGAACCGCCTCAAACCCCACTTTGAGAGGTCAGAAGTGACTATGCTCATGGCTACAGATGCTGGAGGGGAGGAGGATAGTGATCCTCTCCCTGACCTCCTGGCAGTCAAGGAGCAAGATGGGTCAGTGGATGGTGTGGTCCTCTCCCCCACCCTGACCCCAGAGCAGCAGGAGGACTGTCGCCAAGTCTTGGGTCAGTTCGCCCCCCTGTTCTCCCTGACCCCAGGTGTCACCAAGTGGTGCGTCCACGATGTGGACACTGGAGACAGTCTGCCTGTGAAACAGACGTTTTACAGAGTGGCTGACAAGGTCAGAGCCAGCATCAAGGAAGAAGTTTCCAAGATGTTGGCGCTAGGGGTTATTGAGCCCTCCAGCAGCCCCTGGGCTAGCCCAGTGGTCTTAGTGCCTAAGAAAGCTGCTACCCCCGGTGGCACCCCAGAACTTCGGTTCTGCGTGGACTACCGTGTGCTCAATGCGGTCACCAAGACTGACGCGCACCCCATCCCCAGAGATGATAAGCTGGTGGATCGGTTGGGAGCTGTCCAGTACCTGAGCACTTTTGATTTGACTTCAGGGTACTGGCAGATTGCCTTAACTGAGGGGACAAAGGAGAGGTCAGCATTTTCAACGCCAGAGGGGCACTTCCAGGTCCGTGTCATGCCCTTTGGGTTGAAAAATGCCCCGGCCACATTTCACAGATTGGTCAACCAGGTGCTGGTGGGGCTGGAGCAATTCAGCGCAGCCTACCTGGATGACATTGCTGTGTTCAGCTCCACTTGGGAGGAACACCTGCAACACCTCACTGAAGTGTTGAAGGCTCTGCAGAAGGCAGGCCTCACTATCAAGGCCAGTAAATGCCAGATAGGGCAGGGATCTGTGGTGTACTTGGGACACCAGGTAGGGAGCGGCCAGGTGGCACCCCTACAGGCAAAGATTGATACCATTCTAGCTTGGGAGCCCCCCAAGACTCAGACTGAGGTGAGAGCCTTTTTGGGTCTCACCGGGTATTACAGACGGTTTGTCAAAGGTTATGGCACCATTGTGGCCCCTTTGACAGAGCTGACATCTAGAAATCAGCCCAGAAAAGTGAATTGGACTGAGGCCTGTCAAACTGCTTTTGACACCCTCAAAGCTGCCATGTGCACAGCACCGGTGCTTAAAGCACCTGACTTTTCCAGTGAGTTCATTGAGCAAACTGATGCTTCAGAGCAAGGCGTGGGAGCAGTACTTTCACAGATCAATGATGAGGGTGGAGACCAACCAGTGGCTTTCATTAGCCGGAGGCTAATCCCCAGGGAACAGAAATGGAGTGCCATTGAAAGAGAAGCTTTTGCTGTGGTCTGGGCTCTGAAGAAGCTGAGGCCCTGCCTGTTTGGGACTCACTTCCGTGTTCAGACCGACCACAGGCCCCTCAGATGGTTAATGTAGATGAGGGGTGAGAATCCAAAACTGTTGAGGTGGTCCATTTCCCTACAGGGGATGGACTTTACGGTGGAGCACCGCCCTGGAACAGAGCACGCCAATGCTGATGGTCTGTCCAGATTCTTCCGCCTTAGTGATGAGGACTCCCAAGAGGTTGGGTAGTTCTCCCCACTTTCAGCTGGAGGGGACACGTGTTAGACCTGACACCTTTGGCGTGGTTTTTCCCCCATCCTTTTGCCTCTGACTCATGTATTTTTTATGCTGTGCTGGATTTCGTTTTTGCTGGTTTCGATGTTTTGGACACTCTGCCACTGCTGATCAGTGCCAGAGTGTAAGTGCTCCCTCTGTAAATTGTCATATTGATTGAATATACCTGATTGGCATATTTGTATCACCATGAAGTCCCTAGTAAAGTGCACTGTGTGTGCCAGGGCTGCTGATGACAGATGCTACTAGTGGGCCTGCAGCGCAGATTGTGCCACCCACATGAGTAGCCCTAAAGTGGTGTCTCAGGCCTGCCAGCGCAGGGCCTGTGTGCAGTCCGTGGACTGCCCTGTCCCCCTAGCCAGTGTCTCCACTGGCTGGGCCTACCCCTTCCCTGTCTGTGCACATCAGTCACCCCTATGGAAGGCTCAGGTTACCCCCCTGGGCAGGGTGCAGTGTAGGGGGCAGGTAGAGCATGTACTAGTGCAGGTCACATGCTCTGGTAGTGGGCAGCAGCCATTTTGTGCGCTCACTGCTGTAAGGCTATCTTGCTCCATAGAGTAACATGGGGGAGGCAGGTCCCAATGGATCCCAGCCTATCTTCTCATAGGAACAAGATGGGACATAAGTGAAAGATATCCCTGAACTCAGAATTTAATAACACATCTTTTAGTGAAGGTTGTTTTTAAATCCTGTGTTTGAGAATAGCACTTTTAGAAAGTGGCTGTTCTCTTTTCTAAACCTTTCTGTGTGCCTGGGCCTGTTTGTGGATTGCCTGTCTGGTCTGAGGGTGACAGGGGCTGCAGAGCCCCCGGAGGGAGGGGGTCGGAGTCAACCCGTGGATGAAAGGCAGCATCTGCTGCCAGGGAGGCGGGAGGAGATAGCGCCTGATAGTGAAGGGCTGTGCCTGCCTGACCACCATGCTGGCTCCCCCTCCTGCCGGCCAACTGTCACCTCTGACCCTGATGCTGACAGGAGAAGGAAACCAGAAACACCCAGCGCTCCAGCAACCCCCAGAACTGGTTTAGACCGGGCTCAGGGCCCCCTTGCACAAAAAGACTTCAAAAGACTTCAAAGGACTTCAAAGACTTTTAGGGGTATAAGAGAAGGACCCCTGACTACAGAAGATTAGATTCTAAGATTCTACAATCAAGAAGGAACCTCTGCGGGAAGAAGGACTGCTGGAGAACTAAAGCAAGATTGCCTTGCTGTGTGCTCTAAGGGCTGACCTGTTCTGCTGTTGCAACTGAAAGCTGAGGAGGAGAAAGGGACTTTGCTGTGTGCTGTGACCCTGCCTGCTTGAAACTGCCAAGACTTTGCTGTGTGCTGTGTCTGCAACTTGAATCTCCAAGGGCCTGAGAAGAGCTGGCCTCCTGTTGGGAACCCAGGGTTAAAGGTTCCTAAAGCTTTGCCAAAAGCAGCTGCAAGATCGGGCTGTTGTGACCTGGAACGCGTGGTACTCGACTGCGGAGCGTGAGGAAGGGATCGGTGTGCTCATCGGCACATTCCCAGCGAGGGTTGGGGGTTTGTGGTGCCTCCCCTCGTGAAATCTGCTCCAAAGTGGTTGAGAGGCCGAGAAGACGGTCTATTCGTGACCTGCGCCCTCAAACACCCTTTGCCGCCTGTTCACCGCCGCTGCCCGGGGCCAGGATAATCCCTAGAAGTTGCCGCTCGTGAACGGGAGCTGCAGCGGCGAAGATCGGAGCCGCCGCGCTCCCATTGGCTGAAGGAGCCGAGCCCCCTCACCGACGCCGCGACGGGATTGGCCCGTGTGCTGCAGCGTCATCGATTTGCCGTGCTGTGGTTGGCTGGTGGACGGAGCATCATCGCAAGCCTGCCCGGGAGCCTCACTGCCATTGGCTGACTCCCGGGTGTGTCCAAAGGCTCGTCCCCAACGCCGCGACCGGATTGGTCCCTGTCCTCGGGACCTCTGGAGGGCCGTGTGAACGCCGCCGAAGCCGGAGAAGGACTGACCCGACCCCGCCGAGGGATTCCGGGTGAGCGATCCCTGTCCCTGGCCTGAGTCCCCGCACGGAGACGCCGCATCAGCTCCCCGAAGACCAGAGAGCGGGCGGAGGGCTGCCGGGACCGGCCGGGACCAAGGGAAAGCTTACCTTGTCGGCGCGAAGGCGCAAGGATCACGGTGGGGCGCGCTGAGAGCGCCTGGAGCTGAGGTCAAGATCGATTTCACCGGCACGGTGCGCCCAGAGCTAGTGGTGAGCCGCGCTCGCATAGTGTGGACCAAATAGAGTGAGGGGCTGATTTTAACAGTTAAACTACACGCTGGCATTGCTTGATTTTGCTCATTTTTATAGAGCTGATGTGAGATGAGTTCAAGGTATTATTTTTAATACTGAGACAAGAGACTTGAGACTATCTTTTATTAAGAGACTTCCTACATACATGCAACCATTAAGATTAAGTGCAACCTTTACCGGAAGAAGTGATTATCGTGTATTACTGCTTTTTACTGCCTGCAACTAGATAAAGTTATATTTTTATAAAATTTACTTACCTGTGTGGTCTCAGTTTGTGGTGGATTGGGGATTATTGTTGTGTTAAGTGCAATTATTATACACATTGCCTTGGGGATAAGCCTGCCTGCTCGCGCCAAGCTACCTAGAGGGAGAGCGGAGGTTGTCTACTATGTGTATTCCTTCACCCTGACTAGAAGCAAGGGTCCCTACTTGGTCTAAGGTGCTTACATCTGCCAACTAGAGACCCCCAGATCTAATAACAAACAATATTAAATAATATTGAAAAATAATGAATATAAATGCAGCTTAACCAGCATTAGAAAAAGTATTATAATTGGGAGGGAATAATTTACTTTTTCAACTCCAGTCTACACAACAGTAGGCAAGTGTGGGCCTCCACAGGGGTTAGACTTACTATTCCCTCTCCAGTCCATGCAACAGTAGGAAAAGTGTTGGACTTCAGAGGGGTTAGATTTACTCTTCCCACTCCAGTCTAAGCAATAATAGGGAAAGAGTTGGACACATGAGGAGGAGTTGTATTTACTATTTCTGCTGCAATCTAAGCAACAGTAGAGAAAGTGATGGACTTTAGAGGGGTTAGATTTACTATTCCCATTCCAGTCTATGCAACAGTAAAGAAAGTGTTGTACCGTGGAGGGATTGCATAAAAATGTCCAACTCCTAATCACTTTGTAAAAAACATTTAAATACCTAATAATAGAAGATTGTTACATCTTAATATATATAAAAATACACACTGTATAATTTTAAAAACTACAATAAAATAAAAAACATCACAATAATTTTTTTAAAACTTTAAATGAATTCGAATAGTATTCATTTCCCAACCATCAACCAACCACCCCAAACAAATGAATAATAAATAGAACTATATTTTATTGAAAATATCATTTAAAAACCCATAAAACTCTTCAAAAACAACTAATATATTTTACAAACGTTAATATTTAGCACACTTACCATTATAATAATAAATAGTTCAAATAAAACAAATAATTTACATCATGAATGAGCTTGTAAAAATGCATAATTAATTATCAATGAAACAATTAAATATGCTAAACAATTAAATCATGTTACATCTTCAATAACTAGCCATTCCATTCCTCAACAAGACCAACAACCAAGTACTAAAATATATTACTAACAAAAATATATAAATTGAAATGTTCAATAAAATTTTAAAACAGAATTTTAATTAAACAATTTACATATCTCATAATAAATTAAATAATTATTTTTCATCACAAATTAACATTAATGGAAACTTCACACCTTATACCCTTACAAGCCCCACTAGTCATGAAAAATAATTAAAATGTTAAACTTAATTACATAACATAACAATTAAACAACTAAACATTATACATAATTTTTAATTAATAAAATATCCAATTTACAATAAAAAATAATTAACAATAAAATTCAGCTATTTCATATATTTATAATTTGATTATATTCCCACCCTATTCCCCTACGAGCTCAACTCCCCACTAAAATGAAAATTCCTAACAAAATAAAATTTCAAAAAATCCATAAACATTAACAAATAAAAATTGAATACCTAATACAACTATTAAACAAATATAAAATGTAAACAACTAATCATCAATTTGATATTTAATTTTAAATAAAAAAATTACATTCAAATGAAATTGATCATAATTTAATTAACTTTCAACCACATTTCCCTACAACTCCTACAACATGCTAAATCATTATGAATTACTACTTAAACTAAAGACATGAAATTACACATTTTAAATGAAAAATTGTATTTTAAAAAATTACTCAGAATTATATTAACAACGCTAACACCTAAAATTAATATTCTCACTAACATCTATTGAAATAATTTAATACACCATCAATTACAACTATATTTAGTAAGCAGTATTAAAGAGAACAATAGTTTCAAAAATGATATTACATACCAAAAGTGATATTCTTGATTACGATATTCTGTTCCACAACATTTTTGTAACAATTATATTTTTGATCCGATATTTAGGTAAGACAATATGTTTATATCGATATTTGTGTCATTCACCTTATGGTGAAAACCATTGACATCTCAGTGCTGTGGACTCTTGAACCTTCACACCCTTTCATCACCGCTTAATGGTGCCCACGTTGTGGTTAGGATAGGAAGCCTTCCTGTATAAAACTCTCCTTTGAAGCTATTACTTCTTTAAATGTGTGCCGCCGAATGAAACACACTTACAAAAAGGAAATAAAGAGGAGAAATAAAAATAATTGTCTGTCTTACACCAGCCTCAGTTAGGAGCACAAATGTGGTGCAAATCCTTTTAAAAAATCTTTGTAAATTTGGGTTTGCATCAAAAAACATGGATGGAGTCACATAAATGAGTGTGCACCACCTGTGTAACGCTGACCTTGCGCAAGGTAACACCAGGCAATGCTATGCACCACTATTTATTTTACGAAGCCACGCAAATCAGGATTTGTTTGGGTTTGTAAATCCCTATATTGATTTTGTGGCTTGGCTGCGTCAAATAATTGATTCAATCAGGATTCAAAATCCTAGTAAATCTGGGCTGTTATGTGGGAACCTGTGGCTACATATTAAGCCACGGTACCAGTGCACTGGGTGTTTTGGTCACATCCCCTTGCTGTTTTGCCCACTGTATGTGCGACTGTCATCCAGTGACCCGGCATCATGAATGCAAACATTTTCAACTCCTGAGTGCTCTATGCCCAAGGGTAAAATATAATTATAGAAAGAACCCTGTCAATGAAAATTTACCTCTGCCAATATTGACATTCCCAGGATGGTAGTTTCACAGCCTCAGGCAGTGATATCAGAAAGTGGCAGGGAAAGAAATGTCTCCTTTACTATCAGAATAAATATTTCGAAATGCTCTTGCTGCTTGGAGCTGGGACAGTTGATGATCCAACCAGCGTATGAGCCCAAAGGAGGAATTTGTTTGGGATGGTGGGTTCCTCTGCCTGATGTCAATTTCTATTCTCCTGTAGGAAGCCCTCTGCTGCTTTGCCTATTTCTTGACATATGTGTATATGCACCCCTTTGGATACTGTGGAGCCAGACCACTGAACATATACAGTTCTAGCAGGCTGGTCTGTCAAGTAGGAACACAGCTGAGCACAATGTGGCATGAGATCCGTCCATGTTCTCACTGAAAAAGACCAAAAAAATAATCCTTTCAGCAGTATCTCAAGAGTGAGCATTGAGGTAGCTTTCTGTTACATTAAACACAGAAAAGGTAATGGGAGTAATGCTTGCAATAAATCTAACCAATGGTAATCCCTCGGGGTAGCATTCTAACTCATCGTCCATTTACCACCCCATTTTGGAATCAGCCATATGCAATTTAGTCTTGTCCCTGCTCCAATAGGAACATTTCATCCCAAAATAGCAGGCATGAACTAGAACAGAAGTAACTCAAGACCAGTTTTGCCCTAATTTGAGCTCTTCAGCCAGGTGTAGCTTGGTTCCAGTGGCACAGTGAGTACATGCATCTAGGCATACCCTTGACCAGTTAGAGTGTTACATCAAACACACAAAAGGTAATGAGATGAATGCTTCCAATAGGATTAACCGCAGGCAATCACTCGGGGTAGCATTCCAACCCATTATTCTTTTGCCCACCATACCAGCTCATTTTGGACCAAGACATATGGAAAGCTATCTTGACCCTGCTTTATTCGGAACAGTCTAGCCTGACATGAACAGTCTGGTCTTCCCTGAAACGTAACAGAAGTATCCCAAGTCCATTTTTGCCCTGATTAGGGCTCTTCAAATAATCAGAAATCTTGAGTCTTGTCGCGCACAGAGCATGGGACTGATGTCTGGGCATACTCTTGGCCACCTAAGGCATTACATCAGACACACAAAAGGTAATGGGAGGAATGCTCGCAATAGGTTTGCCCATAGGCAATCGCTCCTGGTAGTATTGCAAAATAATTGTTGTTTTGCCCATCATTCCAACTCATTTTGAGCCCAGCCATATGGAAATCTATTTGACCCTGCTCCAATAAGAACAGTCCACCTCAAAATGCCAGACCCAGTCTTCACTGAACTGGAATACCAGCAACTGGAATACCAGCAACTCAAGATCAGTTCTGCTTTGACTGGTGCTCTTCCGTCAAGTATGGTTTGGTTCTAGTGGCACAGTGAGCATAGGACCCATGTCTGGGCCTAGCACTGGAACCTTAGGATGCTACATCAAACACACAAACGGTAATGGGAGGATGCTTGTAATGTATCTGAGGAAGTATGGTGTGCAAAGGAGCGATTGCTAGTGGTTAGATTTGTTGCAAGCATTTCTCCGATCACTGTTTGTGTGTTTGGTGTTGCACCCTATGTAGCCAAAGGTATGCCCAGACATGGTCCCAAGCTCACTGCGTCACTAGAGTCAAATTACACCCAACTGTGATGCCCCAATCATGGCAAACTCATCTTGGCTTGCTTGTATTTCCATTCAGGGAGTACCTGGCCAGGCAGCCTGGGCTGGACTGTTTCTATTGAAGCAGTTTTAAGACTGATCTGCATATTGCTGAGTCCAAGCTGAGGTGGCATATTGGGCAAAAGAACTGATGGGTTGGAATGCCACCCGAGAGTTCGCCAAAGGTTCAAATTGTTGCAATCAGTCCTCCCATCGCCTTTTGCCTGTTTTAGCTTTCTCTAACAGCCAACTCCCTGTGGAACATGACAACATCCATAAAGTGTACATTTAGAAGTAAACCTGGGTGGTGAACCCTGCTCCGTTTGTAGAGTTTGCAGAGTTTTCCGCACTTCTCGCTCTGCGAAGCACGAAGGGTTCCAGTTTTTTCCCTCGCTCGTGATTGTCAACATCAAATTGGTGAGCGCAAGCGAGGAAAATCCACCTCCCGGCAAGATTGTTCCTTGCTCGTGCTCGCCAAGGTCTAGTTGGAAAGCGAGGAAAATCAAGCTCCTGGTGAGATTTCTCAACATGGGTGGTCGGATTTCTCAATGCGAGATGTCGCGGCAAGTCGTACCACTTGTGTTGAGAAACCTTCAGTTCACGTTGAGAAAGCTGCCGCTCAAGAAGAAAATCTACTCGAGCAGCAGAAAGGAAGCTGCGTCCTCTTGTGCTGGGCATGGTGCAGTTTGTGATGATTTTACAGTGTGGGACAAACACCCGGCACTAAAAATCACCACGAACGGCATGACCCTAACACACTCGGCCGATAACTGAACTCTGTGTAGTGCGAAAGAGTTTTTTTTAACTCCACCCAGGCTTATTTAGAAGCAGCCTAACTTCCAAAAATTATTGTTTGCTTTCACAGGATGATTTATTTGTGTTTTTGTGGATCCCACCGTCCCTGCCTCTGACATGGCTGCTTTTGTTCATGGTCCCAGAGTCACTATAGTTGTCACCGTACCTGTAGATGTGTATCTGTGGCATTGAGTATATCTAGCTGCCATGAGGAACTGATGGTCTATATAGTCAAATCTTACTGGCATTCTCCTATTAAGTGCCTTTGAAGTGACTGGCTGCTGTACATATATAAAAGCATGTCAACGAATCATCAGGGCACAATGTTTAACAGCTTTGCGTACCTTAAAAAATATTAAAAATTGATATTTTATTTTAACAAGCGATGAATATTTACTTCATTTTAGGCCTCTTTATCTCTAATTGCCTCACACCTACTCAGATTTAAACATGATGGCTAGAATCAATGGCAGTGCCACCGAGCTGCTTCTGTACTCCATTGTCTCACGCACAGCTGAACAATTGTTTTCATTTGCAGCATTTGTAGTGCTTACCTCCCCATGGAGAGACATTAGAGCGCTGTCTGACTGTTGGAGTAACCACTCGGTTCCTCCTTGTAGGGCGCGCTTTACAGAGTGGTCTACGTGGATTCTGTTTTAGGGTCATGCAATGTTGATGTGAATTTGTGGCTCGAGCATGGTATGAGCCGAGATATGTGAGAGGGATGGAATCTCGCTAACATTGACATACCTTACCACACTTACTTTATCGTAATTGACGTAACTGCTGTATTATCTGTGTACTATGGGATTTCTGTGAATACACACGGGTTTGTAACCTGGTTCCCTGCCTGGACGACATCAATGGATGGAATATGTTTTGATATGTTAATTTATGCTATAGACAGATTATATGTTCAAAATCTAGTCAACGGAGTCTCTTAATATAGAAACCATTTGACCACACAACAACACTGCCATGGTCTCCTGCAGTGGCGCACAGTGGTTGCGCAAAAGAGACTTTTAAATATCAAAGCCATCACACCAGTTTTTGTTGAAAATCACCACATGTGGGGTTGCAACATTGCGATAATGTGTTTTTACAGTTTGGCAGCTAAAGTCTGAACGAGCTCCATCTGGCCCTGAAATATCAAACTGAAGAACTGACGTTATAAAAGGCCTTGAAAACATGGTTGGTTCCTTATACAAATATGATTTAGTTATGTCTGCAGTTGCCTGCTATCAGCACTGCGTCATTCAAAAAAGCGCCATAATACTTTCTAGGTAAAAGTGTGGTGAATAAAAACAAATAATTAATCTTAAATAACAAGAATAGAATTGATAGTAGACTAGACCTTGTGTTTGATGAACTACTTGAAACTGGGAATGATTCCATTCCTCAGGAAAATCTGCAATGTATGTTTTTATGTTTTACAAGTTTCAAAACTGTATTACAGACACCACTAAGAACACAGGTTATTTCCAACTAGACACTAGGCCTCGTGTTAGCTGCAGCACAAGCCGAGCATCTCTCCTAAGACAGACTTACGATTCTTGTTCAGGAACTGTACATTTTAGTGCCACTTGAGAAACCCGTGTAGAATTAGGTCCTATACTGAATTAGAAACTTATGGTATAACCGATTCGGATTATATTTTGCCACTTATTCCATGTTAAAACACATTATTTTTCACGTACCCTACAGAGTTTTGTTAAAAATAACAGCCGGGTATGCGAACTAAAGTTTTGGGGTACTTTGTAATACATGGCGGGGTGGGCCGGGTTAATTAGTGTGGAGTCAAAAACGCTGTTATACCAACATCAGAGTGATTAAAGCAAATTTAAACAGTGACATTTGTGTCCTGCAGGCCAGGATTAGCCATGAAAGAAAACGCGTTATTAATGTTAGAACCCAAGACTGAAGCCCGTGGGCAGAGACAGAGCGAAAAACACAAACCCACCATGGCTACTTTAATGAGCGCGCTGGCTGCATGACACAGGCCACTTGACATCCTCATGAAAGTAACACCCTCAAGCTACGCATTCATTACCGACTAAAATAGACCACGGGGGCCAGCTCTACACTGTTTACGTGCAGCACAACCAAAACAAAACTGGTAGCAGCAACTCAATATTCATGCCTGCTGAAACACTGAACTACTTTCCTGTCTTTTGATTGTCAGTGAATTTGAACTCGTAGCCTTTTCATAAGGGGTTGGATGTGCACACTTATTTGCCAAGCAATCTAAGTCTATTTAAAGACACACAGCCCTTATTGGGGCATTTTATTTACAAGGGCATTGCATCACCGGAGCGTCACTTTTTATATGCTCCAGTGGCGTAATGCCCTTCTCAATATTTCAAGGCGGCGGTAAGCCACTTTGTGTGGCTCAACGCCAAATCGTAAATATAGTACCCTTTGATGCGGTATTCTTCGTCAAAGCGGAGTGCAATGGGTGTTGCTGTGGCCGATCCAACGCAGCACCCATTGCTTTTTGACACTGCCCCAGATTGACAAGAAATGGCAAATCTGAGGCAGAGCCAAAAAACTAATCTCAGTGAGAGGGTGGCGTTAGAATGGCGCAACAAGGAGAAATACTTTTATTTCTCCGCGTTTTTTGATCTTTCTATGTGTGCTGCACTGTACTGTACACAAGGGGCCTCATTTACAAGCCCATTGCGCCACCGCTGCATCACTTTTTAGACGAACCAGCGGCGCAGTGGGCCTGCTCATGTTTACAAGGCTACGTAAAATTACCATGCGTGACCTTTCATTGCCTTGAAAGTATGGGCCCCTTTCACACATTACTCTGCATGAAAGGGGCATTCCATGTGTTTGTCGTGGGTGTTCCCTTGCAACATCCATGAAACCTGTCACATTCCCAGATTTATAAAGTGTCGTAAACCTGGGAATGCGTCAGAATCCTGCTCCTCTCCAGGGAAGGTGCAGGAGTGGTATAACGAGGAGAAATACTTTTATTTCCACATCATGCACATCAATCATCCCTGCAACTCAGGCACCCTTGAACAAGGGTGCAATGGTGTCTGCGTTGGCGCATGGCTGCTGGTTGTGCGCCGGTGCAGGGGAGTAGGATAGGAATACGCCGTATCTTGTAGATACAATGCATTCCTGCCCTTCTATTTGATGCACTTCAGGGTAGCAGGAATGCTTGTTGTGCTGCCATGTGTCAAAATATAGTAAATGACGCCCATAGAAGGAACAATTCACTGTTAAAGATTGTTTATGTGCAGGAAGGTGTCCCTTACTGCACATGACCAATCAACCCTGCAACTCAGGCAACCTTCCATGATGGTGCAAGGGTGCCTACACTGGTGCAGGCAGCTTTTTCAGTGCTGCTGCAATGGAAAGCACAGGGCTCCACTGTATTTTTGTAAATATGGAGCATCCCTGTGTTTTTGAAATGATGCAGCACAGCTGAATTGCTTGCAGTCTCGTGCTGCCTCATTTCTTTGTAAACATGTCCCATTGTTTTATAGCCAATTGTGCCATTTAATTGGGTAAAAGGGTGGTTTACAGTGGGGGCACCTACAGGATGTGACTTAGCATGATTAGCTATATTTTTGGTAACAATGAGCACAACATCACTTTCACTTAACAAGCACAGCTATATGCACATAATACCTGGTGTTCTCGTTCAATACAGGCAACTTTTCACTAAGAGTTGAGAGTTTTTCATTGGGTTATGTCACAAGACACGTCTGCAGGCTCTCTGGTGCCGAGTCACCACATAAAGCACAGCAATGGTTATTTCCATCCTGTTCAAGCATGACATATTAGTGCTGATTACGGTCACTTGCGGGGGAATCAAAGATATGGCCACTCAATTGTACATGCTTAGTACTGTGGTAACTCTTTTTCGGTGCACAGAATACAGTTACACATTATTTATTTACAGGGACCCCTGGGGAAGGGTCACATGACCTAAAATGCATTGGAGAATATAAATCTTCTTGGGTTGAAACTTACTGCTTGTTGAGATACTATAGTAAAAGACACACAAATGATGGACGGAATGTAGAACAAATCAAACCTTAACCCCCAGTCAAGAGATCTGGGTTAAATCCATTGTTCTTTTGCTTACCATGCCACCCCAGTTTAGACCCAGCCATATGCAAATCAGTCTTGCCATGCTCCTAATGGGAACAGTCCAGCCCAACCTGCCAAGTCAGGTCTTCCCTGGACCAGAAACAAGCATCCTGGGACTGGTTTCGGGTATTACCCCTTATCAGCCAGGCTAACGTGAATCTAGTGGCACAGTGAGCCTGGGACCCACGTCTTGGTGAACCCAGCGCACTTATGGTGAGAAAGCAAAAGACACACATTTGATGGACGGAAAGTGGAACAAATCAAACATACAGCCCCAGCCAAGAGATCTGGCTTAAATCTGTCATGCTTTTGCTCACCATGCCACCACAGTTAAGAGCATGCCAGCCTGAACTGCCAAGCCAGATCCTACCTGGACCAGAAACAAGCACCTGCCAAAACTGTCAATTGCCAGGAATATACATTAATGAATGAAGTGAATTTATAAAAAGGAACTGAAAAGAAAATGAATAAACAAAACTAAATGGATTATTTTGAATGATTATCATTAATTACTAATTGTTCCTTGGAAACCATAAAAAAACATCTAGATCCTGCAGGTCGCATTCAAGTGTGTCTGGGAGCTGACTACTGATATCAGTACGAGCTCACTGCTGCACAACTTTAATTTGACAAAGACATGCTATCAAATGCAGACACAGTGCTGGAAATAAGGGGATGCAGCTGGATCCAGGTCCGACAGCTAATATTGAGCTGAAAGGATCTGGGACGACCCAGTGAAATATGTTGACTTTGCCCCAGTGTAATTTGCTTGGCAACACAACAATATCTAGGTAGAAAAATATTGAGTACAGAATATCGACACCCAAAATATTGAATTCTAACTCTGCATCTATATATCTTAAAGAAATACACCAAAAGTATATATATTTGTAGATTTAGGTATTGAAAGTCTAGACTTACCTGTCAATATCTTTTCCTTGATATTCTGTCTCACCGATGTGGGTTCGATGTTCAGGGGCCACACGGTGCCAATGGACATATTTAGCGGTACACTAGGGCACGTTCAGCAGCACCTGTACTTTATCTGCTTCGTATACAGAGCACCACTTACAGGGGGTGAGGGAGGGTTCTTATTGTATATTCTAGCTGGCCCCAAACAAATGCCCTAGTTAAAGAGCAATCAGCCCTCATTTTAACATTTATTTCGAGTCTCATTCTGACTGGGACTTAGCTGTAGCCCAACACTTTGATGCCAATATCATAGAGGGAAAAAATCAGCTCTTTGTCTATTAAGTGGTTAAGAGATGAAAGATTGTGAGGCAGGTTTTTTACTTTTCCCATGCCATTGTGGAAGAGATATGCATACACTGTAGGTCATCAGACTGGTTCACATGGAGGAGAATTGGGAGAGAGTGTAAATTCTGTCGCTTTTGGCAATAGAGGTCACCGACCTTTATTGTCATGGAATGTTGCTGGGGTGAGAACCAAACGTGCACTTGCTCATTGGACCCAACATGTAGAAAAGCATGATATCTGAATTCTACAAGAAACGTGGTCCCCTTCCAACATCTTTATCCCCGGGTACATCACATTCCATCGCCCTGCGATTGCTAATAAATCTGGGTGCCCAAGTGGGAGTTTACTAATCTTAATTAAAATTGACCTCCACTGCTTTATTAAAGAACTTAAGACCAGCAGCCCAGATATACTGGCAGTCCAGATAAGGACAGAAGACGGGCTGGGAGTTAATCTCTTTAACGTGTACGCAAGAATTACGAAAGCGGGAAGTACATTATCCACCCTTCAGGATTTGGAGATTCTCTTAGATGCTAGAGATACTCTATTGCCATTAATAGTTGCAGGATACTTTAACATCACTTTTGAACCGTTAGGGCAGGAGGACCTGTGTGGAATCAAGGAGGAGGAGGAGTTATGGGTTTTTCCCCCTTTGGACTTACTCCTATTAAAAAATGGTCCAAAACGGCACTGCTGCTTAATGCAATAATGCTTCAATTTGGTTTGAAAGCTACTAATTGGCGAACCAACTCCGATAAATTAGAAGCAAATACTTTTAACTGGACCACCAATATGAGCCGAATTGATTATATTCTGTTAGACTTGAGATTATGGCCCAAAGTTGTCGACATGGTTGTAGGGTCTACTACGAACATAAATCACAATCCCCTTGAGTTAAGCCTTATCTCTCCCTGGGTTAGATGCCCTAATTCTCCTGATGCCACTCTTGCCACCAGGGTGATTCATTCTACTAATGATAACCACGCGTCTTAAATGGACACTGGTAGCAATGAACCCGGAGAAGTTATCTCTCATTAACACTAACTTGGAGGCCAGTACTAAATCGATGCTCAGTCTGACTGAACCATCTGGTGATCTTGCTAAGATAGCTGATTGTCACACTAACTTTTTTTACTTTTTGGCCACTTATTTTAAAATACAATGGCACTCACAGGATGGGAAAAAAGTTTAAAATCGCAGTTTGCTTGGTTCACACGAGAATGCAGGGACCTTAGAACTCAATTGGACTCCGCAATTCGATCAAATAACGTGACTCAAGTGAGGGAAACCAGGCGAATCTACAAGAAAGCAATTCTCAAGGCAAAAAAGGACTGGCAAATGGAGCCTTGGTCCCTGATCAGCAATGCTTGCGCAAAAAAAGACACACAACATTTCTGGCTTTTAGTAACTAGGGGAGAGGAAAAAAGGTCCCATTCACCTGACAATAACATTGCTGTTGAGGAATGGCATTGTCATTTCTCGTCTATATACACTGGAGAGCCTGTTCATGCTAACGAAGACCCAACAATCAATTATGACAGCTCTGAGATAGACAGATTCTTCTCCTTAGCTGAAATAGGGTCCAGTATAAATGCAATTATTGGATCCAAAGCCTCTGGTCCGGATGCAATCCCTTGCAACCTATTTCTCAGTTATATTGAGAATTGGTCATTGTACATTCTGGCCCTGGCCAACGGTACAGCCGCCGGTTCTGAAATCCCTTCCTCATGGAAAGGGGCAGAGGTAATCGCAGTGTTTAAGAAAGGTGATCGCGCACTGCCCTCATACTATAAACCTATTAACCTGATTGGCCGTGCCCAAAAGGTGTTTACACGAGCGCTTCTTACGAAAATACAAATTTGGATAGAAGGCACCAACATTCTGACCCCTTTTCAAGCCAGATTTAGACAGAAAGTCAGCACTGTCGATCAGGTCTTCAGTTTCCTATTGCTGACTTGGAAGGCAGTGACTATATCATGGGGAAGCTTTTATTGATTTACGGTCTGCTTTTGACCTTATCCCCAGACACAAACTCTGGTGTGTCTTGACGGAAATGGGTATCCCACCCGAAATGTTGTCATTGACCAATCGCCTGCATGAGAACAACTATGCAAGGGTAGGCTGGGGTAAACAGGATCAATTGACAGACCCGATCAGGGACAATAAAGAGCCCCGACAAGGGTGTGTAATGGCCCCCACACTCTTCTCACTCTTCATTAATGGTGTTGTCCAGTTTCTTGCTGAGAGCCCAGCCAATGCTCCGACCCGGAGGGGGGGGGGGGCAATGTAACAACTTTACTTTTTGCTGACGGCACTTTGATAGTTCCAAGACCCAGAGTGGCCTGCAATCACTCCTATTACGCTTTGAGTCTTTTTGCACATTAAGGGGTCTTGAGATAAATACTGCAATGACTAAGCTTTTAATGATTAACCCTCATCGATCTTTTAAGGGTAAGCTTTTTCTAGAGGGGAAACCATTAGAGAGAGTGAGTACCTTTGATTACATGGGTATCACTCTCTCCGATGACCTTTCTTGGAGACATCAAATTAGAGGCAGAACCTTCAGCCCAGACACATCTCAGGGGCTTTGATCAAGGAGCACAAGATCTCATTGAGCAAGCCAATAGTTGCTCCCCTCTGCATTTACGATCATAAAGCAGGAGCAGCGGCTCTCTATGGGGCGGAACGCTGGGGTTTGAAAAACTGGATGCTCTCTTAGTGACTGAAAATACATTTTTGAGATCACTTTGCTCTATTCCACAGAGTAGCCCCATGCAACCGCGGAGATTTGATATGGGCAGATTTACGATTGTTCAAAAAGCGCAGTTACGCCCCTTGCTTTTTGGCTATGCTTAAAAACCATCCCTGAGCTACTTCCATATGCTGCTGCTTTGGACAAGGTATATGTGCTGGACCGACATAAGAAAATCAGCTGGCTATCCATGGTGAAAAGATTGTTGTCCACCCTAGGAATGGAAGGCATATGGAAAGCCGATATTCCTGAATCACTTCCTACCAAAGCCCAGGTTAAGAAAGGTTACTGTGACTGGGTGGTGCAGTCCCTAATCTCCCATTCACACGGGGGCTGTTTTACACTTGATTTCATGGAATTCAAACTGGAAGGTGCCATTGAGCAATATTTGGAGGTATAACAAATCCCCAGGGCAAGAAACTCTGTATGCTATTCAGATTTGGTTCCCTTCCCGTTACCGCTTTTTCTGCCTCCTGGCGCCAGCTCATGCCCACATCTCAGATTTGCCCTGGCTGCTCTTATGCAGCTGAGTCCATCAGTCACATACTTTTTGCATGCCCTAGGTACCATCTTCTGAGATCTAGGTGGATAGCACCTGTCTGTGGGCAACTAGGTACCCATTGTCACAGCGATGCGAAATCTGATTTTAGCATGCTAATTGTCTGCACTGTTGCTAAACTTTTGGGCAAAATGTGGATCCGTAGGAGGTATGCATTGACCATGTAATTGACGTATCTTTTTTGTATTTTAATATTTCTTAAATGATTTCATACATGTAGGTATTTAATAGTCTTGTTCTAACTAACCTTAGCAAACAATTTTTGTGCAGGTGCACAGCCTGTGTTCAAAATGTGGTTTTGGTAAATTTTCAAGAATTTTCTGGGTGGCGTCTTCCGTCCTCAGACGTCCAAATCTAACTGAAAGAAAGTGCTTCTAATCAACTTTAGTCGCATCCCCCTGGGCACACCTTGGTTCCTTCACAAAGAAAACGGACTCCAAAATTGTTCATATAATTACTATATGTGATAAATATGATGCTAACTAACCCTAGAACTTCACCTGCATGACGGGTCATGCCGTTGTTTCTTATTGTATTGTCTGCTTGTGATAAATAAAGTTATTGACTGACGGACTGGCATTCACTGTAAAACTGTCAAAGGTATCTCTCTATAGGGGTAATTTCACTAATGAGCACATATATAGTACTTACTTATTTATTATTCCTTAATTTCTTGTATAGCCCTACTCAGCATAATGCGGAGCGTTGGCGCTCCTTATGTCACCCAGCTGAACAGAGGCAATGAATCATACAAATGTAGAGAGGAGCATGACATAATGAGGGTTACACTATGTAGGAGTCACACATTTGTATACTGGCAGGCAATGCATGTTAAGAATGCATGGTTGGAGAAACACAAAGTCGGGATTTGAAAAGTGTATTGGATGTACACAACACAGCGGTAGAGGTTGTCTGTGCAACATCTTTATTTCAACCCAAATGAACCATTTTTAGAAACCTTAGAATAACGAAAGACTGATGGAAAAACGTTCTAAACTTATGCCTTTCAGTTTGCATGCAGCTTCCTGATGCTGGTTCATAACTCACTGCGCTATATCTCAAGGACTGTAACTTATGACCTGTACATAACACACGTATCTCTGAGAC
The DNA here is from genome assembly GCF_964261635.1 of Lissotriton helveticus. Taxonomy (NCBI): domain Eukaryota; kingdom Metazoa; phylum Chordata; class Amphibia; order Caudata; family Salamandridae; genus Lissotriton; species Lissotriton helveticus. The sequence continues at coordinate 1,892,941,499 of NC_136059.1, read as the reverse complement.
ACAAGCAGCACCAACACCAGAGTTATTTACCATTATTATACCCTGGAAATTGCTGAATACTCAAAGTTATTTGGAGCAGATGCCTTAACACCAGGGGATATTTTAAAATGCAGCCTTTTTTGACCAATTAAGTAAGCCAGAACAGATTTACTACCCCATTTTTCTAATTACCATTTTTTTGGGGTCACAGTTTTTCATAAATACATGTTTACATTGACTGACAGACAAGCCTACACATAACATCCCCTCCCCCGAAGAACTCCACACCCTTTCTACCCCCACAACTCGACTCCCATTGATGGGTTTCTAGAGTAATTGTTCATTTCCAGCACTGTGCAGACAATCAAGAAGCATAGGGCCATATGTATCAACATTCCGTTTTGCAAATCCTAAATAGCGATTTTTAAGAAATCGCTATTTAGAAATCGCAAAATGGTATGTATGTAGAAATCAGCTTCTTTTTAGCGATTTCTTAAAATTCCTTAATTGCGATTAGCAAATTGCTGATCGCAATTAAGGAATAATTTCCCATTCATTTCCATGGGCCAGGAGGCCCATAGGATGAAGGGGAAATGTGCAATTAGCAATTAGCTAATCGCAAATTGAGAATATTTTCAAGGGTGCAGGGGTGTCCAAAGGACACCCTGCTGCACCCCTGAAAATGACATGTGTGCGCATATTATGCACATAAGGGCATGTATGAGCGTCACATGGTACCTTTTGTTTTTAAATATAATGCTTTTTAAAAGGAATTTCTCAACTTACCACCAACTTGAAGTTGGTGATAATTTGCGATTACTTAGGGACAATTAGCAATATTTTTTTGCATCATAAATTGCATTTAAGGAATGGCAAATTTTGCGATTCCTTAAATGCAATCGCAAAATAAGGAATAGCAAATTGTGCGATTCCTTATTTTGAACCACATTTGTTTAATACATACCATATTGAGAATTCACATTCGCAAAGGCCGAAATTCTGCGAATTTCGGCCTTTGCGAATGCGAATTTCAATGATACATATGGCCCATAGACTTTCAAACCCATGTTGTGATTCTAAGGGGTAGTAGTATGGGCAAAGGAAATGTGGATACAATACTCAAAAACAAAGCCTAGGCGTTGGGTTTTGGTGTACTGTCGAGGTGCGTGTAGTTACAAAGTTGTCTCTCCTAACCTTCAAGTATTTCTTTCAAAAACTGTAGAAATACGTCATGGTCACATAGTGCCACGTATCCCAGGTTTGCCTATGAAAAGTAAACTCAGAATATTTGTTTTTGTTTTAAAACTCTTACTTCCCATTTTCAAAATGATGTCTGCAAGTGTTATTTAACATGCATTCGCATTGCAAATTGTGGGTCACATGCAAGAAAAATCCATTGAAAGGTATGTCTCACATGGCAGTAAAAAGGCCCATCGGGTTTCGGGGCAAATAACGACCACAAGAAGAAAATAAATATACTCTGGTGCAGGTAAAAGGAAATCGAGAACATCTGCAAACTGCATTAAGGCCAGTTATTGGGAACTATGCACAACATTGCTCATTTAGTAAAAACTTTGCACACCAGTTAAGTGCATGCAACATGCAGCCAGACGTACGCAGAACAAATCTCTCACAAACACTAATTCACAGATATCAACAGACATTAAGGCAACCAGGATCACAACTGATCACAACTAACAGACATGTACACAAACCAAAATGGGCTTTCATGCCCCAACCGCAACATATGTAGAGACACAAATGCCGCTCGGGCAGACAGACCAACAGACACTACTAGCACCTGTGCTCACAGACAAATGCCTTGCATAGTTATGTGCTGCATAAGGCTAAGATAATTGTGCATAAAAGGAGCACAGGGTAATTAATGTACATCACAAGATTGTGTGGTTTTTATGCAATACTTCAACAAGGGTTGTCGCACTGCAGGAGTGCAAAGGGTGAGGTATGTGTCTGCAATATGGGTGCTAAGTACCAGGTGATCAATGTCAGTGAGTGAGTTAAAATACTTTATTTCCAAGAAATAAAATCTTATAGAAATATACAAACATGGTGAGCACTGGGTGGTATGCAACAGGTGGTGAACGTGTGATACCCCTCATTAAAACATGGTGATATGCCTAAGAGCAAGTATTGTCATTTGCCTGAACAAGGGAGTGACTGGGTGCTGTGTATCAGGAATACAATGGATACGCGATTTATGGGCACAGGATTCAGTGAAACCAGGGGCATATTGTGCAACATCATAAAGAAACTCTGAAGTCTTTCTTGTGCACCCCTGCGAGCACAAACAGAAGCTAATTTGCAGCAGGTCCATTGGGACAGGAGCTGGCAGAGGGCCTGGAAAGTGGCCATATTCAGCTCTCAGAGACCGCTGCACAGAACCTTTGGCAGAGGGCCTGGTGCAGGGTTTCTCTGTAGGCAGTGCCTCAGGGCCTGAGACACAGACAATGGGTGTGCTCAGTAGATATAGAAAGTGGCTGCAATACACCATCAAAATCCATAAAAATCATTTTTTTTAAATTATCTCCCATTATATATGTGTACTCCTAAAGCAATACTCAAAAGCACCCTGAATCATCACACATTACATTAATTATCTTATAGATGCCCTGTATAGAGAAAACAATCTTTTCCGAATTGATTTTCACTGCTGAAGGCTTTTTTTTCTTAAATTCTCATTTTTAAACAAGACAATTTGGCTGTGCCAGTGCTTGTTTTAATAGCAGCTCAGCTGAGCAGAGGGCGGCAGCTGTAGAGATAAGTCATCCAGCTTAACTCAGTCCTTCATCCAGTCACTCCTGCCCCCTTTAACTGAATATTGCAAGCATGTGTTTTCTGTTGTGTTTATGCATGCAATTGAGCCTGAGGAAATGTACATGAAGTTGAAGGTTAACTCAAACCTCAAGATAGAAAGGCTGCTAAGAGTTGTGTGATGGGAGTGGAATCCTTAGCATTTGTGACTCACAGAGGATAGCAGAAGAAAGATGTGCCCTTTAGGAGGGAGAGTGACCCTGCATATTTTAATTAGCTTTCTCTCTATCCCTCCCATCATCCTTTGTGTGTTTTATAAATAACCATAAGTGGCCTAGGAAACGCCCAGCCTTGTGTGCCTTACTCTCTATGCCACAGGCTACAGGCTATGATTCACTAATGAGGATTAATAAGGCTGAAACTGGTATTGGGTCGCTTGTGGTCCCTTCTGGAGAGGGCATTGCCTGCCATTTCAGGATGGACTATTCCCATGAGGAGCAGGGTCAATACTAATTTAAATAAAGCAGCCCTTTTTCTAGAGTGGCACAGCAGGTGAAAAACAATGGGCTGGATTGGTACCCTCAATACTCCTTCCATCATCTTTTCTGTGTTGTATGTAACACCCTGATTAGAAAGCGTTGGCCCAGAAGTGGGTTCCCTGCTAGCTGTGGCACAGGATCCAGGTTATATCTCATTGAGTAGGCCTAGTAGGTTCGAAACCAGTCTGGGGTTTCCTGTGGTTCCTTCTAGAAATGTCATCACCTGGCAGTTGGGGTGGAATATTCCCATGAGGAGCAGAGTCAGTACTGATTTGCATAAGGCAGCCCTTTGTCTAGAATGGCACAGCAAACAAAAATGATGGTTTTGAATGCTATCCCAAGTGATTGCCAGTGGTTAAACTATTTTCAAGCATTCCTCCCATCACGTTTTGTGTATTTTGCATGAAACATATATCGATTTATCTTAACATTAAAACAATCTAAATTCATGTGCTGTGTCCCAGTATTGTGATTTTGTTTTTAAACTAGAATAATAGATCCAGATAATTGCTTTCCATATCTTGTGGTTCATTTTGACTATAAAGTGAATTATTTTGCTCTCCTATCATCGAAGTAGATGTGTTTCGCTCAATCAGATGGTGCAATTTTATGGTTTGTTCAAATTCACATGTCCAAGACTGTTCATTCCATTTTGACATTGCCTTTCCATGAAGACTACTTTACTCTGTATGTCCTGGCCCTCTTCTGATGGAGGAGAACAGATTTCTACTTATGCTTTCAGCTTTACTCGCAACTTGTCTTCCTGCATCTATATTACGCTTGCATCATCTTGAGCAACTGAATTACTACATTGGGTTTCCTTGCCTTTATCGGCTTCAGCATGGTTGAATGAGATGACTGTCATCCAGCTGTAGAGGCACACTTTGTTATGTTAAATCCTTTTTGTCACTCCTGGTTGACTTGGCCTTTTTAGAAGTTCAGCTTCTGTCAACAAGGGATAGTTATTACCAGCATCTATTGGTTGAAGATGTGCTGCCCCAGAGCAATCAGTTTCAGAAATCTACAGAGAAGGCAACCTTACTGATAAATGTAACATAGTTATTATTTAGGAATTATTTCACAGGGCACGTTTTAATACGACTAGGAGCAGGCCTCATTCCACCACGACCTCCATTCAGAGAAAATGTTATATCATAGTGGGAGAGACTTTATTGTTCTTTACACATTTGTATGCGTTTATAAGAAATGTAGAGTGCATTGAAGTATTATTTGTGATGCAATTTAGAAGTTGTTGATCGGCTTTATTTTTTATTAATGCCACACTTTTGAGTGCCAGTACTCAAAGAGTTCCTTACTGATCCAATTGGTGAGTGAATATGATCATGTAATACTGTGATTTATGCAAAGGCTTTTAACTTTGCGTGATGGAGTTGTTATTTATTATTTTGTATGTGACCATCCAGTACATGTATATGCATTAAGTACTGATTACCACGAATGCGGTGTTAGATTGGCGTAGCAGCTAACCTGCATTCATGAAGCACGAACCTTGCATACACCTCTCACTCATTGGACCTGAACCACGAAACTTGCATGAACCTCTCGCTCATCGGACCTGAAGCACGAACCTTCATACACCTCTCACTCATCTACTCTGAAGCATGAACCTTGCATGCACCTCCCGCTCATCGGTCACAAACCTTGCATACACCTCTCACTCATCTACTCTGAAGCATGAACCTTGGCATGCACCTCCCGCTCATCGGTCCTGAACCACGAAACTTGAATGAACATCTGGCTCATCGGACCTGAAGCACAAACCTTGCATACACCTCTCACTCATTGGTACTGAACCACGAAACTTGCATGAACCTCTCGCTCATTGGTCCTGAAGCACGAACCTTCATACACCTCTCACTCATTGGACCTGAACCACGAAACTTTAATGAACCTCTGGCTCATCGGACCTGAAGCACAAACCTGACATACACCTCTCACTCATCTACTCTGAAGCATGAACCATGGCATGCACCTCCCGCTCATCGGTCCTGAAGCACAAACCTTGCATACACCTCTCACTCATTGGACCTGAACCACAAAACTTGCATGAACCTCTCGCTCATTGGTCCTGAAGCACGAACCTTCATACACCTCTCACTCATCTACTCTGATGCATGAACCATGCATGCACCTCCCGCTCATTGGTCCTGAAGCACAAACCTTACATTCACCTCTCACTCATTGGACCTGAACCACGAAACTTGCATGAACCTCTCGCTCATTGGTCCTGAAGCACAAACCTTCATACACCTCTCACTCATTGGACCTGAACCACGAATCTTGAATGAACCTCTGGCTCATCGGACCTGAAACACAAACCTTGCATACACCTCTCACTCATCTACTCTGAAGCATGAACCTTGGCATGCACCTCCCGCTCATCGGTCCTGAAGCACAAACCTTGCATACACCTCTCACTCATTGGTACTGAACCACGAAACTTGCATGAACCTCTCGCTCATTGGTCCTGAAGCACGAATCTTCATACACCTCTCACTCATTGGACCTGAACCACGAAACTTTAATGAACCTCTGGCTCATCGGACCTGAAGCACAAACCTTGCATACACCTCTCACTCATCTACTTTGAAGCATGAACCATGGCATGCACCTCCCGCTCATCGGTCCTGAAGCACAAACCTTGCATACACCTCTCACTCATTGGACCTGAACCACAAAACTTGCATGAACCTCTCGCTCATTGGTCCTGAAGCACGAACCTTCATACACCTCTCACTCATCTACTCTGATGCATGAACCATGCATGCACCTCCCGCTCATTGGTCCTGAAGCACAAACCTTACATTCTCCTCTCACTCATTGGACCTGAACCATGAAACTTGCATGAACCTCTCGCTCATTGGTCCTGAAGCACAAACCTTCATACACCTCTCACTCATTGGACCTGAACCACGAAACTTGAATGAACCTCTGGCTCATCGGACCTGAAGCACAAACCTTGCATACATCTCTCACTCATCTACTCTGAAGCATGGAACTTGGCATGCACCTCCCACTCATTGGTCCTGAAGCACAAACCATGCATACACCTCTCACTCATTGGACCTGAACCAGGAAACTTGCATGAACCTCTTGCTCATTGGTCCTGAAGCACGAACCTTCATACACCTCTAACTCATCTACTCTGAAGCATGAACCTTGCATGCACCTCCCGCTCATCGGTCCTGAAGCACAAACCTTGCATACACCTCTCACTCATTGGACCTGAACCACGAAACTTGAATGAACCTCTGGCTCATCGGACCTGAAGCACAAACCTTGCATACACCTCTCACTCATCTACTCTGAAGCATGAACCTTGGCATGCACCTCCCGCTCATCGGTCCTGAAGCACAAACCTTGCATACACCTCTCACTCATTGGTACTGAACCACGAAACTTGCATGAACCTCTCGCTTATTGGTCCTGAAGCACGAACCTTCATACACCTCTCACTCATCTACTCCGAAGCATGAACCTTGCATGCACCTCCCGCTCATTGGTCCTGAAGCACAAACCTTACATTCACCTCTCACTCATTGGACCTGCACCAAGAAACTTGCATGAACCTCTCGCTCATTGGTCCTGAAGCACAAACCTTCATACACCTCTCACTCATTGGACCTGAACCACGAAACTTTAATGAACCTCTGGCTCATCGGACCTGAAGCACAAACCTTGCATACACCTCTCACTCATCTACTCTGAAGCATGAACCATGGCATGCACCTCCCGCTCATCGGTCCTGAAGCACAAACCTTGCATACACCTCTCACTCATTGGACCTGAACCACAAAACTTGCATGAACCTCTCGCTCATTGGTCCTGAAGCACGAACCTTCATACACCTCTCACTCATCTACTCTGATGCATGAACCATGCATGCACCACCCGCTCATTGGTCCTGAAGCACAAACCTTACATTCACCTCTCACTCATTGGACCTGAACCACGAAACTTGCATGAACCTCTTGCTCATTGGTCCTGAAGCACAAACCTTCATACACCTCTCACTCATTGGACCTGAACCACGAAACTTGAATGAACCTCTGGCTCATCGGACCTGAAGCACAAACCTTGCATACATCTCTCACTCATCTACTCTGAAGCATGGACCTTGGCATGCACCTCCCGCTCATTGGTCCTGAAGCACAAACCTTGCATACACCTCTCACTCATTGGACCTGAACCAGGAAACTTGCATGAACCTCTTGCTCATTGGTCCTGAAGCACGAACCTTCATACACCTCTACCTCAACTACTTTGAAGCATGAACCTTGCATGCACCTCCCGCTCATTGGTCCTGAAGCACAAACCTTACATTCACCTCTCACTCATTGGACCTGAACCACGAAACTTGCATGAACCTCTGGCTCATTGGTCCTGAAGCACGAACCTTCATACACCTCTCACTCATCTACTCTGAAGCATGAACCTTGGCATGCACCTCCCGCTCATCGGTCCTGAAGCACAAACCTTGCATACACCTCTCACTCATTGGACCTGAACCACGAAACTTGCATGAACCTCTCGCTCATTGGTCCTGAAGCACGAACCTTCATACACCTCTCACTCATCTACTCTGAAGCATGAACCTTGCATGCACCTCCTGCTCATTGGTCCTGAAGCACAAACCTTACATTCACCTCTCACTCATTGGACCTGAACCACGAACCTTGCATGAACCTCTCGCTCATTGGTCCTGAAGCACGAACCTTCATACACCTCTCACTCATCTATTCTGAAGCATGAACCTTGCATGAACCTCTCGCTCATTGGTCCTGAAGCACGAACCTTCATACACCTCTCACTCATCTACTCTGAAGCATGAACCATGGCATGCACCTCCCGCTCATCGGTCCTGAAGCACAAACCTTGCATACACCTCTCACTCATTGGACCTGAACCACAAAACTTGCATGAACCTCTCGCTCATTGGTCCTGAAGCACGAACCTTCATACACCTCTCACTCATCTACTCTGATGCATGAACCATGCATGCACCACCCGCTCATTGGTCCTGAAGTACAAACCTTACATTCACCTCTCACTCATTGGACCTGAACCACGAAACTTGCATGAACCTCTTGCTCATTGGTCCTGAAGCACAAACCTTCATACACCTCTCACTCATTGGACCTGAACCACGAAACTTGAATGAACCTCTGGCTCATCGGACCTGAAGCACAAACCTTGCATACATCTCTCACTCATCTACTCTGAAGCATGGACCTTGGCATGCACCTCCCGCTCATTGGTCCTGAAGCACAAACCTTGCATACACCTCTCACTCATTGGACCTGAACCAGGAAACTTGCATGAACCTCTTGCTCATTGGTCCTGAAGCACGAACCTTCATACACCTCTACCTCATCTACTTTGAAGCATGAACCTTGCATGCACCTCCCGCTCATTGGTCCTGGAACACAAACCTTACATTCACCTCTCACTCATTGGACCTGAACCACGAAACTTGCATGAACCTCTGGCTCATTGGTCCTGAAGCACGAACCTTCATACACCTCTCACTCATCTACTCTGAAGCATGAACCTTGGCATGCACCTCCCGCTCATCGGTCCTGAAGCACAAACCTTGCATACACCTCTCACTCATTGGACCTGAACCACGAAACTTGCATGAACCTCTCGCTCATTGGTCCTGAAGCACAAACCTTCATACACCTCTCACTCATCTACTCTGAAGCATGAACCTTGCATGCACCTCCTGCTCATTGGTCCTGAAGCACAAACCTTACATTCACCTCTCACTCATTGGACCTGAACCACGAACCTTGCATGAACCTCTCGCTCATTGGTCCTGAAGCACGAACCTTCATACACCTCTCACTCATCTATTCTGAAGCATGAACCTTGCATGAACCTCTCGCTCATTGGTCCTGAAGCACGAACCTTCATACACCTCTCACTCATCTACTCTGAAGCATGAACTTTGAATGCACCTCCCACTCATCGGTCCTGAAACACGAACCTTGCATACACCTCTCACTCATCTACTCTGAAGCATGAACCTTGGCATGCACCTCCCGCTCATTGGTCCTGAAGCACAAACCTTACATTCACCTCTCACTCATTGGACCTGAACCACAAAACTTGTATGAACCTCTCGCTCATTGGTCCTGAAGCAAACAACTCTCAACTGTAATATATTTTAAACAGTGCATTTTTACCTGCTTGCACTACGATCCCCTCGGGGCAAGACTCACGTTGTTCCGAGGCCCCTCGATCCCATTTCCTGACTGGTGCAGCCGATTTTGTGGCTGACGCCGGCAGGCTACGAGGGTCGCCATCTTGGGGGAAGGAATTGGGCTGCGGTCCAGTAGTTGGACGCCCCCCGCCCGCCCGACCAGGTATTTAATCATGGTGTTCGAGGCAGGGCTCAGATTTGTTTTTGTTCACCCCTGAGGCGGAAGCCGGGGGTTTTCTCCTCTCTATCCCTTTGCTCACGGGCATTATTAGATTGCTGGCAGAATTGTTTTTAAAAACTGCAATATATTTTAAACACGGCGTTTTTACCTGCTTGCACTACGATCCCCTCGGGGCAAGACTCACGTTGTTCCGAGGCCCCTCGATCCCATTTCCTGACCGGTGCAGCCGATTTTGTGGCTGACGCCGGCAGGCTACGAGGGTCGCCATCTTGGGGGAAGGAATTGGGCTGCGGTCCAGTAGTTGGACGCTTCCCGCCCGCCCGACCAGGTATTTAATCACGGTGTTCGAGGCAGGGCTCAGATTTGTTTTTGTTTACCCCTGAGGCGGAAGCCGGGGGTTTTCTCCTCTCTATCCCTTTGCTCACGGGCATTATTAGATTGCTGGCAGAATTGTTTTTAAAAACTGTAATATATTTTAAACAGTGCATTTTTACCTGCTTGCACTACGATCCCCTCGGGGCAAGACTCACGTTGTTCCGAGGCCCCTCGATCCCATTTCCTGACCGGTGCAGCCGATTTTGTGGCTGACGCCAGCAGGCTACGAGGGTCGCCTTCTTGGGGGAAGGAATTGGGCTGCGGTCCAGTAGTTGGACGCTTCCCACCCGCCTCCCACTCAATAAAAAGATGACACCTTCCCGTCCGGGCAGCGGGCGGGTGCAGCGGGCGCGCCAAAGGCAAGCCTGTCTGCGCCCGTCCGCGAACGGCCGGGGACAGGGGCCAGACCCCCTGGTCAAAACGAGCCTAGATTATGTTGGAATTCTCAACAAATACGGGACCTGTGTCCCGGCCTTGCTAAAGACTGTCTGCACAGTCTCAATGCAGAGGATACCAAAAGCTGCAAAGTCTGTCAATATACGTGGCTGACCAGACCCCCTCCCAGGGCGGAGCACACCAGGCTTACATGTGGGCTACTTAACACCAGATCCATGAGGAAACAGCCTTGATATTTATGATCTATTATTAGACATGAAACTTGATCTATTATTTCTCACAGAAACCTGGCTGGACTCCAATTCTGGGCCGGACATAGCTGCTTCTCTCCCTGCAGAATACAACATGGTCCATTTGGACAGGGTTGGAGGAAGAGGTGGGGGGATAGCTATAATCTTCAAGCAGCCACTGACTTGTCAACTTGATCCCTTCCCCATAGCCGAAGGCGAGATAGGAGCCTTCTCCATCAAGGCTAATACGGGGATTATGGTGAATGGCTTATTAATTTATTGCCCCCCGGGCCCCTTTACTCAGTTCACTACATGTCTGTCTGATGGCATTACGGAAATTGCCCTACGCAGGGATAAGTTTCTGCTCTTAGGTGATCTCAACATTCATTTAGACAACCTAGCTGATAAAGCAGTCACTGACTTTTATCAGCAACTCCTATCCCTTCAACTATCCACGGAATCTAATACTCCCACCCACTTAAAGGGCCATTTGTTGGATCCTATATTCGCCAACTGGGATGGTGTAAAAATCCAGTCTCCTATCCCTGTGCCGTGGTCCGACCACTTCGTAGTTCCATTTATATTAACGGTCCCTGTAACGAATACCCAAAAACCTTATAGTACCAAATACCTGAGTCGGAAATGGACTACATTCTCTAAAGCGACATTTGATTCTGCCCTTACTAAAGGTGGCAGACCAGGTGGGGAAGACGCTGTTACAGCATCTGACAGACTTGATGAGCGTATTATCACGGCCCTGGACGCCACAGCTCCACTCTGTCAAAAAAAACCCTATAGTAGACCCCAGAAATCGGCCCCTTGGTTTAGCGATGAACTCCGCCTAGTCAAAGCGGAATGTAAGAAACTAGAAAGACAATGGAGGGTGGCGTATCTAGACCAAGCTAAACTGAAATACATAGGCAGACGCAGGGATTACCACAATTTAATCAGACGCCCTAAAACTAATTACTTTTCAGGCAGGATTGGTGAAGCCCACAACTCCACCAAGGAGCTATTTAAAATCTATAAGGAAATCTCCATGTGTAGCTCCTCTGTCGACCCTTCCTCGAGCTCAATCGAGTCCTGTAATCGCATTGCCACCTACTTTTCTGATAAAGTGGCTAACATCTACTATGCTTTTACAGGGGGTAAGGAAAAGGCAACTGAGTTCAGGGAACTCCCTAATCTAGATGAAGGCACTAATAGGTTAGGTAATTTTGTTGTTCCATCCTCTAATGAGCTGCAGCGGATTTGCCGCTCGATTAAATCTGGGTCCCCTTGTGACCCTGCATCGCCGAAACTCCTTGGAGGAAGCATCGAAACCCTAGAGCCATATATTAGAGATGTTCTTGACATCTCTTTTAAGACCTGCATTGTACCCAAAAAATGGAAGCAAGCAATTGTACTTCCGCTTCAAAAAAAATCTAACCTTAGCTGGGACAGGATGGACAATTTGAGACCCATCTCCCTTCTCCCTTACATGGCCAAGGTGGCAGAAAAGGTGGTCAATTCCCAACTTATGACCTTTGTGGATAAATCCAATCTCCTCCATCCTACGCAGTTTGGATTTCGTCCTCGCCACTCCACGGAGTCTGAGCTGCTTCTGGCCACTGAGACCATCAGGCAAGGAGTTGATGAGGGCCAAACTATGGCACTCATCTTGCTTGACCTTAGTGCCGCCTTTGACACTGTAGCACATTCCATCTTGCTACAGTGTCTCAACAAGGGAGGAATTAATGGGAAGGCACTTAGGTGGATACAATCCTTCCTGACGGAAAGAGGCTTTCAGGTTAGACAGGGTGAACACTACTCCAGGTTGTTCTATCTTGATCAAGGGGTTCCCCAGGGCTCTGCCCTAAGCCCCACCCTGTTCAACCTGTATGCCTCTCCTGTAGCCACTATCGTGGAGAGATATGAGATCCAACTTGTATCGTACGCGGATGACACGCAGCTGGCCATCTCCCTATCGCGGGCGCCCGGTACTGCGGCCGTCAACTTCAGTGCCTGTATGCAGGAGCTAGCCTCCTAGATGTCTAACAACAGCCTGAAGTTGAATGGCTCCAAGACTGAGGTGCTCGTGGTGGGGAGGGGTCCATCTGTGTGGTCCTCAGCAAACTGTCTGGGCCCCCGCCTGTGCCATCTCAACAGGCCAAAAATCTAGGGGTACTATTTGACTCTGAACTATCATTTGCGCCCCAGATCAATCGGGTAGTGGGAATGTGTTTTGGAATACTTAAAACCTTACGAAAGGTCCTTGACATGCTCCCTGTTGGAGACAGACAGACCCTTGTGCATGCCCTGGTAACTTCAAGACTCGACTATGCCAATCTCCTTTATCTGGGCAGTACGGTCAGCAGTCTTAACCGTCTCCAGGTATTACAGAATGCGACGGCCCAGCTGGTTTTAAGGCTCCCGAGGCGAACTTACTCCAAAGCTGCCTTAAAGTCCCTTCACTGGCTGCCAATCCGTGAAAGGATCAAATACAAGGCTCTCTGTGTTTGCCAGCGTATTCTGGGAGGCAGAGCACCTGCCCCCCTTAACGGTCTTATTACCCCCTATAGACCAGAGCGGATGCTTAGATCTTCTGACACGGGCCTGGTCACAGTCCCCAAAATCCGTAGAGCCCGCATGGGGGGCAGATCGTTCCGATATCTTGCAGCCAAGAATTGGAACATACTGCCAACTGATTTACGCCTTGAAACTTCTGAGGCTAAATTCTGCAGAGCCCTTAAAACATATCTGTTTCGTCTAGCACTGCCCTAACTCCTCTACTCTCCTACTTAAGCAATCTCAGCGCAGGGACACGCCGGTGAGCGTAACTAAGCGCTTTACAAAATTCCAAAATAAATAAATAAATTCATCGGCGTGAAGCTTGAACCTGGCAAGCATCTCTCACTCGTTGGCCCTGAACCACAAAACGTGCATGCACCTCTCGCTCATCGGCCCTGAAGTGCAAACCTTGTAATCACCTCTCCCTCATTGGCCCCGAAGCAAACACCTCTCATTCATCTGCTCTGAAGCATCAACTTGGCAAGCATCTCTCACTCATTGGCCCTGAACCACAAAACGTGCATGCGCCTTTCGCTCATCGGTCCTGAAGCACGAACCCTGAATACACCTCTCACTCAACGGCCATAAAGCATGAAACTTGCATGCATCTCTCACTCATCGCCCATGAAGCATTAACATTGCATACACCTCTCACTCATCTACCTGAAGCAAACACATTTCACTCACCAGCCCTGAAGCATGAAGCTTGCATACATGTCTCACTCATTGACCCTAAGCAAACACTTCTCACTCATCCGTCACGAGGCCTGCAATATTACATAGCTTAATGAAACCTGCCGTCAAAGGATGAACATGCATTTAGGGCATTGTTATGGATTGTTGTGATGCAATCATTCACTATGCTATCAACACCACCCCAGAATTTCTTATATTAAAGATGAAACAATTTTCACTTTATTCTTACATGTAATGTAACTTCGTTTAAATGCAAAACAATATTTGAGGAGAAAATACAGAGTGGTGAGCATTTGAACTTACTGTTCTAAGGTAAATGTAGGAAACAATCTGTTAGAAAATAAGGAAAATCAGAAAACACAGTGGAGTGCTTTGATTAGGAAAAGGTTTCGTAGGAAATAGATGTATTGCCTTACAAGTGGAACTCTGTCAGACTACAATGGGTAACTACTTTCTCAATATGTCCACAGACAAAGTCACTGCAGAATTCATAGAAGTCATTGAAACAAGTCTGGCCTTGGCAATACTGTGATTGCTTTTTCTAAAAACATACGTAATATTCATTACAAGTTTAAAAGTAGTAAGAGGTAACATTGTTCTGTCTAAAGGTGGTGTGCATATGTTTGCAAACACAGTTAAAAATTGAACCATTGCAAAAATAAAAACAAAAATGTTCAATGAATGCAGAAATTAAAGCAGAGGTCGAGCCATCAGGCATATCACTAAAGAGAAAAAAATGTTGGGCTGATGTGTAGATCTGCACAAGTAAAATGCGGTCACTGGCGGTGAAGAGAGCCAATGCCTGAAGTGGGCTGCACCGTTGCCCCAAGCCTCATGGTGGACAGAAGTGAAAAGTGACTGGCAATTGAACAAACACCTAAATTAAACTGATTGACCGAAAGCCCCTGTATTTATTCATATATGAATGCATTTTTATTATGATTTTTTTGCTACACACGAGGACAGTTAACAAAACTAAACCTGTCTCTAGGTCACACCTAAAAATAACTAGTCAGCACGCTCATTCTACACAACTGCAGTAAAGCCTCAGTGCATATTGTTGAAGATGTGGTCAAATGTTATTTGTCCCTATCAAGAGGTGTTCAATGAATTGATTGCTTACTGAGTACTTCTAGTCGTAAACTTCTTCACTACAATTCTGACTTATAAAATGGAACACCTCCTAAAACATATGTATTTGTTGCTTTCAATATTGTGTTTTCTTCACAGTGCATCCCCCACAATGGGGTGGTAACAGTCTTTCTGAACGGAGGTACGTCTTACTTCATGCCCCAGGAATTGCTGGCACTTAATTGTCCATTACTTCAAGGACCCTCTTTCTTGTCCCAGTCGTTATATGTGTGGAAAGGTAAAATATAACTCCATCAGTCTGCTAATCAACAAAAAAGTCAGATAATGGAGATGTGACACCTTTGAGTTTTGTTTATATTTACTTCAACGTGCACCAGTTACTGCATCAGTACCAAAAGACGTCGGGGCATATTAACAATAACCTCGTTAAAATTACCGCCGTTTTAGAGGCAGGAAACTGCCGCTAAAACAGCGATAATGAGCTTGTTAATATGCATTATAGAATTCCAGTAGAAGCCCAGGTTAGATGTGCAGGACATCTAACCTGGGCTTCTATTGGAATTCTATAACACATATTAGCAAGCCCATTATCACCATTTTAGCGGCAGTTTCCTGCCGCTAAAATGGCAATAATTTTAATGAGGTTCTTGCTAATATGCCCCGTTGATCTTTAGACCCAACTGATTCCACTTGTTTCATGCACTTCCTAAAATGACTGAAAAAAGTGTGCGGGGAAGCCCATGTAGCTGCCTTATAAATATCAAGCAAGGGGCGCCTGATCCTCTCTACCCATGATACAGTTACTCACTTTGCAGACTTACTATTTATCACTAAAACAATGAGCACTCCTTGGGGAGTACATGGCACAGAAACTGTGAATCTAATCCATCAACTCAACAAGACCATATGCCCTTTCCTGGAAGGCCACACAAAGGAATCAGTCTCCCCAATCTCTGAGCAGATGCGATTGCCACTATCAAAACTATTTGTTTGAAATTTGAAATTAGTTTGAAATTTCAGAGCAAAAATACTTACTGGCTCAAAGAAGTGATCCTACATTTTCATGAGAATCATGGGCAGATCTCAGACTAACAGGGCAATTCAAACCCTTGAATATTTGGCTAAAAACTGTCTAGTAATCATGTACCATGTGTTGTTATATGTGCATGGATGCCAAGTGTCGCATTTGTTTATGTGTTGAATTCTCAACAGGTACTTGAATCTATAGATATATCCTGCTGTCCTGCCCTGTCCACAAAAGCTACTGTGAAGAAGGCACAAAATACTTGTAAAACTCCAGCTCAATGCAAAACCTCTGACAGATATCTCCATTCATCAGGTCCTAACTTCATCTAGCATTGGTTCTCAAATGAAACAAATTGAAGGAATTCAAGGCCCAAGTCTGTGGAATGCTTTCAGCCCCTCTGCGAGATCAGAACCCAGTTACATGTGCTTTTGAACACTATTGAAAACGAACCCTTTAGATGTGCTTCTAAATGGACTTTCAGGACTCTAAGAGGCTGCGATCACAGAACATCGACTATAGACTCTAATGTATTCAATTGGACACATTTGCTCTGTCTATCCTGCACTCCGAAGAAAGGAAAGGTCTTATGTTATCCACTACAGCAACCAAAACGAAGTAAATACATACATAAGTGTGGTCTGTTCCAATGACTATGAGGGGGAAACATCCTTTACCCCACATGCGTTATTCCGCGTGCCATTACCCCACTTTTTTTACACTGCAAAATCTTTTACACCGCAGGACTTAACTCCGCAAACTATTACAACGCATTCCCCAAAGTAACGCCTGGTGGAGTTAGAATAGTAAATTGTGTTGTAATGGGGAATGCGTTGTAATGGATTGAGTTGTAGAAGATTTTGCGGTGTAAAAACTGCAGGGTAATGGCACACGGAGTAAAAGTGTGTTGGGTAAAGTGTCCCATTCCTATGGGGGCAGACAGACCTATGTTTCTTTTTAATTTCTGTCAACTGCTTCACACTCTTTCTAGTCGTCTTTCTAAGTCGACATAGTTTCGTGTTCAGTAAAAGTTCTCATGCCTTTTGTCACTGGTCGTAACGTTTGCCAAATGATAACTGACAGGGCCAGACTGGCTGTAGCGGGCACCGGGCAATCCCCCAGTGCGCCACACAGGTGGGGGCCGTTTTTGTTACAGGGTGCTGCAAAAACGGCCCTGTAACAAAATTGGCCGAAAACCGGCCCTGGCAAAGAGCTCGGCGGCACCCCCAACCCCCGGGGGAGGGGTGAGGGAAGGGGAAGGGGGGCGGCCGAGCACTTTGCCAGGGCCGGTTTTAGTTCCCAGTTCGGCCCTGATGACTGAGCTGTTAGAGAGATGAAACCTTAACTATCATATAATGCAGTCATTTTTTCTGCTACCACTTTAAGAATTAGCTTGTTAATAAACATTACCGGGTTCAAATCCGGTCCAAATGAAGTAAAAAAAAATGACAGTTACGTATTACAGTTATACAACGGCAATGTATTTTCATAGAGGGATAGCTTTAATACGTTTGTGCTTGCGATTACGCACCACAACGCAATGTTGTACTGCACTCATGGGGTCTTTAAAATGTATAGTAAATAGGCGCTGTATTTTGAGTCAAACTACGCCATGAGAGTGCCCGCTCCATACTTCAGTACATTTACATACATTTCCTCAAAGTGCCAACACCTAGCGGCCAATAAGAAGCAGGGTATTTCAGAGGTGAATGTTGTCATGCCCAAACAATGCATGTGACAAATGCAGCTCAGTGTAAAACAGAGTAAAATGGCCCATAGGCGTAATTCAACATTGACTTGGCATAAGCTTGTTCTCCTGCTGGCAACCCTTGAATCTGCTTTTCTTTACACTCATTGTAATCTCTGTAACCACTGGAGCCAAAACTCGCGTTCCCATACGAGGAATAGTAAGCAAACAGAAAAAAAACGGATGCCAAGCTGTGAAACATATATCTCCTGCTGTAGCCTTGTCAGTCTGGCTCCTCGTGTGGCCTCTTTCAGGGAGTCCTGGCACAATTTGTGGTTATTGCTGTTAGCATTGTGTATTGTGTGCATACTCGACCAAGTGCAGAATTATCACTTTGTCAGATTCTGTTTTAAGGTTATTTTTGTTTGATTTAGTGTGTGCCCTGGGATTAAAGTTCATATTCCACATGTTGTGTGTTTTTTTTCAGATCCATTCATTGCTTAATAGTGAAACAGTTTAGTTGTAGTCAGAATGTCACAAGTAGTTAATACAAATATATTTATGACTTGATCTGACAAGGAAGTGGATTTTCCTTGTGTTTTCATATGTAAACAACATTGCCACGGGTTTTCATCCTCATTACTGAAATAGTAGTCCTCAGAGATGTTATTAGTTGCTAGTTTAAAGTAATAGGGCATGGGTTTATCACTGGCCCATGTTGACATCAGAACCCTTACCGACCACACTCCTCCATATGATAATTGGATGTAGTTATTCATCTAACACACTTTTGTATTACATAAAGGAGGAAGGGTGGACAATACCTCACATCCCAGCACTCAGTTCGCTGAGATGCATTATGGTAAATGCAGTTCATGGTAACACTTACTTTAGTAAAAATCTTTAGGGGCCTATTTACAAACCCATTGTGCTGCCTGTAAATCTATTTTCTGGATGCACCGATGGTGCAGGTTACCTGCCCATATTTACAAGACCACCTAAAGCCACCCTGCATGGCTTTTCATTGCCTTGTAAATATGGCCCCCTTTCATGCATTATTCTGTGTGAAAGGTAAGTTTCGTGGGTGTTGCTGTGGGTGCCCCCAATTAACATCCATGCAACCTGACAGATTCCCAGATGTACAAGGTTTTGTAAACCTGGGAATGGGTCAGATTTCTACGCCTCCCCAGGGGAGGCATACGGGAGGGGTAATGACGAGAAATACGAGAAATACATTTATTTCTCCTTGTTTTTCATTTTTGCAGCACACATAGAAAGAGGACACCACCTCTTGTGATTGTTTGTGCGCAGAAAGGTACCCCTTCCTGCACAAAAACAATCACCCAAACAAAGCAGGAACCCTTACACCATGGCACAAGGGTGCATCTGCGCAGGTGAAATGGACAACAATTTACTGTATCTTGTCGATGCTGCTCATTTCTGCCCTTTTCTTTCGATGTACGGCAGAGCAGCAAGAAGGCTTGCTGCACTGCCATGCATCAAAATATAGTAAATGATGGCCTTCATTTTCACCATTGTTGGTGCAGCCAGTGCTGTCAATGTCTAGACATGTGGTTCAGGATTGTTGTTCTTCTTCAGTTTCAGAGGTACTGAAAATGTTGTTCATAATCTTCTCAGGTCTCTGTACCACTCACTGAGCAAATGGGCATCAATCCGAGCTCATCCATCAGCTCAAGGGAGCCTTATCAAACAAAGGAGGAAGGGATCACACTGCCTCACATCGCAGCACTCCGTTTGCCCAAATGCATTATGGTAAATGCAGCGCATGATTACACTTACTTAAGTACTACCTCTGTCATTGTGGCAAAAAGTTTTAGGCAGGTGATTAGCTGATAAATCATCCTTTTAATTTGCATCCTTGGGAGTTGCATTTATTCATCTGTTTAACCATATACACATCTGAATAGAAGAAGCTGAAACTTTATGTGACTCTGCCCTTATTTTCTTTATTTTACACCTCTCCATTGCTGTGTAATTGCATAAGTGAAGCATAGCCCTGTTATGTATGACAGCTACATCCATCCTTTGCCCCTATCCCATGACCCTAGCCATAAACAATTGTCAAATACCAGCACAAGTGCACTATTGAGCTCCGGATAAGAACTCCAGTGTCGAGAAGGTTCATCAGTTATTATCTCATGCACTACAGCACACCCACCAGTGTGCTATTTTGCCACACTCTTATGTAGTATTAATGCATTGATCGATCAAACAGGGTGTGATAAATAGCCCTTGAAATTGAACACCTCTTCTGTCTGTTGTGATTCTTGAAAAGCTGAAAATGCTAAGGGTAGTGGGTGTGACATCAAGTACCCTTTGAGCAGTAATGACATCACTAAATTGAAACTGTGTGCAATGCTGTGTAACAAGTACTTGAATTCCATGTGATTGTCTGCTCATAGTAAAAGATAAGCAGTGTACTCTGCAGAAAGTAGACAGGGTTGTAAAAGACAAGGGCCCTCATTTATGAGATTTTGGTGTACGGCAGCCAGCAAGGCACCTTGTTGCGCTGCCCTACGCCAAAGCGAAAGGCAGGAATGCACCATATTTGTGCAATGCAGTGCATTCCTGTCCTTTCTCCCTGCGCTGGCACCATTTTGGCAGCGTAGTGCCAATGTAGGCACCCTTGCATCATGGTGCAAGGGTGCCTCCGTTGCATGCAGGATTATTTTTGTGCAGGAATGACCACCTTCCTGCACAAAAACAAACCTAAGAAGCATTGTTCTCGTCCATGAAATGTTTCCTGGGCTCAGAGTAAGGCAACACAGTGATTTGCGCTGTGTTGCCTTACTCAAGTTATATGAGGCCACTCAAAGCAAGGCAGGGTGGCTTTGCGTGGCTTCATAAATCTGATTCTAGAGCCCTGCATCCCGCATGTACCACTTTACATAGTGCAAAACTTATGCCGGGCTCTCATAAATAAGTGTAAAATTGGTATATTATATATATATATTAAAACGAGGAAACCAGGGATTGAGAAGTAAGTGGGTTTAATAAACCTCATCCCATGAACAGCCAACAGCAACTGACATGGGGAGAACTTCTAGACAAGAAGGTTCTCAGAACTAGAATGCTAGAAGAGAACGTTACGCATTAAAGGGGAAGAGGCAGACATCACACATCTCCCTCTTGTACAGAAAGAAAAAATTAATACATCAGATGTCCTCCTTATACAGAAAGAACATAAACATCAGAGAAATAACAGGAAGAAACTTCTCAAATAGAACTCAACTTTAAATATAATCTTTCAAATAAGATGGTGCTTTCCGTGCTCTTAGACTTCTCCTGGAAGGAAACGTAGACCTGCGAGAAGGAAAGTTAGTGCATAAACGAGTACCACAACATTGATAGTCATCAAAGGGAGAAAGTTCAGCATTAACAACAACAATACGACTCTTATTCCAGATTCTACCATCATCAGTTTTAACAGCATTTTTAAAGATCTTGACTACAGACCTAACATCAGTGTACTTGGACCAAGGTTTACGTCCTACTGGGGTCTTTATTTTTACTAAATCCCCCACCTTGACCCCACATGGAGATACCCGTTTCCTGAGATCAAAGTTAGTTTTTCTAGCATCTTGTTTAAGAATTTCCTTAGTTCTCCAATCGCTAACATCATTATCAACAAGACCCTTGTTAAGACACATCCACCCAGGACACAACAAGGTGTTGGGAACCCTTCCTTTGAACAGTTCAAATGGAGACCTGCCAGTTGTAGAGTGGGGAGCAAAACGATAAACGTTAATCCTGTCTTGTAAAGTAGACTTCCAATCTAGCCCAGAGGAGCGAGCAAGCTGTATAGACTCTTTCAGAGTCCTATTGACTCTCTCCACAGCACCATTTGTTTCAGGATGGTAAAGAGAACATCTTTTATGGTTAATACCACATTTTTTTAGATAGTCAGTAAATGTGGAAGAACAAAATTGAGGACCATTGTCAGATAGCAGACTGTTAGGAAAACTTTCCTTATTAAATATAGACTCCAAGAATTTGATAACTGAATTAGATGTGATGTCCGTGACTGCAGAGACTTCAATCCATCTTGAGTATAAGTCAATTAAGACAATAAGATAGGGAGTATCAGACACCCCAGAGAGGGGACCAAGAATGTCAATTGCCACCTCATCCCATGGATGAGTAGGTAACGCCCTCTTCACCATTGGCATTTGTCTTGTCTTTAATATTTTGTCACTAGAGCAGCATTCTGGACACTCACGGACTAATCTCTCTATTTCTAAATCCATGCCAGGCCACCAGAATTGCATGCGAAGAAACTCTTTAGTCTTGACTATGCCCAAATGACCACAATGAGCATGTGACAGTAATTTATTCCTTAGAGAATGAGGAGGAACTAGCTTAGTTCCCCGAGTTAACAGACCATCACTCACCGATAACTCATTAGCAACCAACAACCAAGGTTTGTCTAATCGAGCATTATTCTTCAAAGAAAGAATAACTTTTGAAATTTCTTCATCCTTTTCCAACTCAGATCTCCATTCAGACTCGATAATGGCACCGTCAGTCACCTCACACACATTTACAATATCTTCTGAATCACACACTTCATCTTGCTCTGAATTCTCATGGCCAACCAACCTAGATAAGCAATCTGCTGATTTATTCGCAACTCCAGGAATATATTCGACTTCAAAATCGAATTCTTGTAAGGAAACAATCCATCTTCTTATCCTAGAAGAGATTGCGTCTAAACCCTTTTTTGAAAAAACCTCTTTTAACGGTTTATGGTCAGATAATACACAGATTTTTGTCCCCCAGATCAAATTCCTCAACTTTCTCAATGCCCAAAAAATTGCCAAAGACTCCTTTTCTATTACAGAGTAATTCAACTCTGATCCCCTGAGACAACGCGAAGAACAACATATCAAAGAATCTTTCCCATTTTTTTTTTGTACCAACACTGCTCCAAGTCCTTTGTCACTTGCGTCAGTGAACAACATGGTAGGCAGACCAGGGACAAAAGCATGAAGTGACGGTGCCTTGTTCAATAAGCCCCCAGTTTATTACATGTTCCTTCCCCTGCCTTGATTACCCTACGAAACAGGATTGTAGTGCAGTGTGAGCAGGGTCGGACTGGGACAGAAAGTAGGCCCAACTGCCAAATAAAAATGACCCATTAGTAGATTAAAAAGCTAGAAAAGTGGCCTATGTGTGAATTTGAAAAAAAATGTTGTGTAGGTTGAAAACTGCATGGATTTGAGCTTGTTGTAGGCAATGCTGGTTTTAATATCAGGGCAATCAATAGTAAAACCCAGCCCAGCAGGCCATAAAACAGGTCCACACACAGCCAAACAAACGCCTGCACACAATGACATGTCACACTAGTCTTTCGGGCACAGCCCAATTACCTGATATGCCAGTCCGACCCTGTTGCTGGGGGACTGACAGTCACGGCAGATGAGTCAACTTCTGCTCATTGATGTCCAGTGACCCTGCATTAAGCAAGAAGTAAGTTCCTGGAGCAACATGTCTGCTTGTGCACTCAGTTTCATTACCTGTTTTTTCTACAGGGCATTTTCAGCAGCAGACTTTGCATGGCCCTTTCAATGCCGGGCTGTTCGTCCATTGCAGATTTGTCCAAACCGACAGTTTCTGACTGGACTGACTACTAATTGTACCCAGGTGCTACATGTGAGTATAGTTTAAATGGGACTGAATTGAGTTACAAACAGATACGTTTTAAGGAATAGATAAAGTTGGCAATTGCCCAGGGCCCTAGGGACCACTGGGAAAGTGAACTTTATTTCTCTATTTCCTCTATGTCCCTGAATTAGAAGACAATTGGTAATAAAATAAAAAAAATTCCTAAAAGGGGCCCCTAAAGAATGTCTTCCCCAGGGCCCCAAAATACTTAAACTGGCACTGGTTACACATTATTGCTCAGCTAGGAATTCCACATATATTATCAAACAGACATTGAATAAAATCATGGCCGATTACAAATCAGTTTCTGAGAAGTCACTGGGTGGCTCACACAGTTGCTGTTCAAAAACATTCCTGGCAACCAAATTCATAACTGAGAGACAACAGAGGAGGCACAGGCACTGCAAAACCATGTTTCATCGACGTTACAAGCACAGCCCATCCCCGTCAGCAGTCAAGTTTCAGGAGAACCAGGGACATAAGCTTAGCCAGTGAATTCCGGGGGTTGTGAACCTCAAATTTCCTAAATAAAAAAAGGAGGGGGCTGCAGGGTGGAGGGGTGAGATGACCTTGGCAGACGTTTTGGATAACTATTACCTTTAATAAATGCCTGTCTATGCAGTGATATCATCTGATGTACTAAGGTGAAACACTTTCACATATTAAAGAAATACACATTTTGAATTCTGAAGGGATTGTATCATATTTATATATTATGTTTGTTGCACGATATACATGCCAAAGATTTTTGTAACTCAGCTTGTGCACATGGTCTCAGAGCTAAGTCAGACCCATGGTTCGGATCTGGCTCTGCTTGCCCTGTTAATTTGCATGCACGCCCTCCTCTAATAACGGGGTTACCCAATTCACTCAAAACAGTAAATCACATGTTATGTAACACACAATAGTCATGTACAAGAAACAAAGCGACAGAAAATAATAGGAATCTCCAGTGGGAGAGTAGTCCGATGGAGTCCTTTATTTTGTAAGGCAGCCAGCCGACACGTGTTTCATCGCTATTGCGAATATTCAGGGCTGAAAAAACAAATAAGTCACAATGGAGCATCCCATGTGCAAAAGTACAATCACATTATGCAGCATTACACGGTCTCAAACAAAATTACAATGCTTCCACTAGTGTGAAACATCAGCATTACACCTTGTTATTTCATTGTGCAACCAAACGCATTCGTGTCGAAAGTGCATCTACGGCGCCATCTCATAAATGTGCTGGTGACCAAGTGAGCATGTGAATCCATACAGAAGGTTCATTTCGACCTATAACTTATTGAAATGGCACGGTCTCAAAAACTCTAGATAACACCATGCATAGTTAGTCCTCCTATATGCGCGTGCCACTGATCGTGAACGGTTCATTCTCACTGTGTGCAAAGTGATATGAAACAAAGTCACGTAAATTTGTGACTCTTAAGAAAAGAAAGCACATACCTATATAGGGCTGTATCAGAACCAGAAGGTCTGTATATGTAAACCAACAAATGACAAAAGGGAGAAAAAAAACCATCAATATTAAATCCTATGTGTGAATGCTGGGGCAAGGGGAACGGAATGTATATAAGAGACAAATCGTATGAGGCTCACCGCACAGCTGGTGATAATTCCGATCCAGCCGGGCCCGTGACCGTCAATGTAGAATGAGCAGGGAAGTGACCTCCACACTGTAAAGGGGTCAAACAATATGGATAATGAAACGCACGAACGTAATATTAAATCATAAATAACAGCAAATTGAGGCATCCAAAAAATCTGAAAGTCTACATCCTAAAATCACAAGACTAAAAAAGTCTGAGGCTGTCTCAACATCATCTTATGTTCCTTCTGACAGCCCACCACGTGAACCGGAGAGGGTAAAACCCTAAACATCAGATAACTGAACATGTAAAAACATGTTACTGGCACCCCAACTAAGATTGAATATGACTTACCCCAGTGTGGGGTGACTGGAGAACAATCTTGGATTGTCGTATAAAACGTTGATAAATACTGTAGTCTTCCGATTATGCCGTGATGTGCAAGGATTTCATTCTAGTTGTGTTCTGTAACGTTTAAACATTTGATCCCATTAAGACAAAAGTGGTCGAAGTGTACAATCAGTAATAGAAACCATTTCATTGTCCGTTGTTCATCTTACCTAAACGGGCATCACGCCTCAAAAGAACAGCCTGGAGTCGGGTACGACTTCAGTCGCTGCGAAGAGGATGCCAAATTCTGGGAAAGGATGTGATATGAGTGTATCAACATACGGTTCAAAATTCCAACAAAAAAAACAAAAAATGTCCAAAATAATACTGAAAGGAACTCTAGGATTCAAAACCGAACGTTTACCTTAGTGACTATGTGTACCACGAAGGCGCGTACTCCTCGTTGGCCGTGTTCCTGTTTGGACACGTGACCCGGAAAACGGGCCCGTTATGAAGGACGTGCCACGTTGACGTATACCGTTAGAACTAGAACGCTAACCCTTAAGGATCCTGACTGTTAATAAGGAAGTACTGCATCTCCTGGTCATAATTTAGTCCGTGCTCAACTGTACGCAAGCGCATGATCCACATGGCTTCTGTGCGTCGTAGTTTGAGCTCTCGGTTCCCTCCTCTGACTCCTAAAGGAACCATGTCAATGCCGAAAAATCTTACATGTGTATCGCTCTCTCCATTTTGGCAAGCTGCGACATGTAGGGCCACAGGATATTTGGGGTCACATTTTTGTATTGCTCTGAAATGTTCAGTAATTCTGTCTTTGAGGGGTCTGATAGTGCTCCCCACATAGTACTTGCCACAGTTACATTCAATAATGTACACTACAAATTTCGTTGTGCAATTTATGTTGGTTTTGATGGTAAAAGACTCACCCCCTGGACCAGTGAAAAACTTGGTCTATTTGTGACGCAGGCTTAGTACATGGGATGTCAGACACTTAATAAAATATTTTGTAAAAGGAGAGGAATGGAAACATGAGTCCTGGCCACAAGCGCCAATTTGAAAACCATACTATCAAGTGTTCTTGGAGCAGAGGTGAAGAAGAGTGCCTCGATTAGAAATACATTTAAAGTAAGTCTTAAAGAAAAACATCAACAGATGCTTCATTGAGTAGCTCAATGATCACCATCTCCTCAAAACCACTTAGTCTGGTTTCAGACACAACCACAGCATGAAAACTGCCCTCAAAGTCGTCACAGATGACATCCACATGGCTCTGGACAGAGGAGAGATGACGGCCCTCATACTCCTGGACCTCTTCAAAGCAGTTGACACAGCCTCCCACCCCATCCTCATCTAATGCTTGCACTACTTTGGAATCCAAGGAAATTCTCTCCGATGAACCTTCTCCTTCGTGACTGAAAGGACACAATCAGTCAAATTCGGACAGCTGTGTCCTCATCTGCAAAGTTCCGCAAGGATCCTTCCTGAGCCCGACCCTCTTCAACACTTTAGGACACTTTTTAACATAAGTAAAACACATAGGTAAAACACATATTTAAAAATCCCTTCCTAATTTGTGTATGTCTTTTAGTAGAAAATAAATACAACCAAAGAATATTGTAGAGTGGCAAACATAGGTGTGAAAGATGCTATTAGAAATGTTTCACTGAAATTGCATCTAATTTAAAATGTGCACCAATGCAACTATACTTTAGCTTATGCAGTGACTAGGCTAAAGCTTCTTTTCAAGCTTTGCTCTTAGTAAAGTGTTCTGTGCAACAGCCTAGCATTGATGTCATCTTTGAAAAGTGCTGACTTTATTATTATGTTCAATAGCTCCTCTCGTCCCATATTAGATTATTTCCATTGAGAATAATAAACTTATTGAAACTTAATAGAATACAATGGTATTGTGTTGTTTAATATTAACTCAATATATGTTTTCTCATTTGTTAACTAGCTTTTATTTCTGGGCTGAAACTCTTAATGTGTCTGTAGCTTAGGTAATAGGGTTCTCATGGAAAACTTCCTTCATGTAACAATTGTACCAAAGGACTGTATCATTTTCGATGAGAGAGTGCAGAGTGTGGGAATCAGAATAAGATGCATCGTAAAACTGACAACGCCACCTTATGAATCGTTCTGATTGAACATCAGGAGAAGGAGTTACTATGAACTGATACGTGTGTTGCAAAGTTATAATAACTAGCTAGTTAAACACACATCTATACTTTCCCTTTTATTCATCCAGTAGTCTTGCTGCTGAATTTTCTCCTTTGCCCGAGACTCTTCTTTCTGTAGAGTTGATTTCCTTTAGACCTTTGAGGTGACTTCTTTATTAACTAGTCATCAATGCTACTGCACAGAACATTACTCTGAAAGTTGCTCCTGCATCTTTAGGGAACTCGGCTAGGTTTCTAGAGCTGCTATTCAAGAGGAATTCGCCTTTCTATCCATCGCCCTGTACCCAGATCAAGTTAAGTGCTTGCATAACTGAATCTTTGGGAAGAGCACTTTACTGTGGGACTCCACTTGGCGGTCAACAGAGCTAGGACTGGCATGGACTCCCACCACCCATGCCAAAACTTCAGGATCATTATCAACAGAAAAATCAACATGACCACCTAAGCCAATGCCATCACCGCCTCATGTTTCCATAACCTGAAGATGCTGAGGAAGATTTTCAAATGCCTCCCAACTAGCACCTGGAAAACGGTCATGCACACCTTCATCACAAGCAAGCTGGACTACAGGAATACCCTCCTTGCTAGGATCAACAAAAAAGTCACCAGAAGGCTGCAGACCATACACAACTCGGCCGCCATAATCGCTCTCAACCTCCCATGACACACTCACATCACACCACATCTGAAGGAGCTCCACTGGCTTCCCATGCACAAAATGACACAATTCAAACTCCTCACCCACCCTTTCAAGGACTTACATAACATTGACCCAGCATACCTCAACAATGGCGCCTGCTTTCACAAACCTTCCATGCAACTCCGCTCATCTGGACTCCTACTTGCACACATCCCATGCATAAAGAAAACTAGATCAAGCAGTCAAGCCTGCTCCTACATTGCTCCTAAAGGGTGCACAGTCAAAATATCGACTACAAAATATCGACTGGACACAATATCGAGTTTTAAATATCGAATAGACAAAATATCGACTGGACAGAATATAGACATCAAAAATATCGTTTTTAAGGTAAGTAATGTAATTTCGAATTTTAAAAATATAGACATTTAAAATATCGAAGTATATAATATAGTTTAATAAAATTATCGAATTTTTGATAATATTGAATTATTTATAGTGATTTATATGTTATTATGTGTGTTAAAAGTGTGTATTTATGTTATAAATAATTTTATTTAATGAAATTTATATTTTTTAATTTTTGCGTAATTTAATTCTGTAGCGGGTTGTGGGTTTATAGGGGAATAGGGTGGGAAGTAATTTAATTATAATTAATTAAATATGTACATCTATTTATTGTTATTCATTTTTAATTATTTATTAATTAATTTATATTTGGTAATTAATTAACTTTTAATTGGCAATTAATTTTAATTAATTGGTTAATTGTTTATTATGTTAATTTTACAAATTTATTTTCTGTAGCGGGTTGTGGGTTTACAGGGGAATAAGGTGGGAAGTAATTTAATAATAATTAATTAAATATGTACATTTATTTATTGTTATTCATTTATAATTATTTGTTAATTCATTTATATTTGGTAATTAATTAACTTTTAATTGGCAATTAATTTTAATTATTTGAATAATTGCTAATTATGTTATTTTTACTAATTTATTTTCAGTAGCGGGTTGTGGGTTTATAGGGCAATTGGGTAGCAAGTAATTTATTTATAATTAATTAAACATGCTAACATATTTATTGGTATTGTTTTAGAATTAATTGGTAATTAATTTTTTATGGGTAAATAATTAAATTAGATTTGCTAATTAATTTTATTTAATTGATTAATTGCTAATTATGTTAATTTAATAATTTATTTTCTGTAGTCGGTTGTGGGTTTATAGGGGAATAGGATGGGAAGTAATGTATTTATAATTAATTAAATAAAACAATTTATTTAATTGTATTTAATTTGAATTTATTGTAAATTAATTTTTAAATATTAAATTATTAATTGTTAATTTGTAATTAATTTGTATTAATAGTTAAATAATTGTAATAATTAAATTTAATTTGTAATTTTAATTGATTAATTAATATATTATATTAAAATCGTAATTACTTTTAATTAATTTTTGATAGATATTAATTTATATTTATTGAAATAATATATGAAGTATTTAATTTCCCTACTGTTGCACTCTCTGGAGTGGGAATAGTAATTTTTACCTCTACGCTATCCAACGCTTTCCCTACTGTTGCACTCACTGGAGTGGGAATAGTAATTTTTACACTTACGCTATCCACGCTTTCCTCACTGTTGCACCCACTGGAGTGGGAATAGTAATTTTTACTGCTATGCTATCCAACGCTTTCCCTACTGTTGCACTCTTTGGAGTTTGAATAGTAATTTTTACCCCTGCGCTATCCAACGCTTTCCCTACTGTTGCACCCACTGGAGTGGGAATAGTAATTTTTACCCCTACGCTATCCAACGCTTTCCCTACTGTTGCACTCACTGGAGTGGGAATAGTAATTTTAACCCCTACGCTATCCAACGCTTTCCCTACTGTTGCATCCACTGGAGTGGGAATAGTATATTTTACCCCTACGCTATCCAACGCTTTCCTCACTGTTGCACCCACTGGAGTGGGAATAGTAATTTTTACCCCTACGCTATCCAACGCTTTCCCTACAGTTGCACTCTGTGGAGTGGGAATAGTATTTTTTACACTTATGCTATCGAACGGTAATAATTTTGGATATTATTTAATTATATTATGTTTATATATATATATATGTTTTAACAAATATGATTGTAACTTTTTTTATAACTTTCATTAATTATTTAATTATTATAAGTTAATTTAAGTATTTTTAAGTATATTTTAGTAATTAATTTTTAATTTTAATTTAATTTAACACTGTTTTTAATAGAGTCGATATTTGTTAAAACTATATTTTTGTAAACTATATTTTGTACTCGATATTTTTGTACTTACCTGTTTGTAGATACAAACTCGATGTTTTGTCTGTAGATATTTTTTCCTAAATATTTTTGCTAGTCGATATTCTGGCAGTCGATATTATTTCAGTGATCCCTCCTAAAGCATAGAACACCCTACCACTATGCATAGGAGACTCCTCTTCGCTTTTTGAACTGCACAAGAAGCTGAAAACCTGGCTTTTTGAGTAGTCCCTCTAGGCCCCAGGTTTAGGTAGGCTCACAACTGCTCAGCAACAGGTTACCCTCCTGGGGAAGTCAGAGACAGTGGTATACCAGATCACAAACTAAGTCAGTTTATATTTTCATTTTGTCAATATCACTACATCACTTTATTCTTACAGGTGCTGCCAGTGCCCTCCTACCCATTCAGATTAGATGGCAAGGGAGATAATGTGAGAGGCTAGTTGCTGCCCTCTACAACATGTTGGGTTGATTAACTTGATCTTAGTAACAATTTAATTTATATGTTCCCTTTTCCCAAGTTCAATGTTTCTTTAGATTGCTCCTGTCCTTCCCTTTTTTTCTAGGCTGTTGTTAATGGCTATCACGTTGAAGTACCCTTATACTTTTCTATGACAATAATCACTAGCATGACATAGGCTCAAACTCCCTAATGAAGAGAAAACCCCTTTTGAAATGCTTTGATTCTAAGGAAGTGGAACAAAAGGTGGTTTAAGGGAAGAAAACTCTCCAAGGCTCCCCAGCTAATAGTCTCGGTGGGAGCAGAATTTACCCAAATATTCAGGACACGCCAAAAATTTAATTACCCCCAAATTTACCTCAAATGGTTCTTTCCCAGGATGATCTTGCAAGAAAAGCACCCTCTCCAATGTCAATTGAGCAGAGTAATAATAACCAAGCAACAGTGACTCATCAATAATTGAGTTCTAGATCAGTAGAAAGCTAAAGGGGTTTATTACAAAAATCTCAGAAATTAAGCAGTACAGAATAAATGCCAAGAAGGCTCCAATTGAGTTATACAGAGTAGTCAACAATGAAAATTCATTCTAATTCTCCAATGAGCAGAAGCATCAAAAAAGAATCGAGCAGCATTCCTGGTGGAAAAGGAAAGTATTTTAAAAAAACTGACTCCCCCACAGAATGTATGGGGTTCTTATATGCAATTCTTGCATAACAAATTAGTCAAACAATAGAATCATAGTTGCATGATCACAGTAACAACTTGTTAGACCTCTCTGGTTTTTTTGCGTAGTCCCTCCAATTTATTATTTATTTTGTCCCCTTTTTGCCCTCATACCTTGATCATTTTTGTCCACTAACTTTTTATAGGTGTTGGTCAAGGGGATAGGTGTTCTTTTTCCCCTCATAGTTTTTCACCTCAGGCCCAGAGGCCTGTTCTGACAGGAAAAGTGGGAACCACACAAAATGGTGGTTACCAACTGCCTTAACTGCCAAACCCAGAACTTGCCCATAGACCAGTATAGGGCGTTCCAGAACCTTCTGGTCCATTCTGGACCACTGAGGGGCAGCCTATATAAGGCAGAATGCGGGGCAGCCATTTTGTCTACCTGAGAGAGTCAGCTGGAGGACAGGCTATCTTGGAAGGTGGGGGGAGACTAGTGCGAGGGTTGATCTCCTGGACTGGGAAGCAGCCTAATTAATCCACTTCTCTACTCCTCCTTTGGGATCCTTGTCTTGTCCCCGCTGTGGATGTTCAAGGGAGACCCTGGGCGCCTGACTGACCCCTAGCTTCAAAATAGTAGGGTGTAAACAGGAGAAGGAGACTGTGGCGCTGTGGAGCGCAGTCCTCTGCCCAGTGGAAGGAACTCTGAAGGAATAATCCCCATCCCTTGACACCAGCCTCCCTTCAGTGTTGAGTGGAAAAAGGACTTTATAGGGCTAGGAAGTAGGAGCCGTTGAAGGAAGAGATCTAGCGCTGTTTCCTACCTTCTTGGGTGTGGAGGAAAGCTTGAGTCCTTGTGTCCTGGAGGGTCCTGGCCGGACGTGCAGTCGGTAGACCCCCCCCCCCCGTTTTTCCTTGGGAACTGACAGGGGGTGAAGGGTGCCGGTTCCCCTGAGGCAGCGCCGCCTTGGCTGTGAGTGGGACCCCTGGGGCACTGATTGCGCACTGTGACAGCGCCTCCCCGGGATCCACTGAGCCTGAGAAGCCTTGCGAGGCTTCCCTTCGTGAGCGGGACCCCGGGGGCGCCTTCCGCGCTTCTGACGCGTTGCCTGCAGTGTCCCGGTAGTCTGGGGAAAGTGAAGGCGCCTTCGCGCATGTCCAGGCCGACTCGGTTATCCCCGGAAGGAGGGGCAAAGAAGTAAGCAGGCCCAGGAGTGTAGCGTCCTTCCTTGGAGCGAGAGCAGTGGGAGGCGGCATCGGCACGAGCGCTACCGCGCATGCCCGCCGGAGGAGTGTCTTCGCCGACCAGCGCTGAGGAGAGGCGCCGGAGGCTTCTTCAGCTTGCCGAGTGATCGGCTCGTTCCTCCTGCTCGAGCGCCACACTGAGGAGCTGGCCCGGGCAGGGAGGGAGAGATACGAGGCCCGGTAGGGGTCTGGGGGCATCGTGGTGTCTGCCTTTGTTGTTTCCTGCGCAAGTGCCTCATTGAGGAGTCGGCCCGAGCTGGGGAGCACTGAGGAGTCTTCTGAGGCGAGAGAGCCTCTTCAGCCTCGGTTCCTCGGGCCCCTCGCTTCTGTTATTCCCTCTCCTTCTGGCGCAGGACGATTACAGCATCAACTTAAATGCAAGTAAGGAGGTAAACACGTGGGGGAAGTGACTGCCACATGAGAAACTGGTGTCATAGCTTGATACTTTACCAGTGAGTAAACCGAGACTCTGTCCCCAGGAGTACAGGGTCCATGAGGAATCCCAGACAGGGCTTAATTAAATGCTGATTTAAGTGGTTATAACTAATTCCTCTTTAACAAGATAAGAAGGAGAACTGTGGAGTTATTCGTGTAAAGGAAATTGTTTACCTGATCTAATATAATTGCTGATCTTGCCAATGTTTGAAGTAATGCTGTAATGAGAGATGCTGTAGAGTAAGCAGAGTACAGTAAATGCATGACTGAGCTATTGAAGTATAAGAGTCACCTGCCAGTTTTGGTTAAGAGATCTGACTAAATGTAATGTACTGTAAATGCGGATTGTTAATATGTTTTAGAACTTAACAGTGGAGTTAATGCTTCCATGACAAACTGACGTGCCTAAACTGTACATTTTGAAACCAAAGAGCAGAGGTGTTATTTTTATAAACCAGTACATATTTTCATAACAAATTGGTGTAGTGTCCTTTTTAAGTGTTATTGCGTGGATTTACTGCTGGGTGGTTTGCAACCTCACACTTGTGCCTCTAGAATTGCATGTCTTACCCCTAGGCCAGGCTACCCTAGGTGACCTGACATCCCAGGTTCCAACATTTGGTGCCTAGCGGTGGGATTCTGACTTGGTTGCAGCTACTCATTAGTAATTCAATGCAATACACTGACCTACACCAGGAGTTTTCTCCTTGCGGCCCTCCTAATTTGAATTTTGTTTTTTTCAAATTTATTTCTGGTGGTGGGTGGAGGTTAACCTCAGGTCACTTCTTGGTTTTCTCCTGTGTGTTAATTTTATTCCATAGTGAAAGATGGAATTGAATTTTAAAGAGCTAGAATCCTATACTGTGACCCAACTCAAAGAATGGTGTCAGCAACAAGGGGTATTCTTTAACAAAGGTGCCAGGAAAGGAGAGTTGCTGACAAGCATAAGGGCATGGGTGGAAGCTCATTTAGTGGAAGAACCAGATAACTCTATTGGCAAATCAGAATAAAACACGCCATTCCTAAATACACGAGGACTATCCCATTTTAGGAAAGCATCTTCCATGCTACTTCCTTCCGGATATATGTAAACTAATATGAAGCATTTCAACAGCGATACTTTACACAAATGAATGAAACTAGGCCCCGCAACTGAACTACAGTGGTGGGAGGGCTTTGAAAACTGCAACAGCGAGGATCACTAGAACGTCTGTTCAAAACAGAAAAAATACATTACATGAGCTTGTCTTCGGTCTGCAGAGCTTTGTGAGGAAAGAAGATGCGCAGAGGCTATGTCAGAGAGTGAATCAGCAAACAGTTTAAAATCAAGCTTCTAACGGGCACATGCATCAAAGGAAATTGCATTCGCAAATCGCAAAATTCGGCCGTTTGCGAATGCAATTTCCATTTTTGGGATGCATTATGCATTTTGTTGTTCTCGCAATTTAAGAAATCGCAAAATTGCGATTTCTTAAATTGCGATTGCATTTACGGAATCTCAAATTGAGATTCCTTAAATGCAATGCATCATACTTTTAAAATTTGCGAATTCGCAAATAAGGGGTGCAAATTACCACGAAGTTGACCTTCATGGTAATTTGCGAAAACTTTTAAACATACACAAAAGTGCATTTTTCAAAGTGCCATTTTACACACACACATGCCCTTGGGCATTCGATGCAAAACACCGGGCGCACCATTGGTCGAACATTTTACCACTTTTGGACATGATTGTGATAGTCTTCGATGGTGGGTCATAGAAAAGGTGGAATCCCATCCACGGGGAGGTGACTTTGGTAATGTATTAAACCTAAGAGAATGCAAATGGATATTTTCTCTGAATACAGTAAACAAAGGACTTAACGAACAGGAGGAAATCAACAGGCAGGTGGCACTCCTTCAGATATGAAAGAATTAACTGTGCCTTTCCTGGGAATCAGCCCTGATGTGTGACTTGATCAATAATGTATACATGATGCCCATTGTAACATTTCATATCTGATCTGAAATGTTGCAAGTACATATGTGGGTCCCTTAGCTGATACTTTATTCGAGCGAGGGAGGATAAGATCAACAATGGTCGTTTGCAGTATGGGAGACATGGATACATCCATTTACCATTCATGAGAGACAATGCTTGAAAGCTGTACTGTGTTATATAGGCAGTGTTGGTTGATTGTACTCACACCTACTGTCCAGTACCCTGTGATATTTTGAGCGACCTGTCCTAGAAATAATGTGTCTAATATGGAATCGCATCCATCACTTTTAGCGCTGTTTGTATATATGGATGGTGAAAACCATTGTGGAATGATAGAATCATTTTTCTCTAGGTGACAGTGTATAATTTCCTCTGTTTCATTTGATGATGTTTTGAAGGTATCACATGTATCATTGAACTTTCACCTACCATTTGTATGCACAAAATGCACAATTGAAATTGGCCAACTGATACCGATTTTTGTGACATGCCAATGTGTAGCCCTCCAACGATTCAGTGAAACTTAGGAATACACGCGATGGATCTTCATTCAAAAACGAGTATGACTCATCCTCGAGTCTACCTTTTGTAGTTCTATGAATAAATTTGGTAATCCCCATTCCAAAATGGCAGAGCCCAAAATTTGAGTGTACACTGTCATTATGCCACAATTTGGTGCCGGTTCCAAATACACTTTAAAATGATGTAAACGGCTTTACAATTAACTATGAGGCCTCCGATCGCTATGCACGAGATGAATTAATTATCGTCCCCTGCTAGGGCCTTTCGGTGGATGTAGATAAAGCAGTCCTCTCTCTACGCCTATGCATGCCTCCTCAAACACGGCGTGTGAGCAGCGGCTGGCTCAGAACGCCGATCCTTTTGAGCTAGGAAGATTGATCCCAGTAAGTCTTCACGACCGCGTTTTCTTTTGCAGGTCTCATTTAGAATCTGTTGCTTTATATTATCTTACAGATTCAGTCAATCAATTTGATCCGCAATTGTTATCTTGACAGCGGACTTATCCCCATACATGCCCAGGAATCAAGGGACTGAGCTACCTACGATTTTTGGATACAAGATAATTGAAGTTTGGGTAAGGTTCTTCTCTAATTCTGAAACGAGCTCTATGCCCTTATTTTAACTTCTCAGTTTTTAACACAATCCATCAACATGGTGTATTCATTTACCTATAATTCAGGGCTAACCTGACCAAGGCAACTTAGCCCATAGATAAGGGAATGATGAACTAAGAATGAATTACTTGTAAGAATATCGAACTGTGGTTGGTCCCTTGAGTAATGAGAATACCGTAGTGTGATTGGTTCCTCTATTCGTTCATAAGACTTCCTGTAAATATCATGGATAATTGAACATGCAGAGATTCAAGCCTGCGATAC
Organism: Lissotriton helveticus; assembly: GCF_964261635.1. NCBI lineage: Eukaryota > Metazoa > Chordata > Amphibia > Caudata > Salamandridae > Lissotriton > Lissotriton helveticus. The sequence goes on along the minus strand of NC_136059.1, from coordinate 1,892,904,826 downwards.
CATGAGAACAAATTATTCTATCTACGTTTCGTGGACAAGGTAATGATATGTCCATAATTCTTTGATTCAGAGTACTCTTGAAATTATTACAAGAGAAGTGAGTCAATTGACCACGCTAATATGTTTTTAGGAATTAACAATAACCGTGGGACAAAGGGTGAAGATATCCAACTTGATCCATCCCCACTATAGGGTAAGCAACTTTTCTTTTTGCCCTATGGATTTGCGAGACTAATCTTAAGTCGCAATCTTAATGCAACAGCTTGATTTACATCCTTACTTCATTTCAGGGCCAACACTACTCCTTGGATTGCCCGATGTACTAGTCCTGATGAAGACTCGCATGGCCATGGTCTAACTCACCTATAGGCCCTAAGACCAGTCGAAACGTCGACGCCCCCCCCTTTTCTCAATACCTGGATTGTGAAACACATTTTCTAGTGCAATAAATCTTTGGAAGCTAGGTCTCCACTTAATGAAAAATGTGTATAAAATTTATATCATAGGCCAGGTTATGGTTAGACGGTGAACTGTGCAACCGATCTATTGTGTATATAATATTGTGAATATTTCTATGCCTTTATCTACTTTCTCCTACTGAGCACTTGACAATTCTTTTCTTCTTGCACGCCCTCTTCGGGCAACCTGAAAGCTTTTTGATATAAAGATAGTGGTAAACGCAATGAATTAAAATTGCCCCTGATTTTGTAATTGCTGCTGTTGCATTTTGTTTTGTGTTTTGTTTTGTTTTTTGTCTTTGTAAAAAATGTAATACATTGAATGTGGAGGGTTGATCGGAGAGACATATCCCGTAACTATGTGGCAATATTGATCATACATTGATTAATTCAGTTGAAGGAAAGTAATGGTTGAAGACCACTGTATTTCAATAGTAGAGATTTATGAACAGCCACTAAATTCAAATTCAGTATTTATCCAATCACAAGGAATGCATACCAATTGGCTGTGTTAAATTAAACCTACCACAGGTCTTTAACAATAATGATTTAGCGCTGAAACCTGTGGTAGACTCCATTCTGAAAATGGTTTTGAAAAATTCCCAACCACAGAGCGTGATAATAATCCCTGCTTGATAAATCCATATCAAGAGGTATAGCCATATGCCATATGAAGTACATGCACTTTACATATCAACCATCTGTGTGCACTAGCCACTGCGTCACCCAGACCACTCCCATTTCAATACACACTTGTATTAGAATATCTAGTTAGTACCAAAGTATATAAGGTCAGTTATTTTCCATCAACCGGTAACTGAAGCTAATGGACAAATGGATACTACATGATCCAAGGAAAAATCGTAGCTCTCTTTAGTTTCTTTCAGACATTTCATCTGCTTAATGTAAGTGAAATGTCCAGTTGAAAACAGGCGGTAAAACATGCAAGTATCGTGCATGTTATTCTCCATTTCCCAGTCTATGACTTGTGATAGCTTGCTATCCCCATTTCCCCGAAGTTCCCATCACTGCCTTATTAGTCTTACAGTGTGGGTTAATATCAAAGCAGGAGTCCTGCATCTGTATTAATCGGGAATTTAGAGTGACTGTGTGAACTGTGGAGGCATATTACATACATTTTTATCATGTTCTTCTCTTTTTTATATAAATACACTCTGCAATGTATTAGAAGAATGATGCACCAAAGAGTAGTAGTAAATTTCTTGTTTGAATAATTTAAATCATTACAATCACCTAGAGCATTATAAAATAGTAAAAATATCATATAAAAGAATATAGGTTAATATACAATACAATGCTGATATGTACATATATCGAACATTGCCATAAACAGGCAGTAATTCTTTTCCAGAGATTCAACTCAGGCAGAATGCGTATAATAAAAGGAGATCTCTAAGACGTGCAGTGTGCCTATTAATGAATAAATACATTTAACTTTACCTTAATGAAGAGATTAATACAGATACTTAAATATTTAAACAAATTTGGTGTGAATCTTAAAATCAAAGTATTTTCTTAGAAAAATAAAAAATAAATTTGAATTCACTAATTTGCCACTGTACATTTCTTGTCAGCAAAACAAGTGTAGATCATTCTATTAACATGTGCATAGAAGCGAAAGTGCATATTGTTTGGTAAGATTCTATTTATTACTTGATTGGCAGAAAAGTTATACGGCTTAATGAGCCTAGCTTTTAAATTAATTCCATCACACATAAAACATTGCCATGGACAATGATAGTATAACCAAATAATCTTTCCGCATAATTTCAACAGTACCAAAATAAATCTCAAAAGTGAATTATGAATGTTTACGAGTAGATAATCTCAACATTATCCAATGACGGAATCTTAACTGATAACATTTCCTGTAGTTAAATCATCTCATGAGGCCAAAAGCTCTACAAGCTTATAACCAAACATTACTTAGCAGTAGGGCAAGTGCAACTTAGCATTCACATAACATGAGCAAACATTCTAAAATGCATACCGTTGAATGATCCACTTTGTTCAACCTTCCAATGACACAATAACTCATCACAAATACAATAGCTTAATAGCACTTAGGGATACTTAATTCAGTTAAACAGGTAAACCGCTGAATTTTCAATAAAGAGACATATTAGGTTAAGTTTGACAATTCTTTTTCAGCTTCTGCCAGAAACGTAACAACCGGCAAATAAATGGAATAGGATTGCCAGATTAGCATAACATAAACGCTTGATGACACATTCTTATCCCTGCTTTTAAAAATAAAGGTTTTAGAAAGAATTGACGGGCCCTTAATAAACCTGAACAAATACATACTATATACAATAGTGTTTTCTTTGGACAGCTATAGAACCTCCTATTACTATTTTGCCATTCATGTAGCCGTTTCGGATTGCCATCTTTAGTTGGATAAGCAACAAGCCTTAACTTCAGGAATGAGACTTGCATACCTGAAGAGAAATGTGTAGCCAAATATATCTGAATGCCCAGAATTCCATAAGAGATTACGATAGACCAGGCATGCTTTCTGGCTGTAATTGGGCATTAATCCAAATGAAGCTTAAGAAGTTTGATTGAATGATTCATCCCTTTTAAGGGAACAAATGATGATGTGAACTCTAAATTGATTATTTCAAGACTAGATAAGATTGAAGAAAGCAATGTGCAACTATTGGCGCAGGTAAATAATATAGCCATATTACAGAAGGACAAGAATCCTACAGCCAATGCGGGCCGCCAGCGTCAGCATCAATCCTAATGTCAACACTAATATGAATCCACCCCAGACCCAGAGTGCAACAGCATACCCTTTTGAAACAGTATCTCCACTTATAGAACCACTTAGAAATTCCTCCACTGTCCCATATGAAGCTATAACATGCATTGTGCATCAGAATGCTTCACATCCCAAATATCCCTCCATGGGATCACAGCCCCTAGGCATCTTTTGGCGTGCTGTCTTTTTGCTTATTGACTGGTTTAGTGTCTCTGCACCTTTTCTCACTGCTGTTCAGTGTTAAAGTGCAAGTGCTCTTACTGTAAATTATGTATGGATTGGTGTTTCCATGATTGGCATGTTTGATTTACTGGAACGTGCCTAGTAAGGTGCACTGAGAGTGCCAGGGCCTGTAAATCAAATGCTACTAGTGGGCCTGCAGCACTGATTGTGCCACCCACAGAAGTAGCCCTGTAAAGGTATCTCACTCCTGTCACTTCAGTGTTTGCACACAGTTTTTGCTGTCGACTTGGCAAGTGCATCCACATGCCAAGCCCTAACCTTCCTTTTTGTTACATGTAAGTCACCTCTAAGGTAGGCCCAAGGTTCCCCGGATGGGCACGGTGCAGTGTATGTGAAAGGTAGGACATGCACTGGTATGTGGCATGTCCTGATAGTGAACTCTAGTGTATTTTGTTTTTTACTATTGAAAGGCTAACTGTCCCATAGGTTAGAAAGCTTGTAACATTTTACAAGTATAACTTCCCATTGGAACAAGATAGAGAAACTGAGTTTCTTTTGTATGCCTGAACTCAGAATGTAAAAATGCACCTTTTTAGTAAAGATGATTTTTATGTTGTGTGTTTGAAAATACCACTTTTAGAAAGTGGGTATTTTCTTATTTAATCATTCTGTGTGCCTCTGCTGGGTTGTGGATTGACTGTCTGGATTTGGAGTGACGGGGCTGGGGATGTGCATTCATTGTAGACATCCACAGGGGGGATCGAGTGGTGTCCTGCCTTTCCTGGATGTGTCAGGGCTGGGCTAAATAGACTTGGGCTGCATTAAGGGTTGGGGGAGGAGGTTTCCTTGCATCTGAATAGGCCTGATCTGCCTTACACAATGCTGTCTCCACCTCCTGCCAGGAAGCTGGGCCAGAGTGAACAAAACTGGTTTGGACTAAGCACAGAGACTCTTTGCCACAAGGGAAGAAAGGGAAATGTGGTAAAAATATTGGGGCCCAGACACCAGAACTTTAGAGCTCTTTTGGAACAAGGAACCTGCCAAGAAGAAGAGCTGAAGAAGCTGTGAGAAGGAACTACCACTTTGTTGTGCATTTTGCTGTGTTGGCTTGCAGTGGCTGCTTCTGTCTTGGGCAGAGAAAGGACTGGACAGAACGATCTGCAACTTCTTTGTTTAAGTTTCTCCAAGGGCTTGGGATAGAGCTTGTCTCCTGTTCAAGAAGTCTCAGGAACAGCAAAGATTCACCTGCCTCTGGGTACTGCCTCTGGGAGCACATGTCTCGGATGCCACAGAGGGAAACCGCAACCCAACGCCTGCACCAAGACCACTGGCGGTTCCGTGACCTGAAGGCCTAGCAAATGGCACTGGCACACTTTACACCGCAACCCTGGTCTCACCGACAACGACTGCTGCCGCCACCGAGCCGCTGCTTGCACCGTGACCTGTGAACACCACACTGCCTCGCTTCACTCCACCCTCCAGGTTTCAACTACGACAGTCCCATCGACCGCCGATCTTTGATGGCTGCCGCTGCTTGCACCGTGACCATCAGCACCGCGACGAGCACTGCCCCGCTTCTCACCATAGCCCTGGTTTCACCGATGCCACTGGACGGCCGCCACCAAGCCACTGCCTGCACCGCAACCTGAGTGCACTGCACGCCACACTACTCTGCTTCACACCGCAGCCTCAATGACTGCCACTGCCGGCCCACACAACCACAGTCAGCCAGAACAAAAAGGTACAGTTTACAAGTCTTCTAAAACAGTCACCAGTCTGCACCGATGCGGCAGTCCGAAACTGTTGAATTTGGTTGCTTTAAGCACCACAGTAGCACAGACCGGAGCTACCGACTTCAAGGAACTGCATTTCTAAGGTTATTCTTGCAAAGTGCATATTTTGATTATTGTATGATGGATTTTTATTGCTTTGGACTTGTTTTACACACATAAATATTGGGTATTTTTCTTTAACTGGTGTGGTGTCTTTTTGTAGTGTCTTCACTGTGTTACTGTATGTTATGGCAATTGTTTTACACACTGCCTCAAAGATAATCCTGAATGCAGTGGAGGAATTCCTAAGTGGTTCTATAAGTGGAGAGACTGTTTTGGAAGGGTATACTGGTGCACTCTGGGTCTGGGGTGGATTCGTAATGGTGTTGACATTAGAATTGATGGTGGTGTTGGTCGGCCCCGCATTGGCCAGTTGTTATCGTCCAAACTCCTTCAGAGATATTCCAGCTACAATTTTTGGGAGGGTTCTATACACCAAAATCATTGAGTGGGTGGAGGATAATAAGATTGTGAACCCATGCCAATATGGGTTCCGCAAAAATTTCTCTGTCTAATCTTGGGCAAATACACTGTGGTGAAATGTGCCCCAATGTATTTACGTTCATGGACCTTCCCAAGGCATTTGACTGTATTAATCAGTGAAGGCTATAGAAAATACTAATAAAAATTGGGATGGATGAGTCACTTGTACATCTCTTGGCATCCATGCACATAAACACAAGGGCTAGAGTGAGGTTCGGCCAAAGCTGAGAACTCACAAACAACACCCATACTGGGAGTGGGGTTCACCAGGGGTGTGTGCTTGTTCCTGTGCTGTGCATCTTGTAAATAAATAAATTCAACAATATGTTCAATGGACTTTCCCATGGTGCTTGGCACTCCATGCCCAGTTTTGCTAAATGCAGATGATGCAGTTTTATTGGCACGCACACCCACAGCCCTGCAACTTTTTGGTCCATTCATTTGTGAAATTTATGGGCGCCCTTGATGTGGGGACTAATTTCTCTATATCCTTTGTCAAGGCTTGCATTTCAAAATGCACCTCATAAACAAGTATTGTGGTAGGAACAAACCATCTCTCCAGCACTAATACATTCTCTTATCTGGGGGTTGTCTTTAGCTACACTGGCTTAAGGAAACCTAACATAGCTGAGCAGAGAACCACGCTATATAAGGTGGTTGGCTCACGTTTTAGCCTGCCAACCCCTCCAGGGAGTCCTGCATTTGCTCTGAAGTTACACATTTACTTCATGCAATGTGTACTGGTTGCTACTTACGGGCAGGAGTTTGGGGCATCAGGGGCCATTTAGCAATCTGAACAGTAGAAAACTGCTTCTGTAAAAAGATTTTATCTGTCCCTCTCTCCTCCTCACACTTTATCTGCCTTAGTGAACTGGGGCTAAATTACATAGGTGATAATGTTCAAATTTGCTCCCTGTTGTTGTGGCTCTCGATTTGGAAAAAGGAGGAGGCGTCACAAACAAGAGATTTAAAGATTGCTTAGTTTGCGACAAAGGCCTTAATATTCCATGGTTAGCATCTGTATTAAAATCCTTGGATGCCATTGGCCATCTCCAGGCATTTACTAACAATTGATTTTGTGCAGCATTGAGCAGGAAGCAAGGTAAAACATTACTGGTAACTCATGTCCAGGAGAAAGGTTAAGCGTTGAAACTCTAAAAACCTCCGTTTTGACTAATATGTTAGTGAACCATGATAACACTCTCAGCAACTAACTATGCGCTGGGAGAGGAAGATTGGAATGTTCTTTAATGTTTTGCTTTCTGGCAAGCACAGCAAAATATTTACTTTGCTTCCTGTCAGGCTTTCAGCACAATTTAGAATTGCTTGTATACCCATACCACTCCCCTGAGGCTTTTTCCCTGATGGATTGTGAATCTTTCCAAACCATCCCGGCACTCGTTCGGAGCGGGTCGCCTATAGACCCAGCTCCACCAAATAATTTCCCTGGTCATCTAACGGAAACGACCAGAGAAGCGTGCAGCTGACAGAAGACAGAAAGGGATTCATTACTTTCGTCCCTGTGGCATGACTCAGGCGCCTCTGGTCACATTCAACGCGATAGAATATAAAGCGTTATACCTCAAAGAAGTCGGGCATCACCTTGTTTATCTACATAACAGGCCGACTCAATATCTTCACTAGAATAGCAGTCGCTTTTAATGAAGGCAGAAGGAACGCTTTCTGAAATCAAACTTGATCGGTTTCACTATAAGCTACAAACAAACCCAAGACAAGGGCTAGTTACAAAAATCAATGCCTGAAAATCCTTTATGAATAAACCACAGCCTAAGCAAGAACGCCCCCACAGTGGATGACCGCACCAATATTCTACACCACCATCCACATTATAGAGGAGAACTTGTAAAGCACGACAGAAATAGAATCTTTGTCTTGATAAAGGTGGATAAAATTGCAACCAACCACCGAAACGCGTCGACGCCCCAGTACAGTGTGATTCATGGTTCATACATCGCTGTTGACAGAATAATATTCAATCTGCACAACACCGTTGTTTCAAAAAAGAACATTAGAACACATACCGTGTATTGCATAATTTGTATGTTTCACTGTTGTTTCTGTCTTTCGGCAATATTGCTGGTCAATATTGTAAATGGATTGTTATTTTTATCATGTTTTAATTTGTGTTTAGCAGTCAATCTTGTTTTCTGCTTCTTTTAACCACATTGTATACAATAAAATTCAACACATTTTTTTTTTAACCTTTATTCAGTTGGTATAGTTATTACTGTTTCTTTAATATGATGTTTATGTGATTGACCTCATTCAAGGGAACTGTTCTTTTATATTGGTTTGTTAACCCTACTTCCCTTGATCTTAGTTAAGGGGTACCTCTCTTATCTTTAACCATTCTTGACCTAATCAATGCCTCTCTCTCTCTCCTCTGGAGTGGTCCCACCCCTATGGAAAAGAGCAATGGTAAAGCGTTTGTTGAAAAAACCTAGTCTTGATGTGGATCTAATGGGTCATTTCTGCCCTATCTCACTCCTCCCACAGATTAGTAAAATAGCTGAGAAACATGTCATCACAGAACTTTCAACATAGCTGGGATCCCACAACCTCCTCCATCCATCACAAATGGGCTTCCGGCCGCGTCAAGAAACAGAGACTGCGCTGTTGGCAGTTGTCGAGAATCTAAAAAGATATTCGACGCAGGAGGCTCAACAGCTATTATCCTCTTGGACCTTATCGCTGCCTTTGACACGGTCAACCACCAAATTCTGATTCATCAACTCAGAGCTTCGGGGGTGACTGGGGTAGCTCTAACATGGCTGCAATCATTCTTGTAAGAGAGATCCTTCCAGGTCTTTGAGGGTGATGTCTCCTCAAAACCTCTGCCTCTCCAGTGCGGAATCCCCTGGGGTCGTCCCTTAGTCCATCCCTTTTTAATGTCTATATGACTCCACTTGCAGCGATCGTGCTCCCATTTGGCGTTCATACGCTGACGACACCCAACTGGTCGTAGCACTAAACCACTCTGGTAATGCCTCAATCGGCCTTTGTCCCAGCCTAGAAGAGGTAGTCAAATGGATGAAAAAATCGTACTTAAAGCTAAAAGGTGATAAGACTGAGTAGATGCTCCTTGGCAATCCATCCCTATTTAAGGCATATGCTCTTTGGCCAGCCTGTATGGGCCCTGTCCCTGTCCCTAAGACCCAGATGAAGAGTCTAGGTATCTGGCTTGATCAGGATCTCAGCTTTATGTTCCAAGCACGGAAGGTTGCGGCTTCCTGTTACAGCATCCTCAGGATGCTCCTTAAACTGCTTCCACTTCTCCCCTTCTGCACGAGAAAGCTTATGGTACAGGCACTTATTCTTTCCCGCCTGGACTACGGGAATGCCCTTTACCTCGGAGCTCCAGTCTCGACCCTCACAAAGCTCCAAACGCTGCAAAACTGTGCTGCAAGGATGCTTGTGGGGATCTCCAACTGGCAATCCACAAAGCCCGCATTGAAGTCCCTCCACTGGCTCCCTATTTGGGAGAGAGTTACATTTAAGGCCATGTGCATGTGCACACAAGATCCTAACTGGGAATGGTTCCACGATCAACCACTCCATGACCCAGCCTTATGTGGCGAACAGACAGCTGCGCTCTGACGATTTACATCTGGCCGCTGTTCCCAGGATTAAGAGGGCCAGAAGTGGCAGTCGCCTATTCGCCTACAATGCTGCGAAGCTGTGGAACACCGTTCCCCTCTGCCTACAGAGTGAATCCAGCCATCTAGCCTTCCGGAAATCACTGAAGACCTGGCTCTTCCCTTAAGTGTGCTGCGCTGTCCCTGCCCCTGGGTAGCTACGTGCTCAATAAATGCTGTTTTCATTGGATTTCATTTCATGCAAAATACTTTTAAACAGTCAATGATACATTCTACCTTTTTTGTATGGTTTTTATCAGAAATATCTCAAAATATTTGTAATGACTCTTATTAAGTCTAAAAAAAAGTGACGCATTGCACTCAGTCATTGTTTTTCTTAAAACAACTTCATGACGATGAAACATGCTTTGATGTATGTTTGTTTATGGCGGCTGCTGTACACTCAAGACACTCTATGCACCTTGACTAAAGTCATTGTTCTTTATCTGTATGGGCGGACGCCCAGGATAAATGTACTGTATTAGTGCTTTAGAAGCACGTAGCACTTTAGGCGGGTTCTTTTATACATGTTTTATCTATCATTTTCTTTTTAGATTGTACATGATTATTGCCATTAATTGGTGTATGAGAAATCCTTCTTGATGCAACTCTGGTTGTCATATGTATTATTTATAATTCTGTACTTTTATTGCTGCATGGCAGCTGAATAAAGCTTTTGATTGATTGATTGACCTACTATATACAATAGTGTTTCCTGCGGACAGTTACAGAGCCTGCAATCAGTATTTGACCATTCATGTAGCCATTTCGAAGTCCCATCCCTAGTTGGATAAACATCAAGCCTTAACTTCAGGAATGAGTCTTGCATACCTGAAGAGAAATGCGTAGCCAAATAAGCCTGCCTGCCCAGCATTTTGTAATAGTTTATGATTGACCAGGCATGCTTTTTGGCTGCAATTGCACCTTAATCCAAGTGAAGTGTAAGAAATGTTATTGATTGATTCAAAAGGTGATTAAGGCATACTCTGGTCATATGAGTAGGCCTTTGCGTCTGTAATCGGATAATTTGAAGAAAATCTGACATGTAGGCCCTCCATGGGCCAGTGTGTTATTAGTTGATGATTTTCTTCACATTTGTGTAAGAAAGTCAGATTGTGATATAAACAAAGAATTTAAGTATTTAAAAAATACTGTTTGCCTGCCTTTGGAGGCCAATTTATAGCAGAATATGTGCCTGGCCGATATTCTTAGGGATCTTAAAACCAGATTTTACAGCCTTAATTTGGTGCAGGTGCAGGTAATTTGGCATCTTTCCCTCGGAAGACAAACGCGCCATATTTAAAGCTGGAATTAATTTGGCTGACACTATTTTTAAGAGGTGAGCATACGATAAACATGTCACTTTTTCAGAGAGAGACTTGAGGGCATAGATGTTAGTAGCAGTTTTGGCTCTTAGTAGGTTGAAATGGCCTTTGAAAGAGATCTAAGGGCCGAACTATGATGTTGGCGGGTCCGACATGAACACCACATCGGTGTCGGACCCACCAACATCTCACTCAGTGGTCCGCCTGCTGCATCATGATGCGGCGGGTGGAAGCATTAGGCAGAGACCATCCGCGGCGCTTCCGATGGACTCAAGGAGCACATTGGTGCGTCGAAGCCATCCATAATCCACAATGCCCATTATAGTGCGGTCAGAACCACAGACCTAAGGTTGTTGTAATAAGACCCTTATTGTCAAACAAAAGGCCAAGGTACTTGTAGCTTTAGACTAATTCAATCGGTTTCCCTCTTGAGCACCAGGGCTGTGTCTGACTGGAGGGATCAGTGACATAATATCGAGCACACAAATATTGTGTCAAAAAACATTGTTCACACAGTTGTTGCTTTTCTATTCTTTAAATGTAAGTACCCACATTTTGAGTTACAAATATAATTTGCACTAATATGGTTAAAAATACCACAAAAATATCCTTTTTTCAATAAACGCACACTTTGAAGTAGTAAAAAATGTTTTAATACATAACTAATGTCCTGTATATTACGTAAATGTCAATAACATTTAATAAAAATAAATCTATACTTATGTAAACATACACACACAAAAACATATCTGTGTGCATGTTTATATATACATATCTATAAAAAAACTACTAATAAATATATATATCTACATTATATATTTGTTTTTTTAAATTACTGAAGTAAAAAAGTATCTGGATACATGTGTACATCTATATGTATAAACAGAAAAACACTTTTAAAATTAGAAAATGGAAACAAATAACATAACAAAATATGTACACAAAATAATTGAAAAAAGATATTTATCAATAAAATATATCTATATAAATATAATATAACATTTAAAACATAAATAATAATATTACATATATTTAAACAATAATAAAAATATAGTAAACCTGTAAAAAACACTAGACATGCTATTTCCACTGCAGTCTGTGCAGCAATAGAGAAAGCATTGGACTCCGGAGGGGTAAAATGTATTATTTCCACTCCAGTTTATGCAACAGTAGGGAAAGTGTTGGACGCCAGAGGGGAAAAATTTACTATTCCCACTCCAGTCTCCACAACAGTAGGGAAAATTTGGAATCAGGAGGGTAACATTTACAATTCCCACTCCTGTCTGTGCAACAGTTGGAAGAGAGTTGAAGACCAGAGGGGTATAATGTAATATTCCCACTCCAGGCTGTGCAACAGTAGGGAAAGTGTTGGCCACTAAAGGGCTGATTCTGATGCGGATTGGAAAGCATTCCCACCCAAAGCCTGATTCTGATGCGATTAGGAAGGCCTCCTAATGGCATTTGCTCCTTAAATATAGGAGCAGGAGTGACCCAGTGCGCAATTATGATGCGGTTAGGAACATGTGCTCCCATTGAAGTCAATGGGAGTCCAACCAAATCGTATCTGGAAGCATCCGCATGCATCGTACATGGTCTGTCAGACTCTCCAATTCGAGTGGGTCGGAAATCATTTCCAACCCGATTCGGTTGGGAAGCATTTCCAACCCGCATCAGAATCAGCCCCTAAAGGGGTGCATTTTATGGTTCTCACTTCAGTCTTTGCAACAGTAGGTATAGCGTTGTGCACCAAAGGCGTAAAATTAATATTGCCACTCAAGTCTGTGCAACAATAGACAAAGTAGTTCACTTCAAACAAAAACATATGTTAATAACTATTAATTGATCAATAATATAAAACTATGAATATAAAAAAATTAAAAAACAATTAAATATGTTAAATATTATTTACAAATGTTAATAATTCATTTCATTAGAAAATTGTTATTAATTTATCATTTAAATAAAAACACACATTATACTCCCATGAATATAGAAACACACAATTGAAATAGAATTAAAATGAAAAAAGATAAAACAACATATTATTATATACATGTTTTATTAATAAACTATTCATTATTTGTTAATTATTTGTAATTGAATAACTTCCCACCCTAACACAAAATATAATTATTAAGCAATTTACATAATTATTCATTAATTAAATATGTAATTATACATTAATATTTAGTTGATTATTACTTATTTAACTTACCACTATATACCCCTACAAACCCGCCAACCCACACCTTAACAATTACATTAAAAAATTACACAGTTTACCTAATTCATTATCAATTAAATAATTATTTACAAACCCAACACAAGCTGTTACTAAAAATATATAAGTACACAATTTACATAATTATCAATTAAATTATTAACAATAAATATTTAATTATTAAATCATGACTTAATTATTAACTTCCCACCCTATACCCCTAGAAACAAAACAACCCGCATCAAAAATGTCACTTAAATAATTATAATAATTACACCATTTACATATTTAATTATCTATTATTATTAATTTAAAATGAATTAATAATTTATTACACTTAATTAACTTCCCACCCTGTACACCTGCAAACCTCTCAACCCGCTACAACACTGTAAATTACTATTAATAATTAAATAAAAAACGTATAAATAACTTAAAATTAAAAACTATATATAATAATGTTAACAGCAATTATACAAGCAATATATAAGATATACAATTAAAATATGAACCAATACAAATTAAAATATTTGAAAAACTATATTTTTTACAATATTCTTGCAAAAAATATTAAATACGCAGATATTCTTGCAAACGATATTACTTACCTAAAATTCGATATTTAAGTCCACAATATATCTGCATCCCTATATCAATGTCTCAGGATATGAAAAACTCACTATTTCTGTAGTTTGATGTTAATGGTCCAATATTATGTCCAAATCCTGACTGGAGATGTTCCAAATGACATAATTTCGTTTTTTTGATGTTAAGCTCAAGATGGGTGTCTGATATGTATCCATCAAAAGAGCTGATAAAATGCTGCCGACCTAGAGGTGTCTGACTAAGTAGAATAGTATCATCAGCATATTGGAGGAATCTTTTTTATCTTAGGAGAATCTGATTTCTTTTTCCAGACGTTGGTTAGGATTTGCCATAAAGAAATGAAATAAACAGGGGGCAAGTACGCACCCCTGTTTTAGGGCATTCGATGTTACACTTTCTGAGTAAGAGATTTTCCATCACCAAGCTTGATCTGGACCCAGGTGTTCATATAGAGACGTATAATGAGGTCGAATAGTTTATGTGCTGTACCTCATGCAGCTAACTTTTGTCAAAGCAGTGCCTTAGGAACTGTATAGAAAGCTGCCTTTAGGTTGATAAAACAGATGTGAAATGTTTTCCTTGATATGGCAATCTCAGCCAGCATCTTTAGGACAAGCAAATTAGTAGTTGTTGACAGACCCTTGTGGAATCCAGACTGATCCAATGGAATAAGGTGCGCTATACAATTTTCTAACTTCTCGAATATATAAAAAGCAAAGACTTTAGCCTCAACATCAGTAAAAGCTATTAAACAATAATTTGTAGGTAAAGCTGGTGGACAGCTTTTATAGATGGGTTGCAAGATACTTCCTTGCATTGATTCTGGAACAGTTTCGGTCAAGATAACTTCATTTTATTGGGGGGGTCAGCACCAATGACCAAAGTTCAGGATTGGCCTTAAAGATGGCATTTGGAAGGCTGTTTAAAACTAGTGCCCCATTACTCCTAATCTGTTAATCTTTTTTGACCAACTCCATTATGAGAAAAGATGATGAAGTGCCCCTACATGGGGCCACAGTCAGGCTTTGCTGATTTTTGTAAGAATAACATCCAATTTCACCGTCAAGTTTTCCCCGCAATCTGTTCTTCCAAGAAGCCCTATGGTGAGTAGAGACTACTGGTCATGAGCCATGCAAGATGTTTATATAGTCCACCCAGATAGCCTCCGAGATGTTTGCAACATGGGACCTATTTCAATTATTTTCTAGATAATTAATGATACACCAGAAGACCTTACCATTTTTAGAATTGCTTGCAGAAAACAATGTATTCTATAACTCCTGATATTTTTTCTTTGCGTTCCATAGTGCGTACTTTCTCAGAATATTTAGTTCTTGTTTATTAGTGGTTTGGGAGGATAAGTTCTTCTGTCAGAAAAAGGCCCTTGTCTCTCTATGCAGAGCCTTCTTCTGTTCATACAAATTGGACATATATGACTTAGCAAGATTTAGCAAGAGGGTTATTCTTTTTAGAATTTTGGAAGTGACCTATGAAATTAAGGAACGATTGATAGCATTCCACTTAGCCACCAAAGAAATTCTCTGAGCAGCCGGAAAGTTTTTGGGGCATATTACCAATGTTAAGCGATATTTATCGCTAATGATGCTTAGCAACGAATTTCTTTAACGCTAAGCATCGCCAGAAATTATCGCAGATAAACCTTGCTATTATCAAGATTTATCGCAAAAGCGATAAAAATCGGCCGCAATGCATGAATATCGCTGAAAAGTCAGCGATATTCATGCATTACCGAGCTAATGCTCTTAGCCATGTTATCCACCTACCATTGGATAACATGGCTAAGAACTGCTCAGGGGCAGGTGTTAGCTTTTGGAGATATTTGCGCTTAGCGCGAATATCTCCAAAAGTTGGTAATAGGAGATAGCGATGTTAGTGACTGTTTTCAGTCGCTAACATCTTGGCACGCCCACTTTGCATGTCATTAGTGATAAATTTCACTGACATGCAAAGCGGGGCCCAAGATGGTCACTATCTCCTACTAGCTGTCGCTAACTGGTGTTAGCGACAGCTAGGTAATAGGGAGATAATTTTATCTCCGCTTTCTTGGCTTTTAAAGCCAAAAAAGCGGAGATAAACCCCCTTGATAATATGCCCCATTGATATTAAAACACGCTGTTATAGTCAGTTTGAAGAGGAGGGTGATAGCACCCCATAATATCGAGGTGGGCTGCTGTAACAACTTGGAGGAGAGCTGCCCTGCCCTCCTTAAGTTCGATGAAGGAATTATTATTGTTGGATAATTTGAAGAATCTTCCTTCCTAACTTTGATACCCCACTCTGCAAACTGCGCTTTGCAATTAAATACTCTATTTGCTATTTCAGCGCATGACCACATGACTTGGGTATTTTCCAGTGAGAGATGAGAAAGGTGTTGATTGAATTGAATTGCCTTAATGTCTGCAGACATAAGACTAGATATGGTCGGAATCAGTGCTAACAATTTTTAGACAGTACTGTGATTAGGAATATCAAAAGATGCTCTAGGTTGGTATTTAGGAATAAAGATTAACCTGTGTAGTTAGTGTGAGAGTTGGCCAATCTAACCCTATCGCTGCTGCCGTCGGCCGTTGGATGTCGCGCGAGCTACCTCCCTGGTGCTGCACACGTCCAACGGCCAACGCGGCTGCATCCGTTTCTTCGAACATTCAGCACTGGCGCTGAACTTTCGAAGCAGCAAATGGATTAAAACCTTTTTGTGTCCCAGTGTTGTGTTCAAGACCTAGGCATGGATCTCTACTCATAGATCTGATCTGATTCCCCAACTGAGGTATGATGACCAAGTATTCTACAGTGTCCACCTCTCTAGATATATTAAGCATTTGTTGGTTATTTGCATTACTAGGTACAGATATCACTGGCTTGACTCGGGTTTATGACTGTAGGTGTTTTTCCAGACCTACCTCTCGACTTACAGGTGAGGGTGAGTCTTTTTTGTCTTGGATTGATTTGACCACCTTACTGTTAGCAGCTTTAGTTAAGGTTTCTTACCACTAGTCAGACTCGTATCAGACACCAAGGGGTCCATTATGATATCGGGCGGATTGCCTCCGCCAGGCTGGCGGTAGCCACCGCCAAACTGGCGGAGGCAATCCGCGCGACATCATAACCAGATTTCCCCCGCCATATTAGGATGGCGGGGGGGACCACGGCGGACGGAAAGACTGTCCACCGCTTTTCCGCCCCGGTCGCCTTGCGACCGGGACGGAAAAGGAATAATATGGTGGCGGTGTCTAACAGACACTGCCAGCCATATTATGATGTCTTGTGTTCAGTGCCTTTCCGCGGCGGCGATGCCGCCATGAAAAGGCCTGCGGTCTTCACTCTGGGGGCCGACTGCGGGCCCCCAGAGTGAAGTACAGGTGGGGGTGCACATGGGGGGTACCTGTGGTACCCCCCTTCATTGTCATTTACAAAGTGGCAGGCACCGCGCGGTACCTGCCGCTTTGTAAATGACAATATGAAAGTGCATTTTCAGCATTGTGGCGGGCGGTGCAGAGAGCACCGCCCGCCACAATGCTGAAAATACAGGATGTGCCAGCCACTGTGGCGGGCACATCCTAATAGCACCCTCAGGACCCCCGCCCTTATGGCGGGCGGTCCCGATTTACGATGGGATGACGGGCGGGCAAAGTCCGCCCGTCATCCTAATGAGGCCCCAAGTGCTGTTCAGTGCTATCTTACTTCCTTACTGCCAACATTACCTTATGTGGGCAATTGTTGTTGGATTTAGGCTTCAATATTGAATAACAATCACTTAATATTTCATCATCACTTTTAGTTGCAGTTAATTTCTTTGATTTACTTGAAGCCTTTCTAAATCTTTTTCTGGCTCCTTTTGTTAGCCTTTTTTGTGAATTGACGCAATTAATGTGTTTTGCTCATGCTTTACTTCACATAACTACGACTGCTCTGGGGATACTGTATGATTCTGATCTCTGAGCACTGGTAACGAACCTTGATCCGATAATTAAAAATGGGTATCAGGGAATACATTTTCAGCAGCATTTTGCCATTGTACCCATGTCATGGTTTTATTGTCAACCACCAACATTCCAGCAGTCTTTGTTTTTTTGTGTCATTTTTTTTATTGGAAGAAAGGCATACAACTATTGCACAGTATGGTACATAAGCAAGAAGCAGCAAGTAATACAATGCAGTGTGAAGGAACAAGGGGGCAGTGGGGATACTGTGCTGCAAAGAAGGGTCCCATCACACATGAAATCCAAGCAGTACAGATGTTGCCAAAGTTGGACATCCTCTTGGATAGTTATGATTGAGAGGTCAACTGTCTAGTAACTGTGCAGGGGGAAGGACAGGAGTAGTCAATACATCCGGCCTGCAGGGAGGGGGAAGGTGAGATGGGATTTGCTCCCTATAGCAGAATAATATTGGGGTCAGAGAAAGGAAGGGGTGTGCATTTAAGAGGGGAAGGAGGGATCCCACTTTAATAGAGCTCTCTCCAATGGGAGAGGGATGGGGAATGCTTCTTATGATGATGGAGGGGAACATTGGGGATTATGAACACAATAGATTATGAAGACGGTGTCCCTCTGAGGAGAGGTCTGCATGCCTGCATGTCTGGGTGGGGGTTGCGAATCAGAGGAACAGGGGGAGGGAAGGGAGGTGAGGTAGGGTTGGGGGAGGAGAGGAGAGGTGAGCTGGTTGGGTCGGCGAGGGGAGGTAGGAAGGTTAGAAAAGGAGAGGGGGTGGGTGAGGGGCAGGGGGAAGAAAGAAAAGATTGGTAGAGAAGGTCAGGAAGGATAGTGAAAAGTAAAAAGCTGGAGATAGTAAAGACCATAATGACAGGCAAGGGGGAAGGGGTGCCTCACATGGGAATGGCAAGGATCTGCTACACAGCATGTAGGGATGCTGATCTCCGTGTTCGCAGTGGAATGCAAGGAAGGGACGGTGGCAAATGAAGGATGGTAGTGGTACCCTCCCCTTCAGGGTCCATCTCTGTGGAAGGGGACCGATGTCTGCGTGAACACCTCTGCCTGGTCTTGTAAGTTATAAAAAACACGTTCATGCAACACCGTCTGTATCATTACCACTGTCCAGTCCTCCAGTGATGAAGGCATGGGTGATCTCCATTGACGGTGAATACATATCTTGGTCGTAGCCAGGGCCGAGTGGAGGAGGCGGCTTTATGAGCTGGACAGGTCTGGAGAGTACCCAGTGTCGTGGAGGAGAATGACTGTAGGTGAGAGCGGAAGGTGCAGAGGCACGGAAGCTCCCAGAGTGTTCCCTACGTGGGACCAGAAAGACTGGATCGAGGAACACTTGCTAAGGATATGAATGATGTCGCAGTGTGTCTTTGCGGATCTCCAGCAGTTTGCCTGTGGTAGGAGTCCTGCCCAATTCGACTGTGTTGGAGTCCAGTGCCAATTGTGAAGTGATTTACAGGGGGGTCTGCCATTTGGCTCGGAGGCTGCAAAGAAGAGGTTGGAAAAAGAGATGGCCTGAGAGTACCCCATAACGACCCAACACCACTCCCTTGTGACAGCCCCATGTAATCAGAAAGGCCACTATTGGTGACGATTGTAGTGACCAGGGGGGGGGCAGTACTGCATTTGCAGGTGGCGCCGGGCTTGCCTTGAATGAAACCCAAACTCCTGTAGATAGTTGAACGGTTTTAATTCTCCATCATGCAAGATTTGGTCCAGAGTGTGGATGCCCACCTCCATCCAAGGGGTCCAGTGTAGGCCCAGCCACCTTTATGCAGTCCATCATTACCCCATAATAGCACCTTAGTGTGTAAGTGAGAGACCACCCCAAAGAGGCAGTGAGCGCGTGACTAGGCCTTTTGTGTGGCCTGTAGCACGGATCAGTATCGAAATATCGAGGGACAAAATATCGAATTATCAAAATATCGACGCCAAAATATCGAGGGACAGAATATAGAATGCCTATCTACAAACAGGTAAGTACTAAAATATCAAATCCAAAATATAAAATCTTAAAATATAGTTAACTAAAATATCGAATTTTTTAAATGTATTAAAAATACTAGAAATGTATTTAAATAATGAACATAATAAAATAAAACATAATTAAAATAATGTAAAAAAGCTTTAAATGTAAAAATAATAAATGAAATGTAAAAAAAGTTTTAATATAAATTTACTTAATAATATTATAAAATAATTATTAATCTTAATTATAAAATATTTAGTACATTAATAAAAATATGTTGACATAAATATATAAATAAACATAATATAGAAATATAATACTAAATAAAATATAATAATTGAATTGATTCAAATACATTTTTTATCGTAATTAATAATGGGTGCAACAGTAGTGAAAACGTTGGATAGCGTAGGGGTAAAAATTACTATTCCCACTCCAAAGAGTGCAACAGTAGGGAAAGCATTGGATTTCGGGAGGGTAACAATTACTATTCCCACTCCAAAGAGTGCAACAGTAGGGAAAACGTTGGATAGCGTAGTGGTAAAAATTACTATTCCCACTCCAGTGAGTGCAATAGTAGGGAAAGCGTTGGATAGCGTAGGGGTAAAAATTACTATTCCCACTCCAGTGAGTGCAACAGTAGGGAAAGCGTTGGATAGCGTAGGGGTGAAAATTACTATTCCCACTCCAGAGAGTGCAACAGTAGGGAAAGCGTTGGATAGCGTAGGGGTAAAAATTACTTTTTCCACTCCAGAGAGTGCAACAGTATGGAAAGCGTTGGATAGCATATGGGTAAAAATTACTATTCCCACTCCAGTGAGTGCAACAGTAGGGAAAGTGTTGGATAGTGTTGGGGCAAAAATTACTATTTCCACTCCAGAGAGTGCAACAGTAGGGAAAACGTTGGATAGCTGGATAGCGTAGGGGTAAAAATTCATATTCCCACTCCAGAGAGTGCAACAGTAGGGTAAGAAATTATTTAATATCAAAATAGGATAACATTAATTATCAATACCAATAAAAAATTAATTAAAAATAATGAATTAATAACAATTAATTACCAATTAAAAAGAAATAGGAGACGGGGAAGCCCTGCCGGGTGCCTATCCGGAACGGGAAGGAGTCTGAGAGGAACCACCCGCAGTTGACCTGGGCAGTGGGGCATTCATATAACAGTAGCACTTTGCTGATAAATTGGTCTCAGGGTCCAAACCTGTTCATGGTGGCAAACAGGTAACCCCACTTGATGCGGTCAAACACCTTCTTGGCATCTAGGGAGAGGGCCACGATGTTGTCGGGGAGATCCTTGGCTGCCCAGAGGGTGCGGGCCAGAGTGCCACTGGCCGGTACAAAACCAACCTGAGTGTGGTGGATCAGGGAGGGAATGACCTTGCCAAGTTGTACTGCTAGGATACTGACAAGGATCTTGATGTTGCCATTCAACAATGAAATGTGTCTACAGCTGCCACATAGTAATGTGTCTCGCCCAGGTTTGGGGAGAACAGAGATCACATCCCTGATGGAGATAGGTCCCAATGATACTGCCCGGCCACCTGGACCTCACCTGACATCTATAGAACTCCACAGGGAAGTCGTCTTCACTGGGAGATTTGTGATAGGGCATTTGGGAGATAGCTGACGCGATCTCCTTTTTGCTGATCTCCCCCACCAGTACCTCCTTGCCCTTGTCCGATAGACAAGGGAGGTTCATACCCTCTAAAATGGTGGCTACACGTTCTGCACTCGCCGGAGCCTCTGGGGCATATAACGTCCTGAGGAATGAGGCAAATTTGTTTACTATGTCTTGCGGTCGAGTGAGGATCTCCCCGTTTGTCGACTGTATAACAGGGATAGCCATGGCGGCCTCCTGTTGTCTCAGTTGGGCAGCCAGAAGTCGTCCTTCTTTCTTCCTCTGCTTGACAGGGGGTACCACGAGCGGGGTGGTGTATCTCCAGCGGTGGGGAAGGTCGGCGTGTTGGAACAGAAGCACAGCTGGCAGACCCTAAGGAAGGCATGGGAGGGTCCATGATACCCAGGTGCCAAGCAATCGCAGGAGCCCAGTGACAAGGGGCTGAGGAACATCTCCAATAGGAAACAGAACTTCGATGTGGCTCGGGGTGCAGCCTGGAGGGAACAAGCCAATTGTATGGGGGTTGATGGGACAGAGAGGGAGGGGGGATCTCTTGGAGTGGGCCCAGTCCATTGTCCAACCATCAAATTGTGTGTAGAGGGCTAGGATTGCTCTCCTGGGGGCGAGACAGGGTAAAGGAGCGAGCAGCGCACATAGCGAATGTATAGGAATATCAATTACCTCAACAAAGATGCAAAGATCAGGCAGCCATAGCAATACTCAGCTGTCAGTCGGGTGTCGATCCCACTGATCTTGTAGTGGTGGACCCAGTCGTTCCATGTCTGTACAGCCCGGCAGGCTACAGGTGATCATTCCGCGGTGGGGTGGGCTTAAGGGAGTGTGATTTGTCTCTGTCCTGCTCCTGAGTGAGAACAGCCACTGCTCGGAGGGCCAGGAGCCTGTCACCCTGCGAGCAACCTATCCTGCCCCAGAGCTGAGTGTTGTCGATGCTCCGCCTTCAACCGCCAGAGGGAGTGGGTGCGAGGTCAGTGCTGCATGGTGGGCATCCATGGCTTTGGGGGAGTCAGTGTCTAAGTCCTGCATGGAGAGTTCATCCAGGAAAAGGCGTAGGTCTTCCGGGTCACAGAAGTCCTTTATTATCAGCTTGCACTTTTACTATCAATTCGCTCAGATTTTGTATTTTGGAATCCATCCCTGCAACAAAAAGAGCAAGAGTATTAAGAAAACCCACCTGAATATTTAATTTGTCTAAGTGGAAGTTTAAGGCTGCTGTTACTGCATTGATGGTGTTAAGCAAATTGTTAAGGACCTTTAGGAGACTTCAGGGGATCAGAAGTAATCGTATTATCTATGCCATAAAGATCCGCAGATTTAATTGAGTCTGTCATAAATTCTATATGGTCATCCATTATTGGACTAGTTGCTATTGAGTGATACTCGTTGGCGTTCAGTTCGCTTTGATTCAATGATTCTAGGTCCTATAGATTAAACTGGGCTAAAAGGGTCTATGTCTGCCTTTTCACTGCTTGTTTCAGGCTCGATAAGTCCTGTGTAGAAATTATATTGGGTGTGATCATAACTTTTGTCGGAGATTGTAATACTGGCAAAGCTATAGTGGAAAAAGGTTGTTGACTCTGTTCAATCACAAATAAAGAATTATTTGAAGTAAATATTGACAAACAAGTCTCCGAATCAGAACGGTGAACTTGTGCCTTAAGAACAAGCTTCGAAATGCATAAGTAATTCTTAATTTTGCAAAGTTGTCTAACATTTTCACCTTTGCTGGGATATCATCTAATATAATAACCTGGGATCCTACAAGCTGATCATTTGCTAAGACTGGATAAGAAGGACTCAAAGCCAAAGTTCTCAAATCGTTTATGTGTCCTTGTGGTGTTTTTCTCTGAGGGCCCGATTCACAGAACTAACTTAAGACAAAATCCTAAACTTACTACCATTTTGGTATTCACAGAAGGCACTTACTCATTTCGGTACTCACAGAAGGCACTTACACATTTCGGTATTCACAGAAGTTAGGAGTCCTAACTTTAGGACTCCTAAATGCCTTCTGTGAATACCGAAAATCTTAAAGTTAGGACTTTTATCAGTTTAGGAGTAGTAAAGTTAGGACTCCTAACTTAGGACACCTAAACTGAGAAAAATCCTAACTTTAAGACTTTCGGTATTCACAGAATTCATTTAGGAGTCCTAAAGTTAGGAGTCCTAACTTTACTACTCCTAAACTGAGAAAAATCCTAACTTTAAGACTTTCGGTCACATACAACAAATGGTTAATGTTCCATCATAGCACATAGTGACCCTTGAATCTTGAACCCCTCCAGTTTTTTGCAGCTAAGTAAGGAGTGATGGACTCTGATCTCCGAGAATGGTATCTCTACCATCTCTTAAGTGACTTCCTGACCAGAATTTTCCTGCTTCAGATTCCTCCTATGTAGACTTTAGCATATCCAGAACTCTGTTGCTAAACATCTCAGAAGACATGATCACTTCACCACATTTTCGCATTCTATCAACTTCACTCCAACCTTTAGACTTGCCAAGCCAGGTGTAAAGATCTTTGGTGATGCATATGTTGAGATGGTAAAAATTCAGTTGAAAAAGGCTATTGTGAAGGCTATGTTGGGAGGCAGAGGCTTGTACTTCAGCTGAAAGAGAACACACATGGTGATGTAAGAGTGATCTGGCAAGTTTAACTTCATACTCTGCTGCAGAAAACTCAAGAATGCTAATAGTGGGTTTGGTACTCATGCAGATCGTTACAGCTCTTGCGCCGTATTTAAATAAGTGGGCGAGGTAGATTTTAGTTGCTCCATAGTGGTCAAAGTTATTTAGCTGTAAAGGATGTCATACGTATCACACTGGGTATTTCCCCAAATTATTTCTCCTCCTTGTTGTACAGTCCTGCTTTCCTTACTAAGAATGTGACAGAGGAGCTTCAGTCAGAAGAACATATGGAAAGGCACCTGAACATCCTCCACAGGGGCTACTTGGAGTACTGATAAAGATACTCATTGCTTGTCCCTTACCAATCAGCACATAGGAAGAGAGAAAAGCATTGAATTTCTGGGGAAAAGTAGAATGGGAGCAGAAACACATATTGGAACTGGAGGTCAACTGAAATGACTGCACAAACAAAAACATGAAGGAACACACCATTTAGTTTAAACAAATGCCATGCCTATTCTATATTTGTATTATTGCCTTGATCCTCTGTAAGAAATAGGATTTTTATTTTGAGGGATGGACTGCCCACCTCAAGGAATAATCCCTACACTTGTGAGGGAGAACCTTCAAAGTCACTAAATTAACTTTAGTTTAACCCTTTGGTAGAAAGGTCAGGCTTAACTGAGGGCAACATGTAAAGTATTTATGCAGAAACAAAACAGAAATAATAAAGTTAAAAAGAAAAAACAATAAAAATACCAAACTGAATTAGAAAACTAGAGTAACATTTTATAAATAAAGTGACACAAAAATGAAAAAAATCCATCAGGGGGAACGAGAGATATGAATTTTGAAAGCTTTAAGCAGAAATAGTGCCAAAAAGCACACAACACCAATAATAGTCTGTGGAAGCATTGGACCCAGACCTAAGCGCGATTTGAGGCTGACACAATGGAGCCCTGCTGAGATAAAAGTGAATTTCTCAAAGTGAGTCTGGAAGTCAAACATCTAAAAAGGTTTCTAACTCCCAATGCAGAATGGGCCTATGTAATTTTCAGAGAAGAAAGAAATTCATTGAGTGGGCCACCACTGAAATTGTACCTACCGCTGTGAAACCAAAAACTGGGTACTTGAAGCAGGTTGGCCCTGCTGGAGCTAAAGAGCTGTGGAGATTTCTTACTCATAAATATCTCAGCACAGAAAAGGACTTTGTCATTTTTTTCAGAGGTGCTAAAAGCTTTGATCACGACGAAGCTCAAATGGCAACAGGAGCTGTAGAATTGGTCAGATACATTTTTACAGAGATCCCACTTAAGCTCTAGAGCTCTGGATGTAAAGTTTTAAATACTTTCCAAACTTTCTTCTGGTGCCCAAACAACCAACGGAGTACACTTCTAAACCCCCAGGGCCTCAGGGAGTGCATTGAGAGACGATCAGGGTTCCAAGCAGAGGCCAGCAGTAAAACCCAGTGCAAGTCTGAATGCCACTGTTCAGCTAGGCACTTTAGGGAAAAGGTCTCCTGCAGCATGTTGTGTTCTTGTATCCAGACAGGAGGTCAGGCAACAAGCCATTGGAGCCAACTTCTTTGTCCTGGGTACAAGAGGGAGCAGATCCGTCCTTCAGAATTCCTCTCATGTCACAGACAGCAGGTCCAGTCTTCTTTTATTATTTTGCAGGTCCAGAAAGAGTTCTGAGGAGGTGCTTTGGAGGGTCCCAAATGTATGCTTGGCACCAGCTAGTGGGTGGAGGTGGCTCTTGGGCACTCTCTAATCAGTAGTCTAAATGTTCCTGGGAGCAACCCTAGCCACTTTTTCAGTAGGTCCTGTTTGCCTTACTGCAAACTGGCCCTAAATGCCATGTGCCTTGGCATTTGAAAATGTTGACACTAAACTTGGGCTCTGAGGGCTAGGTTTGAATGGGAAAATGTCATAGGCAAATCACCAGTGTCTTCCATTAATCACAACATTACAATCTAGTTTGAATCAGGCCCTAACCCCACAACAAATGAGGAGACAGATGTCTAGTGAAAGAAAGCAGGATCCCTCCGTGCCCAATCAGAAGATACTGAATATTTTTTCTCTTGTCCTGTTTGATCTCCTTTAGAGTGCTGAGGCTTTATATGTGCTTCAGACAGACCTGTCAGGCAGGATGTGACACTGTTGTGCGAAAAGGATTCCCACAGCCCCCACCTTGGATAGTCTCATGAGCTCAGGGAAGTTGTCCCTGTCCATTCAGCTCAACGTATTGTGTAAAACCTGGGAGGAATTTCACACCTCTGTCATGCCTTATTCAGGTCAAGTACAGGCTGAGATTTGTTGGAGAGTTAATCTATAGTAGCCTCCAGGAGCTCCAGACAGGGTAAAGGTATCTTTCTAAAAGTTGCTTTTCCTTAATATTTATTACAATTTTGACAGCACCATTGATTTGGATTTTTAAAAAGTTTTCGTTTTATTTAGCTGGTACCTTTCCTGACATACAACATTTTTGTTTTAATTTATACTCTGGTTTTCTATATAGGATAGCTAGGACTGCCTTCCTGCCACAGTGAACATAGCTTTTTGGGCCTTTTCACTTCAGGGACATGGTAATATTAATTTTCTGCATGTTCCACGTTTAAAGACCATGCACCTACTTTGTGTGCTGCAAGCCCTACATTGGGGTGACTTGCTAATATTTAAAAGGGAGATCTTTACCTGTCAAAAAGGAATATTTTGATAGGTCACACCAGAGGCTTCACACTGCAGCGGTCAGTCTACAAAGGGTAAACCTGTTGCACTGTTTGCACTGCAACTGTAGTTGATAGGCCAATAGGCGCTGCTGTTCACAAATGTCATTTAACTACCAGGCCCTGTGTGCACTTTCTACAGCATATACCAGGGACTTACGGGAAAGTTAAGTGCGCCAATCAGAATTACGTCAACCAAACCATGTTTACAGGGGGAGCATAGGCACTCTACTCCTGGTTAGCAGGGGTAAAGTGCACAGAGTTCTAAAGCCAGCAAAGATAGGGTCCAGAAAAGGCAAAAAACCTATGTTACCATGCAGATTTCTATACCCTTAAATTAAAACATGGTCCAAATTTAATAACAGCTTGCGCTGTCACAAAGTGATACAAAGTACCGCATTGATATATGCTTTACAGTGCAAAAGAAAGGTGCCTTATTTGTTGTAACAAAAAAAGGCTTTGCACTGCTTTGTGTTAAGGGGGCATTACAGTGCAAACACCCATATTTTTTATGCAAAGCTAGAAAGCTAGAGCTACTAAAATAGCTATTTCAGGCTTTGCTTCTAAAACGACAGATTGCTTGAAGCAGGCACTAACAAAGAAAACTTTTAATTTGTTTAAAAAGGAACCCGTGCATTCTATGTGTGCTGAAGTTCGTCTAAGTTTGTCTATACATATGAATTTGAACTGGAAGAGTATGCTTCCAGTTCCAGTACAAACTCTCTGCTAGCAGGGCACACTCACCTCTGTGATGCTATGCATCATGCAAGGCAGCCATTAAGAGTGCCAGCGCAGGGGATGACGGTAGCAGCAGGCCAATCCTAATACATATTCCTCTATGTTGTGTTTTCTACCTTCTGCAATGCAGTGCAGGACATTTGGCTGTTGCTTTGCATTACAAATTAGTAAACCTACCACCATTGTTTTCGCCATTTATGATTAAGGTTTGTATTGCTTGAGGATTCCTCAGTATGAATGTGAGGACTGTGCAGAGCAAGTGGGGTTACGAGCTAATCCAAATTACACAAAAGTATTATAATTCATAATTGAGTTGTTAAAAGCAGGCCTCGTGTCTGAGCAAACTGGTTGGCCGGTTCAACCTATACTTACTATTGCAAGGTCTAACTAACATTTTGAAAACAGTATCAGCATTGCTACTGTACCATTTCACTGAAATGTGAAGGTAAATCTATAGAGATTTTTATGTGTGTGCCGTAATGTTATTTTATTTAAATAGAGGGGATGTAATAAGATTTTCTTTTGTAGGTTTTATCCTGTGTCAAAGCATCAGTGAGTAACCCATCATTTATTTAACGATATCGCTCTTGTGGAGGTACTTTTTATCTTGCTTTGTTTATTTGGTTCTTCTCTTTTCCCTTTCTTGTAGCAGAGTTTTTCTTTTTATATTTCCTTGTTTCTTTCTTTCATTCTTTTTTTTGTTTCTTTTTTCATTTGCTCTTTATTATTTCTTTTGGTTTATTTTGCTATTTGTTTCTGCTTTCCATAACCACTCTCCTTGCCTTCTTCTTTCCCCCCTCTTTCTTTCTCCCTGCGAATAATTATCTCTTGCCCTTCCCCTTATTTCTTCCTGCACTACTTTTTATTTCATAATTTTTCCACCTTTATTTTAATCTTGCTCCTGTTGCTATTAAGTATTTTTATTTTTCTCCCTTCCTCTTTCTGTTTCTTCCTTAGTTTTCAATTTATCAATCGATCAATTTTCTGCTTTTCTCTATCATTTTCTGTCTATTGGTCCCCAGAAAGGCTTTAACTGAAAAACACGGAGCCCTGCCCTTTTTAAAGTTAAGAATAGCGTTTTTAAAGACATCGTATTGCGCATTGTATTTTTAGGTATATTTAAAATTCTTTTTTAACATGTACTGTGTTTTATTGCTATAAAAAAAATCTCCATTTAAAACAACCAATAGTTTGTGCATGAACTTTATTTTTGTGTTTCCAGCCTATGAAGCCCACAGATTGTTCCGCCCGGGGTCTCAGCCGCCCAACAGCAAAGGGCAGCCGATGAGGCTGTCACTCTGCAGCCCATTAAATATTAAAGAGGGATTGTCCACCAGGCACCAGAGATGTTCCAAATTGATCGCCTCATATTTTGCTTCGAGCAGGGGCTTAATGTGATGTGACCTTTTGATGGCTGTCCTTTTGATTACTTGAAAATGTGTTCACACAAGAGGTCACTAATGAAAGCCCACAGTTATGAGATCCATCACATTGGCATTGAGCCCCAGCCTGCTAATGTGGTCACCGGCATAATGCGCAAGGACTGCTTGCAGCCTCTCCCTGGACATGCACAGCGCATGCATGGATAGTCCACAAATGCATGTAAACACAGGCGCTGGCGTCCCCGGGGTCCTGTAACCGCCTGCTGTTAATACTGCAAAATTGGCCCAGAGGTTTTGAAGTCACACCTTGTGTAGCTGCAGCATGGAGAAGGGAGCCAACACTTTCACACCCTGTAAGATTGTTTTGCTCTGGATTTATGATTTCGATGAGTGGCAACCACAACTGTTTATTGTAATTGGGTCTTCACCGTGATGAAATGTTGAGATCAGCTGCTGAGTGTTTTTGCACAATCTGATGGTGCAGTTGGGTTTCATGTTGCATATTTAAAATGTTTAAAAATAAAACAACCACTTAACACTGCATTAGCGTGCACAGGGTGTGATCTGACACAGCCTCCAAGGAGCTTCATTTTATGGGTTGAAGTTTGCTGTTCTTTTGCCTTCCTTTATCTTTTAATAACGTTTATGCTACAGCATCTTGAATTTCAGACAAGCAGAATTCACCTTTTCGGGCTCAATTAATTTGGCATTCCAGCTTCTGTGGGGGAAAATATCGCACAATTGGGTTTTGCAACATAAATAAGGGAAGGGAAAACATGCAGTATTATTGCACTATCCCCTGTGTTGAGGTGTGGCACTTGGAATGGAGAAACTACCATACCCAGTAGACATTGCTTCCGTTTTTACCAGGTGTGATACCGCTCAAAATAAAAGGTCAGTTGTAGTGAAGACCGTAATCATTTTAACACACTGTTCTCTAACCCGCTGCCTCCTAGCGTTACAGCCTTAAACACAAATTTTAGCCCTACTACAGTGACGGCTCCTCCCAGGAGTGCTGCGGGCGGTGAGTCGGGGCGAGGGAGGGGCAGGGTGGGGGGTAGTAAACTCCGGCATACGGCCGAACTGAGGTAAGTAAGTAAATAAATAAAACTAATTACATTGCGCGCGTTGTATTGCATTGCAAAAGATGGGATCTGCGAGTGATCTTCCCATGGAATCATGCCCTTCTCCCCAACCAGCTGCTAGAATTAATCATAACTAAGGGAAGGGGGTTGCCGGGTATGATTTGCTAAAAATAACACAAATGTATTTTTCCCTTCTGGTTAATAGATCAATTTACAATTATATCTTTTTAGTTTAGGTCATCGGCCTCAGTAAAATACTGCTGGTGTTGCTATCTAAAAGTAGACTAATATAACCTACGAATTTAGGGGCATATCATCAAGAACGGCGTTAAAAATTATTGCTGGTTTAGCGGCAGAAAACTGCCCCTAAAGCAGCGATAATGGGCTTGTTAATATGCCCTTGAGAATTCCAATAGAAGCCCATGTTCTGGTGTGAACATGGCCTTCTATTACAACTCTCCAGGGCATATTATCAAGCCCATTATCGCTGCTTTCGCTGCAGTTTTCTGCCACTAAACCGCTGATCATTTTAACGCCGTCCTTAATAATATACCCCTTAGGGCCATATGTATGAAGGGACTGAATTGCGATTCTGAAATAGCGATTTTTAAGAAATCGCTATTTCAGTATCGCAAATCGGTATGTATGTAAAAAATCGCAAATAAATAGCGAGTTGGTAAAAATCGCTATTTATTTGCGAGATCCCCAAATGCGATTCCTTAACCTTAAGAAATCGCAAATTTGCGGTTTCTTAACGGAAAAAATCGCAATTTTGCGAATTTCTCAATTCAGCCAATCGGAAACCAGGTGCAGCATGATGACATCACAACCAGGAAGTAACTCACTACCCATGCTGCACCTGAATTGCTGATTCAGAGTCAGAGTGAAGGAGTGTTGGAGAGTGAACTGTGCTACTGAATCAACATGGCTGAAAGTGGAGACATGCCCAGGCAGGAAACCCAGCAGCAGCAGCAGGAGGGAGAAAGTTCAAGGAAGAGGAAGCAGAAAATCTCTGAGGCTGAATTGGAGGCATTAATCCAGGAAATGGTTCCAAATCATGAATTACTTTTTGGCAAGAAATCTCTGAAGGTGCCAGAGACCCGTAAAAGGTGCATTTGGACTGGCATACAGCATAAAGTAAATGCACTGGGGGAGATACACCGGAGTATTGATGAACTACGAAAGCGCTGGTACGACCTGCGCCAGCGCTCCAAAGAGAAGTTAGCTGCCAGGCTGGAGCAGTCCAGGCACACCAGTGGAGGGACCTCCACAGTGTCGGACTCAACACTTCTGGAGAAACTGGTGGAGGGGACCCTGCATCCAGAAAGCGTGAGGGGCGTGGCTGATTTGGACAGCTCCGATCAACGAGCATCTGGACCAGGTAAGAAGCATGCCCTTCACAACCCCAAACACCCCCCCGCAGCGACCTAGGGGCAGAAAAAAAGATCTGTACTCCACAGCAGGTACACAGGCAGACACAGCAATGCATCATGGGAAATGTAGTCACATGAAATCCTAAGTTGTGCATGTTCAGCCAAACAAATCAAAAATAGCATGTGCAGGCAGGGCCGGACTGGCTACCGGGCAGTTGTGTGTGCTGCCGAGCTAGGGGCTAATTTCTCCGTGGTGGGGGCTTATTTCGTTGATGGGGAACTGAGTGCAATTTGAAATTAAAAAAGCAAAACGAATTTCGTTTTGTACACGCAGGTCCCCATCAACGAAATTAGCCCCCAGCACGGCAGCGCACACAACTGCCCGGTAGCCAGTCCGGCCCTGTGTGCACGTCAGGAAAGGGAAATAAGTAACAAATGTCATCACAAACGGTGAAATTAATTTATTTACACAGTGCAAGTGAGCACAGTTAATAATTGTGTGCTGTTCTGTCTACAGCACCATCAACAACACAGCCTACAGGCAGTGGAACTGTGAATGAACATCCAAACTCAGGAGACGCAGGGCATGAGGAACACACAGATGGGGTGGACAGCCCTGTCAACCCGGAAAAGAAAAGAAGGAGACACATAGTGAGACCACTACCACCAATGGAGGGCGAGGCAGAGGATATTGATGAAAATTTGCACTCTGAGGACACACAGCCACAGGAAGAGGTCTGTGCACCAGACCACCAAGTCCCACAAGGCACAGGCAGGCGCCGACGTCTCGCAACCAGCGACAATGAAGGTTGGGTGAGGAATCTGTGTTTGCCGGCCTGGAACAGAATATGTTGCAGGTGCAGTGCCTGCAAGCGAAAAACATTAAAGCATTACAAAGAGAGGTGAGGGCAAGCTTCAGGGGAATAACAAGTGAACTGAGGGGTGCCATGTAGGCGCTTTGTGAGGAAATGCGCGCAGACCGTGCTGCTAGGTGCCGAGAGCAGCAGCGCCTGGATAGATATACACGGGCCATTAACCGCTTGGCCTCTGCCACAAACATCCAGACCAGGCGCAGCATAGACATGTAGCGGCAGTTTGCACATGGTAGCCAGGATATTGCTACTGCACTTGAGCAGGTAACATCTGCTGTTGACGAGCTGCGGGCAGCTCGTACAACAGGGCCTGGTGTACTAACTCCCAGTGAATAGGACGCACAAACAGGGCGGAGCAGCAACACCCCACCACCCATCATGGAGAGACGCCGTAGTGGCAGGAACAACAGGCCTACAGCGTCCAATTAGAACAATGCTGTGGATCATCCAACAGGGGCCTCAGCTATGCTGCGCCGCACATGAGGTGATCACTTTGATAACACTGCAGACTTGACTATACACTCACTCCTGTTTCCTATATAGCACTGTGAGTTAAACATGTGCATGACTAATGGAGTGTGGCTAGTTGCCATTAAGGACGTGTCAATATTTTTCCTGCAATTAAAGAATAAAAACACAGTTACACACATAAGAAATGCCATTGTGTCATTTTTTCTTACCTAGAAATAGTTGCGCGTAATCTCATCACGCCTCTGGCGCCCAGCTGCTGCACCAGCTACACCAGCAACCATACGTCCTGGTCCAGGCCCCTCCACGTCAGAGGATTCTGATTCACTCAGCTCCACTGGTGTGCCTTTCCTGGTGGCAATGTTATGCAGCATCGCACATGCTACCACTATCTTGCAACATGTTTGTGGGCTGTATTGGAGTGCACCTCCACTTTTATGGAGGCAGCGGAATCTGCTCTTCAGTATCCCGAATGTCAGTTCGATGGTGCCTCTGGTTGCTATGTGTGCCCTGTTGTATCTGTGCTCCCAAGCATTGGCAGGATTGAGGTAGGGCGTCATGATGAAATCCCGGTCTGCATATGCACTGTCACCTGTGGGTTGAAATGTTAATGGTGAGTCACTAAACTGCACATGGTAGTCAGTACAAATGTGCCCTATGTTTACATGCATTTACCTAGTAGATATCCCTCGCCAAACTCCCTTCTTGAGAGTCTACGGTATAGCCCACTGTGACCGAAGATGAATGCGTCATGTGTGCTGCCTGGATACTTTGCTACTATGTCCGTTATGATGTGTTTGGCATCACACACCACCTGAATGTTTAGTAAATGGTAGCATTTGCGGTTCCTGAAGATGTACTCATTGTTTGAGGGGGGGATATTGCAACATGTGTTCCATCTATGCATCCTATCACGTGGGGGAATTGGCAATTTGGTAAAAGTCCTGCTTCCTCTGGTCTATTCCCTGTGGGGCGCTGGGGAATTAAATGTGGTGTTGCATCCTCTGTACCAAGGCATCAAGGAACGCATGGAAAAACCGTGAAAGGGCACTTTGTGACACCCCTCCTGCTGAGGCTATCACACCCTGAAAACTACCTGAGGCCAACAGGTGTAGTGAACACAGGACCTGGATGTGAGTGGGGATGGCTTGTGTCCTGCGTGTGGGGTGTTCTAGGAAGGGTCTGAGTTCTTCAATTAAATCATGAATACTGTCTTCATCCAGTCTGTAGTGGGTGTAGATGTCCTCCTTAGTGCGCTGGTAGATGGTGATGCGCGCACGGAATATCCTATCCTGGCGTCTCCTCCTCTGTGCAGCAGCTCTCAGCCGCATCCTCCTGGCTATCAGGTAAAGCCCCGCCATTGTGGTAAAAAGTCTGTTGCATTCTGGTAGTGGTTAAATAGGTTGCACCTGGTTACCATCTGCTCCCACTTGGTGGTAATTGTGATTCTGTAATTTGCGAATATCCGAAAATCGCTATTTGCGATTCTTTCATACATACCATTGCGATTTCTTATTTAGCGATTTTCTGTTTGCGATTTTCGCAAATGAAGAAATCGCTAAAATAGGTAATCGCAGGAAAATAGCTGATTTTTCATTCTCGCAAAATAAGGAATCGCATTTTATGCGATTCCTTGTTTTGCACCAACATTTTCCTGCATACATACCATTTGGCAAATTCGCATTCGCAAAGGCCGAAATTCTGCGAATTTCAGCCTTTGCGAATGCGAATTTGCTTCATACATATGGCCCTTAGTCTATTTCTTCTCTTCTCAGAAAGTTGTTATTTAAATGTCTTGCTGTGGCCAGTTAGTTTACTTCCATTTCAAGAAAGACTATCCCTCTTTTCAGCTAACAAAATTCGGAGTAATGACATCTTTACTTGCTACATCTGTGATCCATGAATCGTTCTATGCAGCTCCTCCCCCTTCCATTATAAGCTTGGCACAGAGTGCGGCTATATTGAAATGAGATTTTTTTCGTCATTATTTGTAAAGGACCAATTACATGAAATGGGGATTTAATTAAAATGTGTGTATGTGTATTGATCTAAGCTTCCTGATAGTTCGGTGATTGAAGCTTGTTTTTTTCACAATTCATAATTATAACCTTCTATCATTAATGGGGAAAATTAAGGAAATTTGTAGACCAGTTGGGCAAAGTCCTCTAACTTTTATTTACTTAAGTTCCCTATAGTGCCTCGGCACCTAAATACTATTAGAGCACTTTACAATAGCTAAGTAGAGGCTGCCCTAAGTATAGGGTAGCACCAAACATGCAGCAACAGACGAGTTGGATTAGGGGAGGGTCAAAGAGAACCTAGATGGCCACAATTAGGCTCAGTTCTGAAGGAAGAGATGTATTTTAGTAGTTTCCTGAGATGTATGAGGCTGGGCTGAATTCTTGGAGATAAAAGAAGGATTCTGGGCATTAGTAGCATCACTCGAGAAGGAATGCTTCAGGGTTTGGTACATCAAAGCCAAATCGAAACAATAACACTTGTTATTGATGATAAAAATGTAGCAGACTTTGCGATTAAGCACGCTTGCACTTTCTCTTATTGATTGCACTTCAGAAGCACTAGTACTTTTTACGGCTATTGCACATCTCGATATTTGCACGTTTTGCTACTGTACTTTATTGCAGGTTTTTGCACATTGTCACTGTTTAAATTATTGATGATGACATGGGCTGCTACTGTTTTATATCTTTTTTATCTTGTCATGGAAGTTAGAAGCTATTTAATGTTTAAAAAGGTTTCAATAATCATGTCCTTGATCTCGATTGCAAAATGTATATCATGCACCTAATGCTCTGCTCAATAAAAATTATAAAAAATAAAAAAAAGACAATTCTGCTTGGGATTAGCAGTGCCAATGATGTGCAAGCTTTGGCAAAGCTGATAGCTGTTGACTATTCCCCTTTGTTATTCTCTATACTTCCAAGACGGGCATTATATTGTGTGTTGACACGATGTGGCAGCCATGTTGGAAGTTCTCAAAGTAACATTCCAGCTGCACGTTAGTCTTTATACATCTAAGAAAGGCACCACAGTGCATTTAAATGCAACACGGCAGGCTTGTTGGAAGTGTTAAACAACATTCTATGATGGTCACCGCTGCTGCTACTGGTTTTGCCAAAGCTAGTAAATTTGCATCACTTGGACAGGAAAAGACAAGAGCGGTTGGTGGTTAACTTGGTGCAATATTTTCAATGATTTCTAGATGACCTTCAGTTTATATCTACGTGCACCACAATGGCCATCTTGGAAGTACAAAAAATGGCATTCAATTATTGCCAGCAACCACTGCAGGCTTTGTGCACGTGCTATTCTTCAATTACAGTCAAAGCTAATCAGTGCTCAGTGTCATCAGCAGAAGGAGTGGGAGAGAGCAATATGGAGGCAGTGAGGGAGGGGAAGACCCAGAGTTGTTTGGGAAAGTGGGGGTGGGAGAGCGATATAAGGTAAGAGAGAAAGAGAAAAAGGTCAAGAGCAAGACATGCTTCCCCATTGCATGCTGGACCTCAAAAAGAAAAGTAGTACCAGTAGTATAAGGATACATTTAACCACTTAATAAAACAAAATAAACCTCCAAGCATGGAAGAAATAGAAGAATAAGGAGGAAAGCCATTTAATCGAGAGCAGGCAATTGTAATAGACAAAAAGCCACCCATTCCATTCTACTTATCTTTTATAGCTATAACTATAACTGTCAGTAATGATTTTGCAGAAAATAACTGGCTGGTGCTGATTTTCCTTGATGTGCTATTTAGCATTGTGTTACATGTTGTAACTATATGCCATTTTGCTTTATTTATAGTTGCTTAGTGCTGTTATGCAGCAGAAAAAAAAAACATTGTTTGTTTTTCAGCAGCCTGCAAGAACCTTTAATCCGGATGAATATTAATGAGAATGAAATTGAAATGGGCAAAGAAAGATGTGTAGGAAAAAAGATGCCCAAAATTCTCTGAACAATTTTGAGACTGCAAAAATGTACTGAACAAATGAAACAGTCCTCCATTTTCTTGAGTGCTATGGAACTGTGGAATTTTCAAGACTATGACTAAATGAACCAGAGTGCCTGGGGCGGCTATGATTTGAGAGGAGTGCCAGTGTGCTGTGGTGGCCTACATTCATTATGGGTTTTCGCAAGCATTCAGATTTAGTTCAGAGATTACATTGACCCTTGTATTGATCAGTTTACAATATGCACTTGTTTCGGTTGACCCTTCTTATCTAATTCACATTTCATTTTGATATCCTAAACAGTGTATACATCGGATCCACGGAGGCACTATATGTTTTGCACCAACATTTTCCTGCGTACATACCATTTGGCAAATTCGCATTCGCAAAGGCCGAAATTCTGCGAATTTCAGCCTTTGCGAATGCGAATTTGCTTCATACATATGGCCCTTAGTCTATTTCTTCTCTTCTCAGAAAGTTGTTATTTAAATGTCTTGCTATGGCCAGTTAGTTTACTTCCATTTCAAGAAAGACTATCCCTCTTTTCAGCTAACAAAATTCGGAGTAATGACATCTTTACTTGCTACATCTGTGATCCATGAATCGTTCTATGCAGCTCCTCCCCCTTCCATTATAAGCTTGGCACAGAGTGCGGCTATATTGAAATGAGATTTTTTTCGTCATTATTTGTAAAGGACCAATTACATGAAATGGGGATTTAATTAAAATGTGTGTATGTGTATTGATCTAAGCTTCCTGATAGTTCGGTGATTGAAGCTTGTTTTTTTCACAATTCATAATTATAACCTTCTATCATTAATGGGGAAAATTAAGGAAATTTGTAGACCAGTTGGGCAAAGTCCTCTAACTTTTATTTACTTAAGTTCCCTATAGTGCCTCGGCACCTAAATACTATTAGAGCACTTTACAATAGCTAAGTAGAGGCTGCCCTAAGTATAGGGTAGCACCAAACATGCAGCAACAGACGAGTTGGATTAGGGGAGGGTCAAAGAGAACCTAGATGGCCACAATTAGGCTCAGTTCTGAAGGAAGAGATGTATTTTAGTAGTTTCCTGAGATGTATGAGGCTGGGCTGAATTCTTGGAGATAAAAGAAGGATTCTGGGCATTAGTAGCATCACTCGAGAAGGAATGCTTCAGGGTTTGGTACATCAAAGCCAAATCGAAACAATAACACTTGTTATTGATGATAAAAATGTAGCAGACTTTGCGATTAAGCACGCTTGCACTTTCTCTTATTGATTGCACTTCAGAAGCACTAGTACTTTTTACGGCTATTGCACATCTCGATATTTGCACGTTTTGCTACTGTACTTTATTGCAGGTTTTTGCACATTGTCACTGTTTAAATTATTGATGATGACATGGGCTGCTACTGTTTTATATCTTTTTTATCTTGTCATGGAAGTTAGAAGCTATTTAATGTTTAAAAAGGTTTCAATAATCATGTCCTTGATCTCGATTGCAAAATGTATATCATGCACCTAATGCTCTGCTCAATAAAAATTATAAAAAATAAAAAAAAGACAATTCTGCTTGGGATTAGCAGTGCCAATGATGTGCAAGCTTTGGCAAAGCTGATAGCTGTTGACTATTCCCCTTTGTTATTCTCTATACTTCCAAGACGGGCATTATATTGTGTGTTGACACGATGTGGCAGCCATGTTGGAAGTTCTCAAAGTAACATTCCAGCTGCACGTTAGTCTTTATACATCTAAGAAAGGCACCACAGTGCATTTAAATGCAACACGGCAGGCTTGTTGGAAGTGTTAAACAACATTCTATGATGGTCACCGCTGCTGCTACTGGTTTTGCCAAAGCTAGTAAATTTGCATCACTTGGACAGGAAAAGACAAGAGCGGTTGGTGGTTAACTTGGTGCAATATTTTCAATGATTTCTAGATGACCTTCAGTTTATATCTACGTGCACCACAATGGCCATCTTGGAAGTACAAAAAATGGCATTCAATTATTGCCAGCAACCACTGCAGGCTTTGTGCACGTGCTATTCTTCAATTACAGTCAAAGCTAATCAGTGCTCAGTGTCATCAGCAGAAGGAGTGGGAGAGAGCAATATGGAGGCAGTGAGGGAGGGGAAGACCCAGAGTTGTTTGGGAAAGTGGGGGTGGGAGAGCGATATAAGGTAAGAGAGAAAGAGAAAAAGGTCAAGAGCAAGACATGCTTCCCCATTGCATGCTGGACCTCAAAAAGAAAAGTAGTACCAGTAGTATAAGGATACATTTAACCACTTAATAAAACAAAATAAACCTCCAAGCATGGAAGAAATAGAAGAATAAGGAGGAAAGCCATTTAATCGAGAGCAGGCAATTGTAATAGACAAAAAGCCATCCATTCCATTCTACTTATCTTTTATAGCTATAACTATAACTGTCAGTAATGATTTTGCAGAAAATAACTGGCTGGTGCTGATTTTCCTTGATGTGCTATTTAGCATTGTGTTACATGTTGTAACTATATGCCATTTTGCTTTATTTATAGTTGCTTAGTGCTGTTATGCAGCAGAAAAAAAAAACATTGTTTGTTTTTCAGCAGCCTGCAAGAACCTTTAATCCGGATGAATATTAATGAGAATGAAATTGAAATGGGCAAAGAAAGATGTGTAGGAAAAAAGATGCCCAAAATTCTCTGAGCAATTTTGAGACTGCAAAAATGTACTGAACAAATGAAACAGTCCTCCATTTTCTTGAGTGCTATGGAACTGTGGAATTTTCAAGACTATGACTAAATGAACCAGAGTGCCTGGGGCGGCTATGATTTGAGAGGAGTGCCAGTGTGCTGTGGTGGCCTACATTCATTATGGGTTTTCGCAAGCATTCAGATTTAGTTCAGAGATTACATTGACCCTTGTATTGATCAGTTTACAATATGCACTTGTTTCGGTTGACCCTTCTTATCTAATTCACATTTCATTTTGATATCCTAAACAGTGTATACATCGGATCCACGGAGGCACTATATGTGACTGCAGCAAATAATATTGGTGAGTTCGCCTGGGTGAGTATTCCCACTAAAATCTTTGCATTTAGAAACTTGGAACTCCAAGGATCTTTTTATATTTGTCCATTTTAATGAGTCCCTTTCCTACTGTGACCCTGCCATTGATTTCTGAAACTGCTCAAGTCAAGCTTTAATGACATATAGCAGATAAACGATGTATATTGTCACACCAGCTAAGCTCCTGCTTAATAAAAGGTTAGCACTTGCCCTCGAGCTCCCATTTTTCGCCTGAGATGACAGGGGCTGTGTGTCCTTGAATCTCGAAAGGGGTCTGTATTGCATCAAGAACAAGCATAATGGGCACGCCCACTTTTACAGCATATACTACACTTTCTGTACTGAAGAATATGGTTAAGGCTGTACTAATGCAGCAGGTATCAACATTCTCACACAAAAAGCTTCTCTAACTGACACAATTTTAACCCAAACATTTTAATACTGCTATCCGGCCTATTTTAATGGCCAGTAGGTTTATCTATTCCGTTGGCTTGCATGCAGCTCCTACTATATGTTCCTAATTGGCAGGCAATATTTCTGTTGTAGCCATCACTTTAAGGACAGTAGTGCTTGGTGGTTCCTGTTTTTGTGGTGGGTCCTTTGAGTGCCATTGCATCTTTCTGGGGCTTATTATAAGGGCCCGGACACACATAGACTCTACTCATTTGTCAGTCCTAAGCACTGCACCTTTTATGAGTCTTCGGAATATTCACATTTTTGGCGGGATACTGAAGCCATTTTTTTTTAACACGGCACCAAACTTTGTGGCAGATTCACTTTTCCTGGCGCATCCCTGCAAATCAGCAGGGAAGCACCAAGAAAGATGCCTGATGCAAGTTTACCCTGCGCCACCACAGATGCGCCGCATTTATAATGCGGCGCCTCATGGAGCAAGGATAAACAGATGTGTGTCGCATCTGCAGGCGTAAGGTTGGCGCAGTGCTGGAGTTGTGTCGCTGGCACGATGCAACTCCAGCACTTTTCCAACCTGGCCTATCCTCAACATGATGCTATACGCCTTACGCCTGCTTCAAGCAGGTTCAAGGTTTTGACGTAGTGGCGTTGGAAAAAAGACTGAGTGAAATCTTGTAGATTTCAATCAGGCACTTTTCCGAGGCGTTTCTGCGACAGAACGCCCCCCCTGCGCCGGAACTCCCACATGAAACCTGATTCAGGTTTTATGTGGCGCAGAGCTTTACAACGTGACGCATCTCCCTAGATACATCACATTGTAAATGGGGCGCAACGTGGCACCTGGTTTACTCCGCCGCAGAAGTGATGCAACGGCGGCGCAAATGTTGCGCACAGGGCTCGTAAATTTGCGCCTTTATACCTAACCTGATGGTTTCAGGAATAATTTATTGAGGTTGCAGCACACTATTTTCAGCTCTCAGAACAGAACTGACATCTAAGGGAACCAAAACAATTTTGAATCAACTAATATAGTTGGCTAATTAACATTTCTTAAAACAAGTCCAATTAAAGGTACTGAAGCACTATGTAGCTTTGCGCCAAGAAATGACAAAGTGTTTGAGTTTGCCTAAAATCTGGCTAGGTAGGACTTCATGAGGGAAGCACTAGCCTCTGAAGACACAAGCCTGCAAAAACATACGTAATGGAAGATTTGTGAAGATACATAGGAATATCTTGATTTCAATAATTACAACATATGGTTAAACAGTGAAGTTTGTTTTTGTATGCAATGCTTGATTGGACCACCATTAGCACTGGTAATATACCATAGAGAAGAGGGAGCAGTTCGATCAGTTCAATTGATAACACTGCATACCCACAATATCCCACGAGCTTTAACAGTGACATACTATGTCATACCTGATGCAATACCACAAATGGAATATGCAATATGATTAAACTGGATAATATGAAACAGCTTTTTCGAATTAACTGCACAATTGGTATATAATAAAGACATATAGGGAAACATACTAACAACATCAAATAAAAGAGCAAGTTCCAGGAAACTAAACATTGATGAATAAGAACGTGATTTATAAAAGTGAGTATAACAAAAAAAATTCCCAGGGCAAGTAGTGCATATGCCATATCCCAGAATTTTTTTCTAATAGTAGCAATGAGGTTTTGTAAAATACGCAGGTCTGTATCGTTAAGTTCCTACAAGTGGGCCTTAACATCCTAATGAGTGTGTATCCAGCCCAAAGTTGGAAGCGTTTAAGTGATTGATGGGCTAAGTTATGCTTAGGTTGTCCAGCCTCCTTGACTGAGCTTGGATTAGACCTGCCAGCTAACGGACTGAGAGAGACCCCAAGAAACACCGAATGTACAGACTGTATTGGACAGGTCAGTCCCCTGGGCCTTTAGAATCAATGGTTGAAAGCTTTTATTCGATATGCAAGATATCTTGAAAGCATACATACACATGAGACATATTTATAAAACAATGCAATGTACGTTAGTCATTTAAATGTTAAAACAGATAAAGGTGGGAAGAATCCATGATAAATTAGCTAAAAAATGAATTAAATTGAAACTGAGAGTCTCTTGCAACGAATCAACCATGAATGTTTTAAAAACTTGGAAACACCACAAACTATTAGAGGGGCGGAATCAGTCATTAAAATCCGTAGTGCGACCAAATGCCTACGTGTTCCCAGGCGTTTAAAAAGGGGT
This sequence comes from Lissotriton helveticus, assembly GCF_964261635.1. Taxonomy (NCBI): domain Eukaryota; kingdom Metazoa; phylum Chordata; class Amphibia; order Caudata; family Salamandridae; genus Lissotriton; species Lissotriton helveticus. Next base: position 1,892,862,771 of record NC_136059.1, on the reverse strand, counting down.
TTGAGCCAATATCTCCTGGGTTTAATATAGTCTGGGAACTCAAAAAGTATATGTGCTACAGTTTCTGGCCTAGATGGGCAAAGAGCACAGAAGGACGTTCGGTGTGCTCCCTTCCATTTTGATACAAAGGTCCCAATCGGAAGGGTGCCTACCCTAAATTTGTAGTACAGGGACCTATCTGCTGGCAGGGAGATTAGGTACAGAAAGGGTTCAAAAACAGCCACATCCTCTAGTTCCAAAAAAGAAGCAGTCAAATTGCAATGGTGATGGTTCCTGATGAGGTTGCCAGAAACCCACTCCCAATATAACTTTTTGAGGTCAGCCTTTGGAGGAGCAGATTTTGAGATCCAACAGTCCCCCAAGCCCAACTCCCCCAAAAGACTTTTTATGTCCCTCAGCCACTTGATCTTGGCCCAACCTCCCATGTTCATTATCTCTGCCAGGCCGTCAGCATAGGACTTCAGCTCCGGGACCCTCCGAATGCGGGACCAAAGAAGCAGTGGACGGAGGCGAGCCTGATCTTTAATACTCTTGCAGCCAACGTCCAGGAGCACCGGGACTGTCGGGATGCTTGAAGGGAGGGCTAGGAGATCCTTCAAAAGTTTATTCTCGGCCTTAGTGAGAGAGTCCATATTGCAATGACCCCATAACTCTGCCCCGTACAATGCTCTCGGAGATGCTCGAAATTCTCTGAGCAAAGCACCTCCTACCTTTTTATGGTTGAGAACCATCTTATCAATGTGGGCGGACCAGTTCATATTGTCAGTAATACGTAGCCCTAGGTAGTCGAATTCTGAGACTTTCTCCAGGGGGGCGGAGTTCAAGATAGGCGGCTTTCCCAATTTCCTTGGGGGGTGCAAAATCAAATATTTAGTTTTTGCCACGTTTATAACCAGACCCCTAGATACACAGAAGTCCTGGAAGCAGGTCAATAGCTTCTGTAGGCCCTGGGGAGTTTTTGAAATAAGCAGAGTATCATCTGCGAAGAGCAGAGTGGGGATCCTTACTCCCCCCAGACAGGGTGCGTCCGCTGGTTCTTGCTGGAGGTGCTCAACCACACCGTTTACGTATAGCGAAAAGAGTGTGGGAGCTAACACGCAACCCTGTCTGACTCCCCAACAGACCGGTATCCTGTCCGTTATTTCCCCATTTTTCCCCCATCGGACCTGGGCATAATTACTGGTGTAGAGTTTGATGAGTAGGGATAGAATGTAGGGGGGCAGTCCCAGTCCCTGAAGCACCCTCCAGAGTTCCTCCCTAGGAACCAGGTCAAAAGCAGTCTTCAGGTCAATGAAGGCCAAATAAAGACTGCCCTTGCCTAGTTCCACAATTTTCCAATTTAAGAGTGCTAATCTGAAAACCTGCTCGATGGTCCCCGTTCCTGAGCGGAACCCAGCCTGAAAGTCAGATAGCACTCTATTTTCTTCCACCCAGTTAAGAATCCTGCCCAGAATTACCTTTCCTGCCACCTTTTGGGTAGAATCGATCAGGCTTATTGGCCTATAGTTCCCTGGGCTGTTCCTACAGCCCTTTTTATAGATGGGGACGACCACCGCCCCTTTCCATGAATCAGGTACAGGACCACCCTTTAAGATGTCATTTAAAAGGGCAGCAATTACAATGCCCCAGTCAGATGGGCAAGCACGTAGGAGGTCGCCCGGAAGACCATCCGGTCCCGGAGCTTTCCGCGGTGCCACCCATTTTATGACATCCTCGACCTCCCTACCTGTAAACAGATCTAAAGTGACGTCTCCTAGCGAGGCTGGGGCAGGGGCAGGATCGTTTAGGGGGCCATCTACAGGAGCATATAGGGATCCAAAGTGTTTCGACCAACTCTGGGGAGGGATATTACAGGTCCTCAAAGTATTGTCGGGTCTGTTGCGGGCACCCACCAATTTCCAAAAACCTCTAGCATCCTTGCGTTTACTGGCAGCTAGTAAGTCAGCCCAAAATTTTTCCTCCCAGTCCTTCTTCGCAATTTGGAGGGACCTGGAGTAAGCCTTCCTAGCCTCTCTGATCTTAATTTGAGATTTAGATTTAACTGCTGCTACCAGTCTGGTCTTGGACTCTCTACATATGTGGGTGTACCATCCCTTGGAAACTCCCTGTCTTCCTTTTGTCGCTCGTCTATTTGGGGGAGCAGTGAACAGTTTGATTAGGGCCTCAGTGAGCTCACTAAAGACACCACACGCCATTCCCAATCCTCCCTCAGAGTTCCCTAAGTTTAGTTGTGCTTGGGCTAACCGGTGCGTTATGGCTGCAACCTTTTCCTCTAAGAGAATCAATTTTGACCACTTTATTTTCCTCCCGCACAAAGCTACATGTGACTCGCCCAGTTCCACTACAGGGGGGGGTGTCAGGCTTCCCCTATCAACTAGCCACCAAGGATCTAAAGTGAGGGAAAGTGAGTTGCGATCGCTCTCTATTGAGGGGACCACAGACATGTCCTTCACCGAATTCCACAAACACACATCAAGCAAGATATAATCAATTCTTGATGTGTGGTTGGGCCTGTTGTATGTGTGTACCCCCCCTTATCCGACTCTGTCCTCCCATTTAAAGCTCTCAAGTTAAACTCCAAGCTGAGGGTATACACCTGCAGGGCCACCTCTGTCCACCTCTTAATGGGGGCTATTCCAAGGGCAGGGATTCCCCTCCTAGCGTCCTCCTCGTCCTGGTCCAGGGAAACATCTGAGCCTAAGGGCTCGAATGTGCAGTTAATATCACCGGCAACCAGGGTACAAGCCTTATATGGAGTTGATCTCAAGAGATCATCCAAGAGGGCAATTGTAGGGGACTGCCTTCCCCCCTTAGTGCCACGTGCGTAAATGTTAAAGATGTTCAAAATGGCTCGACCCCTGGAGTCCTTCAAGGTAATATTAACGATGTCCGGGCTACCAATCTGATGCTCCCTCATCCTACAATTCAATGCGGCAGCAACCCAGATAAGAAGGCCACCAGCTGGGCATCCCCTCCCTGATTCTGAGCGAACTACTGGGATAAAGAAGGTGGAGTATCCCGCCTTATGAATAGGATCCATGGTCCATGTCTCCTGAAAAATGCATTTGGAGTGCTCGTCCACAAATGCATTCCAGTCAGGTAGTGTCAATTTCCCTGAAATTCCGGCGACGTTCCAGCTGAGAACCTTAAAGGATGGGTCCATCACAGCTGGAACGACCCCGGATGCCAGGTCATGTCTTGGGGCAACCTCTTGGAGATCCATCGGGGTTCCAATTTTGTCGGGTATCTCTATCGTTCCCAGTGCATCTAATAGTGTTGAGTGGATTTCAGATGGGGGAGGCGTAGGGGGCTGCATCAAGGGATGGGACAGGGGCTCTCTCAATTTCTCTACCAAAGTCCCGCCCCCGGCCTTAAGTCAGTAACCCCTGGGGCCCCAGGTCATCTCCGGCCGTCCGGTTTGGGGAAGGAAGAGGGGCGCCACGGGATATCGCAGACTTCCCCTAGGGCCTAAACAAATATCCCCATTTGCAAGCCTGGGCGGGTTACCAACAGACCTAGGGTAGAAGTAGGTCAGATCCACTGCTCTTATTCCAGCGCCTTCCCCTTCTTGTTTTTGGCCACAAATTACCTCAGACACTCTACTATCCTGGAAGTTAATAATAATACAATCTCCCTCCAACCGCTTTTTACCCTGGCCCACCCAACCAACCCTTCGAACACCAAGGATTAGTCCATCCATACCTATTGGGAGTGGTTTGTTAGCTTTTAACCAATGGAGACACTTGTTTTTTAAAGCCTGGTGGGACTAGGGCTGGGAAGGTTTCAATGGTGGAACATTAACGAGCACTACTACAAAGGGGTGGCAGTCAGGGGGAAGATTAACCGGGGGTATCCGAGAGGTAACCTTGGGGGGAGCTATTTTGGCAGCATCAGGTGCCGAGTTAAGACTAGACTCTATAGCTGGCGGTACGGTCCCGACCCCCTTGGTATTTGCACTCAGCTGAGCAGATTGATTACTCTTGGCCAACCCCACGGCTGATGGAGTGTGTATTTGAGATGGTTTATTGGGCTGATTTTTAGATACCATAGGGGGTTTTGCTTTTAAAATAGGAATAGGAGGGACGGGGCCTGGCTTAGTGTGTGAAGGAACCGGTGCGACTAAGGGAGAATCAATGCCAGTTGTTGTCTCGGAAAGAGGGGTTGAGCTAAGAGCAACCTGCACTGGGAGAGGATTTAGAGGCGGTCCTTTTCCCATATTCCTACCCTCTGGATCCTCACTTGCTCTAGACTGGTGTTTAATGAGAGTCTTAAGTGAGAAAAAGTTATCCAGGGTGGATTGTTCGAATTTGTCCAGTCTAGCCCCCAAACCCTTAAGTTGGTCAATCAGCGGGACAATTAGAGTTTTAATCAGGTCCGTGACAGGTTTGAGATCGACTGGCTCAAAGGGAGTGGCTGTGCTCTCGTGGGGTTTAGGAAGTACTCTGGGCGTATCAAAAGATGTACCCGCACTCAGATACTCCCCTACCCTCCCATTGTGAGGTGTAGCTGTGTTGGTTCCTACCTTTGACCCAAATCCCATTTGCCCTAGCTTCCTTGGGCATTTATAAAGTGTGGTGTAGCAACCTTTTCGTAAGCTCTTAGCCCTTTTTCTTTTCTTTTTCGCCTGTTTGGAAATGCCTTGGGGCTGACCGGGCGGTAGTGGCTCCGCAATGGAATCCTGGTGTAGCAGTGGGGAGGACTGCCCTCTATCGGGACTTGGTGGAATTTGCAATATTGTATCCTCCCCCCGCTCTGTGACAGCCACCGCAGGTAATAGGTCGGCAAGGTTTTCTAATCTATCTATACTTGCTCCAATAGCTCCTATAGCTGACAGACGTGGCTGTGCAGTGGCGTCTGAGGGGTCAGCTAATGGTGCCCTTCCTGATGGTGGAGTCAAAGCCTGGGCCACAGCCCCCAAGGAGGAGTGTCTAGAAGGTAGATAGACCTCAGAGGCGACGCTCAGTCATCACAATCTCCTTCTCGATGACAGCAGCTACTCTGGTAATAAAACGGTCCATAGTACCTATAGTGGAACTCCCGACTGCTCCTCTTTCAGTCCTTAGTAATTTCCCCGATCAGGTCGACATCCTCCCTCTAGCGCTGTTACTTAACTCACCACGAGCGTAGGCAAGAAATTAGGGACGTGGCCCAGCCCAGCCTCTGTCAGCCGTCAGTGGCGTCAGTGATCGGTATCAGTGGCGACCCAGAGATTAGGGCAGGGTGCACCGTGGGCACTCCTCCAGGATGGCTTCCAGGTCAGTAGCAAGTTTCACAGGGTGTCCCAAAACAAAGGTGCACCAAAGACTGCCTGCGGGGTGCTGCTGCCTCAAAGGTGCACCAAAAATGCCTGCGGGGTGCTGCCGCTCCAACTCTGCAACTCTCCAACTCTGCACCAAAAGCACACGCCTGCCGGGTGCTGCCGCCTCCCGATATGGACCAAGCCGGAAAGTTGTATTGTTTCCTTTTTATTTTATTTTTGACGGTCGTTTGTGCTTGTTCTTCTCTCTCTTTTGCTTTCGTTCGTTCGAAGGTGGGCGGGGCTTAACGAGCTGCTTGCTCGCCCGTCTGCGGCGTGCCTTGTGGGGTGCTGCCACCGCCTGCTCCGCACCAACGAGGGTATGCTGTGCCTGAGTGGAGGGGGGATTGTTTATCCGTGAGGCGCTCCTTCCTTGTTTGCGTGCCTCCCCCTGTTTCCTGGATTGACGGTTACTCTGGTTGCTCCGGCCCCTTGTTACCCACCGGATAGTCTCTCGTTTCGTTGTAAAATAAGCAGGTCTGTATCGTTAAGTTCCTACAAGTGGGCCTTAACATCCTAATGAGTGAGTATCCAGCCCAAAGTTGGAAGCGTTTAAGTGTTTGATGGGCTAAGTTATGCTTAGGTTGTCCAGCCTCCTTGACTGAGCTTGGATTAGACCTGCCAGCTAACGGACTGAGAGAGACCCCAAGAAACACCGAATGTACAGACTGTATTGGACAGGTCAGTCCACTGGGCCTTTAGAATCAAACAGGATCAGAAAAGATTACAACCCTTATTTGGAATAGGTGTCCACATTAGGGACAATGAATGTTTGTAACAACAAATCATTTGTAAATCCCAGTCACTGTGTGTTGATTTATATTGACATATGTATTAGTTTTTTGTACCCTCTGAAATGTCTTTTCATTATATATTTACATCTTGAAACATTTACACCCGTGTAAAATCATTTGTAGCAGATTTGTTCAAATTGAAATAAGTTAATTCAATTTTTAAATAACTTAATGTAAGCTACTAGATAGAGCTTGCGACCATTGTTTTCTTATTAAATGTCAATTTGTGTGAAAGTAAGGAAATCCCTTGTAGGCACATTTACCTGTTAATACGATTACAACCCTGGCAGTCTTTGAACTACTATTGCATTTTGGTTGTCTGACCACCTGGTACCCTGGCAGTCCAACCACGGGTTCACAAGTGTGGAGGCCAGACCACCGCCAGACCGCTGCCACTGCCAACATGTCAGCTACTCTGGTGGCAGTGGTGGCTCATAGAGGCGGTCTGGGCATTTCCACTGCCGGGCTGATTACAACCTGCCTTTCCACCAACTTTTTCATAGAAGGAAAGCAGCCATGAAAAGGTTGGTGGAAAGGCAGGTTTTGTGGTGCAAACATGTCTCCAGGGTGAGTGTGTGCTTGAGACATGTTTCTGGTGCCACCTCTTTTTGCCGCCATGTCATCAGCACTGTTGCTCGCACTGTTTCTCCTGCAGACCGTGCTGAAGGGAAACAGTGCGCCTGATCGCCCGGGGGCATTGCACCATGGCCGGCATTGGCTGCAGGCTCTTTCCTAGAGCCACATCATGCTGCCACCATAACTGTGCGGCGGACACTGTCATAATGCTGTGGTCAGGATGCCGCCAGTTTGGTCGTAATGAAGTCCGTAGTTCTGTATGTAGACAACTGCTGTTAAGGGCCTGGCAGAATATGCATAAATGTGTTGACCAACACATATTTTGCCAGCAGCTAACATTAATTTGAGAATTCCTTCCACCACTTTGCTTGTTGAAACAAATGCCCTAAATGTGATGGGTATTTCCAGCACAGCTTGGTTAAGACCTTTAGAGGCCCTAAGAACTTAAAAGATGTTGGTGACCCCATATATATTTAATTCAATAAACCGTAAAGTAAAGTTTTATTTTTCAAAATGGAACAAAACTTACAATAAGATGGAAAATAATGTTTATTTTTTAATACTTGGTAAATCAGGCAATGGAAAATTTCTGTTGTGCCCTCCTTCCTTTGATCTCCTAAACACGTGCTTATTTTGCTTAATAGTTAATTCAGCTCTGATTGCCAGGCATTGAACCCGTGCTCCGTGTGCCAAAGGACTAAAGCTGTACCATTGATGAGGCCTAAGTAGACTGAAACCACTATTGAGTTGCTTGTGTTTCTCTGTCTTGTGGGTCTGGCAGACTGTTGTTATTGGATCATAGCTAAAAGGATTTGACTATGACTGGTAATAATACGGCATAGTGGTTGAAAAACAATGAACTGGAATGTGGCCCCAAGCGGTCGCCTGTGGCTGAGATTATTTCAAGCATTCTATTCATCACTGTGACACCGGGTTGTAGTTTACCCAAGTTCTCTAGAAAATCAGCCCCCTGCAAGAGTATTTTCAAAATTCGAAGCATGGATGAGGAAAAGTTAAACTTGCAGCTTTTGGTTGTTGATTCAATCCTACTGTAAGAATTGAAAACAGATTTAAAGGATGCATATCAAAAACAAGCATTTGCAATGAAATAGGTCTTGCATTAGTTAAATGCAGAGCTATTGGATTTGCAAATGTAAAAGTAATTCCATGGCGAAACAACATTTAAAAAAAATATATTCACTTTTGTAACAATGGTTACTACAAAAGTGAATAGATAAAAAGTAAGGAAAGAAATGTTAAAAATTGTTTTCCCGCCATAGCATCACTGACATAACCTCGACAGACCGAATATTGACTGGACAAAATATCGATGACTAATTATCGACAACAAAATTATCGATTGACTATACTTAAACAACAAACCTCAAAAATATCGAAACCACAATATCGACTACTAAAAACAACGACTACAACAATATCGACTAACAACATTATCGATTTCTAAAACATCGATTATTACATATTTATATGAAAAACAGTCAAAATATCGAATACAAAAATATAGATAGCAAATTGTCGATTTTTAAAAATATCGCCATTAATACATCCTAGAATAAATGACTTTATTATTTATAAATTGAGTCATACTAATCATAATTATTCAGATATTGTTTATATAAATAGATAAAATATATTATATATTTTCCTAACATTTACAACACACAATAAATACAAACATACATTTTATAATACATAAACAATGTTTCGAACCACTAAACATTTCTTACAGCAAATTATATATATTCCTCCACTTTACAAATATCAAGATAACATTACCTATACTAAATAAGGCCTTACACATTAAATAAACGTTAATTGGCGTCACCCATATAAGGAAAGCAATTAGCATAACAGATAAAAAAATTCAAATCCACAAATAAAAACAGACTATCAATTTAAACAACCAATCCTATTTCTGAAACAATTAGACTAATACTATATAAACGAGATCACAGCAAACTAAAAATGCAGGATACATCTCCTAACTAAAGGAAGACGAAACTCTGCAGGATTTCTGAAAGAAAACTGATTGACTTCAACATAAAGAGAGCTATACATATCTAAAGTAAGTACTACTACATTATTAGTCAGCGAAAATGTAACTCTCAAACCTCACACCTATGTTTAAAAGCCAAATACCTAAAATATATGTATTTTTATTTACTACTCATCCTACAGACAAAAAGAAAATACAGAAGACCTACACAACACCTGGACATCAAAAGTTACATATAAATAAGTAAGTATATATTTGAAATGTAAATTCGACATTTAATAGATAGGTAACTAAATAGAAAGTAGCTAAAAACCTCTATCAAAATATCATAAATAGTAATAAAATATTTGTACACATTTTCTCAACTTCCACAGGTACAAAAAGATATACACAGAAAATAACAGTTTGAAGAACATCAACACCTGAAAATAACTACTTGAAATCATCAAAAGATTTACAGGTAAATTAAAAATGTATTAAACTGTATAATTTGATTAGAACATTTTTTTTTCTAAAAATGTAATGACATTCTCTTTTAATTACCTCCTAGCACTACAATACAATCATGACTGAAGGAGCTAAATTCATTTATTCACAAAAAGGGAAAATGCTTCTTTGTTACATGGGATATGTCTACACTCAAGAGAAACAAAAAGATTTGAAAGTGTTTTGGAAGTGTACGAAATATTATGCCAACAAATGTTATGGTAGAGCTATAACTCAGGAAACTACTGTTACTTATACTAAAGAACATAATCACCCACCCAATGTAACAGAAATAGAGATTAGACAAATGCTAGATTCCCTTAAAGAAGCTAGTACTAGAACTGATCAACCAACAACTGCTATTCTGAAACACCATTTAAGTGTACTTCCCCAACATGCTTCTAGCCAATTACCATCTATCGAATCCCTTAAAAGAACTGTAGCTAGACAAAAAAGAGCAACATGCACTACTCCTCCCACACCAAAAACTTTAGAAGAAGTCCAAATTCCCCCTGAACTCTCTGTAACTCACAATAAAGAAAATGTTATACTCTATGACAACAAATCTAAAGATAAAAGAATTATACTGTTTGCCACAGCAAACAACATGACTAAACTTACCCAATGCCAAACTTGGATGATGGACGGTACTTTTTCTGTATGCCCCAAACCTTTTTATCAATTATACACCATCCATGGTCATTTCCAAAATGCAAATATTCCATTCCTTTATGCCCTTCTACCAAACAAACAGCAAGCTACCTATCAAGAAATACTAACTGAAGTCATTCAACATACTAACAACTATTTTCCACAAAAAATTATCATTGACTTTGAAAAAGCAATGATAAACAGCATCCTTAAAACATACCCACACACAGCAATACAAGGTTGCTATTACCACTTTAATCAATGTATCTGGCGACATCTACAAAAATCAACCTTGAGTATCCAATACGCCACTGATAGCACATTTGCTTATCAAATCAAAAAACTCATCGCCCTAGCCTATGTTCCACTAACAGATGTAACTGAGCACTATAACTTATTAATAGACAGCCCCTACTATAAAAGAAACGAAGATAAACTAAGCCCTATGCTTGACTACTTCGAAGACACATGGGTAGGAAGGCTACACAGATCTGGCCATAGAAGACAACCCAAATACCAAATAGCTTGGTGGAATGTCTACCTTAGCACACTAAATAAGGAAGCAAAAACAAACAATGCAGTTGAAGGATGGCACAATGCCTTCCAAGCAACTACAGGCCGAGGAACGCCTACCCTTCACAAATTAATACAATCCTTACAAAAAGAACAGAGTTACCAGGAGCTCCGAATGGAGCAATCAGTAACTTTGATCGGACCTAAACTCACCAAAGAAACTAAAAAAATGTATAACACACTCCAAAGTCAAGTTACCCTCTATCCAACTAGCAAAGGACTAGAATATCTATCAATGATTGCAAAAACAATTCTTTAAAACATTACATAACTATACACGTTAAATTAAGCATTTTTTTTCTAAAATCCTTGATTATAACATGTAACAATTTGCAATTAAATTATCAAATACATAATATTAACATATATAAAATGTATTTAGATAATGTATTTACAAAATGTTACATACAACGTAAGTAAAGCAAAATTTAAAACAGTTTCCCCACCCATTAAATGTTCAGAAAATACTTACATTTCTGTTGCAGCTTCAAACGTAATCCAATTCCAAGCAATCCATACGACACCATTGCAAAAACCCATACAATCCATGGAAGCCCAAAAAAAAATGCAAAAATACAAGCAAATCCATAGCGACTCCTTTCCACTTTAATAGACACGAGATACGATAGAAAACCCGAAAAACAGTAATGTAGAAAAAAAAACGCTCCAGGAAAACTTGAAATCCCAAAAATTTGTGTGCAAAAATAAGAGTATATAATACTCGTCACACAACTCTGATCAAAAAAGAAGGAACTCCTCAAAAACAGTGAAACGCGACGATAACCTAGAAAAAAAAAATACATACCCACCCACACAAAAACACCCATACATATATAAATACACATATCTGTACACCAAACATATTATCTTAGTAACATTTAAACATATTACCTCACCTCACACACCTACAACAAAAACGCGGTAAAAATCAAATATCGTACACTCTACCTAACACCGAACACACAATCTTCTCTTAATAACTCTATCTACATAAACCTAAACACAACACACATACACTAACAATAACTTCATTAACTTGTAAAAAACTATTAAAACAAACTTACCCTCTCTAACGCGAAGCAGCATCCAACCGCGATCTGTTGAAGCACCAAATAAGCCTAAGTAACATTACGCGGTTAAAAAGTAGTCCCTGTATACAGCAAAATCCTCTTTAATTTCTATATTCCAACACTTAAAAAAATACACAGAGTATTATATTAAGTGTAAATAATTATTTAAATTGTATAAAATTATTTCATAAATATTCATTACTTTGAAATAATTATTCAACTGTTATGTGATACTTTAAATAATATTTGATGATTTATAAATACATTTAGAAAATAATGTATATGTAAAAAAAAATTGCACATATAACTTTGTTACAAATAAATTGTTATTAAAAATTGCAAATATTAGTTTAAACATTATGTATGTATATAAAAAAAAATTGGGGTGTTTATCTATGTAAAAATTAATATTATAAATATGTTCAATATTCATAATAATAATAAAAAAAAATAACATGACTTGGTAAAAACAAAAATGTTACTGTTACAAAAGAAATGTACATATTTTTCTATGACAATATATTCAATGTCTATGTGAATAAAATATTTGTTATTAAATAAAAAGTACATATTACCAATTTGTTTCTTTAACTATTTAAATTACAATATATGTAAAAAAACATAAAATTATGTTAATATCATTTATGTGTTGAAAACATATATATGTACTTCATATATTTTTTGGGATAATAAAAACTGTGTATTAAAAAATTTCAATAGAAATAAAAAATTAATGTCTACTTACAATTTTTTTTATATGTTAATAAACTGTTTTTCATTTATTGCATTTAACCCTTTGTATGTTCCCTTCTTTATTATTGTATATAAATATTAATTCCATATGAAATATTCTATATAAAAATGCCTTATGAATCTTAATATTTGTAAAAATGTATTAATATTTTAAGTACTACAATAACAATAATTATAATGAGAAAATAAAATTTCTATGTAATGTAAAAACTTTATTATATTATCCTACCAATAATAAGTATTTATTTAAAAATTGTTTTCTTATTTCCACTGCACCAATTATAAACTCACAAAACCATACTACACATTAAAACCATACAAATTACAATTCCCATTTCACCAATTGTAAAGTCATGGAAGGTGCTGGACACTGAACCCATACTAATTACTATTCCCACTCCAGTGCGTGCAAGAGTAGGGAAAGTAAATACTTCATATATTAATAAATTAATTAAAAAATAATATCTATATAATATTTTTAACAAATGATTAACTATTTAATTTAACATAATAATTAATATTTTAAAATTACTAATTAACTATCATTATTTATCTTACTTACCTATTAATAATAATTTACAACTAATTACCAACAATTTATTAGATAATTAAAAAATCATTTTTCAATTTTTTTCTATTTAATACAATACATACTTTTACAACGCATACCTTTACAACGAAACTTTAACAAAGCAAATACCATTACACCACATTAATTTACAACAAATATTTTTACAAAGCAAATACCTTTACAACGCATAACATTACAACATAACTATTTATAATTATATAATATTGTGTTTAATGTATATTAATAGAAATATTTTTTATTAAATGTATTAAAAATTAACTAATTTAATGAAAATTTAAATTTACCTTATTTGTACCCTGTACCCCTCTAACCTAAAACCCCAAACTGACTCTGAACCCTAAAAACACCCCTTTACCCACAAACTGAAAACTGACCCTGAACCCAAAAAATACCCCTTTAGCCACAAACTGAAAACAGACCCTGAACCCTAAAAATACCCCTTTAGTGACAAACTGAAAACTGACCCAGACCCCTAAAAATACCCCTTTACCCACAAACTGAAAACTGACCCTGACCCCTAAAAATACCCCTTTACCCAAAAACTGAAAACTGACCCTAACCCCTAAAAATACCCCTTTTATCCACAAACTGAAAACTGACCCTGAAACCAAAAAATAGCCCTTTACCCAAATACTGAAAACTGACCCTGAACCCTAAAAATACCCCTTTACCCACAAACTGAAAACTGACCCTGAAACCTAAAAATACCCCTTTACCCAAAAACTGAAAACTGACCCTGAACCCAAAAAATACCCCTTTATCCACAAACTGAAAACTGACCCTGAAACCAAAAAATACCCCTTTACCCAAATACTGAAAACTGACCCTGAACCCTAAAAATACCCCTTTACCCACAAACTGAAAACTGACCCTGAAACCTAAAAATACCCCTTTACCCAAAAACTGAAAACTGACCCTGAACCCTAAAAATACCCCTTTACCCACAAACTGAAAACTGACCCTGAACCCTAAAAATACCCCTTTACCAAAACACTGAAAACTGACCCTGCACACAAAATATACCCCTTAATCCCCAAACTGAAAACTGACCCTGAACACTAAAACGACCCCTTTACCCAAATACTGAAAACTGACCAAGAACACTAAAAATACCCCTTTACCCAACAATCCAAAGCTATAACATTTTTTATATATTTATATACTTACCAACACTTACGTTGTAATGGTATACAATGTAAAAATACCTGCCTAGTTAAAACATTTAATGTAAATACATGCCTTGCTATGGTTTTAGCGTTGTAAAAGTTTCATTGTAAAGGTAGTGCATTTTAAACGTTGTGTGCTAAACGTTTTATACATTATTTAAATATTAATATTTCCTTATTTATTATTATATTACTTCCCAATCTATTCCCCTCTAAACAAACATCCCACTCCAGAAAAGTAAAAATTTAATGTAACATAATTAAGAATTAAACAATTAGATTACATTATTTAGCAAATATATTTTAAATAATGAACATTAATTTTTTAATGAGCAATTAATTAAATATTACTACCAATTAATAAAATTACATATTTAATTGATTATAATTTAATTACTTACCACCCTATTTCCCTATAAACTCACAACCCCCTACATAACATAAATTACTTTAAATAACATAAATAGCAATTACTCAATTAAATTATATTATTTACCAATTAAAATTTATATAATTAAAATACATTATTTAATTAACAATTATTATAATATTACGACCAATTAAAAATGTTTTCTTTTGTAAATAATAATAATAACATTACTTACCACCCGATTCCCCTATAAACCCACAACTCGCTACATGACATTAATTTAATAAAATTACATAATTAGCCATTATTCAATTAAATTAATTACCAATTAAATTTATTAAAAGTAAAATATATGATTTACTGAACAATTATTTAATTTTAAATACCAATTAATACATTTACATATTTAATTATTTACAATTAAATTACTTCCCACCCTATTCCCCTATAAACCCACAACCCACTACATGACATAAAACATTAAATTTTACATTATGAACAATTATTCAATTTAATTAAATAAATTACCAATTAAATTATATATAATTAACATATTTTATTTAATTAACAATTATTTAAATATTAATACCAATTAATTAATTAACATATTTAATTAATTATAATTAAATTACTTCCCACCCTATTCCCCTATAAACCCACAACCCGCTACATGACATAAATTATTTAAATGAGCATAATTATCAAATAATCTATTAAATTAAATTATTTACCAATTAAATATTATATATTAAATTAAATTGTAATTTAACAATTAATTAAATATTCATACCAATTAATATATTTACATATTTAATTAATTATATTTAAAATACTTCCCACCCTATTCCCCTAAAAACCCACTACCCGCTCCTAGAAATTATTATAGTAATTTAATAATTTTTTAAAATTATTAATTATTTTTTCAATTATTTCTATATAAATAAATAAATAAATAAAATATATTTTAACAATAAATGTATTTATAAAACATTAAAACAGTGTACATTTAACTATTAGATATTATTTATATCCATATTAAGAGTCGATATCATGACAGCCGATATCATGACAGTCGATAACACAACTTTCGATATTTTTAAACTACTAAACAAATCGATATTTTTTACTAATGATATTACTTACTCGATATTTTATCTATCTTTTTTTTTCCTACATAACAATCGATAAAAATTACATCGATATTACTTACCTCGATATTAATGCCATCTCGATATTCTGTAGTCGATATTATGTCCATTCGAAATAAAAAACTCGATATTAAGACTGTACACCCCCGCCATATTACTTTTCCATTTGTAAAGCCAATAGGTTTGCATTTTACTGATGTGATGTGATGTGAGACCTATTGCATTGCAAATGCTTGTACTGGATAAAATGCATACTCTGGAGGCTGCACACACGCTGTGCGCCGAGTGGGAGAAGAGGAGCTGTGGGAGAGAGAAGGGGTCTCCAGAGAAACAGAGAGTAGAGGCAGGCAGCGGAAGTCAGGCGAGGAGAGAAAATAAGCAACAACTAAAACAATAACTAAATGACTATGTTATCTCGAAAAGCCACGAGTGCTGTCTCCTGTGTGGGCACTGTCTTCTGTGTGGCACTGGAGTAACAACAGAAGACAGGGAGGTACTAATAAGCCTATTAACAAATCAAAAGCCATCATTTACAACGTACAGTAACAACAGCCAATTAAAAAGATGGGCGAAGAGTGGACGGAGCTTCAAGTCCATGCCTGAATACAGCATGTTTCGAAGAGACAGCGCAAGCGCTGCCTAGGTGACACCTAACAAACACTCACGATCTCCACGTTGCATTATGACAGTCATCCGTGGATTGTAAAAAGCGATTCTTGGAAATAATTCCTAGAAAACTGTGCTCAATGCATCTGTGCAGCGGAAAGTAGAAGTTAGACTTCTTTGCTTTAAGGGACAAGAGTGTCTTCAATCCTATTATACTGGACCTTTAAAATTTAGTTATGTCACAGGCAGTGAAGTTTGGCAAACCTGTAGAACTAATCCAGAAATCAAGCATCAATTCAGCAAAGTAATTTCTTTTCCATACTTGTACTGTAGGGATGTCAAAACAACTGTGAAATGGTTCCCATCAAACAAAAGAAGTAAACCTTTTAGATTTAACACAAACTGACAGATCAGGGAAGTAATGATCAACAGCGCAGCAGGTGCAGTGTCATCGAGGTCCAGAGGCTTGAAGAACCAGTGAAACTGGTATATTTCTATATTTTACTACCCATACAGCAGTTAGGGTCCATGTTACTTCTTTACTCTAGGACGCAAGGGACCCTTGCTGTTCCATTGAGACAGATGGGAATATATGCAGTTAGCATGTGGTTAAATCATTTGGGATTTGATTATCAAACTTTTGGCATCTGCCTTGCTAGCTCTCTTGATTTACTGTGGCAGGATTGAAGTAGATTTTCATGTGAAGATGAAAAATTGTCAGTAACATGTGAAAGAAATCTGCAAGTGTAAGTGGATTTAAAGTGGGCAGCCTGAGGGAAGTTTCAAAGGAGTGGGCCATTCAGATGAGGTACACATAGCACAACTTTGTGAGTACGCACAAATATTTGCAGACTTTGCACACATAAGTGCACTTCTAAAGTTACACTTAAACGAAACAATAATTAAAAATGTTTATGGAAGTAATCACACCTTTTTTTGACTGATACTGATGGTAACTGACTGACAGTGCTGTTGTGTGTTGATTTAGATACCGTACATAGGTTTCCCGATTTACGCCCTTATATAGGCACAATTCACATTGCCCGTATTTAGGCATAGAAATCCAACTCTTATTTAGGTATTATCCATGCTAACCAAATACAGGCATGGCCATCTACATCCGTCCATCCACGAGTTCTTGGAAAGCCAGACACTTAAGCTTTTAGGACTTACCCTTGCTTGGATTATTGATTTCTCCAAGAACTCATTTATTATGCATGAACATCTATTCCTTAGGGGTTCATTCATGACGTTCCTCTGCCCGACTTTTACGTCAATACTGGCACTCCTAATCACCTTCTAGGTATAAATATACCTTCACTTGCCATGGCAAACCACGGCTTCGCTATTCAGCTCGACACGACTCGCCACAGCAAGTTCGGAAGGAATTTGAGTCCCCGCCTGACGCACTGACCAGACGCTGTCATCCTCCTCACAGATAATCCAGCTCCAGTGTTTCTGACTCCCCTTGCGGGGTGTTAGAGGTCGAGACCCAGAAAGAGATTCCAACCTCTCTCTTTCTAAGGTATGGAGCAGACTAGAACTTAGAGGGACTTTTGGCAAATCTTGGCAACACCAATCCTAACTATAGCTAACCTAGTCTATAGAAAAACAGCACCTACTTCTTACCTCGTACGACACTTAGGTTAGGTACACTGGGGTAGAACTATCTAGAAGCACCAGATGAGTATTCACATTTTAGCCTGTGTTATTTATGTATGTATTTTTATGAATATGTCATAGCTACAAACCATGCTATTGCAGTATTATTTTATCTTACTGCTAACTCTGTACGTTTTATACTTCGCATTCTGTCTTACGATTGTAGCAGTTCACATCTCTTGCACGAGAAATGAGACTATTCCATAAACCCTTTTTATTGAAAAGCCTGTCTACCTATTTCTGTGCACACTCTGTAGAAACGAAGCATGCATGATTGACTGAGTGAAACTGTTATCTATTGTTGTCATGTTTATGCGGTTGTCAGAAACTAATCCCTTCTTGTTCATTCAAGAAGTTTCTAGTGACCTCTGAGTTAGCTGGCACACACAAGTAATTAAGTTTAATATACTTGATAGAGGCATACTGACCTCAGTCCTATGCCACAACTATAGTGTATATTATTTCAATGCGCAGAGCCTATCAGGGATATATGAACTACACTACAGTGCCCTGGGCTCTGCTAGTCAGGCCCAGTGCTCTGATAAAAAGGTATATGGTAATCAGGTGTAATTACAATTGGCACTGACAACTTACCTGTGAGTCCCTGGTAAATGGTAGGGCATGTAGGTATAGAAGCCCAGCAGCTTGGAGGCATTTAAGTGAGCACTGCTGTGTTGCCTGCTGTCATTTTAAAAGTCAGTCCTGCTTCACATGCTGCTTTTAAACTGAAATTATATGCAAATTTGACTTTGGATTTAAAGGTACTTCCAAATATTAACATACCTTATTTTTGCACATACATTACCACTAAGGTCTACCCTATGTGCCCCAGGGTAGGGTGCCATATAGAAATAAGCAGAGGCATTTTAAAAGATGTCTTATGTGCCCTGGTGAGGGAAAAACTAGCAATCGGGGCGCTTTTAGCTCAATAGGCTAACATGGGAATACTGTAAAACAGTGTTTCTATTGACTTGAGTGAGCTAAAATAACATTTCAGGGACTTGACAGATTGGTAATAATAAATCCAATAACTTGCCACTGTTGAATTTATCATAACTAATACAGAACATAAGTTATAGAACTTTTTTTCTGTGAGTCAAAATCCAGCCTTCTAGCAGCATCTCCTGATTGGCCCGCCTTAACAGGCGTAGCCAAACTGCTTTAATGAGGTGATAAGTGGCTTGCATATATGCAGAGGTTATCTTATAGGGGACCTTTGTAGCTGCAGAGAACAAACCAGGACGGGGGTTGGGCAGATCAAATTGGCTTCAAAGAGAGGAGGCCAGTAAGGAATGCTAGCCAGGCCTACCCCCTCTTCCCCTACCCCGAGGCAGATGGCAGCCCCAAGAGTGACATTTTCAGAAGGTCTTGAAAGGGAATGTTAAGGGGAAAGGAGCCATACCAGCTGGTTGGTTTAAGCAGCTCTTACACCAAGGAAAGAAAATCTCCATCTTGAATTATAAAGTACATTCTTTCTGAGACAAGAAAATGCCACACTTTGGAGGAAACTGTTATGTTTTTGGCTGGCACCCTGCACCATATTGGTTAGGTGTGCCCCTCTGCTTGTCGCCCCAGAATGTGACAGCTGCATAGCAACTCAGATCGCCTGCCTGAAACTAAAAGGAGAAGGACTGCCTTGCTGAAACCCTGGCCTGCACCCCAAAAGATTACACTCTGAAGGACTACTTCTGCGGTACATTGGGAACTACAACCCTGAGGACTTTTCTGTACTTCAAAAAGGATTAAGGAGTGGACTCCCTGAAAGCAACAGGTTAACAGAGCTTCCTTGCACCATGTCCTCAAAAAGTCCCCAGCATGGAGTGCGTCCAGTGGAATTCAAAGGATTTGGCCAGGTGCACTGTGGAAACTGTAGTCCCAACTTTGGAGGAGCCACTCAGAGACTCTGGAACCTTGCATTTGTGTTGTGGACCCTTTGAACCCTCAAGAGGAACTTGAAGAAGAAGTTTGGAGCAACTTTTATAAAAAGCTCCATGAGGTGACCAAATCGACGTCGAGAGTCAACTCGACTATCTTGCACCGCAACCCGGCCTGAATTTCAGGTTCCTCCTGCTGAAAGCACCAAAGTTCAAGACTTCCAGGATGTGACTGGGGGCTCCTGCTGACCCAAGCCGATGAAGCCGCTGCAAATCCAGCCTGCTGGAGAGTACTGATCGACGTCAAGAAAAAATCCTCCAGAGAGGTTACATTTTCACTGAGGCCTCCCGCTTAGTGTATCTGACCAGGGCTCCATCACGCTCAGCCTCAAACTTTGACTTAGTCCTGGTCAAGCACAACCAGATGTTCCAAAGTGATGCTATATGTTTTTATGCTCTAGAGAGTGTTTATTCTTTAAAAATTAATATCTCCGGTTCCCTGTATTGGACTATTGTTCTTTTGGTGTCATTTTAATTATGCAAGTATTTCCCATTCTTATTAATTGGTTGTGGAATTCTATTTTGTGTTGAGTCTTACTTATTCAAAATATTGGTGTTTTTACATGTTCACACACCAGTCTCCTAAGTTAAGCCTGCCTGCTCATTGCCAGCTACCAGGGGTTGATCAACAAAATAATTTAGTGAGAACTTATCTGGACCTTATATTATGTTAGTGGCCTTATTGCTAGTGGTAGGTGCACACTTACCCCTACCATTAATGTACCTTCCAACACCCATGTATTTTTAGTCCAATGTACATTCAGTATTTCTTTCATGATCAATTTGCAATCATTTTCTTCCAATATATTTTTATGCATACTCATGCTCTGCACCACGGTGTTCTCTAGGGCTCTTCTTTGAGCCCTACTTTGTTCAATATTTGCATTCAACGTTTTGCTCAGATCATTAAATTCTTTGGGCTCACACTGATGTTATATGCTGATGACACTCAACTCTTGATTTCCTTCTCTGATAATCATCTGTCAGACCTGGCTAATTTTCAAGAGGGAATATTAGGCATTGCAGAGTGGATGGATGCTAATTGTTTACGCTTGAATACAAGCAAAACAGAAATTCTTCTTTTAGGAAAAGATAGCCACTCTTGGGGCAACCACTGGTGTCCTCCCTCCCTTGAACCCTCTTCTTTATCAAACACTTAGGTTAAAAATCTAGACGTTTGGATGGATAATTCTTTATCCTTTGAGACACAGGCCAAACCCATAGCATGACACGTGCTTTTCTCTCATGGGAGGGCTTAAACCCATTCTTGGTTTCTTCAATCCTGGCATTCGTCAAACCGTCATTCAGGCAGTTATTCTATCCCTATTGGATTACTGAAACATTCGGTACCTAGAAGTCAACAAATCTGTAATAAGAAGACTCCAGCTGGCACAAACTGCCACGGCTCGGCTGCTGTTCTCCATTCCGAAATTTTGCTCTGCCTCCGGACTTCACCGCAAATTGCATTAGCTCCCTGTGGATAGGCTTGTGCACTTTACGACCTTGTGCATTACCCATAAGATCTTGCACCCCTATTTTGTCCAATCTTGTTTCTCTGTATCGACCATCATATCCTTTGCGTTTGGCTTATCTCAATCAGGCTACTATCTCATGTGGCAAGAGAGTAAGAGTGGGAGGCTGCTCCTTCCTTACTAAGGTTTAGCTCTCTGCACACATTCCATATCTCTATCAGAATCATTTTCAGTTCAGAAAAACACTTAAGATTTACAAGCCCCTTGTGCCACCAGTGTGTCGCTCTTTGTGACGCACCTGCAGCACATTTTACTAACCCATATTTACAAGGACAGGAAAAGCCACCCTGCATGGCTTACGCTGTCCTTGAAAATATGGCCCCTATACATGCAGCACTTTACGTGAAAGGGGAGTTCCATGGGTGTTGCTGTGGGTGTTCCCACACAACACCCATGGAACATGACACATTTATGAGACACCATACACCTGGAACTGCGTCTGAATGCTACGCCTCCCCAGGGGAGGCGGAGGGAGGCGCGACGAGGAGAAATGTATTCATTTTGCTTCGTTTTCCCCTCTTTCTATGCATGCTGTGTTCTGCAGCACACATAGAACGAGGAAATCACCTCTGGTGATTGTTTATGTACAGGACATTTAGCAAGTTCTATGTGTGCTAATGCAGCACACACAGAAGATGTAAAACGCAATTTCAGATTGTTTATGTGCAGGAAGGGTAGCCTTCCTGCACATAAACAATCATCGTTGTGACGCAGGCATCCTTGCACCATGGTGCAAGGCAGCCTTAGTCACCGCATGGCAGCCAATTGTGCGGCAGCACAAGGAAAAGCGCAGGGGTGCAACATATTATTGTAAATATGTCACATCCCAGTGCTTTGAAAGTGCTGCAGTGTGGCGCAGCCAAAGGGCTTGCAGTGCTGCGCAGCGGCACTTTTTTGTAAATGGGACCCTTAGTGTTTTTGATCAATGTTTTACTGTGAAGTTTATCATGTTATGTTATGGGTGGGTGTTTTGAGTTGTATATGTTTTATTCGACAGTTGTTTCTTAACTATTTTGGTAATTTATTGTGTTGTTGCATTAATCAATAATCTTTAACATTTTCTTAAAGATTATTTTGACATTTTTATTTTTGTGGGGTTCAGTACTTTGTAGAAATGTTTTTCTTCTGAATGTTGATATGGATACTTGGAATTTTGTAAACATTTTTGGGACGTTTTTATTTTCCCATTTTTCAGAAATGTAATATTTTGGAGAGACTCGGGTTGAAAGCTGTATGAAGTACACAATTATAAGTAAATCATAATTTCTAATTTATTATGTATTTGGAAATAATTTACTTGTATTGCATGATAATTAATTTTTCACATAGAGCAGGTTTTGTATAATTTTGACCCATGATGTTTATTATAGAATGACATTTTGTTTAAATGTTACTCTATATTTTGAAATTACGTCTTTAATTAAAATTGTTACAGTTATATTTTGTTTTACTAGCATGAGAGATTGTGTTTTTTCATGTTTTTATTGTGTGGTAATTATTGAGACTAGGGGGTCTATTACGATGGCAGGCGGACTATGTCCCCCCGCCACCGCATTGGAGTACAGGACCAACTGCTGATGTTGTGGCAGTCCCGCCAATCAAATTAGGACGCGCCTGCCACACTGGCGGTCGCATCCCACATTTTTTTGCAGTGGGCGGTGCTGTAAGCAACACCCGCCACAATGTATAAAATGCATGTTGTGCATTTGCATGCACAACATGACAGGCACCAAGCGGTGCCCGCCATCCTAATGGGCCTCTTAGTTTGGATTTGTTTGTTGATGTTCGGTACAGGCTATGTTTTGTAAGTAGCCTAGGCCTTTAACTCCTAATCGCTGGGGCTCTCAACTAGTGCTTGTCACACTGTGTGCTTCAACTTCCCAGCTTTTTTACTCAAAAGGTGTCCTGAGCACATTTGCATCCCTTTTCCTACTAGTTGTGGATTCTAAAGATTCCCACGGTTTATGGATTCCCTTGGACGTAAGAAATATAATATCCAAAATGCAGTTTTTGTATGAAAATAGTTAAAAGTACTGTGTGAGAAAGTGTAACAAATAGTATCAACTATAGGTTTTTTGCACTAAGGTCACTCTCGACCGATCTTTAAGGAACAGGGGAACAGATTGAGTTGAAACATCCCATTTTATTGTCATCACAGGATTTGCAACTTTGTACATGGTAGTCAATATTTTCTTGTTTTGAGGTTTAAACTTGTTGCAGTTTGTGAGAGGAAAAGCTGTGTGAAACCCAAGGGAAAGCAATACCTTTCTCAAAATTAGACAATATTCTGAATTTATGGGGGAAGGGGTGATTTGTGCTCTTGGTTTTCCCAAAGAAACTAATCATTAAAAGCAGAAAACAATGACAGTAAGCAGGAACAAATTTGAAATTCATGACAATGTTTTCATCTCTAAGTTTTTACTTGTTTTCTGATTTATAAAAGTAATATATTGTTATACTTCTCAGACCTTTCTCGTTGCTCAATACTAACAGACAATAGCTGATCTGCACCTGCTAATTATTTTCCATTGTATACTGATCATCCATCAATTTATAAGATAACACCTAATGAATTAAAAATGAGTGCGATGGAAAGCTACCCATTCTTCACACCTGCTCAATCAGAATTTAGGGTTAATGGTTATTTTTATGACTCTGAAATAAGAATTACCCTTAATATTATATATTTCAGAGGGTAGTTTGCAAAATGTGATCTTTCTTCTACACATTTCCATTGGGAAGCCAAAAATGTATTCCAATGTTATAGAAAATAACAAATGTTCTACTATCCCTCGGCCGACCCGACTGGCCTGAAAACTACCGGCCCATCTCTCTCCTTCCCTTCGCAGCCAAAGTCACTGAGAGGTACATCAACGCCCAGCTGACCACCTTCATCAAAGAAAAAGCCATCCTCTGCTCCTCCAAGTCTGGATTTTGCAGCAAGCACAGCACCGAGACAGCCCTCCTCGCTGCCACCGATGACATCTGCGTGCTACTCGACCTCATCCTACTAGACCTCTCTGCAGCCTTCAACACTGTCTCACACCACACTCTCGGAGCCAGACTCCACGATGCCGGTTTACGAGGAACCGCTTTCGACTGGATATGCTCCTTTCTCTCGGGCAGAACCTAAAGGATCAGACTCACCCCCTTCCTCTCTGAACCTACAGAGATCAACTGTGGAATACCCCAAGGATCCTCGCTCAGCCCCACGCTCTTCAACATCTACATGGCCCCCCTCGCCGCCATCGCCAGACAGCATGGGCTCAGCATAGTATCTTACGCCGACAACACCCAGATGATCCTCTCTCTCATGAAGAACCCTGAAGACACCAGACTCTGCTTCCAAGAAGGAATGAAAGACATTGCAGCCTGGATGAGCGACAGATGCCTAAAACTGAACTCGGAGAAGACAGAGGTCCTCATCCTCGGACCCTCCCCCACTGTGTGGGACAGCGCCTGGGGGCCCCCTGTGCTCAGAAACCCTTCCACCACAACCTACCATGTCCGGAACCTCGACATCATTCTAGACTCCTCCCTCACCATGACCCACCAGACCAACGCTGTCGCATCCACCTGCTTCAACGCCCTCCGCATTCTCCGCAAGACCTTCAAGTGGATTCCCCCCGAATGCTAAAAAGACCGTCACCCACGCACTCATAACCAGCAGACTGGATTACGTAATGCCCTCTATGCAGGAATCAACAAAGCCCTGCTACACAAGCTCCAAACTATCCAGAACATGGCATTCAGACTCGCCCTCGAAACCCCACGACATGAGCACATGACCCAGCACCTACAAGACCTACACTGGCTCCTCATTGAGAAGAGAGTAACATTCAAGCTACTCATCCATGCCTACAAATCACTCCACAACATCGGACCTGAAAACCTCAACAAAAGAGTCTCTTTCCACGTACACAAAAGGAACCTACGCTCCGCCAACCTCGCCCTGGCAGAGATCCCACACATCTGCAGAACCAGAGCAGGCGGAAAAGCCTTCTCCTACCTTGTAGCAAAGACCTGGAACAAGCTCCCAGTCAACATCAGATGCTCCCCCACTCTGCACACCTTCACGAAGAATCACAAATCCCAACTGAGGAAAAAGCTTTAGGGGACGCAGTTTCGTCAGAATCAAGAGCCAAGAACAAGTCACCCTATTGTAAGAAGTGAGAGGAAAACATTGATACCCGCGATCGGAACAAGAAACGCAACCGAGGGCGGTTATGGTTTTAAACAGACCTAATTATTTCGGTTTGAAGTCTTGAGTGTACTAACTTAAGGGGCCTATTACCTTGGAGGTATACCAAATCTCCCGAGTTAACCTCTTTACCTCTTTTACAATGAAGATTCGATATTGCAGAAAAAAGATATAGAGATGTTGGGAAAACCATTATCCAACCTCAACCATCAGTCGTAGCGACTTGAAAACCTTAAACCGAGTGCAGTCGCACCGGTTTGACACTAGGTTGATATATGATCACTTTTTAAGAGGAGAAAAAAAGTTAATGTCCTGAAGAAGGCGGTCCTATTGCGAATGTGCCACTGAAATGCGTTGACGCCCACAATATAGGTTGTGTTAAACTTGGAATAGTCAGCATCAAGCTACAGAGAGGGAATTTAGATCCATGCTCTATGCTGTCTGTGTATATAGCCAAATTACCATGCAAAAGACACAGTGAATTGTCTCTGTATATTCTCCTTTTTAGCTGTGTTTTTAGATTATTTTATCTTTAATGTTTATGAATTTATATGTTTCTTAATGATGTGAGCAATTCTTTATGTGTCATATAAATTTGTACAAGTCTTTATATTGATTAAAATATATCAATAATTTGACTAAAATAAGCAGTTGATTTATAAGTGCCTTAATCACTGACGAGTACAATATGTGTGCAATATAAGTATGGCAGGTTGATGAGTGTGACTTGTTGAATATAGGTCCCATCCAAATGGAACCTTTCTTTTAACTTCACCTTCAGGAAGAGCCTCAAGACCAGGCTCTTCGAATGATCCGTACCTGCACCCCCCAGCGCCTTGAGACCCTCAACGATGAGTAGCGTGCTTTATAGACCCCTGATTGATTGATTTATTGATTAACTATTCTGTTTTTTCACAGTTTGCTCATTTAAAAGGGTTCCCCACTTCTGTGGCTGGGCCAATCATGCATGACAGGAAAGTTGCCTAAATGCAATGTGCTTACATCACTATTTTCCCTTGGTATTTCAGTCTGTTTGTCCATGTTGCAGTATTTGAGGCCAGGTCGACTGGCAGCCAGGGAATCTTTCCTACCTCAGACATTTCTGAACTGAAAACTGGACACTCGACAGAATCCAGGATGGTGTGGC
This sequence comes from Lissotriton helveticus, assembly GCF_964261635.1. Classification (NCBI taxonomy): domain Eukaryota; kingdom Metazoa; phylum Chordata; class Amphibia; order Caudata; family Salamandridae; genus Lissotriton; species Lissotriton helveticus. Next base: position 1,892,836,197 of record NC_136059.1, on the reverse strand, counting down.
TTATCTGGATCCCAACACTTTTTCTTATCCAGATTGCCCTGCAAACATTAAAATGCAACTGCAGTTACAAATGTACATCCCATTTCTGGGACCGAAAGTTTGGGAACCTGTGAGGAACATAAGAGACCTACCAGAAAGCATTCCCACCCTTCTCCTGATAAGAACATTGTACCACACTCATATAGCTGGGCCAATCGCTTAGGGCATAAAGATCCTTCAAATGCAACATGGAGACATCAATGTTGTTTTTGGAATTTCAGTGTTTCTGATAATGTGGCTTGTGGTATTTGGGAACAGGCCAGGCCAGCACCCAGGAAAACCTATTAACCCCAGACATTTCTGAAAGATAGGTAGTCTGGGAAGTCTAGGGTTGTGTGGCTTATGAGGATGCAACTGCATTTCTTACCCAAAATGCCATGCAAAAATCAAACTTTGGCTAAAACACACTTCTTACTCAAGCGTCTGTGTGAGAAAGTTTTGTAATCTGTTTGAATTGACAAAGTCCTACTGCATTGCAACATTTCTCCTTATCAAAACAGTACCTCAGTTGTGTGTATGGTCATTTGGCGTGACAGGCCCCTGTCAAAACGTGGCCCATGAGAAGCAAATTTAGTGTCAATGTGATCTTCACATGGTTATAGTTTTGATCTGTTCATACATCACGTTTTAGTCCTGTTTTGACATGGGGACAGCTTTTTAGTGGGGAGGGGGTGGGAACGTTGGGTGGAAAGAATATGGCCATTGAATGGAAGTACCCAGAAATTCTGTCACATAAATATGGGAAAAGTTCTGTTTTTTAGCCCAAACTTTCATGTTTGAAGGACCTTTGGGTACACTGGGTTGTGAGTAATGTGTGCAATCTGCTTTTGCCTAAATATGCAAAAGTTTGGGAAAATTGTGGAGAAATTACAAGTAAGTGAAAAGTAAATCCAGAATTGTGCCCTCTTTTTTTGCATGATATGTGCCTTCATGTAAATTTTTGAGACTAGGATGCATTTTGCACAAAAAAAGTGCAAAAAACAAAATGACCACAAACAGCTGATCGAGTTCTGTTGTTTCCATGCGTTAGCAGTACATTTTAATCATGAACTGCATGTAATTACATGAAGTGGCGTAATGGTGTACTTTTGGGATTTCATGTAACAAGCACAACACAACATCCTGAAATTACATAAATTACACCAGCATAGTTTTCATTTCAACTAGACCTAAGAAACCTGATGGGATCTACACAAGCTACACCACCATGGATTCACCTGGACCTCTCGGTTTCATAAATGCCCAGGGTTGATAGATTTCCATGGTCAAATGCTTTCTCACCATCCAAGGACACTACTAGCTTCTCGTGTTGCTGAACCTTCCAAAGGATGCCTGATAAAAGTCAGAGATGTGATGGTGAGTTGTGGTAGGGTACAAACCCAACCTGATACCTATGCACCTAGGAGGGTATCACTCATTTGAGTCTGCTGGCCTATTAGCCGGCACCTTGTTGACATTGGTCAGGTAAATCGGGCAATAGCTGGAACAATGCAGTGGATCCTTGCCTGGTTTAGAGATAAGAGTGACAGACACCCTGTAAAGAGGACAGACTGAGGCAGATTCACTTCCGAGTATGCTTTGGAGAGCAAGGGAGCCAGTATGTCCTTGAAGTGGTTAGATTGGTATCCATATAGCCCAGGGGCTTTGCCATGAAGCGAGGGGTTGCATTACAGGACAGAATGTCCTCAATGTCTGAGGGGGGTCCATGGTCTTAGAGGAATAGAGGGTCTCCGAGTAGGTCTGTAAGTTCTCTTGAATATCTAGTGGGAGAGTAAAAAGTTGGCCAATCTCTCTCCATGGGGCTGGTATAGTATGGGAGGCAATCTATTTGCTGAAGTTGCAGCACCAGAAGATGACTAGCCTTCTCACTGCGTTCATAATGGCGTTGTTTAAGTCAGAACAGCACTGTTTCTGCATGAGAGGTGTGAAGAGTGTTACGTTCATGTTTGGCCTGGAGGTGGGCCTGTGGAGAAGCCTGAGCGAGGGACTGGAAGGAGAACTGGCCAGTTAGAGAGGTGAGAGTAGAGTCCAGGTGGATCTGTTTACTAGCGGAATCACGCTTCCACTGGACCTCATTAAGTCCCCCTGGACTGGTGCATTGCCCTCCACCAATATGGTACTGGATGTGTCTTTAGACCCTTCATTGGTGTGATGAAAAAACACGGAGGTAAGAGCACAATCTCTCTTTGTCCGCTGGGGCTTTACAGTACGAGAGGTTCAGGTGCCAATTTAGAGGGGGTGGGAGTATGACCCTAAGTCCAGGCAGAGCTGGATCACATCGTGATTAGAGACCTCAGTAGGGATAAACGCACTTTCCATCAGGTACCTGACCAGGGACGCTTCAACAAGGAGGAAGAGTATTCTGGACTGGGTACCATGCACTCCAAAGGTATAGGTGTAGTCCCACTCGGTGGGACGAAACAATCCCCCACGGATCAAATAGGGAGAAATTGGACTTCAGATTACTGAGGAGACCCTCTCCATGGTGTTGTAGTGGAACAGTTTCCCAGATTGTCCATAAATTTTATTTATTATTTATTTATGCAATTTATTTAGCGCACAAATACCCTAAGGTGTCATATTCCAGTCCCCTCCCGGGAGAAGCTTGCCTTTGGGGTGTTGCCGAAGGATCTAAGACAGGGCGACATAGGTGGCTTACTTGAAGTGGATCGGATTGTAAATGGAGCCAATGAGAAGGACCTGATTGTAGAGGGAGACCTTGATAAGTACAAAGTCACCATTTGAGTTACGCCAGATCTGTAGGGTCTTAACTGGCAGGCATTTAGCCTGCAGGACAGCAACCCCGTCCTTACAACCTAGGGGCATATTTACGTGGGCTTTGCATCATGCAACTTGGTACATGTACGACACAAACCTCTCCGTCATATTTATGAAGCCAACCAAAGCCACTTTGCCTGGCTTTGAATGGCTTCACAAGTATAGAGTAATGCATTGCAGTGCAAGTTGCTGCGTTCCATGGGCGTTGCAATGGCTGTTCTCACGCAACTCCCATGGTTTTTTCCCATTCCCAGATTTACCTGGGTTTGTAAAACTGGGTATATATTCAAAATTGAGGCGTAATGAGGAGAAATATCTTTATTTCTCCTCATGTTAAGTCTGCAGCACACATAGAAAGAGAAAAACACCTCTATGAATTCTTTCTGAGCACGACGGTGCACCTTCCTGCACAAAAACAATCCTGCCTGTAATGCAGACAACCTTGCACCATGGTGTAATGATGTCTGCGTTGGCCCTTGGCTGCGGAACTTGCACCGGCACAGGGGGTAAGGACAGGAATGCACTGTGTTGGAAAAGTACAGTGCATTCTTGCCCGTTCCCTGTGACATAGGGCAGAGCAGCAAGGTAACTTGCTACATAGCTCTGTGCCACCCGTCCCATCAATATGCCCCAGAGTTTGGCAGAAGAGGTCTCTCCCACACTTTGGAAAATGACTAAAATTAGGTATATATAAGCGGCGTTCATTTATGTTCACCCCAGCCACTGTTGAAAGTAAAGTTAAAATCGTGATACAGTGGCCACGCCATCTTGTCCATTTTAGGCCCCATCATGCACGTAAGTGGCAGCCATTTTGTGTGTCGTGGCCTCTCTGCCCACTGCCAATAGCCTGCGCGTCTCTCCCCCTCACTCCCCGGCCTCGCAAGCATTCCCCTGCGCCCCGACAGCCCCCGATCTCTCCAGCTTGGGCCATAAACGCACCTCTAACGCGACCCTGTCTCCGAGCCACATCCCGTGCTGAACCCCCTCGCTCTTTCATCTCATTCAAAGAACAGGCCCTTTTGATAACCTCTTCCTCCCTGCCCGATTGTCCGGCCTGATCCCAGGCCATCACCTAGCCCAACAGATGCAGTTTATTGCCCCCTACAGTAAGACCTCGCCTCACATCAAAGGAGCGGGGATTAATCAATGCTTTCGCACCACGAAGATCCGACTGATCACACACATCCCCGTTCCCAGCGGAATGTCCAACTGCGCGATAACCACCACATGCTGAGATCGGGGTGGGAACTCTACTGTAGATATGTGTGGGAACGGGCCTGGCCTGGGGATTCCGAGGATGTCTTTTCTGTCCTTCAAAGAAACATTACGGATGCAGTGTATGTAATAAAGCCATAAACCTGTGTATAAGAGGCCAGGCCTCAGAGATGCGGTTAGAGCACCTCGAGAAGATACCCTGTTGTCTGATTTGACGTGTTCTGCTCCGTCGGAATAAACTCCTGTTTCCTGCCTTCTGTCTCCAGCGCCTGCCTCTTTGTTTAGTAATCTTGAATGGTATGAGAGGCGGCTAACGCCGGGCAAATACTGAAGGGTTCTTGGTCGAATTCGGCCCTACCTTATCACAATTGGCGTCCCAAACGTGGGGCCCATCAGTGACACGTGGATCCAGTGGGAGAGGTCCCAACGACAGAGTGAACGACTGCAACGATCGGGAAGTGCACCTGCCCGATAGACCCTCGTCTGGCAGCCGATCATCCGAACTTCACTGGTTCCGAGCAGACCTCTCTCGAGTGATCTACGGTCCTGACTGGGAACCATCAGGAGTGCCACAGCAATTACGGAGAATAGAGGACGATCAGGTGCTGGAAGCGGAAGACGAGAAACTGTCCATGCGGTCCGGGTAAGGTTGTGTAACACGACAAATTGCGAATTGATTGTTTGAAAATACTAGTTTTACTCTTTTGATTGTTTCTGAGAGATTCTCTATTTGCAAACAAGCACAGAGTCGCAATACTCTGTTTAGTCTTTGCAGATAGTGAAGGGTAGGTAACGCAGGCCTTTGCCCCCGTTGTAATCCGTCGTGCCTGCTTCCCTCTCCATTTGATTGATTGTTATCCAAGCATTTACTGTTTTGGAATTGGTTCTCTTTGGATCATTCTCTATTTACAAACAAGCACAGAGTCGCAATACTCTGTTTAGTCTTTGCAGATAGTGAAGGATAGGTAACGCAGGCTTTTGCCCCCATTGTAATCCGTCGTGCCTATTTTTATCCCTCATTTGATTGATTGTTTGTCCGAACATTGACTGTTTGGAATTGGTTCTCTCTTTGGGTATTCCCTATTTGCGAATACTGTAGAATAGAAATATTCTGCCTAGTCTCCCAAAGTAGTGAAGGATAGGTAGTGCAGACTTTTGTGCCCATTGTAACCCGTCATGCCTATCTTCTCCCCATTGTTAGTAGTTGGTTCAGCCCGGACCGTTATTAGAGGTAGATCATCCGGCTCCACCGAGGACACCCCTAATAAAGAGGACATATATATAAAAACACGGATTAGCCGCTGTATCGTGCCAGCAAACTATAACATAAAAATCGTTAGGAAAAACAAAAGGAATCGAACAAAATCAGTAGGCCACTGATGGGATCCTTTGACCCCGCTAAAATAGAAACATTAGGAACAACCCCTCATGAGAAATATGAAACTAGTGAGAAGAACCGAGCTCGACGCCATGATGGCCGCAAGACAGCTCGGCTCCACCGCCCACCCCGCCCAAATAACGACAAACCCTATGCAAATATTATAAATATATACAACACTTTAGCAAAGTAACATGTTAAAACGTTTTATTATACAACTATTTACATGGCAGCCGGCTGCAACATCAATCCCAATACATTCGCCGTCTGCTTGACGCTGTTCCTGTCCCTCCTTCCTTAAAGTAGCAATGTTGGGCTACTTTGGGCTACTTTTTAGTTGGTTTTGGGCTATAGAAAGTCTACAAAAGCCATCTGCCGGCGAGGTAGCGTCACTGGCGGCCTGGGGTGGAGGACCGTTGTGCGAATAGGCCGGAGGCAACCCAACGCGCCGAGGCCCGTCCCCAGATCGTCCAGAGGTGGTGTCCAACAAGTTGTGTGCGGGGGATGCCCTGCTGATGGCGAACTCTCGCGAATTTGTCGAAAATCCGTGAATCCGCTCGCGGCGGATTTTTTGCTTGGTTGCGGCGCGCGGCGTGGTGCACGGCGTTCACTTTCCGTCATTAAGCGTTTGCCGAGTTGTTTTTCTCGATCATCTTTAGCGAGTGCCGCGCCATTTTGGATCTTGCTGCGTGATCCCGCGGGAGTTTGGCGCCCGCGAATACGTAACCGCGGCTTGCCACCTTGCACAGCATACCTCGCGAGAGTTCGCAATTGCGAACACGTAGTTGCGGCGGAAAGGAACAATCTCGCACTCGCGAAATAGAGATTTTGCAATTCTGCACAAGAAAATCACCAGCAAACAGGATAAACCTCCAGAAAATTATGATTTTTATCAGAATCACTCCTCAGGTTGACATTTGCATGGCCTTTTTTTTGCAAGGAGTCCATTTTTGGGGGGGGAGGAAGGAAGTGCCCCACAGTCTCCAACTTCCTGTTCCTGTCCAGCAGGCTCCTCCCAGTGCTTTGTCCATCTCCTGGTCACTTTCATTTGGATCTGGAGCTGGAAGGATTACTTTTTGTGGGTGCTGCTGGATATTTGGATTTGAGGCCTTTTTGACTGTCTTTGGATCACTTTTGGATTAGAAATCAACTTTCACAAGTAAGTTTGTTTGGGGCATTACAGTTGCTGCAAGTACAATTTCGGAACTTTTTCAGAACATTAAATAAATTATATTGTTGGTAGCCACAGTATCCAGTAGGACCAGGGTTGGTTAGGGGTGCATGATACAACTGTTTTGTTGAATTTAAACACCATTGAGGCCATGGATGGGCTGGGATTGTGCTGATTTTATTGTTTTTTGTCGTTTTTTTGGGGCTGCTGGTGGGGCCTTTTGCCAAGGGGTAGTGGTGCATGGACTGAGTGTGCCTGTATTGTGGTCTCACTCTCTTTAATGTAAACATCATGGATGGCATTGGATTGTGGTGATTTCTGGCTTGTTTTCTGTTTTTTGGGGGTGTACTGTTGATGTGGACTGTGGCCATGTGGGTGGTGGTGGTGGCCATCTTGAGTCCTGGCTGGTACAGGCAACATGTGCTTGGGGTGTAAGGGCCCATTTTGAAGAGAGGCAGTGTCTGAGGCCTGCACTTATTTTGCCTACTTTTCATCCATTATGCCCAGGGGTAGTGAGTGTTGCATGGGCCTAGTGTTTCTGAGGGGTGTCTTCTTGAATTTAAATACCATTGAGGCCATGGATGGGCTGGGATTGTGCTGATTTTATTGTGTTTTGTCGTTTTTTTGGGGCTGCTGGTGGGGCCTTTTGCCAAGGGGTAGTGGTGCATGGACTGAGTGTGCCTGTAGTGTGGTCTCACTCTCTTTAATGTAAACATCATGGATGGCATTGGATTGTGGTGATTTCTGGCTGGTTTTCTGTTTTTTGGGGGTGTACTGTTGATGTGGACTGTGGCCATGTGGGTGGTGGTGGTGGCCATCTTGAGTCCTGGCTGGTACAGGCAACATGTGCTTGGGGTGTAAGGGGCCATTTTGAAGAGAGGCAGTGTCTGAGGCCTGTACTTATTTTGCCTACTTTTCATCCATTATGCCCAGGGGTAGTGAGTGTTGCATACTTGCATGGGCCTAGTGTTTCTGAGGGGTGTCTTCTTTAATTTAAACACCATTGAGGCCATGGATGGGCTGGGATTGTGCTGATTTTATTGTTTTTTGTCATTTTTTTGTGGCTGCTGGTGGGGCCTTTTGCCAAGGGGTAGTGGTGCATGGACTGAGTGTGCCTGTAGTGTGGTCTCACTCTCTTTAATGTAAACATCATGGATGGCATTGGATTGTGGTGATTTCTGGCTGGTTTTCTGTTTTTTGGGGGTGTACTGTTGATGTGGACTGTGGCCATGTGGGTGGTGGTGGTGGCCATCTTGAGTCCTGGCTGGTACAGGCAACATGTGCTTGGGGTGTAAGGGGCCATTTTGAAGAGAGGCAGTGTTTGAGGCCTGTACTTATTTTGCCTACTTTTCATCCATTATGCCCAGGGGTAGTGAGTGTTGCATACTTGCATGGGCCTAGTGTTTCTGAGGGGTGTCTTCTTTAATTTAAACACCATTGAGGCCATGGATGGGCTGGGATTGTGCTGATTTTATTGTTTTTTGTCGTTTTTTTGTGGCTGCTGGTGGGGCCTTTTGCCAAGGGGTAGTTGTGCATGGACTGAGTGTGCCTGTAGTGTGGTCTCACTCTCTTTAATGTAAACATCATGGATGGCATTGGATTGTGGTGATTTCTGGCTGGTTTTCTGTTTTTTGGGGGTGTACTGTTGATGTGGACTGTGGCCATGTGGGTGGTGGTGGTGGCCATCTTGAGTCCTGGCTGGTACAGGCAACATGTGCTTGGGGTGTAAGGGGCCATTTTGAAGAGAGGCATTGTCTGAGGCCTGCACTTATTTTGCCTACTTTTCATCCATTATGCCCAGGGGTAGTGAGTGTTGCATACTTGCATGGCCCTAGTCTTTCTGTGGGGTGTCTTCAATATAAACATCATGGATGGCATGGGATTGTGCTCATTTTTCTGTGTTTTGTCGATTTTTTGGGGTGTATAACTGAACTGATGTTCCTCTGTCTTCCATTGCTTTTAGGTGCACAAGACTCAAGAGAACCACCAGTGCCAGGAAGAAGTCCTGCAGCGGTGTGTGTGTGCAGCATAACGTCACGCGACGTCACGTCTGGACACAGACAACTCTGCAACTCGTGCAACTGCTGCCTGCTGTTCTGACCTGCTCTGAAGAAGATGGCCCCAAAAAAAGTAACCCGTAGCTCCTCTAGCAAGAAAGGTGCCAGTAAGGAGCAGAAGGAGCAAGTTACCAAGGAGACTGGTGTGCCACCCGCCCCTTTTTTTGGGAGTAAAAAAAAAAGTATGCCTGCAGCAGCAGCGGGATCTGCTGGGGACCAAGCTGGCAGCAGCACCCCCGCTCCATTGGGCTCAGTGCCACCACCACCACCACGCCAACTTAAGTCCAAGCCCTTGAGTGCTGCAGAGGCAGCCAGTATAGTTCTTCAATCACCATCGACCAGTGATGTTGGCTCATCGCAAGAAAGCAGCAGCATTGTCCCTCAATCAACACAGGTTGTTGTAGCTCATCTGACGAGTGTTGAACAACCACAGCCGCAACAACAATCACATGTGCAAGTACAAGCCCAAGTACATGTGGAAGGAGAGGCAGCGCAAGGAGATGCGCAACAAGCAGAGGTGCATGGAGGGTCACAAGTGCCCACAATAGTTGTTCCTCCCGAAGTAGGGGCACATCAGGAAATCGACAATCAAGGCGAGGTATCATTTGAGGAAGCCACTCCTCCTGATGATCCTTCATTGTCTTCCACACCCCTAGCAAGGAAGAGATCAAGGGTGGTGTCTACATCTTCTTCAAGCACACCTCCTTCTGATGATACGGATCAAACTTGGGAACCAGCACCACTACCGTCTGAGAGTGAGGCACACCATGATCCGACAAAGGTAGTTAAGCGTAAAAGGAAGCTCGTCCAAAGTCTCAGAGTTATGGAGTGTGATGAGGCTCAACAAGAAGTGGCGGATACTGCTGCTGATGAAGACTCTGCCAACGACGACCCAGTCATCATAAAGGTCACTGCAGCCCCAGCGGGCATGCAGCAAACAGACATTTTGACCCTAGCCCGAAGAGCTGCTGAGCGTGATGATGATGATGTTGTCGATGAGGAGGCAGTGGAAACACCACAATCATTGGAGTTAAGTAGTACACCAACTCGTCCCGCTTCCATATTTCTTTCTGGCAAGAAGAGACCTCCATCCACCTCGACCTTAATTAGTGGCGGTGAAAGTGCAAAACGTACAAAAGTTGGGCAATCCAGATCCTCCACTTCATCTGGCATTAGCTTCATGACCACCACCACCAGTATCGCCACCTCCTCCAGGTCCCACAGACACTTCAAGTCCCCAGTTTGGGACTTCTTTACTGTTTGTCAAAAAAATCCAAAGTTTGCCATTTGTACCCTTTGTAAGCTTGCAGTTAGTCGTGGTAAGCCAGGTACCAACTATGGTACCGGAGGCCAGAGAGGTCATCTTAGGAGACAGCACACTGTCCAATGGTTTGCGCACCTAGATGCGATCAAGAAAGGCCGAATTCAAGGAAACGTTGATGTTGCATCTGATGATGACGAGGAGGAAGAAGACGTGTCAAACACTTCCCTTACACCCAGTACCCCTGTCAGCAGCACACCCAATGTGAGGCACACTAAGAGTGTTGGAGCGAGTGAGACACCAACGCACAAAAGTTCACCAGCGAGCAAAATTGGGTCAACGAAGTCATTATCAGCCCGTAAATGCTTGGTCCAGGGCAACATTAGAACAATGCTTACTTCAGACGTGCCATATGAACGCAACCACCCACTGACGCGTCTGTATAACACTAAGCTGGCTAAAATGCTAGCTGTGGACCTTCTCCCTTTTTCTTTTGTAGAAGTGGTAGGTTTTCTAGAATTAGTGGCAACGCTCTGCCCTAAATGGAAGGTTCCTAGCCGGTTCTATTTTGCCAGAGTTGCGGTTCCAGCACTACATGAAGATGTGCTGGAGGCGATTGGGGCAGCTTTGCAGAAGAGTGCTGTTCACACAATACATCTGACAACAGACATGTGGACCAGTGGCGCAGGCGCTGATTACATGTGCATCACTGCACACTGGGTCTCTTTTTCAGGTGTTAAAGCAAAGCTAAACGCAGGTGTTGACCCGGACAAAGTTTTCAAAGCTGCTCGGAAACATGCAACACTAGCCATGTTTGGCTTGGAGAAAAGTCACACATCCGAAAACATTTTGGAGGAGTTTGACAAAAAGGTCTTGAAAATGCTATCCCCAAAAAAACACCAGATTGGTTATGTTTCCACGGATAATGGCGCCAATGTAGTTAAGGCCATGGCGCTGGGTCGCTATTTTAGAGTGCCGTGTTTGGCGCACTGTATCAACCTGGTAGTTCAAAAATTCTTGAGTGATAGAGACAGTGCAGCGTTCGCGGTAATGGCCACCTGCCGCAAAATGTGCAACCATTTCAGCCATTCTTTTAAGGCCCGGAAGCATCTGAGGAGGCTGCTACTTCAAAGTCGAATACCAGTGAAAGCACTCATCCAGGAGGTGGCAACACGTTGGAACTCAACCTTCTACATGCTTGAGCGTCTGTATGAGCAGTATACGGTACTCGATCACTATTTCTTCACAGAGGGTACATCTCAGAAGGAGGACATGCGGATGGGTGCGGCGCAATGGGACATAGTTAAAAGCCTGACAGACATGCTTCGTCCTTTTGAGTTCTTCACGCGTGCAGTCAGCCAGGAGGACTGTAATTTGGGAAAAGCTATCCCATTGTTGTGCATGCTGGAGCACCAACTGATGGCGGTGTCTTCTGAGTTTGAAAAAGATGAAAAAAAAAAGACCATTTTATTTTGTCTGAGAAATTATTAGAGCGCCTACGTGGTGATGAACGTCTTCAAAAGATCAAGTCAGAACAGCATTACATTTGTGCTACTATTCTGGATCCACGCTACAAAAAGGCGTTGGCAGGCGAAGCATTCTTTCCTTTTGCTGATGCAGATGTTCAACAGTACAAACATTGGTTAGCCTGGTCAGCCAAGAGGCTTGAAAAAGAACGGCAGGTTATTGAAGGAGAAGACAGTACATCAGCATCAGCAGGCCATCCCCAGTCACAAGAATCCACTTCTGCGCCTGTGGCTGGGGCACAAGTGACCTCTCAGCCATTAAAGACACCGGCAAGTGGATCATCTGCACCACACACAATGACAACACTAACAGTGGCTGCGGAGGAGGATTGGCTAAGTTTGATGGGGTATGGTTCTCGAAAAAATGTCACAGACACGGCAAAAAGTAAGCAAAGTGGAGGAACCGTTGATGACCTTGAGTCGATGGTGCAGGACTGTCTGAATGACTCAACAGAGGTCTTTCTTAATGATGAGCCATTGCAGTATTGGCATGGCAAAAAACAATTGTGGCCACAGCTCTCCAACCTGGCTATAAACTATTTGTCTTGCCCACTCGCAAGTGTGTCTTCTGAACGTGTTTTCAGTGCTGCTGGTGGCATTGTAACTCCCAAACGGAGCCGGCTCTCGCCCAAAAATGTGGAGCGGCTGACAATGATCAAGATGAATCAGCACCTCATACCACCAGATTACAAAGTACGAGAAAGCACACTGCATGAAGACGAGGAGGACGGCAACGTAGATGAGGGGATTTGTTCTCTGTTCGGTGGCACTGACCTCATCCTGCCTGAATTCGCAGAGTATGATGACGAAATCTTCTTCTTATTCCCTGACACCGAGCCCTGAAAATGAGACAATGAATCAATAACTTTCTTTTTCGTCCTTATTCACTTTTATTCCTGTGTGTCTCTCTTTCTTTGTTTTGCACAGTTAATTTAATTCAAACTTTAATCACCTAATCCCAAAAACAAGACCATCAGCAGAACTGTCTTCACTTGTTTGCTTATTGATTTGAAGGTGCCGCAGTCTACATTCCTCAGGTTCACAAGTTCTGAAGAACATGCTCCTCTATCCTCCTCCTCCAGACTGCGATTTCCCTCAAAGCAGAGTGCTGGATTACGCCCAATGAAGAAAGACTCAGCACTTGTGGGGGTGTTCTACTTCTTTGCGGGTGAGTTGACGGATTTGGGCCCATTGCTGTGAAGCTCTAATAATGGATAAAAGTGTTTTGGACCAAATATGAGGTGGAAATTTCTTGCCGTTTTTGCTGACTTGCTTGCCTTTGAGGTGCTCTTTGGCGGGGTTCCGGGTGTTTGTGGGTGAGTTTTGGGGTCTGGGAGCACTGCTGCGACAGTCTAATCTTGATTGCATTTGCTTTTCAGGAAATCCGTGGTGGAAAACAGGAGTTATGATGATTGATGATGACCTAGCTGCACAGCGCGTTACTTTGGACCGAAGGCCGAGAGATATTGTAAGTATGAGATTTAGCTTTTTCGCTGTTTGGGGGTGTTGTCGCGTGGTTTTTTGCGGGTGGGTTGGCGGGTCTTGGCTAGGGCATTCCTGGGAAGGTCTAATGCCGGATAGAAGTGTTTTGGACAAAATCCTTAAGGAAAAGCCTTTTTTTTGCTATTTCTTCTGACATCTTGCTCAATGTAGCGTTTTGGGGGGCTTCCTGCTGTTCGTGGGTGGGTTGCGGCCGGGGTCTCTGTCGAAGCACTGCTGCGACAGTCTAATCTTGATTGCATTTGCTTTTCAGGAAATCCATGGTGGAAAACAGGAGTTATGATGATTGATGATGACCTAGCTGCACAGCGCGTTTGGACCGAAGGCCGAGAGATATTGTAAGTATGAGATTTAGCTTTTTTGCTGTTTGGGGGTGTTGTCGCGTGGTTTTTAGCGGGTGGGTTGGCGGATCGTGGCTGGGGCATTCCTGGGGCATTCCTGGGAAGGTCTAATGCCGGATAGAAGTGTTTTGGACAAAATCCTTAAGGAAAAGCCTTTTTTTTGCTACTTCTTCTGACATCTTGCTCATTGTAGCGTTTTGGGGGGCTTCCTGCTGTTCGTGGGTGGGTTGCGGCCGGGGTCTCTGTCGAAGCACTGCTGCGACAGTCTAATCTTGATTGCATTTGCTTTTCAGGAAATCCGTGGTGGAAAACAGGAGTTATGATGATTGATGATGACTTAGCTGCACAGCGCGTTTGGAGGCCGAAGGCCGAGAGATATTGTAAGTATGAGATTTAGCTTTTTCGCTGTTTGGGGGTGTTGTCGCCTGGTTTTTTGCGGGTGGGTTGGCGGCCCGGGTCTTGCCTGGGGCATTCCTGGGAAGGTCTAATACCGGATAGAAGTGTTTTGGACAAAATCCATAAGGAAACACCAGTTTTGGCACTTTTTGTAAGTTAGGGTTTGTTAGGGTTAGCCCTAGCAGCAGGATTGCATGTGTTTCGGGGTGTTCTATTGCAACGCAGTTCTGGGGTTTTAGAGCACTGTTGGAGCGATGCTGGCTATGGATACTTTTGCTTGCTTGCAAGTGGTTTGAATACAATCCACGGTCTGTATTTGGGCCTAATGTTACTTTCAAAGTACGTTTTGTCTCCATTTTTCTGCTAGGCATCGTTTTTGGAGATCTGATTGGGGGTCTTCTACATTTTTGCGACTGGCTTTAGTAAGGGTCTTGGTGGGAGCATTGCTGGGAAGGTCAAAATTTGTTCTAAAACACAGTTTACAGTACACCTACCTTGAGGGGAAAGATCCGCTATAATATTTTGGCCATACTTATTTATCCTTAAAAAGGTGACTCAGACAGAGCACGCAATTTCAAAAATATTCTACTGTCTATTAGGGAAATCAAAGTGTGACTTTTTGCACCACACAGCGTGCATACCTTTTATTTATTTATCAGTGGTATTGTAATAGCACTTCCTGTTTTCCGTTCAATAATTACAGGCCGGGTTTCAGTCAACATCCGCCAGGCAGGCAGTGGACAGGGTGTCTTCTGTCAGTGGTCACCAACATTGATGGACGAAGCGTCAGCTGGAATGGAGGAGTGCCGCTAATAAGAGGAATTGTTTGCTGCATGCAGCTTACTTACCAAATTCAACAGGACAACTCCAACAACATACAGAATACAGATACAGTATCCATTGTTTTCTTCTATGAGTGTGACTGCATGTGCTTAGCTTTAGTTTGTACCCAAATATTTTTTTATCTTCAATTATTGTTTGTCCAGGCTGTGCTTTTTTTTTCTTCTCTCAACAAAACCTACCCAAAAAGAAACCCCCATTCCCATCCATTTTCCAAACCCTAACCCTCTTCCCCCGGGCTGTGTTGTTTTGCTTGATGTCTGACTAAAATGACATCAATAATTCCACACACTTGCTGGGGAGGATAAGGTCATAGCAACAGGCTGGTGAAGGAATACGAGGATATCTTCTAGACTTACTCAGCTTCAGTACTATATCTTCTAGTAGTAGGAGCCAATGTCAAATAAATTCAACGCAAGTACTAGTTATACTTGCAAGCAAATACTTTACCATTTGTTAGGCTACATTATGGCACTGTTCTAGTGTACTGTCACCTGCTATATTCTCGATCGTACCGTAACCGTTCTAATGCTACAGTAAGGACAAACCAGGTTTCGTTTTCTTTTTTTCCATAGGCATGCAACTGCCACTGTGTCACACCACTAGTGCCACCGCAATGAGGAAATTTCACCCGCCCAGGATTGCCAACGTTAATCCCCATTTCACGTGGAGCCAGCCCTGGGCCTAGCCCTAATTTCTAACACAAATTACAGGTAAGATAAGCGTTTGGTGGGAGGTAGTATAATGGAGTATTATTTAGGACTAGACGAGAGATTGACGGTAGTACTACTAAAGTCCTACGACTGTTCAGGAAAACAAACTTACTGTTACACCCCCGTCCCCCACCCACCAGACTGAAAAGCAGTAAAAAACAGGTATGGTCAGATAAAGTTTAAAAATGTATATTTATGTAGCCCTAACAAAATAATCTCCCTCAAGACCCACCCTAACCCCAACGATTGTCTTTGAAAAGTCCCAAAACGATCCCAACTCCCAAATCCCACCCCCCAAAAGTCTATAAAAAAGGGCAAGGGACACTCCACTACTGGAGGGTGCTGCTGGTGCATTTTGCGGCATGGGCATCATACTCCTTGCGGAGGGTGGCAAGCTCGAAGCGGAGGCCCTCCACCAAGTTCTTATAGTTCTGGACCTCCTGCTCTAGGTAGGACATTCGGACTCCTAGGCGGCGTTGGCGTGCCTTGCAGCTCCTGTGGGGGGCAGCTGGTCTTTCTGTTGCTTGGCGGTGGCGGTTGGCTTTGTTAGCCCGTCTCGGTCCCGCTGGAGCACTTCGCATGCTGGCGTCCCGTGGGGTCACGGAGGAGGATGCAGCTGTCCCAGTCGAGGATGTTGTTGTTGCACCGGTCGACTGCGTGTCCTCCTCCTCCTCCAGGGCCACCAGCCGCCGATATTCGGCGACAGTGGCATCCAGCCTCCGTTGCCGGGCCATTCGAGCCTGCTCCCTCCGTGATGTTGATTTGGAAGGAGCAACTATATGAAGAAAGAAAGACATAGTCTGTAACCAATGCTCCTTAGCATTAATAACACAAAGTGATTGAGCCGAAAGTTGGGTCACAGTACAAGTAGCAAATTGAAAGCACAGTACATAACTATTGAGGACAGTATCTATGTAACCTCCCACTTCTGCATCCTTGCTTAGTGGTAGTTTAATGAACAAATTCTACGACCACTATGGACTTCCATTACAGTCGACTATGACAGTACACCAGTCTTATTCTTCTTCTTCTCTCTTGTTTAGGAAAATTGGTACGTTATCTTATGCAAGCCGGCAGAATGGCAGCACAGTGAACTTGCACCCGAGAAAAACAGTTGCACACCATGATGAGTGAGACAGACTTGCGTTACTGTACCCGTCCAGTACATGCGGGTGGTGAAGCTGTTACTTTTCTATTACGGGTGGCACTGAGAATACTCTGTTACAAGGGCTACTGCTTAATTAATTTACCTTTCACCCTACAGTGCAAATGAGTACTAGAAAAGGAAAATGAAGAAGCTAAATAATTTGATTATCTATCACTTCACATGGGACGTATTTGATGACATATGGGATGACTTTAGGTGCTTTGCTTAATATTGAGTGAACAGTGATACATCCACACATGAATGACGTACTACAACTAAACTAAAGTTATTAAGAGAGGTACGGAGTGTCCACCGTAATAACCAGATATATGCTGTGCTTGCAGTTGCAATACAAAGTACTGCTACTATTCATGGTAGTATTGGACACATTTACAATTTCTTTTCCTTGCCTTCCCTACACTGGAACGGACGTGCGGGTGCGGTGGTACATGCTCTTCAAGGTAACACTTAGTTCATCCAGCGACCATCTACTCTCTCTAGATACACATGTGCTATCTAAGAGTCAGAGAATACCATGCTCCAGGCATCCATTCATTCAAAGTATACGCACACATACAGTTTCTGTTTCACCCACCCAGGCTGATGTCCTTCCACCCATCCTTGCTTCATCATTGACCCAGCCATGCACCATACCATATTCTTTCCTTCCCAGCCACCTCGGGGGCCAAGCAAACACATATCGTTCTTCTTTGCCAGCCATCATACAATTTCGTGTCCCACTTACTTACACCCTTTTTTCGCTTTTCGTTTATCCCATCCATCACGTTCGTCTAAGAACTTATTTGGATTCTTCTCACCAAAAACTTCACAGCTAAGTCGAAGTACATTTCGAGGAGGCTACTACCTGGTTGATTTGTAATACACCCGTGCAGAAAGCACACTATGCAGTCTTCAATCTCAATAAGTAAGGAATATATAGCTTACCTGTTCCCGCCACCACCGTGCGAACCCCCACAGGACCGTCCGCCGGCTCTTGCACCGCCTCCTCCCCAGAGTCCTCCGAGTCCTCGCCCAACACCGCCACCTCCGCGCTGGCCCCGTCACCAGATGTTACACCTACAAAGTACATTTAAGAATGTTAGAATACACCACTCACTACTATATAATATTTGGTCTAGGAGAAATGTTAAAAAAACAGAATACAATGTAATAATTTGTGACTGTCTACTCTAAAGTAAAAATGTCCCTTTTTCCAGGGAAGGCTGTTGTCTTGCTGCACTTTTATGCACAACTGATGAATGCTTGCTTTTTATTTTTAACACGCACCACTTTTTCTCCTAACAGACAGAAGCTTGACTCCTAAGAACACGACCAGGATCAAGTTCAAACCAGGTGAGAGCTCGGCTCGACCACAAGAAATGTGTCCAATTAATCGTCAGCACTAAGCACTTTTCCGTTTTCAGTTAAATAGTTTTATGACAAAGTAGATTTTAATAAATGTGTTTACTTTTAATAAAGCTTTTAAACTTAAATAGACTCTGTGGTTTTTGGTCCTCCAGACTAAAGTGGATGAGCTAAAGGTTTTGGAATTTTTGCAAGCATGAGTGCCTCTGACACTTCTTGACTGTGCTGTGACTCCGTACTCTTGTCCTGCGTACGATAATCTAGAGATCATTGGGGATCAATCATCAGTGACTTCGGGAGCTAAATGACTCTGCCACACTATCTAGTCAGTAAGGAGACAGTGCATAGAGCTATTGCTGAATAGAATGGGAGTCCAATGGAATTGACAAATGTCCAATCTTAGTTAGCTACACAGACAGACTAATAAGAATAATCTAGTAATACCACAGGGAGTCATATTCGAGCCAGGATAAGAATTTATATCCAGTCTAGAAGATCAAAGACGATTTAGAAAAAATCGAATGAGGAACGCTAGGAAAAAATAGGTACTCTTTATTACAATTAAAACTTACTGGGGCCAGCAAAGGAGCCCTCGCCTGCCCGATCCTGGCCTGCATCCTCCTGAACAGCACCCTCCTCCTCCTGTGTCCTCTTGCCCTTGGGGGGAGCTGATGTACAACATGAAAGAAAGAAAGACCAGAAAACATGGATGAGATTTGTCAACCAAATCAACCATTTCAAAAGAACAATAACAAAATATTTTGGAGAAATAGCAAATAGATAGACAACTATTCCACGGGATCTATCTCATGTGGTATACTACGTTATTCGTATTGCCTGATTTGCGGACCGTTGACTTAGAAAGTTCCTATGTAACTCAATAAACAGACTACTAAAGAGGTTTGCCTAGGCCTGGCACTGCAGGCAGCAGTCCGCAGCACGCGAAGTGACAGACAAAGTCCATCCTGCTTGCAGATCAGTGAATACTCAAACTATCAATCCACCCACCACCACCACTATTTCTTCTTATAGCCATGTGTCTAAAGGAAGGACTGGACTTCAGTCGGTTGGGGCTGATTTAGAAGTCCCTTGTGGCTCATTTTCCTCCATTGTTGCGTGACTTTTGTCACGCAGCAGCAGAACAAAAGACTCGCCATGGTGTTGGTGCGGCGTATATATTAAAAAAAAAAAATTATGGGCGATGCATCACGTTGTAAAGCCCTGCGCCATCAGGGGGCGTTCCGGCGCAAGGGAGGGCGTACCTGCGCAGGAACGAATCCTAAAAGTGGCTGAGGGAAATCTACAAGATGTCAATCAGTCACTTTTAAGACAATGATGCATGAGTCAAACCCTGCGCGCTTGAAGCCGACGTACGGCTTGATGCAGCATTGGGGAGATAGGGTACCCCAGAGCATTGCTGGAGCTGCGCCATCGTTGGCACGCAACTCCAGCAATGCGCCGCCTTTACGGCACAGATGCGTAAGGCTTCTGTGACGTTTTGGGCCAATGGGTGGTGGTGGCATGGCACACAATTACTGCCGCATCCCTGCTACTTTGCAGGGATGCGCCGGTAATTGAAAATATGACCCTTAGTGTCTAGCATTACGCAGTTCTTATCTTTACACTACACTCATACATAATTTCTCAGGCCAATGAAATGAACACAATTTACAAAACAAATAAGCATAGTAGCAAGCAAGGCTACTGAGAAGGAGAGCAGTGCACCTGAAATGCATAGAAGATTTTGAAATATATTTTACCTACAATGTAATCGGCAGCATTATTGCTCTTGGTAAAGAACAAAGATTTGCAAATAACAGAGCCGGATAAAACAGAGTAGTGATGAATAGCTACTACTACTCACCAAGCCCGGGGACCTCTACGCCGAGCACGTCCAGCAAGTCCCGTTCCCGGTCCATGACATCGGCCCAGCGGTGGGTGGCCTGGTTATATGTGCGCCGGACCCCAGAGAGCTTATACATGGCCCGGCACACCTTCTCCCACCGCTTCCGGCGCTCCCGGATGCCATAGCCAGTTGCGATCTTGCCGCCTCCCAGGATCGTCTTGGGGAGGCGGCGCTGGACGTGGAAGATGAGTGCGGCCACCTCCTCCGCGCTAAAGATCTCCCGTGGCACCACTTGCTCCCCCCTCAAACGCCCGCACGGGAGCCGGGCACGGGGTGCGGGACCCTTCCCCTTCTCAGGGTGCTTCCCGGCTCCCTTTACCATGGTCTGGGCAGAAATAAAGTTAAATGATAAAGAAGAAATAGAATAGTGAAGAAGAAAAGAAAAGAGTTTACAAAAGTAGTTTAAAAGTAACTAAAAGTAGCAGAAAACACAAAAATATACAGCTAGAAAAATAGAGGGATAGATAATAAGTAAAATAGATTAAATAAACTTCAAACAAGCAAAGGATGGCAGAGATTCAGAGAGGATACAGAAAGCATGCCCAGAACCATAGCAATGAATGAGAAACAAGATGGCCGCGCCCGTTCACGACCGCGTGGGTAAGTTCGCGCGAGATTTTCCTCGCGAGCACGCGCGAAATTGTACTAGCGAGCAGCACACTTTGCGAGATTACACATAGCGGCCGGAAACGGAATTACGTCACGCAAACAAGATGGCCGTGCCCGTGTACGACCGCTAGGGTAACTTGGCAAACGTATAGCTACAGGCAGCCTCGCAAACACCCACAAAAGCACGCGAACATACACGTCGCAAAAAAAAATTAGTGTATTCGCAAGCATTCGCGGCTTCCGAAATCGATCTCACACGGATTCGCGCCCCAAAAAACGCGCGAAATTGCAGAAAAAACGATTTTTGCTAAACTGAAAGCAATGAGCAGGTGCAAAAGTTCAAACTTAACATTTGTAACATTCACTGTAGTGCTTCCTGAGGGGCCCCTCCAGAGTTTGCAACTATTCTATGACCCTGCTATGACCCAAACAGCAGGCTCATAGAATAGCTACACAAGTAGACCATAAAGGTCCTGTGAAAAAAAAATTCACTGCAACAGAAAGCAAATTACAGATAAGGAAGGAAGCAGGTGCCAGCCAGACTGGAACTTTCTAAATAACTGACACATTAATCAACCCCAAATTAATTCATGGCAGTTGAAGTAGGGGAGGTGTGCTTGCTTTTTTCACCCCCCATAAACTACAGTGATAAACAAACCTAATGGGTGGCAGTGAGGATGTACCAGAGGGTGGCATGGGTGTCCCAGAGGGTGGCAGTGGTGAAACAGAGGGTGCTGTTAACCTGTGATGATAAACCAGACGTAGAAACAACATAGTCGCAGCCGTTGCGAGCCGAAAAGTAAGTTCGCAATTGCGAAATTGTCCCAAAATCGGCGCGAACGCTCGCCAACACAAAAAACGGGAAAATCCGCAAATCCGCGAGAGTTCGCGTATCTTCGCGGATTGCGAATCCGTAAATCCACAAATTCGCGTACGCGAGATCCGCTAGATCCGCCCATGCTTAGGCATGAGCCCCACTCTTGAAGACGTCCTCTCAGTTTTAAAAATTCTACGAGAGTCGTTGGCCCTCGACTCCAGCGGGCTTCCGGTGGGGGCAACCGCCACTGTTGCTCGACTATCCCCCATGGATATGCCGCTGCCCCGGGCGACCGCCGCCTTATCCACATCTGGTGCCGTAGGAAAGACTGATTCAACGCATCTGTGGAGGGATACGCCTGCTGTCCCGCTCTCCGGAGTGGCCACAACGTTGTCACAAGATGGTGATGCTCTCATGCTGACACCAGCCTTTGTCCGAATTACTAAGAGACACTGTAGACTGCCAACTCGATCAGTTCTGGTGGGACCTCAGCGTGACCCGGTAGGGAAGATTTTGCCTTCCTCGCCTTTAAGTCGCGGTTCATGCTGCCTGTCTCTTCTGCTGGCGTTAACAGAACTTTTTTGAACTGCCGAAAGGGATTCTGGTGCGGCCGCTAGTTATTGGAGGCATTTGAACTATACTCTGGACCCGCCTGGCCTCGACTAAAATGGCGCCAGTATGGGCGGGACTTGCAACTCCTTATGACGATTCTAGTTACTTAGCCTTGATGTTATGGGGGATGTATGTGGTCTTTGTGCACATGGTGGGCGGGGAAGTGTACTGACTGGGCATACGGACAACCCTATTGATGTCGTTTTTTTTTTACTATTGATCATTGTATTATTAAAAGCTCCAAAGTAATGTTACTCATGATACTCGCCCATGGTGTGCGTATGGACGATTTTATTGTAACTGATCCTGTTATACTTTCAATTATAAAATCAACCTTCACTGATCCTGCAACCGTTTGTCACGTTTAGTTTTTTCCAATTAAATGGCTAGCTCGTTACGTACTCCTATACTACAGTGTAATCTCTCCTTACCTCATGCGTTTCCCGTCTGCCCCGTGGCCGGCCTGTATGGTTGGAGGCCCGTATTTGAATGCTGACATTTTTACAATCAAGGCTTTAAAAGAAAAATATATGGAACTAACATCGTAACAGTCATCTAGATTGATAGGGTTTTTTTTTTTTAAATACCATGCTCTGCGAACTGGAACGACCCTATACCACCGTAAACCTTCTCTTTTCCTCGAATGAAAACATGAATCCGTCACCCCCCACCTTATACTGAATACCCCTGGCCTTTGACCCTCTCCTACACGCGGTCTGTACTACTGCCCTCGGGCGATCTATGTAATGAACAGACTACCATTGGTTATATTTGCCGCACTACCAGTTCCTCTGGGCTTCAATGCCGAGACATAAGGGACTGCATCCCAGAGAAACAAGTCAAGTAGGTGGTAGGTAAAAACATTTTCGTGTTTATGCGCGCTGATGTGCTTTGAACGCTGCCCCCTCCCCCCCTCTTTTTCTTTTTGCAGGTTACATCGGAATTTCAGCTGAAGTATGGAGAAGACCTAAAACCGCATCGTGTTCCACGCGAGGAAAATAGGCTAGCTCTGTGAGACGGTATATTATATGTAGGAGCTATCTCTGGGAGCATGAAAAATTGTATGGTATGAATGTGCGCATGGGCCCTGATTTGTACGGTATGAATGCGTATGTGTGGCGCACGTCTGGGTCAATAAAAGAATGCTTTTTGTATGATTGAGGCGTTGATCGAACGGTTAATGGGATAGGAAAACTAAGCCCGAACATGGTACCTGCATGTGAAAGACGAATAAAAATATAGCACTTACCTTACTTAGGAACGACTCTCTCTGGAGCTAGCGAATGGCAGAGTGGCCTACACCAGAAACTCAAAGGCTTATTTCAGTACGACAAACCCAACCCCAACCGATATCCCAAATGTGCACCCAAAATAATGCGCACCAATGAGTCAATTTATGTGCTGACTAAATAAGAAAAGTTAAGAGTACCCCGGGTTGGGGTTCATCCAAAATCCCCCTCAGCCCAGATATTGGGGATATTGTTATTTTTTTGGATTTACCCCTTCTTCTTCCACCCTCATAGAAAAGTCAGAATTGTACCACCGCACGTCCGACTGACACCCCTCCTTTACCTCAGCTTGGATCATCATTTGCTAGATGTTGGAAGACCCCACCGTGAGTATAAGCGCGACTGGACTAGTGTCCGACCAATTAAAAAGGAGTAAGTATTTTTGAAGCGAGGTTACCAACAAAAAAATTGTCTACTATTAGGAAGGAAGGAGAACAAAGTGCTCGAACCCCAGAATGAATTAAAGGGAATACTGAGAATACGCAACATGCATGACAAAGTCCTTTTGCCCAAAATAGCTCTGTGCTCTGTCTTAGGTTTCCGTACTTGATGTATGTACTGTCGCACCCTATCTGGTATTTGTGTGTACGTAAACTATGAATTTATGTTTTCCCTCAGCTTGTGTTTTATACGTGGAATCGATCCGTACTGTTCTATATGTGTGTGTGCACTGAATAACCTATTATTATACACGTTTCTCTCTCTCTCTCTCTTTATGTTGTACGTGTACTAATAGCCTATTTGGTGCACACGACGCTCTCTCTCTCTGAGGGCTCCCTTGCTCCCTTTTGAATAAATAACGACACTGTACCTCACGGCACAGGTATAATTGGCTTTAGACACGACAGTGTTTGAACAAATTGACAGAAACAAAACGATCGTATTTTGCCATATTACTACCTCTCCTTTCTGTAAAATGATGGAACTTAATTGGCTGAGAAAGAAAGGACAGGTAAGACGACTAATGTCCCCTAATCTGACCCTTAAAAGGGAACTATATGTCAGTGGCTTTTGTTTTAGTGCTTTAGTAACACCACCCTCATCATTTGGATTACCACCGCCCATTGCACAAAAGTAGAATGTCCGAAACGTCCCCGTTTTTCCAGAATGGTCCCAGTTCTGTAACCAGCCGTCCCAGAAAATCTTAAAGACTGTAGCTGATGACCTTGTTTTTAAAGATAAATCGTCCAAAAACTGATAAAAGTTAGCCGTCGCTGTCAGCAAAGAAAAAAAATGCTTAACGTATGTCCTTCCCTGGAAAAAGTAGCTGTAAGCCCATGATAATAAGCACTTCACACTTTTTATGAATTAGCAGACCTTGAAGAAAAATATAGCTCAACAGGATTTGTTTTAGAAAAACACAAGTCTCTACTGGAGGAGCCGGTTTGAATTCGATGAACCATGTAATTATTGGATATCAGACTTCTTGCCACGCTCGCGAATATAACAGGAATAAACACCAGACAGACATGATGTTTTAAAATAGAAAGACACTTGCAGACCTGCACCACAGCAATGATGCATGAGTTAACAGCATACACCGATGTAAGGGTTACTAAGCATCCACCCTATCGTGACCAATAAACGTTTCCCCAACTACTTGGGGTTGGGAGAGAAATTAAAGTGTGTAAACATTTTCCCCTGCGAGTTCTCTAAAAACTTGTTTTTTTTGTACTCATTTAAAGATAACGTGCGGTCGTCGGAGGAGAGGGGCCGGATGTGACGCACAGCCTGGCTGCAGATCGGGGAATATCTATGACCTCAACCAAGGTGGAGCCACTGAGCAAAGAGTTGCGGGACAAGGCACCATTCTCAACGTGGAAAGTGAAGGAAAGAAGGGCTGTCCAGAAGCCCCTGCATGTTGATGAGCTTGTGCCGAAAGTCCCAGCCCATTGTGCCCGATTGATGGGCCCACTTGCTTGAAATTTCTGCCCTCCTTGGTCCGTTTCAGACCTGATCCCACTCCACCCTCTTTTCCCTCGGCCTCCCAAAGCACGCCCCCATTACCCCTTTTTCCATATGGAGTTTTTGAACTTGACTTAAAGAAAAAAACACAGCATAAAAGATAGAATAGGGTTTGTCCCGAAAGAAGAACGGAATACGGGTACCCCGACTAAAGTACCTATGGTAGATTAGTTAGGTAACAGGACAAACAGGACTGTGGTCCGAGACCAAAGAGTGGCCACACCCTGCAACGCGAAATCTGAATCCGAGCTGGAGGCATTGCTCCACCGCCGGTGCTCAACAGTGCCAACGAAAGAAGAAAAACAATGAGAGCCTACCAGTGATGGCTCGCTGTAATAAGACACTGGAAAGATGAACCCCTTTTTTTGAACATTGCCACCCCTTGACTGTCCCTTGTATTAAGTTGAATTCCTCTCCCAACCGCTTTGTATTGATTACCACCCAATTGAGCTTTCGAAACCTTACATCGGTCACTTCCAACTGTACATGGATAACTAAGAAGGCGTTAACTCTGTATCTTGATGATTGTAGAACACCAGTTATGCACATGAACATGCTGTCTAGTTTTGACCCCCATGGAGTCCAAACCTCAAGTGATAATAGCCCTTATCCTGCCAGAAAATTTTTTGTATGACATCATGTTTGTATTCGGACGAATCTCCTACATCGTCTAAAGTAATGTCCCGCCTCCAAGGTCTAACGTATGACGCAGCTAATGTAATTTTGTATGCACTGTCTCCCCGCCCATCACATTGACTACATATGGTTATGTACGATTCTGTCTGCATTGATAGCAGAATTATTTCCATCTGCCTGTTATGCATATGGGCTACCAAAGCGAATTGTATAACTAATGTCAGCTTGTACATCCTCACCTATGACGTGAACAGGAATGAACTAACTTATGATAAAAACTGGGGACTGTGGAAAATGACTAAAATTAGGTATATATAAGCGGCGTTCATTTATGTTCACCCCAGCCACTGTTGAAAGTAAAGTGAAAATCGTGATACAGTGGCCACGCCATCTTGTCCCTTTTAGGCCCCATCATGCATGTAAGTGGCAGCCATTTTGTGTGTCGTGGCCTCTCTGCCCACTGCCAATAGCCTGCGCGTCTCTCCCCCTCACTCCCCGGCCTCGCAAGCATTCCCCCGCGCCCCGACAGCCCCCCGGTCTCTCCTGCTTGGGCCATAAACGCACCTCTAACGCAACCCTGTCTCCGAGCCACATCCCGTGCTGAACCCCCTCGCTCTTTCATCTCATTCAAAGAACAGGCCCTTTTGATAACCTCTTCCTCCCTGCCCGATTGTCCGGCCTGATCCCAGGCCATCACCTAGCCCAACAGATGCAGTTTATTGCCCCTACAGTAGGACCTCGCCTCACATCAAAGGAGCGGGGATTAATCAATGCTTTCGCACCCCGAAGATCCGACTGATCACACACATCCCCGTTCCCAGCGGAATGTCCAACTGCGCGATAACCACCACATGCTGAGATCGGGGTGGGAACTCTACTGTAGATATGTGTGGGAACGGGCCTGGACCGGGGATTCCGAGGATGTCTTTTCTGTCCTTCAAAGAAACATTACGGATGCAGTGTATGTAATAAAGCCATAAACCTGTGTATAAGAGGCCAGTCCTCAGAGATGCGGTTAGAGAACCTCGAGAAGATACCCTGTTGTCTGATTTGACGTGTTCTGCTCCGTCGGAATAAACTCCTGTTTCCTGCCTTCTGTCTCCAGCGCCTGCCTCTTTGTTTGGTAATCTCGAATGGTATGAGAGGCGGCTAACGCCGGGCAAATACTGAAGGGTTCTTGGTCGAATTCGGCCCTACCTTTTCACAATACCTGGTCAGGTCTTGCAAGTATGGCACTTTCGCCCCCACCCAGTCCTGGTGGAGTTTCCAACTCTCCTCATTGAAAATGTGGATCTCCTTTATCAGGGCAATGTCAGGGTGTAAAGCGTGGATATAATTAAAGATCTTCTAGCGTTTCATGTAATGATTGAGGCCATTCACTTTCAGTGATATCACCATCAGGGGATAGTGCCAGGGCATGAACACCTACTAAAGTCAGGAATGAGAGAGGAACTAGGGGAAATGGGGGAAGGGGAGATGAAGGAGAGGTGTGGTGCAGGTGAAGGATGTGAAACTCGCTGTCAGTGAGAGTGTACTAATTTTGAACGGGTTGAAGGGGAAGGACAGAAACCCAGGGTGCCGCGAACGGGACCCGACAAAGAGTAGGCGCATGATGTTAGTGAATGTGGAGGGTGGGCTGTTGCTATATGCAAGGCCCTCAGTGCAGAACCACAGAAAAAGTGTAAGGCAGCAGCTCGTGGCTGGGTGTTAGGTGACTGTAAGGGCCTAGGGCAAGTAGAGGGGAACATGGGGGTAAGGGTGATAATGGAGGTGTATGATGGTGCAGCATGAACAAGCCTGATCCACAGGGACCCAGGAGTGGGATTCCTCATCTGGAGAGACTGCGGGCTTCAGGGGGACCAGGATTTGTACCTCAGATGAGTGTCTTTGCGGTGAGGACGAGCTATTGGATGCGAGGGCATAGTTCATGACAACGTCGATTGGTGGCCTGAGTTTTGGGGAAAAAGTCCTGGGATAGGAATATATTGTACGCGTTATGCAGAAAGGAACCTTGCTTTCTCTCAGCCTGACTCACTGGCGGGCCTGTGGGTCATGCAAGAAGCAATCGATGATCTGCCTCGGGGCTTCCTTTCATGCAGGATGGTGTAACTGGATCTTATGGGCCCTCTGAAACAGGCCGATCAGGGCAGGTAAAAAGCTGGTTAGAAAGTCCATGATATCGGTCACCTCTAGTTTTTCTGTGACTCAGGATAGCTGGATGTTGTCCCAACGGCAGCGATCCTCCAACTCCACTAGCTTCCACTGATGGTGCCAATGGTCTTGCTCCCAGTCAATGAAGGCAGTGATCCTCTCCTTAAGCTGGTTGAGCCAGAATTCAGCCAAGGACAATCTGGAAATAAATGAGGCGATGTCATGGCGAATACTTTACATATCTGTTGAGGTTCTGGATGCTTTTTCCGCCACCTCGGAAAGTTTGGTCTTAAGTGTGCCAAGTTCTCTCGGGATGAACTCCATGGAGGATTCTGATGGGGGTTCATGTATTCCCTGACTTAGCCAGCTTCCACATCACACACTCTGAGGAAAGGAGCTGTCTGGTAGACTTTGACATAGTGAGTGGGCAGCCAAGGTGAGACAGCACGGACCTAGGGCAGTCCAGCCCAGGGAGTGTGACAGAGGGTGGAGGCCCTGGCAGGAATTTGATACCCATGCTGGATGGGTGAAGGTGTGACAAGAGGGTCAAGGTGCAGTTATTTGGCATTGGTCATCGGAGCTGTCTCGAAAAAGAAGGGGGGCCAAGCATGGTCTTGGTGCAGGACTAGTAGTGTGGCGCCTCTCAGAGCATGAAGTCTCCTGGACATGCAGCTCTGCCCAGGTCTAGCTGTGTCCACCAGGCATCACGAGGATGGGCGGCCCAGCCCATGTGCAGGAGGGGGAAACATTTCCTCACAGGTTCTACCTCACATGTCTAGGAGGGGGTTGGGTTACGATGCCTCGCCACCCCTGTGATCCAGGATGACCAGGTGGGGAAGTTGAAGAGGAGAGCAAGGAACAACAGTACCCAATTTTGCAATAGAGGAAAAGTTTGTTCCCCCTCTGTCTGCTAGGTGCGAGACAGTCTCAGGGGGAGAAAGGTATTGCGGCCATAATCCTCAGTCCTGTGGTACATAGGTCTATCGAAGCCCTGTGGCCCTTTAAGGCCCAGCACTGTAGGTGAGGGCAGCCGTTGTCAAGATCATTGAGTGCCACAGCCCTATGCAGATGCAGTCTCAGTGGGGAGTGTGGCTGGCCCGCTTCTGGGTCTCACATGCAATGCACCATTTGTGATACGATGGCCCCCCCATGGTAGCAGTGGGGGAAGGCCCATTCACTACGCATGAGAGGGAGTTTTATGGTAGAGCTGCCATCTTCTCTGGATGCTTAGTTCCACCCCCTGGCACTTTTTTATTATGGCTGGTGTCTACAGAGCTTTGTGCGCCACATAGTGTATGGCATATTAGAGGTAAATCCCCCAAATCTGCCCCTGAGAAACTCTGCACTTTAGGCGTGGAGGTGTGGCCTCATACCAGGACAGATTGTTCCCACATCATTATTTTTTAAATCTTTCCCAGGGGTGGCAGAAAGACTGTTGGAGCTTTATGGGTGGGGGTATACCAGGACAGACTTCCACACCTTTACTAAGGCATCTTTGCCGCCCACCACCCAAGGAAGGCAGATTGGGGTAAACACCCAAGTCTACTGCCCCATGGAGCAGAGTCTTTGGGACTGTTTTCGAAGAGGGAAGAAATTGGCTATGCCTGGGGATGCTCTCCCCAGCTTAAATACTCCTTTGTGTCCAGTGGATGGATTACTGCTTGGGGATCATCCTCCTATAGCAAGTATCAAGCAAAGATTCACACGAGAAACGTATGCCACCCCTTTCCAATGAAAGCTCTTCCATTGTGATTGGTGCTTGTGGAACTAAACTGTGCCCGAGCAACAAACACAGTGAAAGTAAAAGACGCCAAATGATAATGCCAGCGCACCATGCACGCTGGTTGTCATTCAGGGAATAAAGCCTCAGGCTGTTAGAAAAGCTGTTCCCCAGCAACACCAGCTTAGGCCCTAAAGAGGGAGTTTCTCTCTTTAACGGGCCTACAAAATGTTCTTATCCTCTGCACTGTAAAGGTAGCAGGAAGTAGGTGGACATCTGTCTCGTCCTTTCCATAGGTTAATATTGCATTGATTTGCATGCTTGGCTTTGACAGCTCCGGGCATAGAGGTTTAGACAGTGATTGTTACTATTACCGTTGTAATTATTGGTAGCTTTGTTCTTATATATACATTTCAATGAACTGGCAGAGGATGGGATGCTTCTTTCTTAATGTAGCTTCACAAGAATTCTGCTTTCACTCACTGCATTATTTATTTTTGCTTATTGGTTTCTCATGCTTTAATAACAATTTCACCACAGGATATAGAACCTAAATGCACACCTGTGTCGGGAGTGACACATGTGATCCACAAAGCTTCAAAATAATCAAGCAGTGAGGTTGGTTTATCATTATTAATTTTATAGTCAATGGAGTTGGTTAATGAATCATAATGGGCTTTGACTTGTTCAGGTGGTACAAATTCCATGGTTATACATATTTTCATTTTGAACTTGGATTTGCTGTTTGTGTAGTAATCTCCTACAAGGGAATTTGTTTGCATCTTCCTTGCAAAAACATGGTTAAAATAAAATAATCCCTGGAGTTATGCATCTGGGTAAGGGTTGTGTATTGTGCGAACCAAGGGTAATTCATTGTTGATAGGGGTGTTTTTCGATGGGAATTGTTTGCTTCCTGATTGAGGATTGTGATACATATTCTGTATGTTGATGATTTCCCGTTTGGAAGTAGAGCAAATATCAGTGGTGTGTTGTTCTCAAAGTATTACCTATAGATGGCGTATATTTCCGAAAAAGGGTGAATGACTTAAAAATACCATCCATGAGCTATGTTAGGGATTTAATGAGTATTTGCAGGCTTGTTTCCATGGTAATTGCAATCATTCTTTTTACATTGTGTCATTATTATAGAAGATGAAAGATTATTTGTTGTGTCCTATTGGAAGGTTTCGGGAAGTAAATATGTTCACATTTCCTATGTGCTGGTGTGGTATCTAGAGTTTGTTTGATCTTCTGATCAAATGTTCTTTTTAGGTTTAGTAGTCTGAGCATTTGGTCAGCTAGGTGATAAAGGGGAATTTGTGGAGAATAGTTTTTAAGTATTGTTCCTGTAGCCCCTGTGGACTTTATGTTTCCTCTACTTTTAAGAGGAAGACTTCAATTTCCACCCTAGAAGTTGAGAGACTATTTTCCCAGGTGTTTACCATAGCTTCATGTATGGTTGTGCTTCTTCCCTAGACCTGGATTGAATTATGTTTGATAGAGATATGATGTGTTTGCTAATTCACAGTATTTTCCTTGGAGTTAGTCTAGCCCAGGTACTTTGGAAGTGGATTGCCCTTTCATGAGATTATGAAAGAAGCTGTGAATGTGGCAATCTGCTGGTAATCTGCTGGTAATGTAGATTCAGTTTACAATTGTTGTTTATGAGACTGTTAGTATTTCTTTTTACCGTAGTAGTAAAACATCAGGGCAATAATGTATTTTCCAAAGATTGACCTTCCATTATCTTTATTTATGAAGATATGTTGAGCCTTGCTGATTCCTTATGAGGCTGCAGTGATGCTTTTAGTCTTGCCTGATTCAGGTTCTCAGCGAGCTGGTATGACTTCCCTGTTTTCACAGGTATTAAGTTTAGGACTTGTTAAATCCAACTGCACTTTTCATGTAATTAAACGTGATGCAATCTTCCCAGGCCTACGGAGTATATAGTCTGTCCAATCAAAGTCTCCCTAATAACTGTGCCAAATAACCTGAAAAACATTAAATTCTGCAAAGGACTTCGATTCCAAAGGGAGTGAGTAGTACTAGCACGGTCTTAGCTAGAATAGTGTAATATTTTCTCAGTGTGGGATATCTTTATTCTGTCTATATTCTTCCATATAGAACCAAAAACTCTGCAGCCCAATGAAAGTGATGCAGGACCTCGCCAGGTGCTACTGCCTGTGTCCACACATGCAGAGTTTTCGGTATTACAGATTCACAGTCAACAACTCTCCATGATAGGAACGCAAATCGTAAAAATTAATCTCTACAAAACTCAATAGTGCTGAATGAGAACACACTGAGGAGCTCAACTGATGACCAAGCAAACTTCGGCACCAACAACATACACTCCAGATCATTGTAAAGGCTTGACCTGCTAAGGGTATTAAGTCATGCTTTCCGTAAATCACAATTATTGAACATTGCCCCTCTGACATCAAACACTTAGAATAACCTTTAGTTTATAAAACCTTACCTAAGGCCCTGTTGGATGGTCAAACAATGATTGCATGTTTCTGACATCTTAGACAGCTTATTAATACATTGTTAGCCCTTTCTGACATTTCCCTACAACTTTATTTCCTAACTGGTTAGCAATATGCTTGTGGTTTCTTGCATCATCTTCTCAGCTGAAGCTCTGAAATGAAGAACCAAATACCCTTCAGCGATCCCTTGGCTTGTGTCTGGCGTAAACATCTGGATATGAGTGTTGTGGAAACTTGGATAGAGCACCTTAAGTGTCCATCATCTCTGCCCTGTTTATGCAACTTGTAAAGTTTTTGCACTTAGCCAGTGCTAAATTTAAGGAAGTGAATGAAACTTGTGGACAACAACCCCCCAAAAAAGAAGATAGGATAATAATGACAAAGAAAGGAGCGATGAACAACAAATCGCAAGATTGAGAATAAGAGGCATGAATTGTAGGGTGATGGAAGAAAGAGGTGTGAGGAGGAATAAGAATTAGGTAGCCTTGGAACTTCACCAAAGCCACTTTTCTGCTGCGCTACAAGTAATCTCCTGATACAATGTCGCGCTCCTGCACGTTTGCTTACACACCAAGAACAGCACTCAGTAAGAGGATTTTACACTGATACATAACCATACTTTTAATAGTGACAATGACAGATATTTTAGCTATTGTGATGGACATTTTTCACTTTATCAAGATCCTAGAGGTGAACATAGTCTCCCTTTCAGTACCATAACTCTTGATAAATTTTGTTTCGATGTTAGCTTAACTTCCCCAGAGTGCCTACGACTTGGTAAAGCAGAGACTCCGCTTGCAGACACATATTCTACACTCTGATATATTACAGGTTTGGTGTTGTTTGACCCAACGAATTCCAGACTGGCTTTTAAGAGCAAAGAGGGATGATTTTGCTTAAGAATTGGCAGATTTTATAATATTTGTTTAAATATTTTATTGGCATTGCTAATTGCTGTTTTGAAATTCACTTGGACTAGTCTAATTGCAAAAACCAAAAGACCTGCAATTGTTTACTAACATTTCCAGATCAAAGAGAATGCAGAAAAGTCTTTTTTTAATTTAACAGCATCTGTCCCACTTCCCATGAAGGGCAAAGTTTGCACAGTCTCCGATTCCAAAAGCAATATCTTTCAACAGCCTTTATGTCTGCACACATTTGGAATTTACTGCAGAAACGAAATTACCAAAAGAAAGAGTTAATAGGTCGATCTTCATTTCAGAGCAAGTATAATTTTAACCGTGTGCACGGCTTTGCTTCTCAGCATACTTTCAGCGGTTCTGTGAAGTATAATAAATTAAAAAGAGAGTAGTTTTTAATTTAGATTCCAGTAACTCCGGTTCTACCAGTTCTGGCAGGGATAATGTTCTTTTGTTTGCCCCATTGCTCAATCACAAAGTCAAATATGATGACATTTAGACTCAAGGATTGCTTTTTGTTTAATTAATAGTACACAGCTCTATTTGCTTCCTAAATCATTCGGAGCACTCTGGAATATTGCCAGTGTATGAAAGAAAGTTAATTTGGCGCATGGCATATTTACAGGCTTTCTGCCCTGTTCAATTGATTCTGCGACAGTTGCATTTAATTAAGCCAGTAAACTTCCAACACCCAAGCCTCCAGAAAAACTGACTTTTTCTTGAGATTTTTTGTCAAAGGTGTTTGCAGGCTCGCCAGAGGTCAACATGTGTAGACCAGAGAAGGACGACATCTTTTAAGTAAACGTAGAATGTTGGATGTGTTTGTTCTGACTGTATTGAAGTAAAGCTACGACTCACGCCAGCAGCCGATAGCTGAGAAATACACAAATAGCAAAACAATGGAAGATGTAATGACAAGATGGCAAAGGGCTTCTTTTTCCTTCATCTTTCTGACTGAAAACCAAGTTAAATAAACTAATGTTAGCTATTTTCTATTTGAGGCACCACGACAAAGAGGAGTAAACTACGTGGAAAAACTATTGAAAACAAACATATAGTAAGGTAAATGCATATAGAGGAAGTATTGCTTTACTGTTCCTACCTTCACATCTATGCACCTTGAAGGTATACATATCGTAAAGGTACTTGTATGTGGATCTAGGTATAGAAAAATATATACTTAAATACTTTTCGATATTTTAGATTCAATATTTTATCCGCAATATTGTTATACCTTGATATTGTAGGTTTCATATTAAGCAGGCATACCACCAAGCAATATATCATTAAAAAATTTCAAATTCACAAAACTAGAAGCATGAAATGAGACATCTGTTACTCAGACCAGGATTGCAATAATAGGTTGTCATACTTTGAAAATAGGATTTTTAAAATGCGGGCTGACATCTCAAGTATTCCAGACACCCGTTCTAGCATTCTGATCGAGCCATCAACCATAAAAACCTAGGTATGTTATCAGAATATTATGTCGTCAATATCCTGGCAAAAATGTTGATGATCAAAATATCAACAAGGTAAGTATATGTAGGTTAATATGTGTTTACTATACTTAACACTACATATATGTACCTTGCTGAGATATTTTCAAGGGAAAGAGATATTGAGTAAGGATTGTAAATAAATCCTAACCTATATACACTTACCTTCTCAATATTTGTCATCAATATTTTTGATACACTATTACAGCAGGACAATATTAAAAAGTTGATATTCTGTCAAACAGTCACAAAACCTATTTTCTGCTTTCCCCACTGTGAGCCAAGATATGTTAAATGATTCTGGAAAAGGAAGGAGCTGGGGGTTGAACTTTAAAAAAAGGACAAAAGAGTATAAGACCGTGTTGATCCCGCCATCATGGGACTGGGCACAGTGAGGCAAGGAACGCGGCCCAAGACGAAATTCAATCTGATGATCCCTCTGAAACCGAAACCTCTGCAAATGATGATACATGACAGAACTTCATGGTGGATATCATGGCGGTGGCGATCCTCCATGGCGGTGGCGCATGGCGGTGGTGATCCGCCCGTGATCCAACCCCACCTGCCACCCATTTCCCCTGTCATATTACTATGGCGGGGGGACCGCGGCGGACGGAAAGACCGTCAGCCACGTTTCCGCCTGGTCAACGAGTTGACCGGGCGTAAAAGGGTTTAATATGGTGGCAGTGTCTGTTAGACACCGCCAGCCATATTAACATGGGTGCGGATAGATGCCTTTCCGTGGCGGCAGGCATGCGGGAATAGACTGCGGGGGCCCGTTGCGGGCCCCTGGGAACTCTGGGGGGTGTGGGGTGCACATGGGGCGTACCTATGGTACCCCCTGCAGTTGTTGTGCATGGAAGTGCACAACATGCCTTCCTGGAACACTTAAAAAACCCATAATGGGGGTCATTAGGATGGCGGGCAGATGAAAAGTGACCGCCCGCCATAAGGGCAGGGGTCCCGTGGGGGCAATTAGGATGCGCCCGCCACAGTGACGGGCGCATCCTGCATTCCTGTCATTGTGGCGGGTGGTGCACTCAGCACCGCCCACCACAATGACAGGAATGCAGGATGCGCCCGTCACTGTGGCGGACGCATCCTAATTGCCCCCACGGGACCCCCGCCCTTATGGCGGGCAGTCACTTTTCGTCCGCCCGCCATCCTAATGACCCCCATTATGGTTTTTTTAAGTGTTCCAGTGTTTCAGGACCTCTTTCCATTAAAATCATCAACACGAGTTCTAGCTTTGCCATTTATACTCCGGCAGGTCTCTCCTCACTGGAGTGGCCATTTAATTTAGTGCACGTTCAAGAGTTGTTGCCTACGTAATGTGCATACTGTCCTTTCGCTATTTAAGAATGGTTGACTCGTGGCTGTGCAGCTCGCATGCTAATGGCGAGGCCATCTGTGCCCGTCCACTCCAGCTCCATTCCTAGGGTCCAGCATGCTGTCCATTGTACTTCAGATCAGCCCGTATTGGACTGTGTCATGAGTTTCTGTGGTTGCTTAGATTTTCACAGTGAAGTGTTACTTGCCCTTCAGCTCTCCTAAATCCTGATTGCTCATTAAAATGTATTTTGCCCAACACATTTTGGGTGGGTTTGAGTTACCCACAGACTCTTGGGGAGGATACGTGGTTAAATCATATGTAACATACATGTGTGAACTCAGATAATAGTCATAAGTTTTTGTATATCTTGACAAATCTAAAGAACAACTTTAAATGTGCCTTAGTTAATGCATGTTCTTTGTTAACCCTTGCAGCAGAAATCCAAATACTATTGGAGAAACACACGTTAGATTTTTTTGTAATGGAAAATTAGATAAAGGAAGATTCTGGCCCTGACCAATTAATTACTGCATCGCCTTAGAGATATGTTTTACACTCAGTCAATTGAGCGACTAAAACGGGTGGAGTAGTAGCTATAATTTACAAAGAAAGATGTATATGTTTCTCGTAGTCCACATTGCCCTTACAGGGGCAGAATTTCTCACTGTTTCGTTCACAGTTAACTGTAATTGTTCAGTACAAAGTGTGTTGATTTATAGATCACCAGCTTCAGCAAACAATTTCTTAAGATCATTTCAAGAGACAATATCAGCAGCCTATCTTGAGACCAGTGTAATAGTTGGGGGGGGGTTGGGAGTATCATCCCCCCGGCCCGAGAACCAGCCGTCTGTCGGCCCCACCCCTGAACCCCCCAGAACAAGTCATCTGTCGGACGCTAACCCCCACCCCTCCCCTGCTCTTACCTGCACCCGGCCGTCAAACTTAGGGGCCGTCCGGGGTGCCAGTATATCTAGCTACGTCACTGCTTGAGACTTATTTGTTAGTCATACTCGTAACTTAAATATTCACTATGTCAATGCTCTAGATTCTAATACTATACAGATTGCCAACATTTGTTTGGTTTGTGAGCTGCACCAACATGCTCGAATTCCAACCCATCAGGCTGGCCACATTTTGGACCATATCTATGCCAAATCAAAGTTGGTAACTATAGATGCCTTCATGAACGGTGTGTTGTCCGACCGCAAGGAGATTTTCTTTTTCATGCTCAAGGAGGAAGACAGTTTGAGGAACTCATTAGCCACATGAGCAACCTATTCTGCCTAGTACAAATTTAGCAGTGAAAAATTAAAAACATTGCTTAGAAAAATCCCAACCTAATATTTCGTGAAAAGTCTAGTTAAATAATAATGCAAAGGGTGCCATTAACCAGTTTCATACCAGGATTTCAAATGCTTGTGGGGAAGTTTTACCTCAAAAATGGGCATCCTCCACCAGAAAACGCTGTTGGCTCTCTGGGGTTCTCAAGAATACGTTATTACCAAAAATAAAATGTAAAAAATTAGAAAGAGCATGGAGACTCTTGTATGTGGAAACAGATAATGGGGCATATAAACAGGAACTCAGAGCCTATAAAGTATTAATAAAAATGACCAGATGTAATTACCAGAATATAATGTTATCAGCAAAAAAACCCTGCTAATGGGTTTTTTTGGTTTGCAAATCATTTGCAAAAAACAAGGACTATTTGCCAACAGCCCCACTTTGCAAAGAGCTGGTTGAGTTCTTTTAGAACAAGATCTCAACGTTACTGTCATTTTTTTACATCAGTAACTATATTTGCAAAAAATCGATTTTGTAGATGGGTTTGTTACTAACTGGTCTAATTTTACGCCAATAATAGAGGAGTTTGAAGCAACTAAAATTACACTCATAAATTTTGATTCACCTATGGATCCTTGTCCAATTAAGATTTTAAAGAACTATCCTCCACTATCATTCCACTAATAACCACAATCTGTAGCAATTCTCTTAGTAGTGGGACTGTTCCTCCCTTCTGCAAAACAGCATTGTTTCCCGTCTCCTAAAAAGGGATAGCTTAGATCCAAATATGCCTTAAAGCTTTCATTTAATAATTCCTTTTTTTCTAAAATCTTAGAGAGTTGGTTGAACATACAACTATCTTCACATATGAGGAAAATAATATTAACAATGAATATCAATCTTGCTTCAGACTGTCATTCAATACAGAAATGATGCTCACAGATGCTGTCAATGAAATTCATGTGATTCTGGATAAAGAGAGCTCCCCGGATCTCATTCTCCAAAATGTTTTGTCATGTTTTGATACTGTCTCAAACACTGTCTTATTTGAATCCTTCTTGAAGAACGGAACACAGGCTGGTCAGATGGCCTCATTCCTTCCAGATTTTAAGCTATATATTGTGGGTCCGCCCAAGAATAAGCCCTGAGCCACACTCTCTTGAGTATATATATCGCCCTTCTGGCCAACCTAACTGCTTTGTTTGGGTTTCAATTTTATGGCTATGTGGATGATACGTAGATTACCATCCACATGGAGGGTAATCTCAGACAAATTCAATACCATTTTAAAAGCTTCCTAGGGAACATGGCTTGTCCTTTCCTTGCAGCTAAGCTCAGACAAAACTGAAGTGTTGGTGTTTGGTAGTTCCTCAGACTGGTCCTTTTTATGGTGGTCTCAAAAATGAGGGTGATGTCCTAAACCACTACTACTCGTACCTTGGATATTCTGTTTGCCAAAGAAGTTTTAATTTCAACATCATATAAATACATTTGTGACTTCCTGCTTCTTAAAAAATGAAAGAGTTAAAAAAGATTTTACGATTCCTACCCCAATATTCTGGACAGCTACTAATCCAAGCATTAATTCTTAGCAGACTTGACTATTGTAATGCACTCTATGTTGGCCTTCCCACCTATTTTTTTACAAAGATTACAATTAATTGTAAAGGTATTTGGTATTTGAACATTTGACAGCGTTTATACTTACCTTCAGAAGTTACACTAGCTCAAAGTTAAAAAAAGATGCTGGTTTAAGTCATGTGTCACAAGGCATTTCTACCCTGTGGCCTGCACTACTTACATCTCTGGTATGTTTAAAAAGCATCTCACTTTGCCTTTGCTATCTGCTCACTGTGCCCAGGTATCAGAGATCTAGCCTGGTAGGATGTACCTTCTCGTGATTACTGTTACAGCAAACAAATGATGGATGGAATGTTGACAATGCAAACATTCTCCCCCAGTCAAAAGGTCTGGGTTAAATAATAATGGATTTAACCCAGATCCTTGTGACTTGGGGTGAATGTTTCCATTGTCCAGCATTCCGTCCATCAATTGTTTCTTTTGTATATGTCGCCCTAAGTGGGAGGGGTATGCCCAGACGTGGGTCCCGTGCTAACCACACTTCTGGATTCAAGCTAGCCTGGCTGATGAAGTGTGATGACCTGAAACCGGTCCCAGGATTCTTGTTTCTGGTCCAGGGAGGACCTGGCTTGGCAGTTCATGCTGGACTGTTCCCACAAGGAACAGGGTCAAGGCTGATTTGCAAATGGCTGGGTCAAAACTGGGGTGGTGTGGTGAGCAAAATAATGATGGATATAACCCAGAGCCTTGTGTTTGCATTGTCCAGCATTACGTCCATCAATTGTTTCTTTTGCAATTCTAGGTGATTACAGCACAGACATGGAACAACCTGCTGAACAAAGTTCTCTGAAAACTAAGGGTTTAAAATGTCATAAGCTTTTAAAGACCCACCTTTTATCAACAATGTTCAACTAGTCAATGAATATTCTTCTTCCTTTCATTAGTTTTAAACATTTGATGTTCAAATTTAGAAACCTTAACTCAGCACCAGGACACCCTCGGGTAATTGAGTGCTTTGCAAAATCAACAATAATATTATTAAGAAGAAGAAATTTGAGTATACTGTTGCATACTGTAGCATCTTGACCAACTTGGCCACTCGCCAAAGACCATGCCACACATGGAGAGTAGCTATACACGTCTTTATTCCTCAGCGCATAAACAAGAAGTCAATGTTTTATACTTCATTACCCTCCAATGCCTATTTCACAGGTCTACAGAGTTAATCAGTAAACAAAAGGTTTCCTTAACTCTTTATTTACACAACACTACATCTCCCCCTTTGTTAAATAAATAGATACAACTTTTTTCAATAAATAAAAAAACAACCAAATAAACCACCAAATATCTTAACAAATCAATAAATACGTATTCACTTATAACTCTTCAATAGGCCTTCGTGGAGCTTGGATCACACATCCCGATAGGGTCATCGGAAAACAGGAGCTGGAAGTCATAGTGTCAGTGATCTGCATAAAAGAGGTTGAAACAACAGCAGTCTCAGGATCATTAACGGTCTGTCTGGACCCAGTCTCTACAGTGACATTGTTGTTTGGAGAGTGATGAGCCACATGACTGAAGTGAGAAGAATCTCTTGTAAGGGCCTTCCGACCAATCAGTGTGTCCTTTGGTGGTTGTGACAGTAAAGGACACATCCTAGAAGGGAGCATCAGATTTTTGATTTCTGGATTCTTGAACTATTACTCAATCTCCTCTCTTGAAAGTGATATCTGTCACATGACGTTGCTAACCAGCATAGATTTTTATTTTTCGTTTGTGACCAGAATCTTCTGTGCATATGTCTTTCTCAATCTTTGATCTGAGGTTGGTACACTGAGGTAATTTGGTCGTCATGGCTCTCCCAAACATTGAAGCTGCAGGACTTTTCCCTGTAGTCGAGGAGAGGTTGAATGCTAAGTTTGAAGAGTGGTATTCAAAACAAATTTGAGGTAGAGCTTCTCTAGTGCAGTACGCTGAGCAGCTTTCTTTAGAGTACTCACACAATTTTTCACATGGCCATTGGCCTTGGACTAAAGAGGAGTTATTTTCTGATGTTTTACTTTGAGGTGGCTGAGAAAGTCTCTGAACTCTAGAATATTTAACGGTGGGCTGTTGTCAGATTTCAAGATCACAGGGCTACCCCATGTTGCAAATATACCATCTAATATTTCAATAACCTTTTAATGAGTGATAGATGGAAGATCTTCTACCAATGGAAAATGGGAGTATTTGTCAACATTGACCATTTAATGATGTCCATTTTCAAAAGGACCAAAGAAAGCAACCACAATTCTCTCCCAAGCATGGTTAGGCAATTCTGATATGTTTAAAGGGTGCTGAGTAATGTGTGATGAGAGACTGTTGTGTAAGTTACAGACCTTTAACTCTGTTTTAACCTTTCACTGAGATGAGGAAGCCAGACTCTGGGCCGATTATGATCTTGGTGGATGGCATACTCCTGTAAACAACAAAAGAGTGTAGCTTCTCAGAAGGATAGAGAGAGCGAGCATGAAGAATCTTTTAGATTCTTTTAGAAGACCCTTACTCACCAACCTGGTTGGTGAAATGCTTCATCATCCGGCCCCACCGGGAGAGGTCGAGTACCTCCCCGGTGTGTTGCGACGCCAGAGTTACTGTGGAGCTGGAATTTTTGTGGTGATAAGTGCTAGTGTAGTAACGTGTTTTAAAAATGCCTGAATTGTGTCCAAAAACAAGATTTATTAAATGGCCAATCAGACACGCTAAAAACTAAGTGTGGGAACGAGAGCTGAATAAATTGTTCAACTATTTCCCATTAAGTGGGGTCGACATGTTTCTGCCCAGTTGGTAAAATTTACCGGGCATTCATCAGGACTGAAAGAAGAGTGGACTAAACCTCAGTGGTATGGGCACGCTAAGGCCCACCCTGACCTGAAGATGTGAAAGTGAAAAATTCAACAATTTGTGTGAAGAAAATGCAACCAAAAGAGAAACGTGTGGGGGCTTACTCTTATTCCAGAGAAACCAGGTTGCACATTAGATGTGAAAAGTTTCCACACAATGGGCCTCGGTAGGGGGGTGGTAACGCAAATGGCACACCGCCGGCGACGCCAGGCACCCACTCGGAACCTCGGGGTATCCCTCAGTAACCGGACCCCGAAGATGAGGTACTCGACCTCTCCCCGAGGGGCCCGATGATGAAGCAGGTCACCAACCAGGTTGGTGAGTGAAGGCCTTCTAAAAGAATCTAAAAGATTCTTCATGCTCGCTCGATCTTTCTTCTGAGAAGCTACACTCTTTTGTTGTTTATACTATTGTGACTGTGGGACCAAGAGTGTTCCTTTGCAACTATCCCTCACTGTCTTGTTGTTACCTAGGATGGCATACTCCATCACAAATGTGAATGCTATCCCGTCTGCCGTATTACAAGCTCCATAGGATATAATGGAATTGAAATACAGCAGACGGGATATCCGTCATGTTTGTGACAGACTTACCCTGTCCGCCAAAATTGCAATCAGACCCATAGGGGGATATGTGCAATAGAAGTGGCGGAGTGAGGCGTTAGCCATCATGGCTTAAAGCCTCACTCTGCCACTTCTGAAACGGAAGGCTGCACCATATTTACAACAATATGGTGCAGCCTTGCCTTTCTCCCTGCGATGGCACTACACTTCGAAGTCGACTTGTAGCAGTGCCAATTTGTTCTAATGAAATGACAACAGGTGTGCTCAATTTTACAATGACATTTATGTAATCTTCAGCCATCTTAGATGGGGTATTAGGACATTGTAATGGCACCCTTGAAAAATAATCGGTAGTATTATTATTCTCTGGTCAGTAAACAACTGTTTAGTTGTATTCCTGTAATCTCAGACCCCAACATTCAATAAGTGGAGGAATCTTGGCTTTAGGTTTGTCAAACATTGTCAGTAGTGCTTGATGATCAGTCATTACTATGAAAGGCTTTCACTATAAGAGCATATGGAAATATTCACAAACCCACACCTCTGCCAAGCTTTCTTTCGCAGGTTGGGAATAAGCATGTTCAGTCCGTGACAAGCTTTTACTGGTGTAAGCCACAATATGCCTTTGGGATTTGGCAGTCTTCTGTGCTGTGCAAGAATCGTACCTAAACCGACAAGGCGAGCATCAACTACAGCCTCTGTATGAAGCTTGGGATCAAAGTAAGCCATTTCAGTGACATTTTCAAGGGCTTGGTTGATCCTCTTGAAACTTCCTTCACATGACCCCTGAAACACCACATTC
The DNA here is from genome assembly GCF_964261635.1 of Lissotriton helveticus. Classification (NCBI taxonomy): domain Eukaryota; kingdom Metazoa; phylum Chordata; class Amphibia; order Caudata; family Salamandridae; genus Lissotriton; species Lissotriton helveticus. The sequence continues at coordinate 1,892,793,411 of NC_136059.1, read as the reverse complement.
TTTTTTGCCAGTTCTTGTAATCGTGAACTAACCGTGGCAAAGTCTTGTATGTATCTAGAACAGTAACTGGCCATTCAAAGGAATGAACATAATATAGAAATGTCCTGTGGAGCATTAGCAGTATATAGCGATTGTACTTGACCTGGGTTCGGTGTCATGCCCCATCAGAAAAGATATGGCCAAAGAATAAAAATGTTGTCTCAGGGAATTTACATTTTTCAGCATTCAAAGTCAAACCAGCCTCAATTAGCAACCGACAAACTTGCATGAGAGCTTTGTCATACTCTTTCTGAGTAGCTCCGAAGACTAATAAGTCATCACTATAGTTGAAGTAATTTACAATAAGCTGTATGATATGTTGAATGATGTCTTTGAAAAGTTCTGCAGCAGAGGATACACCAAAACTCAGTTACTTATAGCTAAATAGACCAATGTGTGTAGAAAAGGTTGTAAAGTACCTTTAATTCACTTCAAGTTCCAACTAGTGCTACCCTTTGTTTAAGTTGAGTCAAGTCGAGAGAAAAACTTTGCACCATTTAATTAAGTTATCATATCAGCAATGTGCGATACCGGATATTGTTCTTTCTTGATTGCCTTATTGGCCTGATGCATTTCACGCAAATGCGTACAGCTCCTTCACTGTCTCTTTTAGGTGGTACTACTATAGGAAAAACCCACTGTGTTGGACCAGTGGAGCGTATAATGATATCATGTTTGAGCTGCAACTTTAGTTCTCTTTCAACAGCTTCTTACAAGTGAAATGCAATTTGTCTGTGTCTTTGTGCAATAGGACGAACATCCTCATTTACTGTGATTTCATAGTCGTGAGCTTTCCTAACCCATGAAATAACGAAGGAAATTGACTTACTAATTCATAATGAGCATTCATTGTGTAGTTCACTGATATTAGACCCATATCAGCAGCGGTGTTAAAACTGAGAAGACAGGCAGTTGAAACCTTACCTTGAAGTACATGAATAGGCGCTTGTACCACTGTTTTCTTGCGTTTAATCGTAGCTACAAATGAACCTTGACTTTAAAAAGGTGCCGAGGAAGTATATACTTTAGTCTTTGATTGCGTAATTTGTGGTACTCACACCTCACAATATTTCTCCTCAGGAATAATATTGATTGATGCATTGCTATCAATAATGAAAGGTAGCAAACACCCTTTTATCTCCAGGGCAATCTTCGGACAGAATTTGTAGGTCTTTGGTGCGATTTCATGTCGATCTTTCTTTGGTCACTGTTCTCTCTCACATTCAACTAGTCCCACATGTGAATACTTTTCTGAAGTAAACATCAACATTGCACAATTACCATTGTTACTTTCAATTGAAACCTACACAGATGAACCCTCTGACCATGATTTTGATGATGATTGACTCCGTTTAGTGTCGATTTACCTCAGATGATGTGACCACTTGGCATTGTGGGAGCGCGTCGAAAGTCGTCCATGCAAAAAATGCAACACTCAGTCAGCGATTTTGTCTGAACGCTGTGATGCACTTACTTTTCCCTTCGCCCTGCAAACTGCACAAAATGGTTCGCTTTGCCACAGCAGTTGCAATTCCGTTCACTGGCAGGACATCTACCGTTGCATGGAAACAACAATCCACAGGACTTCCTGACAAGCCGCTTGCGCCACCGCTACATCACGTTTTCCCATATTAAAAGTGACGCCCTGGTGGCACAAGGAGCTTGTAAAAAAGCCCCCACATATGAAGCATATTTTCTTTTTCTGTGGAGACATCGCTTTGTGCCCCTCAGCTTTAGGCTTTGGCTTACTTTTCTTGTTCATGACTGAATTCAGGGGCTGCTCCTCCATTAGGGCGGAGGGGCATCGCCCCACTGCTTTCTCGCAGTGTGAGAAGCAGAAACATAAAATGGTAAAACTACCATTTTATGTTTCTGCTTTTCGCACTGTGAGAAAGCAGAAGTATTTGGTTGCGGGCGAGTGGGCAGGGCTGCTCTACTAGCTGGTCTGGGCAGGGGAGGGGCAGGGAGTAGTGGTGTGCCAACTCCTGAGTGAGTATGACTGGCCTGGTGCCCTCTGGGGCCACCCAAATTAGTCATGCGCACTCTGCCCTTTCTCCATGCAGGCTGCAATGAAGCATACATGAGAAAATGGCCTCCCCATAGCCGCATGGCTGGGTGGCATCCCCACCAATAACAACGCTGCCATTGCAGCATTGTAATTGGCTTAGGGGAGGGGAGAAAGGCTGCCTGCTTCTTGTTCGTGCCAGAGGCAGGAGAGTGAGCAGGAGCCGGAGCCATGAAAATGCGTGACCCGTGAACAGGTAAGTCTTTTTATTAAATGTATTAATTATTTACCCCAACCACTCTCCGTGCGCGAACCACTGCCCGCGATGAATGTAGACGTCGACTGTGACTGATGCACTCTGGGCAACTCCGGCCTCCATATCTGCCACTTGTCAATTAGCACACTCTTCAGCTCGAGCTGCCATGAGGACTTGCTCTAAGATCATAGTTTCCTTCAGAAACTCGTTATCTGAAAGGAATCTGAAAGACATCCATCTATCACTCTGAGGCATGAAGCTTTCTCATCATTAAATTCATCAAACTTACAGTGCTTTAGGAGGAGATCCAGTTTCTCAACAAATTAATTGATAGTTTCATCTACTATCTGGCGTTCTTGACTGAAGATGTATCTTTCATAATCTACATTTGGCACTGAGTTGAACCTGACATTCAAGACTCACTATCCTGTGGTGTATTTTCATGGGCTCTTACACTTTCAGCAGCCATGCTTTGTAGATACTTTAAAATCTTTTTGTCATCTATTTTCATCAACTGCATCTATGAAATCCTCAAAGGTCTCTATCCATGCAGTTCATCTATTGCCAATATTATGTTTTTGGCAGCATCAAATGATGATGGCCATTTTAAGAAAGCAGAAGCAGTATAACTATTGGTGGACAGCAACGGTCTCTCTAACGCTTCTCGGTGAACCTGCTCATCCAGACCATCTCTAGAGCCTTGCGACATGCCGGCTTCAGTGTCAACCATGACAGTTAGAGAGCTTTTGCATCTCCCTTGCTCTCCATTGAAGCTTTTTATTTCAATGGAGATCTGCAGCTTTTGTGTGGTTGGCCGACTCATTTATGGACAGCTCAGTTTGCACAACCCCGACCCTCTCTTTGGGGCTGCTCCACAGCAGGTAGTAGTATAATGGCTCTATGTAGTTGTTTCAGTAAGTAGACAAGTCTTTCCCTATTCAAATGACTTGATAAGCAGATAACATTATGATATTCACTCGGCCTTACACTTAAATGTCTTTTCATAACCACTGGGTTGATTTCGGCTTCATAGCACATCAGAATATAGCTTAACTTGCACTGGATTGTCACAATATGCAGGTTTTCAAAACCTGGGTGCATCCACCTTTTGCATTATTACTTTGCATGACATATAGCATTAATTTGCATAGTGACACAGTAACTCTCTTTGCGGCCTTTTTATTCTCGGCCATTGATGTATAGATTGTCCTTGATGCTTTCTTTGTCTGCAAAATCTTTCCACATCTGGCATTGTGCTGAGACTCAACAGGTGCCCGCATCGATTCTGCACTTCAACTGTAGCACATGTGGCACACACAAGAAGTTTGCTGGATCACAACAAACTCTCCTACGTCACAGGCCTATGGAGTCTATCAGGAACCAAAAGGGTTTTGTCATTCTTTATCTACACAATACTACACATACTTTCCAAGATGTGTTTTGTGCCGTGTTCTGCCTGCTATTGTGTTACTTCTGGGAAGATCAGGGTCCACTTCAAGAGTCCCATGGCATGGGATTAGGAAGAGCATCACATGCTTATTATCATACCCAAACGGAATATACTTTTTCTCAAGTGCTCAACACTCCTTCTCCCATCTTCAATATTATGCCACTTTCTGTTTTGTATCTGTTAATAGAGGCCAGCATCTTTTATTTTCTTTATTTAAAGAGTTTTATATAGCGCAGGCTAGACCCGTAGGTATCAGAGCGCTTTACATAAGGTCAGCAAAGTTCCAACAAGAATAACAATTTACGTTACATCAAAATATATGAAACACATTAACAGGAGAGAAGGAGAGATCAGTAGAGAGGGAAGGGGGAGAGGGGGAGTGAGAGGGAGTGGACGAGGGGGTGGAAGGAATAAGAGACAGAGGTAAAGTCAGCCCAAAGACCGAATGGGCAGGTGATGACCAGTGAGGTCCTTTCATGTGGCCTATCCGAACATTCATCCATCAAGTTTATACTTGGATGAACAGTCCAAACTAACAGCGGAATGTGGAGATTAAATGCATGGTGGATGAGTGACAGTCACCTTTGTGAGTTTATTATGACAGGGATTGTTTTTTATTTTCAATGTATTTTAAGCATTTGTCGACTTCCTTCGCACTCTTTGTAATGCCTTTAAACCTGTATTGAGGGGAAAGTTGATATTGGTTCAAATGAATCTATTGGACAACAGAGGGCTTCCAAGACTCAAATAAACGAATGTGAAGACAAAACAGGAAAGTTACTCTACTGGTTAGGTAATAAAAGAGTCAAAGTAGGCACATTGGTGACAGGATTTATGGTAATCAAGGATATGTGGTTACAAAATGATATACACTCGCCAGTGTTCTTACTGCCTACTACAACAATACATATTCTAAGTAAGTAATTGGGAGATGAGATTTCAAATGACAAACTTGCTAAGCCCATGGCTCAATACCAATCAATTAAAACCCCGGGACCCAATAGTCTCCCATTTAAATTGTTGAAACTTTTCACCTTACAATTTGCCCCATAGTTAGATAATGTGATTTCTAGGTCTCTAATAAATGATACCCTCCAACAGGACCTCCTTGGAGCTGTCATTATAATTCCCTTGAAGCCGAAGAGGCCAGCAGAAACCTATTATGATATAAGAGCTATTTCATTTCTCAGTACAAAGAGTGCTGGCTAAGTCCTTAGCAGTTCGCCTCCTGGCTGACATCCCTGCTCTAGTCTGAGAAGAAAGATCAGGGTAGTTTTATGCCCAGAAGATCCAAATGACCTAATATAAGGTGCTTTCACAATGTGCTGGCAATTGTTCATATAGTGGCAGATCACTTTGCTATTCTTTTAGTTATTTGTGAGAAAGCATTCAACTCATTGGGATGGGATTACTTACTTGCCGGTGTGACAGGCATGTGCTTCTGTGATCATTGTTTTCAATATATCTGTCTCCTCTGTTTTCAGTTGTTGGTGTATATATGTGTCAATGGTATTGCCCCTTCTGATAGGACAGAGCAAAGAGGCAAGCATGCTCACTATCATTCTTACTCTATACTTTGGTGATAACATTAATGGCTGATTGTCTCCAGTTTAATAGTAAGATCCAAAGCTTTAAATGGGCTCCAGGACTTGAAGGCGATTTTTACCTATGAGCTGATTTTTTATCTTTTTTAGTAACCCTATAGACGTGGTACCTGACGCTAGGGGGTCATTGGACCTTAGTAACGACAAAGAGACTGCACATCAGATGCAAAAAAAATTAAAGTTTTCTTTTAACAATGAGTTTAAAAGTCCATTAAATAGGCTGAGGCAAGTTATTATTCTGATAAAATCTTTAAATCACCTAATACATTTAAGGAGTTGTTTCAGGTAATTAAAAAGCCAAAGGAAGCCCCGGGTCAAAAAATAGGAGTATGTTCTGATACCAAATGCAAAGAGAAAGTAAAGCAATTAAAGCTCAATTGGCGTCAACCTCAGATATTATTATAATTACTCTTTCAAAAGAGCTGCCAGTAAAGATCCCTGAGAACCTAAGCCAGTTTGTCCAGCTGAGCAATGAGGAATATCAGGATTTAATAAGGTTAGCAGACGCTCAGGCTTAGTGGGTGATATGTTACCATTCAGAATTCATAAGGAGATTTTGCGGAATACACACTCTGTGGTACAGACTCAATTCCTCTCTATTTTCAGGATCTGCTACAGCTGAATTTCAAAAAAGCATGGAACGTACCTCAGCTAAAAAACTTTGGATCCAGATTGCTTGGAAAATTATAGACTAGTATTTCAACTCCAAAATCTTGCTACATTACAGGAACAGACAGTGTTTAACCAACATTCATCTTTGAAAACCTTCATATTTACACCACCCTATCCAAGCGGTATTTTAAGCAGACTGCAACATAGAAAGTTTTGTCACTGCGGCATTTGATGAAGTAAACTGCTATTCTGTGGATTTATTAGAACCTTCAATACTGTGGACCCCTAGGTTCTGTTAGAGCTCCTGGAGTGCAGCAGTGTCAGAGAAATGGCCCAATAGTTTATGGGCTGATCAAGCTGTTCAATTGGAACTAGACCCTTTTCATGTTGTCATGTGGAGTAAAGCCAGGATCATTGCTTTTACCCTTGCGGTTTAACGTATACATGGTGCTGTAAGCCCACTTGATCCATGTATGTTGACTACCCTGCTGCATGTCGATGATAACCAGATTTTGTTAGCGGTAGATGTTGACCCCAGTGTTAAAGCTGCAAAGTTACAAAAATGTCTGTCCAATGTCCAATGTTGGTTGTCTCAACATCATTTAAAACTGAATGATAATAATAATAAAAACATTTATAAAGCGCTTGGTTACACCAACTGGTGTATCCCTGAGCTAGGAGCTGCTACAGTGAGATCGGTAGGGAAGGGTGAAGAGAGGGTGACAAAACCAAGCTGTAGGGGTGGTTGAGCATACAAGAGCTCACAGTTGGAAGAGCCAAGTTTTCAGTCCTTTCCGGAAGGTGGTTTCAGATGGCTCAGCTCAGAATGTAGAAGGTAATGTGTTCCAGTTCTGCGCTATCAAGTAGCTGAAACAGAGCACACCGATTCTTGCTCTTTGAACTTTTGGAACTTTAAGGGGTGGTTTGCCCCCCTTGATCTCAGATGATGTGTTGTCTTATAAGGGGTGAGAAGATCATTTAGGTAATTAGGTCCCTTACCTTGCAATATCCTTTGGCAGAAGCACAGGGCTTTAAAAATAATTACTTTGTTAACGGGCAGCCAGGGTAGGGCATTAAAGGCTCTCTTCAGCAGATTAAGAACTAGCCTGGCTGCCACATTCTGAATTCGTTGCAGCCTGTGTAGGCTTTTTTTTCATTGCTACAAGGTATAGGACGTTACCATAATCCAACTGAGCTGTAACAAGAGTGTGGACCAAGGTTTTCCTGGCTGAAATTGGTAGAATATCCAGAGTTTTTCTTAGCATTTTGAGAGTCCCAAAACATTTCCCTGTGAGCTTCCTAGTATAGGTTTCGAAGGAAAGTTTGGGGTCAAGCCAGATTCCTAGATTTTCAACTTCCTCTTTGGGAGTGGGTGTGGGACCCAGCATCTGAGGCCACCATGCTGAGCTCCAGATGAAGGGGTGTTTCCTGACCACCATGACCTCAGTTTTACTGCAGTTCAGCTACAAGCAGTTGTTAGACATCCAAGAAGCGAGGTCCTTCATGCAGGAGGAAAACTGGGTCAGAGTGTACTCTAGTTGTGAGATAGAGTTACGATGAACTGCGTGTCATCAGCATATGATACCATGGTGACCTTGTGTTTTTCCACGATCTCCGCCAGGGGTTGAATGTAAAGATTAAAAAGAGTCATGCTCAGAATTGATCCCTGGGGGACTCCTTGTGAGAGTGGAATGCTTTTTGACACGTGTGGCGTTGTGCGACCTGAAAGCTGTGCTCCTGTAGAAAGGAGGTCACCCATTTAAGGGCAGCTCCCCCCAGCCCACCTGACCAGAGCTGCTGCAAAGCAGTTTTTGGGATACCATGTCAAAGGCTCTGCTGAGGTTCAGCAGGACCAAAGTACATTCTGCCCCTCATCAGCCAACCTGAGTAATGTCTCTGTTCGAGGAGTAACGCCAACTCCATGGAGTACATGGCTCTAAAGCCTGATTGCATTGGATGGAGTAGGTTGTGCTTGTTTATATGCACAACCAATTGCGTATTCACTGTCCTCTCTGCTATTTTGGAGAAATAAGGCAAGAGTGAGTTGGGACGCAGGTTATACATTGATCCCGGATCTGCTGATGGATTCTTCTTAAATGGAAGGACAAGAGCTTGCTTCCACTTGCTCGGAACCTCACTACAGTGGAAGGATAACTCCAGCAGTTGCTGAACACAGGGTAATATGGTGTCTAGTCCTTCCCTCATAAATTTGGGCCTGGCTGGATCCATTGGTGAGACAGATTTAATACTGAGGCCCACCCCTCTCGGGTCTTCCAACGACGGGAGCAAAAACTCCAAAGGTTGGTTGATCTTCACCATTATGATTCTCTCTGATTGAATGGGATTACCATTGTGGGTCTCATCTAGAAAGGAATCATATATTTTTGATACCTTCGTAGCCAAGTAATTGGCAATCTGATTGCACGACTCTGGAGAGCCTCTGACGGGCGCTATAGTTCTCTCTAAAGAAGAGAGGTCTTTAAAAATGACAAACAATTCTCTCTCATGGAGAAGCTACATTCAGTGCTTCCGTAATCCATTTGTCTATTGCTAGACTCACAACATTAATGTCTTCTCTCCATAGGGGTTGCTTCTGCAGTAGCGTATAGTAAAGCTCTCTGCATTAAATCTGGTCCAGTTTCTGTGTGGACTAGTGTTTCTTGATCTAGGTGCACACTGGGGTTTATGTACTGAAATCGAAAACGCCACCAAACAGTGGTCGGACCATGGGACTGCCTCTGGGGCTTCAGCCACCAATGCTTGGCAGTTGGAGAAAATAGAGTATAATAAGTTACCCAATTGATGAGTCAGAAGAGTGGATTTAAGTTCCAACTGTCTGTTGTCATTTGGCAGCGAATGGGTTAGCATTAGCAGAATCCATCCTGTATTTAGAGGCTATCATGTCCGTTTTGTGGAATCCATTTTGTATTTCTGGCAGCCATTTTGTTTGCCATGTGCTACCACGTGCGTGCCATGTGCTCTGTCCTACCTTGCTGTTGTCTGCTCTTGAAATCTGCCTAGAGACAGGTTATATTTAGCCTCTTCCACTTTACACATGCTCAGATGAGCTTGCAGCTGTCCATGCAGCTGCTGTTAGTCTGTAAATGTCAGGATGTGTTCACCAGAATTAGCAACTGTTAGCTCCTCCCACTTGTTGACTGTGCATTTTCTGTATGACCTTATATGTGCCTAAAACCTACTTCTTGTACTTGTACCTCATTCTTTTGAGCCCCTGTGTGGGTATAAAAGGACCAAGCTCCTTCCATTCAGTGTGCTACCTCATACATTGCCTTAGGTTGTTGTGTGAATGTAATTCCACCTCATGAGGTTAATAAGCTTTGTATTTTCTAATCCAGTTTCTGTGCCAACTTCTATCCTATTGGTCTGAGGACTTGGGCAGAGAAGGGCGAACCCCTTGCTCTGGTAGGCCTTGCTGAGGCTCACCACTACAAATTCGCTGCCAAATTACAACAGCAAGGCTGCTAGTTCTTGCACTAAGGATTTTGCTTCACTCTACATTGAGTCGTCAAGATGTAGGTTTAGGTCACCCAGGATCGTTAAATAGTTATAGCGCAGAACCGGTTGCATTATGGTGTCCACAAGAGTGGAAGTGAAATTAGTTACCTGCCCTGGGGGACGGGAGATCAGAAATCCATTCAACCTTACATTGTTTGTCGTTTTTATTGTGAAAAAAACTGCTTTGCAGTTTTCAATATTAGTGGCTTCAAGGGTGCATTCTAAGGCTAATTTATAAATGATGGCTATTTCTTCTCTGCGTTTGATGGAGCGGTCATGTCTGAGAATGCCATAGTCGTGCGATAGAGCTTGCAGTATTTCAGGGGTGGAAGCCTTTCTACAGCCATGTTTCCCTGAGGAACAGAGCATTGGGCTGATTATCCATGGTGAGATCATGAATTTCGATCTTGTGTTTGCCTAGTGACCTGCAATTAATCAGAATAAACTTTAACTTTGGCTCTGTCCTGGCTTCTACTTCCTGAGTTCCTGATTTAAATGAGCAATGTGTGCAGCCCAGTGTTTCCGCCTCTGCGGATAAGGAGTGTTTGCATTGTGCTAGAAGTAGGGGGTTCTAGATTCTTTAACTGCTCCGCCGAGTATCTCAAGGCTGATGGGAAAACAAAAATAATTGTTCTTTTCCTCCAATGAACTGTGTAGAAACATCACTTTTGCCCCCTCCCCTTCTCTTGTCCAGAAGCCTACTCTAGTTATTCAATATGTTAAAAACCTAGGGAAATTTGATTCTGACGTGATGATGGTGAAATCGATTAACGCAATAGTTGGGACCTGTTTTTTAAATAGATTATATATCTTGTCACTGTACCACAAAGAACATGGATTACCAACACCTTTGTTTCCTCATAGCTAGATTACTGCAATTCAACTTAATTGGGTTTATCATCTAAAAATATCAATAAATTGCAGTTGGGTCAAAAAGCGGCAGCCAGACTCATTCTATACATCAGGAAAACCAAATCTGTCAAGGCCAAATTTCATTGTTTGCCGATCTGTTAAAGGATCAGATTTACATCTTTATGTCTTGTACATAAAGCTTTATGAAATGGCAAACCAAGCTTTTTAACTGAAAGGTTTTCATTTTATACCCCAGTGTAGACTGCATACAGAGAAGGCCTTCTTTTTGACTTATTGAATTTTCTCAGTTTTGAAGAACTATTGTGGGTGAGCGATTACTCTCGGTCACTGCGACTAAACTGCGGGAGGAGCTTGCAGGTTGAAATGTCACTGATAAGATTAAGAAACTTTTAAATTCATGGCTTTTTCTAATGAAATTTGCTATTAGGTGTGTTTTAGGATGTAGACTGTTCATCGACCCCCTAGTCTATGAGGGAATGACAGCATTCTGAATGCAAAGAAAGAACTAATAATAAATAAACAGTTCAGACAATACATTAGGTGGCTTGTAAATTGGTCTAACCCCGCACAGACATTTTAATGCATGAACAAAGCGGGCAATTGCCCAGGGTCCCCACTTTCCGAGGGTCCCTCGGCTACATTAAATGGGTCAGTCGAAATTCCTACCATAATAAAGTTGCTCTTTAAAATGAACTTCCTTTTTAAATTTGACAGCCAAGCATGCTTAGCAGAAATATAGGGCCAGATTTACAAATGGTTTGGGCAATGGCAGAGTCACACACATTTATGCAAAGCAGCACACACTCTTGAAATTATGTTTGCTTTCGAGCATAACATGCATTTTGCACTGGAAAGGTGCTTTTTTCTTGGCACAAATAGTTATTTGCATTACTTTACACCACTTTGTGTCACTCAGATTACTCCGGTGTCACTTAAGTGGATTAGTGCAAGCACCCATATTTTTTTTTTTAGCAAAGCCCAAAGCCAGACTGAGCTTTATGCAAAAACACCTCCTGGAAGCAGGCACATACTTAAGGAATGTTCTCATTTCTCCAGACTTTCCTGTACAGCACACGTAAAATGTGTGGAATGTTTAAGAGTTGTCCAGCCATAGGATTTTGTACTGGAAGTGTATGCTTCCAATACCAATCCAATAATATGCAGCACGCACACAACTGCATGGTGCAAAGGTTGAGCGTGGAGCTAGACAGCCTGTTTATGTACCAGCTTAAGGGTCATGAGTAGAAGCACGCCATTTTTAATAAATATGGGTCTGCACTGCATTATCCCCTTTGTGCAATGCATCACAGCAACTTTGGTTGCTGCACTGTGTTGCTCTAAATATAAGACATCCCCCCCTCAGAGTGCATGCCCGTCCTTCCTAGCCTTAACACTTCTACTCTCAGGCAGTTGGTGGCAATTAAATCGAAAAATAATCAAACTGTGTCATTTCTCTCATCTTAATTCACCTCACCTCTGCTACCTTAACCTGCTCTCTAAACCTCTATATCTCTACTTCTCAATGTCCCTCCACCCTCTTCTTCTATCCACGATTTTTCTACCTTACCTTTGACTACCTCACCTCTATCTCAACATACTGAATAAGCTAAACATACCTCACTTTACTTCATCTCCCTTGACTTCTCTCTTACGAATTTGCTTATCTGTTTCTCACTCTCTGTGCCTCCATCTATAGCTAGTACTCTCAATTCGCTCCCTCCACCACAGCTCCCTGTACCTTGACCCTCTGTGAGTACCTCACTGCTGCTTTAACATCGCTTCCATTTACTACACTTCTCACACAACCTAATCACTATGATTACCTCACATCCTCCCCATGTCTCACCTACCTTACCTCTCTCTCAGCCCTTTTTAGGGCTCACATAGGCAGCCATGCTGCCTCTACGAGGCATTAAGTAATTTTATTAGTAGTAAAACTCCACCCATTTTGTTTCTCTTCGTGTTGTAACTTCTCATTGGTTAAATGTGTCATTTCTGGTTTTATCTCACTCAGTCATTGGCTGGTGGTCCAATACCTCATTTCCAGTTTGCTTTCATTTCGCAGGAAGCAGCACCGACCAACTACAATGTAATTCCGCTGCTGGCTGTAATCATGTCTTTTAGGGACTACTTGTTTTATGTAGGCATCGCGCATGCACGCCTGGGCAAGAATAATAATGTTTTCATGTTTACGGCGCGGAACGCCGCCCCATGTCTTTCTTTTTATGGATATTTCTTTAATACAATGGCGGCACCAGGTTCCAGGCAAACGCAGCCCCCCGGCAGCTGTGTCAACACTCTGCCGATCCTTCTTGGCGGCTGACGCTCCACCTGCAGGTTCCACAGCATAGCTCAGCAGTGGAACAACAGAGCTGTGGAATGCGCTATTGTGTCTTTTTCTGGAATGCCTCGCTGCCCGCTACTAAATCTACTGCTGCCTGTCATGTCCTGTCTCCGGGAACCTAGCACAAAAGCCCCCTTTTGTGTGCACTCCCTTTTCTACCTCTGCTCTCAGTTACTGCGAGGTAGCGTGCACAAAGGGACCAATGGCGCCCCCTCCATTGACCCACACCGCCTCTCTTGACTAGGGCTCCTCCGCTCTGATCTCACAAAAAAACAAACAAACACAGAAATGTCACACAACCTGAAACCTCGGCAGTTGTGAATAATTTCGCTGGTGCAGAAATTAATAGAAACCTACCCAGAGTCCTTGTGCTTTTTGAGCTCCTCGACCTGAATTGTCTGTATTAGGCACTTATTTATATTTACGTTCGGTTTTAATGGCTGCTAGGGTTGCTTTAAGTTTACACTGAAGAGCTCAGTGCTGGCATGGAGTGGTAAGGTCAGTCAACTGCCAGGTTAAGTTTGGCCAAAGACTATCTCAGGCTGTTAGAGCTGGGAAGAGCCAGTGCCGTCAGGCTCGTGCTCCTTTTCGTGTTCATCACCACCTATAATTCTCTGGCAGTCAGCGCCCACCCGAGCCTTGCCCACATCTGGGATTGTTTGTTACTGCTAACTCTTTCACATGCACGCACACACACACACACACACAGGCACACATACATTCACAGCAAGATTTTTCTGCATTTTAAACGCTCGCTGCTGACATCTGCAGCTATGTAGTAGTTCCTTTTAATTGTGTTGTGAGTGTGCATGGTGGCCAAAATACACAGCCAGACGCTGAACTGACCCATACCCGTGTGCCTGCATGATATCTTTCAGCATCCCCTTTGAGGCAATTCATGAAAGTAAATATTTCACAAATGTTAACAATAAATATAATTGAACAGCCACGTATACTGCTGATAGCACCAACAATGCATGGAACAATGGACCCTCGTGAGCCCTTGCTGCGCCTAATTCAGGCATTCATTGCTTGATAGATGTCACATGTCGCGCGGTATTTGAAACACGTGAGAAAATGCACTGAGGGTGACGTGGACAACAGGGCTTTTAGAACCTTCGTCAATGTCAGACTGATTTAGAGAGTTGGCTGGCGGACGGAAAATCACAGGTATTCCTCAACTATACGTCGACCTATCGAAAGCCTACTTTAAGAATCAGTCATTTCTTCTCCCTCTCGCAGGCGTGCTATTTAGGGCTGATTCTTTCACACACTCACTCACAGCAAGATTTTTATGTGTTTTAAACGGTCGCTGCTGACATCCGCAGTTATGTAATAAAGTTCATCAGTTCATATCCTGGCAGGACCAAGTCACACACGTGCTATTTAGTGCTAATTCTTTCACACACATGCACACACACACACACACGCACACACACATACATTCCCAGCAAGATTTTTCTGTGTTTTAAACGCTCGCTGCAGACGTCTGCAGTTATGTAATAAAGGTCATCAATTCACATCCTGGCAGGACCAACTCACACTTCCAGCTTCTTAGGTGGATGAATTGAGTACTGTTACATTGGGTAATAGTAGTTCATTTTTATTGTGTTGTGAGTGCGCCTGCTGGCTAAAATAGACTGTTACGTTAACGCATGCATGCAACACATAGAGCCAGTGGTTCAACGGCTACGGCTAAGGGGGATACATTTATCACTTTGTATGCAGACTAATTACTGAGATTCATGCGCATCAGCAAAAATGGAGGCCTGCGGGTCGGCAATTCTCATCACATTCTCTGCCTCTCTCGTCATCCCGTCACTGTAAATTGCCTGGAATGCGGTTCGCACAAAGCCTCCCTTTACCTGGGGAATGGTTCTGAGGAGCACGCTGCCCACAGCAGAAAATCATTAACTCACTCTATCTGTCTATCTATCGCACTCACTCTATCTATCTATCTATCTATCTATCTATCTATCTATCTATCTATCTATCTATCTATCTATCTATCTATCTATCTATCTATCTATCGCCCTCTATCTATCTATTGCCCTCACTCTATCTATCTATCGCCCTCACGCTATCTGTCTATCTATTGCACTCACTCTATCTATCACGATCACTCTATCTGTCTATCTGTCTATCTATCTATCTATCTATCTATCTATCTATCTATCTATCTATCTATCTATCTATCTATCTATCTATCCATCGCCCTCACTCTATCTATCTATCTATCTATCTATCTAGCTATCTCCCTCACTCTATCTATCACCCTCCCTCTATCTAACGCCCTCCCTCCCTCTATCTATCGCCCTCACTCTATCTATCGCCCTCACACTATCTGTCTATCGCATCACCACAGCATCACTCAGCACCACCAAAGCATCAATCAGGGGCACCACAACATCACTATGCGCTACCACAGCATCACTGAAAGCCACAGCATCACTCGTCGCAACCACAACATCACTAAGCGCCACCACAGCATCAATCTGTGCAACCATTCAACAACAACTGGTTCAAATATGTTCTCTCAATGTTTCAAGCTTTATTACAAATGTCACAAAAAGATGTCAATATTTCACTTCTGTTCTTGGATTTTCGTCACAATAAAATACACTGAACATAATCTTCACAAAAGTTATTTACCAAAGTTTAAGCTTTTGCCATTATAATTTACCAAATCTTTTATTTAAGTATTAATTATTACAAATAAATAAAAGCCATTATTATTTGTAATATCAATACATCTTAGTCACGTAAATACAACATATATTGCATTACAAATGCTATAGGTGTCACATTTGCGAAAGTTAAAACTATTGGCATTGTAAATGACAAAGCTATTAATTTCGCTATTTTCAAAACCAACACATAAATAAAAAATTTGTCATTTACAATACCAATAGCTCAAACTTTCCTAATGCGAGACCTATTGCATTGCAAATGCTTGTTCTATCTCACCTCTCCCCTTCACCTCTATAGTCCATTTCTCTTCCTCCCTACCTTGCCTCTTTCTTCTTACCATTCCGTCTCTTTTTTGTATCTCTCGTTTACCTAACCATTAGTTCACTACTTCACCTCTCCTTCTCCCCTTTCGGATGTATGACGGTACGACGCGGGCTATTACCACGCGTACAGTTACAACGCATGTTTTACAACGCAAGTCGTTACTACGACTTGCACTGTAGGGTGCGGACTTAGGAAGAGTTTAATTTACTATTCCAACACCAGTCCCCGTGGATAGTAGGGAAGGTGTTGGAATAGTAAATTAACTATTCCTTGTCCTTGAGTGCCCTCCAGCGCAAGTCGTGGTTACGACTTGCGTTGTAAGAGATGTGTCGTAATGGTAGCGTGGGGTAACATCCGCGTGGTAAAGGATGTTACCTCCCCTTTCTCCTATTCCACACCTGTTCCCTTTCCTTCACATGTCAAAATATCCTACTCCATTCTGGTTACCTCTATTTCACAATCTCTGTTTCTGTATCTTCAACTCTTGTCTGTCTCTTTCTCTCTCACTCAAACAGATATCCCTCTCTGGACCTCCTTCTGCACTTTAACTCACCCCTCCACCTCAAATATCTCTCTCAGCCCATTTCTATACTTCAGAAGCTCTTTTTATTTACCTCTGTATAAACCAGACCTGTCTTTCTCTATTTTCCTGTATGTCTCTTTGCTTCTTCTTTTTTTGATCTACACCACATTTCTCTTTCTATTCTACACCCATCCCTACCTGCCTCTCTTCTCCGTTACGCTTTTTATATGAACCATTTTTCTATACAGCTTCTAATTTTCTTTCTTCTTCCTTGCATCTCTTTGTTTTTCCTAAAGTCTCTCTGTCTACCTCTGTCTTTTACTGCCTTTACTTGTCTCTAATTTACCTTTTCTCGACATTACCTCTCTCTCTACCTCACCCTTTGGAGTATTGCACTTCCCTGCCTCTCTCTACATTTCCTTCTCCCTAACTTTAATTCTCTCTACCGAACTCTAAAACCTTAACTACCTGCTTTTTGCCCTACACCACACTCCTCTTTCTATCCTACACTCCTGCTACTTGTCTTGCATCTCTATTTACATGAACCATTTTTCTATACCTCTTCTAATTTTGCTCTCTTCTTCCTTGCATCTTTGTTTTTCCTAAAGCTTCTCTTTCTACATCTATCTCGCTCCTTTCCCTGTCTCTAAGTCACCTCTATCTTTACATTATCTCTCTCTGTACCTCACCCCTTGGAATGCTGTACTTCTCTGCCTCGCTCTACATTTTCTTCTCCCTATCTTTATTTCTCTCTACCACACTGTAAAGCCTTGTATTTTTCTTTAACTCTGTTTCTTGACTTACATCTTCATCTTTGTACCTCACTCTAGCTATCCTCTGACTACTGTACCTTTCTGTTTACTTTACTTACTCTCCCTAACTCACATATCTTTTTACATCAGTTCTATCTATATCACCTTCTACCTCGACTAAATGTCCCTTCATCTTGTGTTCTCTTTATGTCTTTGACTATCTCCTGTTTCCAAATCCCTTCCATTTCTCATACTCAACAGGGTCACAAGTAACTGTCAAGCCAGAAAGTGCACATGAATAGCAGAGCATCGCTTTGATATTCACTGTTGCCTCAATACCGCCAGTGCTAAAAGGAATTATTTTTGTGATTACAAATATTCGGGATCTAGAGCTACAATTTCAAACACTATGTGTATGCCTTATTTTAATATCGGTGTTACAGCAAACAACTGATGGACGAAATGCTGACATTGTTCTGCATTCTGTCCATCAATTGTTCTTTTTGCATCTGTCACCCCAAGTGGGACGGGTATGCCCAGACGTGGGTCCCATGCTCTCCATGCCACTGAAGGCAAGCTATCCTGGACGATGAGGGCTTAAAGCCCGAAACTGGTCCTAGGATGCTTGTTTCCAGTCTAGGGAGGACCTGGCCTGGCAGTTCGGGCTGGACAGTTCCAATTGGGTGCAGGGTCAAGACTGATTTGCAAATGGCTGGGTCCAAACTGGAATGGCATGGTGAGCAAAAAAAACTATGGATGTAAGCCCCGATCTCTGTACTGGGGAGAATGTATGATATTGTTCTGCATTCTGTCCATCAATTGTTCTTTTTACTTTAATATAATGCACTAGTCCCTTAATTATCAAACAAGTCAGCCGTAGCATGTTTTTTTTGTACAATAAAAGTAACAAGCTGGTTAAAGTAGACTCTCAACATAGAGGTTCAACTCATAATTCAGTATTGCTTGACATCATGAGGGCGTGAATTAACTGAAATGGGTTAATAAATGTAAAGTTGTAACAAACAGGGAGCTCTGAAATATATATTGCCCAGTGCCCCACAAATCTTTAATATGAAATTGCTAAATCGATCACTTATCCTGTACGGGGATTGATTGCCGATATTCACTATTTGCAATAGGGGGCTTCATCTGCCTAGGTATTTTTGCAGTACAAGACCTTTTTCACACATGGAGGGTTTACTTGGTCCTGATGTTAGCCTTGCTTAATATGGAAAGTTACAAATTCTAATGGGGCTACTATGAATGAGTGTAATTACACCATTCTAAATATTATTGAAAACTAGAAAACGATTTACTCCTTTCTGGACCAAATTTGGCTCATTTTCACTGAAGGTTTTCGTCTCAGAAGTAAATTTGATTATATATATACCTTTTGCCTTTAAGGCTCTTTTATAATCACCTTCTGCTGAAGAAGCAGCTTTAGTTCTGCCTGCAGAGCATCTCAACAATGATCTTTCAGTTGAGAAGTCAGACAAAAAACACATGGTTTAACGAGAATGATTTAATTATGGTTGGTAGTTTTCAAACAGTATTTGTAAAACCAATTCATCTTGAATTTGAGCTTTCCAATAGTCTTTTAAATGGAGTATTGACCGCTCATTGTAAAATATGTTCCCTCAGCCTATTTAGGCTTTGGGTGAACCAGCAGAAGCAGTGGTGACCGGCATAGCTAGTGGCCATGGGGCACATTATGGGGCACGAGCCACAATGTAAAATAAATAAATAAACACCTTGCTGCTGGGTGCCACATCTCTGCTCCTGCTCTCCCATGTCCGACTGCACGAACAGGAAGCACAGCCTGGCTCCCAAGACCAATCACAATTCTACAATTCAGCATTGTGTTTGGTCTGAGCGCCCAGCCAGGGACGGAGAGGGGGGATGGGGGGGCGGGGGGGTCTGGGCATGTTCTCCATGCAGGCTGTAATGAAGCCTGCATGGAGAATAGGAAAAGTGTGCATGACTTTTTTGGTGGCCCAATAGAGCCAAACAGTCATTACCACTTAAGAGGCTTCTATCACTCCTACTCTGCTTTGTGGCTCGACCCGCCTCCTCAGGCAATGCTGCCACAGCAGGAAGACAAAATAAAATAAATGTTATTATCATTTATTTTTTCTTTCTTTTACGACTTCAAGGAAGGGTGGGGCGACGCTCCTCTGCCTTAGCGGAGGAGCCACCACTGAGAAGAAGTAATCAGTCAGGATTTTTCTGTGAGGGCAAACCCCTGATTATTGGTTCACCTCTGTTGTCATTGACGATGTTGTGGCTGATTCCTGAAAGGTTGCAACAGCGTTTTTGCCTTTGCACATTTTCTATTATCTCATCTAATTGAGAAATAATAGCTAAGGACCCAAAAAAGGGCAAATGAGAGATGAGAGATTTTGTGCACCATCCAACTTTTTAAATCACACACATATGTGTCTTTTACGTACTTTAATTTCCCCAGAAAAAGTAACTTGTGTGCATAATTGATCAATAGGGTGCAGCACAGAAATTCAAATCATTAGTTTCATTGTTTCTAAGAGTTTAGGGCAGTCACTTTTCATCTGGACTCCATAAAAAAGGGCTTGAAAGTCTTTTAGCAAAACGTGTGTTGTATATGCAGCATTAGTTGCAGTAGGAAAGGCAAATTTTGGGCCATATTATGTAAAGGACGCAAACTAAATGCCCCGGGGGCAGCGCATTCCTGTGAAAAACAGGGCGGCTGTTTTGAAGCCGCTCCATGTTTTCACATGCAGGCGGCAACCCACCAGCACTTTTAAAGGGATTAGAGATCCCCTTGCAGGCGGGTGCAGTCACCGACTGCATCCATCTACAAGGGGGTGTCTAGAGGGGGTCCATGGGACCCCCAACCCTCCCAGAAGGCTGCCATCAGGGGGCACACTGACAGTGCACCACCTTTTAGATGAAACACTGTCAGTGCACCTCCTAGGAGCTTTTTTGCCTCTGCGGCTGCGTCTGTAATATGGCGCGGGCACAGAATCAAAGGGATTCCCTCATTTGTAATACCAATTGCACTGGCGCTTTATGTGTGCCAGCGCAATCAATATTCCAGAAGGGGGCGCACAAGTGTCTGCAGTCTCTTCTGTAATACCAAAGGGCCCCGGGGGCACACAGAGCAGTCGCAAACACCCATTGCTCCCTCAGAGCACTTATTTAATATGGCTCCTGGAAGATGCATAAGCCCTCTCATTGATTTTGACCTTGTTATCAACAGGATTAGATGATAACTGGTACTCTGTGGCTGATGGAGATGGCATACCTGCCAATGAGGATTGACAAGTCTGTTGAAGGATAGGGTTTGCTCAGAAATCTGTGAAATCCCATCTTGTTGAATGTTTCCATTCCATTGTGGAGACAAAACATCAAGAGTGATTTTGTCAGCTGATTTAAAAAAATCATTAGGATCAGTCTATTGTTCTCTTACAGGACTATAATTATTTTTTCAAATTTTGGTTGGCATTTGAGCCCCCTAAACCAGTTCCCCTTTATCTGGTACATGCTCAATCTCTTCTTTACCAGTATCCTTTAGAGGGTTTTTGAAGGACTTCAGAAGGCAGCTACTAGTGCCTTGCCTACCAACTCTTGCAATTTGTCTAAAATCAGCAAATGTTCAGGGAAATGGGATGCCCTTCTGTATGCTTCTTTTTGCATATCCTCCATGGTGCTTGTCATCATTGTTCTGTGTTGACCCACTAAAGCTGGGCTTTTAAGACTCTATGATATCCTTAGAAATTTCACATGTCACAGAATTTCAGTTTATTTAAGGACCATGGTCTGTTTGCCAGCATACATTCCCTCCGCTGCTCATACCATACAGGTGTTGGACCTGGCCCTCTTTGCAGGGTCACCAAACCACTTTTTGCCATCTCCCCTCATGTTTTTAATGTGTTTCTGTTGGCTTTTAGGACTCTTTACCACTGCTAGCCTGTGCTGTAGGGCTGGTGCTCTCGTTTTTAAGCATGGTAAAATGGCCTTACACCCACTTGTCACACCTAATTCACTTATACGTCCCTTGTAAAGTGGTACTACATGTACCTATGTGGGCGCTGAACCCCAATATTCAAAATAACCCCATAATTTTAGATACCACACAATTTCCCCAAATGATTCAGCACCACATCTCCAATTGATTTAGCAGATAGAATTCAGACCTTCAATTATCCACATCAATTAGCAGAGTAGAACAAATATGGAAAAATGTACGACTGGGGCCACTCAATAAATTAATTCTAGATCAGAAATCAATTAATGGATTTATTACAGGAAATCTCATTAAGTATTAAAGTAAATGGTCAGAAAATGACATAAAGACTCAGTTACTGAAATACAAAACCAGCATCGGTAATAAAGTATTAGTAGAAGCTATTCCCTAAATTTAGAAGTCATACTCATAAAGAGTTCTGACAGCATTCTATGTAAAGCAAAATCTCCACGAAATTAGCCAGAGTTTCGGGAGTAAAATGAGAAGTAGCCCCAACTCCTTCAAACAAGGTTTTTTTATACACAATTTATGCATAACAATTAGTAAAAGTGCAAATTCAGCATGACATGATCATGATTTGGCAAATCAGAATAAACAATGTCACTTCATTTAGTTCTTAATACTAACTTACTTCTTAAGGCAAAGTAAATATTTTCTTGCTCGCTCAGCAATGGTAGTCCGGAGATTCAATAACACAACGTGAAACATTTTCTAAGTAAACACATTTACAGACCACACCTTTAGCAGGCCACATTGGGACTTCTGGCCACAGTCTTTCAATCGTTGATACATAAGGAACACAAAGAAAGTTTTAGTCACAGTACATGCTTTCTAACAGTACACCAACATCATACCCACTGACATGCATGGAAACTGTGAGGAAAGAATGGTTGCAGTGGGTTTCTGATTGGGAGGAGGGAATGAGCATGAGCAGACATAATAAACAAGAAGAGAGGTGATAACAGATTCCATTTCTAATAAAATGGTGTTTCACTTGAAAATATGACATAACTAAATTATTCTTTAAAACACTTCTGAACTCAATTTTGTTATCATTTAAAAGTGCAATACAATCAATGTAACTGTTATGAGTTCATGCAAATTGCAATTTAGGAATTCACACAAATAATTTGTCACACAAAATGTTCACATGTGAGAAAACTTCTAAACCACCCCCCTCTGATTATCTTTAAATAATCACTTAACCCTGTTTAACTTTATTAATCAGCCATCAATTAGTTGATAGATGTCTTCAGCCTCTTGGATAATTCTTGATTCTCTTCCAAAATGGTTAATTGTTGATAAACTCTCTCCTTGCATTCTTAAATCCACAGATTGTTTTATTTTTTTCGAGTTGACTCTATAGCATCTCTTAGCTCTGTTATCAGTCACACATCCTAACAATTTCATCAAAATGAATAAAACAATTGCACAAATTATTTTGATTATCACAAGTGTCAGTATGAACTTGAGAGCACCCCACCAATATTAATTAACCATTAACCTATTCTTCCAAAACCTTTCCAATCCTAGCAAACCAGTTTCCTATGGCCGCCCATAATCCTGTTGCTTTCAATACCTTAATCTCAGAAGACAAATTAGTCAGAATCAGAATCAGAAAATGCTTTATTCGATTTTAGACACTTGATAAAATCATAAAAGCAAATATTAAAAAACACAATTCATACAAGATAAACATTAAAAAAAATACCTTATATACACAGCTGACACAACAGTACAAATATTACATTTTAAAAACTAACAAGTTATGCTTTTCCCTTTCCTCAAGATGCTTTTTAAAAGTCCAGTCATGATTCCGATACAGTACACGTTATCCAGTAGTTGTAGAAATAGGAAAGCCGGGCAACATTCCCGCCAGGCTTCCTGCTTCAAAAAAGGCATGATCCATCTGGCACGTTCCTTTGAATAAAATTTACAAAAAAAGGTCACATGCATTGTTGTTTGTAATGATATATTATTGCATGGGCAGTGACAAAGATCCCTGGACCAGTTATTTACAGCTGGAAATGTACCAAACAATGGAAGCTGTCAAACCTTAACCTAGTCAGTATATATCTATCATATCCCCCTGTACAACACACTAGGTAGGGTTGAATGGAATCCCATTGAATCTTTAATGATTTCACGGTTCAACCCTAGACTGGGAGAGGTCCAGACTCTATGCCAGATCAAAATTGGTTGCATTTTGATTACATCGGATATGTGGGAAATCCCCAATTCACTATGACAATTAAAAACAGATGAACTCTGAGGAACAGCTAAAATAAACCTTAAAAAAGCATTTTCTACCACCTGAATTGTGGAAATATCACAAAAGCCCCAAACCCCCGCCCCGTATATTGTGATACTTAAGCATTTTGCTTGTTAAATTTTGAGGAGGATCTCAGGGGGCCTTCTACCCATTTTTTAAAAAAAATTCATCACTGCCGCGGTTGACCTCTTAAACAAAAGGGTCCTACTCTTGACCGTTGGTCCCCAGGAGCCTGTATCCTCGAGCAAAATACTGAGATAAGAGAACGTTTTGGTTGATTCAATTCTACCACTCCCAGCTGCTAAGCTACTACATTTATTCTTCCCCTTCCCACATGACATCACAAATGTTTTCTTTACATTGAGTTTCAGGTCCTGATTGTCCATGAAATCAATGTAAGTGGCAAGAGCTCTCTGTAATCTGAGCTGGGTTCTAGGCATTAAAACCACGTCGTCCGCGTAGAGAAGGGAGACAATCTGCTTGTTATTAAATTGAGGGGGATCCCTCACCCTGGCCACCATATCCTCTTTCAATGCGTTAGTATATCATGAGAAAAGGAACAGGGCCAGTACGCATCCTTGCATCCTCTCCGCGCGGAAAGACTTTGTTGCACTATCCCTTTAGTCCGTATCTCACCTCTGCTGCGGCCCTGCATATAATTGGCTCAACAATTGCACCAGTGTGGGCTCAACCTTCAGGTCCTCTAAAATCTTCCATAATCTGCTATGGTCAACGCGATCAAAGGCGGCGGTGGGGGCGTGGCTTAGCCGAGCTGCGGAATGGCTGCTAGCTGAAGCGGCTCCGCTGGCTGAGCCCTAAATATTCGCCATTAATCCGTCAAAAAGGACACTGCACACAGCCCCCTACCTGGGAATCGAAAACGTAGCCCCCGCGATACCTGCAGCTGAAATCGGGCGGCCTGAGGGTGCCGGTGAGCCGGAGTGCGGCGGGCTGCTGATTGGGCAGGGCTGAGGCCTGGCGACGTGCGTGACGCCGGGACCTGGCGTGGCGGCTGGCCCGGAGAAAGCAGACCGGAAGTGCTGGTGCCTCCTTGTTGGACCTGGGGTTACCAGTCCACATAGGGTAGCCTGGCACAGAGCAGGAATGGCTAATCTCAAAGGCAATTGTGTTGTGCTCACATCACTCACTTACAGTAACCCAGCGGTCAACCACTAAAATAAATGACACTACACCAGTTTAGAAAAATACGGAGCGCTTTATAAAAATTCTATAGTTCAGCTTATTCCATTAGGCATGTTAGATATGTATTATTTCTTTACATCAAGCACTACCACCATTGATTGCTTACATCATTGACATGTTTGCATTAGATTTAGTTTAGGAATTTTTGTTCTTCAGTGAAAATGACTACATAGATTTCAATCCGGGCTCTAGATTTACTGGACGACTTCGTATTGCTCAAATAAGGGTTATAAGGAATAGAAACACATTAGGTATCACCAACAACCCAACATTAGGCCTCCTCACTGAATAGAAATTTTCTGCACATTCTCTTAAATAAAAGTTAGATTATGCGCCGTTTAATCCGGTGCCAGAATGGTTCCCCCCTTGTCAACTGGGAATAAATGTTAATTTCCAACCATCTGCCTCCACTCTGGTAACCTATGGTATTCTTGGCTTCCGTTTAACCTTTCTCTTGGGCCAACAGCAGTTCAACAATGAGCAATTCTCTATCTCCAACTCAATAGTTACACCAATCCAGGTTCCCCTGGCATACATGTGCTTGGTGTCGGAAATTCTGAAGAGCTCGCCCTCTGTTAGGCCCCGTGGGGGGTTCTCGCTAGACTTGTATCCCACACCAGCCCCCAGGCCCCGGCTTACTTGAAGATGTTTTTGATTCGAGTTCACCCGTCCGGGGCAGCCGGAAGGCTGCGAGTGGAGCGCACACTTCCCCCTCCACAGGCTAGGCCGAAATACCTACTGGGCCTGCGCTGTGAGAGAGACGCCTCCTATGACAGGCGATGTAAGGCCCGGCTGAGGCCTCTGGTGCGTCGATTCTCTCCTCAGAGCAGCCGCGGAGTAATGAGCCTGCGCAGGAGAGGCGCGTCACCGACTCGGCGCCGCCCCTACAGGAAAGCCTCCAGGATCTCCTCTGGGCCCGCGCTAAGGGCGAAACACCTACTGACAGTGCAGCCCCCTCAGAGCAGCCTCCGTGGTGACAGCCAGCTGAACCGCTCTCCGCTCGTCTTCCGCTCCTCACCTCCGGACAGAGCCACTTCACACCCCACAGAGGAACTACTCCCGCGGGGCCCCAGTCTGATGCTGGAAGTCACACCACCTCCTCTCCCATGCCACAACAGAATCTCCGCAGGTCTGTCTGGGAGGAAGAACCACGGGAAGTGCCCCACCTCACCACCGGTAAGTCGGGCAGGGTTCTCGGCTACCACCCCTCAGGAGCACTACCGCTAGGGCGGACACAGGAAGATGAAGGGGGTTTTGATTCTAAGCAGGCCCCCAGGACAGCTCACACTCCCGCAGGACAGCGGTGCAGTACGTGTCAAGTAGCTTGGGCCGCACAGTTCTCTGGATAAGGTTGAGGAGGGTAAAATCTCCTTCTCTGGCAATGATGATCACCAGGACAAGTCCTTCACGATGATAACTTGGCAGGGTCAGATCTCGAGGTAGGGGGCAAAGATAGCAGCAGGGAAGCAACCCTAAGGAGAAGTCAGCCCTACTAGCGCCCTAACCCCCTGATGCCACAGCCTGCACTCCAGCCAGCTCTTAGGTGACAAAATGGCCGCCCAGGCTCTGGCCTTATATACCCCTTGACCCAAGTCACTAGAATAGGCCAGAAGGTTCTAGATTCCTCACATTAGTCTATGGGTCAGTCCCTGAGGTAAAATTATTTGACACTTGGCAGCCACCATTTTGTAGAGGTACACCTTCCTTTTCTCCATCTTAAAGAAGCACCTGTGCCTCAGGATGTCGTAGGGGAAAGGAGGCACCCAGAACTCTAGGGGCGACACCACAAAAAAATAGTGGACACAAAAATGAAAGAAGATTAGGAGGCAAAAAGGGGACAAAAATAAATAAATAAGAGGGACCACCCAAAGGGCTGACAGGTCTAACACGCGCCCCCCCAGCTGAAAGTGGGGAGAGCTACCCAATCCCTTGGGAGCTCTCATCACTAAGGCGGAAATACCTAGAGAAACCGTCTGCATTGGCGTGGTCCACTCCAGGCCGATGTTCCACCCGGAAGTCCATTCCCTGTAGGGAGATGGACCATCTCGACAACTTGGGATTCTCTCCCTTCATTTGCATCAGCCAACGAAGGGACCGGTGGTCAGTCTGCACAAGGAAGTGCGAGCCAAACAAGTATGGCCGCAGCTTCTTCAGAGCCCATACCACCGCAAAGGCTTCCTGCTCTATCGCACTCCACCTCTGTTCCCGGGGAAGCAGTCTCCTGGACAAGAAGACAACAGGTTGATCCAGACCCTCTTCATTGAGTTGCGATAACACTGCCCCAATGCCATGCTCGGATGCATCTGTTTGGACAATGAATTCTTTAGAAAAATCAGGGGCGGCACACATTGCTTGCTTCAAGGTGTCAAAGGCTCGTTGACAGGCCTCCGTCCAGACTACCCGTCGGGGTTGCTTTTTGGATGTGAGTTCAGTTAGAGGTGCCACAATTGTGCCATACCCCTTCACAAAGCGACGGTAGTATCCAGTGAGGCCCAAGAAAGCCCGGACCTCGGTTTGAGTCTTAGGAGGCTCCCAGGCCATGATAGCCTCAATCTTAGCCTGGATGGGCTGCACCGTTCCCCTGCCCACCAAGTGGCCTAGGTACACCACCGACCCCTGCCCAATCTGGCATTTGCTGGCCTTGATTGTCAAACCAGCCTGTTTCAGGGCTTGGAGAACAGCCTGTAAGTGACACAAGTGGTCCTCCCAGCTGCTGCTGAAGACAGCAATATCATCTAGATAAGCAGCAGAGAAGGCCTCCATCCCGGAGAGGACCTGGTTTACCAGCCGCTGAAAAGTGGCAGGAGCGTTCTTGAGCCCAAAGGGCATCACACAGAACTGGTAGTGGCCCTCAGGCATGGAGAAGGCTGACCTTTCCCTTGCTCCATCTGTCAGGGTGATCTGCCAGTACCCTGATGTGAGGTCAAAAGTACTCAGATATTGGGCAGCTCCCAGCTGGTCAATGAGCTCATCCGCCCTAGGGATTGGATGAGCATCTGTCTTTGTCACTGAATTCAGTCCCCGGTAATCCACACAGAACCTGAGTTCTGGAGTGGTGCCCGGCGGGGAAGCTTATGGTACCAGAACCACCGGACTGGACCAGGGGCTACTTGAAGGTTCAATCACTCCTAGCTCCAGCATCTTAGTGACTTCACTATGGATTCTGGCCTTCACCTTATCTGACAGCCGGTAGGTCTTAGACTTCACTGGTGGGCTGTCTCCTGTGTCCACATCATGGGAACACAGGTGGGTCCTTCCCGGGATAAGGGAGAACAGTGAGGAATACTGCTCCAGGACTTGTCGGCAGTCCCTCTGCTGTTCAGGAGTTAGGGATGGGGAGAGAATCACTCCCTCCACCGACCCATCCTTTTCTTGAGATGAAAATAGATCAGGGAGAGGCTCACTTTCCTCTTCCTCTGCTCCGTCAGTCACCATCATCAAGATGACCTCGGACCTCTCATGGTGGGGTTTGAGGCAATTGGCATGGAGCACCCGATGGGGCTGCCGGGGGGTCTTAAGGTCCACCAAGTAGGTGGCCTTGCCCTTCTTCTCAATCACCTCAAAGGGGCCTGTCCAGCGATCCTGGAGGGCACTAAGCTCTCCAGGCTCCATCACCCACACTTTCTGGCCAGGCTCCAACTCCACAGGGTGAGCATTGTGGTCATACCACTCCTTCATCACTGCTTGGCTGGCTTCCAAGTTGTCAGAAGCTTGCTTCCACAACTTAGCCATTTGGCTTCGGAAGGCCAGCATGTAGCTCACCACATCCTGGGGAAGCTTCCTGGGAGTCTTTTCCCATCCGTTTTTCACCAGGCTGAGAGGTCCGCAAACAGGATGTCCATACAGAAGTTCGAAGGGGCTGAAGCCCACTCCCTTCTGCGGCACTTCCCTGTATGGAAACAACAGACAGGGTAGGATGACGTCCCATTTCCTCCGCAGGCTCTCAGGCAGACTTCTGATCATGCCTTTCAAGGTTTTATTGAACCTCTCCACCAGACCATTGGTCTGTGGGTGGTAAGGGGTGGAGAACCGGTAGGTAACCCCACACTTCTTCCACATAGGCCGCATGTAGGCTGACATGAAGTTGGTCCCCCTGTCGGACACAACTTCTTTGGGGAAACCCACTCAGGTAAAACTCCCCATCAGGGCCCTAGCCACTGCAGGTGCAGTAACGGTCCTCAAAGGAATTGCCTCTGGGTACCGAGTGGCGTGATCCACCAGAACCAGGATAAACCTGTGACCAGCTGAAGTGGGTGGATCCAATGGCCCAACAATGTCGATGCCCACCCTTTCAAAGGGGTTACTAACGACAGGTAGTGGTTCCAGGAGAGCTTTCAGCTTCACCCCTGTTTTCCCACTGGCTTGGCAAGACACACAGGTCCGACAGTAAGTGTCGGACGCCACCCTCATCTGAGGCCAGTAGAAATGGGGGACAAGCCGGGCAAAGGTCTTGTCCTGACCCAAGTGTCCTGCCAAGGGTATTTCATGAGCCAGTTCTAAAAGAAAGGCTTGGTAACATTGGGGGACAACCAAGGCCCATGATGAACCATGCACTGGAGCCTTGGGTTCACTGTAGAGGAGTCCATCCTCCCAATAAATGTGGTAGTTCCCTGCAATGTTGCCTGCTGCCTGGGTTTCGGCCTGTCGCCTCAGACCCTCAAGGGTAGGGCACTCTTTCTGGCCCTTACAAAACTCTTCCCTGGTAGGCTCCCCTCCACATGCCACTCGGCAGGGATAGGTAGGTTCTCCAGGGAGACAACATCCCCCTCCGTGGACTCCTGGCCCACCACCACAGGAGGCCTATCCATCTCACGTGGCGTGGTTGCCAAGGCAGGCTTCTCCTGTCTCCGGATCTTTCCCTTTCTGGCAGCTGGCTGTGCCTTTGTTCCAGGATCCAGCCCTGGCGAACTCCCCTTCCGGGTAGTCGCGGACCTTGTGCTGACACAGGCCCAGTCAGGTGTACCCAGCATTTCTGAGTGAGTCCGGTATTCCACCTCCTTCCAAACATTGTGCTCCATATCATTCCCCAACAGACAATCGACTGGCACGGCAGGGCCTACGGCAACTCGAAGAGGACCTGCAACCCCTTCCCACTCAAATGGAACCTCGGCCACCGGGTAGTGACCTAATCTGCCGTCAGCCATCGCGGCGGGGTGGAGTACGTTTGGGATCACCTGCTCTGGGGACACCAGATGACTCCTTACCATAGTCATACTGGCTCATGTGTCCCTGGATCTTAGGAACCATCTCCCGATCTCCCAGGTACACTAAGGTGACTCCCGCCCACTCCCCTCCCTTATCTAAGGGCAACTCCTCCCCGAGCACTACACTAGCTACTCCCAGGGCTTTTCCTCCAGTGGGAGGGGGTGGTCTCTTTGGGCACTTGACATCTCCTTTATAGTGCCCAACCCCACCACATTCATAGCAGCGGACAACCCTTGGCTGCTGACTATGGTCAGGATGAGGGTTTTTCGGCGGGTTGACCCTAGGAATGAATCCTGATCCCTTTCCTTGGAAACTGTTTTGGGGGCCTTTAGAGAACTCCCTTTTCTTATCTCCCCCCTCTTTCTTCTGGGGAGCGCCCTGACCAGTCCTTTGGGAATCCCCTGCAGCCCCCTTTGAGGACACCCGGGTACAAGCCCAGATGTCCGCCTCCTCAGCAAGCTTCCTGGGGCTGGTAAGCTTGCTGTCCACCAGGTGTTGTCGCAGCTCTGGAAAACATTTCTCGAGTAGGTGCTCTTTTAAGATTAAATCAAACAGCCCCTCGTAGTCCTCCACCTCGCTGCCTTGCACCCAACCCTCTAGGGCCTTCTTGGGATAATCTAGGAAATCCACCCAATTCAGTGTAGCCAGTTTGTGGCTGTTCCTGAATTTTTGTCGGTACTTCTCAGGAGTCAGCCCAAACTTTCTTATCAGCGCCACTTTCATGGTGGGGTAGTTAGTCTGCTCCTCCTGCTCTAGGGCCAGAAGTGCATCCCTTCCTACGGGAGGCATGTATTTATACAGGCCACCCCCCCAGTGTCTTTCCAATATCCCATGGGCTCTTAGCGAGACCTCATAGGCAGCCAACCATTTCGCAATATCGTCCCCTGCACTGTAGCTGGCGACTACGTCCTTTGGCAAATAGGGTCTGGGTTCCCTGGTTATCTCTTTGGGTTCGCTGCCACCAACAGGAGTACTAGGAGTCCCTACTTGCTGGGCCTTGAGGTCTAACTCCTTTAAACTCAATTCATGAGCCATCCTCTTTTCCTCCCTCTCCTTCTCCATCTTAGCTAACTCCCACTTCAACTGCCTTTTCTCTCTCCGGTCAGCTAATTCGGCTTCGGTCAAGCTCCTTACAGAGACACTACTGCCCTCCCTCGAAAGTATCCTAGGACTTGTTAGTAGGTTCCCCCCTTCGGTTTGGTGCAGTACATCCACTCCGATGACAGTGTCCTGATCCCCCTCTTCCTCCTCCTTCTTCCCATCCGGGTGAGCTGCCACCCATGCTCTCAAGCTGGTTTGGAGTTCCCCCTTTTTAGCACCATGCTTGAAAAACACCCCCTTACTTTGGCAAAATTCCCTGAGTTGGGCCGCAGTGTAGGTCTCCAACTCCTCCAATTCGAATTCCATTTTGCCAACAGGGTGTCTGACAGTCACTTGGAAGAAGTCAAGAAAGGGTGATAATTAAAAGCTACCTCCACCCACCACCAGGAAAGAATTTGGAAAAAACAAAACTTTTAATTAGGGAGTCCGCTGGGAGAAAACTCCAGGTGTAGGCATGTGGTGCACACCAAGCTACTACTAAGTGGATGTAAACACAAGCTCTAATCCCACCACTGGACACCAATTATGTTGGACCTGGGGTTACCAGTCCACATAGGGTAGCCTGGCACAGAGCAGGAATGGCTAATCTCAAAGGCAATTGTGTTGTGCTCACATCACTCACTTACAGTAACCCAGCGCTCAACCACTAAAATAAATGACACTACACCAGTTTAGCAAAATACGGAGTGCTTTATAAAATTCTATAGTTTAGCTTATTCCGTTAGACATGTTAGATATGTATTATTTCTTTACATCAAGCACTACCACCATTGATTGCTTACATCATTGACATGTTTGCATTACATTTAGTTTAGGAATTTTTGTTCTTCAGTGAAAATGACTACATAGATTTCAATCCAGGCTCTAGATTTACTGGACGACTTCGTATAGCTCAAATAAGGGTTATAAGGAATAGAAACACATTAGGTATCACCAACAACCCAACATTAGGCCTCCTCACTGCATAGAAATTCTTCTGCACATTCTCTTAAATAAAAGTTAGATTATGCGCCGTTTAATCCGGTGCCAGAATGGTTCCCTCCTTGTCAACTGGGAATAAGTGTTAATTTCCAACCATCTGCCTCCACTCTGGTAACCTATAGTATTCTTGGCTTCCGTTTAACCTTTCTCTTGGGCCAACAGCAGTTCAACAATGAGCAATTCCCTAGCTCTAACTCAATAGTTACACCAATCCAGGTTCCTCTGGCATACACGAGCTCGGTGTCGGAAATTCTGAAGAGCTCGCCCTCTGTTAGGCCCCGTGGGGGGGTACTCGTTAAACTTGTATCCCACACCAGCCCCCAGGACCCGGCTTACTTGAAGATGTTTTTGATTCGAGTTCACCCGTCCGGGGCAGCCGGAAGGCTGAGAGTGGAGCGCACACTTCCCCCTCCACAGGCAAGGCCGAAATACCTACTGGGCCTGCGCTGTGAGAGAGACGCCTCCTATGACAGGCGATGCAAGGCCCGGCTGAGGCCTCTGGTGCGTCGATTCTCTCCTCAGAGCAGCCGCGGAGTAATGAGCCTGCGTAGGAGAGGCGCGTCTCCGACTTGGCGCCCCCCCTTCAGGAAAGCCTCCAGGATCTCCTCTGGGCCTGCGCTAAGGGGGAAACACCTACTGACAGCGCCGCCCCCTCAGAGAAGCCTCCACGGTGACAGCCAGCTGAACCGCTCTCCGCTCGTCTTCCGCTCCTCACCTCCGGACAGAGCCACTTCACACCCCACAGAGCAACTCCTCCCGCGGGGCCCCAGTCTGATGCTGGAAGTCACACCACCTCCTCTCCCATGCCACAACAGACTCTCCGCAGGTCTGTCTGGGAGGAAGAACCACGGGAAGTGCCCCACCTCACCATCGGTAAGTCGGGCAGGGTTCTCGGCTACCACCCCTCAGGAGCACTAACGCTAGGGCGGACACAGGAAGATGAAGGGGGTTTTGATTCTAAGCAGGCCCCCAGGACAGCTCACACTCCCGCAGGACAGCGGTGCAGTACGTGTCAAGTAGCTTGGGCCGCACAGTTCTCTGGATAAGGTTGAGGAGGGTAATATCTCCTTCTCTGGCAAAGATGATCACCAGGACAAGTAAATGTAAATGTAAATGTAAATGTCGGAATTTGTAAAGCGCACAGCTACCTCCACCGGAGGTGTCCCGGCGCTGTCCGTATACCGCTTAGGAACCCTTCCTGGCTTTCCTGGGAAATGTCCACTCCTGGGCACCCCCCAGGTGCAGCCAGGCATCCCAGCGCTTTTGGGGCCGTTGTGGAAACTAAGAAAGCTATTGCCCAGAGTTGCAGCGTGGGACCCATGATCAGAACAGGCACTGAGGCGAGAATATCCAGTCAGGTGAATTAATGAGCTGGAGACCCGCAGAGGCGGGAATCGAACCCTGGTCCCTGGCCAGAGCTCTGCATCAAGGTCTTCCTGCTCTCCCCATTGAGCCACACTTCTCCACTCCACAAGTCCTTCACGGTGATAACTTGGCAGGGTCAGATCTCAAGGTAGGGGGCAAAGATAGCAGCAGGGAAGCAACCCTAAGGAGAAGTCAGCCCTACTAGCACCCTAACCCCCTGATGCCACAGCCTGCACTCCAGACAGCTCTTAGGTGACAAAATGGCCGCCCAGGCTCTGGCCTTATATACCCCTTGACCCAAGTCACTGGAATAGGCCAGAAGGTTCTAGATTCCTCACATTAGTCTATGGGTCAGTCCCTGAGGTAAAATTCTTTGACAGTTGGCAGCCACCATTTTGTAGAGGCTCACCTGCCTTTTCTCCATCTTAAAGAAGCACCTGTGCCTCAGGATGTCGTAGGGGAAAGGAGGCACCCAGAACTCTAGGGACGACACAAAAATGAAAGAAGATTAGGAGGCAAAAAGGGGACAAAAATAAATAAATAAGAGGGACCACCCAAAGGGCTGACAGGTCTAACACTCCTCGAAGAGCTGGGGTGAGTGGAGACATCGGAGGCAGCTATCGGAGATGCGAAAATAACGACGCTGTGGGACAGAGAGGCTGATTGTTGCTCATAACCTGGCCCGCTTACCAAGCAGCAAAAATTGCCCCGCTGCGGCGGACGGCGTGTAGGTGCCCGAGGTGGGGTGCGATCTGGAAGCAGAGGCGGTGGGCCGAAGCGGAATACTGCGGGAGGCGGACTGAGAAGCCGCGGACACGGTGTCAGCACCAGAGGAGGTGAGGCTGCAGGGACACACTGGGGCGCTGTAGGCTGACCTTGGCCATTTCGTGGAACCTGGTGGAGTCTGGTAGCGGCTCTGCCGGAAATTGGACAGGCCCAGGGAGGCTGGTGGGCCGCAGACAGGAGAGGCCAGAAAACCTAGCGGGGTTGTCCTGGAGCGCCGCAGGTCGTACATAGAGGGCTGTGAGCACAGAACCCAGGTGGAGGTGTGAGGACGGCGCCAACGGCGCACATTGGTGGCCTGTCGCCACGGAGACTGCCCGTGGCAAACCAGTGTAAGGAGGCCTTCGTGAAAAGAGTAGAAGAACGCGGGTGAGGTGGCTGGGGACCGGGGCGCCGCAATGGGGTAACATGCACCTGTGGACCCCTCGGGTGCTGCCGAGTTTGCACTGGTCCTGAGTTGCTATATTTCACGCGTCCACCCCCCCTGAGCACGACTGCCGGACGCTAACTGTGGCAGGCCCGGTGGCTACGCAAATCAGGCAGCGACGGACAGCTCCGGCCCGGATGCACTGCCCATTAGCCGAGAGAAACGACTGGTGATCGTGGGGAAGAGTGTGAAGCGCGGTGCTGGGCAGACTGCGCCGCGGATATCACTGGAGGAGTGACTCAGCAGTTGCGCCCACTCCTGTGGACTGTGGTGGGATCCCTGCACCTAGACCAGTGACACCATGGGGAAACCGGACATGCGGCAACCCCGCATAAACTTTGAGAAAAAAGGGAATAAAGCAGCTGAGGAGGAAGATGGCGGCTGGGACCAGGCGGAGGAGGGCGCCGCGAGCCAGCTCCCGGCGGAGGACATGCGAGTGATGTTCCAAGAGGTTAAGACTGGTCTAAAGAGCATAGACTTCAAAATGGACTCCCTAGCTGAGCGTATGGACAAAATTACCCAGCGCATGGATAAACAAGAAGGGCGCGTGAGTGTCCTTGAAACGCGGGTGACCGAAACAGAAGAGCGTCAAACTGAGGTGGAAAAGAAACTTCGAGGGATGGACAAAGTTCTGGAGCTTATACATCAAAAGAATGAGGATTTGGAAGCGCGATCGAGGGGAAACAACGTGCGCATCACTGGAGTGGCGGAACCAACAGATATCCCCAATATGGAACTATTTGTGGAAGGTATGATGACGGAGCTCTTCGGTCAGGGTGTGTCCCAGATGTTCCTCGTTGAGAAAGCACACAGAACCCTTGGCCCGCGGCCAAAGCCGGATGCGTCTGCACGGCCAATCTTGGCGAGAGTGTTGGATTATAGAGACCGGGGCACAATACTTCGTCTAGCACGTGAAAAAGGTGCTATACAGTATAAGGGGAAAGAGATCGCCCTGTACCCGGATTTTACTCTACAGGTTCAGGCGGCGAGGAGGGAGTTCATTCCCGCCAAAAAGATCTTCCAGCAGATCGGAACTAAAAATGCCTTGATATATCCAGCTAAGCTTAGGGTGCAGGGCCCGGGAAAGCCCACCTTTTTTACCGATGCCAAAGCTGCATTGTCATTTGCGAAACAATTGGCAAAGGAACATAAACTGCAGAAGACGCAGGCCGACGGTCAATCGCAGGACAGACTCAGCGACAACGACTGATCTGTGGCCGGCACTCGTGGCCGGTGGTGGAGACAGGCAGAGATTGGTGTAGACTGTGCTCCTCTGAACGAACATTCTGGGGTAAGATGAACGCTACAACGCCAGGTGAGAAGCACTACATGTTTTAATTCATTGGGGCTATCTTGAACACGTGCTGAAAGACATTGACTATAGGTGGGGTAAGCTGGGGAGTGTGTGCCATATGCGGCTTGGCCACCCTGCCAAGAGTGCAGGGGTGTATGCCGGAAGACCCAATGTACCCCCAGGGATGATTCCCATTGCCTGGATGTTCTATTCGATGATGTATCAGTTACGGGAGGGGGCAGGGGGGAACACAACCAGATTGGGAGGTTGTTGTGGGTGGGGGGGGGGAGTTGTGGTGTTTGTTTCATGTACCTTTGTTCCAAGCTCTGATAAGTTGGTGGAGAAGTCACGCGGCTCATTGCATATACGGCTGTGGACTGTGGCTGTTTGGTTCTTGTCTGAAGGCGCAGGGCATGACACTTCGTGACGCTCCTGCGGTGCGCATAGATCTGCTAGTGAACTGTTACACTTATATGAATGATGTCTAGCCCAGGTGCAGTTGACGCACTGACATGCATTACGTGGAATGTCCGCGGCCTCAATGACCGCAGGAAAACAAGACTTGTACATTCCTATCTCACTAGACACAAGATAGATATCTGTTTTCTGCAAGAGACACACTTGACTGGAACAGTGGCGGGGATCTTAAAGCACAGACGTTGGGAGGTGGTGGTAAAGGCTGGCTACTCCAGCTACTCTAGAAGAGTTGCAATACTCATGCGTAAAGAGCTACACTGGCGCACAACTGACACTGTCATTGATAGAGAAGGCAGATTCATAATACTGCAAGAAGCGCTATGCAACACACCTCTGACCTTAGTCAACACATATGGCCCTAACACTGATAGCCCGGACTTCTTCCATGAGATTTGGCACCAGCTGCACAAAATGGGACACGCCAACATACTATGGGGGGGTGACTTTAATGTAGTACTCTCACCAACACTGGATAGGCAGGGGACCTCTAGGGCACATCACCCACAAGCAGCGGAAGCGCTAAAGGCGATAATAGATGACCTGGGTCTAACTGACTCCTGGAGAGCCACCCACCCTGCGGATCGGGAGGGAATTGCATTACGTACCATAGAAACGCATGGTCACGGCTTCATTTCTGGCTGCTCTCCGGAGATCTACACGCATGGCTGTACCTTCTCTGATCATGTGCCCGCCCAGCTAAGGCTGCGCCTCCCTCCGGCGTATACTCAGCCCTTCTCATGGAGATTTCCCTCGGGTGCTCTAAGAGACCAGGTCTTCAGGGAGGAGCTCCGTATCAAAATTGAGGAATACTTTGCTATGAATGAGGGATCGGTTGACTCGCCGGGGGTTCTATGGGACGAACAAAGCGATACAAAAGGGGGTGATGGACGGAGCGTTTGAGCAAATGAAACACTCACCCCCAGTCAACTGATCTGGGTTTAATCCATCACCATTCTTTAGCTCACTCGGCCACCCCAGTTCAGACATGGCCATATGCAAATCAGTCTGACCCTGTGCCTCATGGGAACAGTCCAGCCCGAACTGCCAAGCCATGCCTTCCCTGGACCGGAAACAAGCATCCTGGGACCGGTTTCGGATTTATAATCCTCATCAGCCAGGCTATCTTGAATCCAGTGGCCAAGTGAGCAAGGGACTCACGTTTGAGCATACCCTGCCACACTTAGGGCGAACAAAGCGATACAAAAGGGGATGATGGACGGATGCTCTGTCCATCACCATCCCCTTTTGTAACGCTTTTGGCCACCATAAGTGTGGCAGGGTATGCTCAGACGTGAATCCCTTGCTCACTTTGCCACTGGATTCAAGCAAGCCGGGCTGAAGACGGCTGGAATGCCAGAAACTGGTCCTCGGAAGCTTGTTTCCGGTCCAGGGAAGACATGGCTTGGCAGTTCGGGCTGGACTGTTCCCATGAGGCACACGGTCAGACTGATTTGCATATAGCCATGTTTGAACTGGGGTGGCAGAGTGGGCTAAAGAACGGTGATGGATTAAACCCAGATCTTTTGACTGGGTGTGAGTGTTTGATTGATTCAGATGCTCAGTCCATCACCATCCCCTTTTGTACCGGGGGTTCTATGGGAGGCCTTTAAGGCGGTAACGAGAGGGGATTGTATAGCACTCAAAACGGGGGTACTTAGAGATCTTCGAAATATGCTGAGCCGACTGGAGCGCAAAATTGGGGACCTGGAGAGTCGGCAGATGCGT
The DNA here is from genome assembly GCF_964261635.1 of Lissotriton helveticus. Classification (NCBI taxonomy): domain Eukaryota; kingdom Metazoa; phylum Chordata; class Amphibia; order Caudata; family Salamandridae; genus Lissotriton; species Lissotriton helveticus. The sequence continues at coordinate 1,892,755,586 of NC_136059.1, read as the reverse complement.
AATGTGTCACCAGAAATCGCGGCTAGTATACGTGCCAAGCTTACAGAGTTCCAGGCAGAAGCTGATAGGGAGACAGCATATTTGTGCAAATACGCCTAGGGTTGCCGCTATGGAGAGAGCAGTAGACCGGGCAAGACATTGGCGGGCCTGCTGCACACACCTAGAGGTGCCGCATATATTTCTGAAATACACACAGAGGTTGCAGCAGTACTTAGAACTCCGCCTGATATATTGGAGGAGTTTGCACACTAATACGCTGATCTATACACTTCAAATACTTTCCCCTCCGAGGCAGACATTACGGACTACCTAGATGACATAGGGCTAGCATGGTTCAACGATGGGGCTCGCAGATATATGGAACTGCCGATAACGGTGGAGGATATAAAACAAGTCATTAGTGGCATGCCAGGGGAAAAGGCCCCGGGGGCAGATGGATTGACGGCAGCCTTCTATAAGGAATACGCTGACATCTTGGCCCCCAGGTTATTGCAGGTATATCTGGAGGCTATGGAGACAGGAGTGCTGCCCCCACCTTGCGCGAAGCTACCATCATTACTATTTTAAAGCCAGGCAAGGACCCCACCAGGACTGATTTATACCGACCTCTGTCTCTGATAAATATAAATGCGAAAATGTATGGCAAATTAATAGCCAACAGATTACAGCCCATGCTTCCGCAAATTGTTCTGACAGACCAGGCCGCTCTACCGCGCACAACCTACGCACCTTATTCGGCTTGCTCCACTATTTAGCGCCCCATGTTCAGGCCACGGCGGCCTTACTAGACGCCACGAAGGCATTCGACTCTTTAGAGTGGAAGTTTTTATTCGCCCTCCTTACAAGGCTAGGCCTAAGCCCAGTTTTTATGAGACAGATCCAAGTCTTGTACACGAACCCAACTGCCAGAATTCGAGTGAATGAGCAAATCTCCCAACCCTTTAGCATAACTAGGGGCACGAGGCAGGGGTGCCCACTTTCACCCTTGCTATTTGCAATTGCAACAGAGCCGCTCGCAGCTAAACTCCTCCAGCACCACACTAATAAAAGCATTGGGTTCCACACGAGGGGCATACTCGTCTCAATGTTTGCAGACGATATGACGATCTATCTAACCAACCCTCGGGACAATTTTGATGTTGTGATGAGAGAATTTATAAGATATGGGGGTCTAACAGGAATCCAAATTAACTGGAAAAAGTCCACGAAGCTACCTCTAACTGACGACACCACTCCCTTCACGTCGGAATTCCCGATACACTGGGCGAATGGAGAGGTGCGCTATCTGGACATTTATATTCGCAGAACTATACAGGATCTGTGGACAGCAAACTATGGCAGGGCAATAGATTGGCTAGAGGGAAAGGTTGCGAGGTGGAAAACACTCCCACTGTCTCTAACGGGGCGCATAGCCATAGTCAAGATGGTAATTCTTCCTAAATTTCTTTATTTGTTCGTATACATTCCTATGCCGCTGAACTCTGTAGTGATGATGTCCACACAGATGAAGATGTAAAGATGTTTATTTGTAATAAAGTAGTTAAGTTGGTAATAACGCTCTACCAGGAACATCTAGCCTGATGCTCAGCCCAATGCTAACTGTCATCTCCAGCCCACAGAGCCCCAACATTCTATAATACATCATAACTGGAACATTCCACAAACTGGGATAGAGAAGGAGATAATATGCAAAGCATAAACAGAATGCAAGAATACTACATTTTCCCCTTTTGTCTGAATTGAAAACAAACAGAGAAAGAACACAGATCAAAAAGGACTTCGGTATGAAAGAACTAAGGAAGATGAAACAAACAGAAGATAAAACCCATCCTCCTTTAAAATAGAACATGAATAAGTCAGGAAGACAAAAAGAAGCAATCAAACTTAAAAGAACCTATCCACTCTTCCTTCAATAACAGAATAAAGATAAGACATCAACAGAAGGAAAAACGAAAATTGAAAATACCAACGGCTAACCGACATACACACCTACTGGCCAGACAGGAATGCAGGACGGATAGACAAAAGTATAAGAACCAAGATAGCGTTAAAAGTCTAACCCTCAAATATATACGGTAAAGAACCACAACACGAGAGTGAGAACAATATAAAAACAAGAGAAAACGGATAAAATTGTAACATCAAAAGAAGTCAAAATTACCCATCCCCTCACCAAAAAGTTAAATGTAGAAAAACTATTACAATGAAGAAAAACTCTCCCAAAAGAGGGATTTAGCATTTCAACCAGAAAAGCAATAATTGTAAGGCATATTAGACCTAAATTTAGAAACCTAGGTGGAATTAACATCCCCTAAACATAGGTAAGTCCCTTAGCACTGAGAAAATGGGACTAAGACCAAAATTAGAAACATAGGTGGGAGTAAAACTCCTTTGTTAGGTGGGATTGACACCCCCTAAACCTAGGTGGGACTAACACCCCCTAAACAGGTGGGACTAACACCCCCTAAAAATTGGATAATTAGGATATAATTCAATTGAGTGTATTGGTGGGACTCAAACCCCCTAAATTTTTTTACGAATGAGCCTGAAGTCTAGAAAAACCACAAACTTCAAAAATAGGATATGGGACTTAAAACCCATCCCTAAGGACTATGGGACTGCAACCCATTCCTACAGAAAAAAATACACAGCGTCAGCACAAAACTTTAAAAAATAATTAGGATATGGGACTTAAAATCCACCCCTAAGGACCACGGGACTGCAACCCATTCCTACAAAAAAAACATAAAGTATCAGCACAAAAGAATGGAAATTACATCAAAAGCAAATTACAAATAATAAAATGAACGTTTTCCTCTTAAAACACTGCTACAAGACAACGCAAGTTTTACTTTTGTCTTGTGAAATGATTGTGCTTCAACATCAGCCTTGTTAAAATAAACTTATTACTGTATACTAAATCTGAAAACTTAAACAGCAGAATGTAAAACACTACGAGTAATAAAGTACTAGTGAAAGACTATAAAATTAGACTTTATGTGAAAAGAACTCCAATGTCTTTTTCCAACGATGTCTTGCCAACTCTAGAAAGAAATGTCTTGAAGCACCTGAAAGTACCTTGTAAATCCAAAGTGTACTACGGTAACATTTGTACTATTCAAAACGTTTGTGAAGTACCTTATCCAAAATAACTGCTTAGATACGTAGAGTTGTTAGCCATTCATTGTGTGCGTAAAGTTTGTAGATGATGTTCGTAGCGATGAAGGTTGATCCCCGACATATGATCCATGACATCACTTTTTTTTTTTTTAACACCGAACATTCTCATAGAAAGTCTACTTCAAAGAAAAATGGTGGCACGTAATGGACGTAATGCCGGTAGGTTAAAGGCTGCAGCGTGCGCTAAAACGTTTGACAGCAGCGCTGTAGTCGATGCGTCACACTGTTGAATGTTGAGAACATGCAGAAGTCTCCAGAGTGTGCACGAGACGTCAGAACTGCTCTGAGGTAAGCGCGAGCACAATTCTTTTTGAATTTAAGAGTGACTGTTTGAAAGTGCGACACACTTGAAGAAATATTATCAACAATTTTAAATATATCTAAAAATAATTAAAACATGACAGTTTTGGTCGAGAGTCTGCCTGGCTCGACAGTATGTACACGATGTCTGTAGTGTTGGATCAAACATGTGTAAATTTCGTATTACTTCCGAACATTAATGTCAATGAGCTTTACTAAAAAGGTCGGCGTTGCGTGCCCCCAAAACTTATCCCGTGACTTGGTTTCACTCCATCTGGCAACAGTTTAGATGAGGGAAACAGACAAAAGTTAAGCGGTTTCTTTTGTAAGTCTGTAAGTACTCAGATAATCAACAGCCAAATACTTTGGGAAATGCGAGTAAAATAATTAAAATGGTTTACTTTACATAAAGAGTGTCTTTTTGCAGTTCTTAACTCGCATGTAGAACTAAATTGTTTAGATACTGAATAGCATGCATCAGTTGATGCAGAATATCTTTTCAATAATGTCTTTGTGCAGGATTTATTTGTTTTATAACAGATACAAAGAAGGAACAAAATTGTGCTTACTCTTGTTGAGTGTCCAGGTGAGCCATGTACAACACGCTTGGGTAGGGCTGTCCGATTTGAGGGACACTGGTGGGGCTTCAAAGCATGTTGATTTTCTCTTTGTGGCTCCATGGTTCTTGGCTTTTTATGTTCCTTAGTTTCTTCATTAGTTTCATTTGGCTTATGTTTGTTGTGGCTTCTTGCTGAAATCTGCGTCATGTCTAGTTGCTGTAAATAGTGCCAGTTGCTGTATAGACGTAAAGTAGAGGTTTATTTAGTTTCTTGTACCTTGAATTAAGCGTAGATCCTTCTAGTCCTCGTCGCCATAAATAATGTAGTGATGATGTCCACACAGATGAAGATGTAAAGATGTTTATTTGTAATAAAGTAGTTAAGTTGGTAATAACGCTCCACCAGGAACATCTAGCCTGATGCTCAGCCCAATGCTAACTGTCATCTCCAACCCACAGAGCCCCAACATTCTATAATACATCATAACTGGAACATTCCACAAACTGGAATAGAGAAGGAGATAATATGCAAAGCATAAACAGAATGCAAGAATACTACAAACTCACACTTTTTTAAACGCTTACGCACAGTGGTTATTGAGTTGGTGTGAGTGGGCAAACAACCCCGAGTTTCGTGGAGGACATTGACACCTCCCTTTTCACAGGGGGGCTTGGGAGTCCCGACTTTGAATTATATGCTTATAGCGCGCAGGCGCAATTTCTGCATTTTTGGCAACATCCTACGCCGTTCCAGTCGCACGTCACCATAGAAATTGATAGAGTAGCACCCCTCCCACTGGATACGGCTCTATTTCAAACTTACAAACGACCGAGGCAAGAAATTGACACGGTCAAGGCCATGCGCTGGGCATGAAAATGTATCGCGCAGAGAGCACACCAAGAGGTCTTATATGCCCCGTCTATGCCTCTGGGCGGCAATCCACTACTTAGGCCACTGGTAGACAAAGCCATCACCCATAGGGCACAGGTCCACAACTTAGTTAAGGGCAGGGATCTCTTCCCGGCTGGTGAGTTCCTGACAATGCAGGAAATGTGCGACCCGCAAGCTCCTACTGCCTCAGATATGCTACTCTATTATCAGCTGAGAGCGGCATGTAAGTCCACATATCGGGAGTTCCCGAGCAAACTTTCGAGCCTGCCTGCACTAGAAAACGTGCTGTCGAACCCGTCGCCCCGAAAGCTTATTACACGTATTTATAGTAACACACAGCGTGAGTCCCCGCTTGCTAGCACTAGCTCCAGGAAGGCGTGGGAAGTGGAGGCCGAATTACAAATAACAGAGGAACAATGGAGTTACTGCTCTACGCAGTTCGAATATCTTTCGCCAAACTACCGCCTCAGACTTATACACTTTAATTATTTACATAGATTGTACCGCACCCCGGTGTAAATGCATCGGATGGGCCTACAGGAGGACACTAGATGCTGGAGATGTAGCTCTCCTGACGCCACATTTATACACATGGCCTGGAGTTGTGGGAGGATAGCGCGCTATTGGACAGAGATATTCACGCACGTAAGTCAGACTACGGGGAGATCAGTGACGGCGTCATTGATGCTTGCACTACTGGGCTACGTACAGGTAGTTGAGAGAGAACACCGTAGACTAGTGGCGATGCTGTTGCTAATGGCGAAAAGACAGGTAGCGATGCATTGGAGGAAACAGAGACCACCCAGGATTGCGGACTGGATTAGAGAGGTTATATACTGCAGGGACCTGCTGACGATTTTCTGGGAGCTTATGCCGGATAGATCTCGAACGGCTGATATATGGGCACCATTTACCGATGGGAGGTGCAGACCATTGTGCTGACTAGATTAAGCATGGTTGACAACTCTTCTAATCACAGGGCACGCTGTAGAGGGATTGAGAGCCGGTGGACTTGTGCATGTGGATGAATGCGTGAAGTGCTTAGTATTTGCAGAGCCATAGGTGACTAGGCTGAGATGGTCGTCACAAGGCTGACGTAGACTTCCTGTGAGAAGAGACAAAGATAAGAGACTTGGGACGATGGGGAGGGGAGTTGGAAGTATGGGATATGTTTGGGACTTTTGTTATGATTATACACAATTTGCTTGGATATTGCGTCCTGTTATGGAAACCATCTCGCTGCCGGCCCCTGAGGTTGTCGGCAATACAGCTGTGTAAAACGACTTCCAAATATTAGCCGGCGGCCTCCGGGTTGTAGGCGAATGGCAGTGTATTTTGCAATATGTGCAATAAATTGTTTACAAAAAATAAATAAATAAATTAAAAAAAAATTAAAAAAACGGGGCGGTAAGATCTACAAATACCGCGAATAATTTCCCTGACTTTGCCTGGGTATACTTCCCCTGTAAGATAGAAAAGTTTAAAACCTGCTCGATTGTACCCATCCCCTCCATAAAACCATATTGAATCGGGCTCAAGATGTTATTGTCTTCTGCCCACAATTGAGTTTATTCAAAACGACCCTGACTGCGATTTTCATAAGCGAGTCTAAGAGGGATATGGGTCGATAGCAAGCAGGGTTTTCCCGGTCCACTTTTTTTAAAATGGGTATTATTACAGACTCAGACCAGGATGTAATGAAACCCTTTGCTCAACATGCTTCTAGGACTCGAGTTAGCAAGGGGGACCAAAGCTCTGTCGTGCATTTACACAAATCTATCGGAATCCCGTCAGGACCTGACCTCCTTTACTCGCATTAATGGCCACCAATACTTCATCATATGTGAAATAGATATCAATCGGCGAAAAAACAGTGAAGTCGTCAGATAGGTGTAATTCCGGGTCAATGTTAATATCCTAATTCCCCTTACTACCATAGACCTTGGAGAAAAAGTCAATCAATCAATCAGAGCATTTATCAATCAGAGCATTTATATAGCGCACTACTCACCCGGAGGGTCTCAAGGCGCTGGTGGAGGGGGGGTCCGCTACTGCTCGAACAGCCAGGTCTTGAGCTGCTTCCTGAAGGCAAGGTGGTCCTGGGTCAGGCGGAGGTGGGTCGGGAGGGAGTCAGTCCACGATTTCTCATCAATCGCTACCTCTACCTTTGCTCACTCGTTATTTGCGAAAAACTGTGCCTTTACTGCCTGCCAAAAAGAGGAACAATCCCTGCTCAATGATGCCTCATAAAGATTATTTCAAGCTTGATCTTTAATTTCTTTCTTGCGTTTATTCCTGGCGATATCGTATGCCTTCCTACACACTCTGATTTCCTCCTAATCTCTCTCAGGTCTATGGAGTGCGACCTTTAAAGAGGAATAGGTTTTAGTGCACAAATGGTCGAACCATCCATTATTCTTTTTAGATGACGCCTTAGGGGGAAGACTCAGCGTATTTTGTACGCCTAACGTAATTAGGGAAAACGCACTCCGTATGTCCATATGGGAGGTGCCTACTTGCAGGCACTCTATAATAGGGTCCATGGCCTTGGAAATGATCTTTGTGTTCAGTACCTCTGGATCTTTCTTGCCCCAACGCAGGGTGTAACCATTCTGGCGGGCCAGAACAATATCTTGGGTCCAGGCCAGGCTTTCTACAATAGAGGGTGTATTCTTAGAGGGAAGCACAATATTAATACTTAACGGTAGATGATCGCTCAGACCAATGGGGTGGGTAATACATTTGTAGAATCAGTTTGCGTAACGATTTGGGATAATGATAAAATCTATCAAAGAATTAAAACCTCGACCAATAAACGTGGGAACAAAATCTACTGGCGGGAAAGAGAGCAAGTTGGCAAAACCAAGATCGAAAGATGCCATAACTTTGTTATATCTTTCGCCCCTGTCTGAGTGAACAAAATGGGCTGCATGGCCTTTATCTTCTGTTTCTGTGTCCCCAGACCCACAATCAACCTGAGAACATATACTAGTATTAAAATCCCCGCCCCAGATCGTAATCACGTCCATCCATTTAGGTACGACTAATTTACTCAGGTCGTCATTGAGACTTTTTAAGACATCGCCTAGTTTACCCTTATCTATATTATTGTAGAAATTAACTACCACTACCTTGACTTGCAAAAGCAAATGAATAATGACAATTTGATAGTAAGAGGTTGACTTTGTCATTTCTATATTCTGAACCCTCAACACGTTTGAGATATAAACACAAATCCCCACCTCATGTCTCCCATGGGCTGATCGCAATGCTGGGATGTGAAATGTCTTAAAACCATCAATATGTAGCTCATTCTGCAACCACGTCTCCTGGAGACAAAGGATATCAAAGTTGTTAATAAAATCTATCTATATTGTATTATTCACCTTAGACTGGAAGCCAGCAATGTTCCAGAAGGCTACTCTAACAGTCCCTGGGGCCGATACAACTGGGATATTTACCGCCTGGCCACTCACGCCCTGGCTTTGGCTTCCCTCCATCTGTATTTCTGCGACTAAGCTGGGATCAATAACTACACTAAGTGTTACGTCTTTAGATTCTCCACCACTTAGTGAATCAATCTGGATAGCTTTTAATATAGCTTTTAATATTCCTGCTGAAGATGGTTCACACATGTTCTGAGAACCCGTAAGAACGTTATGATTATCATGATTGTAGATTATGGGGGGCGGGTCAACTACTGCGGCACCCCCACACATAGCGTCACTCTCATCTACATACAGATCCCCAGAGGATTCCAAGGGACATACCCTCATTGATGGTTTGTTGGACAAACTTGCTACAGGATTATAATAATCATTTGTGGCCAAGAGTCAGTCCACCTCCTCAAAAAATTGTAGGGGCCCATACCTATTTGTTAACTCTAGATTGTAAGTCAAGTTACTGTTAGACTGTGTACTTGAGTGAACGGAGGTATGCTTATCAAACATTCTGGACTGATAAAAATAACCCAATGGAAGAACATTAATACCCTCTTTCATGGAATTATTAACACCAGTTTGAGCATGAATTTCATGAACTAGGACACGGGAACCCAAGGAGAGGACAACACAATCCCCTTTGAAGGTTTTTCTACTGGTGCCCATCCATGGGAAACGTCTCACAATTTTAAAAGTGGCAAACATCTCCTGTGTCAAGCCTGTTTCAATCCCTAGACAGTGTATGGCTTTATTCGTCAGTGTGACCCAGGATTCTTTTTCACCCTCGGAGGGCGGAGGGACATTTGCCAAAACCAGGAAATAAGGAACCGCGGCAGGGGGAAGGTGTAAGTTAAAATGGTTTGGTAAGAATTCTTGATTATTTACCACACAAGTTCCTTGACTAGGGCGTGAAGTAAATCAACCCGTTTTTCGTCATTAAAGAATCTCGCACTCCCTCTTGCCTCCACAGCATTGTTCAATAAGCCGCTGAAAGTAGGCGTCTTTGTTTTCAAGGGACCCACATCTCTATTAGTTCTTTCCCTCTCACTGCTCTTCTTACTGCTTTCAAGATAACTAACTAGTGATGGCTGCATACGATTTTTGAATAATCCATCACCCCAGCCGATCTCAGGCTGTATAATTGTCACTTCTTTTAAACACTCTGTAATAGATTCTAGGCCCATTTCTATTTTATCCAATCTCCTCTCCAAAATGCCTATGGATTCTTTAATAAATATGGTTAGGTCGGTTAAAGAACTCATAATTCCCGACAAGTTATTGGTGGATTGGCCTTTACTTTTACCTTTGTTTTTAGGGCAGGTAGCACATTATTTACCTTTGGTAGGGGGTAAAGTGTTTTTCCCTGTTGTAACTTGGGAACAGGTTGTAAAATGTTTGGGACAATAGGAGCTTTGTGTATTAGTGGTGATAAGCTTATAGGGGCATCTTTCTTCTTAGAAATACATGCTCTTTTTGGTGGTTGCAATGATGCATTGTCCGGGTCATTTAGAGAGATCTCATCTCTCACAATCTGGACACAACCATTTTGGGATTTCGCGGTTGTCACATGTGAGTGTGTCTCCCCCCATGCGCTCCATGTGGAGGAGTTTCGACCCTGCTGTTTTCGGATCAGCCGTGTGAGTCTTTATTCAATGCCTCCTCAACATTAGAAATTTATTTTTTGAGAGCACTCACTGCCCCCGTCAGGTATTTAATTAGTGACATATTGGTATATTTAGTCTTATTTGCTAGTTGCCCAGGCATTGAGTTATGTAACTTTCTCTTTTCCATATCGTGCACCACAAGTCGACCCCAGCCCAAACAAATAGAACAGGCCTCAAAGCACGATGATTCACAGACGGTACACCTCTAGGCTTTAATACGTGCCCCCTGTAAAGATGATAGAACGATTAAAGCAGTCAATAGTCAGTAAATTTACCACAGTCAAGAAGTCTGGGATAGTAATCCGGAAAGCCAAGAGCCGTGGCCCAGCCCAGCCTCTTCCGGTCGATGACGGGCAAGGACGGCCCGACCTTGGCCCGGGCGCGTCCCATGCCGTGAGAGCCCTGACGGAGCTTTATGCGCTGGCTGGCGCCAAGATGATGCGCGGCTCCTGCCGCAAGTTCACTATGCCCCCTGGGGCTTGTAGTCTGGGGAAGTCCGCGATATGTGGCAAGTGAAGCAGAGGGTAGCTTTAGCTGCGGTTGCAGCTTGTCAGCAGTGGCAGCAGGAAAAATAATGACTGGGCGTCCCACCCGCGGGAGCCCTGACGGAGCTTTATGCGCCGGCTGGCGCCAAGATGATGCGCGGCTTCTGCCACATGTTCGCTATGCCCCCCTGGGGCTTGTAGTCCGGGGCAGTCCGCGATATGTGGCAAGTGAGGCAGAGAGTAGCAGTAGCTGCGGTTGCAGCTTGTCAGCGGTGGCAGCAGGAAAAAGAATGACAGGGAGTTTTAGTCATATTAGTAATAAAAGAACCAATAGCTCTGCTATGATCAGGAATGCATTGTAACACCTTTCTGCCGTAATTACTTTTTAGAGTCTCAGTCCTTATTACTTGCCCAAAGAATATTTACAAGCAGACGATTTGTCATTACTCTAATTGCTGACATTTCCTCATTCACTAGCTTCAAAGATTCTGCAGTATTTAAAGAAAGCCTATCCACTACAGTGGACACTCGTCTTATCTTTATATTATTAATTGCTACTCCCACAGAAGGAACAAAAGCCCCTAAAATATTTTGTATTATTTGTCCAAAGCTCCATCTCACTCTCCTTAAACCAGATTAATTTTCTAATTCCTTTACATGATAAACCCTGGGAAAAACTAAAGCCAGATAACATGAAACCACCCAATTTATCAGTTTTGAGGTAGATTAAAATATGCAGTTCCAACAGACAAGACAAAAAATTTCTCTATTTTTAGTTTCTGCACCTGTTAAAACATTCCTACTAACTTTATCAGATCTCTCATGAACACTCTGTCCTACAACTTCTATCTTGTTTCTTTCTGTTGAAATTTCCCTTACTATATTCAATGTACCGCTTTTATACTGCTCTAACCTCAGTCTAGGATGTAAGCCAGATAATCTAAATTCTTCCTCTTCTTTAATTTCTTCTAAAGCAATCTTGTGCTTCTCTAAATTCTTTACAATTCTTATTCCTGTTTCATTATATTACCTAATAAATTCATGCTCTTCATCACTCAAAGGACACAAATACTCCTTTACCATGTTAGTATCATACGTGATTTGTCCTATCACTTTCAAATACGCACCTTATTTACTTTCATTATGATCTACTCTAATACTGATTATCGAAAGACACATACAATAAGGAGAAAGAATCTTTTCGTTATTAATACCTAAGATATTAAAAGACAGCGCATAGGAAATTGCAAAGTTGAGTGTAGATAGTCCCTCCCGAGCTGATTTTAGAAGGTAAGTACATACATAACATCCTCCTACTTTCATGATTTCTGCATATTCCCTAACCATTCTAGTATACACTTTATCCTTTAAACTAATTAAACTAATTCAATGTTCTTTATAGACTGCTACATGATTATGATCAACATCTGCATTCTTATTTTTATGCTTTGAAACACATCTCACAGGAATCGTTAAGCACAACCGTCCAACTCATATTATTAGTGTTGTAACCAACATTGTTATCGCTACAATTTTACAGCATTTGCTGTTCCCTGTTTCAAAATTCAAAAGCAAAAATTCAAAGCTAATTCAAAACAAAAATCTTCTTCTTTTCTTTCAAAGCTTTGTTCATTCAGAATTCCAAAAAGAATAGGTGAAAAATTTCTTTAACTTTAGTCTTTCATTTAGTTTTTGTTTTAAATTTTCAGTCTTTAAGAAATTGTTCCATTTCACTGCACTATCAAAATTCAAAAATGTACTTCTTCTTCCCTAACTCAGTCTATTTCAAGGTGGTTCTTCTTCTGTTTCAACTTCAGACTCTGATACACTCTCGTACCTATGCCAGCAATGTTTCAAGAAGAAATAATCCTCCTCGATTTTGTTGTCTTCTACTGATACTCCAGCTAGATATACCCAATCAGGTGAGGCTTACTTCTGATTGGGAACTCTTTTTCTATTTGATCTTTTCATAGCTGGTGCCTCAATCCAACTAGTTTCTGAGTTGAACTGTCTCACTTGCTCTGTTTCTGGTTTGCACTGTTTTTGTCTGCATGGTATTTACCTCATGATAGCTTCAATCTGCTCTCTTTCTGTTATTATTCTGTCTTTGTTTGTTTCCTCAGAACTCTGGATGGAACTCAAGTTCTCTTTTTGATCAATCATGTTTCTAGTTCTCTATTCACAGAAAACGTTCTCTCTGCAAGAGGGGTCTTTTTAACTTTGATTCTTAACTGTAACTTGTCATTGCTTTGATCAGAGACTATTTCTTCTTGCTGCTACTTGTACTTTCATCTTTTGCTTCGCAACAGCTCTTTACTCTGATCTCTCTGAGACTGGACTTCTGGAGTTTCATATTTTTCATCAGAACTCTTGCTCACCTTCAACTTTGCTTTTCCTTTTTGAATTTGCAATTTTTCTTTCTTTTGCAAATGTTTGTCTTACAAATTGTCCCTGACTTCACCCAATCCAGTACCTTCACCCCCTCTGGATACACACTGCGAACTTGAGCTTGACTTTGACTCACGCGTTCAGTCACTTGTGTGTGTTGTGAATCTTGATCATTGACTCATCCACTGCTTCAACTCTTTTTGCGTGAGCAGCTTGGATCCACTACCACACACTTGATTGTCATTGTTTTTGTTAACACCACCTGCTAGTGACCTTTCCGCCTCTCATCCAGGTAACCTCTTCAAACATTCTTACAGATCATGATCCAATCAACAGCATTCAGCCTGTGGCAGGGTGTATCCATGTAGTCCCATGTAGTTCCATTCACCTGTTGAGGGACAGGTTTCACCATATCAGCTAGTCCTTTGCAATAGTCCTTCACAATGTCATCAGTTATTGACACCAATTCAGCTTTTAGTATGTATGCCAGTTTCATGGCTCTGCCCATCACTACTTCATGAGAAGACAACCCCATCTTCCTGTCAGGTGTGTTCCTTATATTAATCAAAAGAAGAGCAAGAGCATCAGGCCACTTCTAACTAGTTGAGACACACTTTCTCCAGCTTGTTCCTGATAGTTCCATTCATTCTCTTTACTACTTCAGAGGATTGTAGTCAAAGACTACAATGGAAACAACGGAAACACGGCCTGGTGTTAAAGGCTGCGTAGATTATCTGTAGTCAGTTCCCTCAACAGCAATTTAGCAACTGTAACCCTATCAGCACTTTTTGTGGGATATGCCTCCAACTATTTAGAGATGTATTTAAACCATTGTGATGCTACATCTTAATAACATCTGCCTGCAATTTCATAAATGGGCCCTCTGATTTGCCAATAGAATTGACAATAGTAACAATCTTCTTACCCTGGCTATTTAGGTGACACATCATACAACGACTAAACACATCCTCTGCAACATGGCTAAAGCCAGTATTTTCCCAATACTTTTTAAAAAACCTAACAAAGCTATCTCTTCCTGCATGAGTATGATTACGCTAACATTTACAAGGCTCTTGCATAGCATTTGATAAAATGTACTTCTTGTCTGTTTTGACATACACATCTTGATATTTCTTGTTCTAGCCCAGTTCCCACTTTCCTGTCTCTTTTTTGGAGCATCATCCTGCAGGTCACGTAATTCGCTCAAAGGAGTTTGCACTTAATCCATAAAGAAACAATTTACACTATTCAATTCCTGTATTTTATTATTTCCAAATGTATTATTTTCATTTTGCTGCACCTCTTTCTTACTTTTCCTGTAATGCATAATATTTCTCCATTTGATCAGCATACCTATTTCCCATAGTGACCATATCTTTTCCCATTTTATGAGCAGTACACTTAACCACAGCTATTTTTTTTGGCTTTTGAATTACTACTAATAAATCCAAAAAGTACATACCATTCTTTAATGAAGCTCCTGAGCATGTCATATATGCACTTTATGACCACAGTTTCCCATAATCATGAACAACAACACAACCATGCAGGCTATCTGTGTAAAGTGTCACTCTCTAATAGGCAACACGCTCTCATTAAATCAACCAATTCTACCACTTGTGCTGACGTCATATTTAGTGAGAGAGACCCCTCTAGTGTCTCTGTAATTGAGCATCGTGCATAGGCAGCCTTCAATGCTTTATATTCGTCCCTTAAACAGGAACCATGAACAATGTCAAATCAGCCATTTGTAATGGATTCTTGTGTATAATTCGGCCACCTCCAGACAATGATGATCCAAATCATCACCCAATTAATTTTCCCTGTCTTCATCAGTTTTGTCTGAAAATGGGAGCAATGTCCCTGAATTGATATGTTCTGTGCAGCAAGTATTGTCGGCTTATAATGGGTCAGCGCACTATTTGTCATGTGATGAGTCCTTGTTAAAAGGATCCCAACCAAATGTGGGACACAAAAAATCACAAGTCTGTTGCTTGTTCAACTGACAAACAAGCAACCTCAACTGATTTTTAAAAACCTGGGCATCTTATAGCCACTGGAAAACAGTAAACAAATACGCCACTGGACGCATGAACCTTCCATGTTTCTGAGCCAGAATTAAATCCTTGAAAAAGAATAAGGAATATTATGAAGAAATAATTTACCCGTTGGCATGTAACACCAAGGTTTGATAGCGCTTGGAATATGTATCAATGCACACTCCAATGGGTAAATCCTTTCTTCATTCAATTCAGTATCCTTTTCTTTTGCTTCACTTGTGGTGGCATTATTCTTGGTGTATATTATGATTAGGACTGCATTCTTGTCTTTCTTTTCTTTTGCAGTGGTACCTCACTCTGCACATAATCTTTTTTCTGTTCAGTGGCACATATTCGGTGTTATTTTTCACATTCTTGATATTCGTCTTAACTTACAGGAGAGGTTAATAGGTTGCACACGAGCAATCACTTTTCCTTTTGCTATTAAAGTACACTACCTACTTATGTGTTTTCCTTTTAAAGGCATGCCTTCAGCGGATTGGTTGACTATTTGTTAATATTTTATGTATATGATGTACATTTAGATGTTTTTATAGCCATAGCCCTGCGGAGGTATTTTCAGACGAAACACGTGTTGGCTGGGCTGTTCTCATCTAAATGTATTATTTCATCAACACTGACTACATCTGTTCGTTAAATAGGATACTTCAAAGCTCATGTTTACCATGTTCTATTGAATGTCAAAGGTTCAAACATCATTGTGACTTGTCAGAAATCAATGTTTTTGCTGATATCATGAATAAATGTATTTTTTTTTAGATTTTAACCATAAATGACTACATTCTCTTTCTAAATGTCTTTGTGCTACAGGCATTAGTAATATAATTCAATATTGTTATGCAACATGGGTCTTTATTAGCAAAAAATGGCTAATAAAATGTAAAGTTGTTCCATACAGGGGCCCCAAAATCCTTAAGATGATACTACCTGTATAGGGAGGGAAGCTTCTGTCATTTAGTCAGGCTTCTGACAGAGAAGACAAGAGTAGGAGATAATGGAAGAAGGATTGAATACTTTTAAAGGTTTGTGGTCATAAAGCAGGTTAGCTAAGCGAGGACTATGGGCAAATGTTACCTAAAGAACTTGCTAATTCTCTTTTTTACAATTCTTTACTTTGCGGTTAACAGTCTTCTTTCAATGTCTCATTCCATCTAGTTTGTCGTTAATAGTTTGGCCTGGAGGAGAATTGAGTTCTAAGACATGGCTGATGCACCGTGGACTGTTAAGTGTCAGAGGCACTGCTGCTGATTGTTTCATTTTGGAGTATTAGACCGTGCTCTTGAGACCAGGGTGGAGGCAGCAGGCCAGTCTGCTTTGAGCTCTGCATGGCCACTCTTAACACCACTTACTAATTCTCCACATTGATTAAAAACCAGACTTCCATGCATTAGCTGTGCATAGCCACCAGGGCCATTTATATTATTATTCACTCACCACTCCAAAGTCCTCAACTTCATACGTGCTTTCACACCCTTCGCATGCTTCGCAAGATCTTCCGATGGGTCCCGACCGAAACCAGGAAGACGGTCACCCAGGCCCTCGTCACCAGCCGACTGGACTACGGAAACACCCTCTACGCCGGAACCACAGCCAAGCTACAGAATAGACTCCAATGCATCCAGAACGCCTCCGCTCGACTCATCATGGACATCCCCCGACGCAGCCACATCTCCGGCCACCTGAAGGACCTGCACTGGCTCCCCGTCAACAAGAGGATCACGTTCAGGATCCTCACCCACGCACACAAGTCTCTCCACGACCTGGGCCCTAAGTACCTCAACGACCGCCTGACCTTCTACACGCCCACCCGCCAGCTACGGTCTACTAGCCTCGCCCTCGCCGCCGTACCACGCATCCGAAGAGCCACCGCCGGAGGCAGATCCTTCTCCTACCTGGCGGCCAAGACATGGAACTCCCTCCCCATCCACCTTCGGCTGACCCAGGACCACCTCGCCTTCAGGAGACAACTCAAGACCTTGCTGTTCGAGCAGTAGCGGACCCCTTCCCCCAAGCGTCTTGAGACCCTTCCGGGTGAGTAGTGCGCTATACAAGTGTTATGATTGATTGATTGATTGATTGATTGATTGATACGTACGCACACACCCAATTTCATCACATTTGCTTATCATGCCTGTCACTGCACTGCTCACGCTGTCATACACAAAGATAAACTTATCAGCTCATAAAATTACCCTTCAACACCACTTGCATACTATGGACTCAACCTCAGCCACCTACAACTCTTCTGCAACATCAACCACTCATATGCTCACCTTTTCACTCAAGTGCCTCACTGTCAAATCACTCAGCTCCTCACAACACAATTAACACATCGTATTCACCCACAAACCTCACTATGAGTATTTTGCAACATGCCTCGTAACATTGTTCTCATACCTCATAATACAACTCACCAACTAAACACACTAGATATTCACCCAGAGAGACATTTGCAACAATGTTTGACTCTCTTCGCCATGGGTCAGCCACCCAACATGCTTACATCAGCACTCACTCTGGTTCAAGTCCATGCTTTCTATGCTGTTAACAGCTGGCACTGCTGGCACCTGCGATGTTTTGTAGAACCTGGAACATAACTGTTATGTGAAATTGTATAGCCTGAAGTTGCTCTGGTGAGTTTGAGGATTAAGCTTATAAACATGTTCGATTATCAAATGATGCACTGTTGAGCCACCAAGGAGTAGTATATGGAGGACACCCAGGTGTGTTGTTGGCCCAGTCCTTGGTGTTATAATTAAGGTATTTAGGAAACACTGTGTGGAAGTGGAGGTATTGAGCACCAGATATAGAACCTGTCATGTGATAGGCATGGGGGTGTATTCAGTGTTGAACAAGGGATGTAGTAGCATAGGAGAAATTAGGCAAGGTCCTATCCCAGGCCTTTCGCAGCTGTAACAGACTTAAATAGGGAAGACACCACAGGAATATACCATTAACATGTTGCTCGTTACCTGCCTGAGCTGGACTCATGAGATGTAGGGCCATATGTAGGTGGGCTAATACTGGTGGGTAACGGCCGAAAATTGGTAAATTTCCCGTTACCGCCCGGTATTTAGCCCTTTGCGATGTAGGAGGCTGGATATAAGGATTCCGTAATTTACCGATTCGTTATTTTAAGGAATAGGTAAAATACCGATTCCTGAATTTAAGGAATCAGTAAATTACCAAATCCTTAAATCCTATGTAGGGAGCACTCAAGTGAGTGCATTTTTGGTTTAAGGATTCGTTATTTACCACCAACTACAAGTTGGTGGTAAATACCCAATACCTTTAAAAAAGCAATTTTGCCCTTTTTCAAAAGTACTGTCACTCGTCAGAGAGTGGGGTGCCAACTATTCAGGGTGCTACCTCATGCCAACATTGGGGTGGCAGGAGGTGGATGCCTATCCAGGATCAGTGGCGGCTACTGCTTAACGGGGGTGGTCAACGGGGGCCTGGGGGGGCGATTAAAGAATTTCCAATTACCTTACATAAGAGGTTTGGTGCGACGTGGTAATATTTTCAGTTTCTTTTACTCGCGTGCTCAAAAATATAAAGTATTGTGCCAAACAACAGCAATTAACAGTATGACATTAGGAAGGTGCAACTATTGCAAAAAAACTACAATGAGTTAACCTGCTTTGTTTATATAAACACATTTCTCATGTGTTTTGTTGTGTGCTGCAACTAATATAGCAGTTGTTAGGTTTCATCATGTCTTGCCCTTAGCCCCGCCACTAGCCCCGCCCCCTCATTACACCTCTAGCTCATTTTAATGAGTACCTGCACTTATTGTTTTCCATTTAAAGCACAGGGTATGACTAAGGTCTTGTTAATGCCCCGTGCATTCACTCCTAAACAAAAGTCGGCTAGATAGACTGGAAAATATCTGGTTTATTAGAGGGCAAGGCACGTGAAAAAAAGAAAATCAACAGTGTGCCAAACACGCTGAAGGCTGCAAGTGCACTGCACAAAAAAGCAGAGTCGGCCTTCTTTTAGCAGCCCCCTCACATGAGTTTCCTCCTTCCCTCCTCTCCTTTCCCAGGAGTCAGACAAAACCTCTCCTATGCACAGTTATCTTGCAGACACAGGCCTGCAAGGTAGATACAGCCCTCATTGTTTCATTGTTTTTCGAAACCAAGCCCCTCTACTAGAGTGCAAACACTAGCTCTGTCATACCCAAATAGATTTATAGTGCACAGAGTAAGCGGCTGGGCTACTCAATTGCTTCCAGCACTAGCACCTTCTTCACTGGAAGGCCCACATGTAGTGAATTATCTGGAGTTTCAGGACGCATGTGGTACACGTCAGAGAGTGGGGTGCCAACTATTCAGGGTGCTACCTCATGCCAACATTGGGGTGGAAGGAGGTGGATGCCTATCCAGGATCAGTGGCGGCTACTGCTTAACGGGGGTGGTCAATGGGGGCCTGGGGGGGGGCGATTAAAGAATTTCCACTTACCTGCAGGCCGGCTGCACGCCACCCAGTCCTCTTCGGTCATCGACACACACGAAGCACACAGGCTTCCCTAGCCAATCATGACGCTTCTGTGAGCAGTGTCGTGACTGGTCTGAGTGCTGTGGTTCAGCACTCAGAAGAGGACTATGAGCCTGTGCAATTCAGCCGGTGGATGGCATGCAAAGTGCGCATAACTGTTTGGCCTGCCCAAGGCGGCTGGCTAAACGTCATGTGCGCTTAAAGTGTGCTCACCACTTCTCCCCCTGTCCCCTGCTCTGGCCAGCCAAGCGCTGCTGTGCACTTAAGCAGAAACAAAGAAAAAAAATGATAATAACATTGCATTATTATCATTTTTTTTTCATCTTTAAACTCCTCGCAGAGCAGTGGGGCGATACTGCGGAGGAGCCGGGGCTGCCCATGATCCAGATGCTCCCTGTTTGCCCTTCTCCATTCCCACAGCATTGAGCACTGCGGGACGTCTCTCATTTGGTGTGCATTCTTCTCCCCAAACCAAAGGTACAGCAGGTTTCCAAACTTCACTGGTTTGTGTTGTGTTTTATGAAAGCATGTAGAACTACTGTTGACCATACTATCAATTAATCTTTTTATGCGTTAGGAAATCTTTTCACTTTGCAAGAATCAGAAGTAGATAATATTTTGCCAGTGCTTCTTTTTAAGTGGGTTGGATTCCCTGTAGTGTGTGGAAAGATGAATCCTTCCTTTCTCTTGGATGTTTTTTTCCTTTCCACCCTCTCTCATTCTAATGAAAGATGAACTTGAGTAGTTCACTCTTTAAGTAAGAGGCACTACAAAAGGTGGCAGAGCTCCTACAATGCCAAATGCACCGCCTTTGTGTGTTTTATCAATAGGTGGACACATTCTTTTGTTTGCTTTTCTGTGGACAAAGGTGAGTGCCAAAGAAGTAGGAACTTGCTTTGTTCAGGGCTGATTTCGGGGTCCGTGAGGAACGAGTGACTCTAATCGTGGTTAAATAAAGGAAGCATGATGTAGAGTTGTATCCCTGCATATGCAGCACTTTAAATATGAGGATAAGGAAAGTTTATGTTTTGTTCAGGTGTTATTTTAGCAGGTGATTTGGACATAAGGCGGAGCCCCAGCACTAACGCGTCCTTGACAGTACTGCATATCATAACACTGGACTCTGCAATATAAGCCGAGCCACACTGTAAACTTTAGGACCCTGGGCCTTTTCTTTCTGCCTTTTCACTACATTTATCCTCCGAGGAATCCCACCCTCATAATTCATGGTGAAGCTGACAGGCTTCAGGCAAACTATTGTTTAAATGCTTTGCAAGCTGCAATCCGATCTGCAGGAAACGTGGTGTCAGATGTATTTATTGTTACATGTTTTTCCAGTTCAGTGGAAGGCAGGTTGTCTGTATTTATAAGTTAGAAACGTTCACAGGGATTTAGCAACATTAGTCATTCCCTGGGATGGTTTCATTCGATAGTTTTCACTTTGTTGCCATTAGAAACGGATAGAAAGAGAAGTGGCAAGCGTTGCCAAATCTGTAGTGCTACACTTGCTACCAGAATCATGTGCCCTCATTGGCATATTGTGGGATTTTGTACAACAATCTTTTATTCTATGGCAGGTAACCTTCTAAACTGTGTATGTAGGCAAATTACCTGTTGTATTCCTTTGGGTTCCTAAACATATAAATAATTAATGGTTACTAATGCCATATATTATGTCCACATTGCTTGTTGATATTCTCATAAAAATGAATCTGTATGGCAAATTGCCATATTCTTGTGATCTTAGTATACAGTTGGAAACATTATATTGTTTGCCACTTCCTCTTTTTCATTCACGATTTATTTTGACATATTTGCCTATAAATTGTACTTTCAGAATTAAGGTTCACTTTCATGACAGCATGAATATAAATGAAGATAGCGTACAATGAAATTATCTGCGTATTTGTAGTGTGTGTCACATGTTTTCAATTAACTAATCTGGTTAGTTTAAAAAGAGATTCCAATCTTTAACTCAAAAATAGGTGTCAGTGATCAGTTAGTTAATTTGATTGCTCCCACAACTACTCATCTCAGCATGTCATCAAGCTAACCAGAAGGCAATGAGTTCCAATTATTTGTGTCCTTCATTCTGATTGGACGAGTAACTTCACTTGACTCTGAAAGTCATGCTTCTCCTTCAGACCCAGGGTTTCTTCACCCGGGCTTCAAAAGGTAAGGGCGAACAAAAACAAAAGTGACTTCTATTCTAGCCTGTTGGAGTCAGGAAATGCTAAGGGACAATGCTTCTGCAAATCAGACCACAATAGTCACACTGGTTCTCAAAGTCAAACCATGTAGCACGCTTTCCACCATAACACACACATGCACGTGTACATACACACCCACACTTACACACATAGACACATGCACTCATCTCATTATCAAACATGAAAAACACATAGAACATATGTTGAAGATCAACTGATCCGCGTTCACTCCACAGTGTAGACAGTGCTAACACCATAGCAACAAACTATCTCAATTCACACTTCATCACCTTCATCCCCTATATTTCCTACCAACTAAGCATTCACTAACTGCTCCAAAACCTCTTCTTCCATTGACTTCAAGTTCCCAAATAATATACTACCGAAACAGCTCAGCCATTCAGAACTGTGCCTGCATTAAATAACACGTCACTCTGCCCTCTCACATGTTAGACAACATCCTAGACATTGTATGCTCATGTAAGCAGCTCCTTACTGACCATACATATATACCCTTGGACTAAACTTTGGCAAAAAAAATGAGGTACTCTGCATTTGGAGTGAGTCCGCAGAATGCATTTAGAGGCGCTGTTCACGGAAATTTTGTACAAAGACACCCCAGAAGTCGCCATGCATGTGAGCTCCCCATGCAAAGAAGTGCAAGCATTTATAGCAAATGTTGAAAGCCCATACTATAGGGTCACGTGATTAAAGTTCAATACTCTAAGAGGCAGATAACAAAAGAGAGTAAAATTTGGACTATGCTTCCATCAATTGCATCCATAAATTAAGCTCTGCTCCTCCTTGATTTACAAACACAAAGATTATGTTGTTTTGGTTCCATACATTGATTTATGGTTTCATCTTTTGAATTATATGGAAGGGTTAGTAAAAGAGCAGATAAGGCCTCGTTATTTTCTTTTTTTCAGTTGTTGTATTTCTTTTTTGGTGAAAAGCTTTTATTGAGCCACTAGCAGCCCGTCCCGACGTTGTCTGGGTATGAAATAGAATGTGTGTAATGTGTGTATTCAGATACAGTCATTTGCGTGTACCCCCGCTTGAGGCCCAGCTGCAGCCCTGGTTCATGTTAGCAGGCGCATGTAATTAGTGTAGTGATCCGCCGCCTGAGCCCGGCTACAGCCCTGGCTGATGTTACCTGGCGCGTGTAATTTGGTTTAATGTGATAGTTCAGTAACAGCGCGCATGAGAGGCTGCAGTAATTGTCCCCGCAGGCACGCTCAGTCGCACGTGCCCCCGCTTGAGGGCCAGTGGCGACCGTCTAACAATTAGAATTGTGTGAGTCTTGAATGATTGTTTCCCGCTGTTCTTATTTTTTTATGACCCACACAGACGCTCTTATGCCCGAGTGCTTTTCAGACACACCCAGGCCAAGGCACACACTGCATTCGGCACCCCCAGTATGTGTGAGACAACGGGCAGTCCCCCAAGGGAGTCTTGCGAATGTTTACTTACCACACTTCGAGGTGAACGCCTTTGTGACGCCCCCAGCACACGGCCACAGCAGAAGATCTCATTAATGTATGACCCAGATGGCATGAAGTGCTGAATGTAGCACACGCCCCCAGCGTTTAGTCACGCCCCCAGCGTGCCCCTTGATGCGGCTCAATTGCGTAATTGGCGCTTCACATGGCATGAAGGGCGGACACACGCCCACAGCGCGGACACACGCCCACAGCGTTTGTCACGGCCCCAGCGTATCACGCCCCCAGCATTCCCCTTGATGAGGCGCAATTACTACTCACATGGCATGAAGGGCGGAACGTACCACACACCCCCAGCGTTTTTCACGCCCCTAGCACACGCCCACAGCAGAACGCAGACACGCCCACAAGGGACTACATTGCAGGCACGGTTCTTTTACATTTTAAATGTATATGGTGGTCTGCATAGCCTATGTCCTTCTGCTGCAACTGCCCTTTCCAACGCTGTATTGGGTGTTGTGATTGGTGCTGTGGTTACTGAGATTACCCGCCTCAAAGGTTTGGGCTCTCTCTTTATAATATTAGTATGGATATATATATATATACACGGCTAGATCGAATCTGTTGGTTTCCTATACTTGCAATAATGTTTAAACACATTCTAAGATGTCTGCCACAGTAAGACACATACATTTGTCCATCATTTATGTCAATTATGTTGTTTGTCGCCTTAAACTTTATTTAAAAGATTGTGGCGGGTAACTGTGCTTAGCAGCAAGAAGAAGGCGCAAAGCCGAAACGCGTCCTGTTGCAGTAACGGTTTAAATAAATCCGTTTGATCTCCCACGTATGGTGTGCAGTCAGTTCTTTCGTTTGGAAGAAATTTGAGCCAAATATATATATATATATATATATATATATATATATATATATATATATATATATATATATATATATATATATCCAAGAAAGAAGTGACTCAAACATATATATTCACCAAAGAACAAAAATATATTTCCACTACAGCGTTTCAGCTTCCGCCTTCCTCAGGTAGTTTCAAGATGGTAAGCTCAGTGGCTGCACAGATGACACAGCTGAATTTTCAAAAAGCATCATGAGTGAAGATTCCATTTGGAATGTGGAATCAATGCAGTCCTGAGAGTTCTTAAGATATGCAGTAATCAGGATGTGTTGTCAGTAATGTTCAGTCCATCTGGATGCAATGATTTTAAACGGTACATCCAGAAGTTTTCCTTGGAGTCCAGTAGTTCTTCCTTTGAGACATGTTCCACGGGGAAAATCTTCAAATCTGATAGTGAATGATCCACAAGGTTAAAATGATTGGCTACAGGCTGGTCAATTTTCTTATTAATTATGGCTGATTTGTGGTTCCTGAATCGTGTGCGGAGGTCATTCATTGTTTGGCCTACATATTGTTTTTTACAGCTTTGTCGTTGGCACTGAATCACATAAATAATGCATGTTGAGCGACATGTAAGATGCTGTCTTATTGCATAGGTCCTTCTGGTAACATAACTAGTAACTGATGATGTTTGTAAAAGGTATTCACACGTGATGCACCTTTTAGAGTCACAGCAATGAACCCTTGCATTTGGTACAGCTTGCTTAAGTTCTGCTCTCACAATAAGAGATCGTAAATTTGGAGCTCTGCGGTAAGCAATGACTGGCGGTTTTGGAAAAACCTTTTGCAATTTTTCACAGGTGGACAGTAAGGGAAATATTTTTTGCATTATATTTCTGTAGTTGGGAGCTGATGGATGATAGTCAACTACAAATGGAGTTCTGTCGCTTTTGTTTCTGGCGTTGGTATTCCAAATAAGTGCTTCTCTGGGTAACTGCAAAGACTTGTCAATTTGTTGCTGTATGATATGCAGAGGATAGCCTCGCCTTCTAAATAATGTAGCAAGCTCCTGTAGATGGTCTTTACAGGTTTCCTCATTGCTGCAGATGCGTCTTATTCTCAGTGCTTGGCTGTAGATGATGCTCAGTTTAGTGTGATGAGGGTGACATGAAGTCCAGTTTAGATACAAATGAGCATCTGTAGGCTTGTGGTACAGATCAGTTGTAATTTTGTGTTCATGAATGGTGACTAGCACATCCAGAAAAGGAAGATGATGCTTCTGTTTGGTATTGCTGCTGGTAAATTTGATGGTAGGATGGATATTGTTGATATTAGCTGTAAATTGTTCCAATGTTCTACTTCCTGCATTCCATATTATAAATATGTCATCAATGTATCGTAGCCATACCAGTGGTTTGATGCTAGAAGTAGCAAGTATACTGTTCTCTAGTTTGCCCATGAAGATATTTGCATAGGATGGAGCCATCCGAGTACCCATGGAAGTACCTTGTATCTGCAGATAGTGTTTACCATTGAATGTAAAATTGTTGGATTTAAGGATAACTCCAGCAAAGTTGGTAAGCACATTTGTTGATGGTTTTTTCACAGTTCTTTTACTAAGAGCTTGAGATAACGCTATAAGCCCATCCTCATGTGGTATATTGGTGTATAATGATGTAACATCAAATGTAGCTAGAAGAGTATCATCATCAAATGTGTAGGTTTGGTTTAATTTTTCAATAATTTGAAGGAAGTGACTGGTATCTTTAACAAATGATGGAAGTTCCTGTACAATGGGCTGGAGGTGCAGGTCAACAAATAAAGATAGTCTCTCAGTGGCGGTGTCATTGCCAGAGATGATTGGACGGCCAGGATTGTTCATTTTGTGAATTTTGGGAAGCATATAAAATCTCCCAGGTCTTGGTTGGGGATGAACAAGTATATCTGCTGTTGTTTCATCAATGAGGTTTAAGCACCTGTACCTTACAACCATGTTTTTAATTTCTTTGTTCAAATCTTCAGTGGGATCAGTTTCTAAAGGTTTGTAAGTGTTGGTATCCATTAGTTGTCTCATTCCTTCCTCAATATAATCACTTACTTTCATGGCAACCACTGCACCACCTTTGTCTGCCGGTTTTATAATGACATCCATTCTCTGTTGTAGGAGGTGGAGAGCTTTTCTTTCTTCTTTGCTGATGTTATCAAAAATCCTTTTAGGTGTTGATTCCTTGATGTGTTTGTTGATGGATAAAATGTATGTATCAAGAACAGGATTTCTACCACATTGACGAGTCCATGTGTAGTGTAGCTCCTATTTTCCCAATAGGCTCTGCGCATTGGAATAGTAACAACGGCAGTAAAGGCCTAGGCCAGACGTTAACTAGGTCTACTACTGTCGATACTAGACTTAATTTTTGGGTTTGCCAGCTAAGCTCAGAGTTCGCTAGAAACTTTCTCGAATGTTCAAGGAAGGATTAACTTCCCTGATTAGACAAGAAGGGATTTAGTTTCTGACAACCATAGAACATGACAACTTTGCTCTCCCCTAATCAAGAGTCAATCTCCAGAGTCGTGTGAGCACAAGGCAATTATTTTACTCAGTCAGTACGTGCATTCTTAGTCTCATCAGTATGTAGAGAAAAGGAAGAGACGGGCATGTTCAATAAAAGGTGTTATTTATTGATCAGTCTCTTTTCTCATACATGAGAAATGGATCGATATTATTGCAATACTTATAGTTAAGTAAAGTGCATACATTAAAAGCAATAGTATAAAATAATACTGTAAAAACATTGATATGGTTTCTGAGCCATATGATGTTTAAAATGATTAAAATATATTTACATACACATATACATTTGACTAAACGTACTCAACTGGTGTTTCTAAATACGCCTACCCCGTGTACCTGACCTAAGTCTAATGCGTGGGCGGGAATAGAAAGTTACAGTTTAAGTTAAGTTGGTTTTTGCCAAGTGAATAACTAAAGAATTCTCTGTGAGGGGTTATTCAGTTCTGTACCTGGAAGTTTGGATGAATGAGGAATGGTATCTCTTTCTCTGCTCTCGATATTCCAGGCTGCCTGCGAGGGCTGCCCAGAAGCGCCGGTGCTGGGTCTCTCGGCTTGAGATAGCAGCGCGTCTCTCAGCGCGTCAGGAAGGCGGGGCTGCTGCCAGCGGGGTCTGCTTCTGCTCTTGGCTTCGGCAAGTATGGCTGCTCCGTCTTGTCACCACGCGTGTGTTTGCATAGGGCAAGGTCGGCAATATTTATGCCTTAAAGGTGCCGGGATTGACGTAAGGATGGACATAGGTACGTCAATAAAGATGTCATACGACTTGCTCGTTAGCACATTCTTTACTAAAGTTCTCTGTGAAATCAAAACAATGGCCGCACGGATTTTCCAGGTTGTCATAGGTTTGATTTGTTATGAGAACGTCGTATGCCTTATCAGGGGCTGGAGGAATGTCGCTTGTCTAATTAGATCTCAAGCGTTATGACCTAATCAGATAACACGTTCCTGTGCCGTAGTGTGACTGCGTCAGATAACGGTATCTGCATCATGGGGGCTGTTCTTGCCTCATGGGCTGACTGTTAGTTAACTAGCTAGTTAGTTTAACCAGAATAGGGTCAGGAATAGGGGGATCGATTCAGAACCTATAGAAATACACGACACCCACTCCACGCTAACTATGGTCATATCTACTAATCTATGCATAGTATAACATAGTACAACATACTATAGAGTATAGTGTATACCTTACCACCCCAAAATACATAAATGCATTTTGAAATTTTCAAATATACTGAAAAATTGCAGTCATATATATTGTATGCACTTAAGCTATGAATTACATGCAAAAGTAAACACGCATTTGTATGCATTATTGCTTATTGGTATATGAGAAATACACATGAAATGGCTCTTAATATGGCTATACAGAAAGGAAGGTCGAGACCATTTCATCACATAATAAAATATTTGTGAACATACCAGCGGGCAGCTAAAGTCTATAAAGTATCTAAAAATAGAAATCTTAGTTCTCTAGGAATAGTTTCTTTACTTTAAGCAGAAGATCAGTGTCCCGGAAAAAAAATATATAGAAAAATATTTTAGGGGCTTGCTGAAAAAATCGCTGTCCGTGAACTGGATTGTAATTGTTCATGTGACTTTATTTTTAAAGTTGAAGGCCGAATTCAGGGAACGCCGTGTGCGAGTTTACTCAAAAGTCTCTATTTCTGTTCCGGAGAGAACATCATATCATTCAGGCTTTCGAAAAAACTGTCAACAGCTTCATGGGAAAGTTCCACTAAGTCGGGAATAGGGGTAACCATGCATTCGTGCGCATGATTGTCTCCATTGACATTCTGATTTGCATCACTGACAGAAGGTCGTACCTGTTCGATGCTGCTTTCATCTTGAACTTCACTACTCTTCAATCGTAGTGGTGAAGATTCCAGGAATGCCGTCATCAGGATTGGCAGCCTTTGAGGGCAGCACAAAGCGTGAACCTTGGTAGGAACCAACAGTGTATCTGCATCCACCGGCGCATCCGATTGTAGCGTCAGACAGGTGTCTAACACGCATTCTTCTCCGCATAGCAGACACCTTAGTACAGGTAAAACACACCTTTGCCACATTGGTCGAAATGATAGAAACCAAGTCATATTTAGGTCTCTAAGCCGGGAGAGTCCCAGGATTTTTGATATCCGGTCCCGGTATCCAATGGCTAGGATCGTATCTTCCATTGTCGCGAGAGTTTGATCTGTGACATGGGTTGCCATAACGAAAAATAAGGACTAGGAATAGGATTCCTGCAATTAGTCCCAGGATCAGGGGAAGTCCGCCAAAAATCGAATGGACGAAATCTGGAAAAATACCCAGTATGGCTTTGAATGGTGTTAATGCCATCGAAAATACTGTCTTAAATACCTTTGAGACCCCAGTGGTATCAGAAATATTTAAGATTTCGCTCAGGATTTCCGCGAAATGTACGGGGGAATTAGTTGATAATAATGTATGTATCTCTGCAGTCGTCCTTGCGACTTGTAGATCATACGTTTCTTTTGATGACGTGAGCCTTGTAGGCGTCTGAAGAAGCACTGTTTTCATTCTGCTTAAAGTGTCTATTCGAATAGAAGTAATTTTCAAACTGGGCCATGCCCTCGCCTCCCTGTCTGGAAAGGAGCTGGGGAACAAAGAACGTCCACAGCACTTGACCTTCGCCGTCGTAGTGACGAGATAAGGAGTCCCGGGCATAAGACTACAACATCTGCGGTCTACAATAAGAATGTAACTCCCATTATAGAGTCTTTGAAAGAATGGTTCTATTTCAGTTGCAGGTGCGCCTTGCTGGTGACATGAAAGGTTGTATGAATTCCCTTCACAGGCTCCGTGCAAACTAATACCGTTACACAGAAGCGTGCCGCTTAGTGACATAGCACAATTGTTGCCACTAAGAAACACTTTCTGTCCTTTATTACTGACACATGCATGTGAATAGGGCAGGTTCCAAGTTGTTTTAAGGTACCCCTTTCCCAATTTCTCGTACATGCCAGCCTGTATATATTTTTGGCAGTATTGAAACCTGAAGGTTGAGATTGGAATATTTATGATTCCGTGGATTATCCATTCACTGACAGGTCGTTCTGACATTGTCATTGGTAATCTTTCTAGTTTTTCAATGCTCAAGATTGTATAATCAGCACCCTTTTGCGCCATACCGATTTGTCTATCAGTAAGGTTAAAGATTTGGAATAGTGACGTTGTGTTGATTAAACGCCAAGGCACATAGCCTGAACGCAGATTTTGTAACGTCCAGCCAAGCTGTACAATAGAACGCAATTGTGACTGACCATGTTGTAATAACAGTAAGTCTTGCGATAATATATCGATTGCTGAAGACACAATGCTGTCCAATGAAAAAATTCTGGAGGACAGAGTCATTAACCCATTGTCCACTACAGAAAGTGATTTTTCCAAATTAATACGATCAATTTCACGTATTCTCTCTGCTGTTTCAATTTGAGTAACCTTCCAGGCCTCATTGTATGCTGCATATACAGAGGCTGCTATGAAACGCTTTTGACGCTGTTTGCGTGGTCCCATTATGAAATCACGCAAGTCAGCACCATCAGTAAGTAAAGTTAGGTGTTGCTTAATTTCAGGCAGTGTGGAAGTTTGTAGCCATTGAAGGCATAATTTACCCACACTGTAGGTGGTTATTATCCCTGGGTGATGTCTTTGAGGATATCTAGGGTCTGGCCTGGTCATTTTGAAACCCTGTGTTTTATTCAGGAATCTATCTTGACAGTTATTTGTATCTGTGGGCCAGATCAACCATTGTTTCCAATCAGGATGTGTTCTGTTTTGGTTAAGTATATGGTTTACGTCTATTTCTTCATCTGTATCAGAGTTATTGCTAAACATTGTTGGCTTTGGAATGGACAGGTTATTTAAATCTTTGATTTTGGCTAAGCCAAGACAGGTGGTTTGTTGAACAGTGTCATTTAAAAATATCATTTGTTCTGGGATCATGCAGGCTCTAAACAAAGCTTCTAAACCCTGTACTTGCCATTCTTTTGTACCCCAAACACTTTTCAAATCAACATTTTTGTCCCAATAATCAAATCCAAAAGTATTCATTTTTTCAAAGAATGAATCTGAATATATCAATTTTGTGTTGGTTATCATGGTTTTCATCCCTGTCTTGTTTGACAATTTAAAATAAAATGTTTCAGCATTATTTGTGTTAAAACCTGAGAAATATGAATATTTGTCATAAACGGTTCTAGAGCTCCCTTTTGGAGGTGTCGCACAATGTTCCCATTGATTATAATTTAAAACATTTCTAGGTTGTGCAGATTTATGTAAAAAATGGTTACCAAAATGGTTATAGCAATACATACTATCATAATTTGTAGAACCTTGCAAATATTCATGTTTTGTAAATTTAGCAGACATTACTAAATCAGACATCATGTTGTTAATACTTTCGAAGTCCCAATCATCAGCAAATGAGTTTGGTTTTGCAAAGTCACTCAAGGAGATCTTGATTTGGTGTGGATATTTCAGGATCTCGACCGGACCATAAATTTCATAGTCAGTGTTGTCCCAGGCTACCCCACCAGGTATTGGAATTGCTGTGAAGTTGGCTGAAGAAAGTTCTGAAGAAAGTTCTCTTTTCTCGACGTGTGAGGATGTGTGTGGTTTGAGGACCAAGTTGATGTTCTGACTTGCTGTGTCCATTTTAGCATATTTTCCCTCAATGAAGCGTCCCAAAGTAAATACCATGATGAGCCAAAGTATGAGGATAAATGCACCAAAACCCACCCAAAATTCAATCCATGGAGAAATCAGATATGTTTCTTTCAGTTGTTTCAAAAGTTCCTTAGCTTTGTCTTTAAAGGATTTTGATGATGGCTGTGTCTTTTGTTCGCTGAAACCTTCAGAGGAATCATCGAAGTTGATGAAGTAACCAGATGCAGTTCTGTCAATTGTTCCAATTGGTTCAGGATTTTTGTTTCTTGCATTTTCACTTGGTACTTCAGTATAGATTGGTGTGTCTCTGCTAAATGTCTTTATTTGGGTTTTCAGAGGTCTTAGTTCTATTGCATTGTTGCATAGTCCTTGTTGTTCTTCTGTAGGCGTTTCGAATGTGATGAGCCTCTTTGTTAGGACCTCTGTACTGGTAGCAAACCTTGGTGTTCTGCTACTTATTGGGAGTCCACTTGGCCTACTGTTTGTTATCGGCCACATGTTGTGGTTTTACCAGGTCGATGGATACAACTCGGTTCTCCTTTTTTCCAGCAAGTGGCGGTAGTACAACTGATCTTGTCCCGTTGACAGACAAGACAGGAACTGCTTTTCTGTAAGAAGGCCCAAATTCCTTCTTTACCGCGATCTTCTCCCTGACTAGATCCCCGACTTTTGGAATCCAGACAGGTCTTGCTGGGACAGGTGGTGATTCTTCAGTGGTTGTTGGCTGTTGTTTCAACTGTATGTTGCTCAGGTCTTTTCTTGTTTTGTTTAAGTCCTGCAAAATAGCCAAACGGTCTTTGACATCAAAGGTTTTTTCTATTACCACTGAAGTCTGACTATCAAGGTCAGAGATCAACATCCTAGTTCCGAATAATAATTCGTACGGACTGAATCCCTGCAGAGAATTTCTTGGCAAGTTATTTAGACTACGTTGGACACTTATTAGATGTTTGACCCACCCAGCTCCCGAACCTAATACCTTTGCCGTTATAGATTGCTTTATGTCACGGTTTTTTCTTTCAACAATTCCGTTCCCCTCAGGGTGAAATGGACAAGAGTACCGCAATTGCACGCCCATGCTGACCATGGCCTCCTTATAAGCCCGAGAGCTAAAAGCAGGACCATTGTCAGAATGCAGAATGCCAATTGCGTATGTGCCGATGAAGACCCGCAAATCTTTTATAACAGTTCTGGCGTCAGCCGAGTGCTGAGGATCTACATTATAAGTGGAAACTAGCCTGTATATGTTAATCGCAAGCCATTCTTTTTAGTGGTGATGTTATCTGCAGTCAGATTCCACCGTATTTTATTTTTTCTCTCCCCACTGCGATTTCTGTTGCAGTTTGGGCAGTTTTTTACAAACATGGTATGATGTAGGCTCATGCCTGGCCACCAGTACCGTGATTGTAAATCTTCCAGAGAATCTTTTAGTTTGAGGTGTCCAAGACCCTCACCCATATGTGCGTCTGCGATTAACAAGCTTCTCCTGTCCATGTTTGGAATCACTCTATCCCCCACTCCAGGGATTCGAGCAAAAGGGACGGAGTTTGCATCGATTATGTATGTATAATTGAGTGGATAGTTGATCGGTAACGCTGAGCAGTCGCCTTTTGATGACGTTTTCACTGCCAGCATTGTTTCACCGTCAATGTATTTCAATGTACGCTTTTTTCGATCTACGGGAGCCGGTTTAGTGGCTGCCGCTGCGGCTGCTTCAGCCAATGAATTCCCTACAACGTGAACGCCATCACGCTGATGACTCAGTGAGTGAGTCACGTGAGTCTTTGGTAGTTCTTTTTTCAAAAGAGCTACTTGTTCCCAGAGCAGTTTCTGCTTTATTGGTGCATCTGTGTCATCTTTGTAACCGTTCTGAATCCATGTCTGCAAATCGCTGTTATATGATTTGACGCAGTAATATGAATCTGACACTATAAGTGTCGGGAATTCGCGATCCGCATTATCTAGCGCCATTTTCAATGCGATTATTTCAGTTTGTTTTTCTGAATTAGTTTCTACTGAGTGTGATTTTGTTAATAGAGGTTTTAATATACCTCCGCGCCACACTTCTTTTGTAATCTCACATGTGGGGTTGTATGCTTGTTCTCCCCAAACGGAGGGTTGAGCATGTCCGTCTGTATAGATTACACAGGCGTAATGTCGTAGAGACAGAATGTCGATTGGCAGAGGATACGTCTTTTCATATTTTAGATTTTTTAATTCTTCCAGTTCTGGATCAAAGTAGTAGTCTACTTTGTCCGTTGTGATTGAATTCACCCATTG
Source organism: Lissotriton helveticus (assembly GCF_964261635.1). Taxonomy (NCBI): domain Eukaryota; kingdom Metazoa; phylum Chordata; class Amphibia; order Caudata; family Salamandridae; genus Lissotriton; species Lissotriton helveticus. Next base: position 1,892,722,069 of record NC_136059.1, on the reverse strand, counting down.
TATCCATTCCGGATTCAATGTTGTTGTTGGTAAATTACACGGTGTTGTTAATGCCTCAAAGGCTGATTCAGCTGTTCTGACTGTGATATGTCTACCGTCAGCTATGTCTTTTTCTCTAGCTATTGCGGTTTGAACTGCACAAATGATTTTTTCTGTATTACTGAATTTCTGTTCAGCTTCTGTGTACATGTGTGATTTGAATGCAATTGGTACCTTATCTCCCTCATTAGAGGTTAGGTATGTGAATCCGCATCCCCCTGGGATGACTCGGATCACAAGGTTGCGTGTATTATCACGGGTTTCTAATTTTGTTTTAATTAGCATGTCTGTTTGTAAGGATCTCAAAATTTCTGTGTGTGTTTGAGTCCAACTGGATCTTTTAAAGTCTGGTTTAATTAGATCATAAAGGGGTTTGACCCTTTCTGCGTAATTTGCAATGTATGTTCTTCCGAAATTTAGGAAGCCTAGAATTGACTGTAGGTTTTTTAGTGTTTTAGGAGCTTGGATTACGGCACATTTCTCTAGGAAACTGTCTGCCAGGCTTTTGCCTTCACTTGATAACTCATATCCTAAGAATAGGACTGTCAGATGGGCAATTCTGGATTTTTTGAAGTTGAATTTGTAACCCTCTGCAGCGAAACCAAGTATTATGGTGTTCACTCTTTTCAAGTGAGTCTCCAAGTCATCAACTGTTAAGTAAATGTCATCGACATAAGATAATGCTTCATCATCATATAGTTGTAGTAATTCTGTTACTCTCGCTGAGAATACCCCCGGGCTGTTCTTGTACCCCTGGGCTAACCGACAGAATTGTTTTTGAGTGCCATTTACTGAGAATGCAGTTAAATATCTGCTCTCTGGTGCTATGTTTTGACAAAAGAATCCATTGGAGATGTCCAAGGTTGTTTTGTATTTTTTGCGCACTATGTTATTCATTAGTGCAGCACTGTGTGAGTTTTGCACTGCAAAAGTTTTGCAACATGTGTTAAGGTGTCGGTAATCCAAAACTAGACGATATGAATTGTCTGGTTTGGAGACCGGAAACAAAGGATTGTTCATTTGTGAGGTGCAAGTTTCAATCACCCCCTGGTATTCTAGCTGATCTAGTATTTCATTTACTTGTTTTTTAGCTTCTTGTTTAATTGGGTACTGCCTTTGTGCAGTTGGTTGTGATTTTAACTGGATTTTGTGAGGAGGAGAATCCTCATCCCATCCTACATGATTTTTATTTAAAGCAGGTGCTAAGGCCACTGCCCACTTTCTAGCAAGTGTATATTTTTTATGAATCGGGATATGATTCGAGAAGGCAGGCATAATTACTTCTTCGCCATGAGGGCACTCCCTGACAAACTCTGGTGGCCAGTCTTTTTCAGCTAGAAGGATGTCATAGCCCTTGGAGAGGTTATCCCAAAATAGTCCCCTTATTTTCCTAGTCTTATCTCCCTCTATACGTAATGTTATCTCGTATATCTTGTGGGGCTTGCTAACTCTGGTGTCTGCAGTTTCCACTTGAAGATATTCATTCGTGTCCACTGTCTCCAGATGATTCATAAGGACTTTGCGAGCTATGCTCACCTCTGCTGCGCTGTCTTGCATTGTCTGAGCCCACTCTCCGTTTTTCAGTTGTGTCCTCAGTATTCTCGGCATTGTTAACTACCTTGATACTGGCTACCTTCTTTTTTGGAAATTGTAATTTCTTTTTCAGTTGAGCAGGTTCCTTGTCTTTGGACTTGGCGTGCTCTTCTGATCGTCCTCTTCTTTCCGATTTCTGCGAGGAATTCTGAAAAGATTGAGAGGGAGGTGTATCAATGTCTTGATATCTATCAGGTTTTTTAATATTATCCCTATTTCTAAGGTTATATCTATTCCCAGAGGGGTCACTCTGCGGTGACCTCTGTCTTTGGTTTGGAGATTTCTCTCTTCGCCTAGGAGACCTTCCTCTGGACTGGAATTTCTTTTCTTTGGGATTGGATTGTTTGTTTCCATCCCAGTTCTTTTTTGGTGAATTATTATTAAAAAATATTTTTTCTGGACTAGTAGTCAGTTGCGGTTTTACTGGTATTCCACCTAGACTATCTCTGCCTAGTTCTTCATAGGATTTTTCTATGATTCTGGCTATTTCAGCTGGTTGGTCTGCTATATCTGTCTCTTTTAACCTCTGGCGGATCGCCACGTTTGCTGCTTCACCTTTTATGTTGGCTAATAATATAGCCGAGACCTGCTTGAAGTCTTTCAGTAATTTCATACCAAGAGTTAAAGCAGGTTCTGGACCGTATTCATCTTGAATTTGTTTTAGCACATCTGGTATTACCGAAATGGATGGAACACCGTGCGTTTTTGTATAGATGGAAGCAAAGACTGTACCCCAAGTGTCACAGTCCTCAATGTGTGGTGCAATTCCCATTGGGAGACATATAGTCAGAATCCTGTGTTTTTCTAATGGGGTGGTGTCAGGAAACACCGCCTCTATTTGGGTGATTTTCTGTGCCAACCAGAATGGTATTTGTTCCCGTTTAGCTGGAACTTTACCTAGGCAGGATTGGATGTTCTGTGGTGTAATTTTATTTGTGTTCCCCTGGTGAGGGGTCAGCTGTGGTAGTTTAATCGCTGGCTGAATTGTTGAAGTCCGCATTACATACTGAACTAATTGTCTATGAATTTTTAGTAATTGTTTCAGCTGTGTTAATAGTTCAGCTGCAGGCATCCTATCGATGTCTGGATGTGGTGTGTATCCGGCTAGGACCGGCCACGTTGCTCCTGGTCTTCCTAAAGGACCGAGCCTTGTAATGTGATTGTTATGTTTTAGGGCGCCATCAAATAAGAGCAAATGCTCTTGGAATTTGAGTGGTACTTCCACCTCCTCGAAAGGAGTGTAAATGTCAGGTGGTACCTCAATTTTGTAATAGTGGAAGTACTTTGTTACAGCATTAGCTGCTGGAAAATGTATCCATGAATAGTATACCTCTGTCTGCCGATATTCGTGTGCCTCGATTACGAATATGACTGTGCCACCTCTAGGTGTCAGTCCATTTTCTATAAGTTTTAAGGTTATAGATCTCCTTTTGGCGACCTGGATGAGTATTATATCCGGGTCTGCTTCGAGTGCTGTAGTATCAGCTGCTGCTATTTCAGCTGCTAATCTAACTGCTTCTCTTTCTTCATCACTGTCTCCCATTTTACAGACAGGATGATATTATGTTTATTTGCAGATCAGGTTTCTTTATGGAAACAGAGATTAGATGCACAATATTTTGGAACACTGTATCCTTCAACGTTGACTTGACCAAAAACCATACATAGGAGATCCCTCCTGCGAGGTTTTGGAGGATATAACCTTTCACCCACTCCAGACGTCTTTGGAGTATTTGGGAAAAGGGGTCTGAGTGAGAAAGCACGACTGAGTTACTCTAAATGTCTTACGTTAGTTTTATCGCCCTTTCCAAACGCGTTGGGCGCCATGTAGTGTAGCTCCTATTTTCCCAATAGGCTCTGCGCATTGGAATAGTACCTACGGCAGTAAAGGCCTAGGCCAGACGTTAACTAGGTCTACTACTGTCGATACTAGACTTAATTTTTGGGTTTGCCAGCTAAGCTCAGAGTTCGCTAGAAACTTTCTCGAATGTTCAAGGAAGGATTAACTTCCCTGATTAGACAAGAAGGGATTTAGTTTCTGACAACCATAGAACATGACAACTTTGCTCTCCCCTAATCAAGAGTCAATCTCCAGAGTCGTGTGAGCACAAGGCAATTATTTTACTCAGTCAGTACGTGCATTCTTAGTCTCATCAGTATGTAGAGAAAAGGAAGAGACGGGCGTGTTCAATAAAAGGTGTTATTTATTGATCAGTCTCTTTTCTCATACATGAGAAATGGATCGATATTATTGCAATACTTATAGTTAAGTAAAGTGCATACATTAAAAGCAATAGTATAAAATAATACTGTAAAAACATTGATATGGTTTCTGAGCCATATGATGTTTAAAATGATTAAAATATATTTGCATACACATATACATTTGACTAAACGTACTCAACTGGTGTTTCTAAATACGCCTACCCCGTGTACCTGACCTAAGTCTAATGCGTGGGCGGGAATAGAAAGTTACAGTTTAAGTTAAGTTGGTTTTTGCCAAGTGAATAACTAAAGAATTCTCTGTGAGGGGTTATTCAGTTCTGTACCTGGAAGTTTGGATGAATGAGGAATGGTATCTCTTTCTCTGCTCTCGATATTCCAGGCTGCCTGCGAGGGCTGCCCAGAAGCGCCGGTGCTGGGTCTCTCGGCTTGAGATAGCAGCGCGTCTCTCAGCGTGTCAGGAAGGCGGGGCTGCTGCCAGCGGGGTCTGCTTCTGCTCTCGGCTTCGGCAAGTATGGCTGCTCCGTCTTGTCACCACGCGTGTGTTTGCATAGGGCAAGGTCGGCAATATTTATGCCTTAAAGGTGCCGGGATTGACGTAAGGATGGACATAGGTACGTCAATAAAGATGTCATACGACTTGCTCGTTAGCACATTCTTTACTAAAGTTCTCTGTGAAATCAAAACAATGGCCGCACGGATTTTCCAGGTTGTCATAGGTTTGATTTGTTATGAGAACGTCGTATGCCTTATCAGGGGCTGGAGGAATGTCGCTTGTCTAATTAGATCTCAAGCGTTATGACCTAATCAGATAACACGTTCCTGTGCCGTAGTGTGACTGCGTCAGATAACGGTATCTGCATCATGGGGGCTGTTCTTGCCTCATGGGCTGACTGTTAGTTAACTAGCTAGTTAGTTTAACCAGAATAGGGTCAGGAATAGGGGGATCGATTCAGAACCTATAGAAATACACGACACATGATTTGGGATGGCGGAACTTCTTAAATGGATCTGGAAGGTAGCTTGGCAGACCAACATTAGAATTATTGTAAAAATATTCTGCCAATCTGCATCTTCTCTCGAAGGTTTTTAGGTCTCTCATCATGTTGGCCGTATTATGGTCCTTCGGTACAGGACAGAAATAGAGGCCTTTGCTCAAGAGGTTCAATTCACCTGGTGATAGGAGCCCTCCAGTCAGGTCAATAACTGAGTCAGATGTCTGGAAGGGTTGAAGCTGGCTGATGCTATGCAGTCTTTTTTGTCTTATAAATCTTCTGTTGTTTTTATGCTGTTTATTCACAGGGCTTACACTGACAAGAAAATCTCCAAAAACAGAATGATTTACGAAGTGGTTAGTTGGAAGAGGAGGTATATGAAATCTTAACATATCCCTTTTTAGTTTTTCAGATTTAATTTGAATAGAATTCCTGGCAGTCATCTTTTTTACTACTGCAATCCTCTGTAGTATGTTTGCCACTTCAGAGTCACTTTTTGTGTTCTTTAAAAGTTCCAGTTCTTTTTGTAGCTTGGCTTTAAGCATCTGCATTTTTTGAATGGTTACTTTAATAGATACCAATAGTAGGGCCATTGATGAGTTATGCAGTAAAATATTCCATGTAGCGGACCATTCACAACTAGTTAGTTTAAAAGGTGGCTTAGACTTAATCTCCAACCCCATAGGATAGATGTTAAGTGTTTTATAGATTTGTAAATGTGCTATTGTAAATTGGCACTTACTGATTTTCTCCTGGATGAACAGCGCATATCTCGGATGTAGATTTGTTCTTGACATGGTGGTTGCTTCTGGCTTGAGTGTCGGATCCAGGGAGGATACAGGTTTGTAATCCCAAAAATAGTATACTTGAACATGGAGGATCACAAGAAAACAACAGCCAGCCAGGGCAAAAATCTGGATCCCAAAGGATACAATGAGTCACAAAGAAATAAAATATCCAAGAAAGAAGTGACTCAAACATATATATTCACCAAAGAACAAAAATATATTTCCACTACAACGTTTCAGCTTCCGCCTTCCTCAGGTAGTTTGAAGATGGTAAGCTCAGTGGCTGCACAGATGACACAGCTGAATTTTCAAAAAGCATCATGAGTGAAGATTCCATTTGGAATGTGGAATCAATGCAGTCCTGAGAGTTCTTAAGATATGCAGTAATCAGGATGTGTTGTCAGTAATGTTCAGTCCATCTGGATGCAATGATTTTAAACGGTACATCCAGAAGTTTTCCTTGGAGTCCAGTAGTTCTTCCTTTGAGACATGTTCCACGGGGAAAATCTTCAAATCTGATAGTGAATGATCCACAAGGTTAAAATGATTGGCTACAGGCTGGTCAATTTTCTTATTAATTATGTCTGATTTGTGGTTCCTGAATCGTGTGCGGAGGTCATTCATTGTTTGGCCTACATATTGTTTTTTACAGCTTTGTCGTTGGCACTGAATCACATAAATAATGCATGTTGAGCGACATGTAAGATGCTGTCTTATTGCATAGGTCCTTCTGGTAACATAACTAGTAACTGATAATGTTTGTAAAAGGTATTCACACGTGATGCACCTTTTAGAGTCACAGCAATGAACCCCTGCATTTGTTACAGCTTGCTTAAGTTCTGCTCTCACAATAAGAGATCGTAAATTTGGAGCTCTGCGGTAAGCAATGACTGGCGGTTTTGGAAAAACCTTTTGCAATTTTTCACAGGTGGACAGTAAGGGAAATGTTTTTTGCATTATATTTCTGTAGTTGGGAGCTGATGGATGATAGTCAACTACAAATGGAGTCCTGTCGCTTTTGTTTCTGGCGTTGGTATTCCAAATAAGTGCTTCTCTGGGTAACTGCAAAGACTTGTCAATTTGTTGCTGTATGATATGCAGAGGATAGCCTCGCCTTCTAAATAATGTAGCAAGCTCCTGTAGATGGTCTTTACAGGTTTCCTCATTGCTGCAGATGCGTCTTATTCTCAGTGCTTGGCTGTAGATGATGCTCAGTTTAGTGTGATGAGGGTGACATGAAGTCCAGTTTAGATACAAATGAGCATCTGTAGGCTTGTGGTACAGATCAGTTGTAATTTTGTGTTCATGAATGGTGACTAGCAAATCCAGAAAAGGAAGATGATGCTTCTGTTTGGTATTGCTGCTGGTAAATTTGATGGTAGGATGGATATTGTTGATATTAGCTGTAAATTGTTCCAATGTTCTACTTCCTGCATTCCATATTATAAATATGTCATCAATGTATCATAGGCATACCAGTGGTTTGATGCTAGAAGTAGCAAGTATACTGTTCTCTAGTTTGCCCATGAAGATATTTGCATAGGATGGAGCCATCCGAGTACCCATGGAAGTACCTTGTATCTGCAGATAGTGTTTACCATTGAGTGTAAAATTGTTGGATTTAAGGATAACTCCAGCAAAGTTGGTAAGCACATTTGTTGATGGTTTTTTCACAGTTCTTTTACTAAGAGCTTCAGATAACGCTATAAGCCCATCCTCATGTGATATATTGGTGTATAATGATGTAACATCAAATGTAGCTAGAAGAGTATCATCATCAAATGTGTAGGTTTGGTTTAATTTTTCAATAATTTGAAGGAAGTGACTGATATCTTTAACAAATGATGGAAGTTCCTGTACAATGGGCTGGAGGTGCAGGTCAACAAATAAAGATAGTCTCTCAGTGGCGGTGTCATTGCCAGAGATGATTGGACGGCCAGGATTGTTCATTTTGTGAATTTTGGGAAGCATATAAAATCTCCCAGGTCTTGGTTGGGGATGAACAAGTATATCTGCTGTTGTTTCATCAATGAGATTTAAGCACCTGTACCTTACAACCATGTTTTTAATTTCTTTGTTCAAATCTTCAGTGGGATCAGTTTCTAAAGGTTTGTAAGTGTTGGTATCCATTAGTTGTCTCATTCCTTCCTCAATATAATCACTTACTTTCATGGCAACCACTGCACCACCTTTGTCTGCCGGTTTTATAATGACATCCATTCTCTGTTGTAGCAGGTGGAGAGCTTTTCTTTCTTCTTTGCTGATGTTATCAAAAATCCTTTTAGGTGTTGATTCCTTGATGTGTTTGTTGATGGATAAAATGTATGTATCAAGAACAGGATTTCTACCACATTGAGGAGTTTGACAGTCGTAATACGGCAGACAGTGGATCACCACCACGAGTCTGGCGGTCGCGTAATCAGGCCCTCAGTTCTGAGCCTTCATATATATATATATATTCTCCCAAAACGCTCCTGCTGCTTCAAAGGATCACTCGAACAGCCAGGTAAATGACAACTCACTTTATTGCCACGCTGAAAATTTCATTTCATCTGTAATTGTTTCCTCAGAGCCGACGCGTTTCAAAGCTGTCCGCTTCTTCCTCTTGGGCTCATGATGCAAAGCAGATTTAGCAGTCCTCAGTAATTACCCATGATTCCTAGTGCTTTTGTAGCAAGTGAATCCAGTTAAAGCTATAGTAGTTCAATTGTCTTGGAACTCGTAGTTACTGTCTGCCATAGTGTTTACCCTCCGTGGGTTCCGCGATACAACTGTTATTTAAAAGGTTTCAGAGGTTCTGTACGAAACCTCTGCATTAAGGCACTCCATTGCCTCTGAAACCTTTTAAATAACTGTTGTATCGCGGAACCCACGTGTCTTCTTTATTTTATTTTATTTTTTCATGTGTAGCAGGAGTGCCACGATCCGGACGCGTTTCGGCGACCCTGTCGCCTTGCTCACCAGATTACAAAGTGTTTGCCATCACACACAAGATTTTTTTAAACGGCAAACCACCAATCAAAACACTTGTTCCCATGCCATGTGACCGCAAATTGTGCCTCATAAAAATAGACAACAGACTTAATCTGGGTGAGTTGTCTACCATAATTGACAAATTTGTAGCATAAATATTATCTGTACAAATACATAAATATGCTCCTAGGAATGTTCGAAAGAACAATTAACCTGACCACTTTTTGTAATTACACATACACAGCCTATAACAGTACAAATACAAGTTGTTCTACCCATGTCACTAATATGCTTAAAATCATAAATATTACAAAATATGTCAATATAAAAAGCAATGAACAGCTGGGCCTATTACATGGATAGTGCAATGTTGTGGCTCAATTAGTAATGTGATCATCATGGACATACCTATTCATAACATCTATCATCGCCAATATATCATGTAAGCGCAAAATGATTGTCACTGGTTTAAAAGAAGGAAAAAGTGCTGTTGTGCCAATAAAGTGCAATGTGTAAAAAATCTATATGTGCAAAAAAGTTTTTTAAATACAGGCTCCCCAGCCGGGGACTCCTGTAGGGGAAAGGACAGTCACAATAAGAACAGATTATTTTTCAATTTTCATATAAGAACCATCGACCAGAGTCAGGGGATAAAGTGACTTGTACATGATAATTCCACGATGTGCAAAATTTGGGCATAGATAAATAAATAAATTATTAATCATATCTCAACACAAAAAATGGCGCCAATAAAATCGGATAAAACCATAAATTCACAATAAATTCATGATAAAATCCACATTCACATAACACCACCCTTTGGAGACATAAAATTTAAATACCACACACATCGTAAAAACATTTCAATAATATGTAAACGTCACCAAGAGAAATCACGTAAAGCCACTGCTACCACTGTCTAATATCCATTATCATAAATAGTGGTGCAAATCTTCGCAAATGTTGAGACCTCTCGGACTCTTGGTATCTAATTCCAAGATATACTTTGTCTCCAACTGCCTAAGGGACTTATCTCTATCACCACCCCTTTTGTTTGCTGGCACACAGTCAATTACATAGTAGGTCAAGACATTGAGGTTACCTCCATGCTCTGCCTTGACGTGTCTTGCGACGGGATATGATGGATCTGAGTTGACAGTGGCCCTAAGGTGTTGGAGAATGCGAGCCTGCACAGGCAGTTTGGTGCTCCCTACGTAACGGAGTCCGCACTTACAGGTTAAAACATACACCGCATACTCCGTTCTGCAGTTAAAATTGCCTTTGATCTTATTCTCACCTTCCCTGAAAGCGCTTTGATATGTTTTCGTGTTAGCACCAAACTTGCAGGCTCTGCAGCTACTGCACTTGTAAAAACCATACTTGGAAGACAACCAATAGTCCTTATTTAGTATCTCTGGACTGTTTTTGACTAGATCAGATCTCATGGAATGAGCTTTACGGTAAGTGAAGTCAGGCTTTACGGGCAAGACCTCTCTCATCACTCCATCTGTCAATGCAATGGGCCATTGGGAGTTAATCATTTTCCTGATTGCTTGTGACTGTTTACTATACGTGGTGATGAACCTGCACGAAGCTTCACCTGTGGGTTCTACTGGTGTTGTGACTATTTTGTGCGCCAGGGTTTCCTCTTCGCTAGTGGTTGGAGAGTCTGGTTGAAGCAAAATATTTCTATCTTGGGAGTTAGCTTTTTTCAATGCTACCTCCAAGTTGTGCTTCCCATAACCTCTGGCTAACAGTCTCTTTTTAGCAATCTCCTGTGACTCAATCCATGTCTGCTCTGTACTACACGCTCGTCTTATCCTCAAAAATTCACCATAGGGTAGACTGTCAATAGTGTGGCGTGGATGAAAACTGGACGCGTGCAGAAGTATGTTACCAGCTGTGGGTTTCTGATACAGACTAGTGATGATGACCCCTTCTTGTACTGTGACCTTGATGTCTAAAAAGTTCATTGTGTGTGCATTGACGTCGCTATTGAAGGTTAAATTAAGCTCATTGTCATTAATACATTGAACAAAATCAGATGCCTGCTCTGCATTGCCTCTCCATATTATAAACATGTCTTCAATGTAACGCCACATGTGAGCTACATGGGCGTCATATAGGGCCTTTTGGTGGCTTCTGAGGACATGCTCCTCCCACCAGCCTACATGTAAACATGCATAGCTGAGGAGAAGCATGCCCCCATTGCCACGCCTCGTTTCTGTCTGTAGATCTTAGTGTCAAATAAAACCACATTGTTATTTAAACATCTTCTGATCATCTCAACCAACATTTTGTTATGCTGATACATACCGATGTTTCTTTGATCTAAAAAGTGTTTCACTGCACGTATACCATCCTCATGCCTGATACAAGTGTATAGTGCAGTTATGTCATATATATATATTGATAGCCCTCGGTTCCTTTTCACTAGAATTTGCAGCGCTCTCTCGCCGGTTCGTAAATCCCCGCGGCAGAACTACGCCGCATTTAAATCCACAACCAATTTCCCCAGCTGGGAGAAAAACGGGACGAACTCGCGTTTGTCTTCTCTTATGTGCTTTTTTATTTAATCCTCACAGCATGGAGTTTCTCAAGCAGGCAGGCATCAATCTATGCGTTTCGGGATAGCATATCCCTTGTTCACGATCAATTTGGCTCCAGGCTCTCATCTGAATATAGTGAGTCACATTATTATATAATTTCCTGTTTGATGTTATTTTGGCCCTCGGCCTTCTGGATGATGTAGTTTTATGCAATTTTTTTATACTTTTTTTATCCGTCTGCATAGCCTATTTCCTTCTGCTGCAACTGCCCTTTCCAATGCTGTATTGGGTGTTGTGATTGGTGCTGTGGTTACTGAGATTACCCGCCTCAAAGGTTTGGGCTCTCTCTTTATAATATTAGTATGGATTTAAAAACCCTTCAGAATGCCGTAAAGAATTCAGACAAAAACGAGTATAGCAAGAACCGTAAGACCAAGTTTAAACAACTTAATTCCCAATTACCAACAGATTTTTAGACTTGACCAAAGATCCAGCCATTCTGAACTACAAATATCAGCAACTTGCTGAGGAGCAGACTGGCATTTGTAAGAAGCTTACAAACAGAATTTAGTCCCAACAATAGCACAAACTTCCCCTTTAGCTGTAATCACAAAGTCTAGATCCATTTAGTTCTGCAGGGTAACTGTTCGCTGGGCTGTTGGTTCAATACTGATTTCTAAGAGCTTGAGTGGAGCCTCCATTTGCTTCAAGACATTATCTACCTGTGATAGGGTGAAAGAAACAGACAGAATTTGATAGAGTTGCACATAGGAAAACTTGAATAATTTTGCTTTCAGTAACGAATATTTAGAAACTTCTTGATTCCTTCCCTTTGGTCTTCTGCTTCTCCTCCACTGACCATTTCTTAGCTTGCATTGACTCATCGCCTTTGGAGACCAGATGCCTTGGATGAGAAAACAAAAAAGTGTGTTCTAACTACCTTCTTTTTCTTCACCTTATCTCAGGCCTTTGTTTTATGTTTCTTAAATCTCTCTTCTATATCTCCATCCACTCAATGGTATACAATCCCTTTAATAGGCAACAGTTGGTCCGTTTCTATTTCAACAGAACAATACATTTCTTTGGCTTTTACTAAGAGTGGAAAATGCTGGTGGTGGACGAACTTGTAATATACTGAGTAGGACTGCGCCAGTCCCCACTCAGCATATTGCGTTGTGGCGCAGCTGCGCGATCACCAGGGAACAACTGTTCCCTGGTGCAGTCGGCGGTCCACTGCCAATACAACTTTGACAGTCGTAATACGGCAGACAGTGGATCACCACCACGAGTCTGGCGGTCGCGTACTCAGGCCCTCAGTTCTGAGCCTTCATAGGGAAAACAGAAAAAAATACCAGAAAGTTTACTCTTTAATGTCTTGAAGAAAGGGAAAGTCTGAAACACTCACTTTATGTAGGAACTCCTGTATGTAGAACCCCCGTGGTCAAGCCATGCTCCCTGGTGACTATGGCTAGGGCTGGGCGCCTCCCCAGTTGCAGTGACACTCGGGAGGCACGGTGGAAGAAGTGGGGATCTCCCGCTATCTCTGTCAGCATTGTCCTCTGTCTCCGGTTCCTCTGGTTCTTCTGGTCCACAGTATGACTTTTGGCTCCATATTCTTTGGCTTTTTGATGGGGTCTGTAACTGCTGTGCTCTTTCTTTCCAACCTCAGCACCGGTCGGGACTTCTGTTCTCGTTCTCCTCCTTTTCGCCTGTTCCTCTTCCTTTTGAATAAATGTAAGTCTGTTTTCTCTCTTTACATGTTTGTTTGGACTTTCCTCTAATACTATTTCATTTCTCTTTTCCCCAGGGCGAACTGAGGCTGGTGACAGTTTATCATGTAAGTATACAATACCGTCCTGTCCCATAGCCCTTCACACTACTTTTTTGATCTGCATTATTAGAGTCTAATTCTATAGCCTGGAAATAAAATTTCTAACAAATCTTGCAGTATCTAAATTTTCTTGTTTGCTTTTCTTTTGCAAGTCAGAGGGAAGGGGCACTTTTTGACCAGGATAACAGGAGTCAAATAAAACATTGAGCTGACACATAAATACTTTATTTACACAGAAGTTGACTGGGCATTTGAGCTTCATATGGTGAAAAAGGTCTTCTGAGGCAAATATGGTGTTCGGCAAGTGTACTTGGGAAATGGTGGGAAAGGAGACTATGTTCTTGTTCTGTTCCATTGTTATGTTACTCTCTCTAAAATCCACATAAATGCTGCATTTTCTTCTTTTCAAAACAGCCCTTTGGCTGAAGCAACTAGATAGATGGCAGGGGGGTGCCTTAGCCGGATAGTAGCAATTTCAGGTCACCCTGGGTGATGCAACATATGTGTAATTGAATAAAATGTCCATAGAGATACAGGTTGGTGCTTTGATTTTCCCAGTTTAATGGTATCAAAAACATAGATACACACCCCATTCCCTCTGAGACTTAAGGAACTTGAGAACTGAGCTAGCAAGGCAGAAGATTAAAGTCCCTTTGGTACTGATCTAAGCCCTCCTTGAAGGTGCGCTCTTCAGATGACAACTGCCTACCGCTGATGTTCATCAGGCCCACCGCCCACTCTCTCTTGTGAAAACACCCACACAGTAAAACAACCAGTCACACCTGCTGCAAAAAGAACTGACCACTGAGGAACGAAGGATAAAGGTCACTTCCTCCGGCAAGGATCACAGGTTGTCAGCGTCAGTAGGAGGTAATGAAGAATTCTCTTTTCTATGTGACTCTGTAGAAAGGACAACTGTTCTTCAAATTATGGGGACACCGTTTTTTACGTACTGTCCGCCTTTTGCAGTGTGATGTGTGTATGCAGGAAGACAGTCCTTTGCACTTTACAGTGGTGTTGCCGACAAGAAGCATAAACTAAGCTAGCTTGTTTGGAGTAAATAATTGCTCCGATGAACGTTGACATTTACTCCATCTCCAGGCTATAAGTGACTTACACTTTATGGTCAATAAAACATTTAATAGGAGAAACAATTTCATTATACCAGTCAAATTTCCCAAGGTTTCCTGGCAGACTTTGTAAGATTTCATTGGTGTAATGAAATATTTCTCTCAGAACATGTGAAATACCAGAGCGCTAACTGACTAATTCAGCAAACTGATGGAAATGGTCAATTGATGCCACTTACAAGCATTGAAACATTTATTGAAATTTTAAGTCAAAATATTTTGCAGAGGGTTTATGCACACAACTATCACAGATAATGGTGTTCTGTTTTTAGCTCAATCAATGCAAAAATATTTACAAAAGTGAAAATCAGTCTCTTAGCTGATATGTATGCAACTACAATAATGAGCAAGTATAATGTGCTAACACCATTGTCCAAAATAGAATCCAGATGGCCAAGATGGAAGTTATTTTGATACAGTCAGCTGTATATGCATGGAAATGGCTTCATGGACCAATGCCACAAATCACAGCAGGCAAGAATCCTTTTAGCATGTAAAGCTTTTAAGAGGAACGTTTCCGGCTTCTATATCATGTATAGATTGGATGTGGTTGTATGGCAGGTGTAAGTAAAACAACCACAATATAGAACAAGGCAAGTGACAGTTCCTCAAGTTCTAGGGTTTGTTTCCCAGCATCCAACACGGATCCTTCCATTTACCTTTACTTTTCACATGATCCACTTAGAAGTTACAGTGTGCAGCTGACATGCCCATCAGTTAGGGATTCTCCATAATAGCACTCCTTCCAGATTTGGTTGCTTCTCATGTACCAGCAGGGCTACCTGACTTGCACACAGATCTCCGAAACCTATTCCAATTTGTTTTGTTGATTTGGGATGACAAGTGTGAATGTGATTTTATAACTGAATTCTACTTGCTACTTGCTTTTGGTTCTGATTTGTCTATTGAAAATTCCAGAAGGAATAAAATTCTTCATTAAGATACGGATCCGCCACAAATTTTCTATAAAGCCTATGTATTCTGTTTTTGTTATTTCTACCTATAATGACCTTCTTCAGGAAGTCTGTTTGGATCCTTTGGAAGATGGATGCATACCACCAAAATGTCGGCAGGTAGCCCACTTGGTAAAGTACTGGTCACCACATTTACATATCTGGTAGGAGTCTATATTCTTTAAAGTGCAACCATCAGTGGTGCAAATGTATATTTGAAGGTAAAAGAATACAAGGGATATCTGGCATGCCAATAAGAAACAAAGGGAAAAGGAAAATTGGACAAAACACAATTGTTCCCGGTGCACTTCTTCAGGTACACCTGCCAGGTCTATTGATGTGTGTGTGACTTATCCAGACTAGGTTAATTACTGTATCTTTAGTTCAGTTTCCGACAAATGCTTATATGTAAACACATACAATAAAATAAAATAGTTTAAACATTTATTCAAACGCATAACAGCAAAGTGCTCCAACAATAAAGAGTGATCACACTGTGCAGCAATCATAAGCAAGTGACTATGCATGTAGGCAAACAAGTGATTCATGACTCAACAAAATATCCAATAAGAGAACAAGTCTAGACGTGTAAGAGTCAACAGCATTTCGATCTCTGATTTAATACAAGGGTCATAATCAGGACTATACTAGGTCTTATAGCACTTATAACCTGAAAAAAAAATAATAATGGGATGGTCAAGTAAATTGAAGGTCGGAAATAATTGATCCAGCAAAGTCAAGAAAAGTGACTTCCACTGGGCCCGCTGGTCTCAGGGAGCAAAAACATTGAACAACATGCAATAGAAAAGACAATCTATGGGGCGTGGCTACGGCGCCGATGAAGATGGCCACCTAGCGTGGGGTCTCCGACACATTGGGACGGACTTTGTTATCCTGTCCGCTTCCTGCCCTTCGTTGACGACTTTGGTCACTGCAGCAGCTGTCGGAATGTGAGTGGCATCGGCACATATCTCCATTGTGCCTCTACTGCCAGCGCTGTTCGGCGATGCGCCCCGTTCTCTTCAGGTAGAGCGGACCGTCACTATTTCACGTTCGCGCTTCCCGCCAGCTGGCTCCAGTCATTATCGCACCTCAGAACATTTCTCCCTCATGGTGCGCGCTGGTGAGACTTTCATTTTTTCCACGTGTATGCAGTTTCTACAAGATGCTTGCCTCAGTTAAACATTTCCTGATACCCTTTGACCTCTAATGGGTTTTTGCTGTGTTTCCTGACGCTGCCTTTCACCGCTCCTCAGACCCATTCTCTTCGTTGATAGACACGCGATTTACTGCGTGACTGGAATGTTGCGGTCGGAGTCTGCCTTCAATATGCACTTATTTAGGTGCTATTAACAACCTATGGACTTTCTATGTTTTCTGAGTCTGCCCTTTATGTTGCCTCCACTAAGTTGCTGCACATGCTGAACCCTGGAATGCTCCGTCAGCAGCATTTTTCTTTTAAGTAACTTTGAAGCTGTTACTATTTCTTTTATTGGCTGACGCCTTAGATTACCTCCTCATGGGATTTTTCGTTGTCAGCTAGTAGTGTTGTACTCTACTCCTGTTTATTTATACTGCCTCCTGTTGCTGTTTATTCTTTTCAACTGCGTATTCACGGAGAGGCCCTTCCTTATGGTTACATCATCACTCTCAATTATCCTCTTGTCACACCTCAGGATGTTTTAACTACGCAACTTTCATGCCACATCTCGTTGCTACCTACGGAGCAGGTCATCGCCATTTTGTGCACTTTCCTCTGCAAGGTTTCCTGTGGCCTCCTCATGTTGACTTTGAATTACTTCGCATGCTGATAAGCCTCTGCATGCTGTGTCCTTCTCCTCTTGGATCAATTGGTATTTCTTCAGGATTATGCTGCACTATTTCTCTGTGTGTTCTATTCATCAAAACAAATGACTTAGCCAATAGACTTCCTCTCATGACCAACTACTTGGCGTGTATTTCCTTATTTGACCGGTAAGCTTTTCTTTCACCTTCTTGCAGCTTTTCCTTCATATGGTCAAACTACGTTCGCCAAAGTTTATTTTTGTACCCTCCAAGCGCCACCAGGACTCCTCTGCTGTGACTCTGTGCGCCTCCACCTCAACAATGGCTGCCTCGGCCCCTCATCGCTCATCAGTTACTCCAGCTTCTTCTAACAAATCCTCGCCTCCTGCGACTTCCTCCAAGCGCCTAAAGCACGATCCTCCTTCACCTGACAAAAATGCGTCTCCCATTTCTATGGAATTAATTTTGGAGGAAATACGTGCTTTGCGTCCTTTCGTCGAGGAGACTAATAAAGATATGCAGCTCTTGAAGGAGAAGTGGGTGGTCTTGGACACCCAAATCACTTCTGTGGAACAGCAACTTCCTGACATTCAATCTAACTCGCAGCGGATTTCTTCCCTAGAAAAGTCTGTCCTCTCTCTCCCACAACACACGGAAGATTTGGAAAACAGAAACAGGAGAAACAACCTCCGTATTTATGGCCTGCCGGAGTCCCTCGAAGGGGATGACCCGGTGACCTTCTTCACCTCTTTCCTCCCTAAGCTCTTAGACATGCCACCATCTACTACCATCAGTATTCAGAGAGCCCACAGACTTGGTCCTCGCTTAGCCTCCTCTGCGAAACCACGTGGAGTTATCATTCTCTTTTTAAAATTCACTGATCTCCTTTCAATCCTCTGTGCAGCCAGAGCTAAGCGCCAAGTTTCCTGGTTGGGTCAACGTGTGTTTCTTGCTCAGGATGTTTCTAATGCCACAGCTTCGAGACGGAGGGAATTCCTCTCTCTTCGCCCTTCTCTGCACTCCCTGGGTGCTCGTTATGGTCTGTTCCACCCATGCACCTTTAGAGTCACCCATCAAAATAAGACTTGGACCTTTCAAGATCCTGGTGAACTTAAGAACTTCATCCTTCTCCAGAATAACAGTGGCATACTTCTTCCTCTCCATCCAGCTAGTCTGCTTTTCGAATGCTTTTGGTGACTTTTTTTGAGTGCTCTTTGACTTTTTTATTTTGGATGTTTTTTGGATGTTTCTTGACATTTTTATCTTACTCCTCCTTGTATGTAGTTGTTATTGTTTTTTTTCTGGTATCCCCTTACATTCATCTGTTTCACTTGTGCTCTTAAATTGTATTTCACTTGTTCCCGTTTATCATTTTATTTTTTGTGATTTATTGTTTCTTTTATATTGTGTTTCATTATCCTCATTGTAGTTCTAACATTTTTCTTCCCTTTCACAGATTTATATCCCCTTGTTCCATCCTTTTTGTGAATCCCATCCTGTGGTCCTATGATGTCCCGTTGTGGTCGTGTCCCTGCTCTTCGGCTGGTTCATCTTGTTAAGTGTCGCCATTTCCCCAATCTCATTCCTTTGTATCTTCCCCTCAGGTATGTTCTTTGCAGTCATCCTTCTGGATTTGTGCTGTCTCTTTTCTCTATCCTTTCCCTATTTTTCTTCCTCTTTCCCTTTCTCCTCTTTTCTTCTTCTCTTCGGCCTTGGCTTTATGTTTCCCTTTCTATTTTCTTTCCTTACCTTTGAAGGCCTCTTTCCTGACGTCGTTTTCGTCCTACCTTGGTTTTGCCTTTTCTTCTCTCGAAGCGTTTATTCTTCTTCTTTCCTATTTTCCCTTGCATCTTCTTTTCCTCCTTTGTTAGTCGCTTATTTCCTGAGTCTATTTGCTGTATTTATAATGTTCCTATTTGTTGTGTTATATTTATCATATTTTCCCTGTTTGACAATTCAGAGTTATATCTTGGAATGTTAAAGGTTTTATTAATCCCACTAAAAGACAGAGGATACTTTCCCACTTATCTTCATACTCCCCTGATATTGTTCTTTTACAAGAAACTCACCTCAATGATGTAGAATCCCTTAAATTTAAGAGAAGCTGGGTGGGTAATGTTTTGTTTTCGCCAACGGACAACAAGAAAAACGGGGTTGCCATTTTGGTTCATAAAAAACTTAAGTGTAGAGTTTTGCTTGAAGAAAAGGATTCAGAGTGTCGTTGGATTTTAGCTAAGTTGTTACTTGATTCTATTCCCTTGACTGTCTTCAATGTTTATGGCCCTACCCAACCCGATTCTGTGTTTTGGCCGATCATTACAAGCAAATGTATACAATTCAAAGATGACTTCTTCCTTTTAGGTGGTGATTGTAACCAAGTTGTTGATCCCTTTCTAGACCGTAAATCCGCAGTTCGCTTTGTCCCACATAAGTCTCATAAGCAATTTCTAGACACTATTTTCCAAACTAACCTTTCAGACTCCTGGCGACTCACACATCCTGATACCCTTGACTACTCTTTTTTCTCTCATCCTCATGCCTCCTTTTCTAGACTGGATTACCTTTTTCTCTCTCACTCTCTTACTCAGAATCTTCTCTCTTCTATTGAGCCTATTGTAATTTCTGATCACGCTCCCATCATTACTGATATTGACTTGCTCCCTCCTCGCCCTAAATCCTCTCGTTGGTGCTTTAATTCCTCACTTCTCTCTGATCCTATCTTTTCCTCCTCCTTCCGAACCTTTACCAATGACTTTTTCCTTACCAATGCCACTCCTGATATCTCCCCCCATTCTCTTTGGGATTCTTTCAAGGCTACGGCTAGAGGATTTATTATTGATTTCCTCTCCCGGAAAAAGAAGAAATTCCTTCAAAAGCGGAAAGACTGTCTTGCCCATATTAAAAAACTAGAGCATCAATTCTACACCTCCTCTGCTATGTGTATGTGGCCAGACCTTTTACGTGCCAACATTTCTTTTAATAAGCTGTCCACAGACAAT
Source organism: Lissotriton helveticus (assembly GCF_964261635.1). NCBI lineage: Eukaryota > Metazoa > Chordata > Amphibia > Caudata > Salamandridae > Lissotriton > Lissotriton helveticus. The sequence goes on along the minus strand of NC_136059.1, from coordinate 1,892,702,211 downwards.
GCCTCGTCTATACTTCTTCGCAGTAGTGCTCGATATTATGGAGGCCGGAATAAATCTGGCAAACTCTTAGCGAACTATCTGAAATCTCGTAAAGAACGTACTTCTATTGAGTCTATTTTCTCATCTGATAATTCTCTTCTTTATGATACTGATAAGATTCTTGAGCAGTTCCAACTTTTCTACAAATATCTCTACACTCCTGAATCTCCGCCTTCTCCTTCTATGCTTCATTCTTATTTTGAAAATCTCCTTAAACCTTCAGCCCCTAATCTTAACTTTGCTTCTCTGGATCTTGATCTTACCCTTCAGGAACTTTCCAAAGCACTTTCCTCTCTTACTAAAGGTAACACTCCTGGTCCCGATGGATTCCCAGTGGAATTCTATTTACACTTCTCCGATCTCCTTCTCCCTAGACTGTTGACACTTTTCCAATCTTTTGTATCTTCAGGCTCTGCTGCAGGTACTTTTCAAGACGCTACTATTTGTTTGATCCCGAAGGAAGGTAGAGACCCAAAATTCTGCAAGAATTACCGCCCTATATCGCTAGTTAATGTCGATTATAAACTCTTTGCTAAACTTCTTGCTTTACGTTTGGACTCTTTTATGCCCCATCTCGTTGGAAATGAACAGTGCGGATTTATTAAGGGCAGACTTACATCAGATAATTCTGGTCTTTTTCTTAATGTCCTGAATAAAGCCCCCTCCCTGTCGCTTCCTCTAGCCGCCATCTCAGTTGATGCTGAAAAGGCTTTTGACCGGGTTGATTGGTCTTTCTTATTTGCCTCTCTTTCCTGGCATGGCTTTGGTCCTAAATTTATTTCTCTTGTTTCCCTATTATATTCTTCCCCCAAAGCTTCTGTTCTGGTTAATGGCCAGCTCTCCTCCTCTTTCAACCTTCAGAGAGGTGTTCGGCAAGGCTGCCCTCTCTCTCCGCTTCTTTTTGTTTTGGCCCTTGAACCCTTTTTATCCTCCATCCGCCAGAATGATTCTATCACTGGCTTCCCCTATGGTTGTAAACTGTTAAAACTCTCTGCTTACGCCGACGATATTCTTTTGTTTGTTTCAAATCCGGAATCCTCCATTCCCCCACTATTAGCTGAATTTGATAAGTTTTCCCTTGTCTCCGGTTACAAGATTAATTCTGACAAAACAGAAATCCTTCCCTTAACAAAGTTCTGTCTCCCTCATTTCTTCGCCTCCACTGGTTTTGCCTGGAATCCTACCAAGATTAAATATCTTGGGGTCTGGTTTTCCAATTCTATCGCATCCTCTGTCAAACTGAATATGTCTGCTGCCCTTTCTCGCAGAGATCAATTGTTTTCTTCCTGGAACCCACTTTTTCTATCATGGTGGGGTAGATTGGACTCTATCAAGATGATGATTGCTCCCATTCTTATTTATAAATTTTCTATGCTCCCCGTCCATATTCCCGTTCTGTACTTTAAGCGTCTTGATTCTTCTATCTCGAAATTTCTTTGGAAGGGTAAGAGATCTAGGATCTCCCTCCTTTCACTGCGTAGTTCCAAATCCAATGGTGGTGTAAATTTCCCTGATTTCCGTGTCTATCATAAATCCTTCTCCCTCCGTCAAGCTTCCCGTTGGCTTTCCCGTGAGGAATCCCCTTTCTCCCCTCTTTGGCTTTCTATTGAACGTACTTTTTTAATACGTTTCTCTTTTGACGACCTAATTCGTTTTTCATCCAAATCCCCTTATGACTCCTTACCATTGTTTAAACATACCTCTTCTCTCCTACGCCCTCTGTTTTCCCTTTCCCCTATTTCACGTGAATCTTTTTTACAACAACCTATTTGGTATAACTCGCTTATTCTTATCAATAATAGACCCATCTGTTGGGATACTTGGAGACGGATAGGTATTATTTTGATTCATCATCTTTTTGATGGCACCACTCCTTGTCCGTTTCCTCTTTTTCCGCTACGGTTCTCCTGTCCATGCTCATTTTTTCATAAATATACTCTTCTTATGGAGGTGATTCTGGAGTGTTATTACTCTCTTTCTCCTTCATCAGCACTCGTTCCTCCTTCTTCTCTTCTAACGTTACTTTCTACTCTTCCCAAAGCTTCTTTTATTTACAGGTTCTTTTCTTCTTCTAACCCGGACCGTCCTAAGTCCAAACTTGAACTCGCCTGGGAGTCTGATCTTTGTTGTGTGAGGCCCATATCAATTTGGGATAGACTATGGCTCAAGTCTTTGAAAGTCTCCCGCTCTGCCTCTCTTACTCAGTCTCTCTTTTTTCTCTATCTCAGGCGTTATCTTTCCCCTCTCTCCCTTTCTCGTTTTTCCCCTTCTTCTGACTCTTCTTGTTGGACTTGTAAATCTCCTTCTGCTGATCTTCTTCACATGTTCTTCTACTGTCCTAGTGTTTCTGCTCTTTGGAAACGGGTTTGGCACTGTATTTCTCAAATCTTTTCTCTCTCCATTTCATACTCACCCTCTGTCCTTTTCCTTGGAAGCCTCTCAGACACACTTGATTTGCCACCACACTATTCTGGTCTCTTTGACCTTATGCTTGCACTTGTCTCTCAACATATCTCCTCCAATTGGAAGACTCTTACAAATGTTTCCATGCAACACTGGTGGAATTCCATTTGTCATTTTCATAGGCTTGATGTTTCCTTTGCCTCCTCTTGTAAACCTCCTCGTAATGCTGACCTTTTTTTGGCTCCCTCTAACTGCTTATTTAGATCGTTCGGCCATAAACAAGACACCTTTACTTACTAGCTCTGAGACTTTTAAACCCCCGTAGATGATTTATCCTCTGTTATGTTATTATTGCATGTATATTCTTATAATTATTTTTTTTGTTTTTCATTTCTGATGTTGTTTCCCTTGAATTTTCCAACATTCCTTGATATGTTATACAGTTTTTTGCAGGTTGCCTCATTATCTTTGCCTTTTCTTGCACTGCCTTGGCTTTTTCTTTTCTTTCCTCTCTTCTTACTTTCCCCTTTTTTTTTTCTTTCTTTTCTTTCTTTCTTTCTCTCTTCCCTGAAAAATTATAAAATGCATTGTATTACATGCTGTTGACATTAGGATTGTTATACCTTTATTATCTATTTTGTATTCCCCTCCTTCTGTCAAATTTTCTGTTTTACTCATTGTTCTAATAAAGCTTTCAAACATAAAAAGAAAAGACAATCTGTAAAGAGAAAGGTGGCAATCTGGAAAGGAAGTTTGGAGTAAATAATGAATACGGGCAATGAAAAAAGTACAACAGCACAGCTGGATATTGGTAGCTCAGTTCTCACCATGCCTGGGGGGAGATAGCGGTCTTTACATGAGCAATATGTAATGGTCACTGAATTATTCAGATATCAACGAAATTATGCGTAGTACAGTGAAATTTGGGGGTGCTAGGCCATGTGGCACACACCAAGGAATACATTTTTTGCCATTCTGCCGCTGGATGTCGCTCACAAGGGCCCTTTGAAAACCAGCCTTTACATCAGTACAGGAAAATGTGCACATCTCCACTTAGCATACAGGGGGCCTTATTTATGAGGCCGTGTGTCAATTTTACTTCGCCGGTGCGTCACTTTTTGTGACGCACCAGCAGCGTAAAAAATGTGCCTTGTTGCACCATATTTACAAAGTGACGCATCTAGGTAGATGCGTCACTTTGTAAACCCCTGCACCACATTATACCTGAGCCAGATATATTGAATGCAGGGTGGCGTTCTGACGCAAGAAAGGGTCATAGAAGTGACGCAGTCAAATCTAAAAGTTTTCACTGCGCCACTTCTAGGACACAAATGCGTCAATATCTTACACCTGCCTCACAGCAGGCATAAGACTGGCGCAGGCCCTTTCACATAGGACTTGCCTCAAGTGAAAAGACACATTGCTGGAGTTGCATCACTTTTGTGACACACTCCAGCAATGCGTCACTTTTGCACAATACAGATACGTCAGAAATACTGACGTATCTGTAACTCCTTGCGACATGATGCATCATACAGTAAATATGACGCATCAATCATGTCGCAAGGAGGGCGCACTGAGAAGTGACGCATCACTGCTTTCACGCAGTGATGCGTCACTTCTCATGAATGAGGCCCGTAGTTTCTCTTCACCTTCCAGTCCAGGTTTCTGTCCCACTTCTCTGATGCATTATGGTCCTTCTAGTTCCCTCTGTCATCAGACCCCTACTGGATTACGTCTTGGTGGTGGGTCTCTGTTCACTAGCTTAGTTCATGGATCCTACAGTTATCCTGACAATTTTATATTTGCATTCTGGACCGTTCTCTTTTTTGGCTCCGAACCGTACTCCTGTCCTGGCTTTCCTGTTTGTTTTGCATCCTGGTTTTGTTAGTCTTCCCCTTTTCCAAGTCCCAGTTCGGTCTTCCCTTCATTTGTAGTTTCCGGATTCCTTGCACCTGGTTTATTACTTTCACCTGACTCTTTCCCTGCACCTGTGCTCTATCCCTGCTCCGTGCTTCCTAAGTTTTTTTTTATTTTGTTTCTATCTCTTGTTAATCCAGCTTCTTTGCTCCTGTGATTGCCCTACTCCTAGTCTTGTCTGCAGCCCTCCTGATCTGTCCTGTTATATGCTTACCCCTTGCCTTGTGTTCTGTGTACCTGTTTGTCTGCATATTTCTGGCCTACCTGGTTAGTGAGCAGAGTTTTCTTAGTATTGTCATGAATATAGTTCTATATATTCCAGTCCTGCTCCTGACCTTGATTCTAGTCCTGCTATTCCCTGAACCCAGTTTCTGTTTTTGTGTTCTTTGATCTTTTTCATGCTGTCCTGTTTTGTGTTTATATTATAACCTTGATTAAATTTATTACAAGGGGTGCCAGTTTGTTTTTCAGGCCTTGTGCCTCCGGGACAGAGAATCACCCAGTACCCTTTCTCCATAGGAGCTGCTGGGTGTCTTCCAAACTCTGTGAGATTAATTTGCTCCTTGCTTTCTTGTAAAATCTTTTAATCTCAAAGAGAGATTACTATCCAAGGAGAACACAGACTACCATGTGTGATAGTATGTCTGCCATCCCTCTTGTACCTCTTTTTTGTAGTACTTGTGTTATCTTATAGTTTCCCTCTACAGACTTGTAGTTTCCTGATCAAGCCTGTTCCTGTCTGATCTAGTCCCCAACTTCTCTCATCCCTTCCTCCCAGACTTCAGGTACTTACTTGTATATGTTTTGTCCCTTCTTTGGAAATAATTTTCCTTTCAGAGAACATCCCCCCTACCCCCAGTTATTCTGCCTTGTCCTCATTTCACCCAGCTAGTCCCCTGACATACAAGACATTTACAAACAAGAGAATGAATCTGGATTGTACAACAAAGGGACAATAAGTACAGTATTACTGTGGGCTATCACCAGCAATAAATATAGGGCCATAATGTTATTAAAAATAACTTACCAATGTATATGTGGCTTAGTCAATACCCATAAGGATACTGGTAACAATGCACAATTGTAACGAAGTGGTTTGGTTGTGTCAGTATTCTGAAAGGAACTGAGGCTGTGGGAAGGATGCTGACATGATGGGCACTTCAGCACATAATTTATGTCAAAAGGTTTGTAAGTTTGTACATTTATTGCTGACAGCAGAGTTTGGCAGCATAGAGAGACAAGTCAGTCAGTCAGTCAGTCAATCACTTTTATTCGATTTTTTAAAAAGACACAGGATACCGTACAAAAAATAGACAATAAAATACAGCAATACAAATATCTACATAATATATCATACATCATACATCAGGCCATCAATTTCCGTATTTCATTGATTCATAAAAAGTATATATACACAGGTAATACGTCATGTTAAATTAGCCTGAACGAAAGGTCAATTTGCGTAAAAAAGTTTAAAAAATCACAGCTTAGTAAAATATATTAAAATGTTTCGTTTTGAATTTGTCCTTGTCTCCATTTACAGCGCTTTTTGTTTATACGAACTCCTGCTACTAAATAATTTGCAGTTTGATAAAGGTGGGTAACCCAATATACCCTTGCGAGCTTGGGCTTCAAAACCGGGAAGCCTTGTTAGACGTTAGAGATAAGACAAAGCCAAAGGCCTTAGTCTGTGTTACCACGTTTGGGACAATGACACAACAATTGAAAAAAATCGTTACCAACAACTGGTCTTTACTTGAAAACCAACCAGAACTCCAGACAAAACCCATGTTTGCGTTTAAACGGGGTCAAAACTTAAAAGACAAACTAGTCCGAGCATATGATCAGCAAGCCAGTACTAATATTGTGGACAATATGCATCAACTGATACCTATCAAAGGACACTTTAAATGCAATAATTGTTTAGCCTGCCAAACCACCAAAAATATCAAACAATTCCTGCTGAATGGCAAAATGACAGAACTAAGATCTTTTTCTAACTGCAGGACAACAAATTGTGTAAGATGTCCATGCGGACTATTATACATAGGAAAGACAACCCAGATGGTCAAATGCAGAATTTTGCAACATCAATCGCGCATACGGTGTCAAGTCGAGAATGCCCCTATGGTAGAACATTACAAATCCATGGGACATTCGGAAAAAGACATGGAATGGTGGGTAATAGAAGTTGTGAAGCCCACCATTAGACAACAAAATGTAGACCAGAGTCTAACTTTAAAAGAAAATCGTTGGATAGAGACAGCAAATAGTATTAAACAAGGACTGAATTCTACAACAGAATGGCACACTGTGGCTTGCTTGAGGTAAACTAAATATGATGCATAGTAAGATCTCATTGGTTTGTTATACATATACTGGTCCCATAATGTGTAAATAGGACAGTAAGATTGTGAGCACCCACTTGGATGACAGCGTAGGATCATATAAGATCAACTGATAGATAGAACAATGTTGACTAAATTCCAGATGAAAGTGGTACATTTTGGCCAACTCAAAGTAAATCAGAGATCCTATTGTCTGTTTATATACTTTCAACAAAGTGGATGCACACGAGAGACAGATTGTGAGCACCATCCCGGATGACAGCACAGGTTAATACAATGTCTAGCTGCATGATATAATAATAAGAATCTATTGTAAATAAGCTGTGTTTTAATCCACACTTGAAATGGTTACTCAAAATGACTTCTTGTACATATATATACTGTATGTAAATCTGTCTCAAGCAATCATAGGGGACATCGTATAAATTTGTTTTGCAGATCACAATTGCATTTATCAATAGCATACCTTATTCGATTTTTCTTGCCATTTATCGACATTATCGTACTGATAATTCTATTTGGATATGTGGATAACTAGACTCTTAGTAACACAAACAAGATCGTGAACACTCTGTAGGTGGTTGCACGACCCATTCAAACATGGCGTCCACGGTTCCTCTCCTCTGACAGGGAGGAGTTTGTGTAAACAAAGAGTATAAAAACAAACGAGGTCAAGTCATCTTTTGACTCGAACTCTCGCGAGACTACGCTACTCTGAACGAAACTCTGCTGTTCATCAAGTAAGTTCGCTGGCCCTACTAGTTAGGTGTTCTCATGCGCTTTCCGCGTTTAAAATATTTAGTCAAGAATCTGTAAATTTAGCCCACAAGAAAGTTGCAGCGTCCGTGTATTTTTAAAAAAAACAAGTTTGTTCGAAGATTGTAATTCATCTGACGCCCTGGATAATTACTAGCGAATACAGCCGGCAAAGGCGTAGGGTGAGATCCACTTATAGCGCCAGCCTCAGGTCTTTCAATTGCTTTGAAAAAGACCAGCGTCACAGCAGTATTAACATGAGTTGACCATAGATTCATTTCAGGGATTTCTTTTTATTTATTATTCAGAAACTGGCATGAATAAAATAGTTTAAACGGCGAGCTTTAAATAGAAATGACCTCGTGGGCCATGCCAAACACGACATTAAAATACCCCTTCTTTTCTTCAGACATTCGTTGCTGATTTGAACTGGGCGCGTTGGATTGTTCTCTCACGCATACCCTCCCTTCACCAGAAATAAGGTAAAATGTTCAACTCAGTCACCTACCAAGAGGAGATGTTGTCACATGTATCTGTGTAAAAATTAATTTAAAAAGAAACTAGTATAATTCACAAATCTAAATGTTCCTTTTGCCAGGTGAATTTTAAACCTTGGTCCCACGCAGTGCCACACGAAAAGCACAGGTAGCGACGAATACTGGAAACACAGGTATTTTAATACACTGAGTGAGTCAACAGTTACCTCGGAGAATGCAAACTTGTTTTGCTCTATGATTCAAATATCTAAATTGTAGCTTTACTACCGAGAACACGGAATTGGACAAAAATGTTTGCAAAATGCTGTTTAGTGTTATTAATTGAAATAGGCTCCGATCAGACTAGTCTACCAATGTACAAATTATATCTTTGCAATGTAGATTCAGGCTGCATGGAAATGTTCAAATTTCACTTTGTCTGCAAATGGTTTCACATTCGATATGAACATTGTGAAAAAGATTGTACATACTACTCAAAGCCACATATCGATTGTTTACTTTCTTTTTAGCTCACGGGTTATGAAATGTAAATAGAACTTAAGTCTTTCAAGGTAACAATAATGGTTATTGTATCATTTACAGGGGGTCACAATCCTGAAAGATTGAAGGTCCTGAAGATAGCCTTAAGGATTTTCAACAAACATAAGGCTGAAACGTCGACTTATTTGTCCACTTCTTTTGATTATGATTTGTTTTGCACAGCGAGATCTTTGTATATATTTAACAGGATAAGCTGTCATGTATCAATATTGAGTGGAACACAACACAAGTGGACCAAAGGATAATTCATTAATTTCTTGTCCATTTGTTTTTCTATTGATTTGTTTTTATATAACTGTACCCTTGATGAAGAAAACTTTATATAAAATAATATTTCTATCAAAATCATTTCCTGTGTAGCTCTTTTTCTGTTGAGTTTTCACCACTTGGTCAAAATTAAAAGTGACAAAATTTATTTTAAGTACAGGTCTTAATTCTATTAAGTTGGTCATGAAAACATCCAATGAGAAATAGACCAATTACCTGCCATTAAGGTATCACTAAATAAAACCACTAAATAATTTGCAACATGAAAAGTTGTTCGTACATTATGCAAAAGTTGCAAAAATAGGAGTGCTGGTCTGACCTGTAAAAAGCCAGCCTTTCGCAAGATGGGTAAAAGATATTTTCTCCTGATTTGTGCATAATGATCACAGAACATAATAAAATGTAACGTGTCCTGAGGTGAAAAGTGATCACAGTCACAGGGGCTTGCATTGTCAGGTGTATCCCATCTAGAGTAAGTGCCTAACAAAAAGTGTATCAAATTTAAACGAAATCTCGTTAAAAGAAAACGATGAAATGGTTTATTAACAAATACCAGGTAAAGTTCTAAGCGGGGGACAGTAATGAGTGCATAATTTCTTCTAACGGTTGTTTTTTTAAGCTCTACTTCCTCTCGCTCAGCCATAAAGGAATTTATCAATGATGTTTTTATCATCATGACATCTTCCCTTTGGATGCTATCAGGGGAGTAGAAAAGATCTGTTCGACCCACAAGAGATAGCATGGTTTTTACATAATTTATGTGTATGAGATTGACACTCTGCACTCCTGTGGGAATCTATTTTACTTAACCATCAATTGTTGGTTCTGTCTGTCTTTATAGGTGCTGTCGCCTGACCCGACTGGCTCACGTCAGTAACAAAATGTAAACACAAACAGATACTGTTTGGAAGCGACGCACTATTCACATGCCCCCTCGGGGTGCTCTATATACCATAGTAATACATAGTTTCACAAAGGTTTGAAAACATTTCTCAAAAAACCATTGTTTAAGTTCATTCAACCCAAATGATATGTATGTTTCTGTGCAACAAAAAGGTACAGACAAATCAAATGAAGAACATTGTGTATTTAATCAAAATTTTTCTTTTTTCTTTTGCTTTGTTCTTCTGTCAGATGATACATTACTTCATGTACATCCCATCCTCTTTTTCAGTTAATCCCAATGCATTTCGGTATGATTATAGCTTCATCAGGGGAATACTGTAATTAAAATCAATACAATGACAATAATCAGAATTAGAAATTGGGGAGCCCCAAACTCCACCTTGTGTACATTTTAACTATAGTGCAAGTTTGTCATAACAAGTACCAGCTTAGCTCAACCCTCACCTACGTGTACAAGAAAAAAAGTGCCAACACCACAATCATCCTGTGTCCATGCACAGTGTAACCTCATGTACACATGTACCTGAATCTGCGCACTGATCAACTTGTCCTCTCAAAAAGATCCTAAATAAATGAAATACAAAAGTGACTCCCTGTCCAGACCTCTCTTCTGCTCGTCGTCTTGCAAGACGACGAGCAGAAGAGAGGTGTTTTCTCTACCAGGTACATGGAAGGGATGGGGTTAGGCGCAAGGCGGGGAGACGTTAGGTCTCAGCAGCGGAGGACTTATGGTGACACTTGTGTTCCCCACAGATAGCGAGAAAGCGGACAAGGTTTACACTGTATTACACGAGAGGATACGAATCGATACAGGTAGGCGGCGGTGGGTTTCTAGTCGCCAAGTGTTGTGGTAGAATTCTTTTGCAATGGTCTGGACAGGGAGTCACTTTTGTATTTCATTTATTTAGGATCTTTTTGAGAGGACAAGTCGATCAGTGCGCAGATTCAGGTACATGTGTACATGAGGTTACACTGTGCATGGACACAGGATGATTGTGGTGTTGGCACTTTTTTTCTTGTACACGTAGGTGAGGGTTGAGCTAAGCTGGTACTTGTTATGACAAACTTGCACTATAGTTAAAATGTACACAAGGTGGAGTTTGGGGCTCCCCAATTTCTAATTCTGATTATTGTCATTGTATTGATTTTAATTACAGTATTCCCCTGATGAAGGTATAATCATACCGAAATGCATTGGGATTAACTGAAAAAGAGGATGGGATGTACATGAAGTAATGTATCATCTGACAGAAGAACAAAGCAAAAGAAAAAAGAAAAATTTTGATTAAATACACAATGTTCTTCATTTGATTTGTCTGTACCTTTTTGTTGCACAGAAACATACATATCATTTGGGTTGAATGAACTTAAAAAATGGTTTTTTGAGAAATGTTTTCAAACCTTTGTGAAACTATGTATTACTATGGTATATAGAGCACCCCGAGGGGGCATGTGAATTTTACATAATTTAGCCATGGGATCTTTAGTGCTCCATCCATGGCCAAACAATCTCTGAGGATTTGATGATTTAAAGAGATTTCCTCATTTAGCCAAGTTTTTAGCCAGGAGATCACAGGGGCAGATTTTATGTGGTCTGAAACAAACCCTGTACCCAACTCTGTATGAATGGTAAAAGTGGGTGTAGACTGGGGGACGGACAGTAGAGATCTAAAAAATCTATTCTCCGCCCTCTGTATGTTAACTGGATTTGTGTAACCCCATATTGAAGCTCCATATGTTGCAATTGCTAAGCATTTGGCGTTATATACATTCAGGATAGCTTCCATTGGGCGTGACCCCAATCTTTTTGCAAAGTTCAAAAGGGCTCCAGCGGATCTGGTAACAGCATTAGATTTGGATTTGTGTTGCGCGCCCCAGGTTCCTTTGTCATCGAAAATCACACCCAAGTAGGTAAAAGAAGAAACCCGTTGTACTTCCTTTCCTGTACAACTGAAGGTTATGGGTTTCCTCTTTCTGCCCTTGAGTCCCGTGATCATGACGTTGGATTTTTGTGTATTAATTTTTAAATCTAGTGAAGTCATAAAATCCCCAAATGAAGCTAATAGGTTGTTAAGGGCCACGCCTGTGCGGGCCAATAGGACTGCGTCATCCGCGTACAGGAGGACCGGGATGTTAATCTCTCCTGCACGCGGGACGTCGGCCCCCAGGGAGGAGAGTGCGGGCTCAAGTGCATTTATATATAAAGTAAAAAGGAGGGGGGCAAGGATGCACCCTTGCCTCACCCCTCTCTCGGATTTAAAAAGTCCAGTGCATCTTCCTTCTTGAGTGACTCTAACAGAAGCCTCTAGTCCTTGGTGAAGATCCGCTAAAAATCCCACCAATGACCTATCCATGCCCATTTCCAGAAGGACTCCCCACAGCCTTGACCTGTTAACCAGGTCAAAGGCTGAGGAGAGATCCATAAATGCCATGTACAGGGCCCCTTCTTTCACTTTTGTATATTTACTGATGATCAGATGCAAATTGAGGCATTGATCCAGTGTGCTTCTTTTGGGCCTAAATCCATATTGGGCGTTTGATAGAATTCCCCTACCTTCTAGCCAAGATGTTATCCTACCCAAAATGACTCTGCCCAAGATCTTAGAGAGACAAAAATGCCTTGGTTGTCTGAGTTCTGATGCCTGCAGACCATATGCTGACCTGGAGATTTCTTGAGTTAATAAATACACTTAAAATGTGACTAAAAAACTCCTTCTGCACAAGCGCAATACAGAAAACAGGATCACGATGTAGCCACTGGGCTTATTTGTCATCATTAGACGTGGACCCAGTGCAGGAGCGAGAAAAGGGTATAAAACAGAGGTAGCAAAAGATAGGAAAAGAATGACAAAGGGACAACGAAGAGCTGAAAAAAGAGCTCAGGAACTAGACAATAAGGGGGCGATTACAACTACGTCATAAACTGGACCGATCGACGGTCAGCGGTCCCGCCTGCCTCATTAGGATGCGACGAACAGTGCTCAGTCACATTTTTACATTTCTTTATGGGAGCATGCATTTCAGACATGAACTGGCCGTAATATATGCTCCCATAGGGAAATGGGAGGTTTTGTTCATTCCTGCAGGCTGTGGCAGGCACCTTAAGGTGCCTTCCATGGCGTGCAGTGATCAATCAACAGGGGGGCAACATAGGTGCCCCTCGTCCCCCAACCGGAGGCCGCACACACAAGGGGGCCATGCTGGGGACCCCCAAACACGCTTTCCAATATGGTTTCCTTGTTGGGCAGGCCGGCAGGGAAACCATGCCGGAAACCGTGCATCGTAATCCCAAGGGCGTAAAGGCCCACTCCTTGAGATTACGAGCTGATTCTGACTGGCTTGTCAGAAGTCAACCGGAATGACCGGCAGGCTTTAATTCCAACCTGCTGATACATGATCAGCCGGTCAGAATTGATACTGATGATGGTCGGAAGACTTTCCAACCTTCATCGTAATAGGCCCCTATGTGAGGAAAATGAAAAAAGAGATATGAGGTGTAATCTGCCTTGATATTCTGCATCCTTAGCATTCGAGTTCGCTGACGTGAGCTCCTGCACAGTGTCTCAATAAAGCCTTATCCAGATTTGCTGGAAGTAAAAGTGGAAACGAGGATATAAAGTGTCATGCTTTCTCTAAAGAGACCTGTGAGAGGAAAGGTGAAAGAAATTGACAGAAAAAAATGCTTACTGTGGAACGAAAGCTGTTATTGCGGAAAATACATCAATATAGCTCAGGGTCGAGGAAGTCATGATATCTAATATACCTGTCACATCTCATCGGCTACTTCCTTTTAAAAGGCACATATAAAGGCGACACATTTTCTCGTACCCTTTAGTAATATGTTATGCACTGCCTCATGGTGGGCTGCACTCAAAAGTGAACCCAGTACTCAATCAGGATAAAGAAGTAAGGCGCGCACATCACCACACAATTAATTCAGAAATCTGTAAAACTGTAATGCAAACCTTGGATATGCAGAGATTTCAAAGTGCTTAAAGTAACATGTTATTTAAGTAGTGCTTTAAATAGAATGTTTACATTAACATGTTATTTAAGTAGTGCTTTAAATAGAATGTTTACATATGTGATTATTAATATGCAATCAAAAGTTGCACTCATTTTATGAACCTTTGAAAAATAAAGAGCTGAGTTGACCTTGCAAATGTACATGTACATATATAGCGCAAATCACCGACACGGTATCTAAGCGCTTGATTAGGGAACCCGTCCTGGTATTCCCCTGAAACCCCGGCAGGGTGTCCACAAGGTGAAAGCCAGGCATCCCGCCGTGAGGGGCAGTAGTGGAGATTAAGCAAGCTATTGCCCAGAGTCGCAGAGTGTGACCCCGTGAGTTGAGTAGGCACTGGAGCGAGAATTGTGGAGTCCGTGGAATTTTTGAGCCCAAGACCCACCGAGGCGGGGAATCGAACCCTGGTCCACGGTCGATCTCAGCTTCCGGGTCTGCCGCCTCTAACCACTGAGCCACACTTCTGCAAGACTTGAAACCTGTAACTTGCAGGTCATACACATATCTCAGCTCACTGAGCTATCTCATTTTATGATTTATCACATTTCATTGACTTCCATGTCGCAGCTCATAGTTTTCATCGGTATTGCAGAAAAAAAGGTCACAGCATTTCCATTCCCAGGCATTTATGTATTTCTTTATTTCCAATATTTAATTACAAATGTTAAAGGTTTTAATACCTTTTAAATGGCTAACAGAAAGCAAACTGCAATTATGGTATAATGGCAAAGAGTCTCCTTTAGTGTTGTTTGTAATCCCCATAAGGCTAAAGTACCTTAAATATTATTTTCTTACAAAACAGAAAACGTACATTTGCACGTTGAGACAGCATGTCATAAAGAAACAGCATTTGGATTCGAAGTAAAGTTTTAGCCCACCATCGTACCATTAAGCCCATAACATTGCTTGTGTAATTTAAAATGAAAAGCATTCTTTAGCTAAAACATGTCTGATTATAAAGGATCCCACAGGGTTGTGTGCCATCTGTTGCACGGTTGACACAACGGTTAATAGGTTAATAAGTTACAGTCTTCAAACAAAACATGATATAGTCGATGCTGTTCTAATCATAAAGGTTCACAAAGTATCTGACAAACCCATGTCTCTTACCACCTTTTCCCTCCGTTGATTAGTATATTTGTCAGTGGCCATCATTATAGAGCCCATGGTCAATTGTGCTGCGGTCTACACCAACAGTTGCATCAGGGGTTTCTAAAAGGGCCACTTTGTAAAAGTAACTGAAAATGCAGCGTATGGCCAAATGTCAGAATTACTGAAAAAACAATACCTTGCTTACATCCTTCTACAGGGACAAAATCTATTCTAGTCTCTACAGTGGGCAACATGAGAATACAGAAAGGTAAAAATGGAGTACCCACCGTAATCCTATTACATCTATTTTTTGCTTTTAATACAGTGCCCCATCCAGCTCTACTGACCAGAGTGGAGAATGTGCCCATCCAAAGAAGTCTCCTTCCTACCCATCCAAAGCCACACTATCTCCCTGTTACCCTTTACTTATAAACCCTACTGCTTGGATATCAGTGTCCCTGATGGCTCTGCCATCCCTTACCTTCTCTTTAATACCAACCATAGCCCTTTGCCTGGATTGATTCCAACCTCTGGTCTTTATTTTTACAATTACCCTGATGACAATCAGCTCATCCTCAAATTTAAAAAGTCTCAATGTCATCTTCAAATCCAAAGTGGCACCCTACCTGGTGATAGATTGGATGGCTGCCAACTACCTTAAACTCTACGTGGGAAATACTGGAATCCTTCGATGTGGAAACTGGCCACTGGCACCAAAGATCCTGGCTTGGCCTTCAGACCTTGAAGATGTACCATGGCAAAGAAACACAACCAAAACCTTAGGAGGCATCCAAGATGCAGATATCACTCTGGGACCACAAATTGAAGTAGTGAAATACTTCACCAATTTTGTCAGACTTATGGATGTTCCTTATTTTGGGCCAGATGTGTGACCCTATTTGCATGCTCAAAGGGGTTTGCGGACCATTTGCGCATGCAAAATACAATAGGGCCATGTACAAACCCTATCCCAGGTACCACTACCTGCCCTTAAAAAATTAAATGAAAACGATTCATTTTTCTTTTTTGAAAGGCATCCCATTTTCCTTTCAGGAAAATAGGCTGCATTTTTTTAACTGCTTCATTTAAAAGCAGTCCCAGGCATGGAGGTCTGTTTAGCCCTGCAGGCCACCATACCTGGGAGGGCCAGGCTTTCCCAATGGGGTCTCAAATTGCAAGTGCCTCATAAATATTGATGAGACATGCAATTTGCAACCCCGTTGAGAATCGAAACAGTGTCTCTGACACTGTTGTACATAGAATCCTGTGACTCGCAAATTGCGACTCGCAAATTACGACTTGCAATTGAGCGCAATTTGCGACATGCAAAATGCTATGGTTGCACATCTGGCCCTTAGTCATCCCACACAGAGTTCTAGCCACAGCTGTAGTTGTACTCTCCAACTGGACTATGAACATTGACTATATAGGAGCACAGAAATCTCTCCTAAACAAGACTTGGTTAAAACTTCATTTGAAATTCTGAGACCAAACTAATGGTGCTCTTTTCAACTTGCCCTGGCTCTCAGTGTCTTGCTGGATCATGTTCAAGGCATTGTACTTGGCACACTTAGCACTTTATAGAATGGAACCCACATTCCTCTAACAAAAAATCAAGACCCACCATCCTAGACAACGTTACAGTTCAAATACACTCCTACAGCTGAATATGTATCCTTACAACAAAACACGAAATGGAGGGTGCGCCTTCTCAATCTAAGCCAGCGAACCGTGGAACACACTCCCCACCCAGAAAAGAAAAACAAGATAAACATCTTACCTTTTGGAAAGTCATAAAAACGTGGCTCCCCAAATGTTCAGGTCCTCGGAGATACCTGAGATACTGCCATGGAAAACAACCATCAACAAAGAAGCTACTAAACCACAATGCAAACCGGGATTATACCTCCCTCAGTGACGAAACCTGCAATTTCAGATAAAATGAGTAAAGCTAATTGAAGCACAACCTAGCTTTCTCACATACCCTTTAACATGAGCTGGCTTATAAGAAGCATGATGTTTGCTGCAACACCACCAGATGACAAGTAACAACCTCATGCAATTCATGCGATTCTTCGCATATTGGTCATCCTAAAACTAGACACTTTTGCACTCAAACCTACAGGTCGGCCGGAAATCACTCCGGACAGTTAGAATGCTGTAAGTCATAGGTGATTGCAGGAGGCAGGTGAACATAACATAACAAGCAATTGGAAGTTTACATCCTAGAGACCTCACTGTTGTATAGCAGTGCTATAACAATATGATATCATCAGGAATTATGAATTCTATGCTATAACAAGGTGTGGATCCAATCACAAAAAAACAGTTTTTTCCTAACTGAGAAAACAAAGTACCTGAAGTTAGTTTTGCATACTAGACGTGCAGAAAGTTAACCAATTAATACTGTTTGCTGACGCTGTATTTCTAGAGCTGAAAATATAAGACAAAAACCTGATCAATGGTTTTATGACAAGACCGGAGGCTAACATTATTGCATTCTCTTTTATTGCCACCACTCTCAGCAGCCCCTTTAAAGAACTTAGAATACTAACAACAGTTCCAACATAGTTAAAAGCTAAAACCCTTAGCCATCTTCCTTCTTTTTTGCTGCTGCTAGTAGACAAAGAAATTCAGGAATTGGTGGAAACAGGAGCAATTGCGGATGTAAGAGAAGAACTAAAAGGGTTTGTAAACAACATATTTCTGGTAGAAGAAAGGACAAGGGTATGAGACCAGTGATAAATGTGAGAAAACTGAATGATTGGGTGGAGTACAACCATTTCAAAATGGAAGGCTTGAACTTGTTGAGAGACGTTTTACAGAGAGGGGATTGATTGATTCGGTAGAATTTAAAAGATACCTATCTGACATTTCCAATATGGGAGCCTAATCAGAGGTTTTTACAGTTCTGGTGGGCCATAAGTATGTGGAGGTTTGTTTGTCTTCTGTTCGGCCTGTCCCCTGCCCTGTGGTGTTTTACAAAGGTCATACTCCCTGCAGCCCCATTTCTAAGGGAACGTGGTAACGTCTAATCATTTATTTGGATGACATATTGTTCAAGGATCAGGAGGAATCTGGGCTAGTGAAGTACCCACACATGGCAGTGTCCTTGCTGTCAGACCCGGGTTTTGTAGTGAACAGGTAGAAGTTGTGTCTGGTTCCAAGTCAGAAAACTCAGTTTTTGGAGTTTATGGTGAGTACTGTAGAAGGACAACTGAAATTACCAAAGAAAAAGTTGAGGAGGCTAAGGAAGGAAGTACAGAAAGTGTTGAATGTAGAACAAATATCTTTGAGAATTTTGGCAAGAGTGGTAGGTCTGTTGCCCTCAATGACTCAAGGTATTTTTTCCAGGTCCTTTGAATTATCGCACTTCGGAGGTTGAAACAAAAGCATTTAAGAGATGGGTTGAAGTATTCAGAGAAGATTGTGCTTACAGAAGAAGCAACAGAGGCACAGTGTTGGCGGTTAAGTAATATGGAGGTGTGGAATAGAAAATCTATTTTTAGGAAGAATACAGAGATAGTTAAGAATCACTGGCAAGCTCAGTAGGTATGGGTGCATGTTGTGGTACAGTATCAAAAGGAGGATTATGGCCAGAAGAAGACAGCAGGTTACACATAAACTGTTTAGAACTATTGGCAGGGTCTTTTGAGACAAGATTTTTCACAAAAGAGAAGGTGAGGTGTTCAGTTCTTTTTAGGATGGAGTATATCTCAGCAGTGAGATAGGTGAACAAGTTTGGGGTCCGGGGTCGAAAGGTCTAACGGATCTGGCAAAGCTAATATGGGAGTATTGTTTGAAATGAAACTTTTTGATGCAAGCGGAGCGCATACTAGGTATGAAAAGTGTAGAGGCAGATTTGTTCTAAAGGAAATGCAGGAATTTGAGCGATTGAACACTGAATAGATTTGTTTTCTTGAAATTAATAGAGATTGGAGGTCCCTTTTAGGTGGGATCTGTTTGCAAACAGATTGAATGCTCAGATGAAGAGGTTTTTCGGTTAGCGTCCAGATCTGGAGTAAGCGGGAATAGATGCATTCTGACAGGATTGGAGAAGTCTAAGATCATATGCTTTTACCCCCTTTTTGATGATTACTCCAGTAACCTTGATGATCCACAAATGGAAGTAGACGATTCTGTTAATAACTCTTTAAAGATTTCAGTCTTGGTATCCAATTCTTCTAGAAATGTCAGTGGATTTCCCAATCCTATTGTCAGTAGTTCAAGAAATTTTAGTAGGTCCATCAGGAGAGATATATGATATGACAATAACAGGTCAGTTGAGGCGGGTAGTGTGGAGAATTCATGAGGGTTTGGGAGGTGCTGGGATTTTCACAGGGAGGTACAGCTCTCATTAATGAATACTGGGTACCAGTTACTCTCAAGATTCATAGATTGGCTTGTCAGAAACGGTTTTTCTGATGTGTGGAAAGGGATTTTGATTCCCTTTTCAGAGGATGTCGTAGAATTGGTGAATTATTTATCATAAATGTTCGAGAGGGCATTATCTTACAGGACAATCAATGTACTTAGATCGACAATTGCTGCAGGCTATATCTTGTTCAATGGCATCAAAGAGGGACAGGATGTTTTTGTGAAGAGAGTAATGAGAAGTATAAGGATTTCAAAGCCACCTTTTTCCATGTATAATTCAGTTTGGGATGTTTCTAAAGTACTGATTTATCTGATGGGATTAGGGGCCAGATGTACGACCATTCCAAATTGTCAGTTGCAATTTGCGCTCAAATTCGGGTTGCAATTTGGAACGTACAACAGTGCCAGAGACACTGATTGCAATTCCCAATGGGGTCACAAAATGCGAGGCTCATGAATATTAATGAGTCACTCGCAATTTGCGACCCCATTGGGAATGGCTGACCCTGCCAGGGATGGTGGCCTGCTGGACTCAGCAAACGTCCATGTCTGGGACTGCTCATCAATAAAGCAGTTTTTTTTAAAATGCAGCCCGTTTTTTTTCTTAAAAGAAAACGGGATGCATTTTTATTTTTAAATGAAACTTTTCATTTCATTTTTTAAGGGCAGGTAGTGGAGACCCCTTCCCATTTGAGACTCCATTACCACCCTCTTGAAGAGATCGCAAAACATTCATGCTTTGCTAGAGAGTCGCTATTAGGCAGGGAACGCCCCTTCCTAATATCGAGTCGCAATAGACTATTTTGCGAGTCGCAATTTTTTGCGAGTCACAGAATAGTGTTTGTACATGGCCATGTAGGTTTTTGCATTGCACAAACGGGTCGCAAACCCGTTTGTGCATGCAAAAATTGGTTGTATATCTGGCCCCAGCTGCTTATGTATGTCTAAGTTTGAAGGAACTATCATAGAAGTCAACAATCTTATTATGTTTAATTTCATTTAGAAGGGTATCCCATGTGCGGGCCCTTGATGTTTCAAACAGGATTTTTTCACCAGAAGGGGTGTGCTTTTATTTAAGTAAAAGGACAAAAAACAATTCAGTCTCAATATCGCATCAATTTTCTGATGAGCATGAAAATTTGTCTGTGGTTTTTGTGTTAAAAAACATGAGAAGAGAACATTACAGCTCGTATCTCTGGCTGTAAATCAGTTTCTTATTTCATTTCGACATATATATAAGGCTATATCATTACCTACTCTTGCTTGATGAGTGAAAGTGGTGATGAAAACACCAGGTGTGGATGTCCCTTTGTTAGTGGCACATTCTGTGAGAGGTGCATCTGCTCCAAAAGCTCCAAAAGCTTTTATGTTGGGGGTTGCATTGCAAGACATTTTTAGGTGCGCAGATTGGTCAAATTAAGCATTTTTTCTGAGATTTTATTTTAGGTTGCCATAATGTTATCCTCCAGTCTCGCAATAAAATGTAGATTTTCCCCAGCTTTGATGGACAGAATTTCTGGATTTCATTAAAGACACAAAGGCTAACGTTATCCCATCCCTTATCCTAACCCTGCTTTCATTATTATTGTGTTTACCTTGTAGCTCATGGGCAACAGTAGGGGAAACAGATAGAGAAAACAGAATCCACAGAGGATGTTGAAGAATTTTTAGAATATTGGGCTTCTTACCATGGATTCTGGCGTCTCTGGGTTTGGATATTTAGAGATTTTGATATCTCTTCTTGCCATATTTTAAGACTTTAGTTCTGTTCTTTATGTTATGTGACTTGTTGCAGTGAGCTAAAAAAAAGGAAGATGTCTGGGGGCGCTAGCATTTTATTATGTTGGAACTTTTGTTAGTGTTCTAAGTTCTTTAAAGGGACTGGCAATACCGAAGATTTCAAAAATATTAGCCTATGTGGGCCTGATTTAGATCTTTCCAGACAGGTTATTTTGTCACAATGGTGACTGATATCCCATCCGCTGAAATATGAATACCGTTATATCTTGACTGAGTAACCCATCCACCAAGATGTAAATCAGGCCCTGTGTCTTTAATTAAATTAAAATTTTCTGTCAATCAAAGCTACGGAAAGTCTACATTTTCCATGACTTCTGTTGATTTTCTCGGTGATGTGACTTTTCACGATTCTTCAATTTGCACCATCAGATGCTCGATATATGTCATTACAATATGTTTTTTTCTGTGTGCGGCGCATTGAAAATGACTGAAACCCAAATTCAGCCATTAGTTCTATAAATTACTCTTTGACTGGGTCACAGCAATACTCCATTTGAAAACGATAAATCATTGCCTCAGTTCTGTGTGAATGATAGAGTTCAATCAACTCATGTGTTGTCAAGTGTAAAATATGTTTGCAGCAGCTCACATGTCTCAGAGTACTTTATTTTTACATCTAAACATAATCTATCATATTCATATGCTGCCTTGGGGATGAAGAACAACATTTTAGTTAAAAGGAACCAAGAGTAACTTGTAGTGTAGTTCCTATTTTCCCAATAGGCTCTGCGCATTGGAATAGTACCTACAGCAGTAAAGGCCTAGGCCAGACGTTAACTAGGTCTACTACTGTCGATACTAGACTTAATTTTTGGGTTTGCCAGCTAAGCTCAGAGTTCGCTAGAAACTTTCTCGAATGTTCAAGGAAGGATTAACTCCCCTGATTAGACAAGAAGGGATTTAGTTTCTGACAACCATAGAACATGACAACTTTGCTCTCCCCTAATCAAGAGTCAATCTCAAGAGTCGTGTGAGCACAAGGCAATTATTTTACTCAGTCAGTACGTGCATTCTTAGTCTCATCAGAATGTAGAGAAAAGGAAGAGACGGGCGTGTTCAATAAAAGATGTTATTTATTGATCAGTCTCTTTTCTCGTACAAGAGAAATGGATCGATATTATTGCAATACTTATTGTTAAGTAAAGTGCATACATTAGAAGCAATAGTATAAAATAATACTGTAAAAACATTGATATGGTTTCTGAGCCATATGATGTTTAAAATGATTAAAATATATTTACATACACATATACATTTTGACTAAACGTACTCAACTGGTGTTTCTAAATACGCCTACCCCGTGTACCTGACCTAAGTCTAATGCGTGGGCGGGAATAGAAAGTTACAGTTTAAGTTAAGTTTGTTTTTGCCAAGTGAATAACTAAAGAATTCTCTGTGAGGGGTTATTCAGTTCTGTACCTGGAATTTAGGATGAATGAGGAATGGTATCTCTTTCTCTGCTCTCGATATTCCAGGCTGCCTGCGAGGGCTACCCGGAAGCGCCGGTGCTGGGTCTCTCGGCTTGAGATAGCAGCGCGTCTCTCAGCGCGTCAGGAAGGCGGGGCTGTTGCCTGCGGGGTCTGCTTCTGCTCTCGGCTTCGGCAAGTATGGCTGCTCCGTCTTGTCACCACGCGTGTGTTTGCATAGGGCAAGGTCGGCAATATTTATACCTTAAAGGTGCCGGGATTGACGTAAGGATGGAAATAGGTACGTCAATAAAGATGTCATACGACTTGCTCGTTAGCACATTCTTTACTAAAGTTCTCTGTGAAATCAAAACAATGGCCGCACGGATTATCCAGGTTGTCATAGGTTTGATTTGTTATGAGAACGTCGTATGCCTTATCAGGGGCTGGAGGAATGTCGCTTGTCTAATTAGATCTCAAGCGTTATGACCTAATCAGATAACACGTTCCTGTGCCGTAGTGTGACTGCGTCAGATAACGGTATCTGCATCATGGGGGTTTTCTTGCCTCATGGGCTGACTGTTAGTTAACTAGCTAGGTAGTTTAACCAGAATAGGGTCAGGAATAGGGGGATCGATTCAGAACCTATAGAAATACACGACACCCACTCCACGCTAACTATGGTCATATCTACTAATCTATGCATAGTATAACATAGTACAACATACTATAGAGTATAGTGTATACCTTACCACCCCAAAATACATAAATGCATTTTGAAATTTTCAAATATACTGAAAAATTGCAGTCATATATATTGTATGCACTTAAGCTATGAATTAAATGCAAAAGTAAGCACGCATTTTATGCATTATTGCTTGTTGGTATATGAGAAATACACATGAAATGGCTCTTAATATAGCTATACAGAAAGAAAAGTCGAAACCATTTCATCACATAATATATTTTGTGAACATACCAGCGGGCAGCTAAAGTCTATATAAATTCTATAAAGTATCTAAAAATAGAAATCTTAGTTCTCTAGGAATAGTTTTCTTACTTTAAGCAGAAGATCAGTGTCCCGGGGAAAAAAAAATATATAGAAAAATATTTTAAGGGCTTGCTGAAAAAAGTTGCTGTCCGTGAACTGGATTGTAATTGTTCATGTGACTTTATTTTTAAAGTTGAAGGCCGAATTCAGGGAACGCCGTGTGCGAGTTTACTCAAAAGTCTCTATTTCTGTTCCGGAGAGAACATCATATCATTCAGGCTTTCGAAAAAACTGTCAACAGCTTCATGGGAAAGTTCCTCTAAGTCGGAAATAGGGGTAACCATGCATTCGTGCGCATGATTGTCTCCATTGACATTCTGATTTGCATTGCTGACAGAAGGTCGTACCTGTTCGATGCTGCTTTCATCTTGAACTTCACTACTCTTCAATCGTAGTGGTGAAGATTCCAGGAATGCCGTCATCAGAATTGGCAGCCTTTGAGGGCAGCACAGTGCGTGAACCTTGGTAGGAACCAACAGTGTATCTGCATCCACCGGCGCATCCGATTGTAGCGTCAGACAGGTGTCTAACACGCATTCTTCTCCGCATAGCAGACACCTTAGTACAGGTAAAACACACCTTTGCCACATTGGTCGAAATGATAGAAACCAAGTCATGTTTAGGTCTCTAAGCCGGGAGAGTCCCAGGATTTTTGATATCCGGTCCCGGTATCCAATGGCTAGGATCGTATCTTCCATTGTCGCGAGAGTTTGATCTGTGACATGGGTTGCCATAACGAAAAATAAGGACTAGGAATAGGATTCCTGCAATTAGTCCCAGGATCAGGGGAAGTCCGCCAAAAATCGAATGGACGAAATCTGGAAAAATACCCAGTATGGCTTTGAATGGTGTTAATGCCATCGAAAATACTGTCTTAAATACCTTTGAGACCCCAGTGGTATCAGAAATATTTAAGATTTCGCTCAGGATTTCCGCGAAATGTACGGGGGAATTAGTTGATAATAATGTATGTATCTCTGCAGTCGTCCTTGCGACTTGTAGATCATACGTTTCTTTAGATGACGTGAGCCTTGTAGGCGTCTGAAGAAGCACTGTTTTCATTCTGCTTAAAGTGTCTATTCGAATAGAAGTAATTTTCAAACCGGGCCATGCCCTTGCCTCCCTGTCTGGAAAGGAGCTGGGGAATAAAGAACGTCCACAGCACTTGACCTTCGCCGTCGTAGTGACGAGATAAGGAGTCCCGGGCATAAGACTACAACATCTGCGGTCTACAATAAGAATGTAACTCCCATTATAGAGTCTTTGAAAGAATGGTTCTATTTCAGTTGCAGGTGCGCCTTGCTGGTGACATGAAAGGTTGTATGAATTCCCTTCACAGGCTCCGTGCAAACTAATACCGTTACACAGAAGCGTGCCGCTTAGTGACATAGCACAATTGTTGCCACTAAGAAACACTTTCTGTCCTTTGTTACTGACACATGCATGTGAATAGGGCAGGTTCCAAGTTGTTTTAAGGTACCCCTTTCCCAGTTTCTCGTACATGCCAGCCTGTATATATTTTTGGCAGTATTGAAACCTGAAGGTTGAGATTGGAATATTTATGATTCTGTGGATTATCCATTCACTGACAGGTCGTTCTGACATTGTCATTGGTAATCTTTCTAGTTTTTCAATGCTCAAGATTGTATAATCAGCACCCTTCTGCGCCATACCGATTTGTCTATCAGTAAGGTTAAAGATTTGGAATAGTGACGTTGTGTTGATTAAACGCCAAGGCACGTAGCCTGAACGCAGATTTTGTAACGTCCAGCCAAGCTGTACAATAGAACGCAATTGTGACGGTCCATGTTGTAATAACAGTAAGTCTTGCGATAATATATCGATTGCTGAAGACACAATGCTGTCCAATGAAAAAATTCTGGAGGACAGAGTCATTAACCCATTGTCCACTACAGAAAGTGATTTTTCCAAATTAATACGATCAATTTCACGTATTCTCTCTGCTGTCTCAATTTGAGTAACCTTCCAGGCCTCATTGTATGCTGCATATACAGAGGCTGCTATGAAACGCTTATGACGCTGTTTGCGTGGTCCCAGTATGAAATCACGCAAGTCAGCACCATCAGTAAGTAAAGTTAGGTGTTGCTTAATTTCAGGCAGTGTGGAAGTTTGTAGCCATTGAAGGCATAATTTGCCCACACTGTAGGTTGTTATTATCCCTGGGTGATGTCTTTGGGGATATCTAGGGTCTGGCCTGGTCATTTTGAAACCCTGTGTTTTATTCAGGAATCTATCTTGACAGTTATTTGTATCTGTGGGCCAGATCAACCATTGTTTCCAATCAGGATGTGTTCTGTTTTGGTTAAGTATATGGTTTATGTCTATTCCTTCATCTGTATCAGAGTTATTGCTAAACATTGTTGGCTTTGGAATAGATAGGTTATTTAAATCTTTGATTTTGGCTAAGCCAAGACAGGTGGTTTGTTGAACAGTGTCATTTAAAAATATCATTTGTTCTGGGATCATGCAGGCTCTAAACAAAGCTTCTATACCCTGTACTTGCCATTCTTTTGTACCCCAAACACTTTTTAAATCAACATTTTTGTCCCAATAATCAAATCCAAAAGTATTCATTTTTTCAAAGAACGAATCTGAATATATCAATTTTGTGTTGGTTATCATGGTTTTCATCCCTGTCTTGTTTGACAATTTGTAATAAAATGTTTCAGCATTAGTTATGTTAAAACCTGAAAAATATGAATATTTGTCATAAACGGTTCTAGAGCTCCCTTTTGGAGGTGTAGCACAATGTTCCCATTGATTATAATTTAAAACATTTCTAGGTTGTGCAGATTTATGCAAGAAATGGTTACCATAATGGTTATAGCAATACATACTATCATAATTTGTAGAACCCTGCAAATAATCATGTTTTGTAAAATTAGCAGACATTACTAAGTCAGACATCATATTATTTATACTTTCAAAGTCCCAATCATCAGCAAATGAGTTTGGTTTTGCAAAATCACTCAAGGAGATCTTGATTTGTTGTGGATATTTCAGGATCTCGACCGGACCATAAATTTCATAGTCAGTGTTGTCCCAGGCTACCCCACCAGGTATTGGAATTGCTGTGAAGTTGGCTGAAGAAAGTTCTGAAGAAAGTTCTCGTTTCTTGACGTGTGAAGATGTGTGTGGTTTGAGGACCAAGTTGATGTTCTGACTTGCTGTGTCCATTTTAGCATATTTTCCCTCAATGAAGCGTCCCAAAGTAAATACCATGATGAGCCAAAGTATGAGAATAAATGCACCAAAACCCACCCAAAATTCAATCCATGGAGAAACCAGATATGTTTCTTTCAGTTGTTTCAAAAGTTCCTTAGCTTTGTCTTTAAAGGATTTTGATGATGGCTGTGTCTTTTGTTCACTGAAGCCGTCAGAGGAATCATCGAAGTTGATGAAGTAACCAGATGCAGTTCTGTCAATTGTTCCAATTGGTTCAGGATTTTTGTTTTTTGCATTTTCACTTGGTACTTCAGTATAGATTGGTGTCTCTCTGCTAAATGTCTTTATTTGGGTTTTCAGAGGTCTTAGTTCTATTGCATTGTTGCATAGTCCTTGTTGTTCTTCTGTAGGCGTTTCGAATGTGATGAGCCTCTTTGATAGGACCTCTGTACTGGTAGCAAACCTTGGTGTTCTGCTACTTATTGGGAGTCCACTTGGCCTACTGTTTGTTATCGGCCACATGTTGTGGTTTTACCAGGTCGATGGATACAACTCGGTTCTCCTTTTTTCCAGCAAGTGGCGGCAGTACGACTGATCTTGTCCAGTTGACAGACAAGACAGGAACTGCTTTTCTGTAAGAAGGCCCAAATTCCTTCTTTACCGCGATCTTCTCCCTGACTAGATCCCCGACTTTTGGAATCCAGACAGGTCTTGCTGGGACAGGTGGTGAATCTTCAGTGGTCGTTGGCTGTTGTTTCAACTGTATGTTGCTCAGGTCTTTTCTTGTTTTGTTTAAGTCCTGCAAAATAGCCAAACGGTCTTTGACATCAAAGGTTTTTTCTATTACCACTGAAGTCTGACTATCAAGGTCAGAGATCAACATCCTAGTTCCGAATAATAATTCGTACGGACTGAATCCCTTCAGAGAATTTCTTGGCAAGTTATTTAGACTACGTTGGACACTTATTAGATGTTTGACCCACCCAGCTCCCGAACCTAATATCCTTTCTATTATAGATTGCTTTCTGCCTTGGTTTTTTCTTTACACCGTCCCATACCCTCAGGAAGGAAGTGAGAAGATTCCCGCTGGGCTGTGCTCATTTGGCCATGTTTCCCCCCCAGGCTGGTTTGCTTGAGTGAAAGAAATGGTCGAACGTAGCATGCTCTTAGCGTATATGCCATTTAGACTCGCAAATCTTGTATAATAGTCCGGACGTCAGCCAAGTGCTGGTGATCTACATTATAAGTGGAAACTAGCCTGTATATGTTAATCGCAAGCCATTCTTTTTGCTGGTAATATTATCTGCCTTGATACGACGAGGTATTAAACTGCTTCTCTCCCCACTGCGATCTCTGTTGCAGTTTGGGCAGTTTTTTACAAACATGGTGTAGTGCAGGCTCATGCCTGGCCACCAGTACCGTGATTGTAATTCTTCCAGAGAATCTTTTAATTTAAGGTGTCTGTGACCCTCGCCCATGTGTGCGTCTGCGATTAACAAGTTTCTCCTGTCCATGTTTGGAATCACTCTATCCCCCACTCCAGGGATTCGAGCAAAAGGGACGGAGTTTGCATCGATTATGTATGTATAATTGAGTGGATAATTGATCGGTAACGCTGAGCAGTCGCCTTTTGATGACGTTTTCACCGCCAGCAATGTTTCGCCGTCAATGTATTTTAATGTACGCTTTTTTCGATCTACGGGAGCCGGTTTACTGGCTGCCGCTGCGGCTGTTTCAGCCAATGAATTCCCTACAACGTGAACGCCATCACGCTGGTGACTCAGTGAGTGTGTCACGTGAGTCTTTGGTAGTTCTTTTTTCAAA
Organism: Lissotriton helveticus; assembly: GCF_964261635.1. NCBI lineage: Eukaryota > Metazoa > Chordata > Amphibia > Caudata > Salamandridae > Lissotriton > Lissotriton helveticus. Next base: position 1,892,673,772 of record NC_136059.1, on the reverse strand, counting down.
AGAGCTACTTGTTCCCAGAGCAGTCTCTGCTTTATTGGTGCATCTGTGTCATCTTTGTAACCGTTCTGAATCCATGTCTGCAAATCCTTGTTATATGCTTTGACGCAGTAATATGAATCTGACACTATAAGTGTCGGGAATTCGCGATCCGCATTATCTAGCACCATTTTCAAAGCTAATATTTCAGTTTGTTGTTCTGAATTGGTTTCTACTGAGTGTGTCTTTGTTAATAGAGGTTTTAGTTTACCTCCGCGCCACACTTCTTTTGTAATCTCACATGTGGGATTGTATGCATGTTCTCCCCAAACGGAGGGTTGAGCATGTCCGTCTGTATAGATTACACAGGCGTAATGTCGTAGAGGCAGAATGTCGATTGGCAGAGGATACGTCTTTTCATATTTTAGATTTTTCAATTCCTCTAGTTCTTAAAAGACTGTCAACCAGGCAATACTTGATAATTCATATCCTCCGTACTGGATTTTCAGATGGGCAATTCTGGATTTTTTGAAGTTGAATTTGTAACCCTCTGCAGCGAAACCAAGTATTATGGTGTTCACTCTTTTCAAGTGAGTCTCCAAGTCATCATCTGTTAAGTAAATGTCATCGACATAAGATAATGCTTCATCATCATATAGTTGTAGTAATTCTGTTACTCTCGCTGAGAATACCCCCGGGCTGTTCTTGTACCCCTGGGCTAACCGACAGAATTGTTTTTGAGTGCCATTTACTGAGAAAGCTGTTAAATATCTGCTCTCTGGTGCTATGTTTTGACAAAAGAATCCATTGGAGATGTCCAAGGTTGTTTTGTATTTTTTGCGCACTATGTTATTCATTAGTGCAGCACTGTGTGAGTTTTGCACTGCAAAAGTTTTGCAACATGTGTTAAGGTGTCGGTAATCCAAAACTAGGCGATATGAATTGTCTGGTTTGGAGACCGGAAACAAAGGATTGTTCATTTGTGAGGTGCAAGTTTCAATCACCCCCTGGTATTCTAGCTGATCTAGTATTTCATTTACTTGTTTTTTAGCTTCTTGCTTGATTGGGTACTGCCTTTGTGCAGTTGGTTGTGATTTTAACTGGACTTTGTGAGGAGGAGAATCCTCATCCCATCCTACATGATTTTTATATAAAGCAGGTGCTAAGGCCACTGCCCACTTTCTAGCAAGTGTATATTTTTTATGAATCGGTATTTGATTCGAGAAGGCAGGCATAATTACTTCTTCGCCATGAGGGCACTCCCTGACAAACTCTGGTGGCCAGTCTTTTTCAGCTAGAAGGATGTCATAGCCTTTGGAGAGGTTATCCCAAAATAGTCCCCTTATTTTCCTAGTCTTATCTCCCTCTATACGTAATGTTATCTCGTATATTTTGTGGGGCTTGCTAACTCTGGTATCTGCAGTTTCCACTTGAAGGTATTCATTCGTGTCCACTGTCTCCAGATGATTCATAAAGACTTTGCGAGCTATGCTCACCTCTGCTGCGCTGTCTAGCATTGTCTGAGCCCACTCTCCGTTTTTCAGTTGTGTCCTCAGTATTCTCGGCATTGTTAACTACCTTGATACTGGCTACCTTCTTTTTTGGAAATTGTGATTTCTTTTTCAGTTGAGCAGGTTCCTTGTCTTTGGACTTGGCGTGCTCTTCTGATCGTCCTCTTCTTTCCGATTTCTGCGAGGAATTCTGAAAAGATTGAGAGGGACGTGTATCAATGTCTTGATATCTATCAGGTTTTTTAATATTATCCCTATTTCTAAGGTTATATCTATTCCCAGAGGGGTCACTCTGGGGTGACCTTTGTCTCGGGTTTGGAGATTTCTCTCTTCGCCTAGGAGACCTTCCTCTGGACTGGAATTTCTTTTCTTTAGGATTGGATTGTTTATTTCCATCCCAGTTCTTTTTTGGTGAATTATTATTATTATTAAAAAACATTTTTTCTGGACTTGTAGTCAGTTGCGGTTTTACTGGTATTCCACCTAGACTATCTCTGCCTAGTTCTTCATAGGATTTTTCTATGATTCTGGCAATTTCAGCTGGTTGGTCTGCTATATCTGTCTCTTTTAACCTCTGGCGGATCGCCACGTTTGCTGCTTCACCTTTTATGTTGGCTAATAATATAGCCGAGACCTGCTTGAAGTCTTTCAGTAATTTCATACCAAGAGTTAAAGCAGGTTCTGGACCGTATTCATCTTGAATTTGTTTTAGCACATCTGGTATTACCGAAATGGATGGAACACCGTGCGTTTTTGTATAGATGGAAGCAAAGACTGTACCCCAAGTGTCACAGTCCTCAATGTGTGGTGCGATTCCCATTGGGAGACATATAGTCAGAATCCTGTGTTTTTCCAGCGGGGTGGTGTCAGGAAACACCGCCTCTATTTGGGTAATTTTCTGTGCCAACCAGAATGGTATCTGTTCCCGTTTAGCTGGAACTTTACCTAGGCAGGATTGGATGTTCTGTGGTGTAATTTTATTTGTGTTCCCCTGGTGAGGGGTCAGCTGTGGAAGTTTAATCGCTGGCTGAATTGTTGAAGTCCGCATTACATACTGAACTAATTGTCTGTGAATTTTTAGTAGTTGTTTTAGCTGTATTAACAGCTCTGCTGCAGGCATTCTTTCGATGTCTGGATGTGGTGTGTATCCGGCTAAGACCGGCCACGTTGCTCCTGGTCTTCCTAAAGGACCGAGCCTTGTAATGTGATTGTTATGTATTAGGGCGCCATCAAATAAGAGCAAATGCTCTTGGAATTTGAGTGATACTTCCACCTCCTCGAAAGGAGTGTACGTTTCAGGAGGTTCCTCTACTTTGTAATAGTGGAAGTACTTTGTTACAGCATTTGCTGCTGGAAAATGTATCCATGTATAGTATACCTCTGTCTGCCGATATTCGTGTGCCTCAATTACGAATATGACTGTGCCACCTCTAGGTGTCAGTCCATTTTCTATAAGTTTTAAGGTTATAGATCTCCTTTTGGCGACCTGGATGAGTATTATATCCGGGTCTGCTGTTTGCATGGTAGCATCAGCATCTGCTATTTCAGTAGCTAATCTAATTGCCTCTCTTTCATCATCACTCTCTGCCATTTTACAGAAAGGATGGTATTATGTTTGTTTGCAGATCAGGTTTCTTATGGAAACAAAGATTAGATGCACAATATTCTGGAACTGTTTTATCCTTCAACGTTGACTAGACCAAGAACCATACATAGGAGTTCCCTCCTGCGAGGTTTTGGAGGATATAATAACCTTTCACCCACTCCAGACGTCTTTGGAGTATTTGGGAAAAGGGGTCTGAGTGAGAAAGCACGACTGAGTTACTCTAAATGTCTTACGTTAGTTTTATCGCCCTTTCCAAACACGTTGGGCGCCATGTAGTGTAGTTCCTATTTTCCCAATAGGCTCTGCGCATTGGAATAGTACCTACAGCAGTAAAGGCCTAGGCCAGACGTTAACTAGGTCTACTACTGTCGATACTAGACTTAATTTTTGGGTTTGCCAGCTAAGCTCAGAGTTCGCTAGACACTTTCTCGAATGTTCAAGGAAGGATTAACTCCCCTGATTAGACAAGAAGGGATTTAGTTTCTGACAACCATAGAACATGACAACTTTGCTCTCCCCTAATCAAGAGTCAATCTCAAGAGTCGTGTGAGCACAAGGCAATTATTTTACTCAGTCAGTACGTGCATTCTTAGTCTCATCAGAATGTAGAGAAAAGGAAGAGACGGGCGTGTTCAATAAAAGATGTTATTTATTGATCAGTCTCTTTTCTCGTACAAGAGAAATGGATCGATATTATTGCAATACTTATTGTTAAGTAAAGTGCATACATTAGAAGCAATAGTATAAAATAATACTGTAAAAACATTGATATGGTTTCTGAGCCATATGATGTTTAAAATGATTAAAATATATTTACATACACATATACATTTTGACTAAACGTACTCAACTGGTGTTTCTAAATAAGCCTACCCCGTGTACCTGACCTAAGTCTAATGCGTGGGCGGTAATAGAAAGTTACAGTTTAAGTTAAGTTTGTTTTTGCCAAGTGAATAACTAAAGAATTCTCTGTGAGGGGTTATTCAGTTCTGTACCTGGAATTTAGGATGAATGAGGAATGGTATCTCTTTCTCTGCTCTCGATATTCCAGGCTGCCTGCGAGGGCTACCCGGAAGCGCCGGTGCTGGGTCTCTCGGCTTGAGATAGCAGCGCGTCTCTCAGCGCGTCAGGAAGGCGGGGCTGTTGCCTGCGGGGTCTGCTTCTGCTCTCGGCTTCGGCAAGTATGGCTGCTCCGTCTTGTCACCACGCGTGTGTTTGCATAGGGCAAGGTCGGCAATATTTATACCTTAAAGGTGCCGGGATTGACGTAAGGATGGACATAGGTACGTCAATAAAGATGTCATACGACTTGCTCGTTAGCACATTCTTTACTAAAGTTCTCTGTGAAATCAAAACAATGGCAGCACGGATTATCCAGGTTGTCATAGGTTTGATTTGTTATGAGAACGTCGTATGCCTTATCAGGGGCTGGAGGAATGTCGCTTGTCTAATTAGATCTCAAGCGTTATGACCTAATCAGATAACACGTTCCTGTGCCGTAGTGTGACTGCGTCAGATAACGGTATCTGCATCATGGGGGTTTTCTTGCCTCATGGGCTGACTGTTAGTTAACTAGCTAGGTAGTTTAACCAGAATAGGGTCAGGAATAGGGGGATCGATTCAGAACCTATAGAAATACACGACAAACTGTCTGTCCGGTGCTAATTTGTAAAACATTAGGAAACATTTTGATTTGAATAGTATTTCTTTTACAATTAGAAATTATTTTTGCATACCCATAAAACACTCTAAATTGAGAGCAAAAGCACTCTCAATTTAGAGTGTTTTATGATACTGAAACATTAATTGCTAATCTTGTGTGTACCATATTTGCCCTACTAGTAAGACTCAAAAAGCAAAGGTAGTGATCGATGTTCACCAACATAAAAGTAGTGTGAGCATAGACATATTTACCAATATGGTCATTATTTCAAGTGAGGGAGTAAGAAGCAATATTTATTCCCTGGGTTATTGGTGACGTGTCCGTTGTCTTGCATGTTGGCTCAGTGTGTTATAACAATTGTCAATTCAGGTTTTCGCAGTGAATATTTATTCATTGGTAGAAATGGATATCTCTCCACATGTGTGTGCTAAAATGAAGTGAAAAGTCCACTTGGAAAGTTCCCCTCTTAGAACTACTCATTGCTTTGTCTGAACCACCTGCTTGCCGTTGGCTGTTGTGTGACCACTTGTGTTGGATCCCCAATGGTCTCCTGAATTTGTCAACCCATATGCACATAAAAAGAGAGGGACAGCGGACATGACAGAAGGACGGCAGGATACCTATGTGCAGAATAGGAACATAGGTGAGCTGCTATGCGAGCAAATCTGCATTGTCTCGCTGGTGGATTCTTTTTACTGTGCCAATATTTCCTACCATGATGCAGTTAATGGGCATTATGGGATGATGTTGCTATCTTGATTAGTAGCATCTAAACATGTCCTTCATAAAAGGTGCCACCTTTATAGGGGTCTACACTTACATGCTTTTCTATGAAAGCATGCATGCCAAGGAGGATTGTAAGTCTTCAGAATCGGATTGTCAATTACAAATACTTAGGGCTTGATGTACAAAGATACTTTGCAGTCGCAAAAGATTGTGATTTACAAAATCACAGAGTTTGTACCTTTAAAATACATTTTAGCTATTTACACGGGACCTTTTACGAGATGTAGAAGTGTTTGCAACTTGTAAAAGGGCTTTTAAAATGATGTCCAAATTACAAATAGGAGGGGGCATGAAAGGGGGCGGTCCCTTTTTATCTGTGAGTTAGAGAGGAATTTATCAACAGTTTATGGATGTAATTGCGGTTTCAATCCATAGATCAGATACTAACAGCTTTAAAGGGCTGGTAGCTGATTTTCAAAGAGGATGCTATCCCCGTGGTACATCTTGCCCTTTAGGAATCATGTTAGGCAACCTAGGAGTGAGCAAGCACTGGTCCAGAGACCAGAGGACCACCACTTGCTCTCTCCAAAATCTTCCTAAAAGGGAGGCTTATTTTGAAAAGCAACACAGGTCCATTTCATTGATATACTCTGATTTTAAATAAAATGTTTCCTGTTTAGGAATGCATATGCAATGCAGGCCTCCATCCTCCATCACTGCATTACAGCCAATCACAGGGTGTGACAAATTGCGACCTTCCAAATTAAAATGCATTACAGTTCTTAATTTGTAAAAAAAAAAAAAAAAGTGCCAGGGCCCTCGTCTGTAGGCCACTGCAGTTTGCACCACCATTGCCTTTGTCAGTGCTGCCAATGACGGTACCAACACACTTACACATGTGTGACAAATTAGGCTATTCCAGGTGCCCAACAATATAAGAATGGCTTAGGCAGCAGGTATTAGTATATTGAATTAGCATAGGTATTAGTCTATTGAAGTAATAAAAACAGTTGTGCTTATTTCTAAATTAAACAGCCATCGCCACCATGTGGCAGACTGTCATAAGTGCCGGTGTTCACAATTAAGTGTCAGTGCCAAGTACTGGAAACCACTGGCTCAAATTAAGAGCTAGCATTAGGTTGCTCATTTTGCAACTACCTGTGAATATACGATTTGTGATGTTACCTATTTATACATAGTTAACACCCAAATTAGCAAATCCAAAGTTTCTGCATAGTATTAGTACATAAGGCCCCATATTATTTCAAGAGCTCTTTAAACTGTGTTCAGATTCAATTTACGTGTTTGAGACTGGCTGGATGGGAATCATATCCCTGATCAAAGAGCATGCTGTAAAAGAAATGATTGGCTTGGCTATTTCATTAGATTTTGAGAAGTTCCCTACATATATTCTTGGTGTGTGGTAAGTCCCAGTAAGAATCCTGGAGCAGGAGTGCTAGCAGCCCATTTGCAGTTATTTTCTGAAGGGACCAATGGGATACAATGGCACTGGAAGTAGAGGTGCAAAGGTTTCAGAAGCACCACCATATATCCTTGATGGAGTTCAGATACAGATTTAAGAATAAAGAGGTCTTTATTTATTAGTCTCAAAGCATTTCCTGTGCATTCAGGCATAACCTTTCTCATGACAGACAATTTCATAAGTACTGCTAGTTCTTTTAACAGTGGAGTAGGGAATGTTGTGATCCTTATACTGTCTCAGGCATAACCCTTTATGTCCCGATGATGATCCCTATATCTAGCTAAGGGACCAAAACGTCCTCGACTATGGTACCTTGACTCAAATGCTAGAATTGGTCATTAATACATGTGACCATTCTACTCACAGTTTGTGACCTAACCATTGTGTTTTCATTTTTGATATGTCGATATGCCTGAGTTAGGAAGCTGTATGCAATTTTACTGTTGTTTGTTTTCCCACCACAATGTTTTTATTTCACTTCAATAAATGTAAATGAGTATTGCATTTGGATATCATATATAGACTTCATTGTATCTCTATGTACAGTTGATTTTTGATATTTTGCACTTAAGGGACCCATGTTCCTTTAGAAAAAAAGTTTTTTCTTTTAACAGCATAATACGTGCATATGTTTAGGGTATTTTGCACTTTAAACTAGTGAACCCTTTACTGGAGAAGGAACAATACGCCTGAGGTTTTCTGACATGTACAAATGCAATATATGCTGACTTTACAAACTAAAGTACAAATACCTCAAATATAGACAAGCAGTATGGAAGGTACAAACAAGGTACATAAATCAGGTGATGTTGACATCCAGCGCCCCTACTGTGTAATTTGTTTCATCCCGACTGTTGGGATGGTTATTCCTTTGACTCTCACACAATCGCACTGGCACTGTCTGGTGCAAGTGTCTCCTAAGGCACTGATTGTTGTGTGCTGAATTGTCAGCAAGGATATGAACAATAAAGTTTTTTCGCAAGCTCAGTTTTCTTTCTTTAAAGTATTTTATTCATACTTGTAAATTGTTTCATTAATGAGTATAGTATCATTCATCTGAAATTGCATATGTCCAGTATATGCATTTTTTACATCCAATTTGTTTTTCGAATAAACAGAATAACATATTCCAACATATTCCAATGCATTTCGGCCGGAGGCCTTCCTCAGGGAAATCTGTGAGACAAAAATTGTGCCCATCACGATATGTTTCAACTGTACATCATGATTTTAACAAAACATTTAACTATGGTCATGTGATATACGCTTCACAAACTATACTAAAAAATATATTCTATGGTACTGACTTCCAATTACGTGGTGTTCACCGTGGTGGTACGCTGCATTCGCGCATTTACTACGTGTTCAATATCTAAAAAATAACTTAAGCAACCTTAAACATCATTCGGTGATCTAATCTAAATCCTTTACCGGTTACTTCAACAACAAGGAATATACGCTGCAAAATTAGAGTGCAGATAAATACATTTTGAACGCCATAGCGTCGTAATCTAGGTCATGGGGCCCGTTTTATAAACTTAAACATAACTGCACGTATCAGCGCTAAATCTTGCCTCTGAGTTTTATGTGCGACACACGCGTAGCGGTGAAGCACTTCTGACATCAGTGTACGCTTGCTTACTTCTAAAGCGACCAAGTGTCTTACCGGGATATGCTTTTACAGAGTATCCAACTTGCGATGTGAACCGCCGCTCGCTCTGCTACAAAGTTGGCCTGTGACGTGTAAGGGTGGGTTGTTCCTTGAATAAATGCGCGCGTTTATCATTAAAGGGCCAGTACTAAAAAGGTGATTATTACTGCATACCATATGTTTTGAATAAAACAGTGATCTTTACATGAAATTTACAAACAAAATGAATGAATACATGCACAGCAATATTGTGTCAACACATTATAGATAAACGCTGAATTCTGTCCGTTCATTGATCCCATGCGGGCGCAGGGTCTGTAGATGGTATATCCAGTGATTTTCACGTTTAAGCAAGGCTTTTCTATTGTCAGTTTCCTCATTTTTTTTCCACTGTTTCCAATATACACGCCTTAATTTGGTTAATCTGATGCTTATGTTCAATAAAATGGGTAGCAAGAGCTGATTTTAAAACCTTAGTTCTTATGTTACTTTTGTGCTCCGTCAACCTGGTTTTGAGTTTACGCTCTGTCTGTCCAACATAAGCTTTGCCACATGGGCACTTAATCATGTATATGATGTTTTTGGTGTCGCATGTACCATTTACCTGTAGCCTGATTTTGTTGCCTCTCATAGGGTGGGTAATAGTATTACCTTCCATAATGTTGTTGCAGTTACTGCAATTTCTGCAAGAGGTTGTTCCTTTGTATACTGTTAGCGATTTTTCAAATGTTGGTTTCTTAATTATTTCTCCTATATTTTTCGCTCTGGTGAATGCAAATATAGGTTCCTCGCTAAATATGTTGTTAAAATCAGGTTCAGTTTGCAGAAGGCGCCAATGCCTTTTGATGGTTTTTTTGAACTGGGGGCTCGCTGTGGAATATTTACTGACACATGTAGTTCTGTTAGCATTTTTGCTGGTTTGTGCTGTTAATAAAGTTTTTCTGTCTGTGGAGTTGGATCTTTCCAATGCCCCCTGTAATACTTCATCTGGATATCCTCTCTTTTTGAATTTGTTGAGCATTGTTTGTGCTTGCGTCCTTGATTCTTCCGGGTCTGAGACAATTCTTTTTACTCGAAGAAGTTGAGAATACGGAAGGTGTTGTTTGAGTGGCATTGGGTGGAAGCTCTGATAAGCTAAGAGGTTGTTCCGATCAGTTGTTTTAGTGTGCAAAGTGGTTTCGATTTTCCCATCTCTTTTTTTGACAGTTACATCCAAATAATTGATTTGACTTTCATGTATAGTGTAGGTGAATTGTATTCTTTGGTCCACTTGATTCAATTGTTGAATGTTAGAAATTAGATGTTCTTCAGTGTCACTCCATAGGATAAAAATGTCATCAATGTATCGCAAATATAGGCGTAGACCTTGTTGCCATTGTTCCTTTTGTAAGATGTGGTTGTTTTCGTATTGATGCATAAAGATGTTAGCATACGATGGAGCTGCCGGATTTCCCATGGCAGTTCCCGACTTCTGTAAGTACCAGGTGTCTTCCCACTTAAAAAAACTATGCATTAAAGTGAAATTGAGTAATTCCAACAAAAATATTTTCATGTTTTCTTCATATTCCATATGAAGTAGTGCTTCTTCTACAGCTTCTATCCCCAACAGGTGCGGGATGGAGGTGTATAACGCCTGAACGTCGATGGTACACATGAGTATTGTTTCGTTGGGTGCAAGTTTTATACTGTCAAGCTTGGTTAAGAAGTCCGTGGTATCTTTCACGTAAGAACTCATGGTAATGACATAAGGTTGCAAATATTTGTCAATCAATTTACCCACTGGTTCCTGGATACTTCCGCAAGTAGAAACTATCGGGCGACATGGAGGTTTAACTGGATTTTTGTGAATTTTTGGTGTCAAATAAAATTTGGGTGTTTTCGGATAGTCTGTGGTGAGATATTTTTTCATTTTGTCATCCACACATCCTTTTGAGATGCCATCTGCAATGATGGTTTGGAGAACCATTTGTATTTCTTTCGTGGGATTGGCATTGAGTTCCATATATGTGTTTTCATCCAGGAGATGGTCTCTGGCTTGTGAGTGATAGTATTCCTTATTCATTATAACAAGAGCACCACCCTTGTCCGCTCTCTGACAGATGATATTAGGATTATTCGCTATGTTCTTCAAGATAGCATATTCTTTCTGGGTGAGGTTTTTCGTTTTGTTTTTCCTTCGGTAATTGATTTTATTTAAATCCTGTTTCACAAGTTGCTCAAATAGATCCAAGGTTTTATGGCTTATGGGTGCCATGTATGTGCTTTTGGTGGTTAGGCCTTTTAACGAGTCTTCCTTGTCAGCCTGTTGTTCTCCTACAATGTTGGAAAAAAAGTGACGAAGTCTGAGTTTTCTCATAAGTTTAAATAGACTGATGTTAACCTCCAATTGGTTGGTATGTGCCGTGGGTACAAATGATGTGCCTTTTTGAAGAATATCTAGCTAAGGGACCAAAACGTCCTCGACTATGGTACCTTGACTCAAATGCTAGAATTGGTCATTAATACATGTGACCATTCTACTCACAGTTTGTGACCTAACCATTGTGTTTTCATTTTTGATATGTCGATATGCCTGAGTTAGGAAGCTGTATGCAATTTTACTGTTGTTTGTTTTCCCACTACAATGTTTTTATTTCACTTCAATAAATGTAAATGAGTATTGCATTTGGATATCATATATAGACTTCATTGTATCTCTATGTACAGTTGATTTTTGATATTTTGCACTTAAGGGACCCATGTTCCTTTAGAAAAAAAGTTTTTTCTTTTAACAGCATAATACGTGCATATGTTTAGGGTATTTTGCACTTTAAACTAGTGAACCCTTTACTGGAGAAGGAACAATACGCCTGAGGTTTTCTGACATGTACAAATGCAATATATGCTGACTTTACAAACTAAAGTACAAATACCTCAAATATAGACAAGCAGTATGGAAGGTACAAACAAGGTACATAAATCAGGTGATGTTGACATCCAGCGCCCCTACTGTGTAATTTGTTTCATCCCGACTGTTGGGATGGTTATTCCTTTGACTCTACCATGCCCTAAAGGGCTTCCCTCAGAAATTCCCTTCGGGTTTCATAGATCAGAGATATGCTTAGCACAGGCAAGCCACCAGAATCAGCAGATCGGGTAGGATAGAAATATGACCTTAATAAAGCCAGAGTGAGGGTAAAACACATTGCCAATGAATAATTGTTTTGAAATCCAATACTGTGGAGTGCGAGCTTGCCTGGACTTTATTTCACACTTCTGGTTCGCCCCAATATTGAAGACGGGTCCTGCACCTATGCGCTTGCGCCTGCTCCGCTAGTGTGGACGAGACTGGTTTCCTTTCCTGGACTTCTTTACAGATATAGATATACATTTACATCTTCAAGGAACGTAGATGTAATGTTAAAAATAGTAAATCTATACCTTCCTCTGTCACTTACCTCCTGGATACTTTGGGTTCTTATATTCTAGTCATGTTATTGTGTGACCAGTCAATATTTCTACTTCGAAATTCCAGACTAGTCGTATACATAGCCATAGACCTCACAAGCTAATGTATTGGCAGAAGAGGAAGGCCAGCATCTGAGGAATTGGATCCTTAGTTTACGCTATGTTATGTCAATTTGTAGAGTGCAACTAATCACCTGTGAAGGTATCCCAGTGCTTGAGCCAGTGAATGGGCGTGTGGTCCCTGTGGAGTTATTCGAAGAGCCATGTCTTCCAAAATGTTGTTATGGGTCACTGCTCCATGACAAAAAAATTTGAGACTGGAACCAACCTGGGCGCAAACTATTCAAACCCATGGGCAGATTTTCAAAGAGTTTGCGCAGACACTCACTTGAGGCAAAGTGGCACAAAAACTCGCACACATTTTCAGATAGGCACAAGTAAGCATTTGCGCCATATTTTAAAGTTAGCATGACACACAAAAGGTTTTGCGTCACTCTGCGTCAAAGTTGATTTAATGTATTCAGAGTGGGTATGTTAGGGCGTTGCACAAGCAAAAAGCTCCAAAACCCTGTAAGCACAGGTATTGACAAGAGTCATGCAAAGTGACGCGAAACAGCACAAAAAAGATTAGGGATAAAAAAATAGTGCAGGTACAAAACAGGCGTAAAAAGAGCTGGAGCCATTTACTGGGAGATCTACCAGCAGAAGCACAACAAATATCTACTGGCTGTGGCAACCATGGAGATTGTTATTGTCTGTCACCATCAGCCGATAGTTGTCTTGGCGAAAAAGAAAATACAGAGTAAGGAAAGAATCTACAAGCAGAGAATATCACTCATCCACATGGAGATACTGGTAGCTGGAACCTCTTCTGACTGCTGCATTATAAGAATGGGTAGTTGGGCATGGTTGTATGCCATTTCTTGTGTTTGGACTTCCACCAAAATATGGCGTATCCTTTAGCGGTGTTTTACGATTTTGTTTTAAGGACGTGCATTGCGCACATTCTTTTTACGCTGCAATGCAAGACTATTTTTGCGCATGCGCTAGTTCATTACGCCTCGCATTATAAATATGACGCAGCACTATTTACTTTCGCGAACGCTTCCCTAAGGTTTTCTGGCGCAGCGCAAATTCTACTTGACCGTTGAAAATCTGCCCCCCGGAGTTTGACAGGAGAGGTAATATATGGAAATATCCATTTATGTGTGCGTTTGTGTTGAGACTGGTTCGTGGTTTTCAATATAAAAAGACAAGCATGATACCTTCTACGTGATTCTGCCGTTCCTGGTAAGGAGTAGCAGCTCACCATAGCTCCTGGCACTAAAAACTTGGCGCTCAATTGATATTTCTTTTAAAACTTCCCACAGAAACTATTGCTTAAAAGGAACTCTTAACAGAGGAAGGCCATAGCATCTTGTTATTACACTGGCTCTCTGTAGACAGAGAATCATTTTACACACTGTCATTATGAACATTTGAGAATTTCATTCATGTTTCACAAACCCCTAATAGACACATCACTTCTTTTATGCTTAAAATAAAAGAGATGCTTTGGTGGACTGAAGCAAAGACAGAACATCGGGATGCTTCATTACAATTTGAAATGCGCTTATTGTAGAAAGATTTGGTTGCGTTCATAGGCAACACAGGGAAGAGATATTTATTTTTTTACTTGTGGAACTGTTGAAAGAGGAAAAGGTTTTGTTTTAAACCATGTATTAAATGTGGCTGCGCAAAGAAACAGAATGATTTAATGATGGTCTTGAAATCTGCTGTCACTGTGGAACTGCTGATTTATGTCAGTGCGACAAACAAGAGAAGCTTGGTTTGTTGTTCTTTGCAGAAAAAGGTGTTTGTTTAAATGTGGGACTAAACAATAAACTTTAAATCAAGACCTTGAAACTAAGACAATTTCAGCTGGGCTTGAAACATTTGAGGTTCTCTAAAAATAGGAATTGATTTGTTTTTTACTTTCTTTAGTGAATAAATAGTTATTTGAAACTGATTTTCAGGAGATTATTGTGGTTCCGAAATGTTCATTAAAGAATGTTGTCAATATAGCTAACCTCTGTGTGCACCGAAATTAATGTGCCTTTTGGGTATCAGTGAAATAAAGCTTGAATTTTATTAATTCGGGTACTTTCTCTTAGACTTTGGTAACTATAAAGGTTGATCAGATTGTTGATTTTATTTCTAGGATTAGGTGATATGCTTGTCATCTGGGCGTACATGGATATTACATTAATAACGAAAATAAATCTTAAACGCTCAACTACAAATCATTTGATAAAGTACACCAAGGGGTATATACACACAAAAGCGTGTGATAACTACCGGCAGAGTAGCGTAACGCAACTTTCAACATCGCAGCCTATCGCGGGGAAATAACCCAGTGACAACGTGGAATTCACAACAAGGCGGTAGCATGCAATAGACACCAGATAATGCGGCAAATGTCCGCGTGAAAATCAACACCACACCTCAAAAATGCGGTATGCGAACACAAAATAAATGCGATGAGGCCAACCGCGGGACAAAAAGTAGCGATAACCAGCCACAGGCCTGCTAATCCCACGCGTCTGGCGAGACAATGCACCATAAAAACCAGAAAAAATACACTAGAAACAAGTCAAAGCACGTAACAACATGGAGGCACCCTGACCCAGCGCAAAGGCCTACTCGAACCCCACAACGCCCATAGACCACCAGCAAGGAACAACGGGGTCGGGGAAGGCCAAGGAGAAGAGGTAGAGGAAGACGGGGTGCAGACTGCAGGAAAACAAGACCAGTGTCACGGATGTGACAGAACACTACCAGCAACTGACCCACTAGCAGAGGAATCCAGCACCCCACAAACAGTCACAATGTACACTGCCATAAAGTCTGCATGCAAGCTAGCACAATGCGCCAACACATATGCCAACACAAAGGCAACACGTACCTCCCCTTTACATCGCAGAGGGGAACACAACACCTGCAGCAGAGCACATAATACAACGCATCAGGGATGCCGGAGAGGACCACCACACCGACAACACCAATGTCCTACAGCAGCCCAAGGATATCCCATGCAACCCCCACCAGGACCTGGACAGCCAAGATACTCAGAGGAGAACACCGAGCCTGCAACAGACCACACAGCAGGAAGCACCCGCAGGCAAAGCTGGCTCACGACACTCCACATATGGCACCCCAATGGCATGTGTCAGCCTACCAAAACAGGTGTGGGTGGGGGAAGAACCCATGGAATGCGAACCGAGACACATATGTAGGGGTCTATCACCCTACAAGGCCCACCCACACTCCACTAAGGAGACCCACACTGCCATAGAGACACATGCAGATGATTTGATTTGATTTGATTTTTCCATTTCTAAAGCGCGCGAATGCCCGGAGGCGTCTTGGCGCTATGATTTGTCCATTATCCTGAGCAGGTCAGTGGTTAGCGCCGTTTATACAGCGAATAGCCATGTTTTAATTTTCTTTCTGAATATTTCCAATGTTGGACTGTTTTTTATATCCAGTGGCAGTAGATTCCAAGTCCGTGCTGCGTGAACGAGGAAACTTCTTCCTCCCCAGTTTGATCGCTTAATCTTGGGTATCGCTATCAGTTTTTGTTGTCCAGATCTGAGTAGCCTAGACGGTTCGTAATGTTTTAGGTACATTTTCAGGAAGTGTGGTCCTTTGCCCTGCAATGCCTTGTATGTCAGGCATAATGACTTAAACTTGACTCTTTTGGCCACTGGAAGCCAATGTAGCGACTCCAGTTTATGGCTAATGGGCTGAAACGTCGGAATTTCCAGTATTAGTCGGGCTGCCGCATTCTGGAGTCGCTGCATTTTTTCAATGATTTTTACTCTGGCTCCCGCATATAGCGCGTTTCCATAGTCCAATCGCGAAAGTGCAAGAGCAGTCACCACCGTTTTACGTGTGTCTTGGGGCAGATACGGGAGTATCTTTCTTATCATTTTTAAAATCAGCCAGAAAGACGAGGCTAGCTTATTTACTTGGGCTTCGTATGCTAATTTTGTGTCGACCATGAATCCTACATTTTTAACCTTCTCTGAGGGTTCTGGTCTGATTCCCAGTTCAGGAGACCACCAGTCTGGGGACCAGATGTCTGCATTACCTCCCAGAATCATTACCTCACTTTTCTCTCCGTTGAGTTTGAGGCAATTTTGTTGCATCCATTGACTGACTTTTAGCATGCATATTTGGAATTTTTTGGCTGTTACATTACTGTCTTTGCCTATGGAGATGACGATCTGTGTATCGTCTGCGTACGAAATTGGCGTAAAGCCATTTTCTCGTATTACTTCAGCGAGGGGGGCCACATATAAGTTAAAAAGTGTTGGGCTTAATGAAGAGCCCTGTGGGACACCGCATGGTACCTTAAAGGAGTCTGATTTTGCTTCTCCTAGTTCCACTGAGAATTTTCTGTTATTTAGGTAAGAGTCAATGAGCTTGCATGCATGATCGCTTGCTCTAGCTTCTTTAATGCGTTTTATTAGTATCTCGTGGCTGACCGTGTCGAAGGCCGCCGAGAGATCTAATAGCACCAAGGCGGCCTTTTCTCCATTGTCTAATATTCTTCTAAGTTCTTCAGTTGCAGTAAGGAGGGCTGTCTCTGTTCCGTGGCCCTCGCGAAAACCAAATTGAGAATGGTCCAGCCACTTGTTGTCCAGTAGGTACCGTGAGAACTGTTTGTTTAGCAGTTTCTCCAGTATTTTTGCAGCGAAAGGGATCCTAGCTATAGGTCTGTAATTGCTAGGGACTTCAGTGTCCAAGTTAGGTTTTTTCAGGAGTGGCCTGATCGATATAGTTTTCCAGTCATTTGGAAATGTGCTGGTGTTCAGAATTACCTCAAACAATTTTTGTAGTGCTGGTCCTATTTGTTCTGAAAATGTTTGCATTACCTTCGGTGGACAAGGGTCTAAGGGGCTGCCCGAGTTAGTTGTCATTATTTCTTTTCTGATTTGTTCCACTGTAGGTAAAGACCAGTGAAAGGAAGGTGTGCAGCTGGATTGGTTATTTAATTTTGTGTTATTGGTGAAGTTTTGAGTTATACGGTCTATTTGATTGTTTTTGAATAGTTCATAAACTGAAGACACTTTACTTACGAAGAAATGACCTAGGGTGTTGCAGAAGTCAGATGATATGTTTTCGGGATTATTATTTTCGATTTTAACGAGTTTTTTGACGACTGAAAACAGCTCTTTACTCGAGTTCTTAGAATCATTTATTTTGTCTACATAGAATTTACTTATTTCTGCGATTGTCATATTTTTGTAAGTGGTCAATTCTTTTTTGTAATCTATCTTTAATTTGGAGTCATACTGTGTTCTCCACTTTTTCTCAGCTCTTCTGCATATCTGTTTTTGTTTTTTTAAAGCATCCGAGTACCAGGGTTGCGAAGGTGACTTCCTTCTGAAGATCGCTCTTTTCTGTGGTACGGAGCTCTGAATTGCTGTTTTTAACCAGTCGTTGAATTGCGTACATGCTATATTGCTGTCGCTATCTAGAATTGGATATGAGGAGTTCAGTGCCTCTATTACTATTTGGGGGTCAACTTTTGACCAGTCAGGGTAGGTGACTCTCTTGGGCTTTTCAATTGGTTTTCCTAGATCCTCTACATTCTCTAGTTGGAAAGATACCAATTTGTGATCTGTCCATGCCATCGGGTGGACTTCTACTTTTGTTAATTTTTGCAGATGCACAGAACAGAATCACGCACAGGGGAGCACAATTAGCAGTGACACACCCATGTTGGCTGTGTGTACGATGGTCCTGGCCACTCCCTTTAATAATGGAGTAGGTGACGACAAACCTCCATGTCCAAGCCCCAACCCGCTACCTTCGGTGACATGTCTGCATCCGTGTTACATCGCACAATGTACCATTGTAGGGCCCAGGGCCCACATGCATACTATGAGACCAGAGGGAGACACGCAGAGATCATGTTAAACTGGCTACGGGCACATGCACCTGGCCCCTTTATTGGCAGGGCCACATGTACAGTGACGCCTGTGCCGGATGTGTGTGTTGTGAGTGTAAACCAACCCACAAGGAATGTCTGGTGTTGGCAACCACTTTGACATTGGACCCCAGTGCAACGCAAACAGAAAACACATGCCATACCGAGTCAATTGATGAGCAACATGGGGTGAGCCGGATAAAGCCTAGAGGACAGCCAACATGCAAACAGAAGTGTCCGTGAGTCGCAGTGCACACTAGAGATGAGCGCGCTCATGTGCAGAAAAAGTCTCAGAGTGTGTCCCCTCTATATATTCCTGATGGAGATGCAGTGGGGTATGTCAGACCTGCATCATATTCACCATCAATATCTCAGGGCCCCACACTGTTTGAGGTGACATATCTGCGCAACCGCTCCACAGCACAAAACACAATCAGCTACGGACAATGTCCTGCAGTGTACTGAGTCTCTGGCACCGGGAGTGCTGAGCAGGGTATCAGGCCGATGATGGCATCCACGACAGGCCTAAGCAACCACAAAGTCTGTCTGGACCACCGTTTTAACTCTGGCAGATGGTGTTTGGAGATGGTCCTTGCGGAGGTGGCGTGTGCCTTCTGCGGTGATGCGTCGTCCGAGCTGGTCTGGACTCGCTTTGGTGTCTGAGACCTGGTGGGACGCATTTAGGCGTAGAGGCTGCGTACAGCGCAAGGTCACAGAGTCATGGTTTTGATGAGCCCAAGGTCCATGGTTCAGGGGCTAGCCTATGTCTCCCGAGAAGGGGTCCCGGACTTGACCAGCACAGAGTTAGTGGCCCCGGATGCACTGCGGCTGGCACAGGCACTCAGTGGTGCAGTCAGATGGGCCATGCAACCTGAGTGGGTAACCATCATTGTCTGAGGTGTATGTTTCGGTGTGTTTCATGGGACAGTGGAAGGTGTCAATGCAATATATAGGGACCTCCTCTATGAGACCATAGGGTCAGGGAAAAAGAGGAGAATAAGTATACAATAGTATCAAAATTTTCCCTCATCGACCAGATTATTTACATGCAGAAATTATTTCACATCATTTCATTATTCAATTCAAAAAGTACACCTTATGAACACATACACAACAGTGGAAGGTGTCCTCAAGGGTAAGACGCCGCAAGGTTTGATTTTATCAGTAAGCAGCAAATGGAGGAGTGGAATGCGACAGCCCGTTGCCACCACCAATTCCGTATCAGCTACATGGGGGTGAAAACTGCCCCCTAGCCCATAGGTTTAGACAGCACCACTGTTCGACCAGAGAGTGTCCATGAATGTTGGGGAACAGACTTAGTGGCACCGGGGATGAGTGGGGATGCAGACTAAGATGTACACTGATATGGACTCCGCCATTGCTGAATCATGACTCTGTGACCTACTGGACCACAGTGTAGGTCATAGGCAACGGTCAGCAGTGGCCCACAGCCATGTGTCTTTGGCTCACGATGCACATCGATAGTGACAGCAGGGCAGTTGTCGGTAGTGTATGAACACCTCCGTAACGAGGATCCTTTTCTATCCGCCAAGTTGCAAGGTGACATCCTCTTAGGCCTCTCCTTGCGTGCAATGATGTGTAATCTGCCTTTGCATACTCATTGTTGAGTTACAAATCTGTGGCCTACTCGAGCACAGACTAGGCCGAGAGCAGTGTAGGCCGGAGGCAGCGGAGAGCACGGCCGGCAAAGGTTGGTGGCCCCACCGGCCTGCGTAGTTCAGGTTCAGTGGCACCACATGTTTGGTCACCTTCGTAACTGTGACCCGGCTTTCGTCCAGACTGAGCTGCATCTTCCTCTTACTCAGCTCTCTGCGCATACACTGGTGTGGACTCAGCCATTCGTGATTCGAGACTAGGTGCTGGATGTGAGACCTACTGGCCTGCAAGGTTGTCCTGGTCCCTCATCCACGGTTCGCAGGATGGCGTTGGACAGGGTTTGTGGCAGCATGGCTCACCGGATGGTGTTGGACCGGGTTTGTGGCTGCATGGCTCGCCGGATGGCGTTGGACAGGGTTTTTAGCAGCACGGCTCGCCGGTTGGCATTGGACAGGGTTTGTGGTAGGATGTGTCGCAAGATGCGCATGTGGAACTATGCTTCACTGATCGAAGGGAGTCTAGTGTTGTGGCTGCTGTCCCGGATTTGGGGTCACTCTCATTCAGGAACCAGGACACAGTCTCACATATGGGACCCACTGGGCCGCAGAGGTCGCAAGTAGAATATGTAAACGAGAAAGGAGTAATGTGGGCCAGCATCGGGGGGACAGAGGTGGTCTGAATGGCTGGCCGGGTCGCGGTCTTAGAGCTTACACTGGCCTGGCTGCATAGGGTCGGCTCTGACGGGTTTGTGGTCCAGCGGACCAGGGTATGGCAGGCGCACAGGATCTCAGGCAACTCCGCTAATGAGGACCACGTCGGCCTCGTGGGGGGGTGGGAGGCGCCACACTGGCAGAGACGTTCGGCTTGCGGAAGAGGACAACGCCCAGGGCTACCTGCTTTTTATTCACAACCCTTGATGGAAATGGCCTTTTTTGCAGGGTTATCTCCAAACTGTTTTCTTCTTCCCCCCTTGTTTTTCTTGACATGTGGTTGTTGGCAATAGGACTCTGAACACTATACCACTGCTCATCAGTGCTAAAGTGCCTATGCTCTCCCTGTAAATTATTACTGTGATTGGTTATCCATGATTGGCCTATTTGTTTTACTGGTAAAGTCCCTAGTAAAGGGCAGTAAGTGTGCCAGGGCTGGTAATTCGAATGCTACTCGTGGGCCTGCAGCACTGATTGTGCTACCCACATGAGTAGCCCTAAAATGGTGCCTAAGGCCTGCCACTGCAGTGTCTGTGCGCAGTCTGTGAACTGCCATGTTGTCCTGGCCAGTGTACCCACTGACCAGGCCTGACCCTTCCCTTTTCTTACACATTGGACACCCCTATGGTAGGCCCAAGGTACCCCCCTGGGCAGGGTGCAGTGTATGTGAAAGGTAGGACATGTACTAGTGTGGGTGACTTGCCCTGATAGTAAAATACTGCCAATTTCGTTTTTCACTATTGAACGGCCATCTTGCCCATAGGTTAGAATGGGGAATGCTGTGTCCCATGTGTACCTGCATATCTCCCTATAGGAGCAAGATGGGAAGCTGAAGTCTGGTATCCCTGAACTCAGAATTTGGTAACGCATCTTTTAGGAAAGATGTTTTTTTAAATTCTGTGTTTGAAAATAGCACTTTTAGAAAGTGGCTATTTTCCTGTTCAACCTTTCTGTGTGCCTCTGCCTGTTTGTGTATTGACTGTCTGGTTTGTGAGTGACAGGGGCTGGTGGTGGCTGCAGGAGGCTTGGGGGTCAGCCCTAGGCTGAATTGACCTACCTACTTAGAGTGGTGGGAGGAGTTGCACCTGGGCCTGAAAGGACTGTGCCTGCCTTCCACAATGCTGGCTTCACCTCCTGCGGTGCGTCTGATGGCCCTGGCCTCCCCTCACACAGGAAGAAGACATGCCCTGACAAAGGGCACCCAGAACTGGTTGGGACTGTATCATAGACCCACACACATGAAGAACAAAGACTTTTGGGGTATAAGAGTAAGACCTGAAACCACTGTAATTTAGACAACTTTTGGAGTCAAGAGCAATCCCTGCTGGAGAAGATCAGCGAAAGCAAGTGAGGAGAAAGACTGCCCTTGCTGTGTGCTCTGGGGCCTACCTCCAGTTGCTGTTCTACAAAAGAGGGGGGACAAGAGACTTTGCTGAGTGCTGTGTCCCCATCATGCAACAAGGACTTTGCTGTGTGCTGTGTCGTAAAAGAAGAAAAAAGTCTCAAGGGCCAGAAGAGAGCTGGCCTCCTGTTGGGAACGCAGGGATACCAAGGTCCCCCAAGAAACATTCTGTAAGCAGCTGTGTGCATGTCTCTGCTCACATCCTGGACTGGAGAAGATTGCCTTTGGACTGCTGTATACTCATAGGGGCTCGGTGTGTGATCGGCACATAGCGGGGCTGAGGGAGGTTTGCCATGCCTCTTTTCCCGGTAATTCAACTCTCTAGAGTGCTTTGCGGTGCACTACCCGAGGCCATCAGCAGAGGGGCCGGGATCACCTTCACTGGCCCGGTGAAACTGAGGAGTGCTGCGCCCTACACAAAAAGCTGTGCCCATGTGCTAGGACTCAGCGTGTGGCCCCCTGTCTTGCCGGCATTTCTTTGTGCCAAACTTCACCGCCATCGCCGGCCCGGGCCCCGAGATCGCTGCTCCTACGCTTACCGCGGCAGGCCTGAGTCCCTGTGACGTTATCTCTCTCTGCCACGCTGGGATTGGCCCAGTGGGAGAGAGTATTTTCCTGAAGCTGGAGGCTCGTCACGAGAGCCGCGCTGGGATTGGAGGAGACACCCCTGAGCTCAAGGGCTTGATGACAGAGCCGCTCTGGGTCCCGGAAGCGCAAGGCGTCTCCGCTCCGCTGCTGCCGAAGCGGGAAAGGAGAAAGACCGCACCCCCAGGTAACAGCTCAACTTCAGTCTAAGGAGCGCCTTGTTGTTACTGTTGGGGACAGGGGTGCGGTTCTGCGGGAAAGCGCACGAGGTCTCCCGCCTTTTGAAAGTAATCGCGCAGGTGCTCAGCGCGGGGGCTCCCATAAGCACAGCCCATACCAGGGCAGTAGAGAAGCTGTGATACTGTGGCCCGCTCTAAAGAGCCTATTTGTTTCCATCACTTGGGAGAATTATTTTTGGCAATTACCGCATGCGGGGCCGCCACCAGTCAGGGAAGGCCCGTTATCAATAAGAGAACTGTGCAGATGATAAGAGAACTGTGCAGATGACAACAGAACTGTGCAGGGGCTGATGAGACCAGTGCTTTGCTTTTGACAACAAAAACCTACCAGTTTGTTTTACCAAAGAAATACAGCAGCTACACCTTTGTAAAAAGAACATTACCAGAGAACCTTGGTAGTTGAAATCACGCTTATTATGTATGTTGGATATGTCGTTTTGATCTTGCCTAAACTAGATAAAGATATTTATATTTTTATAAATACCTGTGCGGTGTCAATTTGTGGTGTTGCACTGAGTTACTGTGCATGTTAATGCAAATACTTTACACATTGCCTTGGGGATAAGCCTGTCTACACTGGCCTGGCGTACGCCGGCCCATCCCACTCTGCTCTGCTCGGTAGGGCGTAACAGGCAACATTTCCGGTAGGACCCCCACTGGCTGGGGTGACATGGTTGCGTCCATTGTCCACTACACTCCATTCCCCAGTGTTGTATGTCACCGTGGATATGGGTGTGTTCTGCAAACTGCGGTTTGTTAAGCACTTCGCCGCCACTCTTGGCATTGTGTACTTTACCAATCAAGGTTCTAATGCATCCTTCACATATGCCTGGTTGCCTCCTCTCCCAACATTCCTCTATTGTGTGGCTGAGGTGCCATGCCGTAGATTGGTCATGTTCAAGGCTTGCCCAGGTTACCATTGTGAGTTGTTCTATTGTGTTTGGCGGGTGGGCATGTTTTTGTGCATCTTGGTTGTGTACTTGTTATGTGTGCATTGCCAGAGTTGTGGATTGCATGGTTGTGGAGTTGAGGGGAGTGGGGTGTTAATTGGAAAGTTGCCAAGGGGCTAAGCATTTCCCTTTGTGCCATCCTGGGCCGGCTGGTTGCTGTTGGGCTGTCGAGGGGAGAAGAGATCATCCACACTGGCTGTGTGTTTGAAGGCGACATTTGTGAAGTTCCCACAGTGTTCGGATGTTGCCTGCACATTGATGTGTGCTTCCTGTTGCGCTGCTTGTGTGCTGGGTCAGCAGGGGGGCACAGGTGGGACATGTGTGCAGTGGATTGCCCCCTACATGTCCGTGCATCCGGCTATGGTGTATGGTCCTTGCTTGGTCTCCTGCAGTTCCTGCACATTGTGTTGGTCATACGAGGACTGGGGTGCAGGGTGATAGTGATGTCCAGGATAGGTGTAAGGGTCTTGGATGTGGCTGGCTGTGAGACTCCGCCGACTCTGGCGGGTGTTGTTTGGGGTGTGCCAGGGGCTAACAGGTGGTGCACAGCCTGCAGCTTGGTGTGGGGTGGGATGTTGGTTGTCCGCTGTGTTGGTGCCGTAGGCCCGTTAGGCGATGATGGCCAGGATGCGTAGGATGGTTGTCCCTTTCAGCCTGTGGTGGATAGTGACATTGTCAGATGTTGGGCCTGTGGGGCAGGTGCGTTTCCTGGAGGGCTGACGTCCGACTTCACACCAGGTCAGAACAGGTGTAAAATTCCAGCTGCTAACGCGTCGTATTGTGTGTTTTGTGTTTTTATCGCCGATCTGTCTGGTTGTTGTGAATGTTGAGGTTTGGTGTTGTTGCGGCTTTTGTCACTGGAACGCCTACTCTGCATCTCATTAGTGATGGTTGTGGGGGTCCTCTCTGGCGATGTTTTTTGCGGCTGCTATCGTGGGAAAAGTGGTGCTGTGGGCTGTTAGCACCTGCTTGTGAATGGTGGGGTAAATTTATTTCTACTCTATTCACATTACTTTATTTTAACTATGGCATTAGCAGATTAGAAAAACACTCAAGGTTTAGTTTTAGCTAAGCCATATGCATTAGCATGTGAGGTTCAAACCGGACATTTTTGGCACTGCTGCGCAGCTGCAAAGAATTCCCACCAAAAAGCAAAGGACGTCATACTACGTAGATGCAGTAGACGCATCCGCAGAAAAGTTCCCGCGTTTTCAGCAACCATTTTAAGACACTCTGGTTACTGGTTAGTAAACCACTTTGGAAAGCTTCCCCTACATAAAGTAAATGTTGTGTGGTGCAAGTATTAGTAATCACAAAACATGTTGGTTAATTTATTACATGTTATTTTGAGAGGATTGAATCCGAGCAAGTTTCTTTACATATGAAACCTTGCTCCATCACTACACATTAAACACTAACATGGTATATCTCCTACCCAGAGATATCAATAACAAACAAAGAATACCTTGAAAAGAGGTAAGAAGCATAGAAAAACACATAGGGTCCAACCAGGGGGACAAACCATAGACTAAAATAGTGGGATTCAAAGTGAGTGCCAAAACGGGACTGCTACCCAAGGTTGGAGGACTCCAGGGTAGGCAAGGAACCACCCAAGGTGAGTAACCGGGGAACCCAAGGCACCAATGTGCAGAGTGGTTACACAGGGTTAGATGTCCACAGGACAACACATTGTAAGTCGCAGTTGGAAGGGTTCTAGGACCCTTCCCAAAGGACCCCGAAGGAACCACTTGGATCAAGGAAGGTTGGAAAGTCACCCCAACCATGGATACCTAGAAATATGGATACCTGCACCAGGGAGCCCAGGTGCATAGGGGTGAAGTGGTGTCGGAAACCTCCGCAGATGCCAATGGAGGATCGTGGCAGTGCAGCTCCTACAGCATTTCATGGACCAGGCCAGTGGAACCAGAACAAAGAATCCAGATGAGAAGAACCTGAAAGCAGAGGCAACAAAGTCCAAACTACCAGGAGGTGACCAGGCGGCACAGGAGCACAGTACCAGCTCTGGTTGAAGGTTCTTGGTGTAGCACAGAGTAGAAGAAACAGCAGCTGTAGAGACCAGGCAATGTTGTAGAAGCCCTGGAGCCTTTAACAAGCTGTCCCATGCTGGTCGATGGGTGACGGAAGGTCAGTGACTGGTAGGAC
Organism: Lissotriton helveticus; assembly: GCF_964261635.1. NCBI lineage: Eukaryota > Metazoa > Chordata > Amphibia > Caudata > Salamandridae > Lissotriton > Lissotriton helveticus. Next base: position 1,892,648,066 of record NC_136059.1, on the reverse strand, counting down.
CACCAACAAGCCTTGGCAAACACAAACAATGGTTTGCAGGAGAAGATGCTTGGTTGCAGACCAGCATGGTCTGTGGGACAAACCTAGCTGGAGTAAGTCAGGGCTGCCCATCAGCACCCAGGAGAGCCTGAAGAAATTGATGGAGCCCCTGTGAGGACCTCTGGCAGCAGGCTCAGGAGGTCGCAGGAAGCTCCAGCTGCACACAGGGGACAAAGGCCCACAATGCAGAGGAAGCAGGCAGGTGTGGTGTGTTTGGAGCTGTGCAGTGATGGAGGTAGGAGCGAATATGACTTGTTATTTCGCATACCATTACTTTGCAGCTTTTTACTTCGATGTTTTTACTTAGCAAATACCGTTACTACTCAAGTTTTTAGTTTGTATACATTTACATTGCAAGTGTTAATGTATGCAAACTAAAAACTTGCCTAGAAATAAAAACAGACATTTCCCCTTCTTATTTTTCCTAACCCCTTTTTTGAATGTCAAAAACAAACCAACACTACACTAAGTACTAAAAACAAATACACTACCCTACACATCACAAACTCTAAAACACTACCCAAACCCTCAAACACACACTACTCTACAGTACTCAAACACCACTACACTACCCTCAACCCTAAATCATTACCCCCTGGATGACCCTCCCCCTTCCCCCTGCCCACCCCCTACACTCAAACATAAATAAATACCCTACACGTACCACCGACACTACCCTAAACCCTAAAACACTACCCTACCCTACACTACACAAACACCACACTAACCTAAACCCTAAATCACTACCCCCAGCACAACACTGCCCCTACCCCATTCCTGACCCTACTTCCAAACACTACCCTGCACGCACCACAACAGTACCCTAAACCCTAAAACACATACCCCATCACTACCCTGCCCCTACCCCCAAGATAGTCCCTACACTTAAACACTACCCTGCATGACCCCCCGACACTACCATAAACCCTAAAAGAATACCCTACACTACACTAACACAAGAACACTATCCTAAACCCTAAAACACTACCCTACACTAACACTACAACACTACCCTAAACCCTAAAACACTACCCCCAAAACGGTCCCTACACTGAAACACTACCCTTCTCGACCGCCGACACTACCCTAAACCCTAAAACACTACCCTACATTACACTACACCACAACACTACCCTAAACCCTAAAACACTACACTACACTAACACCACAACACTACCCTAAACCCTAAAACACTACCCCCAGCACGACACCGCCCCACCCTCATTTCCTGTCCCTAATCCCAAACACTACCCTTCAAGACCCCAGACTATGGGTACTCCCAAACTTTCTCTCGAGGCCAAATTTACAGTGTGGTTTGTGTCGGAGGGCCACACCGGTGGGGGCAGGGTCAGTGGAGGATGGGGCGGGGTCAGTGGAGGAGGGGGCGGGGCAAGAGCAACAAAAAAAACGGTGACCATGAGGTTGAACACAGGTCCCTGCAGCGGACGCCTTCGTCCACTGAGCCACCAGACCCGGCATTCACACATCTCTCTCTCTCTCTCTCTCCCTCTCTATCCCTCTCTCTCCCTCTCTCCCCCATCTCTCCCTATTTCTCCTCTGTCTCACTCCCTCTCACTCCCTCTCTCTCCCTCTCTCTCTCCCTGACTCCCTCTGTCTCACTCACTCTGACTGTTTCACTCCCTCTCTCTCTCTGGCTCCCTCTCTCTCTCTCTCTCTCTCTCTCTCTCTCTCTCTCTCTCTCTCTCTCTCTCTCTCTGTCTCCCTCTCTCTCTGTCTCCCTCTCTCTCCTTCCCTCTCCCTCTCTGTCTCCCTCTCTCTCCTTCCCTCTCCCTCACTCTGTCTCCCTCACTCTGTCAACCTCCTCACACTGTCGCCCTCCTCACTCTGTCACCCTCCCTCCCTCTGTCTGTCACCCTCCTCCCTCCTCCTCCCTCCCTCCCTCCCTCTGTCTGTCACCCTCCTCCCTCTGTCTGTCACCCTCCTCCCTCCCTCTGACTGTCACCCTCCTCCCTCCCTCTGTCTGTCACCCTCCTCCTTCCCTCCTCCCTCCATCTGTCTCCCTCCCTCTCCCTTTTTCTGTCTCCCTCCCTCTCCCTCTTTTTGTCTCCCGCCCTCTCCATTTCTCTGTTTCCCCCCTCTCCATCTCTTTGTTTCCCTCTGTCTGTCTCCATCTGTTTCCCTCCCTCTCCCTCTCTTTGTCTCCCTCTGTCTGTCTCCCTCCCTCTCCCTCTCTTTGTCTCCCTCTGTCTGTCTCCCTCTCTTTGTCTCCCTCTGTCTCCCTCTCTTTGTCTCCCTTCCTCTATCTCCCTCCTCCCTCTGTCTCCCTCCTTCCTCTGTCTCCCTCCTCCCTCAGTCTCCCTCCTCCCTCTGCCTCCCTCCTCCCTCTGTCTTTCACCCTCTCTCTGTCTCCATCTGTCTGTCTCCCTCCCTCTGTTTATCTCCCTCTATCTGTCTCCCTCCCTCTGTTTGTCTCCCTCCCTCTGTCTGTCTCCCTCCCTGTCTCCTACTGTCACCCTCTCCCTCCATCTGTCTGTCTCCCTCCCTCTGTCTGTCTCCCTCCCTCTGTCTGTCTCCATCCCTCTGTCTCCCCCGTCTATCTGTCTTTGTCTCCCTCCCTCCCTCCCTCTCCCTTTCTCTGTCTCCCTTTCTCTGTCTCCCTCTCTCTGTCTCCCTCTCTCTGTCTCCTTTCCCCTCCCTCCCTCTCCCTCTGTCTGCCTCCCTTTCCCTCCCTCCCTCGCTTTCCCTCTGTCTGCCTCACTTTCCCTCCCTCCTTTCCTTCCCTCCCTCGCTCTCCTTCTGTCTGCCTCCCTATCCCTCCCTCCTTTCCTTCCCTCCCTCTCTCTCCCTTTCCCTCGCTCTCCCTCCCTCTCCCTCCCTTTCCCTCCCTCCCTCGCTCTCCTCCCCTTCCCTAACCTCCCTCGCTCTCCCTCTGTCTGCCTCCCTTTCCCACCCTCCCTCGTTCTCCCTCCCTCTCCCTCCCTTTCGCTCACGTGCTGTCCCTCCCCCTCCCTTTCCCTCCCTCACTCGCTCTCCCTCTGTCTGCCTCCCTTTCCCTCCCTCCCTCGCTCTCCCTGTCTGCCTCTCTTTCCCTCCCTCCCTCGCTCTCCCTCTGTCTGCCTTCCTTTCCCTCCCTCCCTCGCTCTCTCTCCCCCTCCCTTTCCATTCCTCCCTCGCTCTCCCTCTGTCTGCCTCCCTTTCCTTCCCTCCCTGGCTCTCCCTCCCTCTTCCTCCCTTTCCCTCCCTCGCTCTCCCTCCCCCTCCCTTTCCCTTCCTCCCTCGCTCTCCCTCTGTCTGCCTCCCTCTTTCGCTCTCCCTCCCCCTCCCTTTCCATTCCTCCCTCGCTCTCCCTCTGTCTGCCTTCCTTTCCCTCCCTCCCTCGCTCTCCCTCCCCCTCCCTTTCCATTCCTCCCTCGCTCTCCCTCTGTCTGCCTCCCTTTTCCTCCCTCCCTCTACCTCCCTCCCTCTTCTTCCCTTTCCCTCCCTCGCTCTCCCTCCCCCTCCCTTTCCCTTCCTCCCTCGCTCTCCCTCTGTCTGCCTCCCTCCCTCACTCTCCCTCCCTCTCCCTCCCTTTCACTCCCTCGCTCTCCCTCTGTCTCCCTCTGTCTCCCTCCTTTCCCTCCCTTTCCCTCCCTCCCTCTGTCTCCCTCCCTCTACCTCCCTCTGTCACCCTCTTCATCTCACCCTGCCTGTGTGTGCCTGGGCTGAAACAGCTTCCGCACCCGAGCACTTTACAGGTCTTTAAAAGACCATTTGTATGCCAATGAGGCTTTTGTATTTCACCTCTTAGCGCCCCTGCAGCTCCACTCTGACTATCACTGGAATGCCGGGCCCCACAGAGCAGCAGAGTCTCTCAGAGTCGCGGCTCACAGTGTTTGCAGACACACTTTATTTTTTTATTTTTTAAAACACGGGTAAATTGTCTGCAAGGTCTGCGGGCCGCCAAGGAAGGCTTGCCGGGCCGATGGCGGGCCGTACTTTGAGTACCCGTGCCCCAGACACTACCCTAAACCAAAATACACTACACAAACACAACTACACTACCCTTAAACCAAAAAGACTACCCCCTGCACGACCCTCCCCCTCCCCTAAACCCTTAAATACTACACAGCCCCACTTACCTGTGTCTCCTCGGTTCCTCGGTGCCTGTCTTCTCCAGCTTCCTGCGTCATCAGTGTTGCACATCGTTGTGATGAAATGGAAGCGCGAACATTGTGGGTAGCCTTTACTTCAAAAGTGTTACAACACATGCGATGCATCAACTTGCTTAGTAAAGGCTACACGTTGTAACATCACATGCATTGTAATGCTTGCAAAGTAGTGGTAGGCGGTGTAACAGCCGCGTACTAATGGATGTTTACCGGTAGGAGCTACTTGGAGCTTGAAAGTCTTCAGTGGAAGGAGCCAATAAGCCTTGCTAATGCCAAACAGACTCTGTACGCAGGGAGGCAGTCTGCGTTGGCTGGAGAGGGATTACAGTCTCCCATCTCGCAGGGAAGACGGGTCAGGCCTCTATAGAACTAAAAAACACCCCCTGTGTTTCAGAACCGGGCAATGCCAGTGGGAAAACAGGATCAGAAAACTGGTTGTCGAGGTGCATGTGGATGCAGGGAAGTGACTTCTCAACTTCAAGGAATATTCCTGCAAGCTAGAATGCAGGCTGAGTCCTTGGTGATTAGGTGATTAGGAGGATACATGGATTTGCAGATCTTTGGAAAAGCATAGAGACAAAGATGCAGCAGTGGAAGGACCTCTTCTCTGGCGACCCACCTATCAGAGGGGGTCAAGGATGCTACTAAGCTGTCCTACCCAGTCAGAGGTTCCCAGGGGCCAAGATTCAACATTGCAGAATGAAGTGGTGACCTGGAGGAGCTCTGGGCACCTCTCTAGGGAGGACCTGGACAGGGGGGTGGTCACTTCCCTGTCTTTTGTGCAGTTTTGTGCAAGAGTTGGAGCCAAGCACTCCTGAACTGGGCAAAACTGGTTTATGCATGGGAGAGGTGGTCACCTCTCTCCTTTGCAGGAAAGCCTGTGTTCAGCTTCCCCTGCCCAAGTGAAGCTTGTCAGCAGAGGGGCTGAAAACTGTATAGGGTCGACAGCAGGACGAACTGGCAGTCAGACCCTGTAAAGCTACACAGGTAGGTATTAGAGGTCCTCTAAGGAGGCCCCTCTAGTAGATGGTATCATGCTACTAAAACTGGATTCAGTGTAGTTGCATAATTCTAACAGGTTTGATACCAAACATGATCAGGTTCAGGGCAGCCATTATGTAGTTAGACATCACAACTTGCCAGTGTCCACTACAAACCTTATAATGGCTGTCCCGCACTTACAAAGCCCAGAAAATGGGGTCTGGGTTTGTAGGGGTACCTCTGTTTATTCAGGGGTACCCACACACTGAGAACCATGCACTCTGCCCTTGGACTGAAGGGCCTACCTTAGTGGTGACTTATAGGTTTTAAGTGCAGTAACCAGGATATCAGGGAAACCTTATATCAGAAGAGGTGGGTGCATGCACCCTGTCACGCAGACTGCAAAGGCAGCTCCACAGACACAGTTTGCATGGATTCCTATGGGTGGCACACTACATGCTGCAGTCCATAGGAGACCCCTGGTCTACCAGTGGCCTGGGTACCTCATTGCCATATACTACGGACTTATAATGGTACACCAGTATGCCAATTGTGGGGTGTACAAAGCACATACCAGTAAATTTAGAGGAGAGAACACTGTCACTGGGGTCCTAGTTAGCAGGATCCCAGTGAACTACAGTGAAAACATACTAACATGGGTCAAAAAGTGGGGGTATCTATGCCAGAAAGTTCCTACTTTCCTACAACTGTGCTATAAAAAATGTTACACCTCACTGGTGATGCCTTAACAGGTCGAAATTAGTTTAGAATTGCTTTTGCTCCTCTGTGTAAGGGACCTGACCTGGTAATTAGAGCTGGGCTGTTCCTAATGGAGGAGGAACAAGGCTGATGTACATATGAGCATATGGATGGTCTCTGTCTAAGAGTGGCATTGGCGCTAAGATAATGATGGACTGGAATACCGCCCTGAGTAATTATCAGTGGTAAGATTCATTCAAGTATTCCACCATCACAGTTTTATTTCCCTTTGTTACCTGAATGGATCAGTAAAATGCTGGAGTCTATTACCATTCACTGGTTTCTTATTTCACTTGATGTCAGTGGCAACGGGCTGAGGTACTGGGGCCAGGTGGATGTTGGTAAGACGTCTACTCTGCTCTCTACAACTTGGGATCACAGTTTTGGAAGCAGTATGTTTAGGGGTGTTACTCAACCTCCATTCTGTGATGATTCTGAGGCACACCCACATTGAAAACAGATGCTTGACAGATTCTGATTCTCTGCTAATCCACTACACCCTTATCCTTGCCCACACCTTCTTGTATGCATTCTTACAGCTGAACAATGAAGATTTGACAAATGCCTTTATGCATGCCATCTTGGACACACTGACCCATGCATCGTAAGTGGCCTGAACATTTGGTTATTTAATTCATTCTTACCTCAAATAACAACCAGTGCAAATAATCTGGCTCCTCCCGGAATCTCTCGGCTAATTACTGCAGTTACCCATATGTGGCCACAAACATGATCTACCTTCTTGAGTAACTACCATTACACCATTCTCAGTCTCTGTGCCTTCAAAGCCAAATGCTACCACAACACCTAAACCGATGACCTACAGACTCAAACTCTTTGAAGGAAATTCTCATTTTCCTGCTTTCACACATGACCAAATAAAATGTATCTCCCAGCTGTAGAATTGGTTTTCAAAAACCTTTGACAAGGATATCCTGCTCCAAACATCAATACACCATAAATAATAACATTTCACACCTTGGATTTTTGTTTTAAGAAGGTTACATCACAATGGCTCCTCCTAAACGTCAATCGAAGACATTTAGAAGCACACCTGACAAAACATACCCTCAGAGCCTCAATAGAGATTCTTTTTTCTAGAAAGCAAAATAGTATACTATCCAAACCAATCTCAAATGCCAAGTGCCACACAAGGTAACTCTATAGATTCACCACAGAATTTTGCAACCTGGAGTGTACCACCACAAACACTCCTCAATCTCAAGACTTGTGTGACTCTATCAAAAACCACATTGTGGATAAAGCTAAATAGTCAGAACTCCATCTTGTGAACAAGATGCCAGGCTCCTGGTCCTCCGAGGCAAAGACAAGGAGCATGTAATCGACCAGTAGACACCTGATCCTTTCTGCTGTCAAGCAACTCTCAGCATTGGACTTTCAAGATATAGGTAAGACTATTGGACCCGTGAGTTCAATTTCAGAAACCTTACCTGACACATTTTCAAGATCCTACTATCTGTAGCCACCCCAAATTTTATGATGAGTATCATTTACACATCTCTATCTTAGGGGACGTTAGCCCCCAATATTCAAATTATTTTACAAATAGCCACCCATCAAAAATACCATCCGCAAATTAACATAACGAGCCAGCTACATGTCAATCTTAAATGACATGTTCCTTTGAAAGCTTATCAAAAGAGCAGTTTTCTGTCATATCCATGACTACCATGAACAAAACAACTTACAGATCTGAAAATCACCTTCAACAATAGGATGGGCATGAAACCACATTGTTCTCAACCTGAGACAACCTAAAGGCCACCATGAACAGCAACTATGTTGATGTACTTCTTCTGGGACTGCCCATCTCATTACATATAGCACACTTCTAGAGAGACAACATAAACGTGGCATAAATGAAAGTGACTGGATCTTTTCACACCTCGCCAACAGATCATGCATCATCTTGCTTCTCCAGTCACATCACCACCTTTCATTATCAAGGCATGGAGCACCTAATGGTTGGTCTTTGATGCACTTTTCTTGAACGTTTATCTCCGCCCACTACTAGATCTCATGAAATACTTCAACCTAACATGATACAACTACCCTGATGACACTCAGACCAACCTGAAACTGGAGTACCTGAGGGATCTTGGCAATTCAAAATAGATCACCACCTAGAAGCTCCTGTTTAATTTTGAAGACTAATCACCTTAAACTTACCTCATACAAAAAATAGTTTATGACATGGAGATTGTAAGAACTTCCATCCTTTGACGGTGTGGCACGAGGAACATGGAATAATGCCTACAACTGCAACAGAAGTGAAAACCCTGATGGTGGTTTCCACCTTATTCCTGGTGCCTCAAGTAAACCAAGTCAATGGAATCAATGGAAGCACCCTTTATGCAATGCATATCGTAAGACTGGTTTCTCCATATGTGGGATTCCCACAGAAACTCCAGGCAACTACCTCCCTCATTCTGTCACATTTTCACTATGTAAACTGAGTCTGTCAGGGGTTCTCACTTCCTTTACTTTGATTATTACAAACTGTGTAGAATGCCATAGCAGGACAACTTTCAGACCTCACAGGCCTTAGAAGCACTTCATGAGCTTCCCATCATTTGACCCCCACCTTTCAGGGCTATGGGCATCATCCATGGAGGCATCATTCACAAAAGACCCTTCTTTCACCCAAGTAGAGCTCAAAAGACATTCACAGACGAAAAGACTTGGCTCAAGGCTAACACTAGAGTTGATCATCCTTGCTTATAAAAAGGAACACATTAGTAGCATATCATTACACTTTCTAGCAGCTAAGTTTTGGAACTTTCTTCTGACTATTTTAAGAACTGATGAAAACCATTTAGAATTTAGGAAAGCTATGAGAACCTTGCTATGACCAAGGTGAGGCCAACATGGATAGAGATGGCCAGCTCGCAAGAAGACGAATGAGAATCGATGGTGCTTTATGCTCTTACACTGCAAACTGCAGTATCTAAAAACAGATACATTATAACACTGACATCTGGAGTGACTTTGAGCTGTTGTTCAGTCCCATGAGACAATCACATGAATATTCAACTTCTAAAATAATTCCCTCCCAAGCGCTGAATCATACTGCATTTTATACAACTTCTATGTGCAACAAAATCAGTCTATTCTCTGAAATCAGCTTAAACATAATATGGTGATATAGAATATGTTTGTCTTATTTTCTTCAAAAGGTATTCTCTGTGGGGTTTTGTGAGCAGCACCTCTGACAGAAATTGTAGTTTACTGTACTCGTATTATCAGATCCTTTAATCATGGCTCTTGTAAATTGAAAAAGATTCCTAACTACCCATGGTTATGCAAAGAGCATGATTCACTCTTGCTGTTGCTGGTTACACTGTGAGGAACCCGTATTATTTGAAAACGCCGTTTGAACTCACCTGGGCTTGCTGATCCGACGCTGCATCTCGCCGCACCCGCTCCGCGGGTGCCGCATCACGCCATTAGACATTGGGGAATGCTTTGCTGGCTGCGAGGAGGGGGAGCAGGCTGTTCTGACGCCGCAGGGACTCAGTTGTCCAGGAGTCCTGCGAGACCCATTGCACCTGGTCTGCGTCCATTGTCCGGCCCCGCCCACCGCCTGCCACGCACTGAAAGCCTGCCCTTCTGCAACTCGATCTTGGGAGCTGCTGTTGCTGGTTACACTGTGAGGAGCCCGTATTATTTGAAAACGCCGCTTGAACTCACCTGGGCTTGCTGATCCGACGCTGCATCTCGCCGCACCCGCTCCGCGGGTGCCGCATCACGCCATTAGACATTGGGGAGTGCTTTGCTGGCCGCGAGGAGGGGGAGCAGGCTGTTCTGACGCCGCAGGGACTCAGTTGTCCAGGAGTCCCTGCGAGACCCATTGCACCTGGTCTGCGTCCATTGACCGGCCCCGCCCACCGCCTGCCACGCGGCCTACTTAGCCCACTTGCACATACTGCGCAGGAGCGCGCGGGAGTGCGCCGGGCTAAGCCCGGGCAAAGAGCGGGTCCTCTGTGGCCCTCAGAGGCCAGAGGAGGCTGGGCTGGGCACCCCCCCTTCATTAACTCCATTTACTAAAACGAACCCATGTTTTGGATTCCTCCATTTAAGCTACATCCTACATTTCAGTAACCAAGATGACGTCTGTTCCCAAGGATAAAACATAATTCCCAGGAGGGGCAAAACAAGGGACTCTTGACAATTTCGTCACTAGGACTAACATAGGAACCGACAGAGAAACTGCGCTTGCAGAGCGACGGGCCCTTAGACGCCGCTCTATTGAACTTATTAAGAATAAGCGTTCTTCTCTGGGATCAATACAGTCAGCCTTATCACCGCTTCCCGCCACACCTTGTGAGAACGAGGGCTGTGAGGTTTCCATTAATGACAGCATCCCATTACTTTTTCAAGACAGAACCTCGCCAGTAGTTGTAACTAATGATTCGGACATTAATATGTTAGCTTCTTCACTTAACTCAACTCCAGAGCTAGAGGTCCTGCCTGATACTCTGTCACCATCAGTAGACCCAATCCCAAAAGCAAAGATTTCTCTAAAAACTCCCCGAGCTCAAGGACCACCCCCAAAGAAAAGGAGGAAAAGACGGAATGCTCCTCAGCCAAAAAAGTTTAGCCATACTAATATGGGAATGCAGTATGTTCTTCATCTAGTGCACCCACACCACCTGTAAAAGTCACTCCATCCGATTTTCAAATACAAGATCCAACTAGTATTGACCTAATGGGTAGTACGGAACAATTAATTAAATCGTTTATATCGCCAGTAATAGAGAGGCTAAAAAGAGTTGCAGAACAACTGGGAAGCTTAGAACAGACAATTGAGGACATTAAAGGGGTAATTAAAGATCTACCAAAGGTTATACCAGTTGCCCCAACTCTTGCACTACCCCCAGCTGTTGTCATTCAGAAAGCATCGAAAATTGCTAATCAAGTTACACCAAAGCCATTGGCACCAATGCCCTCTAAAACAACACTGGTTAATGTTAAAAGAGTAGAAAAGAGTCTCGGTCAGGCGGAAAGTCAAATATTCCTGGAAAACCTAATACCCCAGGAAATGCTCCAAAACCGAATGACGATGGAAACACGACTAGGGCATTTCCACCTAAGAGACCTACAGTGGAACTTCCTTCGGAAGCTGCTCCGTATGTGGTGGTCCTTACCGGAGTGCCAGTTTTAGAGGAGGGTGGCAGGGAAGATCAGTATCAGTTGAAAAATAAAGCTATGTTCTGGCTCAGACAGAACCGTCCGTTACCACCAGAAATAAATGGCGAAATCTTATTTGCCAGGCGCCTTCCCTGGCTGGGACAAAGATTAAAGGACATAACGGGTGACATCATTATAGTAAACTTCAGGGATGGTAGAGCTGTTAGTCATATTGTTAACTGGTTTCCGCAACAGGGTAGTAGCGGAATTGTTGTGCGTGATTTGACCTACTTCTATCCTAGAGGGCTAATGGACCCACCAATAAATCCAGGGTCCTTGTTCCAAAATAACATTGGGCCCTCATTTACAAGTCAGAATGTTTGTCCTAGGCCCCTATATCGAACACAGCAAAGTTATCTGAGGCCGTTTTTTCAACATTCGACCGACTACTCTATGCCCGTTTATAACCGCTACGCGGCCTTAGCGGGCATGGAGGGTGTTGATTGACTCTTTCCTGGGGGCACAGGAAACAATGTTGTGGATAGTTCCCAAAAGGTACTTTCCATGACTACAGAACCTACTCCTATTAGTAACGTATTTGTTCTTCAGCCAAAATATATATGTTCTCAGGATGTAGGGACTGATTGTGGGGGGAATATTAATAAAAACCAAGTTCCTTCAACAAGGCAGCTAGTAGTAGGGGAAAGTGATGTTGTTAAGCAGACAGACAGTTTTTCACCTATTGGGGAAGTATTGTACAACTCTGATAATAGTGGCATTTTAACTGATTTACATGTAGAGCCAGAACTAAAAACGGAGGAACAAGTGGGAAATGACCCTTCCAATAGGGAAGTTAGTCGTTTAATGTTGTGGAATGTGGCGGGACTCAGATCTAAAATATTAAGTCCCATGTGGTTAAAAACAATAGAAGAGTTTGACATCCTATGTTTTCAGGAGACATGGGCCTTAGAACCTCTCCTTCTCTCCGGCTACAAAACCCTGTTTACTTCAGCATTAGGGGTCCATCATGGTAGGGCTAAAGGGGGATTGTCGGTCTTCGTTTCTAATTATTTAAACTCCCAGAAGACCCAACTATTCTCATGTAATCCTTACTACCAGTTAGTACGAATAGATGCAAATAAGGACCTGTGTCTTTTAATTATAAACTTTTATAATAATATTCCTCCTGCAGATTTGGATTTAACGCTTAAAAAGCTGGGCAATGAGGTGAGCAAAGAGACAGACAAAAATGCTAAAGATGTATGGGTTGTTTGGGGGGGAGACTTCAACTGCACTATATGTAAGAAAAGCCGGAAAGGTGTGTGTGGTATCATGCTGGACCAAGACGTTGATCTAACACACTTTGAGCACTCCACCTGTGGAGATTTGCTAAATGATATTGCTTACTCTGAAGATCTAGGGTACGCAAATGAAATTGGCCAATTAGAGATCCCCTTTACACCTACGTTTATTGGCAGGGGTGTGTTATCAACATTAGATTTCATAATAACTTCTGTTAGGCATAGGCATATGGTTAAAAGGTGCTTGACCCTCCATATTGCATTAAGTGATCATTATCCAATAATTATGGAGATCATAAACCCGTTCTGGGGAATGGGTGCAGAAAAGACATCCATGCAGAAAATGTCTGATATTAGCATGGTAAGGCAAAATGGATATGTTCTTAAATGGGATAGGGTGGTTCCAAACGCCTTTTTGTGTACCTTGCTAACTAATTGCTTGCCCAGCTTTCTGACTGTTCTAGATGAGAGTGCTGGCAGCCAGGAGATCCTTAAACAGTTTATGGTTATTGCTTGTCAAATTAAGGACAACCTATGGGTGGCCTCTAAATCACGTAATATAAAGCAGGGGAAATGGTTTGATACCACATGTACAAAGGTTCATTCTGAGCTTAAGAAAGTGCTACATGTTGTTCCCCGTGATTCTATATTGGTTAGGGAGGCGCGGAGATCCTATCAGTGCGCACTAAAAAGGAGGAAGCTGGCAATTAAAACGGAGGCCTGGGAGACACTTTGTGAGGCCTCACAGAGTAAGGATGCTTGTGCTTTCTGGAAAGCAGTGAATGCTCCTTTTTTCGGTTCAAATAAAGCACGTGTTGAAATTGCCATTACCGAGGACTCTTGGATAGCCCACTATTCGAGTTTGTATAGTAATTTATCTGATGGGCAGAATCCTCCGTTGCGGACACTAACGCAGCAGCTGTGGGAAATTAAATCTAAGGATCTAGAAATTAATGTTACCTTAGAAGAAGTAACTGAGAGTCTCAAAGCAACACGGGGGGGGTAAATCCCCGGGTCCGGATGGCATACCTCCCGATTTGCTCAAAAATAACATCGATTTATGGGGCCCATTTTTTTTAGTGCAACTGTTTAATGCATCTTTAAAGATGAGCCTACCTCCATCATGGTTTATGTCAGTTATAGTGCCTATTTTTAAAAAAGGAGACAGGCAAAACCCCACGTGCTATCGACCTATCTCCTTACTAGATAGCACTGTAAAAATACTAGGAAGAGTGATATTAGGTAGGCTGCAAAAATGGGCGGAAGATAACTGTATTATTAGTGACCTTCAATATGGGTTTCAAAAGGAGGTAGGAACAGTTGATCAGGGCCTGAATTTATTTATCCTTCAACAGAAATATATTAAGGCACGGCAGGAACCTATTTATTTTACTTTCGTTGACTTGACGTCAGCCTTTGACTATGTTTCACACAGCAAGCTATGGGCCATTATGGAATTTCTCGGTGTGGAGGGAAGTATAATTTCCTTTCTCAAGGAATTATACTCTGGCGCTATCGCAACAGTGTGATATGGAAAAAATGGTGACTGTACTAGATCATTTGATGTGGGACGTGGGGTTCGCCAGGGTTGCGTCCTGGCGCCATTTTTATTTTTGGTTTATATTAATGGATTGGAGGATGCCCTGGTGGAAACAACTTGTGACATACCTAGGGTAGCCAAAAGACCCATCCCTGCGTTATTATACGCAGACGATGCGGTCCTAATGGCTCGCACGCCAGTGGCCTTACAACGCCTTGTAACATCCTTTAATACATTTATGATAAATCTGGATTTGCAAGTCAATTGCTCTAAGACATTCACCATGAACTGTGGCCCTGGTTCCATTAGGAAAAGGAGGCCGATGTTCATTAATGCTAGTCCTCTAGACTCCACCTCTACTTTTCCATATCTTGGCATTTTATTCCATGAAGCAGGGACCTGGGCAGATGCCATAAAAGTAAGGAAAGCCCTGTTCTGTAAATCCATCACAGCCCTTAACATTTTTTTCCAAAAAGATAGGGAAAAAACCTAGTGTAGAACTTCTGCGCATTTTTAACGCTACTTGTGTCTCTATTGCTGTCTATGGTGCTGGGATCTGGGGGTATGACAATGTACAATCTATTCAGGTTGTAGAAGATACATTCTTGAGATTCATCTTAGCAGTACCTGAGAGTGTCTCAAGTTACATTTGTCATATGGAACTTGGCCAACCCCACATCGAAGATACAATCAGAGTTCAGCCAGTACTGCAGTGGCACAGGGCTTGGACCAATGATGGGTGCGTTTTGAATCGAGCTATTCTAAGGGATGGATTAAGTTTGGACTATGTGAGCAGGATAAGGTGGTTTACTTACATTAGGGACTTTCTTGGAGACATTGGCTGTATGAACTATTATGACAATCCTTTGTCAATGTGTAATATCACGAGGAAGTCACTAAAAATAAAATGTATGAAACACCTGGAAGATATTAGAATGAAAGCGGAAAATAAGAAAAAGTCTGTTGTAGCCCATCAATTGATATTACTGCGGGGCAAAATTCAACCCTATTTAACCCTTTCTATGTCTGAACACTCGCGATTCATTTTGACCCGCTTTAGGTTCAGTATTCTTTTTAGGGTTTTAAGTTTCACCGTAATGAACTGTTGGTCTCGCAACTTAACTGTATGCCCCTGTGATGACACATCAGAGCAGTCTGACATCCACATCCTTTTTTTTGGTAAATACTATACTTTACCCCGGAAAAGATTGATTGTACCGATCTTAAAGGAAATGAATGTTAGACGATGTCGCGCCGCCTTTTTAGAACTCCAGAAATTAGATGTTATTTGTAACGTAGCTTCAATTTCAGAATATCTTAGTAATGTTTTTAGATTGTGTAAATCAATTTGTACTTGAATTCAATGTATGCTGTATATAAATTTACTGCATATTGTACTTTTATTTGTATTGCCTGTAACCATGTGGTTTTAATTGTTTTTTAATAATACCGAGGATGTAGTATTATGAATTGTTTTTTTGTTCTTTTATGGTTATTAACTTTTTAACCGAATAAAGTCAAATTGAATTGAATTGATTCACTCTTGTACCGGGACTACCAGATCATCCATCAGCAAATGCAAGCCACATGTGCTTGGGCTGCCTCCTTCCACCTGTCTTATCTCAGAATGCTCATCTATCACTATGGACTAACTTGTATAGCACATCGTTACAGGCTATAAAATGACCATTACTATGGACCTAACTGTACCAGTCTTTGGTAGACTCTACAAGGCATATACTGCAGCTAGTTGACCAAGGCTGCCCAGTTTCATGACTTTATGGCTCACATTGGGAGATGGATGAGGGGTAACTGCCTAAAACGTAACTCCTCGAAGACAGATGTCCTGATGTTCTGCAATAATCCTTCTTTTTGGTTGATCAACTGGTGGCCCCAGGAATTTGGGGACTTACCTATCCCCAGTGACAGAGCAAAACATCTTGGAGTAACCACTGACACTAAACTATCCTTTGGAGGTCAAATAAATCATATCACCTGTGCATGTTTATTTATCTTAAAAACGTTAAGGAAAGTGTTGCCTTTTCTCTTCCAGTAGGAGACAGACGCCCATTTGCTTGAAGGAAAAATTCATCAGCCATGAAGAGGGATTTAAGCCATAACTCTGTGTTTCCGTATTCAGCATCTTTGGAACGTTCTGGCCCAGTCTGTATTAATTTAAAGTTCCCACTGAACGCGAGTGGTGCATGCTAGGAAGGACTTCCTACTGCACATTCTATTGAAAAGATTAACAGCCAAACAATAATAATGGACTCTGCATAACCACCAAATTTGATCACACTACAAATGAGATGACCAATAAAGGATAACAAAGTGTATTAAAGTGACCACAACAGTCGGGGCACTATCTACTAATGGACAGCGAATGACCAATTGGAAACGGAACATAGAGATATGGATGTGTCAGTATGAAAAGGAAGTCAGCCAGATACAGACGTAATGATCCCCCACCCAACCTCCGCTGCATAAAATGAAATAGAGCAAGCGGTCCTGAAGAAGGTGCGCTGAATCATATGTATCCACTGAAACGTGCGTCGGCCTAAACTTTTTTCCAGCTGGCTGCATAACCATGGACATTAATTAAGAATTTTCACCATGAGTTCTCAGTAGCAAGCCATTTCTAGCTGGAAAACAATGAATGTGATGTGATGTGTGTATGAGTATGTTTGGTATGCAATGGCTGTATGTGAGGTGAGTGTAAATGTGATTTTGGCTTGGGGACATATTTATTTTGTATATATGTATTGCATTAATCATGTTAAATATGTATAACCAATTGAATTATAACAATGTTTCATCACTTTTGACTTGTTCTGTACATATGGACACAGAAAAAATCATGGTAAGCAAGGATGGCAGCCTTCTAGACGATGAGGAAAGCACAGCGGATACGAAGGAAGTCACGGAAGAAGAGAGTGTCCCCCTCCCGGCTCAAACTACCACCACACCAATTCCCCCCACTCCAGTACCTTCAGTAACACCAGCACCAACCCCAATAGGGTCTGCATTTGGGTCTACAATGAAGGCAAAGGTAAAAGGGGACGAGGATGCTGGAATCCCTTCGCATTCCGATATTTTCTCAGCCTTAAGAGAGGGGCGCGCTATGGACAGTCTGGAGAATGTAATGTAAATGTAATGTAAATTGATACTTGTATAGCGCACTACTCACCCGCAAGGGTCTCAAGGCGCTTGTACGAATACCGCTGTGGAACCCATCCTGGCTTTCCCTGGGAGGTATCCACTCCTGGGCACCCCCAAGGTGGAGGCCAGGCATCCTTAGCGTTGTGGGGGCCGTTGTGGAGATTAAGCAAGCTATTGCCCAGAGTTGGACTCCATGATTGGAATAGGCACCGAGGCGAGAATTATCAGGCCCGTGGAATTTTGAGCCCAAGACCCGCCGAGGCGGGGAATTGAACCCTGGTCCCAGGCTAGACCTCTGCATCAGGGTCTGCCGCTCTAACCATTGAGCCACACTTCTCCACCGAATGGCGAAAGGTCACGGAGGGACAATGGCAAATCATTTATAGCCCCACAGGCTACCCCTCATCAGGAAGTACCAAACACAGTGATACCTTCTTCTCTCAAACCCTCTCAGGCCCACCCATCTAAAGCAGGCTGTCAAAGAGTTGTACAAAAGAAGAAAAGAAAGGAGTGGGCGGAATAGGAGCAAGAGGATCATGTGGGGAAGAAGGGGGAAAGAGCAGAGGAGGAGCCCAGTGACTGTTTTTATTCACTCTCTGAAGGTACAGAATGGTCAGATGATAGAGAAAGTACCTCACCAGGGCCAAACAGCCCAGATTCAAATGGTGAAGAGTCAGAAGATGAATATGAAGTTGAAATGCCACAAACAGCCGTTAAATCCGTATTTAAAAGCACACAGAATAGGAGAGGACGGCCTAGGGGGAAAATGGATTCAGCCCAGGACAACGGCTCCATTACCTCCGTCCCGAAATTAAAGGAAATGATGGCAGCTGAGGAAATTGGACTCTCAACGCTAGATACAATACATCATGCCATTCTGGCTCTCAGAGAAGAGGCCAGACAAGACAGCCGGAAGGTACAAGCCGGAATGAGGAAAATACAGGGCGTCGTAAGTAAGCTATCAAAAGCCTTCTCAAATCTGGGTGACAGAGTTTCTAACTTAGAGGAGAGGATTGTCGGGACCAAAGCAGATGCATCCAAGGCTACATCTATGGCAGAGGAACACTCGGCACAAATCAGAGATATCCAGTGGAAACTCGAGGATCAGAAAACAGACAACGGCGCAATAACCTTCGTGTACTCGGAGTACAAGAAGGCCTTGAAGGGGACGACCCCAGATGATACGTAATTAACCTTTTCAAAACGGCCTTCCCAGAAGAGCACACCGCATCCCATTGAAACAACGGGCACCACATAAAGATGGGGAGTGACCCCGAGCTCTACTTGTCTTCTTCGGCAACTTCCTCCTGCGGCAGGCAATATATGAAAAGGCGAGGCCAGATGCTAAGAGATCAGTTGGAGGGGTCTCCTTCTTTGTCCGTCCTGACTTCTGCCATGTGACAGTCGAGAGGCGATGGCGGCTTAGGCAGCTCATCAAACCTTTCTAGGACAAAAACGTACAGGTGTTCTTGATCAATCCAGCACAACTAAAAATAATTAATAATGGTTCTGTTGTATATTTCGCTTCAGAGATAAAGGCCAAAGAATACATCGATACTTTGGGTACCTAGGAGGCTGTAGTGCTTTAACTCCTGTTAAAAAGGAAGCAACCAAGTTATGGAGCTGTTGCTCAATTGGTCTAGCGGGTGTGTAAGGCTGCTTGTAATTTGTCTAGTACTAGAAGGGGCAAGTGGGGAAAGGGGGAAAAAAGTGGGCACAGGGGGGCTAGGGAACAGCAAAGGTGGTCAAGTTTTGTCTTTATAACTATAAATAAAATGGAAAAGGGATACAGGTGATGGAGAAGCAATATGGGGTTAGGGGGGTTCATTAAGCCCAAGTTGTTAAGCAAGAGGAATAAAAATAGGACTCCACTCTCCCCCCCCTGTCTGAGGCAAGAACTCTGATTTACATGTATCAATTGTATGTTGAATAAGGGTCACCGTTAAGATATAGGCACACGTTAAGTTAGCCACTGCCATTTCCCACAGCCTACATCACATGCTCAGACCTGTGTCTGAGCGCCCCAACGGGGTAAAAGGGAACATTACGGCGGGGAAGGGGGGAGAGGAAAGGAGGTGGGGTTGGGGTTGGGGGGAGACCTCGAGGTGGGGAGGAGGGGTCTACAAGGGGGAGAAAAACGGCTAAAAAAATTCACTATACCTGGTACAAAGCTTTGGTTAAAGGGATATCTGGAAACTGTGTGAGATGTTTGAAAAAAGGAGAAAAGGTACTAGAGTCTGAATTACAAACACGCAGTGGGGAGAATTAGCATCTGTTCTATTAATGTCGGGGGTCTTAATGATTGAGGTAAAAGACAGAGGCTTGGCCAATATGTTAGACTAAGCCAAACTGATATTCGCTGTCTACAAGAGACCCATCTACCATGGGCTAAGAAACATCTTCTGATTACAAGAGGCTACGAGCTATTAGCTAGCTCCTCTCAAACCTCCAATATTAGAGGCGTGGCCATATTGGCTAAACCAGGTTTGGGTGGACGCAGATGACACCTGGCAGATGCTCATGGTCACTGGGCAGTGGTTGAAATGGAGCTGGGCTTTACGCTATGCACTATATATGGGTCAAATTACGATGATCCCGAAACTTTTGACGATCTTGAAATCGAATTACTGAATTGGCCCGCCCCTCTTGTAGTCTGTGGAGACTTCAATGTCTCTGCAGATTTTACAGAATCAGGTAGAACTACCCCATATCAGGGACGGAAGCCCAGGGTGTTTCGCGCCATAACTTCATTAATTAAAACCTACGGGCTGCAAGATGTATGGGGAGAAAACGAGTCTAATGATCCTGGATATACATACTTTTCCTGCCCGGCCAAAAAGATTTCTAAATTAGATTATTTTCTTGTTACTGCTGCGGTTTTAAATAGGGTGGAAATTAAGAAAGCCCCCAAGGTAATTTCTGACCATAACCCTTTGATACTCCAATTCTCTATCGATACCCTGCCTAGATCATCATCAAGGTGGACTTTTGAAAGAAAGTTACTAGCTGATAGTAAATTTGTCGACCACCTAAAGAACTGGGCCCAAAGCTATTTCGATATCAATCGTTATAGCACAACTCGTAATACGGTTTGGGACTCATTCAAAGCGGCTTTAAGAGGAGAGGTAATTAGCTTTTCTGCGCGACTTAGAAAGGAAATCAAAGCCCATAATGAGAACCTTCTGACTCAGTTAGCAGAGGCAGAAGAACTATTGGTCAGAGCGATAGCCGGGGTGCGGGAGATCACAGAAACACAACAGAAAGTTATGGCTATTAAAGCGGAAATAAATCAATTATATCGCAAAGAGCGGCCGATCAATATCAAATAGATAGGGGCTCATTGTATGAAACTGGGGAGCAGGTGGGTAAACTATTAGCTCTTAGAATTAAACAAAGGAGTAGTCAAAATATCATGAAAAAAAATTGTGAAGGACCCCAAACTTATTCTGAGCCGGATGAGATTCGAGAAATCTTCAAAAATTACTCAGGCACTGTATAAGGAAGAGATAAGGTTGAACTTCTCTAATATAAGCTGGGATGATATGGGCCCAAAATTGACAGAACAAGATAGCCTCGGGCTGGAAGAAGATATATTAAATGAGGAAGTAATCGAGGCTATGAGGGACCTAGCGATAGGGAAAGCTGTAGGACCAGATGGCATCCCGCTGGAACTATATAAATGCCTATAGGATACTATAGCTCCATTACTAACGGATCTATTTAATGGCATAATCTATACCATGGATATCACTAGTTCATGGAAGGAAACCAATATCGTAGTTTTCCATAAAAAGGGTAAACCTAAGGACGAACCCGGAGCTTATCGACCGATATCCCTCATAAATTCAGATACAAAGATCTACGCCAAAATCCTGGCTAATAGACTGGGAAGGGTCATCGCCGGTCTGGTGTCCCCTTGGCAGCATGGATTTATCCCGGGTCGGGGAACAACTGACCATGTGAGATGGGTAATTACGTTGTTCGATATCCATGCTGCCCGGGGGGATCGGATGGCGAGGATCCTCCTCGACGCTGAGAAAGGGTTTATCGTGTCACCTGGCGGTTCTTATGGGGGATATTGGTGCGAAGGGGATTTGGTCCGAAAATAATCAGGGCAATTAAAGCGATGTATCGTGACCCTAGGGCCCGGATTCAGATGATGGGGGGAAGTTCGGAATAAATTTTAATATCTTGCGGGACACGGCAAGGGTGCCCATGCTCCCCAATACTCTTTGCCATTTATATAGACCCCATGATTCACAGAATTTTAGGATGTGAGGCAATCAACCCAGTAGTATGTGGGGGCTATGAAACAAAAATCTTGGCATATGCCGATGATCTGGCTGTCTTAACTCCAAACCCAGAAACGGCTATAATAGCTCTTACAGATATGGCTAGGGATTTCGGTAATTATTCTGGATACCGTCTTAATGAAAACAAGACTCAAGTTATATGCACCAACAACATGGTAAGACATGATACTAGATGGGTCGACTCTGCAGTCTATCTAGGAATCAGGATAACCCCGGCAGTTAATACCATAATTGAAGAAAATGTTGCTCCATTGGTTGCCTCCATTACGCAGGAATTAAAAAGAATAGATACTATCCATCTCTCCCTAATAGGGCGAGTAAATGTTTTAAAAATGACTATGTTACCAAAAATTCTCTACCTTTTCCGATCAATTCCACTTCTGTTTGGTGAGGGATGGATAAAAAGTATAGAAGCAGTATTCTCAAATTGTTTGTGGTCCTATGGCAAAATCAGAAGGTCCCTAACAAATCTATCACTTCCGCAAGAAAGGGGTGGTTTGTCAGCACCTAATATCAGATTCTACCAATGGGCATGGAGAAGTGTGGCTCAATGGTTAGAGCGGCAGGCCCTGATGCAGAGGTCTGGCACGGGTCAGGGTTCAATTCCCGCCTCGGCGGGCCTTGGGCTCAATTTCCCCGGACCTGATAATTCTCGTCTCGGTGCCTATTCTAAGCATGGGTCCAACTCTGCAACTCTGGGCAATAGCTTGCTTAATCTCCACAACGGCCCCAACAGCGCTAGGATGCCTGGCTTCACCTTGGGGGTGCCCAGGAGTGGGCACTTCACAGGGAAAGGCCAGGAAGGGTTCCACAGCGGTATGTGTACAGCGCCTTGAGACCCCTTCGGGGGTGATACGTGCGCTATATAAGCACTACATTTCCGTTTCCATGCCTTATGACTCAAATGAGTATATTGTTGGATATCTCTCCTAACCACATTCAGCGAATCGATCCTTCCTCTATTTTCGAACTACTAGTGGGTGAAGATGCTCAAGGGTTATTGTTACGTCAAACAGGGATCAGTGACAGAATATTGACAGTCACAATATCGAGATGACAAAATATCGTGGTAAAAATATCGACTGCAATAATATCGACTTCCTATCTTCAAACAGGTAAGTACAAAAATATCGACTCCAAAATATCGAGTGTAAAAAATATAGACTGTCAAAATATCGAATTTTTTAAATGTCTTAAAAGTAATTTAAAAGTAGTATAATAATAAATAAAATTAATTTTAACTTATTTAAAATATTTAGATAAATGTAAAATCAAGAAATAATTAATGTAACTTTAATTTTTTTCAATTTATTTTATATATACATATTATTAACAAAACATATACAATATTTTTACCGTAGGATAGCGAGAGGTTTAAATTTACTGTAACGACTCCAGTGAGTGCAACAGTAGGGAAAGCGTTGGATAGCGTAGGGGTTAAAATTACTATTCTTACTTCAGCGAGTGCAACAGTAGGGAAAGCGTAGGATAGCGTAGGGGTAAAAATTACTATTCCCACTCCAGCGAGTGCAACAGTAGGGAAAGCGTTGGATAGCGTAGGGGTAAAAATTACTATTCCCACTCCAGAGAGTGCAACAGTAGGGAAAGCGTTGGATAGCGTAGGTGTTAAAATTACTATTCCAACTCCAGAGAGTGCAACAGTAGGGAAAGAGTTGGATAGCGTAGGGGTAAAAATTACTATTCCCACTCCAGCGAGTGCAACAGTAGGGAAAGCGTTGGATAGCGTAGAGGTAAAAATTACTATTCCCACTCCAGAGAGTGCAACAGTAGGGAAAGCGTTGGATAGCGTAGGGGTAAAAATTACTATTCCCACTCCAGAGAGTGCAACAGTAGGGAAAGCGTTGGATAACGTAGGGGTAAAAATTACTATTCCCACTCCAGAGAGTGCAACAGTAGAGAAAGCGTTGGATAGCGGAGGGGTTAAAATTACTATTCCAACTCGAGAGAGTGCAACAGTAGAGAAAGCGTTGGATAGCGTAGGGGTAAAAATTAGTATTCCCACTCCAGAGAGTGCAACAGTAGAGAAAGCGTTAGAAAGCGTAGGGGTTAAAATTACTATTGCAACTCCAGTGAGTGCAACAGTAGGGAAAGTGTTGGATAGCGTAGGGGTAAAAATTACTATTCAAAATCCAGTGAGTGCAATAGTAGGGAAAGTAAATACTTCATATATAAATATAAATAACATAAATAGTAATACCAATTACAAATTAATTAAAATATATTACAATTGTATAAAACATATTAATTAATTAATTAAAAATTCAAATACAAATTATTTAATAATAAAAATTACCTACTAATACTAATTAATTACCTATTAACAATAAATTAATTTACAATTAATCAATTATATTTAATTACCAAGTATATTTTAGTTAATGACCAATTAATAATTAATTAACAATTAATTCTAAATAAATACCAATAAATTAAATAACATATTTAATTAATTATAATTAAATTACTTCCCACCCTATTCCCCTATAAACCCACAACCCGCTATAGAAAATAAATTAATGAAATTAACATATTTATCAATTAATCAATTAAAATTAATTACCAATTATATTTTTGTTAATTACCAATTTATAATTAATTAATAAATAAATCTAAATAAATACCAATACATTAAATACAGATTTAATTAATTATATTTAAATTACTTCCCACCCTATTCCCCTATAAACACACAACCCCCTACAGAAAATAAAATACTAAAAATAAAATATTTATCAATTATTCTATTAAAATTAATTACCAATTATATTTTATTTAATTACCAATTAATATTTAATGAACAAATAATTCTAAATAAATACCAATTAATAAAATAACATATATAATTCATTATAATTAAATTACTTCCCACCCTATTCCCCGATAAACCCACAACCTGCTACAGAAAATAAATAACTTAAAATAAAATATTTATCAATTAATCAATTAAAATAATTACCAATTATATTTTAATTAATGACCAATTAATAATTATTTAACAATTAATTCTAAATAAATAATAAATAAAATAACATATTTAATTAATTATAATTAAATTACTTCCCACCCTATTCCCCTATAAACCCACAACCCGCTACAGAATTATATTACACAAAAATTAAACATTAATATTAACTTACCTTAAATTCGATATTTTTGTTGTCTATATTCTGTCTAGTCGATATTATTTCCATTCTATATTTTTGATTCGATATTATTGATATTCTATTCGATATTATATTTTTCTAGTCGATATTTTTGTAGTCTATATTATGTCTAGTCGATATTATGTCTATTCTATATTTTTTACTCAATATTATGTCTAGTCGAAATTAAAAACTCGATATTTTGACTATTTACCGTCAAACAGAAAGAGGGTATTACAATAGAACAAAGTACAAAATTATGGATGGCATATGGAAAATGCGGAAAGCTATCCAGAAAACATTACTAATTCCTAAAAAAAACGTATTATACTCCACTGTGGGATTCTAAAATCTTCCCTCAATTATGTAATGATAGGAGTGGGGCTATTTGGAAACAACAAGGAATCAAAAGAATGGGGGACATTCTGGATAAGGTTACAGGGGAACTACTTGCTTTTACTGATATCCAAACTAAATTTGGCATCCCCTCAACCCATACATTTAAGTATCTTCAGATCCGCCAAATAATACACGGGAGAAGGCCTCGCATACATCCAGGAGGGGAAATTATTATAATCAAGCATATGCTCGGAGGCGTAGCTCAGATTAAAATTAAATCTATATACAAATCTTTAACCAACTCAATAGTAGACGATATGGATAAAGTAGAAACATCATGGATGACGAAAATGAGGGACCCCGACTTTGACCTAGATTACGCTCTTCAGCTTGCGAATTATGGGGTCTATTAGGATATCGGGCGGATTGCCTCCACCAGGGTGGCGGTGGCCACCGCCACCCTGGCGGAGGCAATCCGCCCGACAACCACTCTCGTTTTCCCCTCCGCCAGATTAGGATGGCGGAGGGGACAGCGGCAGACAGAAAGACCGTCCGCCGCTTTACCGCCGCGGTCGCCTTGCGACCGCGGAGGTAATAGATTATTATGGTGGCGGTGTCCAATGGACACCGCCAGCCATATTACGATGGCAAAATGTGTGGGCCTTTCCGCGGCGGCAATGCCGGAAAGGCAGGCGGAGATTGCTGTGGGGGCCCCTTGCAGGGCCCCCAGGTTGCCGCCACTGTCGGGGTGCACATGGGGGGTACCTATGGTACCCCCCCATTTACATTTGCAAAGCGGCAGGCACCGCCCGGTGCCTGCCACTTTGAATGTCTGAATGCGTCAACTTATGTTTTACATTGTGGCGGGCGGTGCAGAGAGCACCGCCCGCCACAATGTAAAACATATAGGATGTGCCCGCCACTGTGGCGGGCACATCCTAATATTCCCAACAGGACCCCCGCCCTTATGGCTGGGGGTCCCGATTTCCGTTAGGGTCGCCATCCTAATGGACCCCAAAGTATTCCGGTTTACCAACCTAAGGGCCCAACAATATAAAGTCCTCTTTAATCTATATTATACCCCGGCCAAGCTCTTTAAATGGGGTAAAAGGGAGAACGATAAGTGCCCAAGATGCCAGGAGGGACCGGCCGACCAAATCCACATGTTCGCACAATGTAAAAATATGAGAGGAATCTGTGCAGAGATTAAGAGGTTTCTGGGGCTGCTAGATATCCAGGTAAACCTTTCACCTACTCTCATGATATCTGGTATTGGTAACAATCCGGAGTTAGAATGGGATAAGGAGGCTTTCTTATTTATATGTGTAGCCGTCCTTCGGATCCTGGTGGCAGCAGGATGGAAGGATAATACTGCACCTACTTTTCAAATTTGGCTTACTAGATTGCTAGGCATCCATAATATCGAAGCCGCTCTCTATAAAAACAGGGGGGAAAAGATGAGGGAATGGGGGCTCTGTGTCTGGGCTCCATTTGCTTTGTGGAGACAAACCCCTTGAAAGGTAATTTTTTTTTATTATGTTTTTTTTTTTTTATGTATAGGTATGAATTCTTTATCCCAAAGCTCAAGGTACCTATCTCTCATCTTCTGCCCTCTATTTCCTCTCTTATATCCATATTCTATATCACCATGTTTAGCCCGACTAGCCGCAAACTGTATATTTTGTTTTTCTACGATTTGCAAGCTATATCACTATGATATCCTATGATTGAAATGTTTGTTTTTTCCTTTAAGAATTTACGTATTTAATGTATTGTACCAGGTAAAATGAAAAATAAAAAATATTCCCCCCCCCCAAAAAAAAAAAAATCATGGTGTTTTTACCTTTCAAAAAAAGTAATTGAACAAATAGGATTGAATAATAGACAGGAGAAAATATTAAATAAAAAAGCAATGTATTTTTTTTGTACGTTTTTCTTTAATGTTTTGCAATCAAGGGATAGCCCAATAGAGCTCTTTGTGGCTCGAATATAATTAGTGTTGGTCGAGTGGGAGGTATATGTACATGTATATTTCAGTTTTCCCCTTTTTTCCCAGACCAAATAATTACAAATTAAGGGGTACCTACGGTTTTGTGTGTTGGCTTTTATTCCACCCAGTTTGCCGAAAATGGTACTCACTACTCTTATTTCATCTAAAGTAGACTACTGAAATGCGCTTTTCATCAATGTTCGGAAACAATTTTTATATAGCTACAAACTCTGCAGAATGCCGCAGCACGGTTAATGTTAGGCATTCAAAACATAAATCAATATCTCAAGCACTGAGCCAACTATACTGGCTTCCTAAACACAAATGGATTCAGTTTAAGGCACTCTCCAATGCCTTTAGCGCACTTCAAGGCATTGACCCTGAGTATCTGGTACAGCGTTTTAAGCGCTACATCCCGGCACGCTCCATGCGTTCATCCACAAGTGGAAATCTCGCAATCCCTAGATTTAAGAAAATCAACTAGGGAGGGAGAGGATTCATTCTAGGTACTTTAAGGCTGTGGAACTCGCTTCCAATAGACCTAAAATCTAAGACAAACTCATTGGAATTCAGGAAGAGCCTGAAGCATTGGCTCTTCAATAAATAACCTGACCTTTTCCAGAGTCCTCATGCTGTCAGTTCCGCTCAGCGCCTAGATATCCCCAGGTACTTTTTGCACTTTAGAAATTCTATTTAATTAATTAATTCATTCACAGCTGGTTGACTCATGAGGATCCATTACTTGATATGCGATGGATGGTAGCATGATGCCCACTGCTGTTGGCTGCTCAGCTCATGCCTTTGTGGACTCAAGACCATAAACTACAGGTGAAGTAAACTGCACCTCCCAAGGTGGAACCTTTCATCTCTGAAGATGCTATAAGTAATGTCATAAACTGTGCGTCACAGATCTTTCCACAAATAGTTATCCTTTTGAATGACTGTTTCTCTTTACTTACTACATTTTCGACTGTGCCCATGTATGGAAACATCTACTATGTGCAGCTGTACAGTTCAAACAGCCTCTGAAATACACAAATGACACCATACGTCCCCCCTTGCGGCTCCCTACACCCACACACTTACTTGCTGTAGAGTCCCTTACCTCACTCCTTTTTGCTGCAGATTCATGCACAACCTCAGCGACAAGACACAATAAAAGCTTAACCCCAGTACAAACACATATACACTACCAGACACTATCCATAAAGGCCAAATGATCACAAAGGACTCATTCTTCCTCCAACAGTTGCACTCCAATGGAGTAGTCTGTCGTCCATTTGCAAAAGCTACTCTTCAGTGGTATGAAACTCTATTTAAAATTCAATTACAATGAAACAGTTGTCCAGGGCACCTAGACAGCCATGATAGAACCTTTCTCATATAGTGAAAGACCATTAATGACAATGAGTTTGACTTACTGAGGACAGACTACAAGATATAAAAAGAATATTTGTGGGCATATCCAGATAAATAGGC
Source organism: Lissotriton helveticus (assembly GCF_964261635.1). Classification (NCBI taxonomy): domain Eukaryota; kingdom Metazoa; phylum Chordata; class Amphibia; order Caudata; family Salamandridae; genus Lissotriton; species Lissotriton helveticus. The sequence goes on along the minus strand of NC_136059.1, from coordinate 1,892,619,742 downwards.
AACACGTTGAAAGAATTCTGAAAGAATTAGCTATATTTTCTTGTTGTAGAAAAATCTCTGAATAATCAGGGTAAGCAAAGTAGATTCCTTAAGTCTGTGCCTGTCCATATTTACAAGACCACGTAAAGTCACCCTGTATTGCTTTTCATAGACTTGTAAATATAGCCCTTCGTTCGCGCATTACTCTACTTGAAAGGGGCGATTCTTGAGTGTTGCTGTGGATGTTCCCATGCAACATCCATGGAACATGACGCATTTGAGGTACTGGGTTTTTCAGAACCGGTACCGAACCGGTAACCCAGCGGTGTCAGGGTACACCCAAAGACCTCGAGTACTTTCCTGATTCAGACCACAGAAACTCAGAGTCTTCTAGGTGAAGTCAAGGATCGATTTTATTGGCTGCAACCAAGGTAACAGGCATCCTAGAAGTACAACAGCACGGGATGTATATTCTCAGGAGACTGCTCAATCTTACAAAGCCAGGCTTCTCTTTTTATACAAAATATTAAGCTTCAGGCAAACATTCTCGGATTTACAGTATACTATTCACATATTTTGGTTACAAAGAAAAAGCAGAGTCATGATGACAAGCCCATATTTCAGTTTGTCCAGCCCACAACAAATCACCCGTCAAGGCCCAACATTTCATCAGATATCGGTGGACCCCCAATAAAAATGGGCACCTCCCCATCATAAAGCAAGTGAGAGAGAAAAGAGCAGGGACAGGTGTGAGCAAGATTCGGCAGGGTGTGTACGATGAAATGGGTTTATGGCCTGTTGTGCCTTGATGCTATCTCATTCGGCCACTGGGAGAGGAACTGACCAAACAGGTTCGGCCTGGGACAATGGTTCCAACTTGCCCAGGTCACAGGAAAGTCAAATAAGGTGTATGTGTCCTTTGGAATCGAATTTAGCTGTATCATAAGCCTATGTAAAGGGCAACTCACAAAATGGCTGCCGTATACAAAATGGAAGCCAAGGGTTCAAGACGAAAATGACGATTTCGAGGTGAAATCGTCACTCGAATATGACGAAAATGCTTGTACATAGTGTACTTGCCATTTTCGGTCTTTTGATATAGAAATCGTCATGCTACGACGAAGTTTTATTCACGAGTTCAGAATTTTCAGAACTACTAACCCTCCTTTTGCCCTTACATAGGCAATTTAACCTAATCTCATGCTAATCTGAGTCCAGGTCTATATTCCTAAAGTCATTGAGATGTTGCTGTAACATCATTCTATTACTTAGCTTGTCTCTCGATACAGGCTTCCTTACACATAATGTAACACAGAGGCCACATATTGCAGGAGCACACTGCACGCACAGACAGAACAGGAAAAGAATGGCTAAGACCATCCCGATGACCATCAGAATTTTCCATCCCCAGGCGGATATCAGTTCCCAGAACCATCCCATTAACGACCAATCTCCTTTATCCACATGAATAGATTCGGAAATCTTATGTAGTTTGGAGATGGCCTGGTACACTGTTGGAGCGTTATCTGGAATAAAAACACAGCAACTCGATTGGATCAATCTACATACCCCACCTCGGTCTGTAAGTATGACATCTAATGCAACTCTGTTCTGAAGGGTCATAAGACGATCCGACTGGAGCTCAGCAGTCAAGTTACTAAGGGCACCAGCAGTTTCAATCACGGTGGATCAACCACCCTTGTCAATTGCCTTATGTTCCTGCTGTTAGCCATCGGTCCCCAGAACGGCAGAAAACCCTTTACGAAGTCCCCAAATTCTTGACCTGCAGTGTCTTCTTTACTCAAGACACCTCTAACTACCCTTGTCTTATGGTAATCTGCCACTGCTGTATAGGTGGGGGGCAACAGGAACGAAACAAAACATGAGCCCGAAAAGTCAGGGGGCAACCATGTATAGGCTCTATCATGGCAGATGAAATAGGTACCCTTAGCTGCTAAAAATTAAGGGGGAGTCTGGGCTGCAAAAACATACGTTTTAGTGCAGGTGCTTTTCCCTAGCTGAGCTCTGGGATTCTTGCCAGTACCTTGCAGACACAGGTGACCCTGATGGGGTACAATCCAAATCGGGGAGGATCTCTTAGCTTGCTGTTTCTCACTCAGAGTAGTTCCATATCCGGTTACGTTCCATCCTATGTATACTAGTGTCTCATCTCTAGGGATAGTCTCGTAGGAAATACCTTCCTTAATCATGTCTACTATACCCTTAACTAGAACACTATTCTTAGGATTGTCTTCCACAGAACGTAGGGCGTGGACTTCACGAGCATATATGAACATTGTTCTGTATGCCCACACAGAACCATTGTGGCTGAAAGGCAGGACCAGATAGGGGATACCTTTATCCGTTGTGTGAGGCATAAGACCACACACCCAACAGTTAGTTGTGTTCATTACTAGTTGGTGTTGGTGCAAAAGCTGAACAAAGAAGTTATTAATAAACTCTAATCTCCTAGCTGATCCGTGTTCAGGAAGGGGTTGAAAAGAGTGTGGGGAAACAGTAGTAGGAGGAGGTATAGGCGATGTAGTGGGTGCAAATGTTACTCGAAAAGAGAATAACACATAACTTATTAAAAATATCATCACACTTAATAACATGAAAATGCACAATATCAAAAAGCTTTTCTTTGTCATTATTTTACATATCTTGTGTTTAAAGTTCATTTCCTTGGCAGGTCTCTCCATCTCGAAAAACTCCATCCTCTCTAAAGTGCTGCCCGCGATGGGAGGTTGTTTCTGCTAAGGAATTCTTCTGTCAGTCTAGGGCAACTCCCTTGGACCAACCAGAACTGCCGACCTAACGTCGTCAGCTGCACCCCAAAGACTTTGGGCAATCGCGGCCCTAGCAGCGGAACCCGGATGGCGGTTCGAAAAACAAAAAATAAGCAAGTTTCTCAGATGGGAGAGCTGCACTTTCAAAAATAGTACTTGGAGGGGAAAAAAAGATTTTTATTTGTCCATAGGTCTTGGCCTCAAATTATAGCGCTTTTTCCAAAGTACTGTCTGATCCTGAAACAGGAGTTCAGGCTCTGTAGTGTTCAATCGCTTTGATGGTGATACTGCTGGTTGCAAAATTTCGTCACTCTCTTGTTCAGTCAGTGTTCCTTTTACACGTGCATCACTGAAAGGCAGGAAACGAGTTTCAGTCTCCGAGTCAGCGACACCCTTCTGGACCCACTGGTCGTACGGCAGAGGCAGAGGGATCCGCTTGCAGTGGATCCCGTGGATCCAGTTTTTCTTCCCTTCCGCTCGAACAGCTGATCTTGTGGAAAGAAGGACGAGGTGTGGGCCGGTCCACCTGGGCTGGTCGTTCTTTGTTCGCTGAAAGTTCTTGACCAGCACCCAGGATCCAGGGTCGATCTGATGTCCTGGAGCTTCAGAGACTTGAGGCAGGGTATCATGCACCTGTTGGTGTAAAACACGCAATTTAGCCGTCAATTCGTACAAATAATCAAGCAAAACAGGGTGTTCAACTTCGCTGAACTTTGTGGGCCTTGGCATTCCCCATTTGTTGGCCGGGCGGCCAAAGACTATTTCATAGGGGCTTAGTTTCACTCGCGAATGTACAGTCATTCTGGTGGATAGGAGTGCTAAAGGGAGAGCGTCAGGCCACTTAAGACCTGTGCTTGCTTGAATTTTGGCCAATTTCAACTTAAGCGTGCCATTGTAACATTCTACTAACCCAGCTGATTGGGGGTGATTTGCAGCGTGGAACTTTTGCTGAATGCCTAGCCCTTCACATACTGTTTTCATCACTCGACCCACAAATTCACTTCCATTGTCACTCTAGACCATTCTAGGCATTCTGAATCTGGGGAAGTACTCTATCACAAGGGCTTTAGCTGTGGATAAGGAAGTGTTGTCTTTTAGGGGGTAGGCTTCCACCCATCTTGAAAAGGCACAAACAACAACGAGTACGTATTTTAAATTGTTGCACCTCTCCATGTGGATGAAATATAGCTGCAAAACCTCAAACGGATACGTAGGAGGTGCAAAATGACCAGCTGGAGTTGGGGTTCCCCTACCAGGATTGTGTTTCAGACACACCATGCAATTCTTGACAACATTCTCTGCACACTTGGGAATTCCTGAATTTTGCCATACTGGAGCCAACAACTTACAAATCCCTTTCACACTGATGTGAGCCATTCCTTGAGCCATTGTAACCACTGCAAGCACATATGCATCGGGTAACAACCATCTCTGATGCTCTGACAATTCAACCCAACAACCGTTTGCATCCATTCTACCCGTACTTTCTCTCCACATGCTCAACTCTTTCTCTGTAGCTTCAACTTGAATAGACTTCACACTCTCTATCGTGTCTTCACATATTCCAACATCACCAACCCATCTTGCAGGGCCTGCAACATACATTCGGCTCATCACATTCCTTGCAGTTTCTTTCGCGATTTCGTCAGCAAATGCATTTCCACGACCAACATCATCAGTCACCTTCTTGTGAGCACTACATTTCACAATCGCCACTTGCAGAGGCATGGTCAGTGATTCAAGAAGCTCATTCACCAACTGACCATGCTGAATCTTAGCTCCATGCGAAGTCAGGAACCCACGCTCTTTCCACAATCGCCCAAAACTGTGAGCCATTCCAAATGCATACTGGCTGTCGGTATAGATGGTCGCTTTCATTCCTTTTGACAACACACATGCTCTTGTAAGTGCAATCAATTCTGCTGCTTGAGCTGAATTATGTGGAATACGTGCAGCTTCAACAATTGTATGCAAAGTCGTAACAGCATATGCTGCAGTCGTATCACCATTCGGGAGCTTGAAGCATGAACCATCCACCCACAATGTACCATCACACTTTGCAAGAGGAGTGTCCTGGAGGTCTATTCTCCCTTTCGTTTCTTCTTCTGTTCTAAGAAAACAATCATGCTGTTCTGAAGCATCTAAATCCTCTACAATTGGCAACAACGCAGCTGGGTTTAGTGTGTTGCATCTTTTTATATGCACATGACTCGCTAACAATGTCAATTCGTAACCTGACAATCGAGCACTAGTTAAGTGCTGTGTCTTGGTTCTGTTCAACAACGTGTCCACTGCATGTGGAACCATCACGACTAACATATTATTCATCACTAGACCAGCAGACTGTCGAATAGAAACAGCTGCTGCCGCTGTTGCTCTTAAACAACTCGGCAATGCTTTAGCTACCGGGTCCAAAGTCGACGAAAAATATGCACATGGACGCTGCTTGTCTCCAAACAACTGAGTCAAAACTGACAATGCACAACCTTGTTTCTCATGGACATACAATGTAAAGGGCTTACTGTAGTTGGGGGTACCCAACCCAGGAGCCGAACATAATACTGTGCGCAATTCAGAAAAACTTTCCTGACACTCTTCAGACCAAGGAATGGGATTGGGTGTATCTTTACACGTTAATGCCACTAAAGGTTTGGCTAATAACGAAAAATTTGGTATCCATTGCCTGCAATATGATGTAATGCCCAAGAAAGCACGCACTTCTCTCTGTGTTCTTGGCACACTCAATTTCGCTATTGCCTGAATTCTTTCTGGGGTCAGTTTCCTTCCCTCCTTCGATAAGAGCTGACCTAAGTAGGTCACTTCTTGTCGACAATATTGCAATTTGGAAAGGGACACTTTGTGATGCAAGTCGCACAAATGACGCAACGAATACAACGTGGCTTCTTTACAGGTTTCCTCAGTATCTGCAGCAATAAGCAAATCATCAACATACTGAATGAGGGTAGCACCTTTAGGTAAAACAATTGTATCAAGCTGTGTCTTTAGAGCTTGACTATATATTGATGGACTTTCACAGTAGCCCTGGGGAGCGCGTTTAAAGCGGAAGCTGCGACCTCCTAAACTGAAACCAAAAATATCCCTACTCTCCTCAGCAATCGGGATGCTGAAGAAAGCATTCTTCAAGTCAATCACCGAAAACCATGTTGCAGAAGCTGGAATCATAGTCAATAGGGCAGTAATGTCGGGGACAACTGGAAATTGTGGTACAACTATTTTATTGACCTCTCTAAGATCAATCAGAAATCTGTAAACAGGTGGCTGGGAAGGGTCAGTTTGTTTCAAAACAGGCAGAACAGGACTATTGCAAACGTTGCCTCTTGTCTCTTCAATGACATCTTTTTCAATTAGATCGTAAACGATCGCTAGCAAAGCTTTTTCACCTTCACTAGAGATTTTATATTGGGGAATTCGTGGCATTTTAACATTGGCTTTCAATGTTACAACATATGGTGGTATTTCTAAAAGACCCACATCATTAGGACCAGTAGCCCAAAGAATATCAGGAAGAAACGACAATTCTGTTGGAAGTTTATCCCTTGACAAATACATTGGAGAAACCACTTTCTTACCTAAAGTAACTTGTACTCCCGAAGGAGAACAGTACAAAGTCGCATACAATCTTTTTAACAGATCCAATCCCAACAAGTTTTCACCACAACCTGTTGTCAGAATAAGGGGTGCTTCTAATTCACAAGGACCAACAGAAAGAGACATAGGACTAGAAATCGGGTTCCTAACCGGGGCGCCAGAAAAACCTACAGAAACATTCGTTTCGCCAGACAAAGGTGCGCCAGGGAGTTTGGAGTGCATAATAGAACTCTTTGTAGCACCAGTATCCAACAGAAAAGGCTCTGACACACCTGATGTAATCACCTCAACGTAAGGTCCACTCTGATCTACTGGAACTGAAACAACTCCCTCTCTTTGTCTATGGCTGTCCTAGTAATCACTACCTTCCCAATGCTCATCTTCTGTATAGTAATCATCAGCATAGTACTGAGCTGTCCTACCAGATGCGTTATTCTGCTGATCGAACCTATTCATAGAATTTTGAGGTGGAAGAGACTGTGTGTTCTGGGGGAAATTTCAACGTCCTCTACTTCTAGACGCTTGTTGAACACCTCGACCTCTTACACCAGAAGCATAATTTGCACGCTGTAATAAAATAGGACAACTATACTTGAAATTACCCTCTTCCTTACAATATGAACACTGATTGGGGCCTACAGGGACACGTGGTTGAGTATACTAGACTCTTTGCGAGTTCCTCTGATACTGTTGAGGCTGCTGATAATTATTCTGATAGTTACTCTGACCACTATTATTTTGACCGCCACTATTCTGGCCACCACCACCACGTGGCGGATATGCTTGCTGTAACAAAACCTTCGTTTTCAGCTCCTTAGTTTTCTTTTCTGCTCTATCTTTCTCGTCTTTGTCTCGATTTTCATAATATTGTGCAGTAGCCAATATCTGCGCTGAAGAGGAAACTGACCATGAACTCTCTGAATCTTTTAACTTCTTACACAGCTCCGGCAGCAGATTGTGCACGAATTTATCGACGAACAAACGCTGACCACCTTCTGTGCTCATATCTTGACCACTGTGGTCGACAAACATCTCCTCAAACCTGGTGAAGAAATCTGAAACCGTTTCATCTTTCTTCTGCTTACATGCAGACAATTTATCCCAATTCACTCGCATGGCAGGCATTAAAGTCTTCATGTAATTAATAATCCTACCAGGGAGGTCTGCTACTAAAGGCTCGGGTTTAGCACCACCAACTTGTCGGTCATCTGCAGCAGCAATATTAGCCCATGTGTCACCTAACTCCTGATCATGATCTTTCCCCACAAAGGCTGTGGAACAACATTCCCAAACAACATGTCTATATCCGCTAAATTCATGATACATGACCCAGCAGTCTGTGACAACTCTTTGTAATACCCAGCGGGATTTTTACGGGGATCAGGCAATGTCTGTTTAAGGGCCAAAACTTCAGCTCGCTTCTAAGGAACATGTACCCACACACGCTGAAAATGTGCTGGCACAAGTGGTGGACATTATCAGGACCAGCTGCTACTTCTTCCTTCCATACTGGAGGGACTTCTCTCATGGGGTACTGTCGCGCCTTTTTCCTACCGGATGCGTCACGTTCAAATAGTGATCGAGAAGTGCCCCCCTTACTCCGATATGACAACAATGTCTCAACCGCTCTCTCGACATCGGGACCTACGATCATGCCCTCTGCGAACTCGAACCGCACACGACACAACTTGGGCGGGTTGTATTCCAGATCATTGTCTTCCAAATCTTCACAGAGAAAAACACACATTTGTTCAAAAACATATCTCTGCTTCGGTGCTTCCCATTGACGGAAGACTTCCATGACAGACTCTACATCATACCTTACAGCGTCGATAACCCATTTATGCGCTAAACGATTCAGTAAATCTCTCTCTCGATAGTCAGGCAGTTGACTCCGCAACTGTCTTCGTTCCGTGTTAGGGGTCGTATTAGGCGACTCGAAGAAAGGTGAGAAAAGATTAGTAACAGTGTTGGCCATTCTCTGTCGAACGGAAGGAGAAACTGACGGAAGAACGGGCGGAAAAACAGGGTGAGATAAGGCAGGGGCAGAGGCAATAGTAGAGGGATCATTAGGAGAAATAGAAGGTGCATTAGGCAAAGTCGTAGGAAGCACAGGTGAAGCAGATGTGATCGGTGGGCCTTGAGGAGGCTGCACCAGAGGGGCAGAAACCAGCTGAAGAGTAGCTGGTGGGTGCTGTGGAGGAGCAGGAGGCAATGCAATCACAGGTTGCGCAACTAAGGGTTGCGGAGGTGCAGTAGCATGTTGCGCATAGGGGGGTGGCGAACTTAACAAATGCGACATTAACGGATCTTTTTCAAGCTCTTTTGCTGCATCTTGCTGAGGAGGCGGCAAAACTGGATAGCATTTATCTATCACCATTTTACGTTGCCTGTGCAACTGCTCACTCATCTGTTCTTCTTCATTGTCTTTAAGCTGCATAGCAGCTTGCATTATCGAAATTCCCCTTTCTCTATTTTTCTTCGCTAATTTAATTTCCTTCTGTTTGGCTTCCTTACGCCATAGGCGGAAAGAGTCAAACATTGCCGGCCGGGCTTTCTTCTTAAAAAGTTTAACTTCGAGGTTATCTAAGATTTCTGTATCAAAGCTACCATATTGGGGCCATTTTAAAACACCATCTTTTCTGGTGTATTTGATCCATACTTTATTATATGTGATGGGACCTACGCCATGTTTTACATATAATTCATAAGTTGGAGTTCCAATCGGAGGAACCGGACACGAGTCCTCCAATCGGGAGTCCCTATTATTACAACCAAGACAAAACAAATTTCCGAGTCTGCTAAGACCAGGCATCTTCGCTCTCTAGTCTAGCTTCAAACTTCAAAGGATTATCGATTTCGATATTCTCGTGAATACACGAGTCCTTTGGCTTTGGCACTTGCAAGTTCCAAAAATGATCCCAAAGGGGATACCCAAACTAAGACCAACTAAGGACTGGGAGACGCTCCACTTATACTTAACTGAGATATCGATGACGTCACCAGAAGACTCGTCTTATCGTTTCGCTCTTCCAAACTTCAAGGGTCCAAATCAGGGCGATAGCCAGGGCAGCAGTCCTTTGTAGCCGTCGGGAAGCGGGGAACCTCGCAGCAAAGACTTTCGGACCACGTCGACATGCAGGGGTCGATGAAGTGGTTGGCCTTCCTCCAGAATTTTCACACGAAGCTCCTCACGAACCTCTGGCTGGACCGGAACCGCTGGTATCGCCCCACGTTGGGCGCCAACTGAGGTACTGGGTTTTTCAGAACCGGTACCGAACCGGTAACCCAGCGGTGTCAGGGTACACCCAAAGACCTCGAGTACTTTCCTGATTCAGACCACAGAAACTCAGAGTCTTCTAGGTGAATCAAGGATCGATTTTATTGGCTGCAACCAAGGTAACAGGCGTCCTGGAAGTACAACAGCACGGGATGTATATTCTCAGGAGACTGCTCAATCTTACAAAGCCAGGCTTCTCTTTTTATACAAAATATTAAGCTTCAGGCAAACATTCTCGGATTTACAGTATACTATTCACATATTTTCGTTACAAAGAAAAAGCAGAGTCATGATGACAAGCCCATATTTCAGTTTGTCCAGCCCACAATAAATCACCCGGCAAGGCCCAACATTTCATCAGATATCGGTGGACCCCCAATAAAAATGGGCACCTCCCCATCATAAAGCAAGTGAGAGAGAAAAGAGCAGGGACAGGTGTGAGCAAGATTCGGCAGGGTGTGTGCGATGAAATGGGTTTATGGCCTGTTGTGCCTTGATGCTATCTCATTCGGCCACTGGGAGAGGTACTGACCAAACAGGTTTGGCCTGGGCAATGGTTCCAACTTGCCCAGGTCACAGGAAAGTCAATTAAGGTGTATGTGTCCTTTGGAATCGAATTTAGCTGTATCATAAGCCTATGTAAAGGGCAACTCACAAAATGGCTGCCGTATACAAAATGGAAGCCAAGGGTTCAAGGCGAAATTGACGATTTCGAGGTGAAATCGTCACTCGAATATGACGAAAATGCTTGTACATAGTGTACTAGCCATTTTCGGTCTTTTGATATAGAAATCGTCATGCTACGACGAAGTTTTATTCACGAGTTCAGAATTTTCAGAACTACACATTCCGAGTTACAAGGTTTTGTAAACCTGGGAATACATCAGATTCTTACGTCTCCCCAGGGGAGGCATAAGGGAGGCACAACGAGGAAAAATACCTGTATTTCTCATTATTTTTACTTTTTCTATATGTGCTGCATTTTGCAGCACACATTGAAAGAGGAAAACACCTCTTGTGATTCTTTTGGTGAAGGAAGACGTCCCTTCTTGCACAAAAACAATCATCACTACAACGCAGACACCATTGCACCATGGTGCAAGAGTGCCTGCTTTGGCTCATGGCAGCCCATTGTGGGCCAGCACAGGGGACAAGGATAGGAATGTGCTGTATCTTGTAGATATGGCTCATTCCTGACCTTTTCTTTTGATGCACGGCAATGCAGCAGCAAGGCTTGCTGCTCTGCCGTGCTTCAAAAGATTTTAATGAGGTCCTATATTATTAAAGCAAAAGACACGCAATTTCTATATCCCACAAGATACTGTGACTGAGCCGGTCTTTGATAGGATAGCCTCCGGGTCAGAGAGAAATTTGGCACTCTTGCTGTTAATCTACATATATAAAAAGAAATGTATGTCTGTCTGTCTGTTTGTCCTTTATGTTCTACTACACCATTCATCCAATCGCCATGAAACTTTGGGAAGTTGTTGAGTACACTCCCGCAAAGGTTTCTGGCATACATTTTTTTTTAAATATCGGCCCCCCCAAGGGCCCTCATAATCTTTCGAATACTGATAAACGTTTACAGTTTCCGGTGCGACTCACTTTCGGAATGACCATCAACAAAGCACAAAAACAATCGCTGCAAATGTGTGGATTAGATTTAGAGAATCCGTGCTTCTCACATAGACAACTATATGTGGCCAGCTCACGTGTCGGAAAACCTTCTGATTTATTCGTGTATGCACCAGGCGGAAAACCAAAAAATATTGTGTATCCACAAGCACTCGAATAAATAAATAGAATTAAAACAACACTTTGAAATGTTTTCCATATTAAAATGAATATGTTTCAATCAAAATGACACAATGTAAATTGAATGTTATCATAACAACTTTCCTGGAATTTCCTTTCTTCTGAGATCGCAGCAACGTGCGACGGGTAAGCTAGTAGTGAAAAAACCGAGGCAGCAGGGAGCCCCTTTTGTGTTCAGTGGTCAGTACCTGGATGAGCAGTGAATGGCCTCTGAACACAGACATCTACAGACCTCCCCCAGTTCACCTAAATCACACACAGATCACCTGCCCCACGCTGACAAGAGTGTTGTTTGTGTGTGAGCTGGAGTTAGAGCCACTCGCATAATCCGCCTTGCCCTTTTGCTATCTGCCTGGACTCTGTGTATCGAGCGCTGACACCGAGGGCAGCTTTACAGCAGAAAGCTTCGTTTGGTCCTGGGAGCCCGTGTGCTCCATTCCTGATATTTGGTGCTGCAGAGGGAGAAGGCTCTTCATTCTACCAGCGGGAGCGGGACTGCGAGGCCCAGAGGTGCTAGCGCTTGTTAATCACGCGCACCTGGTGCCTCTTCCCGCCCCCTTCCTGAAGGAGTATTTACTTCTCGTGGCCCCCGCTCCGCGGGTGCCACTCGCATAATCTGCCTTGCCCTTTTGCTATCTGCCTGGACTTTGTGTATCGAGCGCTGACACCGAGGGCAGCTTTACAGCAGAAAGCTTTGTTTGGTCCTGGGAGCCCGTGTTCTCCATTCCTGATATTTGGTGCTGCAGAGGGAGAAGGCTCTTCATTCTACCAGCGGGAGTGGGACTTCGAGGCCCAGAGGTGCTAGCGCTTGTTAATCGCGCGCACCTGGTGCCTCTTCCCGCCCCCTTCTCCCTCCTACATATGCCGGACATCTAACGCGAACGCGGGACGCGCGCGGACAGAAGCGCGGACGAAGACCGGACTAAGAGCGGGCCCTCTGTGGCTGAGGTAGGCTGGGCCTTGTCGTTTTCATTTTTACGTTAGCTATCGTAGAGCGCCAACTAGTGACATTTTAAAAGAGATAGATTTCAATCTTTTACAAACATTTTATATTCGTATATCTAAGGATTCACCATAAGACTTAGTTATTGGTATAAATATCATCTGAGCTATATATTGTTGCCTGGTCGCCACTTCCTGTAGGATGACTGCAAAGAAACTACGTTCCGGAAGAGTTCTAGGAGGAAGGTCGTGTATAAAAACAAGATCTAACCCCCTGAGGAACAAATCTGATAACGGTGTCTTAATAAAAGGCCAGATGCAGTTATTGAAATTATGGAAACAACCGGTGGATAAATCGTCGACAATCCTGGAAGTTGCTGGTTCTCAGATGGAGCCTTTGGTGGGGGCTCCGTCGGTTGTGGAAAAAGAATCCACCTCTGAGTCAGTCTTTAAAAACCCTTTGTCCCCCCAGCCAATATCTACTGTGGCTAACCTTCCAGTTTGCGTTTCAGGGGGAGAACTGCCGGATAATAAGTTAACAGTTATAAATGCACCTCGACCGAAGACTTCAATCGGTGCAGAATGCCCCGACGTGGCCTCAAAAGGAGAGTCTTTCTTGTCTAGTATTGACCTCGAGTTATGTGGCCGCTATATGGAGGATGGAATTCTGAATCATTTGAATCCTAGTAAGACGGCATTGGGAGCTACGCCATCAGGTTTATTGTTATATAGTAGTACTCCCTCTATAAAATCCAATGACATTCCTTCACTACAGAATGATTCTATGAGTTCACTACTTAACCTATCTGGCATTTGCCCCATTGCCGCTTCTGGACTGCCGAAAGATGATAGGCCTATTTCTGAATGTTAATAGTATTAGAACATTTACTGGCTTCCATTCTATCTTTATTGAGCAAATTCGTGGGGAACTCTGACTGCACCTTGGATTCGGTTACACAGATATTGAAAGTCCTATTGGCAAAAAGTGCAGAAAAGGGTATTACCGTTGTTCCGGAGATTGTTCAACCAAATCATTTAGTCAGTAATAATTTATCGGAAAAAAATGCTCCCGCAGGTATTCCAGAAATAGGTAATAAACATGAGTTATTAGGGATGCCTACTCCATCTGCTTCAAATGACATGAAGGTATTGGAACTTACCCAAAAAGAAGAAAGTGTGTTGGAGGTGGACCCTAATGCGGGAAAGGAGGTATTCCCAATTTTTACCCTTGAAAAAAAGGAGTCTGAAATCAATTCTGGTGAAAACGATAAAGATAGTAAAAGCAGAAAGAATAAAGGAAAAAATAGGAAACCCGTTCGTAAGTACAAGAAGAAAAAACAGAGGCAAATTATCTTTCAAAAACATATAAGCATTGTAGACCACAATGTAGCAGAGATTGAAGATAAATCCCTACTGGACATGTTTTCTAATAAGGCGACTAATGGTACTAATGGTTGTGTAGCCAATTGTTCACTTAATATCGGTGCCAATACTACGGAAGTTACTCATCAAGAGGACCATTCAGTATTGCCCAGCGCTCCATCTGTTGAAGTGACGAGAATCATGTCTACTGAATTAGGGGCACTTAACCCTTCAGCGCCTACTTTTCAACTGTCGGTTGACGCTGCTAAAAACTCTGCTCCTCCCCAATTTAAAGCTTCTAACTTATATGCGGATACCTTGACTTTGGACTTCTTGCCATTATATGACTCTGATTTATACCTAAACAGGTCATGGTTGCTTAACTGTTTTAAGGATATTGAACGTTTAAAACTAATACAGTCGAATGACATTGACTTGGTTTCCTTAGTAGGGTATGAAAATGGTTTATGTGTACGGGCAAAGTTCTACTCTAAAATAATAGTTAATCTAGTGTTACAACAGGCAGAATCACTCCAATGTAGAGGGATTGATGTGTTACTCTTTTTGCAGATGGGAAAGGATGTTTTACCTAGAGAAGGGGTAACAAGGTGGGGTGTTATGCAGGAGAATATGTCCAAACCTAATAAGGATTTACAAATCAGAGTCTTAGGAGGTAAACAGATGGTTTCCCAGATTTTACCTACTCCTTTGAACATGATTGCTCCTATAACGGAGGATAAACATCAGTGGAACTGGCTTCCAGGTGTTTTGTCTAATAATAACTCAGATAATTCTAGACGGTCTCTACATCTTTAGCAGCCAATTAAAGGTCATATCTTGGAATGCAGCAGGGCTGCATAATAGATCGGAGAAACTTGACTTTTTCTTTTCTTTAAATGCGGATGTGATATGCAATCAAGAATCCTGGTGTAAAAATAGTCTATATGGTGGAAAAGATTATTTTGTGCTTGAGGCAGCAGCCACGCCGGCTAAAAAAGGCCACGCAAAAGGGGGAATTGCCTGCTTTTTGTCTACTTCATTGCAATGGCAATTTTCTCACTACGTTGACACAAGCAACCTTTTTCAGGCTATAACTATTAATAATCTAACCAGTATAGGCAGCCAGCGTTCTTTAGTACTTATCAATGCATATATCCCACCAGAAGTTGGTTTTAATATGGTTTTGAAGCAAATGTTTTTATATGTTAAACAGTTATTAGAAGGTGACCAGCCCCCGTATATATTACTCATGGGCGATCTGAATAGTAAAGTATCCCACTCAAGTGTAAATCTGTTCAGAAATAAGTCTAAAGAAGAGGCTTACAATATACCCCAATCTACCTTTCCAATTAAATTAAAAACCAGCAAAAGAGGAAAGATAATGTTACAAGAACTTAGTTATCTAGAGGGGTTAATTGTAAATGGCAGGATGCCATCTGATACACCTGCTAAATGTACGCATAGGTCCCCTAAGGGTGAATCTATTCTCGACTATGTAATAACAGATTATGTCTCTTTTTTTCTTATTCAGGACATAATGGTCTCTCAAACTTCTATGAGCGATCATAACGTGATCAGTATATCCCTTTCTTTACAACCACAGGTTACGGATTCTTGGTCTTTAAATGCTGGAGGAGTCTCTTTGCTTTATAAGTCAGGTAGATGTTTCTGGAACCCGACAACTATGAAGGGTTTGCAAAAGATTCTCGCAGAAACCTTACTGGAATTAAATGAATGGCAGGGTATGGAATTCTTTCATTTTGAAAATTTTATGAAAAAGCTTACTGCGACTGCAAAGAAGCCTAGATATTCCAGGAAAGTGACTTTTGTTCCTAGTTTATTGTTGCCTTTAAATAAAGAAATAAATACATTAGTAAGGCAACAATTTCTTTTTAGATCTACGGAAACTACTAATAAGTTATCCTTATTAAAAAGAAAGAGGACCAGAGTGAGAGCAAAACTAAAGAAAGAAAATGAAGACTCTCTCTGGATTAGCCTAAGGGAGGCTTCTGTCTATGGTAAATCTAGAGAATTCTGGTCCTTAATTGGTAAGGGATGTGGAGCAAGAATCTCCCCTATTCCCGTTTCTATTCCAGATGATGTTTGGCGCTTATTCATATTGAATTTGTATGCATCAAATGGTGTAGAGAGCGCAGTTAGTGATCTTATATGGGACTATAGGTTTGCTATGGATCCGCCATCTGAGAAATCCATTGCTTCAGCGATTAAGAGTATGCGCTCTTCCGGAGCATTGGGACCAGATGAGTTGCCCATTTCAGTATTGAAACAAGACGTTACTACTTGGAGCAGGATTCTCTTCCCATTGTTTAAAGCATGTTTTTTATTAAGATCAGTTCCTATATCTTGGAAGGGAAGTATATTAATACCCTTATTTAAGAAGGGAGAGCAGGACAAACCCATGAACTATTGTTTGATCGCTCTATTGGACGCTGTTGGAAAAGTTTTTGCCAAATGCCTTCTAATATTTTTTTTTTTTTTTTTTTTTAAAACCTTTATTGTACAGAAAGTGCTCACAAATACGGGCCTACAACCCAACGGGCTGGCCACCACATAGCAGGAGCATAGTCAGCAATACAAAGGTATCCACAGGAGACGATTACAAGAACACAGGAGACATAGGTCAAAAGCCATAGAGCAACCAGTATGGACAGGATATATGAAGGTTGATTTTCTAGTATGGGAAAGGGAAACACAGGATCAGGTCGGGCAGTGAATCAAACAAATAGGGAGGGGCCGCGGTGAGCCGCGAACAGGCGAGCATAGAAAGTACAGGATAAATCAACAAGAACTAAACATAGCTATAAATACCACCCCAACGGAAGTACTACAAGGAGAGGCAATTACGCACGCCGTCCAGCGCTCACCCACCACAGCCACAACCAGACTAACAAAACGGATGTAAAAAACAAAATCCCATCGTATCAATCAACACGGTACACACCCCAATAAAAGGAAGGAAATCCCCCACGAAAGAGGGAGGGGAAGGAAGAAATAAAAGAAAAAGAAGGGATTCCTCCCCAAACATGCGCCCCCCGGCGTCGAAGCAGGAAAACATAAACCAGTACACGGCATACAATGGAAATTAGTGGCAGAAGACACAGTGAGCCCTAAGCACAATAAAACCGGCAGGCCAGCGCATCAGAAACACCCCAGGGGGACACATGACAAAACGGAGTCCCGAAAAAGAGAATACACAAGAGCCATAGAACAAAAAAGGGAGAAAAAAGGGGGGGAAAAAGACCCCCCAAAGTGACAGACCCCCCCACCCACCCCGCAAGCCCACCCTGCACCCCTGCAGAAGGCTATGGCCTACCCCCCGGCAGCGTGCCTGTCGCCCTAATTAGAACCCGAAATATAGAAGAGCAAAGGCAAGACGGAAACTAAGACAAAAGAAGGGGGGAGGGGAAAGGAAAAAGGGAAGAAAACACGCGGGAGAGGGTCAAAGAACAGAATTATCAGCACCCACCCACCCGCCTGAGAAAAAGGCAGAGCCCTCGGGAAGTCAAAAAAAGTATCAGGATATATTCCAGGAGCAAGACCAATTCACACATAGTCATACCGTTACATGCCGATCATCCAAAACAGTACAAGACTACCGTACACAGAGGCAAGTTCGTCTCAGCCCTGTCCTTGTTTGTCCAAACTTGTAGACGTCCGAATCACCAAGAACCAGACCACGAAGAACAGAAGGCAAAGAACAGGGAGATCAAACGGCAGTCCAAATAAGAGACGTGGAGTAAAACTCGGATGATCCGGAAAAGTCAGAGAACATCTCACGCAATGCAGGCACAGTTTCAGGGACAGTTTGAGAAAAGCCGACTCAGCGGGGCCGGCACAGGAGCCAGGATCGATCATTCTAGGCGAAGAGAGGCAGAAAGAACCATTGAGGCCAGTCCAGACGGGATCCGGCCCCCGGATCAGTGGCGCTGGAGACAGCACAGTACGATGAAGGGCAACGGAACTCCGCACATCCACAGACGCGGCCGTCGCCGGGCCCAGGCTTCCCAGGATAGTTCCAGCCGCACCCTGCAACGGCAACGAAGCCGCACCCAGTTTAGGGGGCCCAAACGGCCCGAAGAGAGGGTCCACCTCCAGGATGACAACGGGTGCGGCCACCGAAGCTCGCCAGGAGTGTAGGGCGTCCAGGATGCACTTAAGTGTAGGAAAACCTTTACAGTATCCGGCATCCGGGCCATGCGGCGGGCCTCCAGCGCTCGTCCAGGCCCGGCCGAGACATTCAGGGTCGGCCGCCATCTTAGAAGTCCGTCGGGGCCGCGGCGTCCGTCAACCCCCGTCCGGACAGCAGCGAGGCAAATGAAGACCAGCCGACCGGCAGCAGGGCACCTCCAGCGCAGGAAGGGGGGCCACCAGAAGAAGAGGAATCGCCGGCTCCCCAGTGCCGCCGGTCCCGTTCTCCGAGTCCGGGCGGAGGAAATCAAAATGGCCGGACCGGAGAACAAAGGGGAAGCAAGTCGAATGTACGATCAGCCCCGTCAACGGAAGGCAGCGCCTCCACCCAAGGCCACCGGCCCACCGGAGCCGGCCAGCAAGTCACAGCCGGCCTATACGCACAACCGCCTCTATGGCCGCGTCCACAGCGCCATCAAGGGCCGACCATCGCGCTCCGCCCCGTCCGGGCGCCGCCAAGAAGATCCAGGCCAGCCCGCTCCGGAGGCCCCGAAGCGAGCGGGAGCGATGTGCAGGATCCACGGCACCCAAGGACAACCAGAGCAAAAGGTGAGTGCCTGCAAGGTGTCTCAGCAATGCAGCATAGCAAAGAGGACTTCCCGGGGCAGGATAACAGCAGGATAAACGATATAAGCAGGCAGGCGAACGGAGCCGAGCTAAAACGCCATGCCTTCTAATATTAATTTCAGATTGGGTGGAGGCAAATAATATTCTACCTTTGGAACAGACTGGGTTCCGAAAAAAGCATAGCACACTTGATAATTTGACTGCTCTGCAAGTGATTATGGACAAATATGTAAGAGTCCGTGGAGGTGGGGTATATGCGGCATTCATAGACTTCTCCACAGCGTTTGACAAGGTGGACCGTCCAACGCTGTGGAGAAAGCTTGCTGTAATGGGTATGCCGCCGCTTCTACTGGAACTTGTAAGATCTCTTCACTCGAACACCTGGTGTAAGGTGTTGCAAGGTGGAGAAAGGGGTCTTTCTCAGGCCATTCCATCTGTAAACGGGTTAAAACAGGGGTGCTTATTGGCCCCCTTGTTGTTTTCTCTATACACTGCGGATCTTCCCGCTTCCATTGCAGCAAGTGCTGGGTTAGCTCCGGTAGTTGGAGGTTCATCCATTTCTGTCTTAATGTATGCGGATGATATCCTCATTTTAGACCTAACACCTAAGGGCTTATCTAACCGCCTTCAAGCTTTACACATATTTGCAGAGGCACATTTTATGAAGATTAATGTTTCCAAAAGCAAAATTATGTGTATCACAGGAAGGAAGAAATGTAGATCTGTAAATTTTGGATGGGCTATAGGAGGCCAGAGATTAGAGGTGGTTAAAACCTACACCTTTTTAGGTAAAGTAATCTCGGCAAACCTTAGCGAAAAACCCCACATTGAACATACTTCCCGTAAGACATTGGCACATGGTATGGGGTTATGTTCACTATACTCTGCTACAGGGAAAAGACACTTTGCCCGTTTTTTGGAAGTGTATAATGCAAAAATCCCTGCAACTCTGCTCTATGGAATAGAATTGGTGGAGTTAAGACATTGGGGCTTTTTGCAGACAATGGAGGGAAAGGTTTTAAGAAGAATTTCTTCTTTTAATACAGCTTGCTCTGTGCCCGCATGCAGGCTGGAATTTGGCCTTCGGAGTTGTTGGGTACAGGGACTGATTGCCCTGGTAAGATGGGTGGCCTGTTTGGCCAGAGGTGATCCAGGTTCCTTACGAGCATATATAAAAAAGGAACTGCTGGGCAATCTAAATGAGTTCTCTTTATTAGTAAAAAATTTTAGAAAAGCTGTAACATTGCTAGAGTTGGATGAAAATACCCTGTTTTTGCTCTCTCCTTCTCAACTAAAGCTTCAGCTGAAACATGTATCTTGGGAACTCTGCTTTAAATTGGATATGATTGCTTTACATGGAAAGAATGGGGGTGATTTACTCCTAAACTCGTATTCAATAAAGGAGGCCCAGCAGTATGTTTCTTGGAATATCCCTCATCGAGTACGAAGGCTATGGTACCTTTTGCGACATGATTTGCTCCCTTTAAATTCCCTTCTAGCAAAATGGTATGGAACATCTCCCATATGTAATTTTTGTAATAAGGCAGTCCAAGACCGAAATCATGTTTTGTTTATTTGTCCTACATTACGTCCATTACGCTCTAAGTGGCTGAGATCTATTTGCTTACAATTGGGAATTTTGAATGTAAATGCCTTTTTTCATGCTCTTTATTGTCCACCCAATGAAATGTTTTGCTTCAAAATTTTTTATTTTTTTAGGAGTTTTTTAGACATTTATTAATGAAACCTGTAGACTGCTATTTGTGTATTCTCCGGTCAGTGTTTATGTTATGATCCTTTAACTGGTTTTCTTTTGTTCAGTATAGTATAATTTTCTGTATATTTTGATGCATTGTTTTGTGATTGATATATGTGGCCCTCGTTTGAGAGCCAAAAACATAATAATAAATAATCATTGAGTTAGAGGGAGACGAGAAAGCAAGGAAAGGGGCTAATGGGGTGTTTAAATACCCTCTACGTATGAAAATGAAGGAATAAAACCAGTTTCAACTGGCATACCTGACAAAAGAGAATGCGTGGATGCAGGCAATGCTGGAACAAGATGAGAAGGGCGCTGCTATTTGCATAACCTTAATGTACACAACTACACAGCTCCTTGTGCCCCTCTGTAGATTGTGGCGCCCTGGGCCTTGGCCTCACTCGCACACGCCAAAAGCCGGGCCTGCACAGCGATGTTTTTGCTCGAACTCTGGGGCATATTACCAACGATTAGCGATATTTATCGCTAACTAGGCTTAGCAACAAATTTTTTATCGCTTAGCATCGCCGGAAATTATCGCTGCGATAACTTGCTATTAGCAAAGTTTATCTCCAAAGCGATACATTTTTGGGCGATAGCGTGAATATCGCTGAGCATACAGCAATATTCACGCATTAGCGACAAAACGTTCTTAGCCATGTTATCCACCTCCCATTGGATAACATGGCTAAGAACTGGTCTGAGCAGGCGTTAGTTTTTGGAGATATTCGCGCTTAGCGCGAATATTTCCAACGCTACGCCTGCCTTGTTAGTAGGCGATAGCGACATTATCGACTGCTTTCAGTCGCTAACGGGTTGGGTACGTCCACTTTGCATGTCATTAGCGATAAACATCGCTGACATGCAAAGCGGGCCCCAAACCGCTCGCTATTGCCTAAAAGCTGTCGCTAACATCAGTTAGCGACAGCTTGCTAAGGGGGCGATAGAATTATCGCCGCTTAGCGGCCGAAAACGGCCGCTAAATCGGCGATAATTGTCTATCACCCCCTTCGTAATATGCCCCTCTATTATTTCTACATCGTTGACTGGATGACTTGGTTTCGAATGAGTAGCAAAGCACCAGCACGGGTCCTTGCTTTAGCAGGAAGCAGGGCGCCACAGGGGAAAGCTGGGTGCTCCCTTCAGGCTCATCCATTTTGTGATTCAATGTGCTTGCAGCTGTGATTTGCAAAGCGTGCACGTGCCAGTAAACACAGAAATCTGTTTACTATTAAGGGCGCGAGCAGCTTGCCGGATTATTTTCAAAGCATGTTGCTTTCATTACGGAGCAAACAAATCAAATTCAGAGACGATATGAAGGAGGTGGCTGGCTCTCTGAAGCGCCAACTTAACGAACTCTGCCAGAGCTAGTCTTTTTGCGGAGCGTTTGGTACACGTTGTCATCTCTTGTTATTATTTTTGTTTGACAAGGCTCTTTAAAATGCCGCATTCACATCAATCAAAACATGCAGCGTATAGATTTTGCAGGAGCAGGCCATCCATCTGACGTAAGGCTTGCACGTGCCCGAGCCTCCCGTCCTCGGGATGCGCAGCAAAGGTCCCCGGCGGCATCAGTCAGCCAGGCAGCGCCGTGCAGTGTCATCTCTCTGGAAATTGTTAGATGACAATAATGCGATTGCTGACAAAAGACGCACTGACTGGTCGATGCAGAATTGACTGCGAGACACAAGGGTGAAGCGGAAAATGAGCTGAGGGAGGGCTGTCACTGTTCGCAGCGCCGAATGCCATCATTTCTATTCACGCCGAGGCGCTGGAGGGGGAGTGCCGGCGTTTACGCATTTTCTACCGGTCTATTAACAGTGGCATTGCTATTCATGACAGCGACCTGCTCATCACTCACTCACTCACCCCACGGAAAGACAGACCGTGGTCGTAGGGTGTCGTAGGGGGAGTTGACGATATTAAATGACTGTGGCAAACCAGGGGAATGAAGTCACAAATGCTGCAAACGGATATATGCTTCCTTTGCAAATCAACAAGCATTCTTCTTTCCATTCATTTTAAACAACCGTAGGCAAAGGCAGTGGTTCTGACTTTAATGTGCCTAACGCAAACGCATGCAAACACAGCATGCACACATTCTCACAGACGGGGTCGTGTCTCTGTGGTACGGTACCTGTCTCTTCCTGTGTCCTTTTTTTTTTACCTTCTGTGGTTTCCAAGACCCCGCCCCCATCAAATACAAGGTTTTTAAGAGGTCGTGATTGAGCCTGTGTGATGTCTGTTCAGGTGAAAGGATGTCACGTCTTCTGATGTCCATGATAGATCCTGGTGAATCTCGTCCATGTTTTTTTTACCGTGTTCATTTATTAGCATACAGTATCCTCGAGAAGGCTTTTATATTATTTTCTAAAAATAGTTCATACATTTAATGCAGATTTTTTTATTATGATTGTATTCCTATAATATTTTATTGATAAATATTGAGGCGTGGTTTCAGTTATCAGGTGGGCAACAACAAATAACTTGTAATATACAGTTATGAAGAACATAAACGTGAATATCTCTACAGTGTACCCAGCAGCATTACATGTGGTGGCAATCCAAATCCATAAATACCACCACCAACCATCCAGAGCAACCCCATGAAGGATGTGGAGTTTCTAACATAGAGTGGTCTACACGCTATCCTATATATTCTATGCACTTGTCTTAATGATGAAATTCTCAGTCTTGTCCCCCAAGCCTTCATTCTCATCACAATGATGTCCTATTTAGAAAGCCTCCAGTCGCCAACCATGAAGTAAAGACCAGTGGCATTTCTTCCTGCAAAGCCTGAACAAACTACACTACCCAGACGCCCTAGCGGCGGGACACGCCGCCGGACGGGAAGCCCGCGCCAGGAGGCGCTTGAAAAGGGTCACCAGAAGCGGGGAGCGGGGGGTCCAGACGCACTTGGGGGCTTACCTTGCCCAACACCCAGGTCCCGCGCAGCTCCAGCGCTCCCCTCCGCCGCCGCACACACAGACCAGCGGCCGCAGTGCGAGGGGGCATTTCTTCCTGCAAAGCCTGAACAAACTACACTACCCAGACGCCCTAGCGGCGGGACACGCCGCCGGACGGGAAGCCCGCGCCAGGAGGCGCTTGAAAAGTGACACCAGCACCCGCGTCGCGGGACCGCGCGCGGATCGGCGCCGGGCGAAGCCCGGGCAAAGGGCGGGCCCTCTGTGGCCCTCAGAGGACCTGAGGAGGACGGGACGGGCCCCCCCCCCTTTGCCCCATCACTGAAGCAGGTACAGAAAACAACTAACCCATTTGCTTCCAATTGTCATTTGTCCCTGACCCGTTCAGTGACTATTCTGGAGCTCTTGCAGTCCTAACAATATGTCTATCTGGGAGGACCTGAACGCCCTGTGTGGCACAAACTATGCCCCTAACATATCAACTCCGCCCACATCTGGCAGAAATACTGACCTTACAAACCGTACTCCCCAGAAACCACCTTTAGTGCCTGAAATGATTGCCACTCAAGCCAACACGCTGCCCCAGGCCCTATTCACCAAAAGGAACATTGAGGAGATCCCAGCTAATGTTGATCAAATGTCCTGTAGTCCCTCATCACCCCTCGCTATTTCAACTGTCTCAACGCCACAGAAGGTGGGGGCCACATCAAATGACTCTGTCTCCCCCTTTCAATCGACCCTACTGGCCCACATTGAACGATTGCTGAACGCGGCCCTATCACCCCTGGTCACAAAAATTCAGGATCTGGGAGAAAGGTTGTCCAGCGTGGAAAAAATAGTACAAAGGATTAATCCATCAATTGTAAACACTGCTTCTCCTTTATGTTATACGCCCTCCACCAACCATGAGAAACCTAAGTCTACAGAACACAGAAAAGCACAACCAATTAATTCCTCTACTAGAAAACCCATCCCAAAAAGTTGTAACATAACTTCTAAACCGACTTATGTCTCTTTAATAGCACCTAGGATTCCTCATGAAAGAAGGCATCGAATTAACCTACCCCCTGAAGCTGCCCCCTATGTGACTGTTCTCTCTGGGGTGCCAGAGCTTAGACAGGGCAAATTTGAAACAAACCAGGACCTGCTGAACAAAGCCATCTTCTGGCTCAATAACAATAGACCGCTGCCACCTGACCTAGATGGCGGAATTGTGAGCGTCAGGAGGGTGGGATGGTTGGGTACGTTGCCCAAAAACTGTCCGGGAGATCTGATTTTAATTAAATTCAAACACAGGAACATTGTCCCCTATCTAAGATCCTCTCAGCCCAAAACTGGAGATGGCCCTATTTGTATCTGTGACTTGTTTGACTTTTATCCTGGCCCCAGAGTATTGAACTATAAATTCCGTTGAAAGGGGGTTCCTGTGTACCATGCGCTTTTATTCTGCACAAGATTGATTTTAGTTTGTTTTAAATAGTCAAATTTATTTTCCCTTTTTTAAACTTGCAATTAATTATTGTGCCTTTATATATGCATGTATTTTTTTCTCTGCTGCTTTTATGGTTTTAAACTTAAAAAACGAATAAAGCTTGATTTGACTTTGACCAGTGTGGTACCATTTAAAGGAAGTAAAAGCATTTATACCTCTCACCACTATAGGACCAGCCACCTTGAAGCACTGGACTTCACCTTAATCCTAATGATCCACACTTTCAGAGGGTGATTTATAGTTTGGGAAACAGTGCACTCCATTTCAAATGTGACAGACTACCCTGTCCACCACAATTACTGTCACCCTGCCCTATTTAGGGGTGGGAGGACCGGGCTCCATTGACTGAAAGATTCTTCTGAAGGCCCAACAAAGCAGGGGCCAACATAGGAAGGGCATTACACCACCCACCCTAATTAGGGTGGACGGTATGATGACTTTTTTGGGTAATGCCTAGACAGCACATGTGCTGTCGCAAGACCTGTGGTAAATAGAATATCAAGGGTCATTTTTCCTGCCGCATGCCATTGGTTAACTCTGGCATTGCTCTTCTTATTGCACTTATTGTTGGCTGGTGATCCGATACGTCACTTCCGTTTTTGTAGGAAGCAGCACCGACCAACTACAGTTTAGTTATGCTGCTGGGCTGTTATCTTTTCATTTAGGGACTACTTCCTTGTTAGGTCTCTGCTCTAGACGGCGCTCATGCGATGTCTCCAACCGAGACATGCAGTATCTACATCTGGACTTTTTTCCCCTCTCCTCATTTGTGACGGACATGTATATGTCATGCCCTTCGAATATTTTGCCCTCCCCCAGCGCACCGCCCAACTTCGATAAACCTCCACAGCTACCATTGCTATTCATTGATTCAGGGGTACTTAATTATTTTTTAAAAAGGGTGACTTGTCCAGTGACATGTTAGGAGGCTGTTGTAATTAGTGTTGTGCGTCGATTTTATTTAAAAAATCGTGTGCCTGGCTGCAACCACCGCTTGCCACCGAACAGCTGTTTCATAATTAGCACACTTTTCAACTTCATTTTATACTGTTCCCCGATCCATCGTTACAGACTTCCTCCGACTACATTACAGGCTGGGCAGCAAGTGGGTCAGTCTGATGCATGTGGTGTTATTTGAAAAATGTTGTACCAACATTGGTAACAGGGCCGGACTGGCTACCGGGCGTTTTGGCATGATGCCGAGCTGGGGGCTGATTTCATTGATGGGGACCTACGTGTGCTAAACAAAATTCGTTTTGCTTTGTTTATTTCAAAGCACACTCATGTCTCCATCAACGAAATTAGCCCCCACCACAGTGACATCAGCCCTCAGCTCGGCAGCATGCCAAAACGCCTGGTAGCCAGTCCGGCCCTGGTTGGTAAGTGTACGTGGTAAAATGCAAAACCGTGATGTGCAATGCCCAGGATCACACACTATGGCCAAGTGGAGGTGCTGGGACCAGAATCCAACTCTCTTTGTTCCATAGTCAGCAATTCACTTAGTAAATCTATTCCCTGCGCTGTTCAAAATGTTTGCAAAACTTTGTAAATACTGTTCAACACAATCTATGGAACCTACGACGAAAGAGTTATTTTGCTATAAGGAAAAATATTTTTAAATACACAACTGTGTTACAAGCAATATTAGCGAGACGCTATACTCCCTTTTTAAACTGAGCACAAACACATGAAATTGCCGTTCCGAAACGCAGGGTTCAAATATCTCAGAAAAAATGTCAGTAAAACAGAAAATACTGCAACAACCACACAGCTGCTGCATAATCATAACGCATTTCCCCTTCATTTTCTGGCTTTCCCGGTCCATCGTGAGCAGACTTCCTCCAAATGCATTACTCGCAGGCCTGCAAATGGGTCAGTCGGACGCACGTGGCAGGCAGACAAACAAGGTTTGGTTTTAGAGTGACACTGTCCTAGCCCCACTGGCGTGGCAGAGGCAGCTGTATGTTCAACATTGGTAACTTTCATAGTGTCCAAATCCAGGCATTACAATACATGTTCCATAGATCATTTGCTTTGGGTTTCTTTAGTAAAACAGGGGCTTCTCTGCTGTTACCCACCTAATATTTGTACAGTCGTGCTGACACCGCACCAACTCGGAATACAATTACCAAGTGCACCCTGTAGTGTCCTGCGGGACACTAGAACGTATCTCGCAGGACACTACAGACCCCACTCCTGGGGCCTCATTTATGAAAAGTGACGCATCGCTGCGTGAAAACAGCGATGCGTCACTTTTCACTGCGCTCTCCCTGCGACATGATTGATGCGTCATATTTATAATATGACGCATCATGTCGCAAGGAGTTACAGATACGTCAGTATTTCTGACGTATCTGTAGGCGCAAAAGTCACGCATTGCTGGAGTGTATCACAAAAGTGACGCAACTCCAGCAATGCTTCCTTTCACATGGGGAAAGCCCCATGTGAAAGGGCTTGCGTCATTCTTACACCTGCTGTGAGGCAGGCGCAAGATTTTGACGCAACAGCTTACTAAAAGTGACGCAGTGAAATCTCATAGATTTCACTGCGTCACTATTACGAGGCTTTTTGCGGGTGAACGCCCCCTCTGCATACATTATACCTGACGCAGGTATAATGTAGCACAGGGATTTACAAAGTGATGCATCTGCTTAGATGCGTCACTTTGTAAATAGTGCGCATCAGGAGGCATGTTTTACGCCGCCGATGCGTCACAAAAAGTAACGCATCGGATGCGCAAAAATCACGCAAGGCCTCATAAATGAGGCCCCTGAGCTTTAATCAAAGACAGCAGAGACCATTTTGCTTATTTTACTCAATTCCGACTCATTACTTTTAAATACTTCGAATAACACAAACGCATTTATCTCTCGACTGACCGCGCTTACGTTATCAGAAAATAAAAAGGAGCAGCTTTTATTACAATTCTTCTACGTCCATAGACTGTAAAGCTGCATCACTTGAGACCTAAGTGAGTCTCATGGGGAATCATACACTGACACTGCAACAGCAGCATGCTGCAGAAACGTTCAGGTTTAAAAACAAAATGCAGCAGAAAACAGTAAGCACTAGCTCAGCATGCAGAATGAAGCACAACTGGTTTCAAACCTAACATCGGAAACCTCAACATTTCTGGGCATGAGTCTGAAAGGATAGTTGGATGAAAATGGGATGGATTCTGGACTCGCTCCTTTGTTTTCCAATGGGCTGGGAGCCTCCGAGCAATAGCCGGAAACTTTTTGCCCAGCATCCCTGCGCACCAGGGCCTAAGGCATGCATGAAAGGCAAACCCCACAACATGGTTGAAGCTGCCGCTGGTCCGCCTCTTTACTGAGTGTCCCTAGGTGGCCTTTCCGAGACTCCTTTAAGATTCTAGGACACGCAGGGGCTGCTACGTTATTTTAGGTTGATCTGTGGCGCTTTGCTTGCTTTAAGATGCCCCTGCAGCGCTGCCACTGGATGTTAATCTCGCAGTGCAGTGTAGCCCCTTGGGTAATGCTCCTGCACTCTGTTACCAGAGTACTGCAACTGGGGGTGCTTCTATGTAAGGCTGATCAGCATAAATATCATTCAATACCACACAGTTCTACACCACACAATTCAACTTCACCACATAATTCGAGACCAATCCACATAATTCGACAACAAACCACATAATTCAAATCAACACAACTCACTACAAACATCCAATCTACACCGCAGAATTCCACATCATGCCACAAAATTCAACAGTATACCATGTAATTAAACTCCACTACATAAAATAACAATCCACATAGTTACACTCCATGACACACTCTCACTCCACGTAATTCCAGTACACTGAATACCACATAATTGCTATCCACACTTCCACTGCAACCCGTGCCACATAATTCAACTACACAAATCCACTCCACACCACACTATTCCATGCCCAAAATCCTACAACTAACTATTCTAATCCTACTTCCATAGTCCCACATAACATACATCCACTCCAAACAAAAACACATAGGTAAAAAACATCGTCCTTTACAATGCCAATAGCTCCAACTCTCTCGAATGGAAGACCTATGGCATTGCAAATGCTTGCTTTAATATGTCTCCAACAGGTAACACTAGACAGTGAGGGACAAAAAAAACAAGCAATGACCCTCACTCCCAGGGAAAAAAATCTCCCTGGATATGGGGGTCATTCGTTTTTTGATTTTCAGTACCAAATTCCAAGTTTGGTGGATGGCTTTCAAAACAGATAGCAGCTATCCACCAAACTTTTTGTACCTTGACAGAAATCTCCATGAAGGCAGTTCCTGACAAAGTGTGGAGGTCACCCCTGGGTCAGAGGTGATCCCTAAATTCGGCAGATGGTAGACCATCAGCATTGTGGATGTAATGTACTCTACCACCCTGACAGATGGAGTACCGACTGAAAAACCCTAGATCTGGCCCTTAATGTCCCTTCATTCCATCTATGTCTTATGTCTTCAATTTGTAGTGACTTCTGCCTGGGGGGGGGGGGGGCGTGTGAAGCTGTAAGCAATTACAGTGGCATGTAGCTCTGCAGTATAATGTTTGGCTGTGTGTGAAACTCAACTTGAATGACACATTTTCTGAATCAGTGCCTTTGCATTCATACCAAGACTCCATTGTTCTTAAGGATGATACCAGGCCATGAACTCAGTGGCATCTGAGGATGCAATGAAGCATAGTTGTGCCTCACTTATGCAGTCTAAGTTGAAGCTCGTATTTGTTTTGAGGTTTTATTTGACAGAGTATTTGCAATATTTGCAGTATTTTGACTTTAATCTACAAATAAGTCTCCAGCTCCTCTATGTATTGAGACTGTAATTGTTTCTCCATTTCCTGAAGCTCGGCGCTACAGTTTGCAATTAATGACTGCTCTGGTAAAAGTGAAGCAGCAGATGTAGCAAAAAGTTCTCTGTTTTTCCAGTATCTCTAGTATTTGTTCACAAAAGGAGAGATGACATACCACATAGGGGTATATTCACAAGAATGTGTGCTAAACATCACCAAAGAATGCTAACGCACCTTTACACATTGCAGCGATCGCGGGAAAATAATCCCATGTTGACGTGGAATTCACAACAAGGCGGTAGCATGCAATAGTCTGCCGAAACTGCGGCTAATGTCTGTGATACAACCACCTCGGCGGAGATAAAAACACAAACCTAAACGAAAAAAAAACTTGCGATGGGCCAAAGCACGATGAGGAAATTAGTGATAAGCAGAGCCAGGCCTGTACACACATGGCAGCCGGCAAAAATCACTGTAACAGTAGAGAAAACACCCAAACACATACTGACCAACACCCAAGCACCATGGAGGCAGCCAGAGCAGGCGCAGAGGACAAGCACAACCCCACAAGCATCCCGGACGACCAGCCTGGGACCTCAGGGACAGGGAAGGGCAAAGACAAGAAGAAGAGGAAGACGAAGTTCAGTCCGCAGGAAAACAGGATCCTGATTATGGAGGTGATGAACACCATCAACAACTGTTCGTCACCTCCAACGTGTCATTGGGAACCAAAAATGGGATATGGCGGAACATCGTGGACAAGGTGAATGCCGTTGGAGAGCACAAGAGGTCAATGAACAAGGCCAAGAGGCAATGGATTGGCATCAAGCGAAAGACCAAGGAGAAAAGCAGCCAACCAGAACGCACCAATGCAGACTGGAGGTGGGAGCCCAGCGCCACAGCTCGTGCTGGATGACATGGAGGAGCTGGTGTCGACAGTCATCAGTGTGGAGACTGTGGCCGGAGTCGGGGGAACAGACACTGCTCGACAGGACACAATACAACCGCAACAGGGTGAGTGACCACCAGGTACTGGGGGGATGGGTGGAGAGGGCCTCAATGGCACACATGCACAATTAAGCAGAGCACAGTGCACACCCTCAATGACTCTGGGTCATGGCCCTGATCTACACACTGTCACAATGTACAATGCCATGCTGTCTGAATGTCAACATGTACCATGTGGCTACATACATGTGGACACATTGTAATACACATCCCCCTTTCATATTGCAGAGGCACCGTCAACACCTCCTGCACAGCAGTTCCAGCCACTCTTCACTGATGACGAGGAGGACACTGCCAGCATCGACACCAAAGCCCTCCAACACATCATGAACATCATCCGCAACTCACCTCCAGGATCAGGGCAGCCCAGCAGCATTGAGGAGACTCCACCCACTACCCAAAGTACCCTGCAGGAGGCTCCCACAGCCCCGGCACAATCCCAAGACCACCAGGAACAAACCATGGCCTTCCAACTCCGTGTGCTGGAGGACCAGAGAGAGATGGCTGAGCAGGTGCGGGTGGGGTACGGCCTCATGGCTACCAAACTTGACGCCATCCATGGGTGTTTAGGTCCTATCAGGAACCAGCTCAAGTCCCTAACGGACACCCACGGCCCGCTCCATGGTCTCCAACGAGCCCTGACTGACGTAGCTAGAGTCATGATGCGGAGGGAAGAACACCTGTCTGCTCAGACTAGCTCCAACGATTCCAGTCGTGAGCTGGCACACATGCGGAGGCTCATGGAGGACATGGTGCGGATGGAGGCGGAAAGGATGACAGCCACCGCTGCACATCAGCAAACTGTAGCTGGGATCTACCATGCCCTGCAGATCCTCATCATGGCATTGCTGCCACAAGGCATGGCGCTGATGACTGCTGTTGTCCCCCACCATCCACATCTCCGCCCCCTGGTGTGTCAGTGCCTCACAGTGCTGCAGCCGGTACTGCAACACCCACAGATGGGGCCGGGCACACATACGAGGACGAAGACGTGGATGGGATTGTTGTCAGAAGAAGGCACTAGTATTCATTTCCGCTACCTGGCCTGTTTCTGCTTGGTGCCGTACATGGCCTCATGACCTCCCACTGACCCCCGATACACTCCCCAGCACTCACCTTGGACCACGACATGGACTCCCATATCCTGTTTGATGACCAATGACACAGCGACCATGCTGTGTACTGTACCCTTCCTCTTCCGCAGTACCTGTCATCCCTGGATGGACTCTGGCTGGCCCTACACGAGCCCATATTGTGTGGTATGCTTGGCATGGCCCTGGACCACTCCAGCTGCAAAACTCCACTGGATGTGCAACAAACATCCAGTAACACACTGCTGTTTCATGTCTTTCATCATTCATGTATGAACGTGTGGATAGAAGTAGGGACAGTAATTTCCCTTACGTCAATGATA
This sequence comes from Lissotriton helveticus, assembly GCF_964261635.1. Lineage (NCBI taxonomy): Eukaryota > Metazoa > Chordata > Amphibia > Caudata > Salamandridae > Lissotriton > Lissotriton helveticus. The sequence continues at coordinate 1,892,587,796 of NC_136059.1, read as the reverse complement.
CTCATCTAGTGGAATGCCTGTCACAGTGTGCTGCATTTCCTATTGTGTTCTGGGTGCCTTGGACACTACAACAGGGTAACTCGCATTAGTCACTTCCTTGTCCGGACATGGACTGAACCATGCCCAGAGACCCCGAGTCATTGTTGCAAGCCCTTCGCTGGTCCGGCTTACACCAGGCCAGACCACTCCGCTTACTCTCTGAGGGGGGGCCCACAAAGCTACCTGTCACAGACGTTTTCGCTGGTGGTGTGCAGGTCAGCATGTCACGGCCACTCCCTGAGGGCAGGTCTGCACACACTCCACGCCCATCCTGCACAGGTGCCATAGGCCATGTGACCCAGCAAATATATGGGCCTGACAACATCACATTCCCCTCTGCCGGTGGTGACTAGATGACGGACGCTCCATGGTGCTCAATCATAAAGGGCCCATGAGTTGCTGCGCACAGTGTTGGTGGCACCCGTGGCCTTGGGGCCGACATGGGCCTACCACCACAGAGCGCTGACTGGAGTTGCACAGGATTAGTGGCACCCAAGTCTTTGCGGCCGACACAGGCCTACCACCATATGGCGCTGACTGGCATTGCACAGGGTTAGTGGCACCCGAGGACTTGCGGCCAACATGGGCCTACCACCAAGTGGCGCTGACTGGCGTTGCACAGGGTTAGTGGCACACGTCATTGCTGAGCGGGTGTGCAGCCTGCGATGATAACGTGTGCACTGATGTGGTCTCCGCCATTGATGACTCAGGAGTTAGCGTCATGAGTGGGACATGCTGAGCCGCGGGGCGGGCCCGCATGATGTGGACCATGCCATGGTGGTGTGACCTGGGCTTGGAGCTCTCACGGGCACGTGGTGTTCCCACTGATGGACACACCAGTGGCAGCAGGTGAAGAGTGGGGCCTGTGTGCGCAGGGGCAGCGGTGTCTCTCTCTCTCTCTTCCTTTCCTTCTCTCTCACACTCTCTCTCCCTTCCCTCTCTCTCTCAATCTCTCTCCCTTCCCTCTGTCTCTCTCTCTCCCTTCCTTTCCTTCTCTCTCTCCCTCCCCCTCTCTCTCTCCCTTCTCTTTTTCCCTCTCTTTCTCTCTCTGACTCACTTTCCTTCTCTGTTTCTCTGTGCCTCACTCATTTGATGTGCGCATGACACACGTCCTGATTTTGTGCTTTCTTTTCCAGGCTGTGACGTCAAGATTATCCCTGAGGGACCCAACAGGAGTCGTCCGCATTGCTGTTTTGTGCTGTGTTTCAATAAATGTTTTGGTTGTTACTACAGTGCTGTGTGACTGTTTCTCATTCTTCAGGCCACACATGTGTATTTATTCTGGCACTGTGCGTCATCATACGTTTGTTGTGGCTCTTGTGTCGTGCGTGGTATGTGTATGTCCGGGGGGGGGGGGGGTGATGGAATGGGATGTTGTGGCCCTCATGGGTATCGGAGCTGTGTGGTCATTGTCTCCATGGCATCTGTGGGTCTTCAGGTGTGGCTCTTGCTGGGCTCCCTTTTGTGCTGTGGGTAGTTGTCCTTCTTAGCACCAGCAGAAGTCAGGTGTTAAATCCCTGGTGCTACCGCGGCTTATCGCCTGTTTTTGTTTCGCATCGCAGATCTGGCAGTTCGTTGTGAAAGTGGTGGTGTGGTTTTTTGTCTGTTTTTGCACGGGAACGCCTGCTCTGCATCTCATTAGGGTTAGTTGGTGGTGTCCACCATGGAGATAACTTTTGGGGCAGTAATCTCGGGAATACAGGCGATGTCTGCAGTTTGCACCAGCTTGTGAATGGGGTGTTAAATCTATCTCCACTTTTGATGTGTTAAGGTGGGGATACATTGGAGATAAGTCCTTGTGAATATCCCCCATAGACTTTTAGTGGAGCTGCAACTTCACATAGTGCCTTAGAGACCAATGGTTTTCATCTAACAATGATGTATCTGGTGACAATCTGAAAGGACTGAAAAATATACAATCACCAGCATCATCTTGGTTGGTATGGTGAAGCATGTTTTCCTAGGGAGTGATGTGTCATATCAGATTTTTGATGATTACCAGGGTGAGCCTCTGGGCCTGATGCACAACAGGTATTTGGAAATCATTAAAATGTAAGCATCATTTGTCTCCCGTTTACTTGCAGGTCATTCTGGGTTGTATGCCCTTTGTTGATGTACTGCAAACAAAAAAAAAATTAACAGTTTCATCTCTTCCTTACATAGTAGCAAAGCCATGCTACCTCCTTGTTGTGGCATTTTGTTCTGTGCATTCTTTGAAATTTAAATCAATGTTATTTGCATCATATTGATGTCTATAGTCAACAGGTAGATCCGGTCAATGTCTTTCTTGGGCAGGAGAAGAACAGGTGTGCAAAAAACTAAATATGAACTTGACACTGTGAAGAAGTACAGCTATAGCTTTGATATCAATGACCACAACGTTTGGATAGATACACACACTGGGGCAGTCTGAGGCCCACATCGATTGCCTGCCCCTTGTTGCACTGAGGTGGGACTCAGTTCCCCAGTGTTCCCCTCACCAAAGAAGGAGGAGCAAGCCTCCGATGCCAGAAAAGTGCCAAGAGACTCCAGAAGCGCGGGACGCATCCTGGCATGCTGGGGCCATTCCCAGGACAATGGTGGGTCTGTATGCGGGCTGAGCCACCCCTCTTAGCCCTGGTACCTGGATATTATATAATTTGGGTCGGTTGTTACCCCGGCCAAGGGCCATTACATCTTTACCATTTTAAGGTGGAGTCACAAACATATGCTACAGAGGGAAGCTACCTATTGAAGTCAGCCAACGGGGAGGGATTTGGTTTGATTTCTCTTTATCTAAGTGAAATGATTTTATTGCAGTGCTCCGTACTTGTGGAACATTTGGTCCCCTCCTTATATTGCACTGTTGTCTAAAACCTGTGCTTGCTGTTACGCCTTGGTTCTTAAAACTCAAACATGCGCTCCAACAGCCAATACTACTTCAACTATGGACACGTTTCTGACAGGCACAGTAGATTTCAATAGTAAAGAAATTTCTTGGCAGAATGCCGCCTTTCCCTTTCCTCTCAAACCTCACTCTATCTAATCTCACCAGGAGGGCGTTCGCCTAGCCCCACAAATTCAGACATAGGACCAGAAGCTCCAACTGAATTGACTAGAGGATGGGAGAATTTCAAACAGAGGCAGTCTACCTCAGAGATTACACAATTGCCCCGGCCCCACCCAGAGGTAATCCCTTTGGAGCCAGAAGTTTTAGTAGTCTCTCCTATTGTACAGGGTGCGTCGGGTACGACGGGTGCGGAGGGGAAAAGAAAGAGACAGGGAGCTGCATCTAAATCTAAATGCCCAAGGGTCACAATCAGTCAGTCACCTAAAAAGAAAGACTCCTGGGGAGGGGAAAGGGAAGGGGAAAAGAAAAAGGTGGGCATCACGGCAGACTTTCTTCATGAACCAGTCACTGTTGCTTTGAACACAAATCTGAAACCTAATTTGGAGCGTTTCGCTCCTATAGAGCTGGAACTCAAGAAGCTCGCTCAAAGGTGGCTGCATAAGGGTAACATGTACCTTCTTTCATCAACGATTGTTCCCACTCCTGCATCTGTGTTGTCATCAGGAGCAGCATCAGGGATATGCTGTGTGTTCAAGATGGAATTCCATCTGCTCTAGCTAACACCCCCCTGAGAAGCCATACGCAGGCCTACCCTGCTGGGGGAGACTTTGGAGCCAACAAACTTTTCATGAATCCTGGTAGTGGTAACAACCCTATTCCCTCAATGCCTGGAGCCTTGAAGACAAGAGGGCCACCAGCATCCTTGAGAGGTATGCATAGTAGGGAGACAAGGACCCTGAATGAGCAGTCCAGGAACAAACTGTAGAAGCCGCCTTTATAATGTGATACCAAATATCTACTTTAAAGGCCTGTAGAACTTTGACACAAAATAATTAATTAAAAGTTACTGGAGCTGCTGAAAGTAAAGATGTTTTTGTAACGTAATGCTTACTCAAGAACCACTTTCAGACATGACGCTAGTCTAGTCTATCCAAAGGCGTATGGACACACATAATGTGGAAGTGGCACAGTCTACGTGCACGGTACTTGAACAGATGTCGCAAATCACTTCTGTAGAAATTACCGTTACTGGTACATTGCATTATGTTGGGCAGTCCCAAAATGTCACAGATAAAGATTAAGTGGATAGCAACAAGTCACCGCACCTCAGACCATGCAGGTACCACGCAGTGTTCGCATTTTCTGATTGGCCTAGTATTCTATACTTGTGTAATTGCTGAGGCTAGGCTGCTGAAGTGTCATAATACTGTACTTTTGCTGCCAATATTGCATAAATAGTGATGATTTTCCTTCTGTGGTTTGTACCAATAAAAGCTGTCAGAAATGTCACCTCTTCAGACACTCAGCTGCTATGCTGACTTTGTCCGTCCTGCACGTATTTGTATTATCTTGTCATCTAGAATACATTTTCTCTATCATATGTGCTGATTGCTATTGTTTCATTTAGGCTCCCACAGAACCAAATATTATACGACCACATACTCCACCGGAGTGCACCCCATACATTATTGTGCTGGGAAATGTTCCTAAAGTTGATCATTCACAGTCCGAACCACATGCTTCCCTAACAAATAAGATACCACATTGGATGCAAAAATATTCTGGATGATCCTGTGGCCTCTCAAATGACATTATTACTATGAGGATGGTCTCCTGGTTTGGTCCACTGCCCACAAGCTATCAATTTTAGAAGACCAACCACAGTCCGGTCTTTATTACACTCCCTCTGCCGCACTATTTCCTCTGTGGAGGGCATTAAAGCCCTCCCATTGGGCTTTGTTTACTCTCCCAAGGCCCAAAGGCATATGGTCAACGGTTGTAATAATCCTCAGTCTGTTACTATAAGAAGCAAATTGGCATGTCATTGCCCCCTCTTCAACTCTCCCTTACCTCTCTCTAATAGGTTTGACATTTTGCCCCATTAGAGCAATTGGACTGACTACCCCATATTGTAATTCCAACTGAGGAAACACTTAACTACTCAACACCAACAGTAGCTAACCAACTGGTTACTAATGATTCAAGTGTGGATGTTGGGTCTCTGGGGTTAATCTCATGGAACGTGGCAGGTCTGTGCACTAAGCAGGAAGCCCAAAGTGGTTGAATGTAGTGGGCCCCCATCAAATAATGTGTTGCTAAGAGACATGTTTATTGGATGCACCGCACATAAACAGGTTTGCCGCCTATCATGTTGTAGCCACCCTCTCAAATTCAGGTCAGGGGGTTTTGCTACTTTTATATCTGTCTCCCTGGTTGCTGTACAGTATCTGAAAAGGCTATTACACCCTTTTATCACATACTCTTAATTACTTGGCAGAAACCCTTTTATCTTGTGGGTAAACTTTTATTAAAATATATTTGATCTTGCGGAAACTAAAATTGTGGATGGCATAGAGAATGCTTTGCATAAGATTTTAAGTGATCACACAAAGGAGGTGTCAATTATTTGGGTAGGAGATTTTATTATTGAAATGTGCGCCTATGGAGTGTCACCAATATGTGGAGTCTGTGATTCAGTCAACCTATCACACATTTTAAACATAACCTCTCTTGCGATTCATTAAATAGAGTGACCTCTGCCAATAATTTGATATTCGGACCTCCACTATATGTTAATGTTAATGTTAAGAATGGCTTATAAAGCACACGTACACCGGGTGGTTTCATGGCGCTGTAGAAAAAAAAGGCTCTGATCATTACCTATGGGAACGTCAGTTACAGGCTAGCGCAAATAGCCATGTTTTGAGAGATCTTCTGAACTTCAGAAGATCAGTACTATATTGGCAGAGCGTGCTGTTTTAAAAAAACGAAATGTATATATTTGTTTTATAGACTTAAAAGCAGCATTCAATTCTGTCTAATCTTTATTTTTGCAAAAACTAACTGGATGGGGTATTCCCAAAAGCTGCTTGGTGCTATTATATTCTTCTACACAAATACTTGTGATCAGGTTAAGTTAGGTGATGGTTTTAGTCTGTCCCCGGAGAATTACAACTTGTAATGGTCTTAAACAAGGTTGTGTCCTGGCACTCTGCCTTTTTATGTCAGACTTTTTGCAGCACTTTGAAACTGTTAATGCCCACATTCCCAAACTTGCTAATGGTCATCTTAAATATCTTCAGTATGCTGATGACACTATTTTGTTGAGTCAGACTCCTATAGGTCTACAACGACTAATCACTGCATTTGATGAATACATTTTGGCTAACTGTTTGGAGATGAATGTCAAGAAAATAAGATTATGGAAATTGGCCCAGTGAAGTTTAAGTCTTGAACTTGGCTAGCGAGAGGTGGGCCAATTAAAGGCTGCGAAGCCGTATAAGTACTTGGGCATTTTATTTGACATTTCAATGGTTTAAGGGCAAAAACTTCATCTTTAATATATGCTCTTAAGTTACTACACAAATCATTAAGATGCCAATCGTACGAACACTTTCTTAAAGTCACAGGAGCCAATTCACAACCAACCATTGCATATGACTCACCTATAACCAGGGAAAAAGCTGCTAAATTATTGGATTAATTATTAATTAAGGCATGTAAGTCCGTCTTTTGGCCAAGACAAGATCTGCTTTGAGTTTGGTCTCTGAAGACAATTCTTGGCGGTGCAAGGGTAATCTTTTAAATGTATGAATGTTCTGTTTTTATCTGATCTTTGCTCCCTAGCAAATAACTGCTGGTACAAAATAAATCACTCTGAATATGCTGGCGCTTGGAGACTTGAAGTTGAGGTTTCCAGAAATGAATAAGCATAGTTTCAAACAGTTTTTAAATAGAAAGATAAAAATTAACTTTTTTTGCGGATAAAGAGGACTTAGTGGCAAAAAAGCATGCAAGGACAGTGATTAATTTTCATCAGAATCTGCAAATTCAGCCTTATCTGACTACCTACTTTCCGGCACATATGAGGGATACATTTTTTAAATAAATGAAGACTTGGTAGGTACCCCACTAAGGATGGCACACCGAAATGGACCAAACACTGGTCAACTAATGAATGTAGACTGTGTGGGCTGTCACAAGAAACTTTATTGCATATTGTGTGTGCCTGCCCAAATCTGCTCAATGTACATTGCATGTCAGAACCCTTCTTTCTCAATGCAGGAGTGAGATCTGCTTGTCAGGCCCTCGTTTTATTTTTATCTGGTGTTCCAAATGTATTAACCTGTCAAATGATGAAGGTTCTAACAATTGCTGAACAATTTGCTTGTAGCTAAAGTTAACACTTTGTCTTTTTTTTAAGTCTCGTTTACAGTAACTATTATATAGATTAGTTGCACTGCTTATGCCCTTATGGGAGGTGTTTTTAAAGGATCAAATAATACGTTGGGTATTTCTTTTTAAGCACTTGGCACTTTGAAGTCTCATATGGTCTTTTGCTTGTAGTTTGAATTTTAATGTTGTGGAGTGTTTTCTACATAGAGATTTTAACTAGGGCTGGGCGTAGTGCCACTACGCACACTACGCGTAGTGAAAAAAATAAAATAAAAAAAATTGTGGAAAACGGGGGCACGTCCTGGGGGTCCGTGTGCCCTGGACAGGGGTCCCTCGTGCCTGGGCAGACTCCCTGATCTCCCCGGCCTGGTTGGAGCCCGGGAGCCCTGCAGCCACGGAGCCCCGGAGCCCTGCAGCCCGAGCCCTGCAGTCCCCGAGCCCTGGAGCCCCGGAGCCCCGGAGCCCCGCAGCCCGAGCCCTGCAGTCCCCGAGCCCTGGAGCCCCGGAGCCCCAGAGCCCTGCAGCCCTGCAGCCCTGCAAGGGGTAGCCTTCCTCCGGATTACTAGGG